>NC_053446.1:6477137-7830751 GCF_007990345.1 Gossypium hirsutum | reverse complement strand
TAATTTTTAATATATTTCTATTTGATCATCAAACTACAAAAATTTTTAATTTTATCACTATCGTTTTTAATTGATTCTGTTTTAGTTACTCTTTGTTTAATCCTTAATGAAAATGATGAAAATGATGGTGTGAAATTTTTAAAGAATACAACCACACAATTAGTCCACATCCCTAGTATATGATAACAAAACGTAAGGGTGGACCATATAAAGAGAGAGCATCTCACAATGTTTAAACATCCTGTACGGGGTGCGGCATATAAACGGAGTCGATGGGTGATCATTGAGTCTCATGGTCTAGGGTAGACAGTAGTGACCTCAATTGCAGTCGGGAGGAAACGATCCTCTACACAGCTTCAGTAAGGTTATGACCAGAGATTCGTGCCTATTGAACAGATACTGTTCAAGTAAGGTTATGACCAGCGACTCTTGCTCCGTCCTATAAATTCCTCGGACAACTGTTATGTTCTTGCGATGTCGGTGTCCATTGTTTCCAAAGATGAAATGGCAGAGCAGCTTTAATGAGAGCGAGCTTATATTTAATGGCTTTGATTGATGGTTCTTTTTGGACTACATAATTAATTGGGCAAGCAAATATCAGTTGGTTTCGACACAATTATAAGTATTTAGCCCAAAGGGAGCCTCCCAGAAATTCCAAAATGGTCACATATAAGACTAGAGGAGATAAAGGAGGCATAAATTGTTTTTAGCTGAAAACAGAATAAATCTAATAATTCAATGTTGAAATATGTCGGTCAAAATAAAGAGATTTTATTGTTAACAACATCAGCTTCCAACTGATGAGCCACTCCATTTCCTATGAAGAGGCTACCTGTAACAGCGTTTTGGACTCAAAGGCAAGTTGATAGCTTCAGGTTTTGTGGAACGTCACCGGACGGACGAACTAGGCCTGCTCATTTCAACAGCTTTCCTTGAATTGCTGCCAATACCATATCCGGAAGAACTAAGTCTTCCATTATCTCTCCTATCATATCCATCAAAGCAGCTACAAATCTTCCTATTCAAAATTATGTCACCTGCAATTGGGCTTCGAAACTCTTTTTCTGAATAAAAAATTAATTAATTTAAAAATTAGTGTAAGACATTAATTCATAAGATGCTTTAATTACGGTAAATGTAAAATATAACATATTTTAATAAATTGTGGACGTCAACAATTCCCAAAGTAAAGATAGAAACCTTTGCAAAAGTATACAAACAGAAACTTCCATGTAATGTAACCTTACAGTTTGCGAATTCTTCTTTAGTATTTAATGGCTTACCTACTAATATTGCATAGTTGGAAAGACTGATTGCTTCTTCATCTTTTGACCTATATCAAGCTGCAATAAGAGGACTAGTGTTATAATATCCAAAAATTTACATGTGCAAATTCACCAACATGCAATGTGCTGTGCAGGAAAAATTATACTAGTTTTGTCCATAGCAAACTAAAAGTTCCTTCTGACATAGTCGAAATCCCATATAGAGAGCGCAAGCCAAGGGTAAGGCAGAGACGCATTATAAAAGAAATATCAAGATGAGTTTAAGCTCATACCTTTCTCGGCCTTTTGGCTAAGATCAAGTGTAGTATCTGTTCTTATCAGTTTAATATCTGATACGTGGATCATTGATACGCATGATATTAAATCAATATTTTAGGGGGAGAGCTCATTAACAATAGCTTGCTATTGGGGTTCTCGAGTGTCGTCTTTGTTTTGCACTGCTGCATCGTTCTGGCACACCCCTCCGATTGTAGTTTTAACCTTTTGAACCAATAGACGGTAGCTTCTTGTTCGGATTGTATTAATAATTGAGGTGTAAATCTGTTTAAAGACACTATTTTAAGGGTTAATGTACTTGAGTTTTAGTCCAAACCTAATGGATGGTATCTAATTTAATTTCTGAAGTTCATTGAAGAATTGTTGTTTCAATTTGTAGTTGGCGCATAGAATTGCCGTTCAATCATTTAATTGGCTTTTCAGTTCTACGTTCTAATCATTTAAATTGAACCTAGAAGCTATTTGATTTTAAAATTTCACTGTTTTACGATAATAGAAACAATGCTTACTATTTGTATATAACATTTACATGGCTTCACACACATGGTGCCGTGTTCTTCAATTAAATACCACGTAATCGAGATGGAGTTGGAACTTGTACACTAAGGCTGTTGTCTTTGTGAAGCTGATGGAGGATCTTCATCAATTGAGTGAACTTAGGGTTCTAAACTCGGAGGTATTGGAGTTGGATAAATGCTTGACTAATCTCAGAGGAAGACTTGAAGGCAACGAGTGTCTTTATGGTGGCATTCTTGTGAATGTGTCATGGTGTCTTTATGGTGTTGTTCCGCAACGCCAACAGCATGGCTAATGCCGAGTTTTGATCGTGCTCGTGTGGTGGTGATTTTTCTCTAGTTGACTTTTAGAGCTGTTTTATGTGGCTTGTTTTATATGGTTTACTGGTGTTTTCTGGTTTTATTTTGGTGTATCCTTTTGGTTGGGTTATTTTTTATGTTGTTTTATCTTTGTAATCCCACTGTTTTCAGTGGTTGTTTTATTTTAATATAATCATTTTGATGGCCGAGCAAAAAAAGTAGTAAAAAAAAATTTAATGCCAGGCTTTAAATTTCAATTTCTTAAAACATTTTCTTTTACAATTTGAAGTACTAAACATGGCGTTCAACATCCACCTCAACTCATTTGCATCAGCAATGACCTCCATATTTGATATATTTTTAATTGATGATAAAGTATTATTATATTTATGTTTTAAATTTAATTTTTACTCAAATCATGTTTTAGCATTTTACTTTGTACTTATAATTATTTAGAAAATTGAAACTTCAAAATAATTCAACCACTAAAAGTGGCTGACTTGAATAGAAGACAAGTAAAAAAAAAATCATATGTATCGTATTTTATAGTATTATTATTTAATATAGGTAAAAAGTTTTAATTGCACATTTATTCATTTAATTTTCTTGTGAAGTTAAACAAAAAAAAACTACACTAGAAGCTAAACAAGGATACAACAAAATACACAAAATTAGGCTATTATATCCCACATGTACCGGACAATAACTCAGACAAATCTTGCACCTGCTATAAAATGGAGCTAAAAAGATCTGGTCAAGCCATCTTTGCGCTTGGGGCAATGACGCAGCTAGTGAGGTTTTAACCGAGGCGCGTCTATTGCTGGTTGAAAACTATTTCCAGACCCCCTCTTAGGCCTGGGTTCTGCCCTGGCCTTTGAGAATTTCTGGAAGGGTTCCCTTCGGGGTAAAACCCTACAATTTCTAGTTAATTACTTTGCTCTTCTTTTTCCCCTTAAAATTAAGATGGAACAATTTGTTTATGAAATTAAGGTGTTCAAAATATTTGAAGGATTTAGCATTTTAATATTTATTTTAGATTTTTGAATTTAAAAATACATACCGAAAATTCTTGAGCAAGTGTTCGACACAATAATGAGAGGTTGAAACTTGTTGATCCAAGCGTATTATACGTAGCAACTATTAGTACAATTTTATATCTACCGATAATTTTTTATTAAATTTAGGGTAATTTATTAACTAATTGATCCAACCATTCACAATTCAATTGTTGATCATTTCACAAAATTCGATCTACTCAATTAATGAAATATATAAGTTTAATTAACTGTACACCAGGTAATTACTATCTACTAGAGAAATAATAAAAAGAAAATGTACAACATAATAGAATAGAAAAAGTAGAAACTAAAATTAGTAAAAGAGCATTAATAAAATTGAGAATTGAAACATAAGAACAAAAAGAATAATAAGTATTACAGGGGTAACAAACCTCTTTCACCAATGATAAGAATGTTGTGAGCTTGATTTAATCAAAAAACTTGATGAGGTATTAAACGCAACTATAGAGATTATAATAAACTAGTTGAATAAGGTTACAGGAATGAAGTGTAAGAATACACACTTTGAGTTTGGATAGTATGCGTAATCACTAAATTAATTTAGTTAATTTGATTAATTAAATTAATATTTATTTTGGAAAATAAAAAACAAATATTGGAATAGATTAAATTATAAATTGTTAGGTCAAAAGTTAAAGCAGTACATATAATTAGACTCAATACATGAGAAGTTCAATCCCCTCATATGATAAGTGAGGGGTGGCAACCTTAGTAATATTTACTAGGGTGTGCCGCTCATCACTCTCCTAGTTAGACTAGGGGAGTATTTTTATTAAATAAGTATTATTTGTGTTATTCTTATTCAACTAGAATTATCCATATCTCTAGAAATAGATAATATTAGTAGAGCTATTAAAACATAAGTTTGATATATTGTTATTCTGCCATAAAGTAACCAAAAATTATTTACTTAAAATAAATTCTATTTTTGGTAATTATAATAGAATTACTTTCCTACTGAAAGTAATTAAGTTTCTTGTTCTGTGTAATTTAAATCCATCTCATACAAAGTACAAGTACATTTCAAGAAAAGATTTATTGTTATAAATATGACGTTGACTCGGTTTCAAAATTTTGAACTTATACTATAACTGAAAACCGTTTTCTTAACCCACTACAGGAAATTAAGCTTTTAGCGGCGTTTTTAGTGGCGATTGGACCAAAAACGCCGCAAAAGTTTAGAGCTATGACGATATTTTTATTAGAAACGCCACAAAAGGAAGCAATCGCGGCGTTTGGACCAAAAATGCAGCGAATATGTATTAAAATTTTACAAAACGGCGCCATTTTTAGTGGCGTTTGGACTAAAACGCCACAAAGATTATACATTAGTGGCGTTTTTCATAAACGCCGCAAATTTTTATTAAAGTGGACCTAAACGGTGTCATTTTGTTAGCCCCGAAATTCCTTTAGTTTTTCCCCAAATCAAATTTCCCTGAAATCCCTAAGTTATTTTTCCCAAATCACTTTATTTCTTCCCCAATTTCCCCTAACTGATCGAAATCTCTAACTATTAAAGAAACAAGCCAACATAAATTCTTGTTTCCCTCCAAATTATCAAATCATTTAACTTTTTGTTTGAGCCTAATTTTTGGCTGGAAATTCTTCGCCTCTTTCTCTCCGCTGCCGCTTCAAAAGGTAAAATTCTTTGCCTAATTTTATTTCATGGTCTTATTACTGTTTTAGTGTATTTGTATATAATTTGTCTATACATGGGGATGATTTATTTTTTATATTCCCATTTCTGTTTAGCATGATTAGTAAGGATTTTTTTTACTTTGTTTGTTCATGCTTCTCAAAGCTTGATTCTATTTTCTAGTATGTTACATGTTTTTTCCCGGCTTGTAAGTTGGTTTTTTCCCTCTCCTTGTGTTTGAAACTATTATATTCTACTTGTCCTTTGATGTCGAATAACAGGGGAAAATGCGCCAAACTACCTTTGTATTGAGTGGATAACAAAGATAACTGCGGGATATGGGAGGCTGCTGTTGTTCTCCCCGGAAACCTAATCTGCATGGGACACCTGTATAATGTTAGTAATATGCTCATCTTATGAATATGTCTAATGCCTTTATTATCATATAGGACTTTTTCTTATTTCATACTTAAGAAATAAAGCATGTTTGTTTGGAATATTGGGAGTATTCACTCACAATAATCCACAATAACAGGTTGGAAACGAATGGAAAAGGAAGAAGCAAATGAGAATGAAACGAAGAATATTTTTAATACCATTAGTTCACTCTTTTTGTAATTGGTTATTCCATGAAATTGACATTCTTTTTAATCCCTTTTGTTCCTTCTTTCCCTTGAACCAGTTATAGAACCTGTGATCTGCAACTGATTTTTTTATCTGATTAATGTTGGAACTTTTTACTGACCCCAGGGTCTTCTTTAATCATCTGAATAGAGATGTCTGTTTGTGTGCATGCTCAGATTTGTGGAAACTATTTTTATTGTGATTTCCTGCTTCAGCTTGTCTGATTCTTCATTGTATTTTGCTATTTCTTTCTTTCTTTTTAATATTGATGAAGAGCGAAAGGGAAAAAAACTAGAGGTTTGGTATATGAATCCATCGATTCCCCTAACATGAGAATCTCCTCCAAATACACCATAAAAAACTTCACGGGAGATTGAGTGTTTATATGTGTGTGAAGGATGAAGCCCTTGTGTTGTTTGTTGTGGCCATTGTGCTAATATAGTAGCTTACGTGGTGATTTCTAATTTCTTTTGGTGGAGATATCCCTTTAACTGCTACCTTGATAAAAGGGTTCTTGAGAATCCCAGTCTTTTATGTATTATTCTTTGAATTTTAAAACCCCTTTCCACAGTGTCCACCAGCTTAGGAAGAGAATGAGTCTTTTAACACCTCATGATGTATTATTGCAGGGTTTTGGTTTGGGAAAACACTTAAAGCTTGGGTTTGGAGATACGTAGTTATCAGCATTAGTTGGCAGATAATATTGTCCCAGTGCAGGTTGCAGTTCGTTGCGAAGGTGTGCTATCCTTTTTAATGCCTGGTACAGACTAAAATTAATGGTTGTTTTTCATTACTGTTTTCTTTAGTCTTCGATCACTATCACATAAGGAGCTATTAAATTTCAGCTTAATTAATGCTTCAAAAAGAGGGGATGCGTATGTACCTAGCATGAATAAGCCTAAGACTCGGCTTAAGGGCAGTTTAATTTTAATGTTGGTGATATGAATACTTGGTGATATGAATGCATTTTAATTTTAATATTTTGAATTTCTATGAATTTTTTATATTTTTAATTTTAATTTTATTTTTTATTTTTATAATTTTAAATTATTTGTTAATGTAACATATAATACTATGTTAAATTTTATTTTTTATTTTTATAATTTTAAGTTTAGCTAAAATAATAAGGATTAAATTGACAAAAAAATATAAACATTAAGATCTAAATTTACTATTATATATTATTATTTCTTCGCGTTGAGGAACAAAAGTTTACTCATTTGAGATAAATTAATTACTAAGTAAAATGACTTAAATTAATATCATATTTCGAATTTAAAAATAATTTTAGTTTTTCTTCTAATAAAGTTACTCATTTCAAGGATATTAAAAATTTAAAGTAATTGTTTTCTTAAAAATATTTTAAATTAATTATTATCTCATGATAATAGCTAAATAAAAAATTACAAATTAGAAGAGGAAGATGATAACTTGAGTTCTAACTTTTGGATTTTAATTGTGTTATTAATTTATTATTTTAAATTCTAAATTTAAATTCATTAATTTTTATATTTAGTTTTAAAGTTAAAGTTTTCATAGAAAATTTAATTTAAATAATATTTTTTATTTATCCTTAAAAGTATATAGTTTAAAGTTCAAATTTCAAAAATAAAATATAATATAATATTTATCATAGAAATAAATATTATTTAATTAAAATAAAATTTTTAAAGGAAAATAATATTTATCTTAATGTTAAAATTATTTTAATATTTTTCATAAATATTATCATAAAATAAATTGATCGATTTTAATGCGTAGTATAAAGTTAAAAAGTTCATGGAAATTTAATTTAAATATTAACTCAAAATAGATGAAAAATTAACAAATATTAACTTTATTAACATATAATTATTAATTTGTTAATTTTTATCTTTTTAAGTATAGCAAACATAAAGGTGATAAAAACACAAATTTAAAAATTAAAAGAGTATAATTAAAGGGTTAAAATCTAAGGTTAAAATTTAAAGATGATAATCATAACTTACATAAACATTTAAAGAATAAAAAAAAAACTTTAGATCATAACTTACATAAATACATATCATAACTTACATAACTTACATAATACATAAATATATATCATATCATAACTTACATAAAACTTTGGATCAAATATATAAAAATCACATAAATTTGGGCAACACTATTGTTTTTCCCTACTCTTATACTTATAAATAAACAACTTACCTGAATTAGTTTACACCCATTAAATACTTGATACTTGAAATGTATTATCTATTTTAGTACAATGACATGATTTAGATCAATTTAGAACACATAAGTAACAGTAATTTATTGTCAACTTTAGACTTCAAGAACTACGAAATGGATAAGAGTTGGATGAATTTGTCAAGGGTAAGCAACGACTATCGAAATGGAGTACAAATTTTTCTAAATTTTGCATTTCAAAATGCAAGCCAAGAGAATATGATTCTTTGCCCATGTAAGAAGTGTAGCAACATCAATTGGCATATTCGTGAAGTTGTCTATGAACATCTAATTTTTGATGGCTTTATTCGGGGTATAAAAAATGGATTTTCCATGGAGAGTGTACACCTCGTAGAACCTCTTCAACGATTAATCCGGCTTATCCTCATAATGCTTACCATCAGTCTGTTAGAGAAGATGACATGAAAGGTATGTTGCATGATGCATTTAATATGCACAGTCATGGTTTGCAATCGTTTCCACTTGAAATTATTGTATCCAATGATTGTGATATTGGTGGAAATGCTTTTATTGAAACGGGAAGAAGTGTACCTGATGAAGATCCAAATGGAGAAACGGCAAAGTTCTACAAGTTACTTAATGAAATGAATGAAGAACTTTATGAGAGATCAAAATTTTCAAAATTGTCCTTTTACATTCGTCTTTTTCACTTAAAATGTTTGGGAGGGTGGACCGGAAACTCTTTTACACTGTTGTTAGAGTTTTTGAGAGACATGTTTCCGTTTGCAAAGATCCCTCATTCATGCAAAGATATGAAGAAACTAATAAAAGATTTAGGCCTTGGTACGACAAATTCATAGTTGCCCAAATGACTACATGTTGCCTAAATTCATAGTTCCACTAATACCAAGGCTTCAAAGGCTTTTCATGTCATCAAAGACAGCCGAGTCTATAAGGTGGCATCATGATCGATGAACCAATGATGGATTATTAAGGCATCCTACAGATTCTTTAGCTTGGAAATCATTTGACAGTAAATTTCCAAGCTTTGTAAGCGATCCTCGGAATGTGAGGCTTGGGCTAGCATCTGACGGATTTAATCCTTTTAAAATCATGAGTACTTCGTACAGTACTTGACCTGTAGTGCTTGTTCCTTACAACTTGCCTCCATAGATTTGCATGAATCAATCTTCTTTTATCTTATCTATGATTATCCCTGGAGAGAAAGGCCCCGAAAATGATATTGACATTTATATGCAGCAACTTATTGAAGAGTTGAAACAGTTATGGGCGAGTGTTGAAACATATGATGTCTTGAGAAAGGAGAACTTTTATTTGCTTACAGCTTTGTTGTGGACTATTAATGATTTCTCGGCTTATGTCAATTTATCTGGTTGGAGTACCAAAGGACGTTATGCTTGTCCTTGTTGTGTGGCGTAAACATGTTTGAAGTGATTATATACTGGGAAGAAGTTCTCTTATACGGGGCATCGTCGATGGTTAAATGGAAATCATAGATTTAGATTTCAGAGGACTTTATTTGATTGTACTGAAGAGAGGTTGGTGGATGAGAAGTGAATAGGGAAAGGTTTTCTAAACTAACTTCGATGCCCTCTTAGGCTTCCTTCATCTCCCTTTTATAGGAGAATTCTTGAACTCTATTTAATTTTCTTTGAATCTCGCACAGTTTTTCTGATAAGGATAATGTCTCATCATTGATTTGACATGGTTGCTTCCACGTTGCTTCCTTTTTTGTCTGCACCTAGATGTCGTTTTCCCAAGTTGCTTTCTTGGATGTAATTTTCCCATGTAGCTTCCTTTTTTGTTTTCACTTGGATGTCGTTTTCCCAAGTTGCTTCCTTGATATTTTAATTGGTTTTTTCCAATTGGCTTTTATCCTTCTTGAATATTAACTAGATTCATTTCCTCCATTTCATCTAGCTGTAATCAATCTATTGACAGTCTTGGTGAGTTCTAATTTTCCCACGTATTTTTGATTTCTTCTATTATGTGTGATGAAATATCATCAATCTCCATGTCAGCTATCTTTTTTAATAGTTGCACGGATTCTTCGTCTCTATCATCTTGAGTGTTTCCAATATCATATGCCAATATTCTTCTTCCATCAGTCCATAGGCTATAAGTTTTTTGTTGAAGTAAATATTGGACTTTGGTCATTAAATCTATTCTTGTTTGGATATGATAATAACTGAGATTATTATAACACTTGTCAATATTTTTTGTCAAGTTTCTTTTTTCTTCTTTAGTTACTGAAAGGTTCGGACCTCCAATCATTTTTTAATGATCCAAATTTGATATGGCTGATAAAATTTTTCTTTTTTAGCTATACCATTAAGACTACTGATTTCAAGATGAAAATAATAATAAAAATCATCTTCATTTATCATACGTAATAATATAGATTTAATAAATGCAGAAAAATCTTTTAATAAATGGAAAGAAAAATTTTGAATTTTTATTTCTTTAACAAAACCCAATACTACTTATATCAAATGGTTCATGATCAAGTCTAAATTTTATAGTAGGGAATTTTTTATTTAAATCGTTTGTAATAACATAGGCTTGTAAAAAATATTCTGAAAAAGCTTTTTGAAATTGAACTTGCTGTTTGCAGATAGCTCCATTTATTTTTGTAAATATTTCCACTGGTAAAATTTTTCTAGCCTTATTATATAAACATAACCTAAACATTTTATTCATAATAGGGCTATTTGTTCCTTTATTAATAAAATACTGACATATATCAAGAAGATTGTTTATCTCCTTAATATCTAAATAACTGATTTCTAGTTCTTCCCAATCTCGATATAAAATAGATTTTAATAATAAATCATGACCTTCTTATTCTTTAGTTATTTTTTCAACTAGAAATTGTGAAAGCTTAGTAAGAGCTCTCCTGAAATTAGCTATTTATTCAGTAATATGGGTTTCCATATATCATTAATAAAATTATATAATTCTGATGGTAAGTCTAAATTATAAAAAGATTTTATTTCCTGAATTTGTTGTGGTTTCAACAAATTTTCTGATGCACAAAATTTTTCTGCTCCTTTATAATTTCAGTATAACCAGCTTGATATGCTGAATTTGGATCTTGAGACTAAGGGAATTGACTTTACCGGTTGTGGTGTAAATGATAAATGAGTTCCAACTGGTTGTCTTACCATTGGATATAGAATCCTTGGTTAGGATAAAAAGATACTTGAGAAGGTATTGTCACAAATCCTTGATTAGGATTTGTCGATTTGAATGTTTTCCCTTTGTTGGGCCTTTTATGAACAGTAGTCCATTTATCGACTTTTTCTAGAGGTTTTTTACCTCTATCCATATGGCATGCTAAGATAATCAACAATAATATTGTTAGTACCTTTAGACGTATAAGACTTCAAAATTAAAATTACATAATTTATTATATCATCTAATTCTTCGAGGTACCACTTTTATTAGTAAGAAAATGATTAACTGCCTGATTATCAGTTTTGATAATAAAAATTTCAGATGCTAAATATATAAGAAAGTGTTTTTATTCCTCTCTTTATTGCTAATAATTCTTTTTCATATATGACATAATTAATTTCATTTGGTTTAAATTTCCCCGAACTATATCCACATATTAATTCTTCTTTATTTATTGTTCTAGCTTTTAAATACAACCCCAATAATTTTGTGAGGCGTCTGTTTCTAAAATTAATTTATCACCTTATTTAGGTAAATAAACTTTTGGAATTTGATTAATTTCAGATTTTAAATTTTTTTATGATTTTCGAGTCTATTTTAGACCAGATAAAAGGTTTATCGCCATTGATAAAACTAAATAATGAAAATAGTTATAATCTAATTAACATTTATTACTTAAAAGATTTAGTTAAAATAATTAGAATTGAAGTAAAGTTGTTTATCTACTCCTATTTTCTCAGATTGAGCACATTTCCTGTACAAATTAGACATTCAAAGCGAAAACAGACAATTCATGTTATATGAATACAATTTTCTATTATACCAACTCTACTTCAACAAAATTTGTTGCTAATGGAATAAATCTTGATCAATTAATCTATTCAATTATGTACTTTATACTATGAATCATATGACTTACACTAAATAGATTTAGATAGGCTTTCAACCCCTTTGAAATAGAGATTAGATATGACAGATTTATATATATATATAGATATGATTAAAGAGATATTTTAATCTTTCAAAAATCATGCAAGAACAATACATTTAATTAGATAAGATGAAAATACCACATAAATTGGGGTGTATTAAATATGGAAACGATGGATTTTATATTTACCGGCACTTTAAAGGACTAATATTTAATATCGAAAAGTATTTAATAGATTTTTATAAAATGAAGAAAAATGCTAATTGATTAAAATAAAATTTTTATAAATAGAAATCGAGATTGAAAAATGTTCATTAGTGCTTATAAGCATTGAAAGTTAGAAATATCTTAAACCCTTATGCCCGAACACAATCTAAGCCAACAACTTGGACCTACATCCCTACCACATGACAAACAAAACCTAAAGGTGTTGCATAAGGAGAGAGCATATAATAACAGCTTTTGAAGCTGTTTACCCATATGGAAAAAATAATTATATCCTACGCGAACGCAATGGGGACGTATCAGATATTAAACTGATAGAAACAGATACTACTCTTGATCTTAGCCAAAAGGTCGAGAAAAGGATCAATAAATGTCTAGATTTATATTTTATAATGTACCTTCGCCTCACCCTTTGCTTGTGCTCTCGATATGGGTCTTGGAGTAGGTCTGAACATTTGTTGCTATGGACAGAATGTATATAATTTTTCTGCACCCCCACATGGGATGCTGGTGATTTTGCACGTGAAAATGTTTGGATAATATAACTATAGTTCACTTATTGCAGCCTATACTGATCATAAGCTGGAGAAGCATGTAGATTAGACCTGCAACTACGCGATGGAATTGGTAAGCCATTAAATAAAACAACAATTTGCAACATGTGTAAAGATAGAAACCTTTGCAAAAGTATACAAACAGAAACTTCCATGTAATGTAAACCTTACAGTTTGCGAATTCTTCTTTAGTATTTAATGGCTTACCTACCAATATTGCATAGTTGGAAAGACTGATTGCTTCTTCATCTTTTGACCTATATCAAGCTGCAATAAGAGGACTAGTGTTATAATATCCAAAAATTTACATGTGCAAATTCACCAACATGCAATGTGCTGTGCAGGAAAAATTATACTAGTTTTGTCCATAGCAAACTAAAAGTTCCTTCTGACATAGTCGAAATCCCATATAGAGAGCGCAAGCCAAGGGTAAGGCAGAGACGCATTATAAAAGAAATATCAAGATGAGTTTAAGCTCATACCTTTCTCGGCCTTTTGGCTAAGATCAAGTGTAGTATCTGTTCTTATCAGTTTAATATCTGATACGTGGATCATTGATCCGCATGATATTAAATCAATATTTTTAGGGGGAGAGCTCATTAACAATAGCTTGCTATTGGGGTTCTCGAGTGTCGTCTTTGTTTTGCACTGCTGCATCGTTCTGGCACACCCCTCCGATTGTAGTTTTAACCTTTGGAACCAATAGACGGTAGCTTCTTGTTCGGATTGTATTAATAATTGAGGTGTAAAGCTGTTTAAAGACACTATTTTAAGGGTTAATGTACTTGAGGTTTAGTCCAAACCATAGGGCTATAATTTCTCATTATTTTCATCTGCATTACTTAGTTGCTGTTTGCCCTCCTGGATTAGTTAATTGTTTGAAGTAATGGATGGTATCTAATTTAATTTCTGAAGTTCATTGAAGAATTGTTGTTTCAATTTGTAGTTGGCGCATAGAATTGCCGTTCAATCATTTAATTGGCTTTTCAGTTCTACGTTCTAATCATTTAAATTGAACCTAGAAGCTATTTGATTTTAAAATTTCACTGTTTTACGATAATAGAAACAATGCTTACTATTTGTATATAACATTTACATGGCTTCACACACATGGTGCCGTGTTCTTCAATTAAATACCACGTAATCGAGATGGAGTTTGGAACTTGTACACTAAGGCTGTTGTCTTTGTGAAGCTGATGGAGGATCTTCATCAATTGAGTGAACTTAGGGTTCTAAACTCGGAGGTATTGGAGTTGGATAAATGCTTGACTAATCTCAGAGGAAGACTTGAAGGCAACGAGTGTCTTTATGGTGGCATTCTTGTGAATGTGTCATGGTGTCTTTATGGTGTTGTTCCGCAACGCCAACAGCATGGCTAATGCCGAGTTTTGATCGTGCTCGTGTGGTGGTGATTTTTCTCTAGTTGACTTTTAGAGCTGTTTTATGTGGCTTGTTTTATATGGTTTACTGGTGTTTTCTGGTTTTATTTTGGTGTATCCTTTTGGTTGGGTTATTTTTTATGTTGTTTTATCTTTGTAATCCCACTGTTTTCAGTGGTTGTTTTATTTTTAATATAATCATTTTGATGGCCGAGCAAAAAAAGTAGTAAAAAAAAATTTAATGCCAGGCTTTAAATTTCAATTTCTTAAAACATTTTCTTTTACAATTTGAAGTACTAAACATGGCGCTCAAAATCCACCTCAACTCATTTGCATCAGCAATGACCTCCATATTCGATATATTTTTAATTGATGATAAAGTATTATTATATTTATATTTTAAATTTAATTTTTACTCAAATCATGTTTTAGCATTTTACTTTGTAACTTATAATTATTTAGAAAAATTGAAACTTCAAAATAATTCAACCACTAAAAGTGGCTGACTTGAATAGAAGACAAGTAAAAAAAAATCATATGTATCGTATTTTTATATTATTATTATTTAATATAGGTAAAAAGTTTTAATTACACATTTATTCATTTAATTTTCTTGTGAAGTTAAACAAAAAAAAAACTACACTAGAAGCTAAACAAGGATACAACAAAATATACAAAATTAGGCTATTATATCCCACATGTGCTGGACAATAACTCAGACAAATCTTGCACCTGCTATAAAATGAAGCTAAAAAGGTCTGGTCAAGCCATCTTTGCGCTTGGGGCAATGACGCAGCTAGTGAGGTTTTAACCGAGGCGCGTCTATTGCTGGTTGAAAACTATTTCCAAACCCCCTCTTAGGCCTGGGTTCTGCCCTGGCCTTTGAGAATTTCTGGAAGGGTTCCCTTCTGGGTAAAACCCTACAATTTCTAGTTAATTACTTTGCTCTTCTTTTTCCCCTTAAAATTAAGATGGAACAATTTGTTTATGAAATTAAGGTGTTCAAAATATTTGAAGGATTTAGCATTTTAATATTTATTTTATTTGTAAGAGATTAGTGTTTAAAAATACAGACAATAGCAATTCAAATAATCAAATTTATTCATTTGATGAAGTGTTGGACATAATAATGAGAGATTGTGATAAACTTGTTGAGCAAGGTTATGAAAATGGAGTGTAGGAATACACCTTCTAAGTTAGATGAAAATAGCACTTAAATTCGGTCTATTGAAATATATAACTTTAATAAATTCGGTGTTTAAAATTTCTGACTGAGTTAACATAGTAATTACTACCAGAGATAATAAAAAGAAAACGTAAAATAGAATAGAAAAAGCAGAAACTAAAAGTAATGAAAGAGCAATAAAAATTGAGAATTGGAAAAGAAGAATAATAAGTATTACATGGCTAACAAACCTCTTGACCAATGATAAGAAAGTTGTAAGCTTGATTTATTGTGAGAACTTGATGAGGTGTTAAGCAACTATGAGAGGTTGTGATAAACTGGTTGAATAAGGTTACTGGAATGAAGTGTAAGAATACACATTCTAAATTCAATCGTATGGATGGAGTATGGCTCGGATTATATGGATGGAGTAAGCTTGGTTTCAATTCACTTTCATATGAGTTGCACCATTTTTCCCTCTTTTCATGGCTTCATACTCTTCTATAGGTTGTTTGTTTAGGGAACTTGGGTCTTTCTTCTGAAAACATAACATTTTAACCACGATGAGATTCCTAACCTTGTTTTCCAAAGTAGAACGACTGTTTGTTGAGTTTCAATAATTTTTATAATTGTAACGATCCGGTTTCTAGTGGTGTCAAAAAAGACGGGTTTGAGACTCCATTTCCGTAAACCAATCCCGTAAATATTATTAAATACTTACAAAGTTATTATATAAGTGAATTGAATTTTGGATAAGTAATTTAGTCGAAATTGTGTTTAATTAAGGTTTAGTGACTAAATTCTAAAGTCCAATCACTATAGATTTTTAATTAAGAAATGACTTGAGGACTGACATTGTAATTAACCAAAGATCCAAAATAGCAATTAAATCATATTTAAATGAAAAATAGTGAACGGTAAGATTATTTAGTCACTAACCTAAGTTAATTACGGTTAAATTAGTTAAAACATAAGTAATTAAACTAAATTACAAATTAATCCTATTATAAATAAGACAATTTGGTGGAATGAAAGAGAAACTTTCTGTCATCTTCCACCTACAAACCATGAAGAGAAAAACAAAAGGTTCCAAGGGTTTTCAAAGTTTTGGTCACTAATTAGATGTTACAATCAAGTCATTTTCTTGTAATTTTTATGTTTTTGAGGTCATGGGAGCTTGATTTAGCTTACCCATGTACCAATTTGTAAAACTGTTAAAGTTTTAGAAAGTTGCCATTGTTGATTTCTTGAAGTTTTAGGTGTTAAATTGATAGATTTTAAGTTTAGATGTGAAAAAAGGACTGAATTGTAAAGTTAATTTATAACTTTTTACATTAGGGACTAAACTATATAAAATATTAAATTGGCAGTAGAAATAAGAAATAGGAGGTCTCTGATAAGCATTAGTGAAATTAGATTTCAATTTGGAGCTTTAAATTGAAAGTTAGGTTAGTCTCGGTTTTAGGGACTAAATTGGATAATTGTAAAATATATGTGACTTTGTAATTATTTGTGATTTGAGCTGGAATTTAATATTATGTATTGTCAGGTTATTATTCGTAGCAAAATACGATGCAGGAACGTCAATAGGGAGAGGAAAGATGAAAGCCGATGACGAGTAACTCGAGTGTTCGATTTGTATTTCTATGATTTGATTAATTTCAATTGTTGCATGGTTACCTTGTTTTGCATGTTATGGTAATGAGGTGAGTTAAAAATGATTAATCAAACTGAACTAATACGATGTTGGTTGATTATCAAGATAAAAGGTAAAATTGAATAAAATTAAAAATAATATCACTTGATGAAAATACGAAATTGGCTTGACTCATGTTATGATATATATATGAATTGATGAATTGGTTGATGAATTGAAAATGATGAGTTATAAATTGAGCTATATTATGATTTGGATAATTGGTTACCCTATTAATTATTCGTGCAAAGTTGGATTTAGCTGACATCCCATAGGATAGATTAAGTATGGGTTGCTTCAACTACGTGTTGATGAGCGTTGGACACAACTTTTACTTCGATTATACCGATGAGCGCTGGATACAATTTATTTACTTTAGATTTTCCAATGAGGTATTGGATGCTAAGTTGGTGTGTTGGTTAGATCCATGTATCTGTTCGAGCCCGAGTCAGGTTAATAAGGGAATAATAATATGTATATACATTGCAAATTTGTTGAAAGATGATTGGAATTGATTATATGCTACTAAGTTGGATTACAAGCACTTTTATACGACATTAAATGTCGAGATATATAAAAGGTTACGCAAAATGAATAACTAGCCAGAAAGTCAATTCGGTAAGGTTTGGAATGTATCATTTGACTTGGTAATGAAAAGTGACATAATTATTTTTTATAAGTTGGTATTTATACAATTCATTCAGAATTGAAATTTTGGTACGCAATTGATTATTTAGTGTGTTATTTTGATTTGAATTATAAAAATACCATTGAGCTTTATCGCTCAATGTACGGTTTTGTTTTTCGTGCGTAGACTAGGTACAATTCAAGATCCCAAGCATCGACTTCAACATCCAACCAAAAATCCTGGACTCAACAATGTTGGTGAACCTCTTTTGTTAGTTATATGACATGTACCTAGTAGAGTCATTTTGGTATTTTGCTAATGGTAAACGTGGATTATATGTAGTTGAATGAAATGTGTTAGGTAGATAGTTTATAAGTAATATGGCATAGATATTTTAATTATTAACGTACTAATGAACTTGAGAAGTTGCTTGAATGGTATTGATATTGACTATTGATGGCTTGAACATGTATGGTAATGATTGTAAAGAAATTGTAGGTTGATGCCCATTAGGAATTGCAAAAACAGTGTGTGATATTGCGATGTCGTTTGAATGTCATCGCGACGAGAAAAGACCTATAATGTCACGACAATATGAGGGACCTCGTTGTCTCGATGAGGCCAACACAATAAGCGGCATCGTGATGTTAAGTGGTCTAACGTCATGATGTGACAAACTGTTTAGTGACATCACGACGTTCAAATGTTAATGTCACGACGTCAATCCTATATTTTGAAACTTTTACAATTTGGTCCTTTGACCTCAAGTTACTATTTGAACTTTAGAAAGTTAGTGTAAGACTCGTAAATGATTGCATATTGTATTGAACATATGTTTTTGGTTGAATTTAAGCATTAAATGGTATGTTTTGATTATGATTGATCGTAGTTGCTTCGGCAACGAATGTGGCACATTGCAATTTGAACTCGGCAACCGAGTCGGGTATAGGGTGTTACAATAATGATAGTTATAGTTCTCATTAATATTACTAGATTTTATCGCACCACAATGTGGGTGAACAAAAATATTTGATAATTAAAACATATCTATAAAAATATGGGTTAGTATTTGGTATACTTGTAGTATACTTTTTTTTTTTATTTCACAAGTAGCTTTAAAAAATTGCTACATGTCTCCTTTTTAAATATTTTATTATACCACTGTAGGACGCTTGTCAACCTCCTGACCTTACTTATGAAGTCTAAAAACGCCATTAGCAGTATACCAAATATTTCCCTAAAAATATATCAACAAATTATATGAAAATATGAAAATATATTAATTACCCTTTTAAGGTAAGGGTATTTTAGGATAGATGTTAGCTTGGATAGGGAGATTTACAAGGCTTTGGTTGAATAAGCATAAGGAGGTGATTTTGAAAAAGCTAAAATAGAAATTTGGTGTGGATTATAGGAATTGAGATAAGTTAATGCTTTGTTCATCCACTCTTTTCCTTGGATTGAGCATTAAACTAACAAAGAGAAAAGGGCCAAATCATATCTAATGAATACCATTTTTTACTATGTAAACTCTACTCCAATAAAATTTGTTGTTTAGGGAAAAAATCCTTTTCAATTAATTTGTTTAAATAAGTACTTTTATTATGAATTAAGTAGGATCAGATAGGTTTTCGGTGTTTCTTTCCTTGAAATAGAGGTTGTATGATGGATTTATACACTTAATAATTTTAAATCAAATTTTATTTAAAAAAGGTATTTTAATCTTAAATCACTTAATAATCTTAAATCGAATTTGATTAGAAACAGGGATTTCAATCTTAAATTAGTGACGAAGAAAATATCACTTGAATTCAAGTGTATTATACATGGTAACAATGAGTATACTTCTTATATTTATAGGTATTTTAAAAGATCGATATTTGGTATTGAGAAGTATTTAACATATCACTATAAAATTAAGAACAATGTTGATAAAAAAAAACTATTATTATTGACAGAAATCAAGATTGGGAAATGTTAATAATTAGTGTTTAGAAGTATTGAAAGGTAAAAATGTTCTAAATCTTTATGCCCACAATGCAACCTGAATCCCACATTGCTAGCGTATGGTAAACAAAACATAAAGGGTGGTGTATAAGGAGAGAGGATAGAGCAACATTAAAACATACTTACCTGGACGGGGTCAATGAGTGATCAGGAAGACTCATGGCCTAGAGCAGTGACCTCCATTGCACTTGGGAGGGGTGCTGCTTTAAGGTCTCCCCAAGAGGGAGAGCCTACGTCATAATTTGTGGCAGTGGGGGCTTGCGTTCGCGCAGCCTCTATCAATTTCAAGTGAAAGTAATTGATATCAAATTTTAGGATATAATTCTTTGTTCTATATGGATAAACAGCTTCAAAATCTCGAAAAAGAGTGTAGAAAGTGTGTGAGTGAACATTGTGACCATTCCATGCTTTAGTTGATACCAGCAGGAAACGATCCTCTACAGCTTCAGTAGGGTCAAAGGCAAATATCAGTTGGTTTCAACTGTCAAGCATACTTAAGAACACCTAGGTAGCCTCCCAAAAATTCCAGGCGGGCAGGTAAGAGGAGACAGACATAATTTCTTTTTTAGCTGAAAAGAGAATTAAGATAATAATTCAATTCAGAATGTTCACAAATAAATATGTTTACAAATCTACCTTTTGAAAATTATGTCATAGTAACGATACCACTGCAATTGGGCTTTGAAACCTTTTTTTTTTCTTAAAAATTCCTAAAGTAAAGATTGAAGCCTTTGCAAAACCATACAAACAGAATCTAATCCCTTCACACATTACATTTTGCAAATTGTTGTTTTATTTAATGGCTTACCAATACCATTGCGTAGTTGCAGGTCTAATCGACATGCTTCTCCTGCTTTTGATTAATTCAAAAGTTTCGATCAATTTAACTTGTACTACAGATAACTTTGGTTCACTCGGTTTTTGTTAATTTCTAATTAACCAAATTAATCATTGCAGACTATTACTTACGGAGGTCTGATTAGAGCGGAAGCCAAATAGTGTGGCAACAGAAATAAGCCAATACAGAGAAGAGAAGAAACCAAAAGCAAAAATTTCTCTCACTTGGAATCCGGATCTCTTAAAAATAGACCAGTTTTTCGAGAAATAAAAAGTGACCTAATAAATTTTTAGAACAATTTGTCAATAAAAGGCATTGCGGTTGGTTTGCAAGTTCAATGAAAAGTTGTTGGTAAAAGGTTATTTTAGTATCCAAAATTATAGGAAAACAGAAAGAGCTTGCCAGGGATATCATACTATCAGTGACCACATCTCCGCAACTAACAGCACGTTTGGTTCGCTGTAATGGAATAGAGGCGTAATAACAAATCAATTGTTTGGTTGAATGTAATGGAATAGAGGCGTAATAGTATTCTTGTGTTTGGTTGAATGGAATGGAGGTGTAATAGCATAAGGGAAAAAACTAAAATGACTAGAATACCCTTAGCATAAATTTGTTTAGGTAAATGATTATTGTTATTGTTATTAAATTTTAATAAGATTATTAATATCAGTAATAAATAATTTAATCATATTTTAACATAATTATTATTAAATATATTTAATTAAAATATATAATTTAATAAAATTCTTAATAATCAATATTCTTATATGAATTTACTCAAATCATAATATATAATGCTATAAAAGATAATTTAACATAATTATTAACTTGACGCAATGTATGTTTTTTTGAACCACAGGTCTTTTTTTTGTCCAACTTAATTTTTGAGACCTGATTTTTTTTTTAAATGTTGAAGACCTCTACAAAAATATTGAAAGGACGTTTGTATAGCCTGACAGATTGACCAGTCTTGTTCTTATTTATTCCTTCTCCTTATTTTGATTTTTAAAAAAAATTAAACATAATAAATTATTATAAATATAAATAATTAATTACATCAGAAGTTAATACTTTGTAGGGGCAAATTTTTTGGGAGATCTCAAACAAGCTTAAACCATTTGGTCTGTCTTGTACCAATTTAACCAGGTTATCAACCTCCTGATTAGGGGTGTTCAATCTGTTAACTGACCAGTTAACCAACCCAAACTATCATTAATTGAATTAACCGACTCTTTTAAACCCTTAACCGTTAATCAAACTGAAATTTTTTCAAAAAAAAAATAACTGAACTGAACTTTTTCGGTTAATTCGGTCGGTTAATTGAACCAATCGAATTTTATAGGTTTTTTGATTTTTGGTTAAAACAAGTATAAAACATAGAAAAAAAATTAACCGAATTAACTGACCGATTAATTTATACTTCTAAAAAATCAACCGAACCGACCGACCCCAGACTGAATATTATAATATTATTTATTAAGTTCGGTTAACCGACCGAGTTCGAACCGAATTAATCATTAACCGAACTTCCAAAAAAATTATTAACCGACCCCGACCGAATTAATTCAGTTAACCGAACGATTAACCGAATTAGGTCAGTTAACCGAATTAATTCGGTTTTACCCAAAATTTGCACACCCCTAATCCTGGTTATCTTCTCTAGAGATGTGGCATATACTCCAGTGCCCAATCTGCACCCAAATTTGATGAATTCTTCTGATCAAAGTAGATTTGGAACTCTTGGAAGAATTCTCTTAAATGGCCTTAGTCACCTCAAGATTATCATTTTTAATCAAGACATTATCATAACCCCGATCGATTAAGAGTACCAAACCATCTAAGATGCCCCATGATTCAGCATAAAAAAATAGAGCAGTTCCTCGAATAACTGTTAAAGCCAAGAATCCACCTCCCATCTTGATCACAAACAATTCCTCCTACTGCAGCAAAACTTGTTTCATTTCTGACTGGCCCATCAGTGTTTAAATAGACCTAATTACCTGTCAAGTATGAGGTTATCAAAACAATTCCTCCTACTGCAGCAAAACTTGTTTCATTTCTGTTTAAATAGACCTAATTACCTGTCAAGTATGAGGTTAGAACCGATCTTCGTGTCTCAGATAAGGAATCCCTTTTAAAAGAGACATACTGTTTTGCCCAAGTATAGGACACCCTGGTAATATCACTAATATTCCAAGACACGCCTTGAAAAATAAAAAAGATTTTGATTCTTCCAAATGCGCCAAATCATGATCCCAAAAAGGTAATTCCAGTCTACATCTCCCAAGCACTTGACATGTTGATTCTGCAAGTTTGATATAAGCCATTCATGCAAATTACTAGAATAAAATCAAGTTTGCCGATCTACTAGAATTAACCGATCCCAAATACTCCTTGTTGCAGAACCGTCCATAATGACATAAAGTATATCTTTGAAACCATGCCCACAAACACCACAAGTCGTATCATGCCCAATTCCCTGACGTACTCTTTCCACATTGGTCACCACAAGTCTTGTCTGTGTGTTATTTATACTAAATGTTTTACGATTGCTAATCTTAAATTGAATATATTAGAGTTGTGTGATCTGAATCCCGTTTGATCCGATTTAAAAAATTCGATATATAATTCAGTTGTTAAAGAAATAAAATAGAGGCAAAATTGGGGATCTGGGGTGGGTACGACCTCGAGTCGAACCACTAATTTTGACCGAAGGTTCGGGGGCGGAGCTCTTGCAGTACGGACCTGCCGCACAAGTTAAATTCGTATAGGGGTATACTTTTTACCCTAACAAACTGTGCATAGTCGAAAACCTCTTGTATTTTTTCAGCAGTGAATTTCTTCTCCTTTGCCTATGATTTTTCCCAATAAAAATTTTTGTGTGTTCTTATTTTTCTTTCTTATTTTTGTGTGATTACTCTTGCTGTCATTATCGACCTATAATATAACAGAATATGATTAAAAAAACAATTAAATCTTTCAAGAATTACATAAGAACAGTCTATTTAATTATTTAAGATGAAAATACCATTTAAATTCAATCGTATTATACATAGGAACTATGAATTATATCTACAGATAATTTTAAATAAATTTAGGGTAATTTATTAACCAGTTGAATCAACCAGTTGCAATTTAATTTTCGATTATTTAAAAAAAATCGATTTATTCAAGAAATATATAATTTCTATAAATTTAGTGTTTAAAATTGCTAGCTGAATAGTAGGAAGAAAATGTACAACATGATAGAAAAGATAGAGCGGAAGCCAAAATCTAATAAGGGAGAAATAAAATTTTTGAATTGAAAAATAAGAAGAAAAAGGAGTGTTAAACCGATATTTGTTTTATGGGCTGAAGTACGAAAGTTGTGAGCTGGTTAAGTAAGGTTATGGCAATGAAACGTAAGAAAACACATTCTGAGTTAGATGATAGTTGGGATTTGTGTTGAAATCTGTTTTTACAAAAGCTTGGTTTTAGTTCACTTTCATAAGAGTCACAACCCCTTTTCCTCTTCATCGCTTCAAATTTTCTACACGTTTGTTTTGTTAGGGAATATAGGGTTTTCTTCTTTAAAACATAACATCTCAGCTTTGACGAGATCCCTAACCTTGTATTTCAAACTACAACAATTCTTGGTTGAGTTCTATAATTTCTGTAACGATGGCTACAATGCTAATTAATTATACTAGCTTTGATGGAATAGGCGTTAAGAGGCGGTTCTGAAGAAAATACGGTAGAAACTCTATGTACATCATAGGAATTTAGATGATTTGATTCCTTATCCGCTCATTATGTCATTCTTATCAATTTTACTATGTATATCTTGTTTATCTACTCTTACTTTCTTTGGATTGTCACAAAATTAGATAGTTAATGCGAAAATAGACAGATCATGTCATATGAATACCATTTTTATTATGCCATCTCTACTTTAATAAAATTTGTTGCTCATGGAATAAATCTTGATCAATCAATCTATTCAATTATGTACTTTCTATTATGAATCATATGACTTGTACTAAATAAGATTAGATAGGCTTTCATTTCCTCCTAAATAGACGTTGGATGACGGATATAGATATGACTAAAAAGATTTCAATCTTTCAAATAAGATCAATCCATTTGATTAGATAGGATGAAAATACCACATAAATTAGAGTGTATTAAACATGGAAATAATAGGCGTAATTTTTATATTTACAAGCACTTTGAAAGATCAATATATTTATGCATACCTTTTTGTTTGTTTTCATTCATGAACGCATATATATATATAATAAACTTTAAAATTTTTTTAATAATGCTTTATAGTTTTATATATATACGTATTGGAAATACCTTTGTTATTCTTATGATCTTATGGGTTGTTTAATTTAGGTAGCATATATATATGTTTGCATTATATGTATCGTTGTTTAATCATGTTCTTTTTGTAAGAATTGATTTTCTATTAAAGCTTCATAATCGTTTTATGATCCTAAAAAAAGGGGCTTGGCGTTCATAGATTCCCGAGAGAATCATGCCCTAACTTACTGGGCTTCGATTCTTCTCGATGAACTTAGATAATCAAGCGCCCATTTTATAATAAAAAAACCTCCAATTATTAAAATAAAATTCTTAAGATTTCAAAATGTTAGATCCTAACTTACTGGATATGACATTTTGTTATCTCGATTTTAAAAGAATAAAGGCAATGTCGGTTGTTTAAGAATTTCGAGGGATCAAACCCTAACTTATTGGGTTCGAATTTCTCGATTGACTTAAATAATCGAATCTCCTCTTTAAATCACGTGATTTTCTAAAAAAGAGAACAAATCTAATTTCAAAGATTGAATTGTTATACCCTAACTCATTGAGTGTGGCAATTTATCTCTGCGAAACGAGTACATCTTATTGCTCAACTTGGTTTATTAAAATTTGAAATTAAAAAGGGTTGTATTTTTTAAAATCTTTTCAAAAGTTTCGACATTAAAACATTAAACAATCAATTCGGTACTAATTTTGGGCATCACGAGGGTGCTAACCCTTCCTCGTGAGTAACCGACCCCCGAACCTATTTTCTCAAATCTCGCAGACCTAAAATTTATTTTAATGGTGAACCGATCACACCTTAATAAAAGACCGGTGGCGGCTCCCACTTTATTTTTAAAGGTCGATCCCTGTTTTTCAAATTTAAAATTGGTTTCGACAGCTATGTTAGGTGAATATCATTGGCTCGTGTTAAATACGGGACACCCTTCTAGAAAATCGAGAAATTCAAAAATTCTCATGTTTTAATAAAATGTTTATTTTGTAAAATATCAAATTATATTTTAAAGGATATATAATAATATGTAACTTATCAAATTTTTTAACGGATCACGATTAAATATTAAATTGAACTCGTATTTTTAAAAATTAAGACAATGCGCGCTTAACGAGATACCAATTTTGGTCATTACGATGGTGCTAATACCTTCTTCGTGCGTAACCGACTCCTGAACCCTAATTTTCTCTGAATTTTGACGTAGACCTAAAAACGACTCTTTTTTAAAGATAATTTAAAAGATAATTTTTCTTTTTTAAAAAAGAATTTAATAGGTGTCCGATCACACCTAGAAAAAATCGGTGGCGACTCATATTTTTTTTAAAAAAAATCGAGACTCTGTTTTCAAATTTTCAATAATCACTTCGACTAGCGCTCGTGCCAAATTTTTAGGTCGCTACAGCTGGCGACTCCACTGGGGACATCCTTTTTTCTTTTAGAGTCGAGTCTGATGTTAAATGTTTGTTGTCAAAATTTTAAAAATTCCTTGTTCAAATTAACTTTTAATCGTGATCCTTGAATTTTGTTTTTGAAAAGTCATGCATCTGTATCATGTTGTAAATATTTTTCTAACTTGTTTTTATCTTTTTGCTTTTTAGCTTTAAATTTTACTATTTTGGTTTTTAGTAAATAAAAAAACAAAAGGTTTATGAGTTTCTCCCCACACACTGTGCACTTGCATTCTTGCATAACATGAGCCCTCTACCCGAGCTCCGTCCGTTTAAGTGGAAGTAAACGCTACGCCTTCATGAGTTAACTTGTCCCTTCTCACAGGCTAGTGAAATACTTCCGAGTTACATATGACTTATGCTTTTGTGAGTTAACTTGTCCCTTCGCATAGGCATAAGTAAATGTAATCCCTTGAATTGAACTCGTAAGCCTGTGATGGGTGATGATTGAGGCTCCGTACTAGCCTTAGTAGGCAACAGTATGGACAATTCGAGTACCTTTCTAGAACCAAAACCACATATAGTGAATCGTACAAGCCACCCAATTAGAGCCATACCGAACCTCCGTCTATTGGATAGTTACCAAATAAGTACACGGGAACGTTGTCCTCTACCTTGTTTTTCTTTTACATTTACATTTTTGCGAAGGAATCGGTCCGTGTAATAGATTTGGGATCGGGTAGATTATCTGATAAGTATGTGGGGTAGGTTTGTTTTGTAGAGCATGATAGGGTAAAAACATGGGTCAGTTTCTCCAAAAAATGCATGATTAAATAGTTTATTAGATTTATCATGGTTTTTCCTCCGTTTATATTTGTTGTGAGTACTACCTAAGGTTATTTGTCTTCATTTTATTTCTCATCATGCCTCATAGGCATCCTATTAGGAAGGTGTTGATTAGAGGTTGGTTGCCAAAAAAAGGGTTTCTAATGGAAGAGTCAATTACGCAAGTAACCGAGAAAAATGCTGTAGTCTGAGACTGGTCTTTGAGGACCCAGAAAACAAAAAGGGACAATTCAAATGAAGGATACATCTCCAATCTTCCCGAGCTTGTAACTTTGAATGTGTAATGCCCCAAAATTTCTAATTTCGTTATTGTAAAAATATAACAAATATTTTTCAGCTTTAGTGGTTATGTGTTCTGGAAGTGTTTGCGAGGTCCCAAGTTCAAGCCTTCGCTTGGGTAAATTTTGGTATTTTGAATGAAGTATGTCTTACTATTGGGTAAATTACATTAGAATGGGCCTGCTAGTCTGGTGGTTAAATAGTGTGTTATTATGGTGAAGGTCTTGTGTTCGAATCCCTATGTAGGCAAGGGTATTATTTTTTGCTCAGATTTCAGGATAAAGTTGTGTAATAGGGGGATTCTGAGTAGTGGATGTGTAGTGGGAATTAGGGGATAAGATTAAGGGATTTTGGGGGTATCGAGATTTTATTTTCTTTTTTTCCCATAACCAAATTTTGACTCTCTTTTCCAAAAAAATATTTTGCTATCTATTCTTCTCCCTCTCCTCTTGTAAAAGTTCTCTGAGTTTTTCCATTTTTCTCTTCTTTTTCTTCTTCTTGATTTTTCCCTAATCCATTTATTTTCCTTCGTTTTCGCACGCGGTTAGTGCTCGTTTCGTTTCGGCAAGTGTTTCTCTTCGTTTCTGTCATGAATATCTTAATGACAGAAGTGGTAATGTTTTTTCTCTACAATTTGGGCGTAGGGGGAGGCTTGGACTAGTGAATTCAATGCTCTCATCTTAACAATAGTTAAACGGAGGGTTATCGTTGGTGGTAAGTTCAGTTTCTGTTCATTCTTGGTTGTCAAGTCACTTGTAAATCCATTAAATTGATGTTGAGTATCTTGATTATAGGCTTTGGAGTGCTCGGGGACTATTTTAGCATCAAACAAAACCAGGTGTGTACCCAAAACGCAAAAAAAAAAGGATTTAGCAAAAAGTCGAAATTGCTTGCTGTTTGGACAACAGCAGTAGGCTAACTTTGAAAAATAACCATAAATTGTGGAAATCAAATTAGAGGATGAACAAAATATGGAATTAAATCTTATTGAGTCTAGTTTCTCATAGAAGAAACGGTGTAAGTAATGAAATTGTAAATTGTGAGGTACAATAAACTTTGTGAGACAAGGTTAGATTGAATTTGGATTCCTGTGTTCTGACTTTGGAGAATCATTAAAAATTGGAAAAAATAATTAGGGGTTAAAATTTACATGTTTAAATTTTTAATGAGTCTACTTTCAATAAAAACAAATGAAAACATCATCCAAATTTTGTACTAAGAGATAATTAATTTTTAGCAAAGAATGGATGAAGCTGTCAGACAACAGAACAGGGGTAAGTTTGAAGATTTTACTGTACTTATTGGCTGAACCAAAAATTCTAAAAATTTTATGATAGAAAGGTATTTGAGTTTAGTTTTAAAGACATCAAGCAGATCTTAATTCAGAATTATATAGCTCAAGATATAAATAATTTAGTAACAGTGACTCAAGTAGATAGCTTTGAAGGAACATATAAGTACATAGTGAAAACATATATGAATAATTAACTAGCACGGGTTACATTAAAAATGGATCACGTGGCCAAGGCCAATTTGGGCCTAGTGGGCCACATGGGCGTGTGAGCCCATTTTTCTAAAAAGTTCTGTAAGGTTGCACGGGTCACGCAAGTCGACTGTGGACCTACTGTAGGGTCGGTAAGCTTTACTTAGACCCCTATATGTGTGATCTGTCTATCTGATTTCTATACCGAGCATGACTTATGATATCTGAATATATGTACTATTAATTGCATAATGGCATGACATATTTTATATGTTGCATTGCGTCGGGGAGGGTTGATGATATTTGGAGGAAGTGTCTGAAAGGCTATTAAGCATATTATCTGGCAGCTCAGTTGCAACCTTCTGATTATGAGCCGCATTTCGGTACAACATAGTGTATAGGGATGGGTGGGTTGATTTAATCCTCACATGGTGTGTAGGGTTGGACGGAGATGGTGTGTAAAGGCTGGTGGGTAGGATTCTGATTTACTGTATCCGCGTTCTGTATCTGATATGGACCAAGGCCCTAATGTATTTCTCAAACTATATCTAAATGGGCTAAGGCCCAAACTGATTCTGTGATGGGCATAGGCCTCAGACTGTATCTAACTGGATTCTGTTGTTTATCTGTATGCATGTTTTCTGTGGGGATTACACACTGAGTTTGCGAAAACTCACCCTTTCTCTGTTTAATTTGTACAGGTAATCCCCAGACTTGATGGGTCGATGCAGTAGACGACTCGACGGTGGCCACACGTAAATATTAGACTGTTTTCTGTTAATGCCTAGAATTTATTACTTATTTGGGGTTTTTGATGTATCTTCTAGACTATGGACTGATTGGCTTTACATTTTGGACTTTATACTATTTTTTATGATTTTTTAAAAACTGCAACTCCACAAAACACAGTTTTTTTTCCAAAAACTAAGGTTTTTCGTAAATAGAAACGATTTTTTTGAAATTAATTAGTTACAAAAGATTTCGCGAAGAGATGATTTTTAAAGCAAATGAACTAGTTTTTTTTGAATTAAATAAAAGCTAACTTATTGTAACGATTTTTAAACTTGACAATCTTATTTTCAAATCTCTTTCCGTGTGACATCGCCAAATTCTGCCATAACGTTTAGGCCGGGTTTAGGGTGTTACATTTAGTGGTATCAAAACTAGGTTACAAAACTCAGTTGTGGATTTGGGTTTTAAAACTTGGTTTTGAAGATATAATTTTTAAATGGTTTGAAATATTTTTGACTGAGTATGTGATACACCGAGTCTCCGGCACCGATTCTGTAAGTGTTCTAAAAACTCTGATAAGTTTTTAAAAATATGAGTAGCATACTCTAAAACTACTATAGGTAATACACTGTATTGAGAACACTATAGATAGTATATATTGAAAATAGTAGCAAAACAGAAAACTGTAGTAAGATTGCGATTCGTGATAACAAACTCTAAAACTTCTGATACTGTTTTACATAAAATATCTACTAATAGATATCAAAACTGTAACTGATTCATAAAATTGTTAACACATATAAGCTACAAATTCTATGATGAGTGCACGAGGTATCCGCAGATAGAGTACTAGAGGCCGAGGTAGAAGCCGTAGAGGGGCTCGAGCTGAGTCCTCGTAGTTAGGCAACATGTCAAATCTAGATACAAGCGAGACGTCGGTTTCACCTGCTACAGAGATTGGGTCTCATGATCGCATGGCTGGGGACGACGCCTTGTCCCAGGCTATGCTGAGGAGATTAGAGAGGGTTGTTGGGCCCAACACTGGATCTAGGGGCCGAGGGTCGGTTACGGAACAACTCTGATCCAATGGGGCTGAGCTATTTAGGGGTGTCACTAGAGTCGCCCTTAGCGTGGCCGAGTACTGGATGGAGGCCACGGAAAGAATCGTGGATGATCTAAACTTTACCCTTGAATAGAAATTGAAAGGGGTTGTTTCCTTACTTCGCGATGAAGCATACCAATGGTGGCTGACCGTTAAGGAGGGCACTCAGCCTGAACGACTGACTTGGGATTTTTATAAGCCTGCTTTTCAAGTTAAATATGTGGGGGCAAGCTACATTGACACTAGAATACATGAGTTTCTGAATCTCACGCAAGGGGATCATTCAGTGGCCGAGTATGATACCGAGTTTCTAAGATTAAGCCGCTATACACGATGCATGGTGGCCACTGAATATAAGCGTTGTATCCACTGTGATGATGAATCAAGGATAGTTTGAGAGTTTTGATAGCTTCGCAGAGGGAGCGTGACTTTTAGCACTGGTAGAGAAGGAAAAGATCACTGAGGAGGTGAAGCGCGCTGAGTGCCAAAACTGGGATAAGGAGAGAGGAAAGAATAAAAGGGATTTAGATCCATCGAGTTCTACGATGAGGCTAAGAAAAAAGGTTAGATCTGGTGGGCCAGTTAGAGTTGGGGCCCTTGTTGCTCCTGCTAGGATCACGCTTTATGGGCATTGTAGAAGACGTCTCCGGGTAAATGTTGGAGGATGACTGAGGCTTGTTTAAGATGTAAGTCTACTGAGCACCGTGTTCGAGAGTGTCCGCTGAGGGCCGATCAGGTGCAAGCTACGGATTCTGGTGCTGCACAGCCACCGTGGTAGTTCAGTAGTCGCCTAGGGGTTGTGGTCAGGCTAGGGGTGGTAATGGTATGAGTCAGGGACAAAGAACACCGGGCAGAGATGCTGGACAGGCTGAGGCGAGACAGTCGGCCCTAGTTTATGCTGCTCATCGTCGAGAGGATAGAGATGCTTCGAACGTTATCATGGGTACGTTTCTTATTTTATATGCCTTACACTGCGTGATAGATATAGGATTTATGTTTTCCTATGTTGCCTGTTCTATTTCCAAAAACGTAGGAATTTTGGTTGAGAGTACTTCTAGTGAGGTGATTGTACTGAGCCCGCTAGGAAATCTGTTAGAGTTAGCAAATTGTATAGGGATGTTCCTTTAGAGGTTCAAGGGACGGTATTTTTGGCTGATTTGATAAAGCTTCCGTTTGGGGAGTTCAATATGATATTATGGATGGACTGGTTGGTCAAGCATCGTGTCAGTTTGGATTGTGCAATTAAGAGGGTTGTTTTGAGAACTAAATGGGTTAATGAAGTAGTTGTGATTGGGGAACATCGGAATTACTTAGCTAACGTGATCTCTGCACTAGTAGCTGAAAAATTAGTTCACAATAGATGTGAGGCGTATATGGCCTACGTAAGTTTTTCGCTTCTTAGAACTCTGCTTTTAAGGACATCAAAACTGTGAGAGATTTTCTAGACATCTTTTCTGATGAGCTACCGGGTTTACCTCTGAATCGAAAAGTGGAGTTTGGGATTGAGCTTCTCCCTGGTACAGCTCGGTGTCTATCGCTCCCTATAGAATGGCACCGAAAGAGCTTACGGAGCTCAAGGCTCAAATTCAGGAGTTATTGGGTTCATCCGCCCTAGTGTGTCCCCGTGGGAGCACCGGTACTATTTGTCAAGAAAAAAGATGATCCATGAGGATGTGTATCGACTATCGACAACTAAATAAATTAACTATTAGGAACAAGTATCCACTTCCAAAGATTGATGATTTGTTTGACCAGTTTTGAGGGGCGTCTGTGTTTTCCAAAATTGACTTGCATTTTGGGTATCATCAGTTGAAGGTTAAAGAAGCTGATGTGCATAAGACGACATTTAGGACTTATTATAGTCACTACGAGTTCCGAGTGATGCCATTTGGACCGACTAATGCACCGACAGTTTTCATGGATCTGATGAACGAGTGTTTTAGCCCTACTTGGATCGGTTTGTGTGGTATTCATCAATGACATATTGGTTTTTCGAGGACTAAGGATGAGCATGAGAGCACCTTAAGATTGTTCTTCAAATTTGAGGGAAAAACAGCTCTATGCTAAGTTCAGCAAGTGCGAGTTCTGGTTACGCGAAGTAACATTTCTGGGTCATGTGGTGTCTGCTGAGGGGATTCGAGTCGATTCTCAAAAAATTGAGCCTGTATTGGACTGGAAGCAGCCTGAGAATGTGTTTGAGATTTACAGCTTTTTGGGGTTGGCAGGTTATTACCGACGGTTTGTGGAAGGATTTTCACTAATCACAGTACCTTGACTAAGCTATTGTATAAAGATGTACTGTTTGACTGGACTAATGCGTAGTAAGAGAGCTTTGAGAAGCTTAAGACTGTACTGACTGAGGTTCCAGTTTTGGTACATCCTGAACCTGGAAAGCAGTTCACGGTTTATAGTGATGCATCGCATGTAGGTTTGGGATGTGTATTAATACAGGATGGTAAGGTGGTTGCATATGCGTCCCGTCAGCTTAAGACACACTAGGCGAACTATCTGACTCATGATTTGGTGTTGGCCGCCGTAGTCTTTACATTGAAAATCTGGAGGCATTATATGTACGGTGAGAAGTGTATTATCTACACTGATCATAAGAGCCTCAATTATCTCCTCACTCAGAAGGAGTTAAATCTTAGGCAGTGTAGATGGGTTGAGGTGCGTAAGGATTATGATTGTACCATTGAGTACCATCCCAACAAGGCAATGTGGTGTCGATGCGTTGAGCCGTAGGGCTTGACCGATATGAGAGCGATGTTCGCTCGACTTAGCCTATTCGACAATGGAAGTTTGTTGGCAGAACTTCAAGTCAAACTGACAAGAATTGAATAGATTTGAGGTAAACATTGGGGGATAAGTCTCTTAGGTTGCGTTTTATCAGGTTGAGAATGGTGGCACTACTGATTTTGGGATAAATAGTGATGGGGTACTTTGTTTCCGCAGTCGATTTGTGTACCGAATGATAGGATTTAAGGCAGTTGATTCTAAGAGAGGCACATGGTATCCCTATACTATGCATCCTGGTGGGAACAAGATGTATCGAGATCTTCGGGAATTGTACTAGTGGCTAGGGTTGAAGCCTGAGGTTACCGACTTCGTTGCTCGCTGTTTGACTTGTCAGCAGGTTAAAGCTGAGCATCAGTTACCTTCGGGTCTGCTATAACTGGTTAAGATACCGTTATGGAAATGGGAGCGAGTAACGATGGACTTCGTTAGTGGGTTGCCTCTAACACCCACTAAGAAAGATTCTGTCTGGGTCATCGTGGATTAGTTGACCAAGTTTGCTCACTACATCCTGGTAAGGATAGACTTTTCTCTTCAAAAATTAACTAAGCTCTACATATCAAAAATAGTGAGACTGCATGGGGTACCTATCTGATCATTTTCGATCAGGATCCTCGTTTCACGTCTCGATTCTAGAAGAAGCTTCACGAGCTCTGATTCAAGATTAGACTTCAGTACTGCTTTCCATTCTCAAACAGATGGTCAGTTCGAGAGGGTGATTCAGATACTGGAGAACATGTTGAAGAGCTGTGTTATTGATTTCGAGTTAATTGGGAGGAGTAATGGCATCTTACAAGGCATTGTACGGTGTAAGTGTCACACTCCTTTATGTTGGACTGAGTTGGGCGAGCGATGTGTTCTGGGTCCTGAGTTGGTCTCTAGACAGAGGATAAGGTAGATTGATTGGGATCATTTAAAAGCGGCTTCTGATAGGCAAAATTGTATGCATATTTGAAGAGGCATGAGATCGAGTATTCTGTGGGGGACTTAGTTTTTCTCAAGGTTTCGCCATGGAAAAAGGTTCTAGGTTCAGTTGCAAGGGCAAACTGAGCCCTCGGTTTATTGGACCTTACCACATTATGAAATTGTGGGACCTGTCGCTTATCAGTTGGAGTTACCTCCGGAGTTGGACTGTATTCATGATGTTTTTCACGTCTCGATGTTGAGGCGCTACTGCTCTGATCCCATGCATATTGTTTCTGCTGAGGAGATTGAGGTTAGGCCAGACTTGACCTTCGAGGAGGAGCTGATTTAGATTCTGGAGCATGATGTAAAGGTCCTTCGAAAAAAGTCTATTCCCTTAGTGAAGGTTCTGTGGCATAATCATAGTACTGAGGAGGCCACATGGGAGACTGAGGATGCGATGCATCAACAATATCCTCATCTGTTCTGATCAGGTAAAATTTTGAAGATAAAATTTTCTTTTAGGGTGTAGAGTTTTAACGCCCCAAAATTTCTAATTTCGTTATTGTGAAAATATGACACAAATATCTATCAGCTTTAGTAGTTATGTGTTCTGTGAGTGTTTAGGAGGTCCCAAGTTCAAGCCTTCGCTTGGGCGAATTTTGGTATTTTGAATGAAGTAGGCCTTACTCTTTCGTAATAGGCTTTTATTTGATTGTTGGGTAAATTACATCAGAATAGGCCTGCTGGTCTGGTCGTTAAATGGTGTGTTATTATAGTGGAGGTCTTGTGTTCGAATCACTATGTAGGCAAGGGTATTATTTTTTGCTCAGATTTCAGGATAGAGTTGTGTAATAGGGGGATTCTGAGTAGTGGATGTGTAGTGGGAATTAGGGGAGAAGATTAAGGGATTTTGAGGGTTGTCGGATTTTATTTTATTTTATTCCTATAACCGAATTTTGACTCTCTTTTCCAAAAACAATTCTGCTGTCTATTCTTCGTCATCTCCTCTTGCCAAATTTTTTTGAGTTTTTCCATCTTTCTCTTCTTTTTCTTCTTCTTGATTTTTCCCCAATCCATTTATTTTTCTTCCTTTTCACACGCGGTTAGTGCTCGCTTAGTTTTGGTAAGTGTTTCTCTTCGTTTCTGTCATGAATCTCTTAATGACTGAACTGGTAATTTTTTTCTCTCCAATTTGGGCATATGGGGAGGCTTGGACTAGTGAATTCAGTGTTCTCATCTTAATAATAGTTAAACGGAGGGTTATCGTTGGTGGTAAGTTGGGTTTATGTTCATTCTTGGTTCTCAATTCACTTGTAAATCCGTTAAATTGATGTTAAGTATCTTGATTATAGGCTTTAGAGTGCTCAGGGACTGTTTTAGCATCAAACAAAACTAGATGTGTACCCGAAATGCAAAAAAAAAAAAGATTCAGCGAAAACCCGAAATTGCTTGCTGTTCGGACAACAGCAGTTGACTAATTTTTAAAAATCACAATAAATTGTGGAAATCGAATTAGAGGATGAAAATATATGAAATTAAATCTTATTCAGTCTAGTTTCTCATAAACAAAACGGTGTAAGTACTGGAATTGTAAATCGTGAGGCATAATAAAATTTGTGAGACAAGGTCAGATTGAATTCGGGTTTCCCTGTTCTGACTTTGGAAAATCATCAAAAATTGGAGAAAATAATAAGGGGTTAAATTTTACATGTTTAAATTATTAATGAGTCTAATTTTAATAGAAACAAATGGAAACATCATCCAAATTTTGTACTAAGAGATAATTAATTTTTAGCAAATAAGGGATGAAGCTGTTAGACAGCAGAACATGGGTAAATTTGAAGATTTTATTCTACTTATTGGCTAAACCAAAAATTCTGAAAATTTTATGGTTGAAACATGTTTGAGTCTAGTTTCAAAGACACCAAGCGGATCTTAATTAAAATTGTAGCTCAAGATATAAATAATTTAGTAACAGTGACTCAAGTAGATAGCTTTGAAGGAACATATAAGTAAATAGTGAAAACATATATAAATAATTAACTAGCATGGGTTACATTAAAAATGGATCATGTGTACAAAGCCAATTTGGGCCGAGTGGGCCACATGGGCATGTGAGCCCATTTTTTAAAAAGTTTTGTTAGGTTACACGGGTCGTCCAAGTCGACTATGGACTTACTATAGGGTCGGTAAGCTTTACTTAGACCCTTATATGTTTGATCTGTCTGTCTGATTTTTATACCGAGCATGACTTATGATATCTGAATGTATGTACTATTAATTGCATGATGGCATGACATATTTTGTATGTTGCATTGCATCGGGGAGGGTTAATGATATTTGGAGGAAGTGTCTGAAAGGCTATTAAGCCTGTTATCTGAAAGCTCAGTTGTAACCTTCTAATTTTATGCCGCATTTCGGTACAGCATGGTGTGTAGGGATAGGTGGGTTGATTTAATCCCATTATGGTGTGTAGGGTTGGACGGAGATGGTGTGTAAAGGATGGTGGGTAGGATTCTGATTTACTGTATCTGCATCTGTATCTGATATGGGCCAATGCCCTAATGTATTTTGAGACTGTATCTAAATGGGCTAAGGCCCAAATTGATTATGTGATGGGCACGTGCCCCAGACTGTATCTAATTGGATTTTGTTGATTATCTATATGTATGTTTTTTGTGGGGATTACAGACTGAGTTTGCGAAAACTCACCCTTTCTCTATTTAATATGTACAGGTAATCCCCAGACTTAGCGGGTCGGTACAGTGGGGGACACGACGGTGGCCAAACGTAAATTTTAGACTATTTTCCATTAATGCCTAGAATTTATTACTTATTTGGGGTTTTTTTATGTATATTATAGACTATGGACTGGTTGGCTTTAAATTTGGGACTTTATACTGGTTTTTTCGAATTTAATAAAAGTTAACTTACTATAACGGTTTTTAAACTCGACAATCTTGTCCTCAAATCCCTTTCCATGTGACATCGCCAGATTCGGCCATAACGTCTAGGTCGGGTGTTGCGTGTTACAGAATGCTCGTCAAAACGATCTTGAAAACTTGACTAGGATCTAGAAATATTGGGACTCAAATACTAGAGGCATTTTCACTGAAAAGTACAGGGATATAGCTCACTTGATAGCAATCAATGTGAACGAGCAGTTAATTCAAGCCATGGTTCGATTCTAGGACCCAGCCTATCAGTGTTACACTTTCAATCAAGAAGACCTGACTCCGACCATAAAAGAGTATGTCGCCCTGCTTCGCATTGACAATATACAACTCAACAAGATATATGTGAAAGAGCCTAAACTGATGACCTTCAAGAAAAAACTAATGAAGTTGATAGGGATGACTAACACATGGGCTGAAAAACAGATAAGGAAGGGGAATGAAGTTAGTTGTGTTCCGTGGTATTCTCTTCGAGATTTAGTTTAGAATCATCCCGATATTCTTAAGAGAGTAGACTTGTTTGCCTTAGCCATTTACGGACTGATCGTCTTCCCAAAGGTTCTCGGGCATATTAAAGTTGCGGTAGTGGATTTCTTCAAAAAGTCGAGGCAATGAATCAACCCCGTCCCTACTATCTTGGCTAAGACTTTTAGATCTCTAAATAGTTGTAGGAGAAAAGGGGAAGGAATTTTTATCGGATGCTCTCAGTTACTTAATGTTTGGATTTTTACCCACTTTTGGAAAGTGGACCGCACACCTTTCCATATGTTTTCAAAAACATTCACTCCGTTGGAAGCATACCTTGAGAAAGATTGGCCAAAGGATGTCACTGAACAGCACTAGGTCTCGATTTTTTAGAACCTTCGTGCTGAAGATATAACTTGGAGAGCACATTGGATTCGTCCTTCTGTTCTGTTATACAAGTGTGGAAACCAAGATTGGGTGCCTTTACTAGGATTATGGGGAGGAGTTGGATATGCTCCGTTGATGGTTCAAAGACAGTTCGCTTTCGCGACAGTTTGTACCAGTTACCGATGGATTGGTACAGTCTGAGTTTTCCTTTACGAGTGAGAGTTACATAAAACAAGGTCTAAGATATTGCAAATTCTTGGAGGAAAATCTACCTAATGGAGTTGACTCTCTATGTTGATACTATCACTGTAGATTATGACATATGGAGGCAACGACAAGTGAAGAATCAACTAACCCCACCGGCCGACTATGCTTTCCAGAATCCGTTCTCAGAAGAGATGCCATTCGAGTTGGAGATGGAAAAATATGAATTTGAATGTGAAAAAGCCAAGCTAATGCGAGATACTAGTTCTGTTTAGGAGGAAAACTACCAACTGAAGATTGACGTTCAAATTGAAAGATCCAGAACTGAAAAATTCCAACAAGAAGTCGAGATCACGAGAAAAGATTTACGGGATCTTTATTTGGAAAATAAAAAATTACGAAGCACCATACGGAATAGTGGACTAGGCAAATCATCGGCAGAATGGAAGGAAGAAATAAGTAATATCAAAGGTAGGATGGGATTCTGAAAAGCGAAAGCGAAGAAGGAGGAGGAAAGAGCTGCACGTGCTATGATAGAGTTAAGGAAGAAGAATGTTGAATACGAAACTATGTCTGTAGAATTAACGACTAGTCAGTCTGATCATCGAGAGCAAAAAAGAAAATCTGAAGTCTAGAAAATACACTGCAAGCTCATCAGCAACATTTAGATGACCTCCTAAAAGTTCTAGAAGAGAAGCATGGTCAGCATGACAGAGAAATTCGTGCTTATGAAAATCCCTCCAAGAAAAGGATATGCATCTCGGCGGTTTGATCAATGAAATTCGCAAGGCGGCTATACAAATAACACAATTATCAAATGAAGCAGAAGCTCTCAGTTGCCAATTCCCTCTAAGCCAAAGATTAAGCATGTTGGGGTTCCTAGAACGTGTAAAGAAACAAGGCGACGTGGCTAGGAAATTTGTGTAACTGTTAAATCAGAGCTGGCAAAATGTTTTGTCATGGACTCTTTTGATAAATGAAATGCCCAAGTATGGGGCCATTTTGGAATCAACACCTATTTTTGCATATTTATGCATGACTAACATTCATTAATTACTCATTCATTTATTCATTGCATGCCCATATCACCCTAATCACTCGCTAAGGCTAAAACCGTCTAATTCACAGTTACGACACTACGAGTGTGGAATCGCGTTATTCTTATAGGACACACCTAAGAGCTAGAGCTATGGATGCCGAACTTAATGAAAGAATGGAAAGGATAGAAAGGGCCCAAAGAGAGTTGCAAGAGCAGTTGGCTAAGTCGCAGTAAGAGGCGAGAGATTTGATGGTAAGATATCGAGAACAATCACTCGAGCAAATGGATCAAATGGCCAAAATGATGGAGATGATGACAACCTTGGTAAAAGGAAAGAGACCTATGCAGAGCCCTGATACCATAGAACCCCAGTCAAGAGCTAATAATAATCAAGATCCACTTTATCCTCCGGGATTCACTCCACCTCATGCCCATATAACTCAAAGAGGATATCCCCAAGGGGTCTTGGGGCAACATCCTGTACAACCTACTCACCTAGGGCAAGGAATGTTCGTATTAAACCCCGGGGCTAATCTTTCAGATTCAATTGTTCCAAATTTAGATGATCCTGTAGAAATAGCAAGGTTGAAAATTGATGACTATAAATGCTCAGGATAAGTATAGGATCCTGGAAGATAGGCTCAAGGCAGTAGAAGGTACTAAAGTTTTCTCTGCTTTGAGTGCCAAAGAGCTCAATTTGGTACCTGATCTAGTTCTACCCCCAAAATTCAAGGCACCAAATTTTGAGAAATATGATGGAACAAGATGTCTAAAGGTGCATCTTATCATGTTTTGGTTGATACACTGCTTTCAAGATAGTTTGGTTGGCTCGGCTCTTCGATGGTATAATCAACTTAGCAGAGAAAGGATTCGATCATGGAAGGACTTAGCATCAGCATTTTGTGAGCAATACAAGCATGTATCGAATATGGTGCCTGATCGACTAACTTTGCAAATGATGGAAAAGAAGCCGACGGAGACTTTGAGGCAATATGCACAAAGATGGAGGGGTATTTTGGCTCAAGTAGAACCCTCATTAACTAAAACTGAGATAATGGTCCTCTTCATCAACACTTTGAAAGCGCCATTTTACGATAAGTTAGTTGGAAGCACCAAGAAGGACTTCGCAGACATTGTAATATCCGGGGAGCTTATAGAAAATGCCATCAAGAGTGGGAAGATGGAAGGCCCTGAGACTTTAAAAAGGGCAGTATCCGTAAAGAAAAGGGAAGTAGAAACCCATATGGTTGGAACTCAGAGCCACTATACCTCTAATCCGTACCCATCCCAATCACGACCTCATTATCGCCCACCTTCAAACTTCTACTTTTCTCCCCCAACTCCTTATTGTCAAGCACCATCCCCTTACTTTGTTTATGCCGCGAATAACCAAAGACCATTCACCATGTTCCCACCAAATACTATGCCTACACAAAGCCAACCCAAAAATGAACGAAGACTAGCAAGACCCAATTCTGAAAGGCCTTAGTTCACCTAAATTCCTATGACATATGGAGAATTATACCCAAAACTATTAGAGAAGCAATTAATATCCACACATTATATGGCAACCCGAAGCCTCCATACCCAAAGTGGTATGATCCTAACACTAGTTGCATGTATCACGCTGGAAATCAGGGGCACTCTATAGAAAATTGCCTTATCTTTAAAAGGAGAGTTCAAGGTCTCATCGATGCTGGCATTCTAGATATGAAGGTGTTAGTAATGTGGCTGGAAATCCTCTCCCTAACCACACTAATGGGAATGAAAATACGGTGACTAATGAAGACGATTGGCGAGCCAAAAGCTATGTTGACGAAGTAAGGACACATTTGTGGAAGGTATGGGAGATGATGGTTGAAAAGGGCTTGCTATGCCTATTCAAAAGAATTTTCAAAGAAGAAAGTATAAAAGACCAAGGTTTCTGTGATTTCCATGGCGTCGAAAGACATGACATCCAATCTTGTAAGGAATTTAAAAAACTACTTCATGATATGATGGACAACAAGGAGGTCAAGATCTTTGACCAAAAGGAGGATGAGGAAGGAGAAATATGTGCCTTTAATAACCAATCATTGGCTTTCCCTTATAGCACCGATAGGCCTTTGGTGATTTATTACGAGGCAAAGAAGGAAGAAGTAAGTCGAGAAGTTAAACCAAATGTGATAGTTGAAGTGCCTGCTCCTTTCTCTTACAAGGATAATAAGGTGGTACCATGGAAATATGATGTCAATATCGTTGTACCTGAAGGTGAAAAGTTGAAAGTTACGAGTGAAAGTGTCAAATGAGTAGGACACTTTACTTGCAGCGGAAGGTGTTATTCCCCCGAGACAGTTGAACCAAAGAAGAAAGTTGTTCACTCGAACTAGAAATAGAAGGCACTAATACATGAGGTTGAGGTCGATGTTAAACTGCCATTTGAGCAATAAGTTAAAAAAACCTGTGAATTGGGAAGAAGCACATGAATTCTTGAAGTTTATTAAGTACAGTGAATATAGCGTCGTGGAATAATTAAAAAACAACTGGCACGAATCTCGGTATTATCTCTATTGTTGAACTCGGAGCCACATCGAAACGCCTTGCTAAAAGTGTTGAATCAAGCTTATGTGGCAAACAATGTATCTATGGAAAAGCTTGATAGGTGGATAAATAATTTGAATGCGGATAATTTCATCTATTTTAGTGATGATGAAGTACCGCTGAATGGTAGGGGCTCTGTAAAAGTATTACACATCACAACCAGTTAAAAGGGTTACATAGTACTGAATGTGCTCATCGACAACGGGTCTGCACTTAATTTCATGCCTTTGGCCACACTCTCTAGGATGCCAATTGATATGTCTTATCTGAGGCCTTGTCATTCTACTGCAAGGGCATTTGATGGGACACAACGAGAGGTCATGGGAAAGATCCAAATTCCTCTAGAGGTAGGCCCATATGCATATAATATTGAGTTCCAAGTCATGGACATCACGCATTCATACAATTTCCTTTTAGGGAGGCCTTGGATCCATTCTGCTGGGGCAGTTCCTTCATCTTTCCATTAGAAAGTGAAGTTCATCGTAGATAACCGCTTGATTACTGTCGCTGGTGAAGAAGACATCGTCGCATCTATCTCTGCTGATGTACCTTATATTGAAGTAAACAAAGATGTTGTGGAATGTTCCTTTCATTTCTTTGAATTTATCAATACTACATTTATTGCCGAAGGGAATAAAATCCCCATACCCAAACTGTCAAGGAATACCTAGATGGGAATTAAGCTAACTGTGGGAAAATGAGCTCGAACAAAGAAAGGTTTGGGAAAGTATCAGCGATGGATGGCTAGAGCTTTATAACCAACGCACCACAGAGGTTGATGCGGTTTGGGGTTCAAGCCAAATATACGTCAAGGAAGAAAAAAATTACAGAAAAATCACGAAAGAAGAATCACAAAAACCTCAGGTCGGGAATTAGAATGTGAGCCAATGAAGTATCCTCCTTTGTCAAAAACTTTCACATCTGCGGGAATGATGTACCTAGGGCAAGACAATCCGCAGAACACTTTGTTGTTGATTGAAAAAGGTCTTCAGAATATCAACTTAAATGCTATTGACAATGAGGATGATGCAATTGAGAATATTTCAATAATACGCCCTTGTCCTCCTGGATTTGCTTTGAACAATTGGATTGCTGTGGATCATCTTGTAGTTTTTAAGTCCCCTTCAGAGTAATTCCCAATGTTAACCCTTCATTTTGTGTGTGTCTCTAAGCAGTGGGGTTCCTTTTGTAAGAGCTTATGTTTGCTCTTTATCATTTCAATGAACATTAATGAAGATGCATTTTGTTTTATATTGTCATGATTTTTTATTTCCATTAACTTCATACTTATTCCCTCTCTTTATATCCTTTTCTTGCATGTATCTCATATAATTTCATGACATTGTGTTCGTTGATTCCAATACCTTGATGCTCCTCTATAGCTTTTATTTTCCATTCACCTTTCAGGCGCTCAGATATCAATAGCATGAACAATCCCATTATAAATCCAGAAATCCATTTCGAGAAGGCTATATGTTTAGGAGAATTTGAGGCCGAGAAAAGTGCTGAGGATTGTGTCTCGTCTCCTAACTTACTGAGAATGGTAGAACAAGAAGAGAAAAAGATCCTACCCAATCAAGAATCTGTTGAGGTAGTGAACTTGGGGAATGAAGAAAAGAAACAAGAAGCGAAGATTGAGACTTCCATTTTAGAGAACACCAAGCAGGATTTGATCGCCTTGCTCTGTGAGTATAATGATGTATTTGTCTGGTCTTATCAGGACATGCTAGGGTTAAACACAGATATTATGGTCTATAAGCTCCCACTAAAACCAGAATGCAAACCTGTTCAACAGAAGTTAAGAAGGATGAGACCTGAAATGTTGTTGAAGATAAATGAAGAAGTTAAGAAACAATTTGATGATGGCTTCTTACAAGTCTCTAAATATCTAGAGTGGGTAGCTAACATAGTCCCAGTATTGAAGAAAGACGGCAAGGTGCGAATGTGCATAGATTATCGTTATCTGAATCGAGTAAGCCCCAAGGATAACTTTTCTTTGCCACACATCAATACTTTGATGGATAATACGACAAAACATTCATTGTTTTCTTTCATGGATGGTTTCTCAGGTTATAATCAGATAAAGATGGCTCCCGAGGACATGGAGAAAACCACATTCGTAACAATATGGGGAACGTTCTGCTATAAGGTAATGTCGTTCGGATTAAAGAATGCTGGGGCAACATATCAAAGAGCCATGGTGACGCTGTTCTATGATATGATACACAAAGAAATAGAAGTTTATGTCGATGATATGATTGCCAAATCTCGGGAAGAAAAAGAGCATGTTGGGAATCTCAGGAAGCTGTCGAAAGATTAAGAAAGTTCTAGTTGAAGTTTAACCCAACCAAGTGTACGTTTGGGGCTACCTCGGGAAAATTGCTAGGTTTCATTGTCAGCGAGAGAGGTATCGAGGTTGATCCAGACAAGATAAAAGCCATACAAGAACTAACATCCTCGCGCACAGAAAAAGAAGTTAAAGGATTTTTAGGAAGGTTAAATTACATTACTTGATTTATTGCTCAACTTACCAACAAATGTGACCTAATTTTTCGACTCCTTTGAAAGCATAATCCGGGAGAGTGGAATGAGGAATGTCAAATGGCCTTCGACAAGATAAAATGATATTTATCTAGTCCCCCGGTGTTAGTACTGCCGATACCCAAAAAACCTTTAATATTGTATCTGACAGTGTTCGAAAGTTCAATGGGTTGCGTACTGGGGCAGCATGATGAGTGTGGAAGAAGAGAAAAGGCAATTTATTACCTCAGCAAAAAGTTCACAGAGTATGAGACAAAGTACCCTTTAATCGAAAAATTCTGTTGTGCATTGATTTGGACAGTTTGAAGGCTCAAACAATACACGTTGTATCATACGACATGGTTAATTTCAAAACTAGACCTAATAAAGTACATGATGGAGTCATCTGCACTCTCAGGGAGAATGGCACGATGATAGATCCTACTTACTGAGTATGACATCACATATGTGAGCCAAAAGTCGATAAAGGGAAGCGCAATAGCTGACTTCTTGGCAAGTTAAACAATGGAGGAATACGAGCCCTTGAGATTCGATTTCCCGGATGAAGACTTGATGTGCATTTCAGAAAAAGTGGGTGAGTTGTCAAAAGAGAAATCATGGAAGATGAGCTTTAATGGTGCATCGAATGCATTGGCCAACTCATGTCTTATGAATACCATTTTTTTTATTATGTAGACTTCACTTCAATAAAATTTGTGGCGTATGGAACAAATAAAGTTCAATCAATGTGTTATATTATGTACTTTAGTCATGAATCATGACTTACACTAATTAGGATAACATACGTTTTCGGTTTTTTGAAATAGAGGTTGGACGATGGGTTTATAAATATAGATATTGTTTATACGCTTAATAATCCTAAATGAAATCATAATGTTTCAATCTTAAATTAGTAAATAAGAAAAAATCACTTACATTCAGGTGTATTATGCATAGCAACAATGAGCATGTTTTTTATATTTATTGGTATTTTAAAAGATCGATATTTGATATTGAAAAGTATTTAACACATTACTATAAAATTAAGAATAATGTTGACAAAATAAAACAATATTATTATTGACAGAAATTGAGATTGGGAAATGTTAATTACTGCTTTGAAGCATTGAAAGGTAAAAATGTTCTAGATCTTTATGGCCCCAATGCAACTTGAATCCCACATTGCTAGCATATGGTAAACAAAACATAAGAGGTGGTGTATAAGGAGAGAGGATAGGGCAACATTAAAACATACTTACCTGGATAGGGTCAATGAGTGATCATGAAGACTCATGGCCTAGAGTAGTGACCACCATTGCACTTGGGAGGGGTGCTGCTTTAAGGTCTCCCCAGGAGGGAGAGCCTATGTCATAATTTGTGGCAGTAAGGCTTGCGTGCGCGCAGCCTCTACCAATTTCAAGCTGTAAAAAGTAGTTTGTAACAAAATATAGGACATAATTCTTTGTTACGTACGGATAAATAACTTGAAAAGCTCGCGGGAGTGAAAAAAGTGTAAGAGAGAGACAACCTTGTGAGTTGTGACCATTCCATGCTAGTTGATACCAGCATGGATCTGTGTTCACGCAACCCCTACCAATTTTAAGTTAATAAAAAATTGTATGTCAATCGTAGGATTTAATAATGAATATGACATAATTTTTATGAAGCAATCTCCGAGTATGTTTAAAAGCATATATTTCAAGAAGCTCGCAGAAATAAAAGTGCGGCAAAGTCCATCAGGCAATCTTGTGACCATTTCATGCTATTTGATTTACAAATTAAAATTATATAAACCGAACAAGATTGGATATGTCAACTAGTAGAACTAATGTTTTTAAAATACCGAATAAATTTAACATTGTACATTTATTTTTTGTTCATAAGCAATAAGCATTAGAAAATAAAGGCTAGCTCACCATGTTGTAATCCCATAAAGCCAAGCCTCAAATAAATTATGTCAAATAAATATTAGAATAAATTACATTATTAGTCACTTAATTTTTAGTATATTTCTATTTGATCATCAAGCTACAAAAATTTTTAATTTTATCACTATCGTTTTTAATTGATTCTGTTTTAGTTACTCTTTGTTTAATCCTTAATGAAAATGATGAAAATGATGGTGTGAAATTTTTAAAGAATATAACCACACAATTACTCCACATCCCTAGTATATGATAACCAAAACGTAAGGGTGGACCATATAAAGAGAGAGCATATCAGAATGTTTAAACATCCCTGTACGGGGTGCGGCATATAAACGGAGTCGATGGGTGATCATTGAGTCTCATGGTCTAGGGTAGACAGTAGTGACCTCAATTGCAGTTGGGAGGAAACGATCCTCTACACAGCTTCAGTAAGGTTATGACCAGAGATTCGTGCCTATTGAACAGATACTGTTCAAGTAAGGTTATGACCAGCGACTCTTGCTCCGTCCTATAAATTCCTCGGACAACTGTTATGTTCTTGCGATGTCGGTGTCCATTGTTTCCAAAGATGAAATGGCAGAGCAGTTTTAATGAGAGCGAGCTTATATTTTAATGGCTTTGATTGATGGTTCTTTTTGGACTATATAATTAATTGGGCAAGGCAAATATCAGTTGGTTTCGACACAATTATAAGTATTTACCCCCAAAGGGAGCCTCCCAGAAATTCCAAAATGGTCACATATAAGACTAGAGGAGATAAAGGAAGGCATAAATTGTTTTTAGCTGAAAACAGAATAAATCTAATAATTCAATGTTGAAATATGTCGGTCAAAATAAAGAGATTTTATGTTGTTAACAACACCGGCTTCCAACTGATGAGCCACTCCATTTCCTATGAAGAGGCTACCTGTAACAGCGTTTTGGACTCAAAGGCAAGTTGATAGCTGCAGGTTTTGTGGAACGTCACCGGACGGACGAACTAGGCCTGCTCATTTCTACAGCTTTCCTTGAACTGCTGCCAATACCATATCCGGCAGAACTGAGTCTTCCATTATCTCTCCTATCATATCCATCAAAGCAGCTACAAATCTTCCTATTCAAAATTATGTCACCTGCAATTGGGCTTTGAAACTCTTTTTCTGAATAAAAAATTAATTAATTTAAAAATTAGTGTAAGACATTAATTCATAAGCTGCTTTAATTACGGTAAATGTAAAATATAACATATTTTAATAAATTGTGGACGTCTACAATTCCCAAAGTAAAGATAGAAACCTTTGCAAAAGTATACAAACAGAAACTTCCATGTTGTTGGTGCAAGGAGACAACAACAGACTGTTTTCAATCTTGCTTGTATAGCAAGCCTCGAGCCTTGCTGAAGAAACAAACTCAGAAGCAAGAACAGAAACACATGCGAATGAAAAACAAAAGAAATTGAGAGAGAGAGTATTTTGAATGAAAAGAGCTGATATTTCATTAACAAATCCAGAAGGCATAATGCCATTACATATAATAGATAACAACAAAATGAACAAGTCTTTACCTAATGACATACCTAACACCACTAAATTTACATTGGAAATTGTTAATCAGCTTGCTTAAGTTTCTTTGCTGATTTTTTCAGTCAATCAATCAACAAAAAACATCATAAGGTTTACCAACTTAGTTCAACATGAACTAGATTACAAAATAATAATTAAAAATACAATCAAAACATAACAAGTAGTTAGGCAACTTTAAGCTCCAGTTTCTGCACTTCATAGCTCGACTGCTTGCTGCCACTTCTCCTTGCATGGCCACCTTTGCATTCTTGCATGGGAACTAAATTCAACACTCCTCCTTAGTTTCCATGCTAGTGACACCTAATTGCCTTCTTAATTTAACAAATTTAGACACATTGAGTGCCTTGTAAAGATATCAGCAATTTGCTCTTCTGAATTGCAATGAACCAGCTCGATTTCATGAGCTTGCTCCATCTCCCTTATGACATGTAGCTTGATGTTGAAGTGCTTTGTTTCTACCATGAAAGATAGGATTCTTTGCAATTGCAACAGCAGATTTGTTGTCACAGTAAATCTCTATTGCCTTTCCTTGATTTTGATTTAAATCAGCTAGGATTTTTCTAAGCCATATGGCTTGATTTACAGCAGATGCAGCAGCAACATATTCAGCTTCTGCTGTTGACTGTGCTACCAGACTTTGCTTTTTAGAACTCCAGCAAAACATGCCTGAGCCAAGACTAAAGGCATATCCAGATGTGCTTCTCATGTCATCACAAGATCCAGCCCAGTCACTATCAACATAGCCTATCAGCTTCATGTTTTCAGCCCTTTTGAACAATACACCATGATCAATGGTGCCTTTGATGTATCTAAGCACTCTTTTAGCTACTTGAAAGTGCTGATCATTGCAGCAATTCATGTATCTGGATAGCACACTAACAGCAAACATGATATCGGGTCTTGTTGCAGTCAAATACAACAGACTACCAATGAGACTTTTGTACATAGTCTCGCAAATTGGTTCACCACTCCCTTGCCTCGAAAGCTTCACTCCAACAGCCATTGGTGTGCTTGTTGGCTTGCAGTTCTTCATAGAGAACTTATCCAGGATCTTCATAGTAAAAGAACTCTGACTAAGAAAGATTCCTTTGCTGTTTGCTTCACTTCCATTCCAAGGAAGTAGTTCATTCTGCCTAAATCAGACATTTCAAACATTTCCATCATTTTTCTTTTGAAATCTTCCAGCATTCTTCTATCTCCTCCAGTCACCAATAAATCATCAACATAGAGTGACAGGATAAGCTGAGTTTCAGCTTGGTTCTTCTTCACATACATGTTGGTTCACTGAGACTTCTCTCGAATTCCAAACTGAGCAAGTAAGAATCAATTCGAGCATACCAGCTCGAGGAGCCTGTTTCAGGCCATACAAAGCCTTTTTCAGTCTGTACACCTTGTGTTCTTTGCCAGTGACCACAAATCCTTGAGGCTGTTCGATGTAGATCTCTTCTTCCAGGAAACCATTAGAAATGCAGACTTAACATCAAGCTGATGAATGGTCCACTGATGTTGAGCAGCCAAGGCAACTATCATTCTAACTGTGTCAAGCCTGGCTACTGGTGCAAATGTCTCCAGATAGTCCAGACCATACCTTTGGCTAAAACCTTTGACAACAAGCCTGGCTTTTAGCTTGTTCAGACTGCCATCTGCATTCTGTTTTGCTCGATAGACCCATTTTACTCCAATGGTCTTCTTTCCAGTAGGTTTATCAACTAGCTCCCATGTCTGGTTCTTCTCAATCATGTTGATTTCATCGACCATAGCTAGTTTCCAGCCTTCATCTACCTCAGCCTCTTCAAAACTGCTAGGTTCTGCTATTGCAACCTGTGCCCTTTCATAAATATCATCTAGGGGCCTTGTGCCTCTCACAGGCACATCATCAACATCCATTTCAGGTCCTAGCTGCTCAAGTTCAGCTTGATTAGGCACCAGGTCTTCTGAAGCAGCTTCTGGTTCATTCTTTTCCCAATTCCAGCAAGCCTTCTCATCGAAGATGACATCTCTGCTCACTTGAACTATGTTTGTCAAAGGATCCAGCACCTGTAGCCCTTCTTAACTGAGCTATAGCCTACTAGAACACCTGGTTGAGCCCTTTCAGGGAGCTTGTCTCTCTTAGCTGCTGGTATTTGTGCATAACACGGCAACCAAACACCTTCAGATGTGCCAAGGAAGGCTTGAAACCGGACCAAGCCTCGAAAGGTGTTTTCGATGCAAGAGCTTTGGTAGGAAGCCTATTTTGAAGGTAGACAGCAGTGTTTACTGCCTCAGCCCACATGGTCTTGGGCAGTTTCTTCTCAAACAGCAGGCACCTGGCCATATCCATCAAGCTTCTGTTCTTACTTTCTAATACCCCATTCTGCTGAGGTGTGTAGACATTTGTAAGCTGGTGTTTGATACCAGCATCATTGCAAATGGCTTGAAACTGAGCTGAAGTGTACTCAGTGCCATTGTCTGACCTTATCGATTTCAGCTTGCAACCTGTTTCTGTCTCTACAGCAGTTTTAAACTTCACAAACACTTGAGCTACCTCAGACTTGTGTTTTAAGAAGAAAATCCAGCAAAACCTTGTAAAATCATCAATGAAGAGGATGAAATACCTATTTTTCCTGAGTGATTCAGTCCTCATCGGGCCACATACATCAGAGTACACCAGCTGCAGTTTTTCAGTAGCTCTCCAAGCTGAATTTGTAGGAAATGGCAGTCTTGCCTGTTTCCCCATCTGGCAAACTTCACACACATCATCATGCTCCACTGAGCTAGTAAAGTTCTCTGCCAAGCCTTCTTTGGCCATTCGAGCCAATGATCTGAAGTTGGCATGCCCAAGCCTTTGATGCCAAAGCTTGGAATCATCAACAGAGGCTGTATATGCAGACTTTGAGTCATTTGGCCAGTGGACCTCAAAGCATTTGTCAGTCATTGTGACATGTGGTTAGTGCAACCACTGTCCAATAACCAGCCTTTTGAGCATTTCTTCTCAGCAGCTAAGCAAGAAACAGCAAAGACCTGCTCTTCTTGATCACTACTGTCCTCAGCTACTCGAGCTTCAACCTTTGGTTGTTGAAATTGACTCTGCCTTGACTTGGTTCTATTTTTGCAAACCCTTTCAACATGGCCTTTCTTCTTGCAGTGTTGGCATACTGCATCTGGCCTGAACCAGCATCTGTCTTCTGGATGACCTGGCCTCTTGCAATGTCTGCAGGGCTGGTCATTTCTCCTTGCAGTATCAGGCTTAGGCCTGCTTTTCCAAGGCTTTTTACCTCTTGGAGCATTGATGCTTGAGGCTTCTCTGGCCTTGGCATTGAATGCACCTTCCTGGTGGTCTTCAGCTCTGCTAGCTCTCCTTTGTTCCTGAGCATAGAAAGTGTTGATTAGCTCAGCCAAAGAGATGGTAGCAAGGTCTCTTGAGTCCTCAAGAGAGGATATCTTGGCCTCATATCTCTCAGGCAAAGTGGAGAGAACTTTCTCTACTATCCTTGCCTCATCAAAGTGCTCACCAAGGAGCCTTATACTGTTAACCACTGCCATGATTCTATCTGCATACTGCTTCACTGTTTCTTCTTCCTTCATCTTAGGTTCTCAAAATCCCTTCTCAAATTCAATAGCTGCTGTTGCCTTGTTCTCTCAGTGCCTTGAAACTCCTCCTTAAGCTTATCCCATGCCTGTTTTGGAGTCTCACGGGCCATAATTCTGGTGAAGATGACATCTGACACACAATTCTGAATGCAGGACATGGCTTTGTGCCTTTTGGTCCTCTCATCAGTATGTTGCCTAATCTGAGCTACTGTGGGATTGGCCCTCAGTGGTGCTGGCTCAGCATCTGTGTTGACAACTTCCCACAGATCAAAGGCCTGTAGGTAAGTCTTCATCTTGACCAGCCATATGTGGAAGCCTTCTCCATTGAAGACTGGTGGGGCTGCTGGTGAAAAACTTGAGGAAGACATTCAGCTTTCTTAGTTTGATAAAACAGGTCCACTAAGAATGAAGCTCTAGATACCAATTGTTGGTGCAAAGAGACAACAACAGACTGTTTTCAATCTTGCTTGTATAGCAAGCCTCGAGCCTTGCTGAAGAAACAAACTCAGAAGCAAGAACAGAAACACATGCGAATGAAAAACAAAAGAAATTGAGAGAGAGAGTATTTTGAATGAAAAGAGCTGATATTTCATTAACAAATCCAGAAGGCATAATGCCATTACATATAATAGATAACAACAACAAAATGAACAAGTCTTTACCTAATGACATACCTAACACCATTAAATTTACATTGGAAATTGTTAATCAGCTTGCTTAAGTTTCTTTGCTGATTTTTTCAGTCAATCAATCAACAAAAAACATCATAAGGTTTACCAACTTAGTTCAACATGAACTAGATTACAAAATAATAATTAAAAATACAATCAAAACATAACAAGTAGTTAGGCAACTTTAAGCTCCAGTTTCTGCACTTCATAGCTCGACTGCTTGCTTCCACTTCTCCTTGCATGGCCACCTTTGCATGTCTTGCATGGGAACTAAATTCAACACATGTAATGTAAACCTTACAGTTTGCGAATTCTTCTTTAGTATTTAATGGCTTACCTACCAATATTGCATAGTTGGAAAGACTGATTGCTTCTTCATCTTTTGACCTATATCAAGCTGCAATAAGAGGACTAGTGTTATAATATCCAAAAATTTACATGTGCAAATTCACCAACATACAATGTGCTGTGCAGGAAAAATTATACTAGTTTTGTCCATAGCAAACTAAAAGTTCCTTCTGACATAGTCGAAATCCCATATAGAGAGCGCAAGCCAAGGGTAAGGCAGAGACGCATTATAAAAGAAATATCAAGATGAGTTTAAGCTTATACCTTTCTCGGCCTTTTGGCTAAGATCAAGTGTAGTATCTATTCTTATCAGTTTAATATCTGATACGTGGATCATTGATCCGCATGATATTAAATCAATATTTTTAGGGGGAGAGCTCATTAACAATAGCTTGCTATTGGGGTTCTCGAGTGTCGTCTTTGTTTTGCACTGCTGCATCGTTCTGGCACACCCCTCCGATTGTAGTTTTAACCTTTGAACCAATAGACGGTAGCTTCTTGTTCGGATTGTATTAATAATTGAGGTGTAAATCTGTTTAAAGACACTATTTTAAGGGTTAATGTACTTGAGGTTTAGTCCAAACCATAGGGCTATAATTTCTCATTATTTTCATCTGCATTACTTAGTTGCTGTTTGCCCTTCTAGATTAGTTAAATGTTGGAAGTAATGGATGGTATCTAATTTAATTTCTGAAGTTCATTGAAGAATTGTTGTTTCAATTTGTAGTTGGCGCATAGAATTGCCGTTCAATCATTTAATTGGCTTTTCAGTTCTACGTTCTAATCATTTAAATTGAACCTAGAAGCTATTTGATTTTAAATTTTCACTGTTTTACGATAATAGAAACAATGCTTACTATTTGTATATAACATTTACATGGCTTCACACACATGGTGCCGTGTTCTTCAATTAAATACCACGTAATCGAGATGGAGTTTGGAACTTGTACACTAAGGCTGTTGTCTTTGTGAAGCTGATGGAGGATCTTCATCAATTGAGTGAACTTAGGGTTCTAAACTCGGAGGTATTGGAGTTGGATAAATGCTTGACTAATCTCAGAGGAAGACTTGAAGGCAACGAGTGTCTTTATGGTGTTGTTCCGCAACGCCAACAGCATGGCTAATGCCGAGTTTTGATCGTGCTCGTGTGGTGGTGATTTTTTTCTAGTTGACTTTTAGAGCTGTTTTATGTGGCTTGTTTTATATGGTTTACTGGTGTTTTCTGGTTTTATTTTGGTGTATCCTTTTGGTTGGGTTATTTTTTATGTTGTTTTATCTTTGTAATCCCACTGTTTTCAGTGGTTGTTTTATTTTTAATATAATCATTTTGATGGCCGAGCAAAAAAAGTAGTAAAAAAAATTTAATGCCAGGCTTTAAATTTCAATTTCTTAAAACATTTTCTTTTACAATTTGAAGTACTAAACATGGCGTTCAACATCCACCTCAACTCATTTGCATCAGCAATGACCTCCATATTTGATATATTTTTAATTGATGATAAAGTATTATTATATTTATGTTTTAAATTTAATTTTTACTCAAATCATGTTTTAGCATTTTACTTTGTACTTATAATTATTTAGAAAAATTGAAACTTCAAAATAATTCAACCACTAAAAGTGGCTGACTTGAATAGAAGACAAGTAAAAAAAAATCATATGTATCGTATTTTTATAGTATTATTATTTAATATAGGTAAAAAGTTTTAATTACACATTTATTCATTTAATTTTCTTGTGAAGTTAAACAAAAAAAAAAAACTACACTAGAAGCTAAACAAGGATACAACAAAATACACAAAATTAGGCTATTATATCCCACATGTACCGGACAATAACTCAGACAAATCTTGCACCTGCTATAAAATGGAGCTAAAAAGATCTGGTCAAGCCATCTTTGCGCTTGGGGCAATGACGCAGCTAGTGAGGTTTTAACCGAGGCGCGTCTATTGCTGGTTGAAAACTATTTCCAGACCCCCTCTTAGGCCTGGGTTCTGCCCTGGCCTTTGAGAATTTCTGGAAGGGTTCCCTTCGGGGTAAAACCCTACAATTTCTAGTTAATTACTTTGCTCTTCTTTTTCCCCTTAAAATTAAGATGGAACAATTTGTTTATGAAATTAAGGTGTTCAAAATATTTGAAGGATTTAGCATTTTAATATTTATTTTAGATTTTTGAATTTAAAAATACATACCGAAAATTCTTGAGCAAGTGTTCGACACAATAATGAGAGGTTGAAACTTGTTGATCCAAGCGTATTATACGTAGCAACTATTAGTACAATTTTATATCTACCGATAATTTTTTATTAAATTTAGGGTAATTTATTAAGTAATTGATCCAACCATTCACAATTCAATTGTTGATCATTTCACAAAATTCGATCTACTCAATTAATGAAATATATAAGTTTAATTAACTGTACACCAGGTAATTACTATCTACTAGAGAAATAATAAAAAGAAAATGTACAACATAATAGAATAGAAAAAGTAGAAACTAAAATTAGTAAAAGAGCATTAATAAAAATTGAGAATTGAAACATAAGAACAAAAAGAATAATAAGTATTACAGGGGTAACAAACCTCTTTCACCAATGATAAGAATGTTGTGAGCTTGATTTAATCAAAAAACTTGATGAGGTATTAAACGCAACTATAGAGATTATAATAAACTAGTTGAATAAGGTTACAGGAATGAAGTGTAAGAATACACACTTTGAGTTTGGATAGTATGCGTAATCACTAAATTAATTTGGTTAATTTGATTTAATTAAATTAATATTTATTTTGGAAAATAAAAAACAAATATTGAAATAGATTAAATTATAAATTGTTAGGTCAAAAGTTAAGGAAGTACATATAATTAGACTCAATACATGAGAAGTTCAATCCCCTCATATGATAATTTCCAAATTACGGGCCGGGCTGGTCTCATATGGGCCCAATGATTGGGCCCATTATGATTGGGTTTTGTTCTTTAAGCTTTAGCCCATTAATTTTTTGGTTTTTATATTTTAATAATAATAATCAGAAAAAATATAAAATTTAAAATTTACATTTTGACCACCTAACTTTTTAAAATTATATTTTGACATCTCAACTTTCTTAAAATTATATTTTGACCCTAAATTTTCTTAAAATTACATTTTGACCTCAAAAGTTTTGTGTCCTCTACAGTTTGGTCCTTCTAGGTATGTCAAACCACCCCAATCAGCATCCGGGCGTGCACTGGCACCTTCAGCTACTCCGACAGTCGGCCTAGGCTCATGATGCCCTCCATTGCCACCTAAAGACAAAGAAAAAGAAGACAAATTATTAAGATAAAAAAGGAAAAAATAAGAGGGAGAGGGGTCAGATATCAATAAAAACAAAGCAAAAGCAAAAAATATATATAACAAACAGCTCCAAAAGCCGCACGCCACCGCCACCGCGACCATCACTCTTTCGTCGTCTGCACCGTCGCACCACCACCATCACCGAACCAAGCAACCAAGCCACGATAGAGAAAAAAAACAAAGAAAAAAAAGAGTAGTAAAGAACAACCAAAAAATAAAACAAAAAAGGGAGGAGGAGCCACGACCACTGAGGATGAGCACGGACAGCGGCACCTTTCACTTTGGGATTGCCAAAATAGGAGAGAAAGGGAGAGAAGAAAAGAGAAAAAAAGAGGGAAAGAATAAAAGAAGGGGGAGGGAAGAAGGGGATACTGGCGACCGAAGCACCGTAGGCCAAGGAGACTGCGGTGGCGGTGAAGGAGGCTAGGGTTTGAAAAAAAAGAAAAAGAAAAAGGAAGAAGAAAGAGAGAGAAAACAAAAGAAAGAAAGAAAAATAAAAAGAAAAAAGAAGAGCAAAAAATAAAAATATACAGTCGGGTCGACCCGACACAACCCATCCGACCTGGATCTGACCAGGATTCGACCCGATAGCAGCCAGCAGTACCCCTAGTAGGCCCAAATCCACCAGACCCAGCAGGCTTGTCCAGCAACAGCCCAAGTCCTTAACAACATGCCAGCACCCAGCAAGCAGGCCAGACAGCCCAGCAGTAGGCATCCCAACAACAGGCCTGTCAGCAGAAAAAGAAAAAAAGAAAAGAAAAAAACAACAGCAGCCCGGATTCGGCAGGCTCAACTGCAGTAGCCCAACAGCACAGCCAGCCCACCCCAGCAGCCAGGCCCAGCAGCTCCGAGCGGGCTGGTTCAGCAGGTCCAACAGTAGAAAAAAAAAGAAAAAAGAAAAAGGGAAAAGAAAAAAAAGAAAAAGAAAAAAAAGCTCAAGTAGTGTAGCTCGATTCAGTCAAAACCATAACTTTGGGTTTTCGATAAACTCTCGATATTTTTTATTTTATTTATTTAGTCTCTGTATTTAAATATTATCCCATTTTAATTAAATTAGCATTTTCATGGCATTTTTGAAATATTATTTTGTTTATTTCATTTTATAATTTTAAATTTAAATAATTTTAACAAGTAAGGCAGCGAATCGATTTGACATTAAGCCGTTGATTTCATCGCTATGTTGGGTGAATATCATTGGCTCGTGTTAAATATGGGGCACCCTTCTAGAAAATCGAGAAATTCAAAAATCCTTGTGTTTTAATAAAATGTTTATTTTGTAAAATATCAAATTATATTTTAAAGGATATATAATAATATGTAACTTATCATTTTTTTTAACGGATCACGATTAAATATTAAATTGAACTCGTATTTTTAAAAATTAAGACAATGCGCGCTTAACGAGATACTAATTTTGGGCGTCACGAGGGTGCTAATACCTTCCTCGTGCGTAACCGACTCCTGAACCCTAATTTTCTCTGGATTTTGACGTAGACCTAAAAACGACTCTTTTTTAAAGAAATTTTAAAAGATTATTTTTCTTTTAAAAAAAGAGAATTTAATAGGTGTCCGATCACACCTAGAAAAAATATCGGTGGCAACTCCTCTTTTTTTAAAAAAAAATGAAGACTCTATTTTTAAATTTTCAATAATCACTTCGACTAGCGCCCGTGCCAAATTTTTAGGTCGCTGCAATATGGATGGAGTATGGTTGGGAACATATGGATGGAGTGAGCTTGGTTTCAATTCACTTTCATATGAGTTACACCATATTTTCCTGTTTTCATGACTTCAGACTCTTTTAAAGGTTGATTGTTTAGGGAATTTGGATCTTTCTTCTAAAAATATAACATTTTAGCCTCGATGAGATTTCTAACCTTGTATTTCAAAATAGAATGATTGTTTGCTAAGTTCCGATAATTTTCATAATGATAGCTACAATGCTTATTAATATTGTTAGATTTTATCGTACTCACAATGTGGGTGAATAAAAATATTTGATAATTAAAACATTACTATAAAAATATGAGTTAGTATTTTATACACTAGCAGTGTACTTTTTTTATTTTATAAGTAGCCTTAAAAAGTTGCCACGTATCTCTCTATTTTTAAGTTTTTTTAATATTTTGCTATACCCCTATAGAACACTTGTCAACCTCTTAATCCTACTTGTGGAGTCTAAAAACTTCATTAGCAGTGTACTAAATATTTTCCCTAAAAATATATCCACAAATGATTATTTGTGAGCAGCAAGGAGTTTTTATATAAATTTGTTGGTCTTGTGTTCAATTCCTAAATAATATTTTTCAGTTGTTTTATTTGGAGATTATAAAAAAGTATGAAAATACCCTGATAATAATATTAATTACCTTTAAAGTAGGGGTATTTTAGTACTTTCACAACTAAGTTAATTTCAAGTTGACTCGTGACACCAACTCAGTCAACCAATTTAGGGAAATTTACAAGGCTTCGATAAGGAGATGAGTCTGAAAAAAGTTAGAATAGAAATTCGGTGTACATTATAGGAATTGAGATGAGTTAATGCTCTGTCTTCCTATTATGTTGTTCTTACCATTTTCACTAGTATGCATTGCTCATCCGTTCTTTTCTTTGGATTGAGCACATCCATGTATAAATTAAACTATCGAGAAAAGGGCTAAATCATATCTAATGAATATAATTTTTGTTTACTATGTAGACTCTACTTCAATAAAATTTGTTGTCTAGGGAATAAATCTTTTTCAATCAATTTATCCAAATAAGTACTTTTATTATTAATTAAGTGGGCTTTTGGTTTTCTTTCTTCGGAATAGAGGTTGTACAATGGATTTATAAATATAGATATGATTTACACACTTAATAATTCTAAATCGACTTTGATTTAAAAAATGTATTTCAATCTTAAATTACTTAAGATGAAAATATCACTCGGAATTCAAGTGTATTATTCATGGCAACAATGGACATAATTTTATATTTATGGGTATTTTAAAGGATCGATATTTGATATTTAGAAGTATTTAACGCGTCACTATAAAATTAAGAACAATGTTAATAAAATAAAACAATATTATTATTGAAAGAAATCGAGATTGGGAAATGTTAATAATTAGTGTTTAAATGCATTGAAAGATAAAAATGTTCTAGATCTTTATGCCCCCAATGCAACCTGAATCCCACACTGCTAATATATAGTAAACAAAACATAAGGGGTGGTGTATAAGGAGAGAGGATAGGGCAACATTGAAACATACTTACCTGGACGGGGTCAATGAATGAGCAGGAAGACTCATGGCCTAGAGCAGTGACCTCCATTGCACTTGGGAGGGGTGCTGCTTTAAGGTCTCCCAAGAGGGAGAGCCTACGTCAAAATTTGTGGCAGTGGGGGATTGCGTTCGCGCAGCCTCTACAATTTCAAGTTATGGAAAGTCATTGGTAATCAATTGTAGGATATAGTTCTTTTTTGCATATGGGTAAACAGCTTCAAAAGCTGTTATTATATGCTCTCCTTACAGAACACCCTTAGGTTTTGTTTGTGGTAGGGATGTAGGCTCAGGTTAAGGGCATAAGGGTTTAGGACATTTTTAACATTTAGTGCTTATACGCACATTGTTTTTCATTTTGTAAAGATGTACTTTTCAATATCAAATATTGATCTTTCAAAGTGCTTGTAAATATAAAAATTACGCCTATTATTTCCATGTTTAATACACTCTAATTTATGTGGTATTTTCATCCTATCTAATCAAATGGATTGATCTTATTTGAAAGATTGAAATCTTTTTAGTCATATCTATATCCGTCATCCAACGTCTATTTAGGAGGAAATGAAAGCCTATCTAATCTTATTTAGTACAAGTCATATGATTCATAATAGAAAGTACATAATTGAATAGATTGATTGATCAAGATTTATTCCATGAGCAACAAATTTTATTAAAGTAGAGATGGCATAATAAAAAATGGTATTCATATGACATGATCTGTCTATTTTCGCATTAACTATCTAATTTTGTGACAATCCAAAGAAAGTAAGAGTAGATAAACAAGATATACATAGTAAAATTGATAAGAATGACATAATGAGCGGATAAGGAATCAAATCATCTAAATTCCTATGATGTACATAGAGTTTCTACCGTATTTTCTTCAGAACCGCCTCTTAACGCCTATTCCATCAAAGCTAGTATAATTAATTAGCATTGTAGCCATCGTTACAGAAATTATAGAACTCAACCAAGAATTGTTGTAGTTTGAAATACAAGGTTAGGGATCTCGTCAAAGCTGAGATGTTATGTTTTAAAGAAGAAAACCCTATATTCCCTAACAAAACAAACGTGTAGAAAATTTGAAGCGATGAAGAGGAAAAGGGGTTGTGACTCTTATGAAAGTGAACTAAAACCAAGCTTTTGTAAAAACAGATTTCAACACAAATCCCAACTATCATCTAACTCAGAATGTGTTTTCTTACGTTTCATTGCCATAACCTTACTTAACCAGCTCACAACTTTCGTACTTCAGCCCATAAAACAAATATCGGTTTAACACTCCTTTTTCTTCTTATTTTTCAATTCAAAAATTTTATTTCTCCCTTATTAGATTTTGGCTTCCGCTCTATCTTTTCTATCATGTTGTACATTTTCTTCCTACTATTCAGCTAGCAATTTTAAACACTAAATTTATAGAAATTATATATTTCTTGAATAAATCGATTTTTTTTAAATAATCGAAAATTAAATTGCAACTGGTTGATTCAACTGGTTAATAAATTACCCTAAATTTATTTAAAATTATCTGTAGATATAATTCATAGTTCCTATGTATAATACGATTGAATTTAAATGGTATTTTCATCTTAAATAATTAAATAGACTGTTCTTATGTAATTCTTGAAAGATTTAATTGTTTTTTTAATCATATTCTGTTATATTATAGGTCGATAATGACAGCAAGAGTAATCACACAAAAATAAGAAAGAAAAATAAGAACACACAAAAATTTTTATTGGGAAAAATCATAGGCAGAGGAGAAGAAATTCACTGTTGAAAAAATACAAGAGGTTTTCGACTATGCACAGTTTGTTAGGGTAAAAAGTATACCCCTATACGAATTTAACTTGTGCGGCAGGTCCGTACTGCAAGAGCTCCGCCCCCGAACCTTCGGTCAAAATTAGTGGTTCGACTCGAGGTCGTACCCACCCCAGATCCCCAATTTTGCCTCTATTTTATTTCTTTAACAACTGAATTATATATCGAATTTTTTAAATCGGATCAAACGGGATTCAGATCACACAACTCTAATATATTCAATTTAAGATTAGCAATCGTAAAACATTTAGTATAAATAACACACAGACAAGTCTACCGGAAGCTGGTGAAAATTTTAGTAACCCTCTAAATGAAGTAGTGCTTACGACCTGCTAAACCTTCAAACATCTGATCAATAAATAGAAAAGCGAAATGACATTTTTTTTTTCGTTAATGAATTCAATTTGAACACAGTTATACGTATTTTCTTTGGAACTTGTCCTTACAAGAAAAATGGGCAAATCCAAATTTCGCAACCACATTTCTTGTTGTTGTGAATTCTTTCAACAATATTAGTTGTAATTGTGTAAAACTGAAATATTTGTAGTAGATGTTAGATGTTGCTGCTAGATATGATTTGTGGGTACTTATCTCAATGATAAAATTTTGTCGTTACACATTTTAAATTTTATACATAATAGATAAAATAAGCTATTTTTTCAAGATAAATAAGTTGTTAAATGTTATAATATTAATGATAAATATAAAATATCGTTATATAATTTTTTTTGTTTGTTTATTAGTCGTATCAGCTTTAAATGCCATTGTGAAACATTTGCAAAAGCATTTAAATGTGGTTGTTGAATTTAACTTTATGATTATTAATCTCAACAATAAAATTTGTGGCTACACAATTCCTCCACCCCATTCGGCTATAGAGGGAGATAAGATCATTTGAGTTGGTATATTGACAGGTTCTTTTTCTATTAAAAGTGCTTATGGGAAAATTCGGGAAAGATTGTGAAACCTAAAAGAGATAGTGTGGCAGATCCTCTAGAATTCCAAGAACCCCAACGAATTAGGTTCTTTATTTGGCTCGCTCTTAAGCAGCGTTTGCTTACCAATGTGGAAAGAGTACGTCAGGGAATTGGGCATGATACGACTTGTGGTGTTTGTGGGCATAGGCCAGTCAGAAATGAAACAGGTTTTGCTGCAGCAGGAGGAATTGTTTGTGATCAAAATAGGAGGTAAATTCTTGGCTTTAACAGGTATTTGAGGAACTGCTCTATTTTTTTATGCTGAATTTTGGGGCATCACTACACCAAAACAGGTTTTTAACGTCGCTTTTTTAGGCCTTTAGCGGCGCTTTCAAAAGCGCCGCAAAAAATACCGCTAATGAAAGCGTCACTAACTTTAGCAGCGTTTTCAGAAATAAACGCCGCTAAAGATCATGACCTTTAGCGGCGTTTGTGAGAAAATCGCGCTACAGACCATCATCTTTAGCGGCGCATTCCTACAAACGCCGCTAAAGACCATGACCTTTAGCGACGCTTTTCCCATAAACGCCGCTAAATATCATGTTCTTTAGCGGCGCTTCTACCACAAACGCCATTATAAGTCATAACTTTTTTAGTGGTGCTTATATTACAAACGCCGCTATAAAAATGACTTTTAACGACGCTTTTTCACAAACACCACTAAAAACATAACTTCTAAAACAAATTTAATTAAATAATATTTATTTCTTTGATAAATATTATATACTGTTTTATTTTTTATATTTAAAATTTAAACTATATACTTTTAAGGATAAAAAAAATTAATTAAATTAAATTTTCTATTAAAATTTTAACTTTAAAGGTAAATATAAAAATTAATGAATTTAAATTTAGAATTAAAATATTATGTTCAAACTCATATGATCTATATTAACTCGGCCAAATATAAAAGAAGTTCAAAACAAGTAATAATTAACAATCATGGTTAAAGAAGCTAGTATACAAGGTAGCTACAAAACCCTATTTCAATAACACCTAATTCAAGTTCCAACTAAGATAAACGACCATGGAATGCAACATTAAATAACACTCTACTTGAAGAAGCGCTAAGCCTTGGCTTTTCCAGCTTGAAGAGATTGAATCCTCCACTACACCTTCAATATCTAAAGGATGCAAAACCAAATGATCAGATAAACCAACAAACTTGGCAAACAACAGAGATGTTAAAAATAAAAAATATATATAGCCATTAAGGCTCAAAAAATAAATATAACAAACAATTATGTGCAGCTTTAGTAGCAGGTTGAACCATACTAACAAACAATCTCAATCATAGCTCTTCCATGTGTCACAAATAGGCATTCTTTCTAATGATTGTCTAAACTATTCAATTTTTTAACAAGGAACAATAGAATTAATTTGCAAAAAACAGAACAGAAACATGCAGCACTACTGTTGTTTAACGCTATATAGAAATGTCTTATATAGCATAAAAGAGAACTAAGGCACAGAAAAAAGAAGAACACCATAATAATTAAATTGATCATTGATATATTCAATTTTTCCAAGTTTTTCCATGAATCTGAAGGGTCATAACTCTATACCCATCATGTCCAAACATGATTCCAACATTGGTGCCAGACTCAGGTATTTCAAGAAACATAAAAAATCGTAGCAACATTGGCCAACAGAAGGAATAATTATACCTTGGTCAAGCAGTATATCGCCGCTCATCTTGTCAGCCAACATAGCAAGTGGAGCCTGTGTGTTGCCTTCCTCATCAAAGACAACCCTTGTCCCCACAGGCCTATGAACATTGATCTTCAGCTTTTTTTTCTTCAAGATCCGTGTTGCTGACCTGAAAATAAGAAAACCAGCTCAAAAACTGATTTCAAGTAATGGAGTACAAATAAAACAAATCATTAAGGTAAAACTACCCAGGGGCATACATAATTGACTAATGTAAAACGATCTACCTATTCTCAGAAAAAGAAAAACTAGAATCTGTGCAAGTTACCACATAACTAGGTAAGCTTACGAGCCAAAGCAACTATATAAAAGAATTTACCATTTAACCTACTAGTACATAAATGAAATTATTTTTTCATTATTGCAACTAATATAATCATAAATAATTTAAGAAAACAATTAAAAAACAACTCTTATCTACCTAAAGCATAAGAATTCAAAATCTTTTAGATTATTTGATAAATAAAATATTTTATCTTTCTTGCCAATAAAATAAATTAAATTAAAAAACAAGAATCAAATTAGTTCAACCCCATGTCTTTAGTCAAATTTAATTAAACCTCAAGTTCTTTGTCAAAAGAAAAGAATATATATAAAAAACCAAGAAAACAGATACCTAGTTTGATTGGCAAAACTTTGTTTTCTTTGGTAGGCGGCCATTGGGAAGATTAACAATTAATTAAGAAGATGAAAAGAGATAGACCTTGAAGAGTTTTTGCAAGCAAATTGATTAAACTTCTTCTATGTTCGAATTTTTTGATATTCGATTCTTGTTTTTTATTTTATTTTATTTTATTGGTAAAATATTTTATTTTCATATGGCATATTATTATTTGAAGTACAAAATGTTTTCAGGCAGTACAGAGAAACCCTTATCTACCTAAAGCATAAGAATTCAAACAAAGGAACTGAGCTTCACTGATTATGTATAATTAACATATAAAATAGTACAAATTAAAACTAAAAAAAATATTAACATATAAAATAAAAAAAGTTTTTTTAAATAAAAAAGTTTTTCTTTAATCATGTGAGCCAGTCACCCAATAAAACACAATTTACTTTTTCATACCTACTTACTGCTTACAGCTACTACTTTCTTTCTTTTTTTCCTTTCAAATCTTACAGACAGCTACTAATTGAAGGTTGAATAATGCAACTAACAAACATAAATAATAATTAAATCGATTAACCAATTCCATGCTGTGGTGCAAGTCCAGTGGCCACATACTTGCATGAATTGTTTACATTTTTCATTAAGTACTTAATTTCTAGATATTTTTCACTTGGATGAAAATTTCACTTCAATTTTTGTAAGAATCATTTACCAAGTTCACACATATATTGCTTGAATGAACCAATAATGCAAGACACACAGTTAACAAAGTTCACGATTACCATTAAGCATTAAATTACATGTAATTTATAATAAAATGTTAGAATTTGAGAGTATATCATGTTGGTTTTCTCTATTTTTGCTTCTCCCAAAGAGCAGAGATCAAATATTACCTTATTTCATTATGATAGTTCTGCTTCATACTTACCTTTCCAAAAGGAGCTGATGCATTTATGGAAGGACTTGGAAGTCTTTGTGTCTTGTTGTATAATTCGACCATGTGACATTTCACCTGAGTAAGATAAAATAAAGGAATTGTCTCATCTATAAATCAAACTTGAAATGATATTCACATTTGTCAGTAGATAACATAATTTCTTTCCCCTTCTTCAGACCACATGCCATAAGTCAGAAACATAACCATCGTAGTTACCTTTGGTAACAGGTTCCTCTGTCAATCCAGTAGACTGCATTTCTAATATACAGACTTCAGGCTCCGTTTATCAATAAGTTGGAAGGATTATCAAAGAAAGGCTAAAAGACAAATAAGGCATGCAAAGATTTAATCACTTACAGCAAACTGGTTAGTTAAATCCTGATGCTGAAGAAGCTCACACTAAACTCCGATACTGCAAAAGGATAAACACTCATCATTTTAGAAGATGAGTAGTGAATAAAATGTTTGAGACTATTTTGCATAAAGCGCTCCATTTCCATGAAATAAAATAAGGAACTAGAATACAACACTAACCATGGTAAAAAATCAGAACAAGGCAGGCATATAGCTACAGAGTAGCCATCACACATGGCAGATATGCTTCAAGGAGCAAGCTTTAAATCAAACATATTAATTATAAACACTGAAAGATGTAATTTTTTTCTTTTCCTTGGAACCAAAAACAAAAATCAAACATCATTTTTACTTACAAGAAGCAAACTGTAAAAATCCAAAATTCAAATTTATGAACTGCAAAGTTGCCCTAGAGAGTAACAACATACATAGAGGAACTTCTTAAGATCTCTTCCTGAAGCAATATCCCGCAAGACGGTAAAAGCCAGGTTAGTCTCAAACCTAAGTGCTTCGGCTCTATAATTGGATCCTTAGGTATATGAAACTTTTAATAAATTGACAATCCCAAAATTTATTCGCTTCAATAAAGCAAAAAAGAAAGAAAGTAATATTTACTAGAGATAATCGCATCCATTTAGTCAAAGATTCAGAGATTCAGAGCTAAAAGTGTCAAGAAAAAAAAAACAGATTATGCATTAAACAAGGAATATTTCAGAGTTGAATAAGAGTGGGAAAAATAATGCAAGTTTCAAGACGAAGAACAAAGAACAAACAGAGATAATCGTTTCCTTGATTTCCTGGTTCTGGGTTCTTTGATTTTGGACCTCTTTTATCCATTTGAGAGTTTTAAGACGAAGAACAAACAAGTTGGAAAGAAACACAGAGTTGAATAAGCTTTTGGATTTTTTTCTTGGAGGTGGGAAATTAGGGATTTTAGGGGGGAAGATTGAGGATTTCGGTGGGAAGGAAATTTTATAAAATGGTGCTAATTTTATAAAGGAAAATATATTTTTTTGGGCCGCAAAAAAATATTTTATTTGGAATAAAATGATACTGTTTTGCTATATAATTTTTTTGCGGTGTTTTTAAATTTTTTCATTTTGAATAAAATGACGCCGTTTTGCTATTCTAAAAAAATTTTATTTTGTTTTTTATAAATTGATTTAAATTTTGCGGCGTTTTTAGCTATTTCATTTTGAACAAAATGACGTCGTTTTGCTATGCTAAAAATTTTTATTTTATTTTTTTATATATTGATTTGTTTTTTGCGGCGTTTTTATACCTTTAGCGGCGTTTTTTTGAGAAACGCCGCAAAAAATTTTTCATTTTGAACAAAATGACGTCGTTTTGCTATGCTAAAAATATTTTATTTTATTTTTTTTATATATTGATTTGTTTTTTGCGGCATTTTTATAAAAACGCCGCTATTTCATTTTCAGCAAAATGACACCTTTTTGCTATGCTAAAAAAATTTTATTTTATTTTTTTATAAATTAATTTATTTTTTGTGGCGTTTTTAAAAAAAACGCCGTTATTGCTTACCTTTAGCGGCGGTTTTTTGAGAAACGCCGCAAAAAAATTTTCATTTTGAACAAAATGACGTGGTTTTGCTATGCTAAAAAATTTTTATTTTATTTTTTTATATATTGATTTGTTTTTTGCGGCGTTTTTATAAAAAAAACGCCGCTATTTCATTTTCAGCAAAATGACACCGTTTTGCTATGCTAAAAAATTTTTATTTTATTTTTTATAAATTGATTTATTTTTTGCGGCGTTTTTTAAAAAAACGCCGCTATTGCTTACCTTTAGCGGCGTTTTTATGAGAAACGCCGCAGAAAATTTTTCATTTTGAACAAAATGACGCCGTTTTGCTATGCTAAAAATTTTTTATTTTTATTTTTATAAATTGATTTCTTATAAAATAAAAAAAAAACAAGTACTCTCAAAATAAATATTATATATTTTAATAAGAAAATAAATGATAAAATGATTGTAATTAATTATTAAGTTAGAATTATCTAAATTAAATAATTACCTATATATCCGTTTCATTTTTATTTTTGTATTTTTTTCTTATAATTTGGTCCTCTCTAAAATAAATAATTTTACATAAATATCCATATCAATCTATTACTTTTTTTAACTTATTTATTAATTCTATTTAAACTAATATTTAAATATATCAAATGGTTTAGATTAAATTTTTTTTAAATATAAAAGCATTAATTAATTGTATAAAATTTTATCATTTAACAAATCTCAAGTAAACCTTAACCTTAAACCCTCTAAATTAACCATTCAACACATATAAAGTCTATCTATTATATATCTCTTAAATAATTTAAACTATACTCATAATTTCAATATATTTGCTTTATTATTATCTATTTTACAATTATATGAGAACATATTTAAAATATAAATTAAAAAATAATTAATCTAAATTCAAAACCTTAACTCGATCCCTGAATCCCTAAACCTTAAATCCCTAACTCTTAACCCCTAACATCTAACCCCTAAACCCCTAATCCCTAAACCTTAAATCCCAACCCTTAAACCATAATCCCTAATTCATAATCCCTAAATTCATACTCCCTAAACCTTAAAATATGAACTCCTAAACCGACTTTAAATCTTAAATTAATCATATACCCTAAACTAAAAACCCTAAACAAATTTATTATTATCTCTTTTACAATTATATAAGAACATATTTAAAATATAAATTAAAAAATAATTAATCTAAACCCAAAACCCTAACTCGACCCTTGAATCCCTAGCATGTCTAACCATTAAATCCCTAACCCTCTAACCCCTAAACCTTAAATCCCAACCCCTAATCCATAATCCCTAAACCCATACTTCCCTAAACCTTAAAATATGAACTCCTAAACCAGCCTTAAATCTTAAATAAATCATATACCCTAAACCAAAAACCCTAAACAAATTTATTTTATCTCTTTTACAATTATTTTAAATAATAGTATTTTAATTTTTCCATGTGTTTATTTCAAATTATTTCTACGTGTCATTATTTTTTTCTGAAGATTTTAAATATTCAATTAGAAATAAATTGAATTTTATTTAATATGAATAAACCAATTAAGATAAAATATTTTTAGCTGCGCTTTTCCAAAAATGCCGCCAAAGCCCCCAGCATTTTTGGCCGCTAAATCCCTAAAAGCTCAAAAAACGGCGTCGTTGGGCTTAGAATTTTTTGCGGCGCTTTCTCAAAAACGCCGCTAAAGCCCTGAGCATTAGCGGCGCTTTCTTAAAAATGCCGCTAAATCCCCGAAAGCTTAGAAAACGGCGTCGTTGGGCTCAAGTTTTTTGCGGCGCTTTCTCAAAAACGCCGCTAAAGCCCTAGCATTAGCGACGCTTTCTTAAAAAACGCCACTAAATCCCCGAAAGCTAACAAAACGGTGTCATTGGGTTTAGGATTTCTTGCGGCGTTTTTGAGGAAACGCCGCTAAATCCCCGAAAGCTCACAAAACGGCGCGTTGAGCTTAAGTTTTTTTGCGGCGCTTTTATCAAAAAAGCCGCTAAAGCCCTGAGCATTAGTGGCGCTTTCTTAAAAACGCCACTAAACCCCCGAAAGCTTGGGAAACGATGTCGTTGGGCTTAGGTTTTTTGCGGCGCTTTCTCAAAAACGCCGCTAATGCTTATTTTCAGTGGCGTTTTCCTTAAAGCGCCACTAATGATCGATCGTTAGCGGTGTTTTTTATCCAAACGCCACTAAAAACGCCGCTAAAAGCCTGTTTTGGTGTAGTGCATCTTAGATGGTTTGGTACTCTTAATCGATCGGGGTTATGATAATATCTTGATTAAAACTGATAATCTTGAGGCGACTAAGGCGGCCATTTAAGAGAATTCTTCCAAGAGTTCCAAATCTACTTTAATCAGAAGAATTCATCAACTTTTGGTGCAGATTGGGCATTGGAGTATATGCCGCATCTCTAGAGAAGATAACCAGGATTAGGGGTGTGCAAATTTTGGGTAAAACCGAATTAATTAGTTAACTGACCGAATTCGGTTAATCATTCGGTTAACTGAATTAATTTGGTCGGGGTCGGTTTAATATTTTTGGAAGTTCGGTTAATGATTAATTCGATTCGAAATCGGTCGGTTAACCGAACTTAATAAATAATATTACAATATTCAGTCGGGGGTCGGTCGGTTCGGTTGATTTTTTAGAAGTATACATCAATCGATCAGTTAATTCGGTTAATTTTTTTTATATGTTTTATACTTATTTTAACCAAAAAGCAAAAAACCTATAAATTTCGGTTAATTCAATTAACCGACCGAATTAACCGAAAAAGTTATGTTCAGTTTTTTTTTTTTGAAAAAATTTTAGTTTGATTAACGGTTAAGGGTTTGAAAGAGTCGATTAATTCAATTAATGATAGTTCGGGTCGGTTAACTGATCCGTTAATAGATTGAACACCCCTAACTAGGATGTTGATAACCTGGTTAAATTGGTACAAGACAGACGAAATGGTTTAAGCTTGTTTGAGATCTCCCTATTAAAAGGGATGGTTTAATTTTTTGTAGCTAGTTTATTTAATTTCTTTACACCAAAAAAAATTGCCCCTACAAAGTATTAACTTCTGATGTAATTAATTATTTATATTTATAATAATTTATTATGTTTGATTTTTTTTTAAATCAAAATAAGGAGAAGGAATAAATAAGAACAAGACTGGTCAATCTGTCAGGCTATACAAACGTCCTTTCAATCTTTTTTAGAGGTCTTCAACATTTAAAAAAATAAATCAGGTCTCAAAAATTAAGTTAGACAAAAAAAAAGAACACCCGTGATTCAAAAAAAAACATACATTGCGTCAAGCTAATTTAGGGTGGATTTGGATGGGCGAATGGGTGCGGTGCATTTAGTTTACTTTTTATCTCACACTATAGTATCGCTACAGTATCTAATCTCACCGCCACTGCTGTTTTTAAATTAACCGCAGGTAAACTCACCGCCCATCCAAATCCACCCTTAGTTGCAGAGATGTTGTCACTGATAGTATGATATCCCTGGCCAGCTCTTTCTGTTTTCTTATAATTTTCGATATTAAAATAACCTTTTACCAACAACTTTTCATTGAACTTGCAAACCAACCGCAATGCCTTTTATTGACAAATTGTTCTAAATATTTATTAGGTCACATTTTATTTCTCGAAAAACTGGTCTATTTTTAAGAGATCCGGATTCCAAGTGATAGAAATTTTTGCTTTTGGTTTCTTCTCTTCTCTGTATTGGCTTATTTCTGTTGCCACACTATTTGGCTTCCGCTCTAATCAGACCTCCGTAAGTAATAGTCTGCAATGATTAATTTGGTTAATTAGAAATTAACAAAAACCGAGTGAACAAAAGTTATCTGTAGTACAAGTTAAATTGATCGAAAATTTTGAATTAATCAAAAGCAGGAGAAGCATGTCGATTAGACCTGTAACTACGCAATGGTATTGGTAAGCCATTAAATAAAACAACAATTTGCAAAATGTAATGTGTGAAGGGATTAGATTCTGTTTGTATGGTTTTGCAAAGGCTTCAATCTTTACTTTAGGAATTTTTAAGAAAAAAAAAAGGGTTTCAAAGCCCAATTGCAGTGGTATCGTTACTATGACATAATTTTCAAAAGGTAGATTTGTAAACATATTTATTTGTGAACATTCTGAATTGAATTATTATCTTAATTCTCTTTTCAGCTAAAAAAGAAATTATGTCTCTCTCTTACCTGCCCGCCTGGAATTTTTGGGAGGCTACTTAGGTGTTCTTAAGTATGCTTGACAGTCGAAACCAACTGATATTTGCCTTTGACCCTACTGAAGCTGTAGAGGATCGTTTCCTGCTGGTATCAACTAAAGCATGGAATGGTCACAATGTTCACTCACACACTTTCTACACTCTTTTTCGAGATTTTGAAGCTGTTTATCCGTATAGAACAAAGAATTATATCCTAAAATTTGATATCAATTACTTTCACTTGAAATTGATAGGGGCTGCGTGAACGCAAGCCCCCACTGCCACAAATTATGACGTAGGCTCTCCCTCTTGGGGAGACCTTAAAGCAGCACCCCTCCCAAGTGCAATGGAGGTCACTGCTCTAGGCCATGAGTCTTCCTGATCACTCATTGACCCCGTCCAGGTAAGTATGTTTTAATGTTGCTCTATCCTCTCTCCTTATACACCACCCTTTATGTTTTGTTTACCATACGCTAGCAATGTGGGATTCAGGTTGCATTGTGGGCATAAAGATTTAGAACATTTTTGCCTTTCAATACTTCTAAACACTAATTATTAACATTTCCCAATCTTAATTTCTGTCAATAGTAATAGTTTTTTTTATCAACATTGTTCTTAATTTTATAGTGATATGTTAAATACTTCTCAATATCAAATATCGATATTTTAAAATATCCATAAATATAAAAAGTGTACTCATTGTTACCATGTATAATACACTTGAATTCAAGTGATATTTTCTTCGTCACTAATTTAAGATTGAAACCCCTTTTTCTAATCAAATTCGATTTAAGATTATTAAGTGATTTAATATTAAAAATATCTTTTTTAAATAAAATTCGATTTAAAATTATTAAGTGTATAAATCCATCATACAACCTCTTTTTCAAGGAAAGAAACACCATAAACCTATCTAATCCTACTTAATTCATAATAAAAGTACTTATTTGAACAAATTGATTGAAAAGGATTTGTTCCCTAAACAACAAATTTTATTGAAGTAGAGTCTATATAGTAAAAAATGGTATTCATTAGATATGATTTGGCCCTTTTCTCCTTGTTAGTTTAATGCTCAATCCAAGGAAAAGAACGGATGAACGATACATACATAGTGAAAATGGTAAGAACGACATAATAGGCGGACAAAGCATTTAACTCATCTCAATTCCTATAATGTACACCAAATTTCTATTTTAGCTTTTTCAAAATCACCTCCTTATGCTTTTTAACTTTTTCAATTCCTATAATGGTAAGAATCAGACCATACTTCCTCAGGAGTCTTCAGCTCAATAGTTGTAGATGGAGATCTATTTACTAGATAGCATGCAGTATTTACAGTTTTAGCCCAAAAGTCTTGGTCGAGCCCATCATTTGATTGCATGCAACGAGATCACTCTAAGAGAGTACTATTCATGCATTTTGCAACTCTATTTTGCTATGGTGTATGGCGAACAATGTGGTGTTTCACTATTCCTTCACTTTTATAGAACTCAATAAATTCACCCAAGCAATACTCCAAGTTGTTATCCGTTTGAAGCCGCTTGATCTTCTTTCCTGTTTGATTTTCAATCAAGGCCTTAAATTGCTTGAAGTTGACAAGCATTTGATCCTTGTGCTTCAGGAAATACACTCAAACCTTTCTTGAGTAGTCATCAATAAATGTTAATTGATATTTGTAACCACTTTTTGAAATTGTAAGAGAAGGGCCCCCAAAGATAAGAATGGATATAATCCACCGTACGTTTGGTTTTGTGAATCTCAGTGCTAAACTTGACTCGAGTCTTCTTTCCAAAGATGCAATGCTCACAGAAATTAAACTTCCCTGTACACCAGTCAAACAACAAACCTCATTTGCTCAAAGACAAATAAGCCTCTCTTACTCATATGCCCAAGTCGTATATGTCATAACTTAGTGGTGTTAGAATCTAGATTAATTGATGATGACACTGCTGCAACACCTGTAACTGTGGAACCATACAAGAAATAAAGGTTTCGCTCTAAATGTCCATGCTGACACCCATGGCACCAGAGAATACTTTTAGCACTCCATATTGGCAACCTACAATCTTTGACTTTTCAAAGATATTTGTGTCAGAAAATTGGGCACCGAAAATCTAAGCATTTAAGGCATAGATTTTTGGGTTAAAATTTGGCTAAGGATAATTGCAATTTTGGTCCCTAATTATATAGGGACTTTGCAAGTTGATCCTTGAGCTTCAACTATAAATAGGCCTAGCTATTTCTCATTTTCATCATCCTACAAATGCCATTCTCTACTTAAGGCATTCTTCTCTCTCCTTGTTTGTAAACTTTCACTTATTTTTTTGGAGTGAAATATATTTGGTAGTGCCCGAGGACGTAGGCAAAATTTGCTGAACCTCGTTAAAATTCTTGTGTTCTTTATTGTTTATTCTGCATATTCTGTGAGTGTGATTGTAGTGATTTATTGTGCTATTAAATTACGATAGAGGGATATTCTGGCTACGAAAGACCTGGTACTTAAGTGATCCTCGTGATCCACCTCTCTTTCCTGGGAATTGAACTTAGTGTGATTTTTTAGTACAATAATTTTACTCTTTTACACGCTTTCGGGTAAGAATTGGTATCAGAGCTAGATTCGTACTTGGGGAATATGACCGTTTATGATACTATTTACGTATACGGTATTGTTCATCCACGACACTATTCACGTAGACGGTACTGTTCACGTATACAGTAGTTGGGATCGAGGAGAAGAATGGCAGAGGCATCATCATCAACAAAGACTACCGTGACCAATAAAAAATTTGAAGTAGAGAAATTTGATGGTACCAATAATTTTGGTATGTGGCAATGTGAGATCCTGGATGTCTTATGTCAGTAAGAGTTGGATATAGCTCTTGAAGAAAAACCTGACAAGATGGATGACAAGGAGTGGGCCAAGATCAATAGACAGGCGTGTGGTACAATCCGCCTATGTTTGGCCAAAGAGCAAAAGTACTCTGTCATGAGGGAGACATCAGCGAAGAAGTTGTGGGATGCACTGGAAGAAAAGTTTCTAACGAAAAGTCTAGAAAATAAGCTTTATATGAAAAAGAAACTTTTTCGATTCACGTATGCACCCGGTATGTCGATGTATGACCATGTAAACTCATTCAATAAAATTTTAGCAGACTTGCTAAATTTGGATGAGAAGTTTGAAGATGAAGACAAGGCATTATTGTTGTTGAATTCTCTTCTCGATGAATATGATCATCTTACCACCACATTGCTTCATGGGAAGGATACGATCACATTTGATGCAGTCTGCAGCGCGTTGTATAGATCTGAGACTCGAAAGAAAGATAAAAGAGATCACAGAGATGCAACTGCAGAAGCCTTAGCAGTAAGAGGTCGTTCACATAGTAACAAACCTTGTAGAAGAGGCAAGACTAAAGGGAGACCCGCCAAATATGAATGTGCTTTTTGTCGTGAGAAAGGGCACTAGAAAAAGAATTGTCTTAAGTTACAAAAGGGCAAGGCTATTTCTGATGCATGTATAGCGGAGCATGATGAGGAGTCTGACTTTAGCTTGGTTGGTATGGCAATGGCATGTCATACGGATGAGTGGATCTTGGATTCGGGATGTACTTACCATATGTGTCCTAATAAGGACTGGTTTTCTAGTCTTGAAGAACTAGAATGTGGAGTTGTTTTTATGGGCAATGACAATGCTTGTAAGACAATGGGAGTAGGTACAATCAAATTGAAGAATCATAACGGCTCAATCCAAGTCTTGACAGATGTTCGCTATGTACCTAGCTTGAAGAAAAATCTCATCTCATTAGGGGCCCTAGAATCTAAAGGGCTCACAGTCACTTTGAGAGATGGATTACTAAAGGTAGTAGCTGGGGTATTGACGGTGATGAAAGGCACTAGAAGAAATAACTTGTACTATTTAAATAGAAGTACAGTTATTGGATCAACATCAACAGCTTCTGCGAAAGATGCAAATTCAGAGGCTACCAGGTTATGGCATAGGCGATTGGGACATGCTGGTGAAAAAGCTTTGCAGACTTTGACGAAGCAAGGCCTGTTGAAAGGTGCAAATTCTTGCAAATTGGAATTCTGTGAACATTGTGTTCTGGGCAAGCAGACGAGGGTAAAATTTGGTTCAGCAATTCACAGTACGGAAGGAATTCTGGACTACGTTCATAGTGACGTGTGGGGACCTACCTGTTAGAGTATGCCCAAAGCTCAATCATGAGATGGTTGTAATAACATACTTGATTTATCATGTTTATTAATATAAGGCGTTACCATTATTATTTCAGTTTCTTTTCTGTGTATATAAATAAACTGTTTTATAATAATGTCCTGAGAATAATATGATTATTCTTAAAAGTTCCTTAGTTAAGTATTATTGTTGGATAGGACAACGATAATGCATTAAGACTAACATGTAGTTGATTGATGATAAAGAGTTGTCATTGATATGGAATGTCAGAATCATTACATGAATATGTGTGTTAGAGAACAACATATTGGACTGACCCGTTATGAGTATGTTTCTTGGATTATTATGTAATTGTCACGACATTACTCATAATGATTAATTTTTATATGATCCTCAGACTTGAGATCATCATAATCCCAACATCATGAGTTGTATATTTTGATACAGTCAAACGTACACCGTAACTGGTTGTTCTATAAAGACTGATGTTGGATATACCACAATCTATGTAGAGGGATATGGTTGGTCGATATAGGATAAGTCCCTCCTACATAATAGGAGTAATATCTTAGGCCACTTGATTAAGTGAGACTAGAAATGCATGGCCATGCTCAAATAAGTTGATATTAGATGTCATACTTATTTGTATATCGTAGTCTACTTAAGATATCAAGGAACATGGAATGAATAATGCAAGTGTGACTATTCCATGACTTGTGTCCAATCCAGATATAAAGGACTTAAGGATTATTGCATAAAAGGTTAATTATTAAAAAAAAGGTTATGTCGAATCATGATCCCTTGTGACTTAGGTAGCAATGATGCATTGCTAGATGCCACTCATTGTTTGTAGCATTAGAATCGTTCTAGTGTTACTGCTAAAGTTACCGGAACCTACAGGGTCACACCCTATAGTTGATATGAACGGAATAAACCATAGTTGGTATTGTTTTTGGGGTCGCCTGAATTAAATTAATTATAGAATTAATTTAATTCGGTAATCAAATTTCCAACACATTATGTACAAGGTTGTTGTATGTATAATGACGACATGAATTTGGTTAGCATAAGAATTCAAATAAATATATGGTTTAGCGAACTTATATTATAATTAATGTAATTATAATTTTTGGTATAAAAATATTATTATATTATTTAATTCCTAAAAACCCTAAAAAAGGATATATATAATCCCGTTTTTCTTTGTTTGAGCCTAGCAGCCGTCAAAGAAAAATAACTCTCAAAATTGTTTTGGGGATTCCTTCCATTCGTAGTCAACTAGGTGGATTACGTAGAGGCCGGGATCACGATAGATTGCGGCTTGGTTCGATAGCAGATCAGACTACTCGTTGTTGAGGTGTTGTTGTCTACTCTGAATAAATATTAGGTAATTTCGTAACCTTGATCACCCCGATTTGTTCCTCACACATGGATCCATGGTTAGGGTCGCCGATTTTATTTTTTTCGCTGCGCCGTAGGGGTGCCGGCGATCCAACACTACCAAAGTGGCTTCTTTAGGAGGTATGCACTATTTTGTTACTTTTGTTGATGATTATTCAAGAAAAGTATGTGTGTATCTAATGAAAAGAAAAAGTGAAGTTTTGGATGCATTTCTGAAGTGGAAGAAGATGGTGAAGACTCAGATTGGTCGAAAGGTCAAACGACTTCGATCAGATAATGGTACTGAGTACAAAAGTGATCCATTTCTACAAGTATGTCAAGATGAGGGCATTGTGTGACACTTCACTGTTCAAGATACACCACAGCAGAATGGGGTGGCAGAACGTATAAATCGGACTATACTGGAGAAAGTTCGATGTATGTTGTCCAATGCTGGATTGGGCAAGGAATTTTGGGCTGAGGTAGTTACATATACATGCCATCTGATTAACTGGTTGCCATCAGCTGCAATAAATGGAAAAACTCCTATGGAGATGTGGGCTGGTAAACCTGCTACTGATTATGATTCTTTACATGTTTTTGGTTCCACTGCATATTATCATGTAAAAGAATCTAAGTTAGACCCAAGAGCAAAGAAAGCATTATTCATGGGTATAACTGGTGGAGTAAAAGGATACCGTCTCTGGTGTCCTGATACAAGGAAGATTGTTTTCAGTAGAGATGTGACTTTTGATGAATCAAGCATGATGAAGAACAAGGATTCACAAAAGGATGACAAAACCAGTGGCGCTTTGCAGCAGGTGGAGCTTGAAAAGTTAATGATGATCCAGCTAATACTGAAGGAACAAATGATGAAGAAGTTTCGACCTAAGAACTTCAACAGCAACAAGATTCAATTGCATATAGGAGGCCAAGAAGAGAGATTCGTAAGCCTGCTCGCTTTGATGATATAGTGGCCTATGCACTTCCAATTGCAGATAATAATGTTCCTTCTACTTACACAGAAGCAATAAGTAACCCTGATGGTGTAAAGTGGAAGCAAGCTATGAATGAAGAAATACAGTCTCTTCATAAAAATAGGACTTGGGAGTTGGTGACACTGTTCAAGGGAAAGAAGGCAATTGGATGCAAATGGGTATATACAAAGGAAGGATTTCCTGGTAAAAATGAAATCCGATACAAGGCTAGATTGGTAGCAAAAGGTTACGCTCAGAAAGAAGGAATAGACTACAATGAAGTGTTTTCTCCAGTTGTGAAGCATTCGTCTATTCGGATTTTGCTAGCCTTGGTTGCACAATATGACCTTGAACTAGTTCAGCTTGATGTGAAGATGACCTTTTTACACGGTGATTTAGAGGAGGAAATCTATATGACTCAGCCTGATGGATTCAAGGTTGCTGATAAAGAAAATTGGGTTTGCAAATTGATGAAGTCGTTTTATGGATTGAAACAATCTCCGAGGCAGTGGTACAAGCGATTTGATCAGTTCATGAAAGGGCAAAGGTACACAAGAAGTAAATTTGATCATTGCGTGTATTTTCAGAAGCTACAAGTAGGAACTTTCATATACTTGCTCTTATATGTTGATGATATGCTGATAGCATCTAAGAGCAAAGTTGAGATTGAGAAATTGAATACTCAACTCAATCTCGAGTTTGAGATGAAATATCTGGGTGAAGCTAAGAAGATTCTTGGCATGGAAATATGTAGAGATAGAGCTCATGGCAAAGTTAGCTTGTCTCAGAAGCAGTATTTGAATAAAGTACTACAGCAGTTTGATATGAACGAGCAGACAAAACCTGTAAGTACCCCGTTGGCTTCTCATTTCAAGCTTTCTGCACAACTATCTCCTTCGACGAATACGAAACGAGAATACATGTTACAAGTTCCGTATTCTAATGCAGTGGGTAGCTTGATGTATGCAATGGTGTGTACAAGACCCGACATTTCACAGGCAGTTAGTATAGTGAGCAGGTATATGCATAATCCTGGAAAAGGACATTGGCAAGCTGTGAAATGGATTCTACGGTATATTCTGAAGACCGTGGATGTTGGATTACTGTTCAAGCAGGGTACTACACTTGGTAAATGTGTTATTGGGTACGTTGATTCTGACTATGCCGGTGATTTGGACAAACGAAGATCAACCACCGGTTATGTGTTTACACTTGCTGGAGGACCAATAAGTTGGAAGTCTACACTGCAGTCTACAGTTGCGTTGTCAACCACAGAAGCCGAATACATGGCTGTAATAGAGGCTGTAAAGGAATCTATTTGGTTACAAGGTATGGTTAAAACCTTGGGATTGGTTCAGGAGCATATTGACGTGTATTGTGATAGTCAAAGTGCTATTCATTTAGCAAAGAATCAAGTCTATCATGCACGTACAAAGCATATCGACGTACGATTCCATTTTGTGCGGGAAATTATTGATGAGGGGAAAATTTGTCTTCAGAAGATTAAGACTGCAAACAATCCCGCAGATATAATGACCAAGGTGGTAACAATAATCAAGTTCGAACATTGTTTGAACTTGATCAATATTCTGCACGTTTAACAGTTGAAGAAGGCACTATCAAGTATTGTTGTCGAAGGCAAAAAGAATTGTGTGAAGATAAGATTATCCTAATCAAATCTTCAAGGTGGGGATTATTGGCAACCTACAATCTTTGACTTTTTAAAGATATTTGTGTCAGAAAATTGGGCACCGAAAATCTAAGCATTTAAGGCATAGATTTTTGGGTTGAAATTTGGCTAGGGATAATTGCAATTTTGGTCCCTAATTATATAGGGACTTTGCAAGTTGATCCTTGAGCTTCAACTATAGATAGGCCTAGCTATTTCTCATTTTCATCATCCCACAAATGCCATTCTCTACTTAAGGCATTCTTCTCTCTCTATTTGTAAACTTTCACTTGTATTTTGGAGTGAAATATATTTGATAGTGCCCGAGGACGTAGGCAAAATTTGCTGAACCTCGTTAAAATTCTTGTGTTCTTTATTGTTTATTCTGCATATTTTGTGAGTGTGATTGTAGTGATTTATTGTGCTATTAAATTACGATAGAGGGATATTCTGGCTAGGAAAGACCTGGTACTTAAGCGATCCTCGTGATCCACCTCTCTTTCCTGGGAATTGAACTTAGTGTGATTTTTTAGTACAATAATTTTACTCTTTTACACGCTTCCGCGCAACACTCCACCTATACCGGAGTATCAAAAGCCTTTCTTGTCTAAAGTACTCAAGGAAATTAAGTTTTTCTTCATTTATGGAATATGTCGAACATCTGATAAGGTTCTGACAAAACTATCAAACATTTTTATACAAATTATGCCAATCCCCATGACTTGGCATGCATGGTCATCTCCCATTAACACTGAACCAGCACACTTCTCATATGCTGAAAATAAATCCTTGAATTTGCTAATGTGAAATATAGCGGTTGTATCAAGAATCCACCTTTCACCAACATGGAGTCGGATACTGCCAAAATGAACTCGACATCATTTGAAATTTCTACATCAACCAAATTTGCATAATCATTTTGCTGCTCCTACGATTCTACTTTGTCCTTCTTCTTTAAACAATCTTTCTTTATGTGCCCAAACTTCTTAAAGTAATAACACTATATTCTTTTATTGGACAGCGATCTAGGATGAGTTTTGCTTGAATGTCCTCTTGTCAAGATGTTGTGAAATAGGTGAAACTTCCTCCATCTTCAGGGTGTAGAGTCATTGCTTGAGGTAGAGTCGGTTCATCAATGACTTCGTCATGTACTTGCTCTCTAACCGGAGCCACAAACTGGACGTTGTGGTCTCTTCAACTGCCTCTCGTACTACTTCATTGCCTAAAGATAGTAGAATAACACTATGTTCTTTCTCTAATATCTCATCCTTTTGCTATTCCGAAAGCGTGTTTGGTAATTTGTCTCTACCAGACAACGCTTTAAGCAATACTTGTTGAATCAACATCGCCCGTATCTTGATGCGCCATAGATTGAAACTATTTTTCCTAGTGAATTCCTAGACTTGGTATTTAGTTGATGATACACTTGTAGCCATATCAATTTTTAAAGTGACAATGGAAGCAACAAAAATAAGACACGAGCACAACCACTTTGCAAATACCATAAAAATACTCGAAATAGAGATTTGATACTAGTTTGTTGAGATGGATCAGATAAACTACATCAATACGACCACAAATAATTTTATCAAGAATAAATAGAACACACCATAATAAATAATGTGCGAAAAAGAATAAATAAAGAGACATAAAAATTTACGTGGTTCAGCTTTAAAGCCTACCTCTATTAATAGAGACAACAAGAAATTTCACTATAACAAGAAGATGAAGATTACAAGTGTTTTGACACTCAAAGCACAATCTGAAAAGCTTACAACTCGCCCCCGAAAAATACCCAAGAGCTATTATACAATTGCTCTTAATTAGCCACTCACTAGCTAATTCACTCTCAAAGTTGATGTGTCTCATAGCTAAGAACTAAAGCCTATTTATACTAGTTTACATGACCTTCAAGTCAACAGCCACATTTAATAAGGCTTTTCAATTGAAAGAGGATATCTTCTGTGTAGCTTTCGGTGCCCACTATTGCCAGCAAAAATTGACATTATGTTTCAATTGGCTTTTAAATCCAAGCTTTCTGATATCTATTGAAACTTGGCTTTCATGGCTTGTGAACTCAAGTCAAAGTCGACACATTTCGCTGCTCTAGTTTGGTGTATGCATATGTAAACTTTGCGTTTAATTAGTGTGAAAATTCTAACTACCATTTTAACAATATGCTTATAAGATTTTCAATGATGTATGCGCCACCTACAAATTGAAACAACAATTTTTCAATGAACTTTAGAAATTTAAAACTAGTAGCCGGATTACATACCATCCATTACTTTAAACAATTAAAACCTAATCAAGGAGGGCAAACAGGAACTGAATAGTGAGAAATTATAGCCCTATGGTTTGGACTAAACCTGAAGTACATTAACCCTTGTAATATTGTCTTTAGACAGATTTACACCTCAATTATTAATAGAATCAGAATAAGAAGCTACCTTCTATTGGTTGAAAAGGTTAAAACTACAATCGGAGGGGTGTGCCAGAAGAATGCAGTAGTGCAAAAAAAAGACGACACTCGAGGACCCCAATAGCAAGCTATTGTCAATGAGCTCTCCCCCTAAAAATATTGATTTAATATCATGTGGATCAATGATCCACGTATCAGATATTGAACTGATAAGAACAGATACTGCACTTGATCTTAGCCAAAAGGCCGAGAAAGGTATGACCTTGAACTCGTCTTGATATTTCTTTTATAATGCATCTCTGCCTTAGCCTTGGCTTGCCCTCTCGATATGGGATTTGGACTATGTCAGAAGGAACTTTTAGTTTGCTATGGACAAAATTAGTATAATTTTTCCTGCACAGCACATTGCATGTTGGTGAATTTACACATGAAAATTTTTGGATATTATAACACTAGTCCTCTTATTGCAGATTGATATAGGTCAAAAGATGAAGAAGCAATCAATCTTTCCAACTATGCAATATTGGCAGGTAAGCTATTAAATACAAAAGAAGAAGTCGCAAACTGTAAGGTTTACATTACATGGAAGAAATTTCTGTTTGTATACTTTTGCAAAGGTTTCTATCTTTACTTTGGGAATTGTTGAAGTCCACAATTTCTTAAAATATATTATATTTTACATTTACCGTAATTAAAACATCTTATGGATTAATATCTTACACTAATTTTTAAATTAATTAATTAATTGTTTATTCAGAAAAAAGAGTTTCAAAGCCCAATTGTAGGTGACATAATTTTGAATAGAAAGATTGTAGCTGCTTTGATGGATATGATAGGAAAGATAATAGAAGACTCAGTTCTTCTGGATATGGTATTGGCAGCAGTTCAAGGAAAGTTGTAGAAGTGAGCAGGCCTAGTTGTCCGTCCGGTGACGTTCCACAAAACCGACAGCTATCAACTTGCCTTTGAGTCCAAAACGTTGTTACAGGTAGCCTCTTCATAGGAAATGGAGGGCTCATCAGTTGGAAGCTGATGCTGTCAACAACTTAAAATCTCTTTATTTTGACCGACATATTTCAACATTGAATTATTAGATTTATTTTGTTTTCAGCTAAAAACAATTTATGCCTTCCTTTATCTCCTCTAGTCTTATCTGTGACCATTTTGAAATTTCTGGGAGGCTCCTTTTGGGGGGTAAATACTTATAATTGTATCGAAACCAACTGATATTTGCCTTGCCCAATTAATTATATAGTCCAAACAAAAACATCAATCAAAGCCATTAAAAAATAAGCCCACTAGCTCTCATTAAAACTACTCTACCATTTCATCTTTGGAACAATGGACACCCACATCGGAAGAACATAATAGTTGTTCGAGGAGTTTATAGGACGGAGCAAGAGTCACTTATTGTCGGTGTTAAGAACAAATGCAAGCAAGTTCAACTGCTGACTTGAGCAACAAGGCTCGATACTTGCAGAAGAAACAAAACAAAATTCAAAACAGAAATTGAAAGTAAAAACAAAGGAAATGGAGAAGTATTAGATGATGAAACTTGAATTGACTTCATTAAAAATAAACAATGGCATAAGACAATACAAATACCATACATGAGCTGGTCAGCACAAGTGAGATCCATACCTAAAACATTACCTAACTCTACTAATTACATTGTAACTTACAAAACCTTACTTGCACTCATGGACAAGCTGATTTTTCATCTTATCAGCACCTAAAACATCAAGTACGACTTGTTTTGTTATCAACCAAGCTACAAAACATTAGTTCAAAATCAACAAAATCAAATAGTAGCTCGATTTGCTGCTAGTGCTTCACTTGCTCGGGTTGTTCCTGGTCCAACAGAGACAGCATGCTGGCCAACTTCAACACTTCTCCTTGGCTTGCATGCTGCAAACTCCCAAACTCATTCTCAAGTGCTCAAACTTTGTCACACTAAGGGGTTTTGTTAGGATATCAGCCAATTGATCCTCAGAACTGCAATGAATCAGTTTCACTTCATCTGCTTGATCCATTTCTCTAACAACATGAAGCTTAATGTTGAAGTGTTTTGTCCTTCCATGAAATATTGGATTCTTTGCAATTGCAACAGCAGACTGGTTGTCACAAAAGATCTCTATTGCTTCCCTTTGGTGCACATTCAAATCTGCCATGATTTTTCTTAGCCAAATGGCTTGGTTGACAGCACTTGCAGCTGCTACATACTCAGTTTCAGTAGTAAATACTATTTACTTCTTCAAGATCTAGTAAAACATAGTTGAACCAAGGTTGAAAGCATACCTAGAGGTGTTTTTCATGTTATCCATCGAACCAGCCTAGTCACTATCAGTATAGCCAACCAATTTCTAGCTTTCAGCTTTGCTATACAACATTCCATAGCTCAGGGTACCCTTGATGTACCTGAGTACCCCTTTTGCAGCTTGAAAATGTTTCTCATTGCAACAATGCATGAACCTTGAGAGCAAACTTACTGCAAACATGATGTCTGGCCTAGTGACAGTCAAGTATAGCAAACAACCAACTAAGCTTTTATAGGTTGATTCACAAGCCTTCTTAAAATCACCATGTTTGTTGAAGGATCCAAGATCTTATACCCCTTTTTGACTGTGCTGTAGCCCACCAGAATACCAGGTTAAGCTCTTTTGGACAACTTATCCCTCTTCACAGCTGGGACATGTGCATAACATATGCAACCAAAGATTTTCATATGAGTCAGTGATGGTTTAAACCTAAACCAAGCCTTAAATGGAGTTTTGTGAGCCAAAGCCTTGGTTGAAAGCCTATTTTGGATGTATACTGCAGTGTTAACTACTTCAGCCCACAGGCTTATGGGAAAATTCTTATCAAACATCAAGCACTTGGTCATATCCATCAAACTTCTATTCTTTCTTTCACTGACACCATTTTGTTGAAGAGTATAGATGTTGGTGAGCTGGTGTTTGATGCCTGCCTCATCACAAAATACTTGAAACTAAACTGAGGTGTACTCAGTCCCATTATCAGACATTAAGGTCTTGAGCTTGCAAACTAAATCCAACAAAATCTCGAGTGATCATCAATGAATAAAATGAAATACCTACTGCCATTCAATGATTGAATCTTCATGGGGCCACACACATCAGTGTGCACAAGCCGTAGCCTTTCTAAGGCTCTCCAGGCCTTGTTTGAAGAAAATGGCAACCTGGCTTGCTTTCCTAGTTGACATACCTCACAAACCTCCTCCTTTTCAACTGAGTTGATGAAGTTCTCAACCAGATCTTCTTTGGTTAACTGGTCCATCGATCTGTAGTTGGCATGACCAAGGCTTTGGTGCCAAAGCTTGGATTCATCTAAAGAAGTTGTGTAGACTGAGTCTGAGTTATTTGTCCAATCAACAACAAAGCTTTTATCAGCCATAATGACTGACATGAGCTTGGATCCACTTGGATCACTGATTTGGCACTCCTTGCCTTTGAACACAACAGAATAGCCTTTCTCCAGTAGCTGAGCAGATTTCTGTTGATCTCAGGCACCAACAACACATTTGAAACAACCTTGTTGCCTATGGGAGTGCTTATCAGCACATCCCCTCTGCCTTCTACCTTGATGAAGTGGCCATTACTTACTTTCACTTTTGCTTTGAAGCTTCTGTCAATTGATTTGAAAATGACAGCATCTAGTGTCATATGGTTGGTGCAGCCACTATCTATGAGTTATGGCCTTTTCTTTTGTAGATGAGCATGAAATTGTAAAAACTTGCTCTTCATGGTCACTACCCTCTTCTACTACTCGAGCTTTAGCCTTTGGCTATTGTGGTTGATACTGTCTTGGTCTGCCTTTGCTTCTGCAAACCTTTTCAACAAGGCCCATCTTTATGCAGTGTTGGCACTGCACATCTGGTCTAAACCAGTAGTTGGCTTCTGGATGACCAGGTCTTTTGCAATGCCTGCAGCGTTGATCCCTTCTTCTTGCAGCATCTGAGTTAGGCTTATCTCTCCAAGCCTTTTTGCCTTTATAGGCAGAGGTGCTCGAGGCAGGTTTAGTTTTTGCTTGGAATGAACCTTCTTAGTGCTCCTCCAGTCTACTGGATCTTCTTTTCTCTTGTGCATAAAGAGCATTGATCAGCTCTGTCAATGAGATGCTGGTCAAGTCCCTTGAGTCTTCGAGGGAAGATATTTTTGCTTCATACCTCTTAGGTAAGGTTGAGATCACCTTCTCCACTGTTCTTGCTTCACTAAACTGCTCTCTAAGGAGCCTTATGTTGTTCACCACAGCCATAATTCTATCTGAATACTGTTTAATAGTTTCTTGCTTCTTCATTTTCAAGTTCTCAAAATCCCTTCTCAAGTTCAATAGTTGTTGCTACATTGTTCTCTCAGTTCCTTAGAAATCCTCTTTTAATTTGTCCCAGGCCTGCTTTGGTGTCTCACAGGCCATGATCCTTGTAAAGATCACATTTGACACAGAGTTTTGAATGCAATACATGGTATTATGCCTCTTGGTCCTTTCATCAGCATGCTGTCTGATTTGAGCCACAGTTGGATTAGCTCTAAGTGGCTCTGGTTTGACATCTGAGTTGACCACTTCCCATAGGTCAAATGCCTGCAGGTAGGTCTTCATTTTGACCACCCATATGTGATAGCCCTCTCTATTAAAGACTGGTGGTGCAGCTGGTGAGAAGCCAGATGAAGCCATCGTTTTAAATGTTGAACTATAACAGGTCCACTGATATTACAGCTCTAGATACCAATTGTTGGTGTTAAGAACAAATGCAAGCAAGTTCAGCTGCTGACTTGAGCAACAAGGCTCGATACTTGCAGAAGAAACAAAACAGAATTCAAAACAGAAATTGAAAGTAAAAACAAAGGAAATAGAGAAGTATTAGATGATGAAACTTGAATTGATTTCATTAAAAATAAACAATGGCATAAGCCAATACAAATACCAGACATGAACTGGTCAGCACAAGTAAAATCCATACCTAAAACATTACCTAACTCCACTAATTACATTGTAACTTACAAAACCTTACTTACAAAATCTTATCATCACCTAAAACATCAAGTACAATTTGTTTTGTTATAAACATTAGTTCAAAATCAACAAAATCAAATAGTAGCTCGATTTGCTACTAGAGCTTCACTTGCTCGGGCTGTTCCTGGTCCAACAGAGACAGCATGCTGGCCAACTTCAACACTTATCATAACCTTACTTGAATAATATTTGTTCTAAAGGCACATATCTCTGTTATTAGAACGTGATATAATTCTTCTATTCTTTTTTGGTTTGTTCCTTTAACCCTACTGAAACTGTGTAGATCGTTTCCTCCCAAGTGCAATGGATGTCACTACTCACTACCCTAGGCCATGAGACTCCATGATCACCCCGTCCAGGTAAAGTATGTTTAAACGTAGTGATATGCTCTCTCTTTATATGCCCCACCCTTATGTTTTGTTTGTCATAATTTATTGTGTTGTTATACCAATTAAAAATGCCACATCATCATTTTCATTAAGGATTTAACAAAGATCGACTAAAGCAAAACCAGTTAAAAACGTTAGTGATGAAATTAAAATTTTTTGCAATTTGGTGACCAAAACAAAAACACATTAAAAATTAAGTAACAATAATTAATAGTGTAATTTATCTTAATATTTATTTAACGTAATTTATTTGACGAGCTTGACTTTATGGGATTACAACACGGTGAGGTAGACTTTATGTTCTAATGCTTATTGCTTATTGTTGAACTTTGGCCTGCAATGCAACAGCAGAGAAGCATTGAAGCTCAACCAGTACAGCAGCAACATTTTGTTCATATGTAACTAGCTTTAGTTCTTTTGTAATTTGTATTTAAAGTTAGTAAGATTAGTTGCTGATTTGAATGATGTTCAAATGTGATGTAATAGCTGATAAGTCAGCTTTATTTTGTGTGTAATTTAAGCTATGGTAGTCAAGCAATTAGTGGGAGCAGTTATTCATTAGGAAACTGTCATGTAACATATATGTTTTTATCTTAATGAAAGTTAATATGAAATCAGTTTTCAGGTTTCAATTTTGTTCAATTCTCTTTGCATCAGTTACTTTGCTTCTTTTCTCCTTTGTTTTTCTGTCAAAACCCAAACATTTACGAATAAAATAAATGTACAATGTTAAATTTATTCAGTATTTTAAAAACCTTAATTCTACTAGTTGACATCTAATCTTAATAGATTTGTTTCAGTTTATATAATTTTAATTTGTAAACCAATTAGCATGAAATGGTCACAAGGATGCCTGATGGACTTCTCCACTTTTTTTTTTCCTGTGAGCTTCTTGAAAAATATGCTTTTAAACATACTTGACGAATGCTGCATGAAAATTATGTCATATTCATTATTAAATCCTAGGTATGCTATTATTTTCCTAACTTAAAATTTGGTAGGGGTTGTGCGAACACAAATCAGTTTATTCAAAATTTTCATATTCATTATTATATTTGCCTTTGACCCGACCCTTTCATGCTGGTATCAACTAGCATGGAATGGTCACAAGGTTGTCTCTCTCTCACACTTTTTTTACTTCTGCGAGCTTTTCAAGCTATTTATCCATAGGGAACAAAGAATTATATCCTACAATTTGTTACCAATTACTTTTCACTTGGAATCGGGACAAACCAGAACAAAACAGTGGAAGTCAGATGGTTATAACTGATGAATCTGAAATGTATGAACAAGATGAGATCGATGTTGATGATTTTTCAGTAAGAGGGATTCAACCTATCAGCAAAATTTATGAAAGGGCTGATATGGCAATTCTTAAACCCATCAATTATGAAGAAGTTGCATTAATAGAAGGCTGGAAGGAAGCAATGCAAGCTGAGCTGAAAATGATTCATAAAAACCAAACTTGGGAGTTTGTTGATAAGTCATCACACAAGAGAGTTATTGGCGTCAACTGTAACAGAACCAAGCTCAATGCTGATGGCTCACTCAACAAGTTGAAGGCAAGGTTGGTAATGAAAGGGTTTAGTCAGCAATATGAGATTGATTACATGGAGACCTTTGCATCAATAGCGAGATTGGATACAACCATACTACTTCTAGCTTTGGCGGCATAGATGTGATGGAAAATTCATTAGTTGGATGTTAAATCAACTTTTTTAAATGGTTACTTGCAAGAAGAGATTTATATGGAACAGCCACCTGGTTTCACAGTTAGAGGAAATGAAGAGAAGGTTTACAGGCTTAGGAAAGCCTTGTACAGGCTAAAACAAGCTCCAGGGGCCTAGTATGCAAGGATAGTTGAGTACCTACAGAACTTGAAATTTCAGAAAAGCCTAAGTGAACCAACTCTATATCTGAAGATAGTTGAAAAGGTCACAACATTGATCGTTTCTTTATATATTGATGACTTGTTGGTAATTGGGAACAGTGATAACTCGGTGAAGAAGTTTAAGCTGCAGATGGAGAAAGTATTTGAGATGTCAAATCTTGAAAAAAAGAGATATTTTCTTGGGATGGAGATGCTACAAGTCCAGGAAGGGATATTTATCAATCAGCAGAGTTTTGCCTTGAAGATTTTGAAGAGGTTTTGCATGAAGAGATGCAAGACTGCTAATAGAGTGCTAAGATACATCAAAGGATCCGCCAACATTGGCGAATGGTTTGAAAAGGTAGAAGCATTGAGCTAGTTGGCTACATCGACAGTGGTTGGGCAGAATTGGTGGATGATATGAAAAGTACCTTTAGCTCTCTCTTTTCACTTGGATTTGACGTATTTTCATGGAGCTCCAAAAAGGAACAGATTGTTGCTCAATCGTCAGTTGAGGCGGAGTATGTAGCTGCAGCAGCAACAATAAATCAAGTTATTTGGCTGAGAAAACTTCTTGGCGACTTGAATATTGTTCAGACTGAAGCAACAAATATTTTGTGAGACAATGAATCCGCCATTGCAATTGCGAAGAATCTCTTTTTTCATGGAAGAACAAAACACTTCAAAATAAAGTATCACTTTGTGAGAGAAGTTGAATAGAGTAAGGAAGTGACTTTGATTTATTACAGCGGTGAAGATCAGTTAGCAGATATTCTAAGTAAGCCTCTGGGAAGGGCAAGGTTCGAAAGGCTCAGAAAGGAAATTGGTGTTCGCAGCATGATGGCCAAGGAGGAGTGTTGCGAGATGGCCAACCATGCAACAACTCACACAAATGGCAAACAGTCCAAATGTGAATTACTTGGTGGATAATCATCTGATGAATTGTCTCACGGACTGTAGTTATGAGGACCATTATGTGATCATGCGAACTATCATGTGGACAGCCATGATTGCAGACGGGTCATACACAGCAACCCTGGTGGACTAACCAAGTGAGAACAAAGCTGCAATCTGTATGGCGTGATTGAAGACTTGCGGAGTGTATTCGCAAAATGTGTCTGCGAATTGATCCTCAGTTAAAATGAAAATGTTTTGGTGCACGCTACCAATGATAAGTACGTGTTTGTTTTCGGTAAAACTAATCTTAGTTGGTAGATATTTTTATGTGTTTAGGTAATGACTGACATGTTTGGTTAATTTACTTGTGTATAAGAAATATATTTCAAGTTTCAGGATTATAATAGTGGGGTTTGTTGAGTTCTCTGGCTAAGAAACTCTTATATATTGTAAAGCTTGAAGGAAATGAAAACGAGAGCAGACTTGTTATACTGCTAATTCTCTGTTTGCTTTCTTTCTTTGTTATAAACGCCAACAAAATCAAAAGAAAAGAATTCCTTAAAGTTGACACCACCATTATTTTAAGGCAAGAAAAGAGAAGCTTATTAAGTTTGATTTAGAGATGAAATTCAAGTGTGTGTGTGTGTGTACGTATATATGTATAGATATAGGTGAGAGAGATTAAAGAGATCCGTAAAGTTGATGCAGTTTGCAGCATTCAAATAAAACTGCCACCATCAGCTTAGCTTTCAATTCGGCTAATGCCATTAATTGGTAAGAAGAGTCAGATTATTATTCATCATCTAACTTAATGCTTCCACTTCATAACTTTGCTTCATCTTCTCATTATTTTGTTTCCTTCTTCGTTTCAATCGGAACCTGACCCTTCCTACCAGTTAGTAGTCAACAGCAAATTTAATGTCGTCGCCTTCTTGCTTTAAGCCGAATGGGTAATTGAGATTTGAGGAACCCAGTAAGAGGCCGTTTCATCCCTAATATGTTCTTGAGACTTTAAAAGTATGTTTTATAGGTGCCACCAAGGGGGATAAATAGTATATAACTCATTGATTCTTACAAATATAGGGTGAATGCTGATGGAGAAGAACAAGTCTGGTGCTTGTGTTTAGGCTTCAACCTCTTTTTCTGATAAAAAAATTGCTCTCTGGACTTTAACTATTGTTTTGTCGTTAAAGGAAGGGGAAGGAAACGAGATTTAATGTTAACGACAAACAATTATTTAGGATAGAAATTTTGAATATGCCTGCCAAAATACGAGTGGAGGGACACCTAAAGGTGGGTATATATAACGGGCCTAGGATTTTTGTTGAGAATCCTTATGCATTAATTAGTTCAAATAATTAATATTTTTATTTATTTGAATTAAAGTTTTGATCACTTAACTATAAATACTTAAAATATTAGTATTGTAGGATGACTCCCCTCCCAATTCATCCTAAGTCCCTCTATCTCCCCGTGGACCTCCATTAATCTTAAGCATTCGGCACCACCCCTCTCCTCCTTTTCTCTCTCCCTGTTGACCTCCATTAATCTTAAAGCCTTCAACTAGATCAAACGTTGGACTAAAGTTAGTGCGTGATCATTCTTGAGGTAGAGAAATTAATTGAAGGAGGCTTTTATTTTGACCGAAAGCTTTGGTGAAAAGAAAGAAAAAATCTCATGTTCTTTTTCTTACCTTTTACGATTGAGAAATTCAAAAGTTAGTCATTCAGAGTTTACAATTCAACAAATTAGGAGTTTTAATATGTATTGTTGTGAAGTTGACATTTTTAAATTTTCCTTCGCTAACTGGATGCTTAAGGAGTATCAGAATTGCTATGTATATAATAGTGAAGCAAGAAAGATACTATTAGATGATCTGTTGAATAACAAAGATGCAATAGCTGGTGGTACTGAGATTTGTAATTAGGGAAATTGGGAGCTTGCCAGAAGGAATTATTTGGCTTTAGGCTTTGGTCTGATGGTTACAATGAGTAGAAAAATGAATCACTTAATCTAGAAGAAAGAATTTTTCTCTCGCCCTTTGAGTATCTGAAAAATTCTAGCCTTTTATTGTTTTCTTTCCTTTCCTTTTAAAGTACTTTCTCACTTGTTCCGGTTAAAAACAGTGCTTCCAGGTATCTGGACACTCTTAATGTACGATGAAATTCTCCAAACAACTTCATTGAATTCTTGAAAATTGGAACGCATCTTTCCTTTCCTCTCATATCTATTGGACTACTATCCTTCTAAAGTTTATAATTCTTTAATTTTTTGCTTCAAAAACTTTCACCTCATGCTCTGCTACGTCTTCATCTATATTTTATTAATACCAATAAATAACCTATTCAGTTTTAGATTAAATTGCTCACTGGCTTCCTTGAGTCAAGTGACGTTTTTGATAGAAAATTACATTGCTTTATAGCAAAATGCGGGTTTAGCATTTCCTTTCATCAGATCCTGGTGTTTGTCTACATGTGAATATGGGATACTTATTATGAGATTTTCTGATACTCCGCTATATATATACCTGGGGAAGAGATTGTTGCTACCCAACGCCTCTGTAATCCAGTTGAAAATCTTAAAGTTCTATTCATCCTTGATGAGATCAAAGCTTGCAAACAAAGCTGTGATAACATGAAAGAGCGCATGGATAAAAAATATCATCGTCAGAAAAAATTAGGTTGAAGTTTCACTTCTAAAAAAGGTTACGAGTACATAGCTTAAAAAAGAATAGCGCGCAAGGAAAAGGTGTTTGTGTTGTTGAGAGGAAGGTGGGTTTTTTGTTTGCTTACTCTATGAAATTTGGTTACTGTATATGACCCAAGGGAAAATCATGACCTCTTTTTCCCTTCTCACGTTTCGTGTCAAAAGTATATATGGGTTTTGTTAATTGGATAAAAATAGTAATGAGAAACTATTTGAATAATTAGTGCTGCAACTGATTAAATATAAAAATTTGGAATATACAAGTTGAAAATGACGCCAACAGGATTGGATGAACAGGAATACATACGAATACATAATATTGTCATGTGTAAGCGTAATCTCCACCTTTAAAGCTTCTTCATTCCTAGTCCTCTAAAATTAAATGACCAATTAAATGTAACTTGAAGAAAGGAAATAGGTGATCAGTAAGAAATATTTTAGATACAAGGCTGAATGACCAATTCCAAGAAGGATGAGCGATCACACCTTCGTTCAATAACCCTTTGTACAACGAACTTGTCGACCTCTACTAAGAAAAAATGGTGAGATACAAAGGGGCACAACATGCTCCAGTCACCTTCCTTCTTGCCAGTGGCATCCCATGTAACTTGCCTTAAAACACAGTTCCTGTCTTCACAGCATCAATATGGCAAATAGTTAGAGAACATCAATTCGGAACTAATATGCCTAAACTTTAAACTACTAATCACTTGGTTCCATTTATCATTAACATTTAAGATATCATTATTATCAAATCTATGTTCCATGCAATACCTAAGCGTTTACAAATGAAATTTCATCATCACATGCTTGGAAATCAAAAGTATAAACCTTGATGTTACATGGAACTTCAAATGCTACTAATTAGAAGTTAGCGAGAAAACATTCTGATAATTTTACAAATGTGCCCTCAAAACAAAACAAACGTTCTAAAAGTTTCCTATAGTTACTAGATTTTCTTGCTATAAATTAACATCAAGTTGATTGCTAAGAAGGTAAAAGAAAGGGTTAAACAAAGATCATGTACTCCAAAAATTTTATTATCGTTTGACAACAAATGACATAAAGATAACTAGAGTTCATACGTACCTCTCCTGTAATACACATCAATTCTGGCTGAACGCTTTGAGAAAATTTTTCGAACTTAACGAAGAGCTGCAAAAAAATCAAGTAGCGGAGATAATTAGTTAAGGTAAAGGCATAAGGGCATTGATGTAATACAGCTTCTCTTTTCTTTTTGTGCTGACAAAAACAATAAAATTCACAAGTTCATTTTGCTAAAAGTCAAATGTTAAAATATTAGATTTTAATAATGCCCTCAATCCATGTACTCTGACTTTTGAAATTTGATCCTTCTACTTTAATGGTTCGAAGAAGTTTTTTACTTGCCTGATTTAAAAATTGATTTCAATTGATAACACAGGCTCCTGTTAAATTTAAACCCGTGTTATCATTTAAACTTTGATTTTTAATTCAGAATTTCGAATATTAAATGTCACATATTCAAATCTAATGTATATTCATTAATAGTATTATCAACTGGACTTTAATTTTTAAATTAAACCTAGAATTAAAAATACAACTTTCAAAAGTTCAAGCAGCACATAGACTGAGGGCATTATTAAACCTAAAATATAATAGCGAAAAAATCATCTCTAAAATAGAAGAAAAAGGAGTAAGAATGGACTTCAAATGTTATTAAAAGATCAAAAGGGTACCATCTTTAGCACAACGTAACACATCAGAAAGATAAATCCTTATCACATGCCATATATGGAGTAACGGTTTCAGATATTGGAAAACTTTTAGACAATCCAACAACAAATTTCAGCAAATATATATTTGAATGTATTGTAATTTGGACAGACAATAATAATATTGTTATTAATGAAATATAAGAACACCTGTGTAGTGGTTGAAATTGCAATACCCCGAACTCCTCAACAGAAGAGCAGTTTACTTGTATGCGTACACTGTCGATCATGATGCTTGGGATGTGAGAAATCTTTAGCCAGTCCTCCCCGGTCTCCTTTCTGCAACGTTCTGAAAGAGTTGGACTCTGACTGATGTTCAATTGCTTTAGACTTGTATTATGAAGAACGTAGCAGGGCAGTGCCTTTAACTTTGGGCAGGAATTAATAGTTAGGGAACAAAGCCGAGGCATGATGCTAATATGTTCTTCTCTGCTTGTTAATGGCATCCAATCCTCCCACTCTTCCAAATCAAAAAATTCAAATTCAAGATGTTTTAGACTAGGGAAGGCAATAACAGATAATGAAGGTGATTCCAAAGATGATGAAGGTGCTAATATCTCTTCTCTTTCTACACCCAGAAACTCAACTGACACTTTTTCCACTCTGCTCATTCCCCCTATATAGAGTGATTCAAGGGATGGCAATTTCCCCAAGGGAGGCAAAGACTTCAAGTGCAAGCAATAACCCAATGAAACATGGCTCAACTTGGTCAAGCCCATCATCCAGTTGGCAGAGATGGTGGGGCTATTGTACCACCATATCTCTAGCTCTTCCAAGCAAGGAGGTGGTCGTAGAGCTTCAAGGAGTCTTCCATCATCTCTCTGCCACCTATTTGACATTAACCCCTTCGAAATAGTAAAATCTAGTATCAAAGTCCGAAGGCCTTTCTTGTTTTCAAGCTCTGCTTTCTTAGCTTCAGTCACATCACACACAGCTCCCAGTCCACTTATCTTAAGAAGTCCTCGAAGATGAATTAAGTTTTGAAGATCTCCAAGACTAGATGTATCGCTATTACCCATTACAACAAACAAACTTAGTGTCTGAAGGTTCGTTAATCTTCCAATTCCTTTTGGTATTGCCATCAGGCTCAAGTTTGTTTGATCATTCTCAAGATGCCTCAAGTTGATTATTTTTCCAATTCCACACGGTAATTCTTTAAGACTATCACACCATTTGAGGTTTAAGGTCTGTAAATTACATAACCCACACAGTGATTCAGGTAATTCTTTCAATTTTTTATTGTTCTTCAAGTTAAGATATCTCAAGTGAACCAATTTTCCTATCTCATCAGGAAGTTCTTCAATTGAATTTCTGAATAAACCGTTACTCAAATTTAAAGTCCTTAGGCAAGTCAATTGATCAAACAACCTGGGCAAATATAGTCTTAGTGATGAGGTATCATGATAGCTTGAGTCAATAAGGAGGCTACGCAACTTTCTGAAACGGAAAATATTAGGTTCTGTTGGTGCAGCTTCTTTACGAATCAGTGTTCCATAGCGAGCACTTTCACATGACAAGTCTACTTTTAACTCTTCAGAATCATGGTTTACTAGCATCACACATTCGGTTTTCATTAAAACTAGAAGAAAATCATGAATTATATCATGCATTTTGTATTTCATAATACCGCTGTCTAGTTCATCCCCTCTAAAATCCTGAAAAAATGAACGCATATGTAGCTCATCAAAATATTCCTCACCAACAATCTCCATCTCTTCACACCGCACTCCCTTCAAGTAATCTTGCGCCATCCACAGCTTGATCAATTCATCTTTTCTTAAGATCATACCTTTCGGAAAGACAGCACAATATGAAATGCACTGCTTAAAAGCCAAAGGCAGCTCATAATAACTCAAAAATAAGGGAGGGAAAAGATCTTGTTCAGCCTCTTCAATGTCCCACATTTCACTATCCAATACATTCTGCCATTGTTCTCTGGTTCTCTTGAACCGCAAGAGACCACCTAGAATCTTCGCAGCAAGGGGCAAGCCCTGGCACTTTTCAGCAATTTTCCAACCAATATCATCTAAATTTTCACATTCCTCTCTTGTCCTCCCATAGTATGCTCTACGGCTAAGTAATGACCAACATTCCTCTAGAGACAAAGTATTTAATAGAAATAAGTTTGAAGATGTTGTTCCCATTATTATAGCAACTTTTTCGTTCCGAGTGGTTATCAAAATTCTACTCCCAGGAGAGCAATGCTTGAGGGAGGTTCTCAATTGCTCCCATCTTGTTGCATCTTCACTCCACACATCATCCAACACAAGAAGTACTTTCTTCCCTGAAACATGGCTACGAATTTCCTGCAAGATGTTATCCTTTCCAACTAAATTCAAACTTTCGCCTTTAAATGCTTCAAGGATCTCTTTTGCAATCCTTATCTCATCAAAAGGGTCTGAGACACATATCCATATTCTCTTATCAAAATGACATTCAACATCACTGTGATTGTAAACCAGTTGAGCAAGTGTCGTTTTCCCAATTCCCCCCATCCCCATGATAGATATGACAGGGAGCTTCAACCCTCCTCCACTACTATTCTCCCCCACCAACACATTCACTAGAATCTCTGTCTCTTGACACCTTCCATAAACTTCTTCATCATCTATGAAAGAGGCAGTTATTAGCCTTCGGGGTTCTTCAACTACCTTCTCTAACCCGAACTTATACCTATCTTTTTCAGTAGCTATACTATCAAGTTGTTCATTTACTCCGTTTAGCTTGGATGCAATTTTATAGTATAGAATAGTTTGAAAGGTAAAAGAAGAGATAGAATTGCGCATCTTCTTCAGCAAGGGGAAATTTCTGGCTTCTTTTTGTTCTTTCTCAATCTGTGATTTCAGTTTCTCAGAATTCCACTCGTCCAACACATCATCAACGTCATAGGCTACATCTTTCAGTTTCTTCAACCAATTTCTCACATTCGCATCCTTTACCTATTGAAAGGTAAGATAAGATTTACTTTAAGATAATCAGATGGGCAACATAAATTTCATTTAATATCTTGAATTCCAACAATTTCAGTAAGGAATCGAATACCACTATTCAACCCGCTTAATCGAATACCACTATTCAACCCGCTTAAGTCCACTATGATCTCAAATCTAACACTGATCGTTTAATTTCCAGAATTAAAATTTCAAACCCTAAACACGGGATTTCAAATTCAATAATCCATTTTATTTTCCGCTTACACTGATATTTCGAGGAAGGTGCCCGAATTAGATTTTAAAATCAAACTTTATTCTTCTCCATGTTAGATATAAATCCTATGTACGAGAGGAAAGGATACTAGGGCCCCATGATTGAAACAGTCAACTCAGAAAGCCATATATAATAATCCACAAGACAAAAATAACCCACAAACTAATACTTCAAAAAAAAAAAAAAGAATAGCGACAACATGTACCTGTTTTGATTCTGCATCTTGAAGTACTGATTGAATATCCTGAAAATGAGCAATCACTTTTCCAATTTCCTCTTCGAGAGCTAAGGCCAACTCAAAGTTGCGTTTTATCTCTCCAGGTATCATTAAGAAGGAACTCAACTTCTCCAAAACGGCTGAAACAATTGATTTCGCCATTGCTTTTTTTTTTATTCAGACTGAGTTTCTTTTTTTCTTTCCAAGTACCAACCAGGGACCAAAGCAAACTAGAAAAGAAAAAATAAAATAAAAACTGTGTGCTCTTGCTCGTGGTTCGTGAAGGTGTGAATTGGGGGGCTTGCCTTTGTTTTTTGTTACTTTGGGTTTTCTTTTCTTTGAACAATTACTTCTGGTTTTGTACGCGAAGTTCCATAAATAACTTACGAGGCTTCAACAGGAAGGCAAAAACCATCATAATTTAAGGCGGTGCCGTGCTTTCGATGCCATCGAGGAAGTTGAAGAAAGAAGAAAATAAGCATGATCGACTTAAATAAGGAAAACATCAAAAAAGCGTTTTTCGCCTTTTACTTACTCTAGCTAGAAGTTTATTTAATCGTTTTTCTCCATTACTTATTCTAGAAGTTCACATTAGGGCATGGGCTAGAGGTGCTCCCGGCCCGACGGTCTCCTCAAAATATGCAAGGGTTCGGGTAAAAATATAGACCTAAAATATGAGTTTAGGTAAAAAATGAGGCCCGTTTTTGGGCTTTGGGCACCACTTTTTTGGCCCGAGCCTGAATATATAATAAATATTTATTTTTTAATTTTAAAATATTTTTAAAATATTTTTTTATTTTTTATTTTTTATTTTTTTATTTTTAAAATAAATTTTTAGTGTTTATTAAAAAATGGACCTAGCTCGGGCTTAGGAATTTTTTCCGAGCCGAGCCTGGACAAAATTTCAGGCCCATATTTCGGGACGACCCGAGCCCGGGCCTAGGACGCAGGCCGAAAATTTTTTCGGGCCTGGCCCGGCCCATGAGCACCTCTAGCATGGGCTGGGTCGGGTTCAATTGAAAATTTAAGTCCATTTGTCAGGTTTGGACCTGGCTCGGCCCGAAAAATGAGCCTAAAATTTTGTCAATGTCTGACCCAGATAATAATGTAAAAACTCGGGCCCGACTTGGCCCGCCTATATTAATTTTTATATTATTTTTTATATAATTTTAAAATAGGGTAAACTACAAAAATAGTCACTTTTGTTTGCCTCAGGTTACATTTTAGTCACTTATGTTTGAAATGTTACGTTTTAGTCACTTATGTTATTATTTTGTTACGAAGTGATCACTCTTCCGTTACGTTCCGTTATCTCCCTAATGGTAATCCTACGTGGCAGTCCAACTAGATTTTAAGTGCCAATTTGGATTTCCTAATGGGATGAGAATAGATTTTTAGTTAAATAAATTTAATTAATTAAAAATTTTAAACCCTAAATCTTAGTTAAAAAACCGTTCATCTCCTCTTTTTTTAGTTTTTTTTTCAGTTGACTAAGAAAGCTACTATCATCAGAATTTTTTATTCACCTACAAAAACAAAAGAGGATTCAATGGAGGGTCCAGGTATGTCTTCTTCACCGACAAATTAATGTTCTAAGACTTAAAATCAAGTGGTTGTCGATAAAGTTATGTAATAAAATGAACTGCAATGATTGTAGCATGTGAAAACCAAGCCAAAACCTGAAGAAGCAAAGGGTTGCCATTACACCATCTGGAGACTTTCCGAAGGAAAGTCTAGAGGCAATGGAAAAGATCACCATGAGCATCAAAGTGAGTCCATAAACTCGTTTTCAGCCTAATTTATCACCAAGCCAACCAAAGAAAAGTTGTCCAGCTAAAGTTCTGCAAAAGGCCACACCATTAACAGCAGCTACAATACGAGGAGGCAAAGTTCCAGGCTTTTCAGAAAGTGCATCGAAGTAGTAAATACGACCGAGCAATTTTGTGATAAAAGAGATGCTAAAAAGGTCATAAGCATCAGTGAAGAAACCCATTCCAGCAATCACAATTGCAGTGAAATGGTACCATTGTGTCTTTCCTGCATCCAATGCATTAAGAACTCCAAGCTGGTTTGCCATTTCTGTCTTTTTTTACCTGAAACCAGATCAAATAGGAAATTAACAAAACATAGGAATTTTGAGTTTTCTCTGAATAAACAATCCCATGTCAAATAAAAATGGAAAAAGCCCCAAGTTGAACAAAAGCTAGTTCAGCCATTAAAACAAACTATTTTGGCTTTTCATTCTAGGATGTTAACTGGAACATTATTTTTTCACATGCTGCAGTCATTGCAGTTCATCTTATTACATAAATTTGTCGACAACCACTTGATTTTAAGTCTTAGAACATAAATTTGTCGGTGAAAAAGACATACCTGGACCCTCCATTGAATCCTCTTTTGTTTTTGTAGGTGAATGAAAAATTCTGATGATAATAGCTTTCTTAGTCAACTAAAAAAGAAAACTAAAAAAGGGGGAGATAAACGATTTTTTAACTAAGATTTAGGGTTTAAAATTTTTAATTAATTAAATTTATTTAATTAAAAAATCTATTCTCATCCCATTAGGAAATCCAAGTTGGCACTTAAAATCTAGTTAGACTGCCACGTAGGATTACCGTTAGGGAGATAACGGAACTTAACGTAAGAGTGATCACTTCGTAACAAAATAATAACTTAAGTGACTAAAACGTAACATTTCAAACATAAATGACTAAAATGTAACCTGAGGTAAACAAAAGTGACTATTTTTGTAGTTTACCCTTTTAAAATATATATAATACATCAAAAATATTAAAAATATCAAAAAATATATATATAACCCAAACCATGGACAGGTCTACCCATAGCCCCTCCCCAACCCTTAAATAAGAGGATAATGCGCTTCAGTACATTCAAACCCTAATCCTCCTATACTGGCAACAATGCCCATACTAATCGAGCTAAGACTCAATCGACTTACATATTACTAATATGTTTGGATAAACATTATAATTGGTAAATCTCACTAAATTTGATGTAATTAAAGCATTCAATTACACTTTTCAGTTTTAAAGCGAGAGTGTGAATTAGTAATTACACAAGTAATTACATCCAAATCCAAATTTAAAAATATATTTTTATATAAGTTATAAAAATTATATTATAGGTTTATTTTAAAAAAATTATATTATAGTTATGAACACATAAGAGCCTTTCGGATGGTTATAGTAAAAAAAAATCTTATATTATAAATCCTAAAAAGATATTATAAAATAAATTATGTATTTTATAATGTTATAGAAAAAAATTATATTATTTAAATCCTAAAATATTTTATTATAAAAATATTTTACATGTTGTAATTTATTTATTTATATAAAGTTATAGCCAAATCTGGACCTAATTTATTTATATGTCCATGTTAATATACTTATTCATAAAAAAACATTATAATTTTTTTATCATAACTTATTTATAAAAGTAATTTTCTAAAGTTATGACAAAAAATTATATTATTTATAATAAGTGTTATGAGACATTTTTTTATAAAGTTGATATATTATAAATTTTATAACTTTTACTTAATTTACGTGTTATAAAAATAGATATAACCTAGTATAAGTCTTTCTCCAAATTAAGTTTATATAAGTTTTTATAATTGAAACTATGAACTATTTGGATTGTGAACATAAATATTATAAGGTTGATGTTAATTATGTAAATAGAGCAAGTTTTATCGCACCATATCATGGGGTATGATATCATTTGAGAGAATTGTGCCTAACATAAGCATTATAAGCATCATAAACAACTCGCGAACTTTTTAATTTGAGACATTCAAGTTTTCTAAGAGAGAATCAAGATTGATTTTCAAACAATATTATCTCTAAAGTTTGAGCTTAAACTTTTTCTTTAAAGTATAATGTGTTTTATAAATAAACACTCAACACTTGTTGGTATAGCCATTCTTTGTTTATTCAATATATACTCTCATGTTTTCAATCTTATCCGTATGAAGGCTACGATAGGTTAGGATAATGTTGTGCTACGGAACATAAAAAGACTAGTTGCTTGTGATTGGAAAATTGAGCTCAAGCATGTGTTTCGTGAAGGGAATTGATTAGCAAATCGAATGACAGTCATGATTTTTAACCTTGAACCGAGTATTTGTGTTTTTCCATAGCCACCAAATACAATTCTTCAAATTCTACGTGAAAATTTAGATATTTTTGTAATGCCTAAAATAATAGCAGTTTAATTTTTTTAAAAGAGTACAAGGATTTATGACATATTTTAATATTTTTTAAATAATTATAGGTTAAAAAATTATCAAAAATATTTTTATAAAAATTTTATGGTTTATTCTTAAATATAATTTAAATTTATATAAAAATTTAGTAATAATACAAATAAAATATCAATTATTTAATTTAAAATTGAAAATCTCATTCTATATTTATTCCTTAAAAAATCTATATATTTATATTATTAATAAAACTCTTAGGGCTAGTTTAGCAATACTTTTGAAAAGTGTTGTGAAAAAGTGCTTTTGAAAAGTTTAGTTTAAAATTTGGGTGTTTAGCATTACTGTCAAAAAGTGCTTTTGAGAATTAAAATATCCATTTTAGACATGTTATTATCAAGTAACAAATATGCATTTAAATAATATTTAAATTAGTTAATATTATTATATTTTAGTAAGAATATAAAAAGTTTATTATAACTTGTTAATATTTTAATATATGAAATGTAAATTTTAAATATTTTTAAGCAATAAATTTTAATTATTTATAAAATTTAATTAAAATATATAAAGTATATTTTAAATATTTAAATATAACCATTAAAAATTTATAATTAGTATTTTAAAAATATTTTTTATTTTTAATTAATGATTTTAACAGATTTGTAATTAAGCACCAAGAAAAAAAAAGGAAAGTACTATGTTATTGGAGGGGTGAAAAAATAATTAAGCACCAAAAGTACTTTTGGGAGAGAAAAAACTAAAAATTTTAGCTTCTCGTTTTCAGAAATGCTTTTCAAAAGCACTTCTTAAAAGCTAAAAATTTCAACCAAAAACAGTTTGTTTAGCATAACTTTTCTTCCAAAAGTGCTTCTGGAGTCAGAAGTGTTTTTTTTAAGCACTACTAAACAGACCCTTAATTGAGTTAGTGTTACTCTCAATCTGATGTCATCAACTAGAAGTTGCTCTTTCGGGTCACAAACACCTTAAGTGGTTATATTCCAGGGCTAGGTCTTCATAAATTCAATCTTTTGTTTCCAATAAGAAAAGATTTTTTTTAAAGAAACGAGCAAAATGAAGAGATTTGAGAAAGGAGTTACTATAGGAAAGTCGAGAGAAGAGCGACGAGCCATTTTCTCTACTTTGGCAGCCATGCAAACATGTCTATTCCTCGTCGTAAGAATATTTCGACGAAAAGCAGGCCAATGGGAGACATATAGGCAAGTAAAACTGTCAGCCTGAAGTTGAAATTTGATGCAAGAGCTTGATTTAGGCGTAGAATCAAAATAAAGGCACAGATAGGAAGGAATCAGAGAGGGTTTTATTGTTAGTGTAGTTGTTGTTAGTAATGCCATCATCATGGTATCGTTGCCTCAATGCCGCTCTTATATGTGTCACTATCCTCCTTTTTGTTTTAAAAGTAGGGTAAAAGCACAAACCCTAGTTCAAAACAATGGTAAAAATAGGTAAATCTTGTTACGAGGATTTTAAAAACGTAAAAATCATTAAAAACGAGGATAGAACGAACTTACAATCGAGCTTGGAAGCTTGAAAAATCCTATCCATGGTTTCTCTATGTAATTTTCAGCCTAGGGGTTGAAGATGGACAAAAATTTGCTTTTAATTTTGTTTTTAATTCATTTTAATAACTAAATGACTAAAATGCTCTTAATGAAAAACTTTGGAAACATGCCTAACCATACCCATTTTTGTCCATCAACTTAACCAATGGTCTAATTACTATATAAATACCTCCAATTTAAAATTTCATAACAATTGGACACATCTAACATATAGAACTCACTTTTGCACTTTTACAATTTAGTCATTTTGACTAAATTGAGTGCCCAAACTTCAAAATTTTCGAACGGAATTTTCAAGAAATCATTTTGTGAAATCGTATACCATAAAAATATAATGAAAATAAATTTGTTTCTCATCAAATTTGTGGTCCCGAAACCACTATTCCAACTAGCCCCAAATTCGGGTTGTTACAACTCTCCCCCCTTTAGGGATTTTCATCCTCAAAAATCTTACCAGAAAGTAGATTAATGATTTGCTTCCACACAGTACATTTCAAATTCACACATGATTTTGGACTTTCATATCTTTTATAGATAATCACATAGATTCATAAGAAAATCAGGATAGCGATATTTCAGCATTTGAAGCTATACAAAGTATCAAAAAATTACAATCCATATAGAATGATATCCATTCCGATGATAAAAAAAATGTCTAGAAAGATCAATGTCACTCATAATTAATGGAATCTAAAGTAAAGAAGCAATATAATCTTCACGTATATTCAATAGAACAATAACCAGTAGAAACAAAATATTAGCCTCACTCAGACTTTACCGTTGATTTTCATATTCACACAAGGGAATAAATACCAGAAAAATATATGGCAATGTCGAACATAACCCAAACAAACCAATAATTCTTTCATCTATTAATATGTTTAGCTAATGTTTCTCATACGATAAGAATTCTTTTTGAAACTAAACAGTCACATATACCTCTGAGGATAATTGTACACACAAAATGTCTAAAAGGAATCATAGTAATTACCCCTATAGCTACTATACTCAGCTATTAATACAATACAAACATTACTCAATTGTCTAATTTTGTCATCAGAATTTTCACATTATCTCTTTACTAACAGAAATCGATCCAGAAAAACTTTCGGTTAATTCTTTCTTTAAATAACATACCTGAATAAATTATTTAATCGGATTTAACTTCTATTGTGACAGTAACTTTGCATAATCTGAGTATTTTTTAGAAATATCCAATATCTCTCTTTTTATATTGTCTTCATTTGCTAATTCATTCTCTTTTTCTAACCACATTATTAATCTTCCGTACACAAACTTCTGTAACACTACACTCGTAAGCTTATTCAACCAAAATCTTACAAATTTCATTGTAACATTTTACTGATATGGGGGGTGAGTGTAGTAAAGCCTCAAATTTATTTTACACATAAATGCGCATAACACATACTATCACAAATAGCCAATTCATTACTAATTTCACATTCTCAAAGCATTTAATAAACATTTGCTTTTAATCATTTTTGTTCTCAACACATAATTCATATGCCAACTCAAATCACTAATTCACAATCAAAATTTCTATATAGCATCATAATCCAAATGTCATAACTCATGTGCTCATATAATTATAACATTATCAATAACAAAATGTTATACTCTTTGATCCATACCTTTATGAGTTTCAACTCATAATCAATACATTTTCACTCAAACATTTAAGTGTTTACTTCTATACTATCAGAATTAACTCAGTTGAAAAACATATCTGTCTCATCAAGATAATTTTCGTCATAAAACAATACTGATAAGGGGGTGATGGTGAGGTCATAAAGCTTTTAACTTGCTCTCATAGATACATATATATATGACTTTGCATTCATCATCAATGTAATACCATCATAACCACGTAGTTCATTCCAAGCAAATTAAGACATCTATTTATTATGAATATTTTCTGTCACCCACAATTTCACACAATGAATTTACTTACTCGAGCTCAATATTAATATCTAATTGAATTCCAATACTTAGCTTCCATTTTATTTACCTACATTTATTCAATAAGAGAACGTCTAACAGAATTGAGTACTTTGTTTTCTCTATGACATAGTCTAACTATGGTCTTACACATATTTACATATTGATTCCATAGCCCAGCTATGGTCTTACACAGTAGCACATATCACATCGATGCCATATCCCGGATATGGTCTTATACGAAAATCACATATCACATGTTGCCATGGTCCAACCATGGTCTTTTTCGTCAATTCATCACATATCACTGAACGAAAGTACTCATTTCTGCGTTCTACTCAATTTAACTTCTAATTTAGTTTTCATACTATTATAATATTCATGGTTCAATAATAAAGACATAAAACAAAACATCATATTACCTCTAATTTAACAATTAAATATAAGATTCTATCTTATGAACGTACTGATTTCACTTATTCAAGCAGATGTACATAAACACACATTCCATCTATTTAAGTAAATTCACTTACCATATTCACTTAATCAAATATGTTGAGTACATAACATCATATAATCACCAACATACTTGGATGAGCTTATCACAACATAAACTTTCATTTCGTTTTTTTTTCTTTCTTTTTTTTCAACTTATGATCATCTCTTTTCATACATGAACACATACATATCACGAATTTTTATTCTTACCTTTCCAAATTCCAACATAACGTGAGCATATTTCATTTATGTCAATATCATTTTCAGTATTATCGAAAATAGCTCAGTTGAAAATCATCTCTGTCTTAACAAAATAATTTCGTTAGATCCCGGAGATATCACACCATCACGAGTCATAATATGGCATGTATAGCTGGACTCATATATGCTACGTTCAGTCCGAGAACCGACTAAACAGAAGCTCTGATATCACTAAATGTAACACCCCAAATCCGGTCATAATGTTTAGACCGGATTTGGGGTGTTATAGAATGACAGTACATTAGACATGACCCAAGTAAAATAAATATTATATTTGTTTATGGATTTATTTACTTGTGACGTCCATAGCGTGGCATACCTTAATCCTAAATGAATAATGGACTATGTATGCATGACTCATATACTTTGATGTAAATAAAAATCTTAGTTGAAATAGATAAGGAACCGAAAGTTGGTGCGTTGGGTATATGACTTTTGCAATATGTAACATCATTCACAATGGTGGAATTCATAGCCAAACTAATGGGTAAATAATATCCTTTCATCGCCATTACATGATAGATGAAAAGTAAACGCAACCAGAAGTCATTTGTTTTTGTGATAGTAATTGACTTTTTATGAAAGAAGATGTAATGATTATGATGAGATGAAATAAGATCATATCGGGAGAATGAATTTATCCTAAAATATTAAGAATATCCTATGAGAGTAATACACTTTTGACAAAATCATTGGACAATCACTGATTAAGTAGCTTTTGTAATGGTATGTAATTGGGAGAGCTCAGTTGCGATACTATAGTGGTATGTCTTCGAGATTAAATAAATTTAGAACTAATAAGTGAAAAGTTGGAACTTAATTATAAATTATTTAAGTCCTAATTATATATGTTTAACCGATTCCTCCGTTAGCTCATTGAAACCAGAAATGAGTTGTATATAGAACCAAATGAACAAAAATAAATGGAAGTAATGACGTTAGAGAAATGGGTCGCATTCACAAATAAATGTGTTTTCTCACTAAGTATAGATATGACTTAAGAATTAATTTAAAATTTTTGAATTATTATTTAATTAATTATAATTAAATAATTGAAGTTCGAAAATGAAATTAAATTAATTAGTCATCATGAATCCGTTAAATATGGAAATTAAATATATTTTCTCATATATTCTTTTATAGTAAAATTGTCATGATTTTAACGGAATCAAAGTTGGGTTGAGAAAATCATTTAATTAAGAAATTAATTTAGTTAATTTGATTAATTAAATTAATTAATTAATCTTTATTTTGGAAAAATAAAAAACAAATATTGAATTGGATTAAATTATAAGTGTTAGGTTAAAAACCTAGAAAATACATATAATTGAACTCAATACATGAGAAGTTCAATCCCCTCCTATGATAAGTTAGAGGTGATAACCTTAGTAATATTTAATAGGGTGTGCCCCTCATCACTCTCCTAGTTAAATTAGGGGAATGTTTTCTATTAAATAAATATTATTTATATTATTCTTATTCAACTAGAATTATTCTATATTTCTATAAACAAATGATATTGGTAGAGCTATTAAAACATAAGTTTAATATATTATTATTCTATCATAAAGTAACCAAAATTTATTTGCTTAAAATAAATTCTATTTTGTGGGAATTATAATAGAATTAGTTTCTTACTGAAAATAATTCAGAAAAAGATTTATTATACCACAAATCGATTCGATTTTCAAAATTTTTAAACTTCTATAACTGAAAACTATTTTCCTAACCGGAATTTTCCAACACCAGATTAGCCTACAAAACTTGTCGCACCTTCCTTCTGCCCCTTTACTCCCTGCTCTCAAACTGTGTTGGCCAGTGAAGAAGCCCTCACTGGACCAGAAAAATAAATTAAATGAATAAATAGTTTATAAACACAACAATACTGAAGGATGTGAAGAAAAAGGAAAGAAAAATGTATTCATACCAGTCCTTTTTTCTTCAGATCCTGTAGTTATGAGTCGAAGAGTATCTTCTTGACGAGGTTTCTGAAGGATTGATATATTCAATAAAGTGAAAGTTTGATAGAGGTATAGGCTTGGACATGGAGTAAAACATCTTTTAGTGTACAGTATCTGGTTCACTGAAACTAACCAATTCTGGAGATGTGTACGTATATGAGAAATAGCAAAATCAACAAGTCTCATACGGCCAAGTATTGAAGTAGAGGAGAGATGGAAAACCTTTATTATGGAAGGAATCACCATTTTCATTGATTCAATATAAAACAAACAATTATAAGGCAAATGATGATCACAAACTATTTACCTATCAAGTACAACCCATGCTGCCTTTGAGGTAAGCGCTTCATAGAACAACATTCTTTATGGGAACCCCAGCCGTAATTTTAACTTCAATGCTCACCGAAAACATGAAATACAATTAAAGTACATAAAAACAAAGTCTGAATTCGCATTGAACGTATTATAAATGTGAACCTTTCATGCAAATATATATTGTTTGCATGCAAAAATGATAAGAAGAAATAAATAGTACCCCTTGCTCTTCACATTCTTCAGCACTTTGGTGGAGCAAATTAACCTTGTTTGAGATTTCTTTCTCCATAGCTCTATGGCTTGTTCTAAAAGATTCTGGACATTGTTTGCTTTTGGTATTTGGTAACCCATTATACGAAACCCCAAAAGACAAAGGATAAAATAGTGAGTTAATGAAACTGATCATATGTCATTTTGATATTTTATGTAATTTCATTCAACAGCTAATAGATTCAACAAATATATGCAGGCGAAGGTTCTGGGGTTATGGAAGAGGAGAAACTTTCGATAGGCGCAAAAAGTTTTGACTTGTGAAAAAAAGTATTTTATAATGGGATTTGACCAACAAATGGTATGACACGTCAGATGCCATTATGGATTAATGGATCCGCCACTAAAATAAAAAATATTTTCTAACAGCGGTCACCAAATTGAAAGGATTTTACACTAAAATTTATTTTGAGTTTGATACATACATACATTACGAGTAGAGAAAATGGGTTGAAATGTTTAAGTAGCGTTTGGAAATTAATATTTTAGAATTTGAATTTAGATTTTAAAAATAGTGTAAATTAAATAGTAAATTATTTAGAATGGTAATATTTATGGTCATTTTTCAAATCCACATATTTTCTTCTTAAAATATTTTTGGATTTGATAAATGCATGTTTTTATATATATTTTTTTAAATATATACATATATATTAGATTTAATCTCAACAAATTAGTTTATTTCATTCTTGCCATTTATATAATAATTTAAAATCCAAATTTTAAATTTTAAATTCAAGTTTTCAAACTTATTATTAAAGAATAATGAGTACAGTAAGAAGTCCATACTCCTTGATTTTGGATTTTGAAATAACCATTATGGAAAGTTGAAGTTGATTTATTTTTGGCTAGAAACAAATCCTTGAATTATCTTTTTCTTCTATAAGCTTTTAAATAAGTTTTTATCAGTTTAATTATAAAATTGATCCTTAAATTGTAACGATTTAATTTTCAGTGGTGTCAAAAAATACGATTTCAAGATCTCCTTTCCGTAAATTAAGTCTGTAAATATTAAATAGGAATATTTACGGAGTTATTATATTGATGAATTGAAATTCGATTAAGTAATTTGGCCGAAATTTAGGTTAATTAGGGCTTAGGGACTAAATTGTAAAATTCCAATCTTTATAGATTTTTAATTAATGAAATGCTTGAGGATTAAATTAGTAACTAGCTAAAGGTCTTAAATGGAAATTAGACCAATTTCCAATAGCATAGTGGATGATGATAACATCTCCACTAAATAAGCTTAATGATTAGTTTAATTTAATTAAACTAAGTTTAACTTAATTAAGCTAAATTAATTAAACTCTAATCCTACTATATATAATAAAATTAGTGGATGAGAAGTCATCTTCTTCATTCATCCTTGTCTTTGCCATCCCTTAAAGAAGAAAAACCTAAGAAAATTTTGTAATATTCGGCCTTAAATTGGTAAGTGAATTCAAGTTCTTTTCTTGTATTTTTTTTATGGATTTGAGGTCATGTAAGCTTGATTAGCTCGCTCAGATACCAATTTGCAAAATTTTTAAAGTTTTAGAAAATTTCCACTATTGATTTCTTGAAGAATTAGGTGTGAAATTGATAGAAATTAAGCTTACTTTATGAAAAGGACTAAATTGTAAAGCTTAATTGTTGGTTTCATACATAAGGGACCAAATTGAATAAAATGAAAAACTATCATGAAATTTTGGTAGGAATAGAAAGCAGTAGGTCCCTAATGAATAAATGTGAAATTAGATTTTAATTCGAAAGTACGAATTGAAATTTAGGCTTGTCTCGGGTTTAGGGACTAAATTAAATAAATTATAAATTATGATTCACTTATTATTTGAATTTGATTTGAATGAAATTTGATATTGTGTTACTATTGAATTATTATTCATAGCTAACGTTGATGCTGGGCCATCGAGAGGGAAAGCAAAAGCAAGAGTTGTCGACGAGTGACGTGGTACCCCGATTTGTATTTCTATGATTCAGGATCAATTTAATTGTTGCATATTTATGATTTTTTTGTGTGATATAACATTTAGGTGAGTTATCAATGGATATTTGAACTAAATTGTTATGATTGAGATTTAATTTTAGAGACAGGGACTAAATTGAATAGAATAAAACATAGTATGATTGAATTGATATGTGTTATTTGGTAAGAATTTGTGTTGAAATATACTATATGATGTGATGAAATGATGAATTGGTGATGAGATTAAAGCACAATATGTGGTTATGATGTTTACTAATTTAGTGCAACTTTGTTAACAGACTCGAGTACTATCAAATTAGTTGGCATGCCCTAGGTAGAAAACCATTGTTGCCGAGCTATTTAGGATGGTACAATGTGTATGTAGTGAAAGCCATCTGAGATGGTAGGATAGGTAAACTGTGAGAACCATTATTATTGGGCCATCCGAGATGGTAAATTGTAAGAATAGTGAAAGCCATCGTTTTGGGGCTATCCGAGATGGTAGAATATTAAATTAGAATAAATCATCATTGTCGAGCCATCCAGGATGGTATAATGAGTCTTTATAGCAAAAGTTATCGTTGCTGGGCAACCTAGGATGACAAGAATAATATAGAAGTTATGGGATGTTAATGAATTGATACAATATGCTTATATGTGTGTTAAGATAGATAAGGTATGTAAACTAATATATGTATCGATTGAAAATAAGCCTTGGGGTGAATGAATACGAATGAGTCGATAGACTCCAAAAAACAATTAGATGGTGGGTTAAACGATATATTGGTGTTAAATGAGAATAGAATTGAATGTATTGAAATTGAAATTGGTTTAAAGTTAGGTAGTGGATAAGTGAATTGGATTAATTTTCCTATTGTTATAGTATGCTCAAATATGAATATGTTAATATGATTATTTGACATCATATAACATGTTTTGAATAGTCATTGATATTATTTACCTCCTGACAATTCAATAATGCATATGTTATTTGATCTGGCATAATTTGATACGTCAAATTAGGCTCCCCATTACACTTTTTATTCTCAAGCAATTTAGGTGTCTTTTATTTACTTTTATCAATTTTTAGTTTTTTGTTGTTAATAAATTGTTTTTTGTGAGTTTTATGCTCTTCTAAGACCCAAATTGGCCAAACATGCCATAGAAAACCTAACAATGTGCTTGAGTGGTATAGGGAGTCAATAATGGCCTAAACTTGAAGAAGACATCACTTAGAAGAGGTGTATCACGATATCGAAACATAGAAGTTGTGATACCACTAATAGTGCTAAAGTGAGGAAAATTGAGGCCAACTATAGTGATATTACAATACTAAGACCCCCAAGCCACCCAAGTTCAAGATTATTTTGGGTATCGCGATACACTACCGCGACTTGACGGGTGAAAGCACTGCAGGGGCAATTTTATGTCCAAATAAGCTTAAGTCTTTGTTTTCATTTCAAGGCATAATAGTCAATATTGGGTTAAATGTTAGTAGACTATAAATACTACTTTATAATCTTTGTATTTTCAAATTTTGGTGGCTGAACACTCTCCTTAGGTTTTATAGTTTTAGGTTAGGGTTTTTCTTTCTTTTCACTTTTTTTAGATTAGATTTTCTCTTTTCTTTTTAGAATAGATTTTCTTTTTGTTGTTTTATTTCTTTCTTCTTGTTGAAGACTATGTAAAAGAAAGAGGATAAAACTTTTGGGCTTCATCGGATTCCAATCAATTAAATGAAAATTTTCTCAAACTTTTTACTTTTATTTTATGTCTACCATGTGTTTGATAAAATGATTGTTTGGAATTTAAGTTTGATTATAAGCTAAATTGTTTGATGGTTGGTTGGTTAGTTATTTGTTAGCTTAAGTTCATGTTTATGCTTGATTAATTAGTTGTTCAATTATATTGAAATGCTTAATATGCTAGAATTGATGCCTCAAGTAGAAAATCTAGATAAACGAGACTAAGAGGAGAGTTTATTATTAGATAGTACGATATAATTGTGCCAAATAGTGAGACTGAAAGGGGATCTATATACCTAGGTAAGACCAAGAGAACAACCTAGGTGGTATCTTTTAGTCTAAGATAAGATCAAGAGGAAATTCTTAGCTAAAACTGACAAACAATATAATCGATATAGGTTTATTAGCTTAGCCAGCAATTAACAAATCAACCGACCATTTTTTTTTATCATTTACCATTTCTAAAGCAATAGGGAAGAAAATTAGATTAGTTAGTTTTATTGACAATTAAAATTTAGTTTATAAACAATTTATTTTGGAATTTGCACTAATAATTTCCGACTCGATTAGATTAGTAATTGTTTAACTTGTAATTAACTTGATAAAAACATTTATCAGCAATCCATTGGGTTTGAACCTTGGAATACTCTAGTGTTTCATTGACACTATAAATATTACAACTGACATTGTTCACTTGCAGTTAATACTGTACTTTTAAATTGTTCTATAAAATTATTTGTTTTTTTATGCACGCGTGCATGCGATCATCATTGTTAGAGTATGCCCAAAGATCAATCATGAGATTGTTGTAATAACATGCTTGATTTATCATGTTTATTAATATAAGACGTTACCATTATTATTTCAGTTTCTTTTCTGTGTGTATAAATAAACTGTTCTATAAAAATGTCCTGAGAATAATATGATTATTCTTAAAATGTCCTTAGTCAAGTATTATTGTTGGATAGGACAACGATAATGCATTAAGACTAACATGTAGTTGATTGATGATAAAAAGTTATCATTGATATGGAGTGTCAGAATCGATATATGAATATGTGTGTTAGAGAACAACATATTGGACTGACCAGCTATGAGTATGTTTCTTGGATTATTATGTAATTTCACGACATTACTCATAGTGATTAATATGTATATGATCCTCAGACTTGAGATCATCATAATCCCAACATCGTGAGTTGTATATTTTGATACAGCCAAACGTACACCGTAACTGGTTGTTCTATAAAGGCTGATGTTGGATATACCACAATCTATGTAGAGGGATATAGTTGATCGATATAGGATAAGTTCCTTTTACATAATTGGAGTAATATCTTAGGCCACTTGATTGAGTGAGACTAGAAATGCATGGCCATGCTCAAATAAGCTGATATGAGATATCATACATATTTGTATATCATAGTCTACTTAAGATATCAAGGAACGTGGAATGGACTATACAAGTGTGACTATTCCATGACTTGTGTTCAATCCAGAGATAAAGGACTTAAGGATTAGTGCATGAAAAGATTAATCATAAAAAATGTTATGTCGAATCATGATTTCTTGTGACTTAGGTAGCAATGATGCATTGCTAGGTGCTACTCATTGTTTGAAACATTGGAGTCGTTCTAACATTACTGCTAACGTTACAAGAACCTACAAGGTCATACCCTATAGTTGAAATGAACGGAAGAAAACATAATTGGTATTGTATTTGGTTGTCGCATGAATTAAATTAATTATAGAATTAATTTAATTGGGTAATCAAATATCGAACACATTATATGTATAAGGTTGTTATAAACATAATGAGAATATGATTTTGGTTCGTATACAAATAAATATAGTTTACCGAAATCTTTATTATAATTAATGTAATTATAATTTTCAGTTTTTTAAACATTATTATATTTATTTAATTTTCAAAAGCCCTAAAAAATAATAAGATATAAAATCTCGTTTTTCTTTGCTTGGTGGGTCTAGCAACCGTCAAAGCAAAGTCTTCTCCAAAACTGTTTGGGGATTCCTTCCGTTCATAGCCAACTGGGTGGATTATGTAGAGGTCGGAATCATCAAAGATTTCGACTTGGTTCGATAGTAGATCAGATTACTCATTGCCGAGGCATAGCTATCTACTCAGAATCACTATTCGGTAATTTCGAAACCCTTTTTCACCCCGATTCGTTCTTCACACATGGATCCATGGTTAGGATCATTGGGTGTTTTATTTTTCCGCTGCACCGTAGGGATGCCGGCGTTCCAACAATCATAACACCCCAAATTTGGCCTTGACAAATCTGGCCTAGACGTTATGACTGGATTATGGAGGTTACATTAGGCACTGAGATGGCTAAAACGCTCGTGCCTTTCTAAAATATTGTTTGAACTCGTGAAGTTGTCTTATGAAAACCCATTTTATTTTGCTTCCAGAAAACTTATGTTAAGCAATTTATTGCCAAAACATTCATTATTTTGAAGTCGAGTTACTTTAGAAACCATGTTTTAAATTTAGGCATTTTTGGAAAACTCAATCGTGCGATTTTATTGGCAATGGAAAAATCAATAGCTTATCAAATTTTGAAAACGGTCTCATAATCTATTAACAATGAATTCATGCACCACATTTTTATCTAACTTACTAAAACCCAATGTCAAAGTCCAAATACCAAAGTATAAGCCCAAAATGTTAACCATCATTCAAAATGTCCATACTTAAGAAATCATTTAAAACTAATCTATTACGAGAATCCGAATCAAAGCTCCCGAGAGTCGAGCCCAATCCTAATCCTAATGTTTACCTGAAAAAAAATAAGATAAAAAAGTAAGCTAAAAGCCCAGTGTGCCTCATAACATAGTGGCATATCAAATAAAACACAATATACAAAAATATATGTTGTATTAAAACAAATATCAAATGACATGGCATGCTTAGCAATGCAAAGTATCAGACAAATCGGATCATACTTACACATTATCTTTAACCAACCACTACACCAAACAAAGTTACTAAGAACCTATCCATCCAACACACCAGATTTTGGTCATAAGCCATTAAATTATTATACAGACTAGCTGCCAGATATAACACAAATGTACCACCAAAAATTAGATAATGCAGATTAACTGCCTAAAATCAAATTTGTGAGTAGACTGCTAGAATCGTAGATTGTAGTTTGCCAGAACTTCCTCCATACCATACACCTATCCCAACCCTAATGCACATACATATGTCATCACACAATTAGGCATACTTAAACCAAACATACTCATATACAGACATAACAGATCAGAGAATGCTAGTACGCACATTCATATGAATAAGTGTACATATTACTACATGAACTAACATGCCTTCATAACATAAACACATAATGTCATACATGTTGGATTATGTTTATGAGGTATCGAACATATCCACAAAGCAAAAATAATATTGTTACACTCATACACATTCGGTTAAACACGACCCTAACAAACCATTTGGAATGGGCCCATACGCTCGTGTGTCATGTCTGCACACATTCGATTACACTCACATTTTACGAGTTTTCAAATTACGGACACACAACTAGTTGCTTTCAGGATGTCGGCACTACAACAATAGTCCATGTTATGCACACCACATCAAACCCCAACCAATTACTATCCACACACAAAACCAATTTAGGGCATTTAGCCCTTGCTCACTTAGAACATTCAAACATAATTATTAGGGCATTCGACCCTATAATTGCTAACACAAACCAATCACTATGGTTGGGGCATTCAGTTACTTACCCTTAAAGAAAAAGATTAAATACTTAGTTAAACATAAACACAAAAATATTATTAGGGGTGTGCGCCACACGTTCCTCACCTAAACATAAACACAAAACAATTAGACCCTAACATCTGTACACTAATCAGCCAAACCAAACAACTACATACCTCCCACGGGGAACCGATAAATAAACACCCTTAGAAGAGTACAAAGGCACTTACGAAGAGATATAGACACAATATCAACACCCAAATCACACATGGCCAGCATTATAATCAAAAGAGAGTGACGACATAGGGAAAACAAGTTCTAAACGACAAAAAAAACAATACTAAGTGACAGATAGGCGACTCCACTGGGGATTTGTTGAAACCATTTTTTGAAAACAAAAATTTAATGGTCAACAAAAAAAACTGGAGTCGCCACCGACCCTTTATTGAGGTGTGATCGGCTCACCTTAAAAATTATTTTGGTCTAAAAAATTTGAGAAAATGAGTTCGGGAGTCAGTTACGCACGAGGAAGGGTTAGCACCCTCGTAACACCCAAAAATCGGTACCAAATTGACTATTTAATGTCTTAGTGTCGAGGGTTAAAAAGATTCTTTTTTAAAAACTCAAATGATGAAACCTGAAAAGGATAATCAATTGTTCAAGTCAGGCCAAGAAATCGATACCCAATACGTTAGGGTACAATTTCTCAAAATCCCCGAACTTTGAATATCGCTTTTGTTTTATAAGAAAATCTTCATTTCGAGTAAGCAATATGTCATGCCCAATACATTAGGACACAACAAGTTAAGTTCCCGAAAATGATTTTTATACTTATGCATTTAAAATAGAGAACATTCTCGGTTATCTAGGATTAACAATGAAAATCGAAACCCAATACGTTAGGGCTCAATTTCCTCGAAAATCCCGAACCTTGAATATCGCTTTTATTTTAAAATTCTTTGAATAAAAAATGATTTTAATGTTTTGACGAAACCAAAACATATCTTCTTGTTTAAAAAGAAATGATAAAATGTTAATATACAACATGAAACAAACACTTTAATACGAATTATATATGTATATGTATTTACAAATTATGTATATATAAGTACAATATAAGTAAATTTGAAGATATGTGTAAGCATATATTAAAAAAACATATATATAAGTATCCATATGAAAGAAAAGAAATGCAATATATAAAAGAAAGAACCTTATAATAATTTCTGAAAAAAAATGTATGTATTTATGTATGTGAAAATTGTGAAAATAGGATAAAAAGTATGTATATGTACATATATTTACAAAAAAATAAAAATGTATAGGTATATGTATAGGTAAATCATGAAAATATGTATATATTTAAATATATGTGTGGATGTACAATATGTATAAAATAATGAAATATAGAGAACAATAAAAAATGTTTATAATAATTTAAAAAAATGTATATATATATATATACTATAGAAAATGAATGTATATTTTAATTTATAAAATATGGGAAGTATATGTATATTCTAAAATGTGTATGTATATACGTTTATAAAGATTATGAAGAATAATATACAAAAAGCATATATAGAAGTATATGTTTATGTACATGTTCACAAAAGTGAAAACTCGTTTTTGAAATTAAAATATAAAAGTACATATACTAAAAAATATGTATGCATGTACATGAAAATAACAATCATAATATTAATAGTAATAATAGATAATAATAATAATAATAATAAACAAGTAATAGTATAATATGATAACGATAATGACGTTAAAAAGATAATTAAATAGTAAAATAGTTCAAAAAGATGGACTAAATTGAGTTAAAGATGAAAAAATGGGGGCAGATTCGAAATAAATAAAAAAAGACCAACTTGTATGCGCAAGAAACAATGGAGGACCAAAAGGGAAATGAATCCCACTCTCCAAAACACTGTGCAGCACTGGATTAAAATGACACGCGGGTAAAACATTTGGGCCAAAAAAAAAGGCAACGAACTTGATTAAAACGCGTCGCAAAAGAGAGGGCCTAAATGCGCAAATTTCCCCTCTAGGCTAGAACGCGAGGACCCTGCTTGCGGGTCGAGTCCACGCGTGGGGCTGGCCTCTTAAACGGCGCCGTTTTGCCAACATTACTTAAAACAGTTTTTAAAAAAAAAACAAAATGTTTGCAATAGAAAGAAAAAAAAAACAAAAAAAAACAAATGCTCTCTGCTAGGGTTTTCAACCCCAGCCCCCATTGCCGTCGTTCCGAGGCGAGCCGATCCCTAGCGCTCCACCAAGCTCCGATTTGAGTGAGGCAAACGTGGTTTCAACGGTGAATCCTCGAAGGTATTACCCCTCTCCTCTTTTATATTATTTCCTTATAAAATAAAAAAATCAAAAGAAATGAAAATATAAAAAAATAGAAACCTGATTCACCTTCAAAAAATTTCTTTGTATTCTCAGTCTTTCACTCTATATTTTGTATATCTTTTTGTCGCCCCCTTAATACAAAACAAAACGGCCTTTTTATAGCCCCTAAACTGTTTCTTTTTTGTGTTTTTCACTATATTTTCTCTGATGGACTCTCTGAGTCTGTGTTTGCAGGTGTTCGTAGAGCGCACATGGAGGAGGCCCTCCGAGTCCTGCGGCGGTTGGGGTCTGCTGGTGGCTGCTAAGGAATATGCGACTAGGGTTTTTTATTATACCCTTTGTGTTTTTTGGGCTAGCAGATTAGGGTTAGCATTTTGGGCCCTATTGGGCCAAATTATTTGGGCTATATAAATGGGTTTTTTAGCCAGGCCTAAATTGGCCTATTACAACTGCCCCTCTTTGCTCGTTATTGTGTAACGAGAACGGAGCAAAGACTTTAGAAATGGCCAATTTTGTCTGGCCATGCTAAACTTCGAGGCTCTTTTTCCTTCAAGTAGCTTCATTCCATCCAACTGCATCTTCAGAGGTATGAATTGGTACTTCGATCCATTCCACTGCAACATCAGGGCGATAGGATCTAATACCTTGTAACTTCTCCAAGAATAAAATTTGCTATTTTTTAGTCTGCTCCAATGCAACTTCAGGGAAATAAGACTGGATGCGATCTGCTCTACTGCAACTTCAGAGAGATAAGATCTGTGATTTTAATCCACTCCACTGTAACTTCAGGGAGATAGGATTGTTACTTCTGTCTGCTCCACTGCTACTTCAGAGAGATAAGAAAAATCTTCAATCTACTTCACTGCCAATACAGGAAGACAAGATCTGCTATCTTCGATCTACTTCGCCACCAGTATGGGAAGACAAGATCTGCTATTTTTTGATCTACTTCGCCACCAGTATGGGAAGACGAGATCTGTTATCTTTGATCTACTTCGCTGCCAGTACAGGAAGACAAGATCCGTTATCTTCGATCTACTTCGCCACCAGTATGGGAAGACAAGATCTGTTATCTTTGATCTACTTCGCTGCCAGTACAGGAAGACAAGATCTGCTATTTCTGATCTACTTCATGCCAACACATGAAGGCAAGATCCGTTATCTTCGATCTACTTCACCACCAGTATGGAAAGACAAGATCTGTTATCTTTGATCTACTTCGCTGCCAGTACAGGAAGACAAGATCTGCTATCTCTAATCTACTTCATGCCAACACATGAAGACAAGATTCGTTATCTTCGATCTACTTTGCCACCAGTATAGGAAGTCAAGATCTGTTATCTTTGATCTATTTCGCTACCAGTACAGGAAGACAAGATCTGCTATCTCTGATCTACTTCATGCCAATACATGAAGACAAGATCCGTTATCTTCAATCTACTTCGCCACCAGTATGCGAAGACAAGATCTGTTATCTTTGATCTACTTCGCTTCCAGTACAGGAAGACAAGATCTGCTATCTCTGATCTACTTCATGCCAATACATGAAGACAAGATTCGTTATCTTCGATCTACTTCGGCACTAGTATGGGAAGTCAAGATCTGTTATCTTTGATTTACTTCGCTGCCAGTACAGGAAGGCAAGATTTGTTATCTCTGATCTATTTCATTCCAATACATTAAGACAAATCTGTTATCTTCGATCTACTTCGCCACCAGTATGGGAAGACAAAATCTGTTATCTTTGATCTACTTCACTGCCAGTACAGGAAGACAAGATCTGCTATCTCTAATCTACTTCATGCCAATACATGAAGACAAGATCCGTTATCTTCGATCTACTTCGCCACCAGTATGGGGAGACAAGATCTACCGCTTTTCAACCTGCTCTACTGTTGCTCAAGGAGATAAGGCTTTATGATTTCACTGATCTGTTCTCTGTGAAACATGACCTGTATGATTCATTTCATGAACCTAATTATGCCTAATGAATAGGATGTCATGATCAAATGAATCAAATGCTCCTAACTAGACGTCTATGAATGACATTTGAATGCAATGTCATGAAAATGATTCATTAATGTTGAAGTTGTTATTACTCATTAGTCATTAAGGCTTCCTTTATGTCAACAACGCTTCGACAAAACTCAAAAATTCTTAATCTAGACTTTTCCTTCCTAGATATCTCCAATCTTTTAACTCGATAAATTCTAAACAATAGTCCTATTTCAGGTTCCTGGTTTTTAGAAATTTCTAGAGTATTATGAAAAACTTCCCTTGTAAAAGTTTTATTAGTTCATTAATCGTTATTCTAATGCAACATGCTTGCGAAAAGATTATAACGATGGATAAAGCAAAATTGATTTGGGAGCGTAGCTCACAATAAATTGTCAATGATAGAGGAATTGTCTTGGAATATTTATATTGAAAAAGAATGATGTATTCTAAAAATAACGAATTCAATATAAATACTATGGACAGGTGCGCCAAATATCTCCGCTTGAATTTCTCTATACAACTTTCTGAAGACCCTTCTGAGTTCAACACGTGCTTAGGAGATTCACAGCACTTTGTTGATGCTTAAAGATGTCGTATATTCCTTCCTACTGATTTAGGTATAACAAGCTCACCACATGCCTTAAACATAATTTGAGTTGCCCTTTTCGGGTTTTCAACTCAAATCCCCTTTGGTCTTAAGGTGCCCTTTGCGAGTTTTCACCTTAACCTCTCCATTTTTTTTGAACTCAATGCGCACTTTGCGAGTTTTCACCTTGGTTCCTCGTCCTTCTTAGGTAAAGTATTTCTTGACCGAATCTGAATTTACTGGATTAGGCAAGTTTCTTCCATCCATCTCAGCCAGGATCAGGGCTCCCCCAGAAAAGACATTTTTTACAACATAAGGTCCTTCCCAAATTGGCATCCATTTCCCTCTAAAATCCTTTTGTAGAGGAAGAATTTTTCTCAACACTAGGTCCCCCTCGTGAAATTCTCTAGGACGGACCTTTTTGTTGTAGGCTCGCATTATTCTTTTTTGGTACATTTGACAATGCTGAATAGCTTTTAGCCTCTTTCCCTCTATTAAGTTCAACTGATTGTATTGAGATTTGACCCATTCTGCTTCATCCAAATTTAGCTCAGCCAACACCCGGAGAGAAGGGATTTCAACTTTAATGGGCAAAACTGCCTCCATACCGTAAACCAACGAGAAAGGTGTTGCCCCGGTGGAAGTCCTGATTGATGTTCGATAAGCAAGGAGGGCAAACGGTATTTTTTTATGCCAGTCCTTATAAGTCTCGGTCATTTTCCCCACAATTTTTTTATATTTTTATTGGCCGGTTCCACTGCACCATTCATTTTTGGGTAATAAGGCGACAAATTGTGATGTCTAATCTTGAATTGACTATAAACTTCCGCTATTGAGTTGTTGTTCAAATTCAAGGCATTGTCAGATATGATTCTTTCGGGCATTCCATATCGATATATGATCTCTATTTTCAAGAACTTGCTGACCGCTGACTTTGTGACATTAGCATACGAAGTAGCTTCTACCCATTTAGTAAAGTAATCAATAACTACAAATATGAAACGATGCCCATTTGAAGCCTTCGGCGATATTGGTCCAATGACATCCATACCCCACATAGAAAAAGGCCATGGAGAAGTCATGACATGAAAAGGCGAATGAGGTGCATGCATTTTATCACCATAAATTTGATATTTATGGCACTTTTTGGCATAGTTGATGCAATCTCCCTCTATAGTGGACCAGTAATACCCGAATCTCATAATCTGTCTAGCCATTGTGAACCCACTAGTATGCATTCCGCAGATACCCTTATGGACCTCCTCCAAGATTTTCTTAGCTTCAACGACATTCACACATCTTAATAGTACCTTATCCTTTCCTCTTTTATATAAGATCTTCTCATCTAAGACATAATCAATGGCCAGTCTTCTCAGAGTCCTCTTATCATTCTCAGTTGCCTGGTCAGGATACTCACGCTGTTTTACATATCGTAGTATATCTTGATACCAATGACTATCATCGATTTCTCCCTCCTCAATATTGTAACAATGAGCCGGCCTTCATAGATTCTCATCTGGATAGGCTTCATGTCCTCTTGTTGGTTCACTTTGATCATGGAAGCTAGAGTAGCTAGTGCGTCAGTCATCTGGTTCTCATCTTGTGGGAGATAGCAAAAAGTAATGTCCTCAAACTCTTTAATCAATTCAAGGACCAACTTTTGATAACTGACTAATTTGGGATTTCTCGTTTCCCATTCACCTTTAAGTTGGTATATCACCAATGCCGAATCTCCATAGACTTCTAGTACTTTGATTTCACGCTCTATAGCTGCATGAATGCCCATGATGCACGCTTTGTACTCGGCTATGTTGTTTGTACAATCAAAATCCAATTTTCAAGTGAAAGGATAATGATCACCATTCGGGGACACTAAGACTGCCCCAATTCCATTGCCCATAGCGTTCGAGGCTCCATCAAAGTTTAGCTTCCAATTGTGACCTTTTTGGGGATTTTCTTCAGTAGCTGCTATATACATCAAGTCTTCATTCGGGAAATCGAAACTCAATGGCTCTTAATCCTTCAAAGCTCTAGTAGTAAGAAAGTCAGCTATCGCACTTCCTTTCACAGCCTTTTGACTCACATAGATTATATCAAATTCAGAGAGTAAGATCTGTCATCTAGCCATCCTCCCATTCAAAGCAGTCGACTCCATCATATACTTTAAAGGGTCTAATTTTGAAATTAGCCAAGTCGTATGGTATAACAGATACTACCTTAATCTCCGGGTTGTCCACACCAGGGCACAACACAACTTCTCAACAGGCGAGTATCTCATTTCACAGTCAGTGAATTTTTTACTGAGATAATATATTGCCCTTTCTTTCCTTCCTGTTTCATCATGCTGACCTAGCACACACCCTATGGAATTATCAAACACTGTTAGATACAATATCAGTGGCCTATCCGGGCTAGGTGGTGATAGCACTGGAGTATTAGACAAGTACTGTTTTATCTTGTTAAAAGCTTCCTCGCATTCTTCATCCCATGTACCAGGATTATCTTTCTTCAGAAGATGAAATATGGGGTCACATTTCTCAGTTAATTGTGAAATGAACCGAGCAATATAATTCAGTCTTCCTAAGAAACCTCGAACTTCTTTCTGAGTGCGAGGTGGAGGTAAATCTCGTATTGCCCTGACTTTGACTGGGTCAATCTCGATTCCCTTTTCACTGACTATGAAGCCTAGCAACTTTCCTGATCTGGCCCCAAAAGTGCATTTCGCTGGATTAAGCTTGAACTGGAACTTTCCCAATCTTCAGAATAACTTTCTTAGGACCCGCACATGCTCCTCTTCTGTTTTAGATTTTGTGATCATATCCTCAACATAAACCTCAGTTTTTTTGTACATCATGTCATGGAACAAGGCTACCATGGCTCTTTGGTATGTCGCTCCCACATTCTTTAATCCGAACGGTATCACCTTATAGAAAAACGTCGTCCATAACGTAATAAACGTAGTCTTTCTCATGTCTTCGGGATGCATCTTTATCTCATTATACCCAGAAAAACCATCCATGAAGGAAAACAACGAATAGCATGTTGTATTATCTACCAATGTGCCAATGTGAGGCAATGGGAAATTGTCTTTTGGACTAGCCTTGTTCAAATCCCTATAATCCACACACATTCGTACTTTCCTATCTTTCTTAGGAACTGGTACGATGTTGGCCACCCACTCAGAATACTTGACCTCTTGTAAAAAATAGGCATCAAACTGCTTCTTGACCTCCTCCTTTATTTTTAGCACGACATCAGGTCTCATCCTCTTGAGCTTTTACTGCACTATCTTGCAATCTTCTCTTATAGGAAGGCGATGGACTACAATGTCAATACTTAACCCGGGCATGTCTTGGTATGACCATGTAAAGACATCTTTAAATTCTTAGAGTAATCCAATGAGGCCTCTTCTTGTCTTTGCAAAGATATCAGATCCGATCTTCACCTCTTTTCCTTCCTCCAAGCTCACAATTTCTATTGATTCCCTGTGAGATTGGATTTGCTTCTCCGTCTGTTCTACCATATTCAACAAGTCAGGAGATAAACCACAGTCTTCGTCATCTTCAAAATCATGCGATCCCTCTAAACACATGTCTCGTTCAAAAGGAGATTCTGAGTTCGTAAGAGCGACACTCATATCATTGATATTGAGGGACCTGCTATAGGTATGAAAAACAATATGGATTTAGGAATAATTATTTGTGCAATTTGGTCATGAATGAGATGCAAGAATAATTTGAAAGAAAATTCAAAACAACTGTTCATATGGAAAGAAAGAAAATTTACTCAAAAATGATTGCAAAGATGTACTTTATTAAAATAACGATATTTGGACATGAGCCTATTTCACAAAGGAATCCTTATCGCTTCTAGGCTAAAAGAAATAAGGGTGTTCTGGACATTACTCTAAGGAAGTCCTTAAAACTACAGGTATTTCTTCTGCAGTCCAATTGTTTAACATACTTCCTGGTTCGTAAGGGCGGATATCCAACAAAGTTCCTCCCTCCGATGCTTCTTCACCAACAGCATGAATACTTTTCAACTCCTCATTAATACCTCCGCCTCTTGGCACTCCATGATAAATAAATCCTCCCGATACAAAAGTTTTGGATAGGTGAGGAAAGGTCATAGGTTCTCATTTAACTTCATCACCTGTCAACCGAGCCCTTCTTCTCTCTCGCTTCTTCTCTTGCTCCATCCTCATTTACTTAATATCTAGCTTGTAACCTAAGCCAAAACGGTCATGCTTGTCCTTCAACACTGGGGCTTCAACTCAGCCCTGAAGATATCTCCCCAATCACTTCCTTGGGAAGGCTCATTTTCCAACTGTCAACTGTAGACTCATCTTTGTGGTCCTTGATATCCTCGGTATCGGGATCTTGTTTTCCTCGGTAATGAATGTAGCATTCATGAACTCTAAAAATCGGAAAGAACATTCAATTGCATCATCACTTGTCTCCAAATATGGCGTATCATTAGCTACAGCTGCAATGATATCTTCTTCGGTGTTTATCATCACTAGCCGACCTTCTGACACTAATTTCAGCTTTTGATGTAATGATGACGGTACCGCTCCCGCTGAATGTATCCATGGCCTCCCTAATAGACAATTATAGGAAAGCTTGATATCCATCACTAAGAAATCTACCTCATAGGTAGCTAGGCCAATTAACAAGGGTATCTTAATTCTTCCCATGACTCTCCTTTCAGTACCGTCAAATGCCCTCACTACGTTCTGGCACGACTTCATATGCGAACTATCCACAGGTAGCCTATTGATTGTGGACAGGGGCAATACATTCAATGCCAATCTGTTATCTACCAAAACTCTCGGTAATATGTACCCTTTGCACCTGGTAGTGATGTGCAAAGCTCTAGTAGACCCCATACCTCCAGGTGGTATTTCGTCATCGTTAAAAAAGATAAAGTTATCAGCGCTTATATTGCTGACCAGTCAATCTAATTGGTTGACAGATTTATCATCGGGACATAGGTTTCGTTTAGTACTTTCAATAATGCATTTCGATGCCCCTCTGAGCTCAAAAGTAAAGCTAGCACAGATATGTAAGCTGGTTGTTTGTGCAACTGCTCCACAACACTGTACTCGCTATGTTTTAGAAATTTCAGAAACTCTCTAACTTCTTCCTCTTTCATTGGCTCTTTAACCATCAGTTCAGGTTCGGTCACGTTTTCCTTCTTTTCGGCCAAAGCTTCTTTTACTGGCTCTATTCGAGCTCTTATTTGATCGTAGCGCTTTCCACTACGAGTATAGGAGCTCACATCCTGATCCTCCTTTGAAATGCAGATTACATCCTCCTTCCCTGGAATTGTCACATTACAATCATAATTCCAGGGAACCCTCTTATTATCCTTATAAGCAAAAACAGTAGGTTTTTGAATGACAACCTTTGGTGTTATTCGTGCTCCAGCCTTACTATTCTTAGGTCACGAAATGATGACCACAGGATAATTAGCCTTTGAAACTTCCAACGCTGACTCTAACGCGCATACATGTCCCTGCTCCTTAATTCCCTTACAGAATTCTATCTCTTTGTTGTCCATCATACATTGAACCATAGTTCTGAACTCCACACACTCTTGGATTTCATGTCTTATTTCATGGTGGAACTCACAGTAGTTCCCCTTCTTTTCGTAACTTCTTTTCGAAACGATCAGTCACTTTTTCACCATCTCCTTCTAGACCCAGATCAAAGGAGTTTTTACGTCTGTAATGTCTACCTTAATTCTCCTGTTTTCGCTTATCATATTTACCCCACTATCAGTGTGGTTCGGTAATGGGTTTTCTGCACTGGTCGAATCATCAAATCTGACAACAGTCATACCAATGAGCCTTTCAACCAACTTCTTAAAGGCAGTACAATTTTCTATGGAATGCCCCATTATTCCCGCATGATAGTCGCATTATGCATTCATGTCATACCATTTGGGGTACAGGGGTTGTAAGGGTTCCAAATAGAAAGGGGAAACTACATGTGCATTGAACAAGCTTTGATATAGCTCCCTATACGACATCGAAATTGGCATGAATTGAGGGCTCTCGGTGCTTTGTCTTGCACCAGCTTCCTGTCTTGACGGGCTTTGTTGGTTAGCAGCCACCTTTCTTGGCTGATTCACCATTATTAACTTCGAGTAACCCTTGTTGTATATACTTGCGTTATTTACCTCGTTCTCATTCTTCTTCTGGGCCGATCTCCTATTACTCTCTCTAGCATCGATCTTCCCACTCCTTATGGCATTTTTGATCATCTCACCATTCATGACTATGTCAGGAAAGCTTTTTGTAGCACTCCCTAACATATGTGTAATGAACGGTGCTTTCAGTATGTTAATGAACAGCATAGTCATTTCTTTTTCCAAGAGCGGTGGCTGAACTTTGACTGCAACTTCCCTCCACCTTTGTGCATACTGCCTAAAACTTTTGTTCGGCTTCTTTTCCATATTTTGAAGGGTGATTCTATCAGGAGCCATACTTGTTACATGACTATACTATTTCATGAACGCTTGTGCTAAATCCCTCCATGAACCAATCGTGGTACAACTCAATTGATTGTACCATTTAGATGCTGCCCTTGTAAGGCTATCTTGGAAACAATGTATCAACAGCTGGTCATTGTTAACATATCCGGCCATTCGCCTGCAGAACATAATGATATGAGCCTCTGGGCAACTTGTCCTATTGTACTTTTTGAATTCTAGCATCTTAAACTTATGAGGGAGTACTAAATCTGGGGCTAAACTCAGCTCTTTAGCATCAATCCCATGATAGCTTTCAGTGGTCTCCATCGCCCTAAACTTCTCTTCGAGCCATTTGCACCTTTCTTTCAGCTGCTTTGGTAACTCTTCCTTTATTTTTTCCTTTTCAGCCACTTCATCGAAGTCAGGAATGGCAGAGTTAGTAGGATGGTTTCCGGGGTTAGAGCCCGATCTAGCTTGGAAGTTTGAAGCACCAGCCTAGAACTGTTGAGGCCTGATTGTAATAGTTGATTTGTACGGGTATACTTTAGCTTGAGTTCGCACATGTGGAGAAGTGAAGCTTAGAGGATAGAGAGGTTCATCATCATTTCCCTCTTCGACATTTGCCATGGGGCCTTTTCCTTTATCACTTCCCTTAGTTAACAATTGGGTTAATTTTGCCATTATATCTTTTTGGGATTCTTGCATCTTTTCTGACATATCCTGCTACATTTTGTCTAACTGTTCTTGTACTTGTAGCTGGAGTCGGTCTTGCATATCCTTCTGGTATAGTTCAAGCTTTTCCAATCTCTGATCCATGTCTTTAGTCTTTGCTCGAGTGCCGTATCGGTGTTTGGTTGGTTGGTTGGTTTCTAGGTTAACTGAGCAATGATTTAATTAATTAGAATCATTTAATGGTCTTTAATGCATATGATGCGATGCATGAGATGAATGCAAGAAAGGCATTAATTTTAATTCAATTCCACTTAGAAAACTTTACTAGAGAAAAATTTTCTTTTCATAAACTGGCTATAAATAAGGCTTTGCCCTAATACTTAGAACTTTAATCTCCCTAACTAACGAGGCCAACTTCTGCCCCCGATCTGATTCTAATTCGTACTTCACACTTAGTATATCAGCTTGTATTGCCAAAGTCTGCAGTTGCTCAGCTACCTCTTGAATCTGAACCATAGCTTCTCCCATAATATGATCCCTTTTTGCAACTTCATTTTGGAAATAGTGAAGCTGTTCACTTTGATAATCTTCTTTTACTTCCAGATACTCGATCTTGGCTTCACAGTTCTGTAATGTCATCTCTAATCCTTCTACTGTTCTTTTCATCTGCTCGATCCTGCTTAAGCTTGCTTTCAACTCCACCACAGAATTACGATTTTGATATTGATGAACATTTTTCTCAAGATCAGCCTCTCTAGCCTTTAGTTCATCCCTTTCATTTTGGCTTTCTGACAAACTCTTCTCAAGGGACCCATTTTGCATCTGAGATTCCTGAAATTTCTTTTCCCATATACCAGCCTTGATATTTTCTTCTTGAATTTCTTGACACCACTGCTCTGAAATTTTTCTCAACCCAGCAGTTCTCACCGACAGACGTAGTTTCTTATAATATGTCTTCAAGCTATTCAAATCTTCCTCGGCTTTATGCTTTCATTTTCTTAGTTTTTCAGTTTCCAGCTTCTGAACATCCATGTCCAATTTCAGATTCATCTTCTCCTCTTCCATTTGTTCTATCTTCTTTTTGAGCTCTGAATTTCTTCTTTCATAATCCTGCCTTATAATTTCTAGCTCGAAAAGGACAACTCGTACATGCTTTCCTGCTGGGTGATTGTCTCCCTGACTTGGCACAGGTATATTATCATTGATTCTCCTGCCCAGCCACTTGATATATTCAGGAGTCATCGACAAACCTACGGCCAACCTCTTCATCCGTCGAGTCTGTCTCCAAGCATTAGTCATGTCTCGAATCTTCTTCTTGTAACTGTCGCCTTTATACGAGAATTCGCATTGAGCTAATCCTTAGGTTGTAGGTACGAACTGCCTTGACCTATACTATCTCAGTACAAACAATGGTTCATAGCCAATGGCTCCCTAAATCCCAAGTAAAGGGACCTAGTCAAAATCTCCACACCTATATAAGATCTCATCTGACAGCATCTAAGGAGCTCTTTATTTGATATCCTCCTCTTAAAGATTCTAAAGGATTTCCATCCATCTTTCTTCTGAAATATCACCCTGCCTCGGTATAGACACTATTTCTTTCAAGGGTGAATAATTTTCATAAAAAATCCGATAGGAAACCTTATCAACTTTCTAAAAGTGACTGTGAAACCGTGCTAAGAGAAGTTGCGCACATCCAATGAATCTACCCTCACCCGCTCTTCGGCATTCATTCAGTGATCTAAAAGTTTCTGTTAAAATTACTAGAACTGGTGTAACCCCCTTATCAAGTCAGTCAAAAAGATCAGTGACTGCTTCATCAACATGCCCCAAGGCTTTGGGGAAGACAACTAAGCCGTAGATACTCAAGGCAAAGACATCCACTTTCTTTCTCGTATCTGGGTGTGCCAAAATTAGATCTTTCAAGTTCTTCCAAGGAATGCATTTGCTATCCCCTTTTTGTTTGATTCGTGCTGCAACCCATTGCTCATTCATCCCAGTAATATTCATCAATTTCTTCAAAAGAGTTGGAACATTAGCAGCTCTCGAGTAGGCTTTATCTACTTGGATCTTCGAACAATGAATTAAGGCCATATATTCCTCCACTGTAGGTACTAAGTCAACTCTTCCAAAGGTGAAACAACTGTAAGCAGGATTCTAAAACTGGGCGAGGGCACGAAACAAGTGTTTATCCACCTTTACGTCAAGCAAATAAGGTAGATCTCCATAGCTAGAGTAAAAGAGCTGCTTGACCTCATTATCCCACTGGTCCCAGATTTTTTTCAATTCCTGTAGACTATTATGGGTTACACTAATACGAGTAAAGTTCCACAACTCTGACACATATCCTTTAGCCAAATTGTCACCTTTCTCCTTCTGTATTGTCTCAGACCAAGTTTAGACAGCCGCATTATCCTCCACCTTATCAAGAAATCCCCTTTCCATGATAAGCTTTCTATCTAGTAACCGAATATGAACTAACGCCTTTTAGGATGAAATGTTATGTAGTCGTAATGTCATGCAATCAAAGAAAAATAAACCCAAGTTAGTATCACGCATAAAGTCATAATTCAGCACGAACATGAAATAATAAAAGCACTTCTTCAGGATTCCACTAGGGTTTGGTATAGTTCTACCTAGGGCAAGTTCCTAAAGCTCACTATATGAGGTTTAGTTTCTAGAGCAAAGATACTCGAACCAGCAGATTCCTCGATCCTCGCCCATTATAGGCTCATATAGATCGAGTTCAGTTCAGGGGAATACATTTCCCTATGGCTGCACGAAGATGAAAATCTCACGAAGACATAGGTACGGATGTATCCCGGAAGCGGTCCACTACCCTGCACGGAGGTGAAAACCTCACGAAGGACTAGTTTCTCGCTCCCACTTAAAGGGGTAAAACTTGACTAACCAATGCAATGCAAAATGCAACTACAAATTAATGCAAACATATCATGATGAAAATCAATGAATGCGAAGGGAAATCGAGATTTTAAAACAAAATTTGATTTTTCGATCAAAAGACAAAAAATTAATCAAAATATGGCTCGACTCTTTAATTTCCCCAGCAGAGTTGCCAATCTGTCGAAACCATCTTTTGAAAACAAAAATTTAATGGTCAACAAAAAAAACTGGAGTCACCACCGACCCTTTATTGAGGTGTGATCGGCTCACCTTAAAAATTATTTTGGTCTACAAAATTTGAGAAAAACGAGTTTGGGAGTCAGTTACGCACGAAGAAGGGTTAGCACCCTCGTAATGCCCAAAAATCGGTACCAAATTGACTATTTAATGTCTTAGTGTCGAGGGTTAAAAAGATTTTTTTTAACTCAAATGATGGAATCTGAAAAGGATAATCAATTGTTCAAGTCAGGCCAAGAAATCAAGACCCAATACGTTAGGGTACAATTTCTCAAAATCCCCGAACTTTGAATATCACTTTTGTTTTATAAGAAAATCTTCATTTCGAGTAAGCAATATGTCATGCCCAATACATTAGGACACAACAAGTTAAGTTCCCGAAAATGATTTTTATACTTATGCATTTAAAATAGAGAACATTCTTGGTTATCTAGGATTAACAAAGAAAATCGGAACCCAATACGTTAGGGCTCAATTTCCTCGAAAATCCCGAACCTTGAATATCGCTTTTATTTTAAAAGCCTTTGAATAAAAAATGATTTTAATGTTTTGACGAAACTAAAATATATCTTCTTGTTTAAAAAGAAATGATAAAATGTTAATATACAATATGAAACAAACACTTTAATACAAATTATATATGTATATGTATTTAAAAAATATGTATATATAAGTACAATATAAGTAAATTTGAAGATATGTGTATGCATATATTAAAAAACATATATATAAGTATCCATATGAAAGAAAAGAAATGAAATATATAAAACAAAGAAACTTATAATAATTTCTGAAAAAAATGTATGTATTTATGTATGTGAAAATTGTGAAAATAGGATAAAAAGTATGTATATGTACATATATTTACAAAAAAATAAAAATGTATAGGTATATGTAAAGGTAAATCATGAAAATATGTATATATTTAAATATATGTATGGATGTACAATATGTATAAAATAATGGAATATAGAGAACAATAAAAAATGTTTATAATAATTTAAAAAAAATGTATATATATATGCTATAGAAAATGAATGTATATTTTAAATTATAAAATATGGGAAGTATATGTATATTCTAAAATGTGTATGTATATACGTTTATAAAGATTATGAAGAATAATATATAAAAAGCATATATATAGAAGTATATGTTTATGTACATGTTCACAAAAGTAAAAAATCGTTTTTGAAATTAAAATATAAAAGTATATATACTAAAAAATATGTATGTATGTACATGAAAATAACAATCATAATATTAATAGTAATAGTAGATAATAATAATAATAATAATAATAAACAAGTAATAGTATAATATGATAATGATAATGACGTTAAAAAGATAATTAAATAGTAAAATAGTTCAAAAAGATGGACTAAATTGAGCTAAAGATGAAAAAAAATGGGGGAAAATTCGAAATAAATAAAAAAGACCAACTTGTATGCACAAGCAACAATGGAGGACCAAAAGGGAAATTAATCCCGCTCCCCAAAACACTGCGCAGCACTGGATTAAAATGACACGCGGGTAAAACATTTGGGCCAGAAAAAAGGCAATGAATTTGATTAAAACGCATCGCAAAAGAGAGGGCCTAAATGCGCAAATTTCCCCTCTAGGCCAGAACGCGCGGACCCTGCTTGCAGGTCGGGTCGACACGCGGGTCTGGCCTCTTAAACGGTGTCGTTTTGCCAACGTTACTTAAAACAGTTTTTTTTTTTAAAACAGAATGTTTGCAATACAAGAAAAAAATAAAAAAATAAAAACAAATGCTCTCTGCTAGGGTTTTCAACCCCAGCCCTCATTGTCGCCGTTTTCAGGCGAGCCGATCCCCAGCGCTCCACCAAGCTCCAATTTGAGCGAGGCGAACGTGATTTCAACGACGAATCCTCGAAGGTATTACCCCTCTCCTCTTTTATATTATTTCCTTATAAAATAAAAAAAATCAAAAGAATAGAAAATATAAAAAAATAGAAACCCGATTCACCTTCAAAAAATTTCTTTGTATTCTTAGTCTTTCTCTCTATTTTTTGTATATCTTTTTGTCATCCCTTAATACAAAACAAAACGGCCTTTTTATAGCCTCTAAACTGATTTCTTTTTTGTGTTTTTCACTATATTTTCTCTAATGGGCTCTCTGAGTCCGTGTTTGCAGGTGTTAGTGGAGCGTACGTGGAGGAGGCCCTCCGAGTTCTGCGGCGATTGGGGTCTGCTGGTGGCTACTAAGGAATATGCGGCTAGGGTTTTTTGCTATACCCTTTTTTGTTTTTTGGGCTAACAGATTAGGGTTAGCATTTTGAGCCTTATTAGGCCGAATTATTTGAGCTATGTAAATGGGTTTTTTTAGCCAGGCCTAAATTGGCCTATTACAATTGCAGTTCACCTACATTGTTGTTATCTCTACTATGATTAAAGCCCTAAATGAGTTTGGTGTCACAAGTCAAGCGACACCAACTCATCTATACTATGTCTACTATGATTAAAGTCGTGATTGAGTTTGATATCACAGTCAAATGATACCAATCCAGATGATGAAATGACGAAAATAACTTTACATATATTAAATAAATTATATTATTACAGTGTTAGTTTTTGTCTTTTTTAAAAAAAATAAAAACCAAAAAAAATATTAAGATTTAAACTCATAACATTAGAAATTATTTGTTATTACAACCATAGCTTTATTATGATATATTTTGTACATTTTAATATTAATTATGATTCCTTTAGCTTTACTCTTCTTCTTTTTTACAACAATGATTCCGAAACCAAAGCATTCGAAAGGTGAACACCTAAACAATAGGTAACAACTTAGAATTTATTTACTATCATTTTTTATTAAAATGAAATTACTTAAAAATTTCATATTTTTAAACACTTTTTTAACCATCAAATAATTCCTTTTCTTTTCTATTTTTTAATATTTTTTTAATTTTTAATTTTTAATTTTTCAATAATTTCTATTACTTTTCACTCAATATATAATTTTTTTATTAATAATATCGTAAATTGAATCAAAACTAACTCAAGATTGATGAGAGGTTTTTTTTTTAAATGAAGTTTACATTCTACATATGATTCAATTCTTAAATAAATCTTTTACAACTATATTTTTAATGCTAAATTTTTCTTTCACCAACATAATAACATTTTGGCATTTTGATAATATGTTAAATAATATTACCTAACATGATTGGCATTTTAATGTGCTATAAAAAATTGACAATCCGAGTCAGAAAACAATTAGGATACATTTAATATTTTTATCACATGGATTGAGCTATTTAAATTTATTTTTATTCACAATTTAAACTAGATTGTTTTATTCTAATTTTGTATATATTGCATGCCTCAATTGATTAAATTACTAATTAACCCCTTCATATTTAAAATATATTATATTATTACGAGGATACTTTGTCTTTTTATATTTTTAAGAAAATTAATAAAACATTTGCATATAAAAAGATTTGATCTCATGCCATCAGCATCAATAGTACCTCAACTTTATCATTTCAACCAAAATTTTATTTTAATTTGTTAACTAAATTATCACTTTATCCATTATTCAATTGTTAAATAAATATTTTATTACTTTATTTTTAATGTTAAATTTTGAAACAATCAACATGATAAAAATTTTGGCATTTGATAAAATTTTAGATAATGCTTCCTAACATGATGACATTTTAACGTGCTATAGAAAATGGCAATACGAGCTAGAAAGAAATTGGAGCTCATTTAATATTTTTAGTAACATGTATTTATCTATTTAAATTTATTTTCACTCACAATTTAAACTAATTTATTTTATTTAAAAGCTTATAGGTACAAAAGGCCTTAAGAAAAAAAGAACGAAAAAAATTCAATTGAGTCCTTACACTAAATTCACACCTAATTGAGCTCTTGTCTTTAACAAAAATAATTAATTAAGTCTCTCCGTTAATTGTTTTCATCTTTGACCATATTAACCGTTAAAATCAATTGTCGAACCACTCAAATGGTGACACGACAATTCCTGATTTATTAATTATTATTTTCTCTTTTTATATGTTATTTTATCTTAATTTATGTTTTTTAGATGCAATTACTTAATTTATTTACTTGATTTTTTCTCCATTTCTTTATATAAATAAAATTGGCTCAATAAAACAAAATCTTACAAGGCACTAAACCTGTTCATGGGTTGGCTACCCATTTAGGCCTAAAGGCTCGCTCAAAATTTGAGAGGGTTTGAGAAAAAATATTAGACTCGAAAAATGTGTTGAAAAAAATTAGGCTCGTTTAAAATATAAGTCGAGCTCGGGCTTGAACATTCAAGGTCTGATCCCGACCCGACCCAACTTATTTTTAAGTTCATAATACTTTATGTTATGTTATTTTTATATATTATGTAATTTAGAACACAATAAAAAATAAACTTACACTAAATATATAATACTATTCTAATGTAAACATTAAAATAATGTCAAGATGACTATATAAAAAATTTTAATAAATAAAAAGTATAAAATTATTAAATATTAAAGTAAAATAATATAAATATTTTTTAAAAATATTTAAAAATAATATGGGCGGACCTAAAATAAGCTTTGGTTAGTCTTTTATAAATATGAGCGAGTTTGAGTAAAATTTTAAGCTCATATTTCGAGCTGGGCTTGGACAAGCATAAAATATACTAATGTCATACTTAGACCTGACCCGAACTCAGTTCATGAACACCTTTATAGCATTCTAAATAAAACGTAGTAAGTTAAGAGAATATTTCATTTTTATCAATATGTAATAAGTCGTGAGCTAACTAAAAATTTGACTAAGACAAGTGTACCTACCAATTAATAGTATAGCTACTAAATTAATTAACTAACAAACACGATAAAAAACCAAATAAGGAAATAATCGATTAACAAATAATAAGCAAAACAATACCCGGGAAGGAAAGAATTCACCTAGATTTAATCTGTCATTATCAATCTAAATTACGCAATTTCTTTACTTAGTAAATTGATCCGTAAAAATCCCTAAATTATACTAATATCTCTTTCATGACTAAGAGCAACTGACTTCAAGTTAATTAATTGAAATTTCTTTCTAATTAAAACATTTATTATTGAATTAACTCAAGTTCTGGATTCCCCTATTAGATTTTACTCTAATCTGGTAGATTTATGTTGTCTTATTTTTAAGATTACATGCAACTCTACTCAATTATACAAGACCTACTCTTAAACAGGGTTTATTCCTCCTCTAATTTAAGTTCATCAAACATTGATCAATAATCTAAAAATATTAAACCAATAATTAAGCACACATAATTGAAAAAAATATCTAAGTATTTATTGCATAAAATAAAAATCAAAAGACAGAATTCATCATAGATTTCATCCCCCGTAGCTATTTAGAAAATTAGTTCATACTTAAAATAAAAACATCAAAGAAACCGTATAACCGAAACAAACAAAAAAAAACTCATGATAATCTCTTAATAAATCAACTGAAAATCTTCAATCTTGACGAATAAGTCAGCCCTTGTGGCTCTTGTATCTTACTTCGATTTTTCGATTTTCTGATTTTACTCCCAAATGCTCTACTAAGTATAAAAACATAAATTTAAAGAACTAAAAATATAAAATTTACGATTAACATTGAATAATCATGATTAAGAATAAGATGTACTTTTAGCACTAACCAATATGAGATGAGAATATTATTAGGATTTCATTGAGATTTCTTTTTCTTTGTTCATGGTTCTCCTCAATTCCTGATCAGTGTCAAACTTAGTTTTCCCCAATACCACATACGCACTTATTTAACAGCAATGAAATAAACTAACAATTGGAACATGAAACTGATCCCAAATCAAGAAGCTTAAAATGAGAGAATTTTCAAATAAATCCTAAAGAGAAACATGGGAAATCATATTTTAAGGAAATAAGATTATAAACTACCTTCATTTAGGGAAAAAACTCTTATTTATACAACTATAGTCATCTTGCTTCCATCACTGAGACTGTAACATGATTTATGGAACAGTTGTTCCACTTGGTTTCACGTATATCTGCCTCTTCTTCTGTTGCATAAATGAAAAAAGCTGGTTGCTTGGGTGCTGGTAGCTGTACAGTTTCGTTTGAAAGCATTGAAACAACATCTGCCATTGTGGGTCTATCTATTGCATGGTTTTGCACACACAAGAGGCCTACATGAATGCATCTCAGTGCTTCATTTTGATTGCAGGATTCATCTAATATCGGATCTATAAGCACTGTACCTTGACCTTCGTTCCAAAGTTGCCATGCCTGATAGAAATCGTTGTATAGAAATCAGAAACATATATACATATATGTATGCGTGAAAACTGAAGAAGAACTCGATTGCAGCTTCCGCAATGGCTCATTTTCGACTTTGGAAAAAAAAAAAAGAAAGATGAGAAGTGTACATACATAACCTATAAGATTCAATGGATGTTCTGGATGATAGCAACTATTGGTCTTCTTGCCACTCACAATCTCTAGTAGTAGGACTCCAAAGCTAAACACGTCAGTTTTTGTTGACACAATGCCGTGGATGGCATATTCTGGAGCCATGTAGCCACTTGAGGTCAAAACAATCAGAGGATGCTTTTCAGTACTTGAAAATTCACAAAAGAAAAAGGGAAAAAGAAAAGAAAAGATAGTTTTTTTTTTCCTACTCACTATACTTACAATGTTCCAACAACTCTTTTAGTATTTGATTCAGATTCATTTAATCCAAATATTCTAGCCATGCCAAAATCAGATATCTTTGGGATCATCTCATGGTCAAGTAAAATATTGCTAGCCTTTAAGTCTCTGTGAATCACTTTGAGTCTTGAATATTTATGGAGATAAATTAGTCCCTGAGCAATCCCTTCAATTATATTGAGGCGTTCCTTCCAATTTAACATGGATTTCTTTTCGGAATCTGTGTCATATAGAGAACAATTCAGCAGATGATGATTGTGATGAAATGGCAGATGTTAAAGGATTCCCGAATATGAAACTGTTAAGGTGGTAAGGATGGCCTACCAAAGATAAAGAAATCTAAACTTTTGTTAGGCATGTATTCATAAATCAACATCTTTTCTTCCACTTGAATGCAAAATCCTAAAAGTCTCACCAGATTGGTGTGCTGTAGTTTTGCAATGAGTATGGCTTCATTCTTGAACTCCACCAATCCTTGCCCTGAATGACTTGAAAGTCTCTTCACTGCTATTTCTCTCCCATCCACAAGTTTTCCCTGAAATTATCTCATTAGTAATTTGCAAATGAATATTAAACTTGGTTCCGGGACACCATTTATTACCTTATAGACCGGACCAAAGCCGCCCTCTCCTAGCTTGTTTCCTACTGAAAAACAGTTTGTAGCAGCAACAATGCTTTCAAAGCTGAACACAGCCAACTGGTTATCATGTCCATCTGTTCTGCGACTTATCAAAGTGTCATTCTTGGTTGAAGCCATTGCACCACCTCCAATTTCATCAAACAGCACCCTTTGGTTCATCTTTCCAACCCCTAATAATCAAGTTACAGGAATTTAAGATGTTCTCATCAGGTGATCATTGATAACTTAGGCATAAAAGGAACTGAGATCCTCATTTCAGTTCCCTTTTAAGGATATAATTACCTCCTCTGTTGCTGTTTTCCCATATTGTGTAACATATTGAGCATACTGGGGGTACAATCATAACTACGCCAACCGATGCGATCAGCCATATCCACCACTTGTTCTCTGAAATGAGAAAACATTAATTCGTAGTGTCATAAGTATCAACTTATCATTGGATTCAGATTCCTTGAGAATCTCTGTTAACTGCTAATTCCCCTAACATAAGTAGAAACTTAAGACATGCATGCTCCAATTTTTCACAATGTAAATTAAGTCTTACCTCTTGGTTCAAGAATGAATACTTCACGCTTGACATCAGGCGCATTATCTCCGGTAAATGATTGACTAAAAACGACTCCAGTGTGCCAAATCTCGCAGCCGGTCCCATCATCATTTTTCGAAGCATATGCCACACAAGTACAATCGTCCAAGCACTTGGCCTGACAATCAATTAGAGACAGGTTGTCGGTCTCACTGAATTTAAACCCGGTGTAGGACATGTAACCCACATGCCGCTGGAAAACGTTATTTCCCAAGCTTCTACTACACTTAGGTACGTTCAGTTTCATGCACCCTATGCTCATGTTTTTGGTACATGAAACTTGTGAAGCCACAGAATCCGCCTTGTAACTCACGAGTTCACCCTCCGAATTCAGTTTCAACCTTGGGAAAATGGTAACAGCTTTCTTCACAGTATAATTGAAGTATGTTTCATTCTCATTGGAAACGTAAAAGATATCGTAGGAACAATTGGATAAGAAGACCTCGAGAAACCCATGTTGAAAAGACCCACTTTTCCAGTAGACTTCCCCTCGCCACCATATAGCCCACTGAGTTGAATCACTAGGGTACAACCCAAGGCTAAAAGACCCTGATGCAGGGGACTCATCACTTCTCCATGATGTCAGAGCCCAGTTGAGACCAGTCTTGGAGTTAAACCCAAGTTTCATCCCTGGAAGAAGCGTATCTGTAGGATAATCGAAGCTTTCCCATAGAAGCCGCTTAATAGACCCATCCCTATTCAGTTCATGTAGCACGAAATTGCCAGAATCCTCTAGAGTAGCACTGGTGTTACTTGGTTCTTCAACAGAGTACAGTACCACAGGGTCTGCCGATTGATGTAAAATTTTCAAGCTGCCCCGATCATCTATCTCAAGAATCCCGGTACTGCCAAATGTTGGGGTGTTCCGATTGGCAACCCAAAGTAGATTGTCATCTTCCCCATTGTACCATATTCCCAAGTAGGAATTATCCTTGTGCACAGATTTGAATCCTAACTTGAACATTCCAGAAGTTGAAACCAACTGCTGATCCTGTTTCAGCTGTTGGCCATGGGATATCGTGGCTATCTGAGAACATGTAGGTCTAAAAAGCAAGGGGATAAAACATGAAAGACTAAAGAGAAGAAGATTTCTTGTTGTGTTTGCCATTAAGGAAGAGTCCAGTTTTGGCTCGCTACCTTTTTCAGATACTACAAATTTCGCTCATATTTGATGGCTTATATCAATTAAAGACGTTAACTTTGGTTAACATTATAGGATACAGACAATCATATACAACCTATTCAATCCTAAAGATATTGTAACCTTGACGTCGTACTCTTCTATTTCTAAGTAGATGTTCAGCAACATCGTCTTGTTTTACTTTACTTACAATGCATACATACCTTAATTTCCGAGTCAACTTTTCCTCACATGGTTCCTTTTCGAAGACTGCTGACCATTAAACCAATTTATTTTTTGACCAAGAGATGCTAAAATATTGAGACGACCTTGACTAATTGAAGTCACATGCCAACTAAAACTAAGCGGCAGAGCTTAAGTTCGAATGTTGTAGAAAATGTAAAAGTTTCAAAAACGCGTGACTGAGCATGACCAGGATGATCACAAAATTTAACATGGATGTTTAGATGGAACTTGTTGGGGGTAGGATTTCCAACCCCGATGGAGGATTTTGCCTTTCAGTTTTCGTTGGATTTATAAAGTTTATTCGGAACTTTTGAGTGTATGAAAAGAAGATTTGAAGAGGAGTTACTCGCACCCTATAATAAGGGTGGAGCCAAAAAAAATTTGAGGGCTGAATAAAGCTATATATTTTTATTATAACAAAAGTGAAATTTTATCATTTTAATAGTTTATATCTTTATAATTTTTAAAAGATTAATTTAATTTTTTTTCTTTTTTTGGGACAAAATGTAATTTTATCATATATTAATTTAAATTTTTAAAATTTATAAAATAACTAAAAGTGAAATTTTTCATTTTAAGGAGATCAGGGCCCTACTAGCCCTTTAGCTCTGCCCTTGCCCTATAGTTTATGGGGAATTAATAAGCAACAATGCAACTACTTGTGCTAGTTTTCAGTACAGCCACTTTGTGAACTCACCTTAGCAAATCAAGAAATAAAACTTCCATTAAGAACAATACTTGGGGTGTTGGGGGTTCAACTCTTAATTGAAGGTTTTTTTTATACATTTACAAACTCATAAGTAAATAACGACTTCGAGTTTCAAAGTTCATGACCAAGAGAAGCTAATATCGACTTTGAATGCACAAATAATAACTTAATGGTAAGTTATTGATGAGTCTAAGTTTATGAAGAATTAATTTTGTGTTTAAAAACACCTAAAAATAAATACGAAAATGATTAGAAATATATAATAAATGTGAAAATGGATGATAAAAGATTACGTGTAATTTCCATAATCTAAATGTGTTAGAATAATTGGTTGGGAAACAAGTCTAAATAAGCTATAATTATAAAGGCTATTAAGTTGTGAATTGCTAGGGGATGAAAAATGAAAATGATTCAGTTTGTATGATTATATATATATAGATATGAATGTGTTAATTAATGAGTGAAAAGTGTTGATAAATATGTAACAATATTGCTAAGTGGCCGATAAAATCAACATATAACTAAAAACTATATTAGAAGTGAAGAAACATGTATAGTGATGAAATTTAGAAGTTTGGTTAAATTTGAGGTCATTACGACCTTTCTCAAATATTGTTTGGAAAATATTATTAGTAATTGAACTTATTGCTCCCTATGTGAACCATGTTAAAAAAAAAAGAATATATTCATAAAGCTTTTATTAATATGAATTTAAACAAAAGTATTAAAATGCTCTTATATGACATGTGTATACATATATATGTGTGTGTTAATGGGCTTCATGGATATATGTTAATCGTAACTATAATCTTTCTTGATAGACTTAGTGAAATATTAGGATACAATTAGCATGTAATTAAGGTTTATAGCATATTTGGAGTCATGTTGCCTTGCCTTTTTGTGTGGTGGATAAAAGAAGTCTGAATCATAATTAAGTAATAGTATAATATTGTATTTTAACTCGAAATATGAGTAATAAAGACGTCTAGAAAAATTAATATATTCCAATTAAAGTTAACAATAAAAAACAATTAAATTAAAATTTATTTAAGGGGCGAAGCCAAAAATTTTGTTTAAAAGAATTGAAATGTAATTTTTATGATAATAAAAATATAAATTTTAAAAAATTAAATAAAAAATTTATCATTTTTAAAAAATCAAATATAATTTTACTTTTATTATTTAAAAATTTAAAAACTTTAAATACTTAAATGAAAAAAAAATTCATTCTAAGTAACGGCAGACCTGCCAGGCTGCAATTCGCCTCGACCATTAATATATAGTATTAACCTAAAATTTAAATCTAAAAAAACTATTTTGTGCTTGTGCTATATGTACGTAGTAGTGCATAATCACCGTATTATCAAATCAAAATCAAACAAACATATGGGCAAGAATTGGGTTGCGTCACTCCACCACTGAGACCAATTTGCATTGGTATTTGGGACAAATAATAAGTAACGAAGGATTCATGGAATACTGATCCAACAGCACCGAAGAAGGCCAAGGCAAGTTAACGTGTAGAGATATGGTTGGGCCACTGGAGAAGCCGCTAATGGGGACCCGAAAAGAAGAGCTTGGCTGTTTCCCCCTACTGGACACACTCGACGCTCCCAACAAAACTGCCACCGGTGCCATTTGTTCCCGTCATCATAACCAAAACCTGCTTTCTCTACATTTGCCTTCTTTTCTCTCTTTTATTTTCCTCTTACTTTCTTTCTCTTTAGTGTTGCTCTTTCTGGGATACATCAAGAAAATTTTCTATTTCTTTTTTTTTTTTACTTCTGGTTGGTAGGACTTAGGAGATCAGATAAATAAGTTGAAGGGACAGATAAGATACAGAATCGGATTTTTAAGGAATCTTAGGTATATTGCCTTTTTTTATGCCTAGGAAGTGCCTCTTTTCTTTTCTTTTTTTGTAATCTTAGAGACTAGAGTTAGAGAAGCTTGAGGATGATTTAAATTTCCGACCTTTTAAAGCTTTTTCCTGACCAAAAAAAGGTGAAAAATCTGTTTCCAAGCTGGAGCAGAGACAGAAGATTCAAAGTCGTGCAAGAAAAGAACACTAGAGTTGTCTTGTTCAAGTGGCTTTGTTTATAAAAAGTAGGGAACTGAATAGGTTCCAAAACTTGATATTCTCTATTGTTTTGTTTTGGATTATTGAAATTTAGAGCATATAATGGATTTTTGGCCAGAGTTTCTTGCAAGTAGCTGGGGAAAAGAATTTGTGGCTGGAGGTTTTGGTGGAATGGCTGGTATCATCTCCGGTTATCCACTTGACACCCTTAGAATCCGGCAACAAAGCACCGATTCAGGTTCTGCCCTTAGGATCTTACGCCGGGTTGTAGCCACGGAAGGACCCGGTGCTCTCTATAGAGGCATGGCTGCGCCATTGGCATCAGTCACCTTTCAGGTTCTTTTTCTCATTTCTCCATTTTTACTGTGTTGGTGATTCAATGAATTGTTTCAATCTAAAGGTTTCTATTTGTTGTTCATGATTTAGGTGTGGTTGTTTTATGCTTTAAGATCTCTTCTTTTGTGGAAAAAAGTGCATTAAAATGAATCACATGGAGGGTTCTTAGAACCTTATCACTTATCAGGATGTAGCTGATGAAATATTTGTTAACCAAGTGAACTCATCGTCAATCTTATGCCCTCCCCCAAATTTCCTTTTTTATGTTTATTCAAGTTTTGTGGTGCTTTGCTGATTAGACATTTGTTGCTTTTTGGTGCAAGTCACTGTCCATGAATTTGGCCTGATACGATGCCCAACTCCCTATAGCTTATCGTTTAATATCTTTATATATATTAGTGTTTAGGTGTAACACGTTTTTGAACCGTCTATTTTTTCATAAAATATGATATCATATTTTTAATAATCTCTTTAATTTTTCCCCCTTGATAGCCTAGAAATTATGAAAGGAGTTTGGCCGTATTATCATTTTCGTTAAAGGATTTTGATCTTTATGAGACACTGACTTCACTTTCGTTAAAGGAGTTTGGCCGTATTATCATTGCTCGTGACCGATGTTTTAATTAAAATAAGGTCGATATCATTAAAAAAAAAGAGTTACCTGCCTACAAGAATTAATCTCTCTGCAAGTTTTTTTCATTAAGGAACAGTCTAATATATAAACCAGAAGAGAAGGGGAAGGAACTCGCAAATCATAGTGTATGTAAGAAATTTGCATGAAAACATCAATTATTTGTGAAGTAATTGGAAATCGGGGCTTTCGCTGTATATTAGAATTTGACTGCTCAAACGCACCATTAAAGCTCAAGTTGATGTTTCCCATCTTTTTTTTTCCTATTGTTCCTGAGCTGGATAAGGGTAGCGCTGACAGAGTGATTTGTGCATTGCAGAATGCTATGGTTTTCCAGATATACGCCATTCTTTCACGAGCATTTGACTCGTCTGTATCTGCCACCGATCCACCATCCTACAAAGGTGTCGCTCTAGGAGGAGTTGGAACTGGTGCCTTACAGAGCGTCATGCTCACTCCGGTAGAACTAATAAAAATCCGCCTGCAATTGCAGAACACAAGTTTCCCAGGTTCTCAATCAGTCGGTGCTCATACAGGACCAATTAGTGTAGCTAAAAGCATACTGAAAACAGAAGGCTTAAGGGGGATATACAGGGGTTTTACCATCACCGCCCTTCGAGATGCGCCTTCTCACGGCTTCTACTTTTGGACATACGAGTACATGCGAGAACAGCTTCATCCGGGGTGCAGAAAGAGTGGCCAAGAAACCCTCAGAACAATGCTAATAGCAGGAGGTTTAGCAGGGGTTGCTAGCTGGGTTTGCTGTTATCCCTTGGATGTTGTAAAGACTAGACTGCAGGCTCAGTCACCAGCCTCCCCACAAAAGTACAATGGCATCATTGATTGCCTCCACAAAAGTGTAAAACAGGAAGGATATAGCGTCCTATGGCGAGGGCTAGGAACTGCTGTCGCTCGAGCTTTTGTAGTCAATGGGGCTATATTTTCTGCTTATGAGATTGCATTGAGGTGTTTATTCAACAATGGAAACATTCAGACAGGACACAATCTAGAATAAACTGGAGTTTACAAAAGAGTCAAGATGGTCAAAAACACACACCATGTGACGATAATTCAATAACCCACCTATTTATAGCTGATAAGCGCAGGTGAAGGATTATGTATGATATGCCAAGATGTTGAAAGTCTAATATATTCTTTACCCAAATGTTTCCAGAAATGAGAAACAATTGAAGAGAACTTATGGTAACCTGTCTTATCCGTTAGCTTTTTTTTTTTTTTTGAAGGAAAGACCCAAGGTCGAAAGCTCAATTAATAGCATCTCTCAAAATTACATCATGGATCTCAATCGGATAGTCCATGTCAAAAGCCTTAGTACAATTATTTTTAAAGGCCCACTTACAAAGCTGATCCGCCGCTTTATTTACAACAACGCGGGGTCCAAACAAAATTAAAAACAAAACATGGGTCAAAAGAATTTAAAAGCTGCCGGATACGGAAACCAAAGGTAGACAAGTCAACGGACACTCTTTTTAGCCGATTCACCAAATTTGCGCAATCCGATTCCAGCTCCAGCTTGAGCCACCTTTTCTCCCGCGCCAGCTCCATGCTTTCAGCCAACGCCTGCAACTCGGCCCATTTAGCTCCAGTGTTAATATCCAAAACACCTGCACGCCCCCCAAGCACAAAACCATCGTGATCCCTAGCCACTAGCCCGAAGCTCATCATTCTCCCAACAACAGCAGCATCAAAATTTATTTTAACCACCCCAGCTCCAGGTTTCTGCCACCCTCTCTCTTCGACCGGCTTGGGAATCATCGGTTTTTCCACAAGATTAAAGATACGAAAGTCCCTATTCAACAAAGCAGCTCTATCCCAGATAACCTTCGCCTTTTCCTCCTTGTTACTAAACAGTTTATTATTCCTACTGTTCCAAATATTCCAGAGCACCGTAACAAGGTCTGAAAGTGCCTTCTTGTCCAGCGAACGCGCCGCATCTTCTATCCAGTCCACGCATCTACGGTAGTTGCCTTCCACCAAAACGTTATCAAGGCCCCCGTAAATCAGGACCGCCCTAGCTCTCGGACTGTTGTTCCAATAGGGTCGGAAGCGTGTAAATTATTGTACTAAAAAATCACACAAAGTTCAATTCCCAGGGAAGAGAGGTGGATCACAAGGATCTCTTAAATACCAAGTCTTTCCTTAATCAGAATATTCCTTCTAACGTAATTTAATAGCACAATTAAATACTACTATTATACCCTCAAATATTGAAAGAAAAATAGGACAAAAAGAACATAAGAGTTTTAACGAGGTTCGGTAAATTATACCTACGTCCTCGGGCACTAACACCAGATGATAACTTTACTATCTCCAAAATATTACAAACAAATAGAATTCCTTAAGAATTCTCAAATGGGAGAAGAGAGAAAACTAAGAGAGAAAGATTGGTTGGGATGGTGTAAATGAGAAATGGTTAGGCCTATTTATAGTTGAGGTTCAGGGACTAACTTGCAAATGGCCTAAAAATTAGGGACCAAAATTGCAATTATCCCATTCAACTTTAAACAACTTGCCTACCATTTTTTTCTTTCGGTGCCACTTGCACCTCCCATTTTTTTGACTTTTCAACACCCCTTTTAATTTGTCTTTTCAACAATCTCCACCTTGAAGATTTGATTAGGATAATCACATCTTCACATACTTCCTTCAACTCTCCAAATTCGATAAAGCTATCTTTTGTAGTGCCTCCAAATGCGCTCTCGAGCGCCATACACCTAAAGGTGCTCAAATTCTTAGGATGTTAATCAAGTTCAAACAATGATTAAACTTGATTGTTGTTACCACCTTGGTCATCATATCTGCGGGATTATATGCTGTCGGAATCTTCTGAAGTAGAATTTTTCCTTTTTCAAAGACTTCCCGCACAAAGTGATATCTTACGTCGATATGCTTGGTTCTTGAATGATAGACTTGATTTTTCGCTAAATGAATAGCGCTCTGACTGTCACAATATAAACTTATGTGACTTTGAACAACTCCTAAGTCTTTCAACAATCCATTAAGCCAAATAGCCTCCTTAACAGCTTCTGTAACTGCCATATATTCTGCCTCTGTAGTAGACACAGCTACTGTAGACTGTAAGGTAGACTTCCAACTCACTGGGGCTTTCGCAAGAGTAAACAGATACCCCGTAGTTGAACGACGTTTATCTAAATCACCAGCAAAGTCGGAATCAACATATCCAACTACAAACTGACCAAGTGCTTCATCCTATTCAAAAATTAAACCAACATCTACGGTTTTTCGAAGATACCGTAGAATCCATTTCACAGCTTGCCAATGTCCTTTTCCAGGATCATGCATATACCTGCTCACAACTCCAACAGCTTGTGAAATGTCAGGCCTCGTACACACCATCGCATACATCAAACTCCCAACTGCATTAGCATATGGGACTTTCGCCATATATTCTCTTTCATCTTCAGTCTTCGGAGATAATTGAGCACTAAGTTTCAAATGAGAAGCAAGTGGGGTACTTACATGTTTTGTGTTTTCATTTACACCAAAACATTGTAATACCTTTTTCAGATATTGCTTCTGATTTAAACAGAGCTTGCCTCTCGGTCTATCTCTACTTATCTCCATACCGAGAATCTTCTTGGCCTCACCTAGATCTTTCATCTCGAACTCTTGATTCAACTGAGCCTTCAGCTTATCTATCTCATTTTGGCTCTTCGAAGCAATTAACATATCATCAACATACAAGAGTAGATAAATGAAAGATCCGTCATGCAGCTTCTGCAAATATACACAATTGTCATATTTGCTTCTTGTGTACTTCTGCCTTCTCATAAAGCTATCAAATCGCTTGTACCACTGCCTCGGGGATTGCTTCAATCCATATAGCGATTTGTTCAGCTTACAAACCCAATTTCTACCACCAGCATCTGTGTATCCTTCGGGCTGAGTCATATAGATCTCCTCTTCTAACTCACCATGCAAGAAAGCCGTCTTAACATCAAGTTGAGCTAGCTCCAAATTCAACTGTGCTACCAAGGCCAACAAAATTCTAATGGAGGAATGCTTCACAACAGGGGAAAATACATCATTGTAGTCAATTCCCTCCTTCTGAGCGTAGCCTTTAGCTACCAATCTTGCCTTGTAGCGAATATCCTTCTTGCTAGGAGATCCATCTTTCTTTGCGAATACCCACTTGCATCCGATTGCCCTTTTACCTTTCGGTAATTGCGCCAATTCCCAAGTATTGTTCTTTAGGAGAGACTGCATTTCTTCATCCATGGCGCTTTTCCATTTATCACTTTCTAAGCTTTGCATTGCTTCTTGATAAGTGATAGGAATATCATCAACAACGGGAAGGGCGTAGGCTACCATATCAGTAAATCGAGCAGGTTTACGAATTTCTCTCCGTGGCCTTGCAACTGCAACTGGTTCTGGTGTACTTAGTGGTTTTTGGGTCAGAACCTCTTCAACCTCTAATTCCTCCATTGTGGCTGGAGAATTAGACTTATTAACTGGGCAAATCCCCATCTGCTCAAACTCCACCTGTTTTGGAGTACACTCCACCTGCTGTGGAGTATTGCTCGTCTGAATATCTTTATCTGCTACCTTTTTCAATGTGGCAGATTCATCAAAGGTAACATCTCTGCTACAGATCATTTTCTTTGTGCTTAAGCACCAAAGACGAAATCCCTTCACTCCAGAAGTGATTCCCATAAAGAGAGCTTTCCTTGCCCTCAGATCTAACTTTGACTCCTTCACATGGTAATATGCAGTGGATCCAAACACATGTAAGGAATCATAATCTGTAGCCGGTTTTCCAGACCATACCTCCATAGGAGTTTTTCTTTCTAATGCAGATGATGGCAAACGATTAACAAGATGGCCAGCGTATATCACAGCCTCAGCCCAAAATTGCTTGCCCAACCCAGCATTGGACAACATACATCGAACTTTCTCCAGCAATGTTCGATTCATACGCTCTGCCAATCCATTCTGTTGTGGTGTATCCCTAACTGTGAAGTGTCGAACAATACCATACTCTTGGCACACATCGAAGAACGGATCACTTTTATATTCCCCTCCATTGTCCGTCCTAAGCCGCTTGATTTTCTTGCCAGTCTGGTTTTTGATCATAGTTTTCCATTTAAGAAAAACTCTAAGCACCTCATCCTTAGTTCTCATGGTATACACCCAAACTCTTCTGGAAAAGTCATCAACAAAAGTAACAAAGTAGTGTTTTCCTCCCAATGAAGGTGTCTTGGAAGGCCCCCACACATCTAAGTGAACATATTCCAAAATACCTTTTGTATTATGGATAGCAGTACCGAATTTCACTCTCTTTTGCTTTCCCAGAACACAATGCTCGTAAAATTTTAATTTGTAAGCCTTTGCACCTTTCAACAATCCTTGTTTTGCCAGAATTTGCAAGGATTTTTTGCTGGCATGTCCCAACTTCATATGCCACAACTGCATTGAGTCCAATTCTTTGTTACCGGATGCTGTAGCGACTGCTCCAATAACTGTACTACCTTGGTAGTAATACAAGTTATTTTTCCTGATGCCCTTCAATATCACAAGTGCGCCAGATGTCACTTTCAAAATCTCATCTCTCATAGTAACAACTGAACCATTGGATTCCAAGGCTCCCAATGAGATGAGATTTTTCTTCAAACTGGGCACGTACCGAACATCAGTCAGAACTCTGGTTGATCCATCTTGATTCTTTAATTGGATTGAACCTATCCCAACAGTTTTACAGGCATTGTCATTGCCCATATAAACAACTCCTCCATTTAGTTCTACTAAATCAGAGAACCACTCCCGGTTAGGGGACATATGATAGGTACAACCCGAATCCAATATCCACTCATCTGAATGGAACGACGATGATGATGCAACAAGTGATAGTTCAGAGTCACTAGTATCATGCTTAGCAATACAAGCATCTACAGCAGCTTTTCCCTTATTCTTCAGCTTTGGACAATTTTTCTTCCAGTGGCCTTTCTCATGACAAAAAGCACATTCATCTTTCCCGAGTCTGGACTTTGACTTTGATCTCCCCTTTTGAGTTTTCTTCCGAGTGTATAAACGACCTCGGACTACTAAAGCTTCTGTATCTCTGATTGAGTTTTTATGTTTGTCCTTCTTTCTCTGTTCATAACTGTATAACGCCGCACAGACTTCGCTCAGAGATATATCACTCCTGCCATGAAGTAGAGTAGTTTCTAGGAACTCAAACTCCTCAGGAAGTGACCCCAACAGCATCAAAGCCAAATCTTCATCTTTGAATGTCTCGTCCATATTCAGCAAATCAGTGACTAACTGATTAAATTTGGTGATGTGATCATTAATTGTGGTACTTGGGACGTATGTGAAGCGAAACAGTCTTTTCTTCAAGTGGAGCTTATTTTGACTGTTTTTCTTCAAAAATTTTTCTTCAAGTGCCACCCACAACTTATTTGCAGAAGTCTCCTTTGAAAAAGCATATCTCTGCTCTCGAGAAAGGCATGATCGAATTGTGCCACATGCCAACCGATTGATCGCCTTCCAATCTTCTCCTGTACATCATCTGGTTTCTCTTCATCAAAGGCAATGTCTAGACCCTGCTGAAAAAGGGCATCTAGAACCTCACTTTGCCACATACCAAAATGGCCCGTGCCATCAAAGATCTCCACGGCCAATCTTGCATTTGCAATTGTCGGTCTTGTCCACATGGACGATGTTGAAGCTCCTACACCGACCGTTTTCTCCATAATCTTTCAATATACCTAAGGAAATCTTTTCTGATGTGGAAGATCAGTTTAAACTGCAACCACAGAGCATACTACGATTAACCTTCGGCTCTTGATACCACTTGTTGTTCCAATAGGGTCGGAAGCGTGTAAATTATTGTACTAAAAAATCACACAAAGTTCAATTCCCAGGGAAGAGAGGTGGATCACAAGGATCTCTTAAATACCAAGTCTTTCCTTAATCAGAATATTCCTTCTAACGTAATTTAATAGCACAATTAAATACTACTATTATACCCTCAAATATTGAAAGAAAAATAGGACAAAAAGAACATAAGAGTTTTAACGAGGTTCGGTAAATTATACCTACGTCCTCGGGCACTAACACCAGATGATAACTTTACTATCTCCAAAATATTACAAACAAATAGAATTCCTTAAGAATTCTCAAATGGGAGAAGAGAGAAAACTAAGAGAGAAAGATTGGTTGGGATGGTGTAAATGAGAAATGGTTAGGCCTATTTATAGTTGAGGTTCAGGGACTAACTTGCAAATGGCCTAAAAATTAGGGACCAAAATTGCAATTATCCCATTCAACTTTAAACAACTTGCCTACCATTTTTTTCTTTCGGTGCCACTTGCACCTCCCATTTTTTTGACTTTTCAACACCCCTTTTAATTTGTCTTTTCAACACGGACAATCTTTAAGCACATGTATAAGGGTTTCCTTCTCAATCCCACAACGCGGGCACATGCAGTTAAAATCCCTCCTGATTTTTGAAATATTCTCGTACGTTGGCAGAATGTCATGGCCAATACGCCAGCAAAAAACCTTGATTTTTGGTAAGGTATGAAGTTTCCAGATAAGCCTCCAAAAGACCCGATGGGGACCGAAACCCACATGCTTGAGAGTCATCCAGGAATAAGCGGATTTTGTAGAGTAGGACCCCAAGGGATTATGAAACCAAATACGGTGATCGTCAGGGCCATTATGAAGAATGGGAATTTTGCAGATTTGGTCCCCCATGTAGTCACCATAGATCTCCCAAACCCTCTCCTCCTTCCAGCCAACACTCAACTCATCAATAAGCTCACAAACCCTGGTTTCGTTCACCTCCCCTCTGTTTAGCCGAATAGACTCACCCGGTCTTATCCGTTAGCTACTGAGAAGACTTAGGGCTAGTTCTTTATTATCTTTGAAAAGTGCTGTGGAAAAGTGTTTTTGAGAAGTACTTTTGAAAAATTTAGTTTAAAATTTGAGTGTTTAGCATTGCTGTCAAAAAGTGCTTTTGAGAAATAAAATGTTCATTTTAGACATGTTATTATTAAGTAACAAATATGCATTTAAATAATATTTAAATTAGTTAATATTATTATATATTAGTAATAATATAAAAAATTATTATAACTTGTTGTTAATATTTTAATATATGAAATATAAATTGTAAATATTTTAAAACAATAAATATTAATTAATTATAAATTTTAATTAGAATATATAAACTATATTTTAAATATTTAAATATAACCATTAAATATTTGTAATTAGTATTTTAAAAAATATTTTTTTATTTTTAATTAATGATTTTAACACAATTGTAATTAAGCATCAAGAAAAAAAAAGAAAAATATTATGTTATTGGAGGGGTGAAAAAGTAATTAAGCACCAAAAATGATTTTGGAAGAGGAAAAGCTAAAATTTTTAGCAGCTCCTTTTCAGCTCTTTTTCAGATGTGCTCTCAAAAGCACTCTTGAAAAGCTAAAAATTTCAACTAAAAGCAGCTTGTCTTCACAGCTTTTCTTTCAAAAGTGTTTTTGGAGTTAGAAGTGTTTTTTTAAGCAATAAAGAACTGCCCTTAATTGTGACTTCAAAGTATAGACAAGCATAGATCTGATGAAGCTTAAGACATTTTGTCACCAGAAAAAATATCCATATGCAGCAAGTCATGAGATTACTTGACCAATTTATTCTACATAATTAGGATCCTCACAGCAACTGCTAGCATTTCAGTTCCTTTGCCTCTGCAGCATCTAGCCCTAACGTGGCCAAACTCACTTATAGACAAGCCTGAACAGTTAAAATATTCTGATCCCACATGCATCCATCACGCCCTCTCAAATCATGACAGACACATCAACATGAGCCTGGGTTTCTCTTGCCAAAGACTGTCGATCAGGACCAACAGGACCCATCTACTATACTTTTGATTTTCTGCTACTAGCTCAGGAAGCAGACAACATCCTATCCTCATCCTTGTTGTTCAATAATATAAATCAACCAGCATGTGCTCCATCTCATAAATTTATCATATCTTATTATATCCATACATCAATGTTATAACCATCAAATTCGAGTTCACTCTCTTCAACATCAACTACCCATATTTTCTAGTATTTCTAATATTAGTTGAACTTCCAAACCTGTCCAGCACATGCCGTCATTACAGCTCATTTGACTTCGTTTAGCTAAGGATGCTTCTGCAATGCTTGCATCCCCGAGCAAACAAGCATGGGGCTTGTTTGGCCTGTTCAGCAGTTTGCTTATCCTGATCGCCATTACTTAATGCTACAACTCCATGATGCTGCGATCTTTATACACAAGTGAATCAGAATGAAACAAGAGGGAAAAGAGTGTGAAGATGAGTTTAAGTTTACTTGGTTGGTTACCCTTGTGCTTTGGCCTTCCACGTAAACACGGGTTAGAATATCTAAGCCAGAATCACAGGAACAAGGATTTTTTTTTGGGGGGGTGTTAGGGGCGCAGGGGTGGAGTGAATTCTACGAGTTCCAGTCATGGTCAAAACAAGGTAACCAACAGGTACAGCTAAAGCATAAGTATCAAGAGGAAGGGGTTAAGTAACACTTGGTAATTTCAGAAGCTTTTAATTAAGCCAGGAGATGGTGTTCTCTTGGATCTAATTTTCATTGGTACAAACTGAAATACGAAAGGCCGTCTACATGAGCTTATTGGTAAATCAACATCACCAACAACTAACACCAAACAAGATGTTCACAGGGTGCCAGTAAAATCTTCATGCCTATTATTTAAATAGTATGAGATTCAAACATCATTTTACAAATGCTGATAATATGATGTATTAATGGGTTACACGTACAATTAAAAATCTAATATAGAACGACTTCCAAAATCATATTCCAAATTGCAGCAAAACTACAGGATGCATCTCTTCGAAGACATTAGTGTGCATCATTTGCATTTAAGGGGGAAAAAGTTGACCAGGTGACGGCAACTAATTAACAATGGTTAGTTGTATTGGCAATAGGGGTCAAATAATAAGCCACTCAGTGCCCTGATAAGCAACAGCTGTGTGGCTTTCCTTCACAACCACACGGTCCTACTCCGAATGGAACGGTACTAGTAAACACACCGAGCCAATATCATAGGTCCTATTCTTCTCTATATAGCTCAGAAATTTTAATTTGCAAGAACTAAAGAAAGAGATGATAAACAAATATACGACACACAGAACATACATTCTATCCTGTTAACCTTGGGGAAAAAGGAACAAACGTTTAATCACACAAATCAGTTCAGTTCTCTATGGACCTGTAATTACTCAGTAGCAACTAACCACTGAACCAATCTCATAGAAAATTTAAGTAGTGAGAAAATAAAATAAAGGTAATTTAAACACTTGGCAGACTGATCAATCAATTTATTCTAGTTCATTCCTGCATTATATATAGCCTCAAAGAGTTCAACATACAAAATTATGGTAACAGAATAATCGACCAACTTATTCTGGTTCATATTCCTATTAACTTGGCAAACAAAATACAGTATACCTTATCAAAACTAGAACAAGTAAACAATAACAAAGCAAAGGGGGGAAAGGACTCATATTCCCAACTACAAGAAGAAGCAAAGAGAAGATGCACTACTTGATCAAGCTCCTTATTCTCCAACCTGTTCCATACTTTCCTCGGAAACATTAAGCCCCGCCATCTCCCCTTCCAATCCGCAACTATTCTCGACCAAAACATGAGGATCGTTATAATGCCTAACTGCCTCTACAATCCCACGAACACGCTTATACGAATCCGAGCAGTTATCAAACACTTCTGACCCAACAAAGACACCATCACACCCTAACTGCATCATCAGTGCAGCATCTGCCGGAGTCACGATTCCCCCAGCAGCAAAATGTACCACTGGCAGTCTACCCATTTGCTTAGTCTGAGCAACCAAATCATAAGGTGCGGCAATTTTCTTCGAAAATGCAAAAACTTCATCTTCATCCATGTTATTTAAGATCCTAATTTCACCCATCACACACCTGACGTTTTTAACTGTTTCGACGATGTTACCAGTGCCTGACAAGTCACCTTGCGTTCTAATCATTGCAGCTCCTTCTCTAACTCTCCTTAACGCTTCGCCGAGGTTCCTGCAGCCGCAAACAAAAGGGCACCTAAAATTATGCTTGTTAATAAAATTGAATTCATCAGCTATGGCTAAAACCTCGTTTTCGTCAATGTAATCGACCCCGACTCGTTCGAGTATCTGGGCTTCGACGAAATGGCCGATGCGGGAACGAGACATGATGGGGATCGAAACGGCGCGCTTTATTTGTTTGATGAGAGCAGGATCCGGCATGCGTGAAATGCCTTGGCGGTTGGGTTCAATGATGACTAAACAACAGGCGCCTGCTTCTTCGGCGATTTTGGCTTGGTTGGTGTTGGAAACTTCGAGAATGGCTCCGCCACGGAGCATTTGTGTCAGGCCCACTTTGATCGAGACTGGGTTTTTCTTGGTGTCGGTTATGGCCGTGTTGTTGTAGAGTGTTACGACTCCGTCTTCTGCCATGGCTGCCAGATGCTTGTGGATTTGCTTCAATGGAAAAAGCGGGAGTGTATTTCGGATTGGTTAGTTTCGAGGCTCGGAGATCGATGATTGTCGATTGGAAGGTAGGGAGGGAATGAAAGAAAGGCTGGGTGGAGGTGTTTGGTTAGTTCGAGAAGTTTCATGAAGAGTCAAAGGTATGGGTTTTCATTTTAGTCGGTGGTAAAGAAATTCACACAATAACATTTAAACAACAATGAATCTAAACAAATATTATCTAATGTTAATAATAAATGAGAACAAATTTTTATTAATAAAAATATACAACAAAAGATATATTTAGAATCTTTATATTACGAAAATAATAATATAATATTAATTTTGTCTGAAGAATAAAATACTTCTTTAGAACAATTATCTTTTACTAATAAAAGAAATAAAAAAACCTAAAAAATATAAAAGAAAATATACTCATCAATAAAAATATATGATTTCCAATCTTATAAACAACTTATAGAACATTGGAAGTATAAAATCACTAAGAGTTCTAATAAAAATGAAAGAATTGAATATTTAAAATTAATAGAACAACTTTATGAAAAACATAAAGATTTATTTACTTTATTTAACTATCATTATATGTTAAACTATAGCACTATATACAGTAGTAGTTCTAATAATTTTGAAAATTCTATAAACTTAGAAGAACTAAAAGTTACAAGTTATAGATATGATCAAGAAAATACTTCAACAGATGACTAAAATATAGAAATACCAGAACATATGAATAATGATCAAACAGATCCTTATGAAAAAAGAAAAATAGAGTCAGATCTCTAAAATGATGATTATCTGAGATCTTTTAATAAAAATTTTGAAAAAGTTAAAAATACAACTAGAATTTTTGGTAATAAAACAGAAAATATAGCTACAAATGAAATAAAAACTGAAAATCTAAGAGAATCATCTACTCAACCAGTTCCACATAGAGTAGATGATTTAAATAAAAGAAATGTTGCTCAATGAGGAATATATTTAGATTTAACTAATATTCCTATAGCAGACTAAGAAAAAACCATAGATGACTGGGCATAATCTATGACTATTGTTGTAAACAACAACAATATGTGGTCAAAAATTTTTTTTAACTATTTTGTTGGAACATTTCAGGGTTATATTCTATAATTTCTAAGAAGATGGGAATAATCTAATAAAGGAAAAAAACAAAAAGGGTAGTTAATCAACCAGATAAGAACTCCCAAAGATCTTTTAAAAGGATTAACTTTTATTCTAAAAACAGAATTTTGTGACTATTTTGATAAAAAAGATCAATGTAGTATATCTAGTTATAAATTGTCAAAAATCAAATTATGTGATATTAGATATTTAGAAGAATTCTTTAAAAAATTTATTCATGAATATCAAAAACTAAAAAATGAAAATATAGAATTTTAGAAAAACTAATATTTTCATAAATTACCACCATCGTGGGATGAGATATATATAAAAAAATATGTTTCTTTTTTAGAAAAGCATAGTACAATAGCTGGTGTACCATTAGAAAATATAGACTGTATAGGAAATAGAATAAATTTTGCAAAAGAAAGAATAACTTTATATTATTTACAAAGTAAAGCTTCTAAACAAGCTAAGCATAAATTAAGTACTAAACATTGTACAAAAAATTTAGAAAAATGAATGGGAATTTGGATGTAAACCAATACGTCCTAACACATATAAAAGATATCAAAAGAAAAATAGAAGGTATAAACTAGTTAGATGGAAACCAGAAAATAGAAAATATACGGGTTATAATAAAAAGAAAAAATCTATTAGAAGAAAAACTTCTAAAAAACCTAAAAAACAAATATGTAAATGTTTTATATGTAAAGAAGAATGTCACATAGCACCAAATTGTCCTAATAAAGGGAAAAGTGCAAAGAAAATGATTATAACACTTGAAGAACAATACTTAGAAATATACTTAGAAGAGGAAATAAATCCTGAAGAAATATTATATGAATTAATATCATAAACAGATTATGATACAGATGAAGAAAAATATATATTTATGTTTAATACAGGAAGTTGTTCTAATAATCAATTAGAACAAATTCCTAAAAATGAATAGTAAGATATAAAATTAGGAAATTTAATTGGAGAAGAAAAAAACTTTTTTGATGAAATGATATAATAAATAAATAAAAATCATATTTCTAAAGAAGAAATATATAAAATATCTAAATTTAAAATATAGAGTCAAAGACAGAGAGAAAAAATAAGAGGTAACACAGTAGCTAAAGATACTAGAGGAGGATTAACAGAAATCTCATTATTTAAAATTAAGAGGATTAAAAAAAATATCCTCAAGTTAGATATATACATTTAGGAATAGTAATGATAACTATTAGAGCTTTCTTTGGAAAAGGTCGTGATATACTGATAATAGCAGTTTTGCTAGATAAAAGATTTGAAAATCCAATAAAAGTACTTATTGGAGGAATTCAATCAAACTTACATACAAGTGTAATAGGATTTAAAGTTAAACCAAATTACTTTATACTATTACAGATCCTCTAATAGAAGAGTGTTTATGTCTAAGAATTCAAACAAAAAAACTCTGAAATTAATGATGTTGGAGTCTTTGATGGAGTTCTCGATAATAGTATGGTGGAACAAACCGTTTTCGTAAGATGCGTTTCATTTCAACCCAAGTAGTAACAGGTTGCTCTCTATAAAGAATCCTGTTTTTACATAATTGATTCCACCATGTTAGTGCATAATTAATGAACTCAGCGACAGCGTATGTTACCTTTTTCTCATCAGAGTAATTGTAACAAGCAAAGATTGCTTCCATCTTTTCCTCCCAATCAAGGTAAGCATCAGGATCATTCTTCCCTGAGAAAGAAGGAAATTTTGGTTTGGGGGTGTCATTGTTTCGTTCCACCCTTTCTCTAGGTACATACTCGGACTCAAAGTCATCATCAAAAACATGGTCCTCCCTTCGTTTAAAAGTTCGATCGCGCGAATTTGATCGGCTTATAAAGGCTTCGTTCAACTTCTTGTAATTATCGGCAATGTATCTCTCTTGAGTTGTAAGTTTTGTATCGAGATACTCCCTTTGCTCTTGTATCATCTGGGTCATGCGATGTTCGACTTGAGTTTGCAACTTTTTCATCTCTTTTTGTAACAACTCGACCAAAGGATCGTTATCTCTTTTTTGCTCATCCTCTTCATTTTTACTAGTTTGGGATCTAGTGATCGGCATGGTATCTGTGAAAAAATCACACAAACAGGAACAAGAAAATAATAATAATAACCTCACTCATTAGCTCTTAAAAGAATAACTCTCTGAATGATTCAAAACTTGTAAATATGTTTGGAGAGGGTTACTAATCAAGATCAAATAATGGAGGTGCAAACTTCAAAGAAACAATGAAGATCCTAATTGCTTTAAGAGGCCAATAAACTTGACGATGCAATTTGTAATGGAGGCTACACGGATGAAGGAATTGTGCGTGCCTTTAATATCTGCTAACACAAGAAGAAACAATGTGTTAGAAAGCGTAAGAGAAAAAAAAACGTAGACCTGCAACGATCCCTAACTCTAGAGTCAAAGAAAAGCTTTAATAAGAAGAAAACTTAAGAAAACTCTACCCAATTTAAAGGAAAACAAAAAATCGGAAACGTTTGGTGTCTTAAGATTTTCAAAAATTGAAGCTTTAATTATACTTGAGTCAAGAAAAGAAGGGGGAAAAAATTCAATTTTGGGAAAAATAAAATAAAAATAATAACAATAATAGGAAAAGAAGAAACCTACGTATGAATGGTAGGCAACTTTTTTTTTTGCGCTTTTTGCTTTTTTTTTTCTTTTTTTCTTTTGCGCTTTTTGCTTTTTTTTGCTGTTTTTGCTGTTTTTTTTCCTTTTTTTACTTTTATTTAAAGAATAAGAGGAGAATAAACACAAACTTTTTTTTTTAAAAATCGACAAAACCGATGAAAAGTGTTTTTGGTATTTTGACTCGTTTCGGATTTGATTTTAGCTTCAAAAATAACACCGACTGGCCTGAAACTGATACCAACTGATGCGGAATCCCGGATATAGACACAAGAGAAACACAAATTAGAAATAAAACGAGAATAAAATTAGTTAAATAATAAATAAATAAAAAGGGTAGATTTGCCCTATGGAACCCTTGGTTAACTTGTAACCAAAAACGCCAATGATTGAGTGGCTCCCTACGAAACCCCTAGAAGAAGAACCTCTAGAAACACCGATAAACGGGAAAGAAATTTGAATATTTGCAACTCCGAAATACCCTCGAAAGTAACAAACTCCAAACTAAATAGCAAGAGAAGAATCACTCTACTCTAAAAAAATTTGCCTCACACAAATTTGAAAGAAAACAAATACTCTTCTTTTTATTCTTCTTTCAATGTGTAGAAAACAAGCCTATTTGTAGGCAAATTACAAGAGTAATTGAATCCTAATAAAAACTCTTTAAAGAGTAATTGAATCCTAATAAAACTCTTTAAAATTATCTAAGAAAATAAATAAATAATAACCTAACCAATAAAATTACTTAACTCATAAATGATGTGTCCCAACCAATGAGAATTAAGTAAATAATAATAATAAGATACATAAAAAATTAATCCACCAATTTATGGGTTTTTACTATTCCAAGATTGGTCCAGTGAATTGCATTCCCATATTTATCAATGTCATGAACATGATGAATTAAATTTGTCGCAACAAAGTCTTGGACAAAAGCATTCATCTTTGATTTTAATTGTCGTGCCTTGCTTCTAGTGATTGGACCACTAGGAAAGACAACCCTTTGAGTGTCACCTCCTTGGCTCGTATCAGAATTCAAACAAAAAAACTCTAAAATTAATGATTTAGCAGAAGATCTAGTAATAAATTAGACTCCTATTAATGAACATACAAATACAGTAGAAGTAGAAATCAAAGAGATTAATAATAAAATTATTGAGCTCTTTGAACCTAATAAATTTACTACTGAAATACAATCAAAATTATTACATTTAAGAGATCTATCAATACCAAAAGACTGGATGATAGAAAAGATAAGTAGTGCAAGTACTTCTTAACCTGTAAGTACTATAAAATATATGTCGTCTGGAGATAAATTATATTTTAAAAATATTGCTAAAACAAATATAAATGACAATTTAATTTTACCCTTAAATACTCCAATAGAGGAAGAAGAGGATAATATAAGTACAAATTATATACCAATAGGAATGAAAATCGTTCATATTTCTATTTTTCTTACATAACCAAGTAGAAATTCTAGAAACACTAGAATGGTATTTTAAAAATATTGCTAGAACAAATATAAATGACAATTTAATTTTACCCTTAAATACTCCAATAGAGGAAGAAGAGGATAATATAAGTACAAATTATATACCAATAGGAATGAAAATCGTTCATATTTCTATTTTTCTTACAGAACCAAGTACAAATTCTAGAAACACTAGAATGGAAGAAATACAAACTTCAACAATTATTCAACAAATGAAAATTGGAACAAGTGATGTAATTATATTTTCAAAATTTCAATACAGGAAATATTACACATATATTGAAATTACATTTCAATTTAGAGAATATAAAACATATTCCTTGCATGTTTTATTAGATACAGGAGTTACAACTAGTAGTTGCAGAAAGAATGTCATTCCTGTAGAAAAATGGGAACTTATTAAACATCCAATAAAAGCAATAGGAATAGATGGTAATGAAACCATAATCCAATATAAAGCTAGAAATGTACCAATCTATATAAATAATGTAATATTTGTGATACCCAAAATATTATGTTTTCTTCCAATGCATGGAGGTATATTATTAGGAAATAATTTTATATACCAGCATTTATCATTTTCTATTGATAAAAATTTAATTATGTTATCTACAGAAAAATCTTCTATAGAAATACCATTAGTAGAAAATCATAAATTTGTGTGTGATAAAAATTTTACACCACCAAGAAAAGAACAGATTAAACAACTTGAAACAGGTTATTGGTTGTTTAAAATTTTAGAAAATAATTTTAGTGAAGAACCATTAAAATTATGGCAAAACAGCCCTAGATATTGTGAAATTAAATTAGAAAATCTCTATAAAATTATTAGAGTTAAACCAATGATCTATACTAAACAAGATATAGATGAATTTGATATACTAATTACAGAATTATTAAAAAAATGATTAATAGAAAAAACTAATAGTCCGCATTCTAGTCCAGCTTTTATGGTCAGAAATCATGCTGAAATAAAAAGAGGAAAAACTAGAATGGTTATTAACTATAAAAGACTAAATCAAAATATTATTTTTTATGGATATTTTATTCCAAGAAAGGATGTTTTAATTAATCAAGCTAAACAAACAAAATATTTTAGTAAATTTGACTGTAAATCGAGATTTTGGCAAATCATGCTAACAGAAGAATCTAAATCTTTGACAGCTTTTAGTGCACCCAATGGACACTATCAATGGAGAGTAATACCATTTGGATTATGTAATGCACCGCAAATCTTCCAAAAATGGATGGATTCTATATTTAATAAATTTAAAAAAATTGTGTAGTTTATATAGATGATATTTTAATATTTTCAGATACATTAGAGAAACACAGAAAACATTTAAATATTATTTCTCAAGAGTTTATAAAACATGGAATCATATTAAGCCCTAAGAAAATAAAGTTAGAAAAAACAGAAATATAATTTTTAGGATTGAAATTATCTGCAGATGGTCTTAAACTACAAGATCATATTATAGTAAAAATAAAAGAATTTCCTGAAAACATTGAAGATAAAAAGCAGCTTCAACAATTTTTGGGAATAATTAATTATGGAAGAAATTTATTTTCTAACTTATCTGAAAAAATAGGTAAGTTATATGAAAAATTAAAAAAATGATAAGCCTTTTATTTGGTCAAAAAAAACTCAGAAATTATACAAAATCTAAAATCTGAAATAAATCATATTCCAAAAGTTTAGTTACCTAAACAATGTGATAAATTAATTTTAGAAACAGATGCCTCACAAAATTATTGGAGATGTATTTTAAAAGCTAAAACAATAAATGATGAAGAACTAATATGAGGATATAGTTCAGGAAAATTTAAACCAAATGAAATTAATTATGTTATATATGAAAAAGAATTATTAGCAATAAAAAAGGGAATAAAAAACTTTCTTATATATTTAGTACCTGAAAAATTTATTATAATAACTAATAATCAGGCAGTTAAACAATTCATTACTAACAAAAGTTTGGAAACCGTATCTAGGAGAATTAGATGGTACAATGAATTATGTACTTTTAATTTTAAAGTTTTATATGTAAAAGGAACTGATAATGTTATTGTTGATTATCTTAACAGGCCCTATGGATAGAGGTAACAAACCTCTCGAAAAAGTTGGTGAATGGACTACTGTTCATAAAAGACCCAACAAAGGAAAAACAATAAATCCTAAACAAGGATTTGTGACGTTACCTGCACAAATATCTTTTTATCCTAATCAATGATATTATATTTCATATCCAATGGTAAGACAACCAGTTGGAACTCATTTATCTTTTACACCAAAAACAGTAAGTCAATTCCCTTGGTCCTAAGATCCAAACTTAGGATATCAAGCCAATTACGCTGAAATAATAAAAAGAGTAGAAATTTTGTTGAAAACACAACAAATTCAAGAAATAAAAGATTTTTATAATCCAGGCTTACCATTTGAATTATATAACTTTATTAATGAAATATGGAAAACTCATATTTCTAAACAAAGAGCTAATTTTAGAAGAGCTCTCACTAAGCTTTCACAAATTTAAGGTGAAAAAACAACTAAAGAAAATGAAGCTCATGATTTATTACTAAAATCTATTTTGTATAGAGATTGGGAAGAGCTTGAAATAGGTTATTTAGATATTAAGGAGATAAATAAATTTCTTGATATATATCAATATTTTATTAATAAAGGAATAAATAGTCCTATTATGAATAAAATGTTTAGGCATTGTTTATATAATAAAGCTAGAAAAATTGTACCAGTGGAAATTTTTACAAAAATAAATGGAGCTATTTGCAAACAACAAGCTCAATTTCAAAAAGTTTTTTAAGAATATTTTCTACAAGCTTATGTTTTTATTAATGATTTAGATGAAAAATTTCCTACTATAAAATTTAGACTTGATCACGAACCATTTGATATAAGCAGTATTGAATGGGGTTATGTTAAATAAATAATATTGCAAAATTTCTCTTTTCATTTATTAAAAGATTTTCCTGCATTTATTAAATCTATATTATTATGCACGATATATGAAGATGATTTTTACTGTTATTTTTATCTTGAAATAAGTAGTCTTATTGGTATAGCTGAAAAAGAATAATTTTATCAGCCATATCAAATTTGGATTATTCAAAAAATGATTGGAAGTCTCAAATTATCAGCAGTCAAAGACGACAAAGGACACTTGACAAAAAATTGACTATAACACCCCAAACCGAGCCTAAACGTTATGGCCGTACCTGACAATGTCACACGATAGTGTTTTTGAAACCTCGTTGTTACGATGAAAACATTCCATGTTATTATCTTTAGTAAACCTTTATTAGAACTTAGGAAGTCGTCTTTATTTATTTAAAACATTTGTTTTGAAACATCTCTTGTTGCGGAAGCTTTAATAAAACAGTCTAAATGATCATACGTTTAGAAAATACTTTAACTTTTTGAAAACCAAATTTCCTACGACTAGCAGGTATAAATCCATAAAGTAAAATAAATAAATAAAAACTCAAATTTAAAACCAAAGTCCCAGAGGGTCCTTAAATTACAACCCAAATAATCAATAATAATCAAATTATAAATCGTAAATTGAAAACCATGAAGTCCAAAAATTACTGTGGTCACCGCTGAGTCCTCCGTCGCACCGATCCGTCTAAGTTTGGGGATTACCTGTGCACATTAAACAAAAAGGGTGAGTTTACGTAAACTTAGTGTGTAATTCCGCAGAAACAAACAATCAGTATTCACAGTGCACAGTTGAACAGTCTTGGGCCTAAGCCCTTTTCAATATTAGTGACAGTTTGGGCCTTAACCCATCTCAGTACAGTGTCAAAAATGCAGTAGGGTCTTAGCCCATCACAGTATCAGTAGCAGTAACAGTTATGCATTAGCAAAATCCTACCCAACCAGCCTCTACACACCATCTCCGTCCAACCCTACACTCCATGTGGGGATATAATCAACCTACCCATCCCTACACTCCAAGTAGTACCGAATGTGGGACAAAACAGTTGTTTGCAGCTGAGCTGCCAGTAAATTAGGCTTAAAGCCTTTCAGTACACTTTCTCCGAATAACAACCCCCAACCCAATGCTATGCAACATACCATGGATGATATGCTATTATACAATTTCAGTACATATATTCAGTTCAAATATCATGCTTAGTATAGACATTATTCAGTCAATTTCACAGATTTAGGGGTCTAAGTAGTGCTTACCGACCTTATAGTAGGTTCACAGTCGACTTGGGAGACCCGTGCAACCTTAGAAATATTACGGTAAAAATGGGTCCACACGCCCGTGTGGCCCACTCGGCCCAAATTGGCCTTGGCCGTGTGATTCATTTTTAATGTAACCCATGCTAGCTAAATATTCATATATGTTTTCACTATTTACTTATATGTTCATTCAAAACTGTCTACTTGAGTCATTGTCACTAAATTATTTATATCTTGAGCTACAGAATTCAAATTAAGATCTGCTTGATGTTTTCGAAATTAAACTCAAATATCTTTCTACCATAAAATTTTTAGAATTTATAGCTTATCAAATAAGTACAGTAAAATCTTCAAAGTTATCATTATTCTGCTATTTGACAGCTTCAATCTTTCCTTACTAAAAATTATTTATCTCTTAGTACAAAATTTGGATGATGTTTCCGTTTGTTTCTCCTGAAAATAGACTTATTAAAGATTTAAAATTATAAATTTAAGCCCCTAATTATTTTTTTTACAATTTTTGATGATTTTCTAAAGTCAGAACAGGGGAACCCGAAATCATTTATTATATCTCACAAACTTTATTATATCTCATAATTTACAATTTCATTGCTTACAATGTTGCTTCTATGAAAAACTAGAATCAATAAAATTTAATTTTATATTTTATTCAACTTCTAACTTAATTTCCACTATTTTTGACGAGTTTTCAAAGTTAGACTACTGCTGCTGTCTAAAACTATTTTAGTGCAAAATATTGATTTCCAAGTTTATAACACCCTTATTTCCTTTCTCTACAATTTTTTTTTGCATCATTTTCTCTTATTTCTCTTATTGCTCGATAGCAAGCAATTTTAGCTTTTCACCGAATCCTTTTTTCTGCGTTTCGGGTACACACTTGGTATCATTTCTGATGCGTAAGCACTCTTAAGCCTCCAGATGCTAAAAATCGACCAACATATCTCCAGATTAATCACTTAATTCATTTTTAATCAACCAATTTTGGAAGGAACTCGACTAAAAACCTAACAAAACCCTTACCTCTCTTGAGTAACCACGACTTCGCACAATCACAGCATTGATTCAAAACCACTAGCCCCTTGATTAACTCCTAAACACCAAAAAGGAATCCCCCTTTTAGAGATTAACCAAGAACGATTAACAATAGACAAAACCGTTACTTACTGAATACGCGTAACCAACGATGAACAACCGAATCAATTAAAAAAAAGAAAGAAACGAAAGGGGAAAAATAATGGAAATTTCGGCAGCAACTAAGGGAAAGAATCAGCAGAGGAGAGAAAAAGAAGAAAAAGAAAACGTCAGAAAAATTTTGGGAAATTGGAGAGAAAACCGAAACTCTTTTTTTTTTGCAACAAAAAGATAATCAAATTATTTTCTGATAACCTCTCCCCAATTATCTCCTAAAATCACTCCCTATTAACCCACTAAAACACAACTACTCAGAATTTTGCCCCAACACAACTCTTTCCGAAATTGGAGTAAAAATATTGTCTCCACAATAATCACAGAGAATTAAACACAAGACATCCAACACTCCAACACTCCACTTAACCACCAGACAAGCAGGCTCATTTTGATATAAACTTACCAACAATTAAACTTAAGCCCTTTGCACAAGGTTAAGGTTTTATTTATAAAAATACCAAAGTCTGCCCAAGTAAGGCTTGAACTTGGGACCTCACACACACACCTAGAACACTTAACCACTGAAGCTGACAGATATTTGTGTCATATTTTCACAATAACAAAATTAGAAATTTTGGGGCGTTATATTGACAAGTGTTACAATAATCCCAATTATTATCAAATCCAAGCAGTGATAGATTTAATGACAAAAGCCAAATATTTACTTCAGCAAAATAATTATAAACTCTGGACTGATGGAAGAAGAATATTGACATATGATACTGGAAATATCCAGGATGACAGAGATGAAGAATCCGTGCAACTATTAAAAAAGATAGCTGACATGGAGATAGACGATTTTCCATCGCACATAATAGAGGAAATCAAGAACACGTGAGAGATTTGAAACTCACCACCAAGACTGTCAACAGATTCATTACATCTAGGTGACATAGAGTTAATGAATCTAAATAATATTCAAGAAGGATAAAGCCAAACAAGGAAGCCACGTGGGAGAATAACAACAAAGAAATGAGCATTCAAGATTGGAGGTTACTTAAATGATAAGGCCATATACAAACAAAAAGATTGCAACATGGAAGAAACCATTAATGATATGACAAGACAAAAAGAAAGCTACGTGAAAATAACTATTAATATCATCCTTATTAGAAACACTGTGCGGGATTCAAAGAAAATAAAATAGAATTTAAGAATTCTCTTATAAATAGGGACAGATGAAGCCTAAATAAGGCATCGAAAAATAGTTTAGAAATCTTTTTTTTTTAATTTTCATTTACCATCCTCTCCTTATAAAAACTTTTCATTTACTTCTACTTTTGTAATAAAATCTACTGTCCTCCACATTCCCATTTCGTATTTGTAATTGGTATAAGAGAATATTGTGTTTTGGCCAAATGGTAATAGTTTTCACTATTTTAGATATAGTCTGGATTTGAGTCGCACTAATCATCTTACTATATCCATTATATTAGGTGTAATTGAGGTGTTCAATTACAGTTTTTAATTTTGAAGGGAATGTGAGAATTAGGCTAATTAGTTATGTAATTACACTTAAATCTAAATTTTAAAAATTATTTTTATATAAGTTATAAAAATTATATTATAAATATGAATATAATTGAGTATTTAGGATGATTATAAAAAAATTATTATATTATAAATCTTAAAAAAATTATATTATAAAAATAATTTATATATTTTATAAAGTTATAACAAAATTTTTTATTATTTAAATCTTAAAAACATTCTAAAGCTATGGTCAAGATATGTATTTTTTTATAAAAGTGTTATAGTATATTTATTTATAAAAAAAATATGGTTAAGTATAGACAAAACTTATTTATGTGTCCATACTATATATTATAAAAGTAATATATTTATTCATAAAAAATATTATAATTTATTTTATCATAACTTATTTATAAAAAAAAACTTTATAAAATTATGACAAAAAAATATATTATTTATAAAAAGTGTTATGAAAATTTTGGATAATTTATAAAATATTTTTCATACAAGTTATATATTATAAATTTTATATTATTTTTTAATTTATTTATTTATTATAAAAAGGGATATAACCTAACATAAGCTTTTCTCCAAATTAAGTCTGTATAAGTTTTTATAATTAAAGCTATAAACTATTTAAACTGTGAATCCAAATATTATAAACTCGATGCTAATTATGCAAAAGAAAAAGTTTTCTTGCACCATATCATGAGGTATGATACCATTTGAGAGAATGGTGCTAGGTACAAGCACCATAGACAGCTCGCGATCTCTTTAATTTGAAACATTCAAAGCTTCGAAATATGGTGGAGAAGATATTCGTTGTTTAAAAAAAATATTTCCTATATTACCATCATCTTAGTATAGCATAAAAAAATGTTGGATAGCACTAACATGTTGCATATTTCATAACTTTAATCATAGGTGGAATTGAGATAATTCATACTTCGTAGAGTACATAGAAAAATGAGATATTGATAGTCTTAATGATATAGATTCAAATTCTGATGATGATGAGCTTGGTTAAAAACTAATAGATGATAATAAGAAGCATATGTTGATTATTAAAGAGGGAATAACCCAACAAATATGCTTTAGAACAATTAGATAAAATTGCATACGATGTTTATTTTTGTTAGTAATCATGTTATCAACTAGTTTTTGAGAATAACATAATACATATGATGAATTGATTTTAATTTTTGTTACTTGTTTAGAAATTGTTTTTATCATACTAAGTTTTTTTTATAGTATTTAATATTTTTAAAAATATAAATTATATAATTGTGTAATTATAATTTATACTACCAAACATGATAAAAAAATTATGATGTAATAACACTTTGTTAGCCAAATATAAAATTGTTTTTGTTACAATGTAATTCTCTATGCGTGTTTGGTTGAGAGAGTGTAATTACATAATAATTCCTTATGTTATGTTTGATGGTATAAATTATAATTACACAGTTGTATAATTTATATTTTAAAAAATATTAATTATTATAAAAAATTATCGATAGTGTTTTTAAAAAATAACAAAAATTAAAATCAAATCTCACGATATGGTAAAAGAAAACCTTTTGTATTTACATAACATTTATCACATAATATTTGAGTTCAAGGTTCAAACAGTCTGTAATTTTGATTATAAAAACTTATATAAACTTAATTTGGAGAAAAGCTCATTCTAGTGTTTTTTTTTATATAATATGTAAATTAAGTTAAAAATAATATAAAAAATATAATATATAATATTTATGGGAAAAAGTTTTATAAAGTGTTGAATAATTTTGATAAAATTTCTTATAAATAATATATTTTTTGACAATAACTTTAGAAATGGAAAAAATAATACTTTTTTTTATAAATAAGTATATATTTTATAATGTTTAGCATGGACAAGTAAATAAGTTATATTCATACTTTTTTGTCATAACTTTTGATATATAAGTATATTATACCACATAAATTATTTTTATAATATTCTGTTTGACCACAACTTTAAATTTTTTTTGGATTTAAATAATATAAGTTTTTGTTATAATATAATATTTTTGCTATAACCATCTCAAACACTTATACATAATCATGCTTATAATATATTTTTTATCACTTAAACTTGTATAAAACATAATTTTTTAAGGCTTAAAGGATGTAAAAAGCCTTGCTTTTTTTTTTAAATAAGGCAATTAAGTCCTTTTTTTTCACTCAATTGAGTAATTGAACTTTCAAAATACATCAAAAAGGCCCTCAAACTTTTTCAAAAAAAAAAAAGAAAAGAAAAAGCAATTAAGCCATTGCTTTTTTTTTTCACTCAATTGGGTACTTGAACTTTTAAAATATATAAAAAAGGCCCTCAAACTTTTTCAAAAAAAATTTAAGCCCCTGCTCTTTCTTTTTTTGCACTCAATTGGGTACTTGAACTATCAAAATGTATCAAAAAGGCTCTTTGATCATTAACTTCAACTATTAAAGTTAACTGTCCCTAATTTTTTTAGTTAAAGCCACCCCGTGTCACAACTACAGCATGACATGTGGTAAAAAAATGTAAATAAATAAAAATAAATAAAAGTTATAAAAATTATTAAATTTTAATAAAAATAAAAAATATAATTTTTAAATTTATCAAAAATTAGAAAAAAAATTGTAAGAAATTTAAAAAATTTTAAAAATTTGTGAAATTTTATAAGAATCATAAAAAAAATTATAAAATGCATTAAAAAGACCATTTAACCATTCCATTGACCCTTAAAGTTAATAACCCTTAGTTTTTTTTTTCAGTTAAAGTCATCATATGTCGCAATACAACGTGACATGTGGTGAAAAATGATAAAAAATAAAAATTAATAAAAGTTATAGAAAAATTATAAAATGCTTCTTTTGGTACGGTAATTTTTATATTTTTTTACGAAATTTATATTTCTTTACATTTTTTTATAATTTTCTTACGACTTTATAAAATTTTATAATTTTTCTATATTTCTATATATTTATAATTTTTTTATGATTTTATAATTTTTTTCTAATTTTTAATATTTTTTATAATTTTTATTGATTATCAATTTTTTGTCACATGTCACGTCGTGGTTGTGAAATGTGGTGGCTTTAACTGAAAAAATTAAGTGCAGTTAACTTTAACGGTCAAATGACATTTTTTATACATTTTGACCATTCAAGTACTCAATTAAGTGCAAAAAAGGGCTTAATTCCTTTTTATGAAAAAGATTGAGGGCTTTTTACACCTTTAAGCTTATTTTAAAGTTAAATAATGTATAAGTGTTTGGAAAGCCATGAAGTAATTGGATTTGTGTGTAATTGCTTCAATCCTCACCCCCTAAGAATTGAAAAGTACAATTGAGGTGCTTCATTTATACCCAAATCAATGAGACCCACCAATTACAATGATTAACTAAACTTGTCATCATTGCATAATCACAAACAATTACACGCATTAAATTAGTCTCCCAACTTTAATTCATTTCACTTGGAATTTAGCTATCCATCATGTGCGAAAATCCCTATCTATGGTTGAATGGTTAAAGCGCCAAATTCATATTTGGCAAATTCATAAGTTTAATTCCTACTAGATGCAATGTCAGTAGAACCCTCCAATAAGTTCATTGGAATTGGCTCTATATCAATGGAAATTTATCATCTATACATAATAAATTGGTATGTATATTCATATCATTACATATGAACATTAAGAACTAACATTCTTATTAGTAGTTATAGATCGAGCTCCTTTTTGGCACCAAGATAATAGTTATAGATAGTCATAGACTCTCCCGAAACATTTTAGTAATATCTTTAAACTATTGAGGCTATATCAAATCCTTCTGTTATTAAAACTGTTAATCTCATCATTAAGTGATACATCATATCCTATATGACATAATTTAAAATTTAAAAAAAAACTAAAACCATAAAACTTTGCTGCATAAACTGAACTAAAGAAGGTAAAAATCAAAGCCAAAATAAAATTATAAGAAGGTAAAATTTTAAAACTAAAAATTCAACAATATGAAAATCACAATTAGGTTTTGATATTGTTAAATCTTTAGCTTTAGGTTTGAGTTTTTAAATATTGTTGAAGCTTTTTGTGTTTTCTGAAAGTTTCACGTTCTCTCTTTCTATATATTAGTTCATAGTTTTACTTTAGTTTTGATATTTTTTCTTTTTAAGTTTATTTTAGTTTATGTGGCAAAGTTTTGCCAATTTTTTAAACTTTCAACCTTCTTCAGTTTTAAGGTTTAATTTTTTTTAATTTTAAATTATATCATATAGGATTTGATGAGCCGTTTAACTATTTTAGTAACAGAAAGACTTAATCGATATAATTTCAAAAATTTGGAGAAGTAATTAGTACGTTTAAAGTTTGGGGAGCTTAGAATATGACTCATAATTTGGGGGCATTTTGTGCAATTTACTCGTAATACACACACTAATTTTTTTTGTCAATACAAAACACACACTAATTCTTAATGTTGGAATAATACCAATGCAAAACAAAATCGTTAGCAATAACTGAAAAATAAATCTAGCGTAAATAAAAGAAAGAATTACTGTGCCGTAGAAGAATCACTGTCTTAGAAGTAAATTCGCTCTGATAGGTGTAATCATGTAGTAGATGTTGTCCTCCAAAGTTAACACAGAACTTCAATATTTGTATACCCGAATAAGGAAGGTAGAACACAATTGGTATTGCTTTTATCCGAGGAATCGAGAAATAAGATAAAAATAAAGCTTTAAAATTAGTTGAAAAAACTTAGTCAAAAAAACTACACTATGTTCAATTCCCAAGAAAGGTATGTAATTTTAGTAAAATGTTAGAGATTTAGAGAAAAAAAAAAAGAGAGGAGCAAGAAGAATGAGAGAAATAAAAAGAATGAGAGAAGTTCAGGTTTGGATGAGAGTGTGGAGTCTCTTGGCTCGTCTTATTGGATGGTGTGTCGTTTACAAGGGGAATGTGCTGCAGTTTTGGAGGTTGTCAACTCAGTGTTAAAGACGTTGTGGAAATTGTCTACTCCTATAGGGTTTTTCATCTCTAGACAAATTTACAATCCCTATTGAATTTGATTGTATGCATTAATATACGTGTTTTGGATGGTGCACCATGAGCGTTTGATAATCATATGTTGTTATTACGTGATTATGACGATAATCTTAATCCATCCCATTATGTGGATATCTTTTATGTATTTGTCTTGGAGGTTTTTAACTAAATCTATGGTATAATATAGGTTGATTTATCACCTTTGTGTTGGGTATGGGTCCCACTATGTGGGAAACCCATATTTTCTGGCACAAATGTTTTGTCTTCCTTTTCTTTTGTTTTTTGTCAAAAGCCAATTTTTTGGCTTATTAACAGGGAATGGGCAGAAATTTTTCGGCAGAGAGAGAGCTAAAGAAGAAAAAAAAATTAGAGAGAAAGAGAATAGAAAAATCAGTTTTTCAAGCTTGGTGCAGCAGTGATCAACTCTTCGATCGAAGGTCCATCCGTGGTTCGATTGAGCTGATTTTTGGACAGCAGCTAGGTGATAAGGTGTTCTTGACTTTGTACGGTCGGATTTTTCATCCGAGTCTTGTAGCGTCGGAAATACCCTTTTTTTCAGCAGCTACGTTTTTGGTGATGTTCTCTCATTTTTCTCTCTTTTGCTAAAGATTACATGTTGTTAGCCTTGTCGGAGTTGAATGCTTGTTGTAGGCTTGATATTGTGATCTTGTAGTCGAACATTTGATGATAGTAGAGCTCTTTATCGGACTCTAAAGTCCCGTGGTTTTTACCCTTGATTTAAAGGGGTTTTCCACGTAAAAATATCGGTGTCTCTATTTATTTTTGTTGTGGTTGCATTAGTTGATTTGTGGTTGATTAAGGTTGCTAGAGAACATATCTTGTGCTATTGTGCTTGCCATAATTTTTACAGGAGTTATAAGGAGAGAAAGAACACCGGTTGTGCTTTCGCTTTGTTTCGGTTGTTCGGTTTCTTCCCAACAAACTGGTACCAGAGCTTGGTTATTGTGTCAGATAATTATGGAAATTAATACGAGCAAGATGATTATGTTGAATGGCACAAATTATCAACTTTGGCGGAATAAAATGAAGGACTTGTTGTTTGTGAAGGCTTTGCATCTTCCGGTCTTTACTACTCAAAAACCCGATTCGAAAAGTGATGAAGAATGGGAATTTGAGCATCAACAAGTGTGTGGCTTTATTCGGCAATTTGTTGAAGAAAATGTTTACAATCACATTGATCAGGAGACACATGCTCGAACATTGTGGGAGAAGCTTGAAAGCTTGTATGCTTCGAGGTCGGGCAATAACAAGTTATTTTTGCTGAAGAAAATGATGGCGCTGAAATATAAAGAAGGAATGTCTATAGCTGACCATGTTAGTGAATTTCAGAGTATGATGAATCAGTTGCTTGGTATGGGTGTCAAATTTGATGACGAGATTTTAGGACTTTGGTTGCTTGCTACTCTACCAGACTCTTGGGAGACCTTTCGAGTCTCACTCATTAATTCTGCCCCACAGGGTATTATTACTTTGGATTTGGCTAAGAGTGGTGTGTTGAATGAAGAGGTTAGAAGAAGATCTCAGGGTTCTACATCACAGTCCGAGGTGTTGGTTATCGAGAACAGGGGGAGAAACAGAGACAAAGATGGAAAGGGTAGAGATAAAAGCCGAAGCAAGTCAAGATCGAGATACAAGAATCTTGAGTGTCATCATTGTGGTAAGAAAGGTCATATCAAGAAATATTGCTTCAAGTGGAAGAAAGAGAACAAAGGTGGTGGTGATAAACACGATCGGAATGACGATGAAAAATTCGAGCGTGTTGCTACTGTTACTCGTGAAGATCTGTTAGTTATTTGTGATGAGAATTTGGTCAACCTAGCATGCGACGAGACTAGTTGGGTGATTGATACTGGTGCATCACTTCATGTCACGTCGAGGAAGGAATTCTTCACATCTTATACTCCTGGTGATTTTGGGGTATTGAAGATGGGTAATGATGGTTTGGTTTCGGTTATTGGTATGGGAGATGTTAGCTTGGTAAGTAACAATGGAACAAAGTTAACTCTCAAGGATGTCAGACATGCACCGGATGTCCGTTTGAATTTGATTTCTGCAGGAAAACTTGATGATGAGGGATTCTGTAACACTTTCAGTGAAGGGCAGTGGAAGCTGACTAAAGGCTCCTTGGTTGTGGCTCGAGGAAAGAAGAGCTCAAATTTGTACTTGATGCAAGCTTTGACTTCTCGAGAGACGGTGAATGTGACACTGAATGACAACTCAACTGAGTTGTGGCATAAACGACTCAGTCACATGAGTGAGAAGGGGCTTAGCTGTTTAGCGAAGAAGAATCAACTTTCGGGTTTAAAGAATGCTACACTGAAGAATTGTGCTCATTGTCTAGCAGGAAAGCAGAAAAGAGTTTCATTTAGAAGCCATCCTCCTCATAGGAAATCAGAGTTGCTAGAGTTGGTCCATTCAGATGTTTGTGGTCCGATAAAAGTAAGATCACATGGTGGTGCACTTTACTTTGTGACTTTCATTGATGATTGTTCAAGAAAGCTATGGGTTTACACTTTGAAGTCTAAAAATCAAGTCTTTGAGGTGTTTAAACAGTTTCAAGCATCAGTTGAAAGGGAAACTGGGAAAAAGTTGAAGTGCATTCGTACTGATAATGGTGGCGAGTACACAGGGTCGTTTCATGAGTATTGTCTGCGACAGGGAATCAGACATCAGAGAACACCACCAAAGACTCCACAGTTAAATGGGTTAGCTGAAAGAATGAACCGAACATTGATTGAGAGAGTCAGATGTTTGTTGTCAGATGCAAAGTTACCAATATCATTTTGGGCTGAAGCTTTGAATACAGTGACACATGTGATAAATCTGTCTCCTAGTGTTCCTTTGAAAGGTGATGTGCCAGATAGAGTTTGGTTTGGTAAAGACGTGTCATATGATCACCTACGTGTGTTCGGTTGTAAAGCATTTGTTCATGTTCCAAAGGATGAAAGATCCAAGTTGGATGCCAAGGCTCGACAATGCATTTTTATTGGTTATGGTCTAGATGGTGAGTTTGGTTATAGACTCTATGATCCAGTTCAGAAGAAACTCGTGAGAAGCAGAGATGTTGTCTTCATTGAGGATCAGACCATTGATGACATTGATAAGACGGAGAAAGTGGATTCACAAGGTAGTGGTGACTTGATCGATGTGAATCCGGTTCCCTTAAACTTTTCACCAGATCCTATCCAGGATGATGTGCATGGTGATGTTAGTGGTGACCATCAGACTATAGGTGACTTTAATACTCCCATGGATGATGTTGTGAATGATCAACAACAAGCACCTATAGCTCCACCAGCAGTTCCACTTCGAAGGTCTTCTAGAGATCGACAATCTTCTGTCAGGTATTCTCCTGATGAATATGTTCTTTTGACTGACGGGGGAGAACCTGAATGTTATGAAGAGGCTATGGAGAGTGAATGCAAAGATCAGTGGGTTGAAGCGATGAAAGACGAACTTCAATCCTTGCATGAGAACCATACTTTTGAATTGGTGAAACTGCCTAAGGGCAAAAGAGCTTTGAAGAATCGGTGGGTTTACAGGTTGAAGCAAGAAGAGAAGTCTTCATTTCCACGATACAAAGCTAGATTGGTCGTCAAGGGTTATACTCAGAAAAAGGGGGTTGATTTTGAAGAAATATTTTCTCCGGTTGTGAAGATGTCCTCTATCAGAACTATACTGAGTTTGGCAGCTTGTTATGACCTAGAGGTTGAACAAATGGATGTGAAAACTGCTTTTCTTCATGGTGACTTGGAAGAAGAGCTTTACATGGAGCAGCCAGAGGGTTTTGTTGCACAAGGGAAAGAGGACTATGTGTGCAGATTGAAGAAGAGCTTGTATGGTTTGAAGCAAGCTCCAAGGCAATGGTACAAGAAGTTTGAGTCTGTTATGGGGGAGCAAGGCTACAAGAAGACTACTTCTGATCATTGCGTGTTTGTTAAGAGATTCTCTGGTGATGATTTTATTATTCTTTTGCTCTATGTTGATGATATGCTTATTGTTGGTCAGAATGCTTCTAGAATTGAGAAGTTGAAACAAGAGTTGAGTAAATCCTTTGCAATGAAGGATTTGGGGCCAGCAAAGCAAATTCTTGGCGTAAGACTGACACGTGATAGAAAGGCCAAGAAATTATGGTTATCACAAGAGAGGTACATTGAGAAAGTACTTCAAAGGTTTAGTATGGACAAAGCTAAAGCGGTGAATACTCCATTTGATATGCACTTTAGATTGAGTGTTAAGCATAGTCCTTCCACAGAAAAGGAGAAGGAAGAGATGCAGAAAATTCCTTACTCTTCAGCCGTGGGTAGTTTGATGTACGCAATGGTTTGCACGAGACCAGACTTGGCTTATGCCGTTGGTACAGTTAGTCGGTTTCTTTCTAATCCAGGCAGAGAGCATTGGAATGCAGTGAAGTGGATTATGAGATATCTTCGTGGCACTTCCAACATGAAACTTTGTTTCGGCAATGAGAAACCTGTTCTTGTTGGGTATACAGATTCAGACATGGCCGGAGACATTGACTCGAGGAGATCTACTTCAGGTTACTTAATCACTTATGCAGGGGGAGCTGTGGCATGGCAATCGAGACTACAAAAGTGTGTTGCATTGTCCACCACCGAATCAGAGTTCATTGCAGCAACCGAAGCGTGTAAGGAGATGCTTTGGATGAAGAAGTTTGTGCATGAGCTTGGTTTTACTCAGGAGAAGTATGTCCTGTACTGTGATAGCCAAAGTGCTATTCATCTTGGTAAGAACTCAACTTTTCATGCTAGATCTAAGCATATTGATGTGAGGTACCATTGGATACGAGATGTTCTTGAAGCTAAGCTGTTAGAGCTTGAGAAGATACACACTAATGATAATGGTGCTGATATGTTGACGAAGGCCTTACCAAGAGGAAAGTTTGAAGCATGTTGTTTGACCTCCGGCATGGAGGCATTCCCCACATAGTTGGAGGGGGAGATTTGTTGGGTATGGGTCCCACTATGTGGGAAACCCATATTTTCTGGCACAAATGTTTTGTCTTCCTTTTCTTTTGTTTTTTGTCAAAAGCCAATTTTTTGGCTTATTAACAGGGAATGGGCAGAAATTTTTCGGCAGAGAGAGAGCTAAAGAAGAAAAAAAAAATTAGAGAGAAAGAGAATAGAAAAATCAGTTTTTCAAGCTTGGTGCAGCAGTGATCAACTCTTCGATCGAAGGTCCATCCGTGGTTCGATTGAGCTGATTTTTGGACAGCAGCTAGGTGATAAGGTGTTCTTGACTTTGTACGGTCGGATTTTTCATCCGAGTCTTGTAGCGTCGGAAATACCCTTTTTTTCAGCAGCTACGTTTTTGGTGATGTTCTCTCATTTTTCTCTCTTTTGCTAAAGATTACATGTTGTTAGCCTTGTCGGAGTTGAATGCTTGTTGTAGGCTTGATATTGTGATCTTGTAGTCGAACATTTGATGATAGTAGAGCTCTTTATCGGACTCTAAAGTCCCGTGGTTTTTACCCTTGATTTAAAGGGGTTTTCCACGTAAAAATATCGGTGTCTCTATTTATTTTGTTGTGGTTGCATTAGTTGATTTGTGGTTGATTAAGGTTGCTAGAGAACATATCTTGTGCTATTGTGCTTGCCATAATTTTTACAGGAGTTATAAGGAGAGAAAGAACACCGGTTGTGCTTTCGCTTTGTTTCGGTTGTTCGGTTTCTTCCCAACACTTTGATGATAATTTATGTGAAGCTAGTTAGTTGGGGAAAGTTTTTAAGGATTTGAGTGGAAATTGATTTTACTCAACCCCTTCTTAGGTTTGTTTCTTTTAAAGGCCAGATAGGCTTCACGCATGCCTTCTACTATTTATGCGGTTTGCTGGGTCATCTCGATGGGGATTATTTGAGAAAATTGCTAATATTGGATTTCCTTATGGTATATGGTTGTGAGGCTCCTCTATGACATGTTTGTTGCAGAATGTAATAAGAATTAACAAGTGTAAAAAATAAAACATAACAGAGAAGAAAGTTAAAAAGAAAAAAAAATCAAGAACCATAATATGAAGGAGTAAATTGAGATAATCTTTTCGACATAATCATGAAAACTTACAGCATTAAAAATTTATAAACATAAATCTTGTTTGGTTACTAGTATAATAATATAAAAAAATTAGTGTAATAACACGATGAATAAATAGATTGTTGATAATGTAATAATATATATTACTTTGTTTGGTTAAAGTGTTAAACAAGTAAAACATGAGTATTATTTTATAAAATATCAATTTTGCCCATAAACTCATCACCTATTTAAAGAATTACGATGCAACAAATGTGTCGGTACACCATAAATCTCAATTCAAGAATTCAATTGCAAGCATAAAAATGAATTGGTACACCATAAATCTGATTCTTATTTATCTATCTATTTTCAATTTGGTTATCAATTTATCTCTCTATTGCTCTAAAAATGCTTAGATCAACTTAACTTTCAAAGACCAAAAAATGAGTCAACTAATATTTAAATTCAATATTTATTCCATTTCCAGGACAAATGCTCAATAATTTAAAGACCAAAATATGAGTCAACTAATATTTAAATTCAATAATAATTTATTAGATAAAATTGATAAATAACAAGAGGAAGAGAAGAAAAAGAAAGAACCCAAAATGAGCGACGAGAATGTTTACTTTTTAAAATGTAATTTTTCAAGAAACCAAGACCATCTTGTCAGCAAAATAGAAAAAAAAAGGTTAAAAATACAAATTATTCTTCTTCTTTTTTCCTTTTCTGGATAATGTACAGAATATAAATAAAAAAAAAGTTATACCATATTGTTTTTTTATTTTAGAATAGAAGCATTTTATACGATTTTTTTATTTCTATTTATTTTTTTATGCAATTTATATCGTAATATATATATAATTATAATTTAGAAAATTTATAGGAATGGATAAATAAAAACATCAAAAGATTAATTGTTTATTTTAAAAATAGATGTCTTTTACAAAATATAGCACTAAATAACTTCTTTTTAAGGAAGAAGAAAAATTGAAAACCACATATATGGATTCAAGAACTTAAACGAGAGTCGAAAACAAAAAATCTGAAAATATATAAATGATATTCCGCTAGAAAAATTGTAAGGGAAAAACACATGTGAAAAATAAGTCATACTTAAAAGAGGTAAATTTTTTTACTTGAGTTAATTATTTTAAACTGATGTACTGAGAAGTGTATTAAAACTGTAATATTTCTACCAAAGGAGACATTAGTTAATAATGCATCTTTACAAAGAATTTTGGTCTGATAGGCTAGGTAAGCGCATCAGCAATATGCTCTTCAAATGGTACAAAACTGACTTGCAATTGACCACCAACAACTCTTTCTCTGACAAATGGATGTTGATTTCAACATGTTTCATTTTTGCTAATTGTGGATGTATTGTCACACCAAGCTGTAGGTTTAGCAATAGGCACTGCAAGTTCCTTTAGCTGTTGTTCAATCCAAATAAGTCCAGAAACAGAATACGAAATACTGCAATATTCTACCTGGTATTTTTTCACACACTATACAACCAAATTCATTTCCATATATATATATAAACTCGACTGATATTTTAAATAAATTTAAATTTTTTTTTGTTTGAACCCATATTTTAAATTTTATGTTTAAATTTGGACAAATTATTCAACCCATAAGTACGTCTATCACTTATTAAATATATTACATAGAAACTTAAGTAAGATAAATGATTCAAGTAGCATATAGTTTACTATAAAATTATGTATATAGATTTAGAAAAAAAGGTTTTATAATAAATTGTATTTCATTCGTATTAAATTCAGAGAAAAAATTATGTCTATCAAATTATATGCCAAACAAATAACAATTTGTAGTTTCGTCTTCGTTCTTCATTCAACCTCACTGAACCAACGGCAAGTTAAAAAATGTATTTAAGAATTAAAAAAGAAAAGGAAAAATAGGTCATGACACGTGGGGATTTTGAATGAGAAGGCTTACATAAAAAGTCAAAACCGGCCGCGCAACCGATTAATACTCCGCCCCCACCATGTGAGACGGTGGTTGCTGATAGGCCCATTCTCGAAAAAAAAACATCCAGTTTACCCAAACTCTGTACGGCCCACTCGATCCACCACCATCCCAATCAAAGCACAGTGCGCCGTCGTTTTTAGGTCTCCCCTCATTTTACCCCAAACGGCACGTGCGGCACGTGTCTTTAAATCTGTCTTCAAAAATTCAAAAATCAAATATTTTCTCTCTCTTCCTCTCAGTGACTGACACAGTCCTCTTCTTTTTCACTCTTCCCTTGAATCTTGTCTGAAACCAAAAGCTAAAGAAATTCAAATATAAAAGAGATTTTTTTTTCTTCTTTTGGGTAAAACCCTATTAAGATCCAATTAAGTGTAAATCGAGTGCATTTTATTTCTTTTTTAGTTTCATTTTAAGAAGGGACTGAACAAGGAAAGCGTTGGATCGAAGCATCCAAGCTTTTGTTCTTTGTTATATAAAAACATTATATTGCAAGTATAAATAATCGGGAAGGGGAGAGAGAGTTGGGAGATGAACGGAATGGGGAGACAGGGGAAGAGATCTGGTGCGGCAGGGTTGCAGGTTCACCATCAGAGACAATACTCGGATAACTTCTTGGAAACGACATCCAATGGAAGGTGGCTTCAGTCTGCTGGCCTTCAGCATCTTCACTCTTCTAACAACTCTATTCCTCCTCTTCAGGTTCTCATACTTCTTTTTTTCCCCTTTCACTTTTTTAAATTTTGTTGCATTATATGGTTCCGGATAATGCGCAGATGACTCAAAATGAAATTATCTATCTAAGTGTATATACATATACTTCTTTTGGTAATAATAAATGGACAATGAGTGAAATTTTTTAGATCTAATTACATAATTTTTAGTCTTAATGATAAAGAAAATTGCCAGAAAAGAGCCGGTTGCTTTAACTCAAAATTATTTTGGTATTTATATATTTTACAGTTTTTTAGATGCCATTTCATTGGAACATAAATGGGTTTTGCTCTTTATTATTATCTTTTGGGTAGATCTAAATTTACTTTACCTGTAAAAATAAGAACTAAGAAGTAAAAGAGGGTATTCGTATAATCTGTTAAAATTTTGATGCTCTGTTCTCGTTTTACAACTTGAAGAGTGAAAAAGTAAAGATGGAAAAAATCAGGAAGAGAATGTTTTAGTTGAAGAAGTGCCTTCTGGATCTTTATTGATTGATGTTCAATAAAAGTTTGTTATTCTTTTGAATGCTTGATTGTGTTTTTCTGCTTGAATTGAGATCAGGATTATGCATTTTATGGCGGTGGAGATGGGGGAGGACAAGGGTCTAGAATGTATAGGAATATACAGAGGGAATTCAGTATGGGGAATGACTTTTTCACGGAGCCTACAACTCCTCCGGTTGGTTCACGGCCGTCAAGCCAGAGGATGAATGGTGATCAGTCACCCAATGAGTTCAGTCCAGGCCTCTTAGATCTGCATTCTTTTGATACAGAGCTTCTGCCTGAGGTTGGTCACTCGCTTTTTTCTTTAAAAATAATTAGTGTGTGTTTTCTTTATCGGGGCTGCATAAACATTAGTTTAGAGTCTTTGAATAGTTTATTGGAAACTAAGATAATAGTTTCCAGTTTTAGAATTGTGAAGCATTATTGTTCAACCAAAAAATCAAAGAGAAGATAGTTTAGATTCTTGCAATTTTGATTAGTACTAGTTGATGCTTACATTTAGAAAAAGAGGGAAGGAGCATGTATGAAAATTAGTATAAATTGATGTTTTGATGATTGCTGTAAGTAAGCTATTTGAGTGAATTCAATTTCTTCTTATGGCAACTTAGGATTGAGTTCTCCATCACTTAATATAATTTTGGGTGGATTCCTTAGTTATGGTTAATAACTTATTTTGATTTGTGCCATATGCAATCCATGGCTTTTTTTAGTCTTCCTTTTTATTCAGTGCAGACTTCCGTTTGCCCATAAATACAAAGTAGCAATGAAATTGAAAGATATTTATACTTTAGCTTTCTCTAGAAGTATGCAAGTTAAATTTTTAAGATTCAATTGTGAGTTTTTGAACCTATGGATTTGATGCCAAATGCGTCAAATGTGTTACATCTACTTTTTGAACACTTTTTTTGCTGTTGCCAACACATTGGGAAATAATAAAAAAAATCAGGAGTAATTTCACTTTTCATGCTTATTTATTGTACTGTTTTTTTTTTTTGGTGACAGATGCCTGTTCCCAACCTGTATAATGGTCCTTCTCTCTATAATCCAGTTCGAGGTAGAAGCTTTGATGACTCTGAACCCTATATTTCAAACAAACAAACAGGGGGAAGTGGTGTTGTGCCTGAGAATGAGCTCCTGAAAAGCTTTGCTGTGGACAAAGAGAAGGTCAATTCAGTTGCAAAGATCAAAGTTGTGGTATGTCTTTGTTCTGCTGGTTTAACTTTGACTTCTTAATTTGCTCAGTTTGCAACCCAAACAAATTGCAACACCAGCAAGAGCAGCAGATGATGGTTAAGCTTGTGAATTCATGCTGAACCACATGCATGCATGACATGCTTTGCACAAGTAAAATAATGCTCAACATCTTATTTAATCTTTACTTCTGGCTACTTCTACCACCACCAAGTTTCTATGGTTTTTGGCTGCAGGTGCGCAAGAGACCCCTCAATAAAAAGGAGTTAGCGAAGAATGAGGAAGATATTATAGAGACGCTTTCGAATTCCCTGGTAGTGCATGAGACTAAACTTAAGGTAACAATAACACCGTTTTGTCATCCACAAGGTCAACACTATACCATACTAGAAAGGTCAAATAAGAGCATAGGAATCCAAATGAACCCAGAGAATCTCCAATATGTATATTTCCCAATTTTATGCCCTGAGGTAACAAAGAAAAATGCTAATGGAACTAAGAACATGTTGTTTCAACATTTAATTATTTTAAGCAGCAGTTACGTGCATCAATCAAGAATCTCAAGGGATGTTCACTTGTATTTCAGTATCAAATTATTATTTTGGTCCTTAGAGGAAGTACTATATGTTTTTTATGCCATGACATAGTACATTAAGGGTGAGTTTGGATGAGCGGTGCGTTTACTTGCGGTTAGTATAAAAATAGTGGTGGCGGTGAGATTAGACACTGTAGCGTGAGACAAAAAGTAAACTAAACGCACCGCACCGCACCTAATTGCCCATCCAAACCTACCCTAAGAAACTTATAGCATTTTTATGTTGTGTTCATTTATTACTTGGTTTTTAACACACTTAAACTAACAGTCTAGCATTGTAGCTTATGAGTGGTAATCTATGCTATTTACTGACACACGTGGTTCTTGACATTTTGTAGGTTGACCTTACAGAATACATGGAGAAGCATGAATTTGTTTTTGATGCAGTGCTGAACGAGGAGGTCTCAAATGATGAGGTGAGTTGATGATCTAAATTTATTAGTGGATAAGGGAAGGATATATTACAGGACATGGATTTCCTGGAATGGTTGTTTTTCTCAGCCTGTCTTGGCTTCATTTTCTCTCTGTAGGTCTATCGTGAGACAGTGGAGCCCATAGTTCCTATAATTTTTCAACGCACTAAAGCCACTTGTTTTGCATACGGTCAAACAGGTGAATAACTGTCACTGAATCTTGGATAGATACTATGATGGAGTTGGTTGCATGACCCAAAATTTGAATTTAGTCATCTAGTGTAATATTTTATTGGCTTAATCTTTTATGAGGATATGTGATTTTATACTGTTGGTCATTGGGGTTTCCATCATTGGTGAAGTTCAAGGAGGTTATGGTTGTTTTTTACTGTGAAATTTTCTTTTTGGACACTAAAGTTTCCTTCTGCATCAAGTTATTTCTTATTTTTAAATTACAGATTTAAGCTATCTTGTACTTATATTATAGGTCTTTCTCTTGTTCAGGGAGTGGAAAAACCTATACTATGAAGCCTCTTCCGCTTAAAGCTTCTAGGGATATTTTGAGGTTGATGCACCATACCTACAGGAACCAAGGGTTTCATTTGTTTGTAAGCTTCTTTGAGATATATGGAGGAAAACTGTATGATCTCCTCAGTGATAGGAAGTAAGCTGTTGTTACAAGCATTCTCCTTATCTGGTCAGTGCTATTAGTTTCTGAATTCATTGAAAACTAATCCTTCTTACTGCAGGAAACTTTGCATGCGAGAGGACGGTAAGCAGCAAGTTTGCATTGTTGGCCTGAAAGAGTTCAGAGTATTGGATGTAGAGACTATTAAGGAGCTTATTGAGAAAGGAAATGCCACAAGAAGTACTGGGACCACAGGTGCAAATGAGGAATCATCCCGATCTCATGCCATACTTCAGCTTGCCATCAAGAGATCTGTTGATGGCAAAGAATCGAAGCCTCCCCGTGTTGTTGGCAAGCTCTCCTTTATAGATTTGGCTGGAAGCGAACGAGGTGCAGATACTACAGATAATGATAAGCAGACAAGGTAGGCTGCATCTTTTAAATTGCAACGTGACATGTATATAGAGCAGATTCAATTGCAGAAATTGGTATAAAATAAAAAATGTTGTTAATATATAAGCTAAAAAGACAATTTTGGAGACAGTTAAGCCAAGTAGTCCACAGTTTCTGGATCATCTCAACTTTCAATGTAGTTGTCTTAGTGGCTTTGGCCACTACATTGATTTTACTTCATGATTTGTTAGTAGGTTCAAACATTTCAAAATAGAAGGGTGTTTTAGTAGTCTGAACAGTCCTGGACTTGATATTTTTGCATTTAGAATTTGGTTTCAATTCGTGATTTCAGATCTAGCATACCAAAACTTTTCCCTTTATGCAGACAAACTTTAGATATGTACGAGTTTAATTTTGCTGGATGTGCTTGTTTAATTTAGCCATTTCTATTTGTAATGCAGAATGGAAGGTGCAGAGATCAACAAGAGCTTGCTCGCTTTGAAGGAGTGCATAAGAGCCCTTGACAATGATCAGGGTCACATTCCTTTCAGAGGCAGTAAACTGACAGAGGTTCTAAGGGACTCATTTATGGGAAATTCCCGTACAGTTATGATATCTTGCATTTCACCAAGTTCAGGGTCATGTGAACACACTCTGAACACCTTAAGATATGCCGATAGGTAAATAAGAGTTATCTGATTGTAAAAATGGTTTATAACATCTCTTTTAAATTATTCCTCTTTTGGTTTTAGTTTCTTTTTTCCTTTCACGCATTTGACTTCTGTTCATTGTAAAATCTACATCTAGGGTGAAGAGCCTTTCAAAAGGGGGAAACTCTAAGAAAGATGTTTTATCTTCAACCATGAATCTGAAAGAATCAACTGCTCAGCCCTTATCATTGGGTTTACCAACTGCGTCGACCTTCGAGGATGATATTAACGATACATGGCCTGACCAAAATGAAAGAGATGATTTCAATGCACCAGAAGACTCCTTTGAGCAGGAGAAACTGATGTGGAAGAAAAATGGGAAGCTCGATCAATACGGTTTCTCTACTGCAGAGAACAAGTTACGGAAGCCTAATGGTCAGACAAAATGGAAAGAACCAGTAAGATCAGATATTAAGCATTCAAAATCAGATGATGATTTGAATGCTCTCCTACAGGTAACTTTTACAAGATAATGATATTGTTACGAGACAAAAAGTAGCTTGTAAATGCCCATAGGAAACTATGAATATTGTTAAAAGCCCATGTGTTGCCTTTACACAGGAAGAGGAGGATCTTGTAAATGCCCATAGGAAACAAGTGGAGGAAACTATGAATATTGTCAAAGAGGTAACCCTTAGTTCTTTACACATTCTTTAGCTCATTGGGTTTCCATTATCTTAATTCATTAAGCAATAGTTTTGAGCTATTTCATGATTTTGGGACATATATATATATGCAGGAGATGAACCTGCTGGTTGAAGCAGATCAACCTGGGAACCAGCTGGATGATTATATATCGAGATTGACCACTATTCTTTCTCAGAAGGCTGCCGGTATCACACAGTTACAAACTCGCTTGGCTAATTTCCAGAGGCGCTTGAAGGAACATAATGTGTTAGTATCTTCATCCGGCTATTGATTACAGAATTGAAGATAGAAGTCAAAACTATTCATTTGACTTCTCCCAGATACATTGCTAGTTTGGTTAAGAGTCTTTGGATTTGTGATTTTTTATTTTTTACAATTTTTAAGGGAGATTCTATTGAGAATTTGATTTGGCAGCAGTTTGCTGGATGATTCAGATTCACCATGTGAGCTGCCCTTCTTTCTTTTCCATAATGCTATCCTCTTTTATTTTTTTTCCCCTTTATTTTGTGATTTTTAAAAAGAATTAGGCATTAGGCATTTTCATGCCTTTTGGTTTGCTATTGTAAAGTTCTGCAGCATTGTAACTGGAATCATCCTATGTTTCATTTACAAAAAAGGAAAAAAGATAAAAAGGCACTGCATGAATTATTACGTAACGAATTTGCGGCCGGTTTACTTTGGTTAATTTTTCAAATGTTTTATGGGCTTTGAAATCTTGATATCGAACTTCCATGGCAAATCAGTAACAATAGCTTTGAAACTTATCAAACAAATTATAACAATCAAAGAGAGACGCAACTAAAAGCTAAAGCAGCAGAAACAATGCAGACAAAAACACGACACAGAAAACAAATTAGGCTAAGGAAAGCATATTGATATGCACAATAAAAGGCTTTCAAGACTTTATCTACATCTTAATTGATCTGAACCTACGCTTCGAAATGTTGATGCCAGCGGCAGAGGAGGAAGCCGGTGGAATGAAGATTTCCGAGTACATTTCCTTGAAGAACCTGTCAACAATAGAAAGGTAAGCCGGACTTTTAAGCCTGGAATAATAATGGAGTGCCTCTTCTACATCCAATACATGTTCCATGTCTCCAACATTCATCATCTCCAATTCCTTCATCTTTTTTGCTAATGCATAACTTTCTCCTCCGTTTCTCTTGATATAAAACTGCTCCTCTCCTTTACTCAATTGTGAACTTCCCACTTTGTTTTTCTCCTCTTTTCCTCCATTATGCTTTTTGATCTTCATTGGACTCTTATCTACAAAGCTCATGCTCATTTGCGCTTTCAATAATGTGATGGCATCATTGTTTCTCATCTTTGCCTCTAAACCAACTTCCTAGTTCTTAAAAAAAGGGGGTTTGGATAGCTTTTTTGGAATCCAACAAAGAAGAAAGATTTAAGGTTCTAAAGTGGTTTGTGAAACAAGTTATCGGTGTTTCTATCAGCAGCTATTTTTTGGCAAGTAGTGTTGTATGGTGAGACACAGGCTTGTTAATAATCTATTGGCATTTCTAGATGCAACTAAAGACAAAGCTAATGGAGCCCAAACCTGCAATTTTCTTCTCTATAGGCTTTGCACTGACTTTCCCTACATTTTATCCTTATCCTTCCTATTTTTGCCACTTTCACTCTCTTTTTCTTCATCGCAATGGCATTGGGGGCTGAAGGAGTAGTTGAATAATGCAAATTAAAGATTTTGAAGTGATTGCGGTCTTATGAATCTAATGATCAGAAAGGTTCTTCTTGTATTAATTGCACTACAAGGGTAAATTTATTCAAAATTAACCGCATAAGTTTTAGGTGTAGGTGTCATGTTTGAACAGAAGGTTTGGTGGATGAATTTGTGACCACTCATAAAATCCACCTCTGGTCGTATGCTAGCGTCCTTCATTAGAAAATAAAAGGAAAAAAATTCAATTGATGTAACATGATTTAGAAATAAAGGTAAGGTTTTGTTTGATCTTCGGTACACCAAGTGTTAGAGATTACCATCACCCATTTGGGCTCCCTCGATGCCATCCGCATTTGTTCGGAAACCAGCAACAGAATTGGCTTTGGCTTCAAGATGACTAATTTTATTACAAAGTTTGATATCAAATAGGTGAAGCAGATCTCCATGAGTAGTGCGAGTGGGATTGCTCTTTTGAACGAGCGGTTGTAATTGTATGCAGAAAAGCCTCGTGGTCAAGCAACTTTTCTTGAAGTTCTTCATAGGAGATTTTGGAGTCAAGCAGAGATTTCCCTATATTCTGAGCCATCACTGCAGAGGATTTTGACGATTAGTTCTCTGTTGCAGTCTTAGAGTGAGTTTAGATGAGCGGTGCATTTATCTGCAGTTAGTGTAAAAACAGCGGTGGCGGTGAGATTAGATACTGTAGCGATACTGTAGCGTGAGACAAAAAGTAAGCTAAACGCACCGCACCCAAATACCCATCCAAACCCACCCACCCTTAGCTGGATAGTTCGGCGAGACTCAAAGACGATGAAGAAAAGTCTTGGGGTTTTAAAATAAATTATTCCATTTTTATTAATTTAAATTTTTAATTAAAGTTCAAAAATAAAAATAAAAAATAAAAAATAGATATTTATTTTAAAATATTAATATGTATATTAAAATTTTTAAAAATACATCATATTTTATTAATTAAAAAGTAAAATAAAATAAATTATACAAAAAAATTAATTGTTGATACATCAATTTTGTACCATCCCTTAATATATATTTTTTAATTTTTAATTTTAAATCTTAAATTAATTTAAATATTAAGTTAAAATTAAAATTTTAGAATTGAAAATTTAAAATAGTTTTTCCACACTCAAAATAATCATTTTTTGCTTAATTGTTCCATCTAAACAATCATCTTTTGTTTAGTTGTTCCGCTTAAAACAAAAAATCAAATATTAAAACACTTGCGTGGCTTTTGGCAAAAAAAGAGATGCTTTTTCTTCCATCGATTACTCCCAAAAATTGATAATGATGTTGTAGAACTGCCTGAATATGAACAATGATGAGCATGATATTGATGCAGAGATCGGTGCTACCAAAGTTCGTCCATCTAATGCAACAAAACAGATGAATTTGATTTGCAAACTTTTACTAGAGAAAGTTATCGTGGAAGGTGCTCCAAGAGTAAAAAATCCCAAGAGCTGCAAAAGTTCGATAGTGCAAGCATTGCCACAATACGTACACTTGTATCCATACACATTTTATTGGTTCCTCAACAGGAAATTATGAGATGCTCTTCTATGTTGAGTCATCTTCATGTGTGGAGGAACATATATGGTAGCAAAAAACAAGTATTAATAGAAGAGCATGAACATATATGGTAGCAAAAAACTAGTATTAATATCTAATAGAGAAAGGAATCTATCCATAGCTACCTTCCCAATTTCAAGTTCTTCTCAGAATGGCTATCGCTTTCTTGACTTGTACATAAATACAATGGCTTTTGCTTTATCATTCATTCTTACCTCTAATCAGCTTCTAATTACAATTTCTGTTTTTGTTGAATCTGAAGAACTGATGCAGCCGCTTGTGAACTTCACCATAATTATTAGTTGCAGAAACAAGACTCTCTTTTATCCACTGTGGGAGTTTGCTGCTTGGATGAGAAAAACTTCTTTTCGAAGAATCTGACGCATAACGGATGTCCACTAATAAAATTGCAGCATAGTCATTTACATGCCGAATTGCCCTACCTAAGATAAACCAAATAAAGATTTCAAACATAAGATGCAGTTCAACGTCAAAAATCAAGATTGACATAAAGCAAGAGATTATAGAGACTATATAGTTACATTTATGAGCGTAAGCATTTAGCATTGAAGGCAGGAATTCATTTTGAATTATTTTCTGTATAGGTACTAATCAAACAGAAACCCTACATCTAGCATTTTGTTCAGTTTTAAAGAAATTAGGCCAAGATTTTTCAGCCAATGAGCCTAGAGAAATCAATTTCACCTCCCTTCCTATATAGTGACTATAACGAATATCACAGAAGATATATTCTCACAATAGTATGTACTATAATAATGGTTTGCACTTACCGATTGATTGATTTACAGCTTTCATGCATAGATTTTCATAATATTCTTTCCCCCTGCGCCTACAACTCCTTAGAATGCTGAAACCAGACTGAACGTCTCCTCCATAATATTCTTCTTCACTAATTGAAAGTTTTGGGATTTCCGTAGAACTTGTATCACCCAAGCTTTCAATATGCTTCACCCTTTCCAACAATTCAATGTCAGAAGGGCTAGGATAGGGGAGTCCAACCATTACTATGCATCGACCCATCCCATCACTGAAGTTGATGCCTTCTGATATCTTGCCACCAACCACAGCTAGGAGTATTGCACCACTTTTAGGAGCAGGGTTATCAATTGCTTCCTTGTATTTCTTGAGAATGACCTCTATCTCTGTATTTTTTCTAGGTTCTCTGAAAATGTGCTTTTTCTTCAAAATCCTTTCAAGTATTCCTGAGGTTTTCCATGCATCATAGACCTGTCCTTCATACTCGAATGAAGAAAAGAACACAACAATTCCTTCAGGAATGACTGTTGCCAAATTGCGAAGTAAGAGACCTAGTTCCTCCATCTGTATATTCAAGATCCAGAAAATGAAAACAGTAATGAAGTCAGTTTAAGTGAGTTTGACCATAACCAAATTGAGAAAAAAAGAAAGAGGTTCAATAATGGTTGGTTAAAAATTCATTGCAATAACAGATTCTGATGCAATACACTCACCATAGTTGATGAACTTCTCGAACCATAGCTAAAATCAAAAGATCTGCCGGATGGTCCATGAGATACTGCAAGTGGCAATATACTCTCTGGAGGAACAATGTGGCTACATGAAAAGAAATGGAGATGATCCGATGGTAACCATGGAAAAAGTCGCTCTCTTGTTTCTTCTATTGGTTGCAGAGTTCCCCCTGCCAGTAGAACAGCGTGTGCTTCATGCACAATCTGCAAGTATTCGTAGATAGGATTACCTTAAAAGAGCAAGACCATGTCAAGTATTTAAAATACAGATTTCAACACCAAGTTTTGATCTCAAACAAAGGAATAAATGAACTAAATACAATTATTGAAATTATTGAATTCTTAGACTAACCTCAGAGAAAATCTTTTCCCCTGTGAGCATAACATATTTCAAGTAAGCCCCTTGTCCTGAAGATGATAGTCTCTTCCTTGAGATTATTATCCTTCCATCACCATCATTATTTGTCAGTGACAATAACATATTTGCTAATGCCTGAAAGCCAGATAGAATGCTACCATTATCACAACTTTCCCCATTTTCCTTGACTGCTGAACCTTTCTGCATGGTAGTCATTTTATCTCCATACCCACTGACCTGGAGCAATGGTACTGTGAGTTCTGACATAAAATTGGGAAAAATAAAAGAGAGAAAGTGCTAAGCTCATAATTTCAGAATATAGAAAAAAAAGTCGTATGGACACAAATCACCTTATGCATAATGTTGCTTTCCTTTATATACTGAAGCAGTTTGATCAAATTAATGTTGTCAATATTGAGGGAGAATAAAAAATCATTTATGGCCATGGAAGAGTCAAAGGTTTTGTTTTCTCTAACACCTTTTTCAGCATCTGGGCAAGTGTTTAAACGATTCCCATCCTTATCATTGAGTAGAACGCGGAGGAATGCCCGGGTAAGGACCAAAAGTGTTTGAATATATCTTCGATTTCCAGGTCCCAATAGACCGCGGAATCTTCCAAAGTACTTCTCTATGTGGCTGTGTACATTCTCCAACTGAAAAGAATCATGGAATAACTCAGTGACTCTAATTTTAGATGAATTAGCATAAACAATATAACATCAAAAGCTAGTACATCTGAGAAAAACAATACGTAGGAGGAGATTCAAATTCCTTCTAAAAACGATGAGGTTTCTAAATCAATTTGTAACTACCAAGATTGCACACTATTTCTCAAGTACCAATGGCAAAGCCAAAATACCTGTGACAAAGTAATTTTCGCATCATACATACTAATGAGGGAATCAGCTAGATTGTGAGCCTCATCTATTATAACAATACTATCCTTCAAATTCAGCCCCAGAGCTTCACGGGATGCTTTTGAAAGGAGTGATTGATATGGAAGAACTACAAGATCAGCTGACGTGATCATACTTCGGGAACCGTAATATGGACATGTTCCTATATTTCTTCCAAGTTGAACAAGATCTTCAATATCCAATACCCCTTGGTGAGAAATTTCATCTCTAAACTGTTTTTGTAGCTTATGTTTTCTGAGCATTGGGCATCCAGAAGAAGCCTTGGTTCGCCGTACTTTTCCCTCTGCGCCTAAATTCTGCAAAAGATGAAGTACACTGTCATCAGTCAAGAAAACCATCTTTTTTTTCCAGCAACACATTCTTCGGTTGTTAGTCTCACTTGAATTAGGGTGTGAACTGAACTTAAATGCAAGACTAAAGGTCTCAAAGTAAACAGACCTGGGTGTATGATGTCTTAACTTTGCTAATGACGTAATGGAATATGGATAAGTAACTAGTTATGCGGCTGCAACCTGCATGGTTGCATTGACAATCTGGTGAACTTCTAGCTCTAAGTTCCAAATTGCAACTGCTAACAGGCTTAGGATACCATCCATGATAAAGTGCATTACAACTTAACTATGGAGTTAGAACAAGGATATCAAGTACCTTCATTTTAGAAATTTCCTTTTTCTTACTCTTTTGAAGCTCCAAGCAACGCTCATTAATTTGAGTAGAGTTTCCTAGTCTCAAAACCTCTGAAATGTAAAACTTCCACAAGGTCAGCTAAATATCAAATTAAAAAATGAATAACACAATACTAAATTACAAAGTTTTAGATATACCTTCATTGATGCAAAAGTTCTTCCTTGAACCCAACGACACAACATTCATTTCATTGGCAAAGATAGTCTTTCTTAGTTCCTTCACGAACTGTGAAAGCTGCGAATGCGTGCGACTGCAAAAATAAACCTTCAATTTCACTTCCTCCTCTTCCTCGAACTCATCTTCCTCCTCTTCACTCGAAGAATTAACAGTAAACTTATTGCCTTTCCTCTTTGAATTCAAACTTCCAATACCGCCTTCCTCTTCACTTTCATATTCTTCAAGCAGAAACTCATTATCATCCAAGTCCACCACATCATTTTTCTTAACTGATCTTTTGCATTCTTTGTTTTCAGGGAAACTTTCTTCATCTATATTGCGTGAAAATAAATCCCTGTGACTATCTTTATTCATTCTTTTTTTGTATTTTTCTGATGCAAAACCATGTTTATTTTTCTTGCTCTTCTTCTCATCAACTTGGTTGTCTTTGTTCACAACAAAGTTTTTGATCCAATCAGGTTCATCATCTGAACTAATTTCACCATTTTTTCCCTTTTTTTCATCAGATTCTACCCTTTTTTCAGATTGATCTTTTTGTCTCTGATCAAGCACCCATTGCAAAGCACTACAGATAATGCTCAGAGTTTTGCCGGTTCCTGATTTTACATGAAAAATTCAAAAAATATTCTATTTTTTCAATTAAAATTAACAACCCTCTGGTTCTACCAAAAAGAAGGAACCAAGCATGTACAAAAAATCAATTATACAAAATATACATTAAAGGGGGGGGGGACTCTATTTAAGTTAAAATACAAATATTTTAGCTTTTCTTCTTTTACCGCTTCAACATTGCAATATTCTTCTAACCATTTTCTCAGCAGCCAAACTTTAAAAAAACAGTAGACAGAGAGAAAGATAAATTACCGGTGGGGCTTTCGAGCATGGAGACGCCGCCTTTATCCAAAGAGTGATAAAGTGCATTCATGAAATCGATCTGGATTGAATATGGCTTATAAGGAAATGCTGGAAATTTTGCCTCTCCTCCATTTTCCATTTTTTCTATTTTTCTCCACTGAAACTTGGGCGCCTTCGCCTTTTTTTCCCTAAGTTCTTTTGCTGTTCTTCTCTGATTTTCCCGCTAAATTCCCCTAAAGAATAGGTTTTTTTAAAATTTTATTTATATACTATTTTCTCGACCAAACCTAAGCCCATTTGAAAGAACAGATATTTGTTTGGGTAAATTACAGTAGAGGTCACCCAACTATAATTTTTTCTTTTTTGGTCACTTAACTATGAAAAATTACAAAATGATCACTAAACTATAAATATTTTTTTTGGTCACCCAACTATGAAAAGTTACAAAACAGTCACCAAACTATTCAATTTTGTCTTTATTGGTCACCAATTAACTAACGTAGAAATGGAAACACTCAAAAACTCAATATAGTTGGGTGGCTAAAAATAAAAAATTAAATAGTTAAGTGAATATTTTGTAACTGTTCATAGTTAGGTGACCAAAAAAAATTAATAATAATTGAGTGAATATTTTATAAAAGAAAAAATAATAATTGAGAGACTACTAAATACTAATGTAGTTTACCCTATGTGTTTTAGTCCTTTGGAAGGTTAAATTGGGTCAATCTCTGATTTTAGCCCAAAATGGAAACAACCCAGATATTGGCCCATCCATGTAATCAAACTCTTCTTCAACTCAATCCTGATAAACCCTTTGGTGCCATACTACTTTCTTCCTCCGCCGCTCTCTTTCTTGTTCAGAGCCCAAAGAATCAACTCTTGGGGTTCTCCTGCGTCAGCTCCAATGGTGAAATAGCAAAAAGCAACACTCCTTTTCTTTTCCTTTTCTTTTTATTCCTTCCTTTGATCTGGTTGGATGCTTACAATTGAAATGAATATCGTAATTCGCAGGGAAAGGGAACTGGGAGTTTTGGTAAACGAAGGAACAAGACCCACACTCTTTGCGTGAGATGCGGCCGCCGTAGCTTCCATCTCCAGAAGAGCCGTTGCTCTGCCTGTGCTTTCCCTGCTGCCCGTAAGAGGAAATGTAAGTGCCCCTCTTTTTTTGTTGCATACTGTTATTAGGTCGGCTTTCAAAATCTGGATTTCTTCTTTGTTTAGCTGATTTATTTTCTGGGTTTGTTTCTTTACGTGCTCATTTTAATCAAATTAATCTCTTTGATAAGACTGTATCTGTGATTGTAGTTTTCTAGTTTGTTTTTCCACTTCAATGTATTTATTCTAATTGAATATCATTCCTCTTATCCCTTTTATCTTTGTTTAGTAAAATCTCGGCATATAAGTCAAAGTTCTTACATTTAGAGGCGGTTGTAACAATCCTAGAATCTTTAACCCTGTTTTCCTGGCACAGCTTGAATGTCATCTGCTGTTTTTTTTTTTTTGAAGAAAGAAAAGGTATGAACTTGTATATTTCTAGGAGTTTGAACTTTGAAAGTGCATTTCTAAAATACAACTTGTATGGTAATATCTGCAGTTTCTTGTTATGATTTTGATATTTGTTATTTTAAATGTTACAAGAAACGTGCTTATACTCACAGATCGTATTAATCCGGGTGCCATGAATATGTTTGAGAGTTTTAAGAGTGTGTATGTTAATGGATTGTAAATCTAAGGGGTACTTGTTTATCGTGGGAATCAGATAACTGGAGTGTTAAGGCAATCCGAAGAAAGACCACTGGAACTGGTAGGATGAGGTATCTTCGCCATGTTCCTTGTAGGTTCAAGACTGGTTTCAGAGAAGGTACGAAATTGCTAATTTCATTATATAAACATATTCTGTTCTAGTTTAAGGGCTTTTCCCCCTTTCATTTTGTTAAATATTTGTGTTGGATCATGATACTAGGTACTGAAGCAGCACCGAGGAAGAAGGTTGCAGCAGCTTCGGCTTAAGTTGGCTATGAGGTTGTTTTGATGAATCCATCTATTTTAGTAAAAGTTTTATGGGAACATTACATGAGAAATGTCATTTATTGCATTGGATGCTTTTAAATATTTGTAGTTTCTATTTTCATGTAGCTGCTTCGGCTATTGTTGCTTGACACTTAATTACTGGATATTTTTGTGGACGAAGTTAATCATGTGCTTGTTTCGGTTATGATGCCCTTCATCTTGTTTCAAATTATAGTCTTCTTTATTCGAGTATTGTTGTTTGAAGTATTTTCTACATCTTGTGAGTTACATTCTAGAAAGGTATAATCTTTGCTTGGCACTTACCATAATAAAATCTGAGGTATCAGTCCTTTTTATTATATAAATTCTGCAGCTGATACTGAAACTTAACTGTTCCAAAACACATGTTTGATGGTATGTGCTGTGAATCAGATTATGTGAGTTTAAAATTTTCTTTGTTTATTCCATGTGAGGTTTAGGTTCTTTGCTTATCTTAGTGTATTTGGCATGATATTTTTCTTGCCCAATCTCTTATGTCTAACCACATGCATCAATCGGTGGAACCCAAAATTTGTGGTACGATCATAAAACTGGAAAGTTGAACAAACTGATCGTAAATTATAAAATGAGTGTGCAAATCGTTTTTGTTCTTATTTTTTTGTTTTGTCATGGTTGTATTGGAGTTTGCTATTATTTCTTATTTTTTTGTTTTGTCATGGTTGTATTGGAGTTTGCTATTATTTCGTACGAAATCGTGGTTTATCCTGTATACTCAGTTGCTGAATCTGAAGTTGAAGGATTGGCCAAGTCTAGAAATCGGAGTAAACGAATCCTTTAGAAAACCCTTCCATGGCTGTGCAAGCTAATTCTGAATTGTGAACATATTATTAAATAAAATTAATTTTTGATGGTTAAATAACAACTTCAATCCAATCAAATTGGACAAATATATGGTAGGTAACCCCCAATAGTTAAACGGTTGCAAATTGGAGGAGGATTATTATTGAACAGAACAGGTAAATTTCTGATCATGTTTGTTTGTTTATTTATGAAGTTATTAATATATATTTGTTAAAAAAAATTAAAAGTTGTATCCACATTCGCTTATTAGAGTAAAATAAATTCATTTAAATTAAATGAATTTTTTCGGGCATATTTTTGAAAAATGAAACATTTGTTTTTACTTTAGATATAAAATAATCAAACAAAATATTAATACTTATATTATAAATAAACAAAATAAGTACAAGCGATAACAATTATATAACAATCAAACAATGAGCTTATAAACCAAATTCAGTTTAATAAATGGAATCTCCAAATATTATTTATATTTGTTTATTTAACTTCACATAAATAAACAGAAACAAAAGGTTCATACACTATTCATCAGACCTGTTTACGTTGAACCTTGGCTGTCTACAAAGGAAGGACAGTCACTTTGGACAAAGTTAAACCTGCCAGTGCCAGCCTTAAATGAATTTAAGCACTGCATAACATGTTCAAGAGAGGAAAAGTTCGAGGAAAGAACTGCGGGAAAAAGCTTTCCATTATATTAATATATATTCACTGTTCTCAAGATTTACTTACAATTTCCTCCAAAAGTGAACCTTTTAAGAAAAAAAACTAATTACAGAATTTGATGCTCTATATGAAGTGGAAGATCATGGCACTGTAAACACATGAATGAAGTAAATATCTCCTCAATGCAATGAATCAAGGGCAATTGCAAATATGAATCTCAACATTCGACTTACCTGAGGGGGCATTACAAGGCCAAACCTCTATTATTCAAACTCCTCATATCAAATCTCAATTAGTTCGCTTTATATTCACCAAACTTATGTTTTTCCTCATGCAACTGCTTGAAAACATATTCCATCTCTGGAAATGCCGACAACATCAATAGCTCAATAAGGTCATATGCCAGCAGCTTCAAACAGACACTAGACTGCAACAAGACAGAACAAAGGCATAACTATAACGATTTCTAATATAATAACCAAATCCACCAGCGAGACTTAACAACTGCAAGTTGCACCAATCATATTCTACCCAATTCGGTGTTGATAATAAACCTATGATACCCTTCACACAGCTGTAAAACGGATCTGAAGTCCCTAGCTAATATTGACTATCATATTAATTCAACTCTTGTTTCTGAACACAAGACCTGCTCCACATTAAAAGAACAAAAAAGAGAAGTCTTAATGTCCTAAATTACCTGAATAAAGAAATAGAGATCCTTGGCGCACTGTTCATATTCCTTGTGACCAACAAGACCCACAATAGCAGCAGGTGCTTTATCTGTGTTACAAGAAAATCTGAGCTGTTTGACTTTCTTAAAATTTTCAGTTTAGTGACATTAGAAAATGTGCAATGCACAGATGATAAATAAGAAACATTTGTGATAAACAAACTACCAATCATTAGCTCATAAACGAATTTTGCACGACGTTCTGCTTCCAGTTGTTGCTGCTCAGCAGTCAATCTAGGTGAAGATAATTCAGGAGATTGTGAACGAGGTGAAGCTTGGGATGGGCTACTGGATGGTGGTGGACGTTGTCGCCTTGGATGTTTGGTTATGAATATTCCATCAGGCCAAAGTATCTGCATGACAATTGCAGGCTTTCCATATTAGAAGTGATTACAAGCATAGGTGCCCCTGTTTAAAATTCTAAACAATTTGAAACAAACCACTTACAGTCCTAGGAAAAATATAGAGAAACAATCTCCAACATGGCAAGAACAGATAAGATAAAAGGATGTAAAAGATATAATTTAAGTCAGATAAGACATCGAACAGAATCCCAATTGATCTCGCTCTTAAAAGCATTTTTCAGACTGATCTAGACTAAGCTGTATAGAAAAATACACTAGAAAGAACATTGTTCCGGCCCAAAGGCCAAGCCAATATCATGTAGGGTTGGGCTTCCCCTTCCACTAAATAATCTTGCAAACTTGGTCAAGAGGATATGTCTGTTTAGGTCTCTCATACCACTAAACAATTTTACAGTCACATGCGTTTGAAAGAAAATTTCATTTCTGAGATCAAGTACTACCTGCTCAATCTGCTTGATCCCTGACGCAACAACTGACCCCTTGCGCAGCATCTGGATCTTTTCTATCAGCCAGTCATCAAAAGCATCACCCATTCCAAGTTGTAGAATTTGTTTGGCCACCCAAAAAGCCTTCCGCCTGAAATACACATACAAAGTACGGTAAAATTTGTGCATCTGGTTAGAAGTAGATGCGATAAGGATAAGCTGAAGATAAAATATACTGCTGACATAAGTGAATAGTTCTATAGCCATTTATGTACCTTATCCATCCACCATCCTGGAGCTGGAAAATGTCATCCACCAAATCCAACAAGGGAGCTGTTAAATTTGGTGGCACCCACTGCATAGAAGATGTATTTGTTAAAAACCTTTGAGGACCCTAGTATCCTTTCAAAACTTGTTGCAAATACTAAAAACGGCACATGAAGTTTTTCATTCCACAAAGCATTATTGTGACAGCCAAGTTAATTCTGGGGACATTGAAAGAGGATAGAAAACATTTGACCTTAAACTGATTACCTCTACAGGAAGGGTCGGATATGTAGCAGCATCAAGAAGCAACTCAGAAGCATCTTCCACTCTTTCATTCTCTCTTCCTTTAACATTCTTCCCTGTGTTTTTTATAGACGAAGTATTTCGCACTCTAGCATCACCACTGCCTGTATCTTCAACAGACTTGCACCATTCCTCAGTGGGATTTTTTGATGGAGAATAAGGCACATTTTTTGCTTTTCTTGATCCATCTGTTGCATGATTAGGCCTGATTTGCGATGAAGGTCCCTTGCTTTCGGTGTCTAATAGTTGTCTCCTGGAAGATAAGGGACCCATCAGAGGCCCCATAACATTTGAAGCCTTTCTTCCCTTTTCAGATGGATTATCGTCAAGGTCAACTAGAAAGTTTCCAAGTGACACAAAAAATATAATCACCAGAAGACAGGTTAAGAAGTAAAAAATAAAACTACACAAACAGTCTACCATATCATATTTGAATTTACCTGACAAAGTTTCGATGATAGAAAAAGAATTCGAGAATACATATGTCTGCATTACAAAATGCATATAATAAGAGATTGCGCTTAAAAGGGAAAATCTAGGATTCCCTCCACCCACACACACACACACAAAAGGGAAAAAAGAAACACCATCTCTACCCAGAAAGAGAAAGTTTATTTTTTCCCATAAGAAAAGGAAAATAGAAATCCACCTGGGAATCAACACTTAAGAAGTCCCAAACTTCAATTGATCCTGAAATAGTAGGAAGCTGCAGGAGCTTCTGAAAACAAAAGAATATATATTAATAATTCCCCTAAAAATAGAAAGATAATCAAATCTATTATATAAAGCATACGGTATGTCTATTTGTCATACATAAACTAAATGGCACTTCGGGCAGATGGAAGTATTAGCAACCAAACAGCCCTTCAAATATACTTTCTAAAGGAAGTTCAATATAGAAATAAAATATCAATTTGAATAACTTAGTTCAACAGATATGCCCTCCAGGACGAAGAAAAATGATAAGGTGAGATTAAGTGTTTAACCTTTAAATATTCATCAAGCAATTTACACCGTTCTCGTATTACAGGAATGTCTAAACCTGTTGAGAGAAAATGTTTTGGCGGCAAGTGAAGTTTATACTCTGGAAATTGTTTAAGGCGCTGATGCAGCTCCTCAAAATGTCGAAACCTGAAGGAGAACAATTAAAATGACTAGCAGCTCCAATAGAGGTGAAGATAAGCATAACTGGTTTGACATTTTAGAAAAATCCAATGGAGATGCCCATGCAATGAAGAATGAATGCTATAGGATGCAACATAGAAGGAAGGCCGGAAAGTAAATAGCATACTCTACACACCTTCTCTTGATAGACCAACTATGCTTGTTATTTACATCTGTAACAGATATGGAGTAAACAGCAAATGTTTTAGAACCACTCTTCACAATGTTTGCACCTAAAACCTGCAAAAGGAAATAATATTGCAATAATCATGGAAATATACGAAATTATAGCAAACTGATAAGAAGACAACCTTGGTCATTATTAAGTACCTCACATCTCAATTTAAAAAAAGAACCCACAGCCAACGAACTTTGCAAGGAATTAGCAGTCAAATTATAAGTTTCTGAAACAGCGACAGAAGAAGCAGATGAAGAAGCACTTGCTCCACTGTGAAGTCTACCAAAGAATTCAGCCTCAGAATCGTCACTGGAATATTCAGCTTTTCCATGTCCATTCAGTGAATTAAGTATGTCTTGTCCATCTCCTGATAGGAAGCTTGTTCTCTCAACCTCTTGCCAGACAGGCAACTTCTGACCGGTCAATCTAGATCTTTTCCTGCTGGATGTGGCTCTAGTTAATCTTCGATAGTGGACACGCCTTCCACCAGCCTTCTTTACCATATGGCCTTCAGGATTTTCAAGTGGATGATGAATGTGAGAAAAGGTCAGATTTCTGTTACTCTTACTATCCCAAACTTTAGTTCCAGTAGCATCAAGACCCAGTACATTTCCTGTTTCTTCTTCTCCTGAAGTGAAGGAATCATTGCTTTCTGATTCAACCTCTTCCAAATCAACAAGGTCGTGATCATCATCTTCCTGATAAGATAGGACTGAAGAGCAGTGTGGTACATTCCTAACTTCATGTGGGAATGATTTTTCTATTTTCCACTGATCAGTTAGTGCATGTTGAGCACCATGACTCTCAGATGAGTTAAGCTTGGTTGGATACTTGTCTCTGGTCTTAGATACTACTTTTGAATGATCCACTGTAGCAGGGTTCCCAGCAGAGGAATGCTGTGGAACTTGTTCAGTTAATCGTTTTTCACCTTCCTTCTTTTTGTAATTTCTCCCTTTTGTCCACATGTTCTCAAAATTTTCAGGAGCAAGGGCCTCAGTCTTTCTACGTGACATGAGATCTAACATGTCACCCCATTCTCCACCAGAACGATGTCGTTCGATACCTCTTTCAGCACCAGTTTGTGAATTCAAGGACACAGAGTTCCATGAACGAGAAGTTCGAGTATCCATGGAAAGCAATGGATCCTTTGAAAGTTGTGTTCCATTTAGGTTATCTGCTGCAGTGGTGCCTCCAGCAGCTCCGGACTGATTAGTTTTCAACTGTACAAGTTCAACACCAGTGACAGAAGGATCTAGAAACTTAGAAAAATGATCAGATGGGATTTTTGAGGAACTATTTGGTTTGTGTTGAGATGCATCTTGTGCAGCATTAAGTCCTCTTTTAGCCTTTGTCATAGATATAACAGCAGATTCGATCCTCTCGTTTATAAACCTGTCACCAAATATCAATATTATTTGAGACAAGTAGCAACATAAAAGAAATGAAGTCAAGAAACGTAGAAAAGACAGATCACCTTGGATTCACTAAGTTTATGACTGGTCGAATTACTGCACAGGCCAGAAGCTCCCTGACAACATAACGAAAGAAAGTGCACTGCAGATCTTCGGGCCTGAATGTGAGAGAAATTAGACCATTCGTCAAATGTTGCAACACCTGAAATAAACAAGGTGGGCACTGTCATACTCAAGGATAATACACTTCTTAAAAAGAATGTGGGATTAACGGACTAATTTGACATGACTGGAAGGTCAAAGTAAAAACTCAACAACCTTGTGCTCAGCTTCAGTAGAGAATAAAGCTGGGTGCAGTTTATTCTCTGCAGCCAGAACACGTCTTATTTCAGCATCTCGATACTCGATAGTTAGTGGTACAGATTGCCGATTTTCAAATTTAGCTTTACTGATACGAAAAAGCTCCAAATGTGAACAAAAGAGATTAATTAGGTCCCTGCATCATCCTCAAAGTAGATTAGCTCCCTCTTAAGCAGTCCCTCTTAAGAAGTCTTAAACAATACCTAACAAAACAGTGGTGGAACTGAATGGACCTATACCTTGTGAGTAAATCAACGAGATTTATATTTCTCATGCGGTCTGATAGCTCCCCAAAAACGCCATTTATGATCTGCACCAATTCTTCTGGACCTTCCTTATCAGGTGTTAAACGAGAATACCATAGATCTGTCACCCACTCAGAAATAAGATGTCTTGTGAATTGATCTATTGCATTTTCAACTACAGGAGAATTTACTTTACGTCTCCAATCACAATGTCCAACAACTTTAGGACCTTCTGGTGGTTGCTTTGAAGTTGAGGCATCTGTAGCTTCAGATTTGATGTTGTATGCATCAGCTTTCCTCCGCATTTCATATTCGAGCGAGAAATACCGGAGGAGAATGATTAAGGAGGCAGCAGCAGGCAAATTAACCAAAACCGAGGAGCTTGTCACTGATATAAGAAACAGGAAATTAGTAAATATCAACTGAAAAACAAAAAAAAATTGAAAGGAATTAATGGAAATCATATAATGAAAATGTCATTTTAAATATCTTAAACTCCAAATCCAAATTAAGAAAAGAACTTCATGTGTTTCAAATTTTCATTGCCACCATTGGTTGATAGCATTGTACTGCACTAGCAGGCAATTCGTACAAAATGTAAAGAGAGCAGTGTGATCTATCTTTGCTCGCTAAAGGCCAATGATAATATCACATTAAGGAACCAAAGTTAAGTACCACAAATTTAAGTCTGTTCAGCAGTTAGTGAAGTTAATTTACAAGTTCAGTTTCGGAAAATTGTGCGACCTGTACAACAGCTAAAAATTTAGTGCTTGCAGCTGGGGATTTATCACCTAGACAATCAAATGCAAGACTGGCTAAATTATGGTGCCAGCTTAAATTTTGAATCCAGAGTTCTAAATAACCAATTTTTTTCCTCCAAACTCTAAAACATATATAACCGATCCAATTCCATCCTAACTGAACAGAGACAAAACCCTAAGTGAACGCTAGTAAGTTGAATGAAAGCGTTGATCAAATTTAACTTGAAGATCAAGAAGAACAATTAAAGAATAAAAAATAGAGCCAATTCAGCGGCAATTAGACGAAAAAAAACTTACAAAAACAAAAAAGAGGATTTGATAACTTAACCTGACATAAGATAGGACAATCCGACGACGCATATAGCTAAAATCACAATTCGCTTCTTGGCTTCCTCCACCAAGTCACCAACCGTCACCGGCTTCGGCTTTTGCCTGTTCATTGTTTCAACCAAATGAAGACTACAAAAATCAAATCAAAAACCCATCTCTAAATCGAACGAAACATTGTGTTTTTCTATATCTCCTTTTTCTTCATGGAAACTGTAAATCACCCGCCAAAAAAAATCTCATGTCAATTAGTGGGGAAGCAGAACATGAGGTGAGAATAACGAATCAACGAATTTGAAGTGAAAAGTTAAAGAATTGAAGGAACCCAAAGGAAATTTTGTGTTTGTAAAGAAAGTGAAAAAGAAAAAGGAAAGAATGAGAACGATACTAATAGAAAAAATAAATTGAGGGGGGAAACTTCAACGCGAGGACTGTTAGGTCTTGTTTTACTGATGATTCAACTTTCGGGTATGCCTTTCCATTTTCTTCTTCTGTTACTGTTATATTAAATCAAATTACACTGATTCAAATCGAAAGTTAAAAGATCAATATGATTCTCCATCTGATTTTCTCTAAAAATTTTGGATAACTTCTTCATATACATTTTTGGATTTGATCTTGTATTTGATCTATTTTTTTTTTTACTTTTTCAATTCCTTTCTTTTAATTAATTAAAATAACTTTTTTTCTTCAAAAGAATATATGTTTTAAGCATTACCAATCTCTATAAGAAAACTCTTTTTAAGGATTATTATTAGGTATATTAGCAATGCAATTAAAAGAAGGTATTATGTGTCGTTGTCTTTTTCTATTACGAATACGTCTCTTATTTATTAAATTTTATTTTTTAATGTAATTTAAAGTTATTTGCAGGCTATTCGCTTTCATGAGAATTGTTTGGGTTAAAATAGTATTTTATTGGTGAATGTATTTTTTTCTACTAGAATTTGTGTATATTAATATTAGTTTGTTTTAAAATTATGTTTCAGTAAAAAGTTTTATTATTTATTATAATGGTAAAAAAGTAAAAATTTTATATTTTTAATATTATCCATGCAATAGTCATTGCATAAGATTTCGTCTAGTGCAATTAAAATTTTGCAAAATTTATTAGAATTTTAACCAATGCAAAAAAGAGAGTTGATTGCGCCAATTTATTACTAGAATGGTATACAGTAGCTCAAACCGATAGTAGGAATATTACCTATTAAAAAAGTAATTTGAATAATTTACTGCAGTTACTTATGTAATCTTTTCAATTTCATCAACATTGTACCAAATAATTACTTTTTCCCAAAAGAAATGAAAAACATAATTCAATAATGGCAAAGGTTATCGTCCTTAATTTTATGGATAAATCTTACATGTTAATCTTGATTTAAGTTTTTTATATGATCTATTGAAAAAATTACATTATTTGTACATAATCTAAAAATAAATGTGTATTTAACACCAAATTAAAAATTTTGTATTATCTTATTCATAACTGTTGCACAATTTTTTTAGTTATTCATTAATTTTAGTTCTCAAGGTTTTAAAGATGTTGCAAAAAAAAAAATTGCATCGGTAACTAAATAAATGTGTGTTGGAAATATTTTACTCTAAAATAAAATAGTTAGCATTGGCAGGATAAATAAATTAAGCGTAAATAAATAAAATAATCACTATGTCATGGAAGAACCACTGTCTTAGAAGGAAATCTGTCCTAATTGATGTAATCGTGTAGTCGACATCGACTCCCAAGGTTAACACATTACCTCAATATTCGTACACCCGAATAAAGAAGGTGGAATATAATTAGTATTACTTTTCTCAAAAGTATCCGAAAAAGTAGACTTGAAAATTTGGTCAAAAAATTGATCGAAAAATTTTTCTGAACAGAAAATAAGTGAGCTAAGAAAGACAGAGAAGAGGTTGATGTTTGCTTTTTGTTGTGGAAAAATGAGAAGAATGGCTTACTATTTATATTGTTTTTTGAAGGGCCAAAACGGTAAAATAGCAGTGTCAGTTTCTAAAAATAGTTGAGGATTTTCCTTAATCGAAAATATTCTGCAACAGCTAGAAGATTTTTTGCAACTAAAAAAAATCTTGAAAAACAAAAAAAAATATTTTTGATAAAAGGAATGCAAAGTTTATTCAAAAAGAAACAAGTGCATTACGTGTAAACATGAACACGGATTGGGTGGCGTGCGCGTGTTGGACCTTTAACCCCAATTTACTCAATGAGGGTAATGTACACTTGTAATTTTTCGTCAATGTACACTTGTAATTTTTTCAAACAAATTGGTTAATAAAACTATTCATGAATTACGTTAATATTTTATATATTGTCTTCACATGATTTTTGCATGCCAAGAAAAAAAAAAGCAAATGTTGCTCACCCGTTGTCTAATGTTTAATTAATATTAAGCAGTATTACTTTGTCAGATCATAATATAGAAAGACAGCTTATATTAGTATATGAATCTAAACATGTCCTTAGTCTAGTCGAAAATGAGCAAACCGATTGAAAGACTAATATGTCGTCTATCAAGTCTAATTGGGGAGATCCCTTATTTTGGGCATCAGAGTGATTGACTCTCAGATGATAGAGACATAGATGTGGCTAATTGGACTGACGTTACATCGGAATGGACCCAAGCAGAATAGATCCTGAATTTGTTTATGGATATATTCACTTGTGATATTTATAGTGTGGCATACCTAAATCTTGAGTGGATGGACTATGTACGCGTGACTCATACACTTTGATGTAAGTAAAAGCCTGAGGTCAAATAGATAATGAATCGAAAGCTGGTGCGTTGGGTGTACGACTTCTATAGTATGTAGATTCATTTGCAATAGTGGAATTCATAGCCTAAAACATGAGTAAATGATATACTCTCATTAGCATTACATGGTTAATGAAAAGTAAACGTGGCCACGGACCATCCGTCTTTGTGATGGATGACTTGATCATTATTTGATAGTGATTGACTTTTCATAAAGGAAGATGTAATGTTTACCATGAGATAAAATAAGATTATATTAGGAGAACGAATATTATCCCAAAGAGACCAATTGTAACAGCCCGTTTTTAGTGAATTCAAAACGGTGGTTTCGAGACCACAAATTCGAGTCAAAAAGAAAATTTATTTTAATATTATTACATGGATTGCATTATGATAGGAAAGACGTATGAAAATTTCGATAAAAAAATTTTAACGATTTCATGTTTAATTGTTAGTAATGATCAAATTGCATAAAGTGCAAAAGTTGAATTCTAGTAGCTAGAGGGATTAAATAGCTATGGAATTCAAAATTTGAGGTCCTTATAAGGCAAATATATCATTAAGAGAAGTTAGTAGATATTTATGATGATTCATCCATGGAAATTTAAGAAAAGAAAAGGACTAAATTGGAAAAGAGGAAAAATAAAAGATGATAATTAGTTAAAAAATAAAAATATCATCTTATTTCATTATCTTCCCCAAATTTTTCTATGAAAACCCTAACTAAGAGAGAGAAATTCAAGCAAGCTTAATTGGGTAAGTAATCATGTCCCGTTTTTAGAAATTTTTACATTTTCGAGATCGTAATAACCTAATCTATCTATTTTGGGGATCAATTTGCAAAGTTATCAAAGTATTAACAATTTTTCATGGATGAGTATGCTGAAATTTTGAAATTTATGGTAGAAAATGAAAGGTTGTTGATAGATAAATAACTTTTGTAAATGAAATTTTCATGAAATTGTGATTTAGGGACTAATTGAAAAGATGTAAAATTCATGGAAAATTTCTAATTTTTGTGAAATACATGGACTATTATTGTTATATGAAAATTTAGCTAGGCTTGGAATAAGGATTAAATTGCATGAATTTTATTTTCCGAGCCTAGGGATGAAATTGGAATTAATTAAAAGTATAGGGGCAAAATGGTATTTTTGCCTAAAATGTGAATTTGATTGAATTGAATATGAATTTCATTAAATTGAGTTAAATTTACTTGTATAGATCCGAATAGACCTAGCACAAAATTGGATCGGGGAAAAGAAAAAGTATCAGCTTAGTAATTCTCGTATAAGAACAAATGTCGAAGTAAGTTCGTGTAACTAAATTGTGTAAATTTACATGTTTGAATGAAATGTTGTATATGTGAGTTGTATAATTGATATGTTTATGAAATTAATTATAAATCCGATAATGCGTGATAAATATGAAATCTCGTTTGAATACATGAAAATCGATTGGATACAGGGCTCCCGTATTGGTTGTGGTGTTACATATGTTGCAGACACACCATAACTTGAAAGAGCGTCCCGTTATTAGCTCTCATGAGCTTCTTATTACATGGTTCTTGTGAGCTTCCCGTTATAGCTCTTCGGAGCATCTCAATTGGTTGTGATCCTACATGTGTTGTGGACACAACTAGCTCTTACGAGCTTCCCGATTATAGGCTCTTCGTGAGCTTTTTTAATGTCACTTCTGAGCTTCCCGATATGGATCGCTTGAATTTCACGATATATGGCGATCCGGAGCTTCCCGATAAATAGCTCTTCGGAGCTACCCGTTATTGGCTCGTTTGAGGGTCTTGAATATTGCTCTTATGAGCTTTCAATTTTAGCCAGGATAAGCTTCCCATTTATGTGCTTTTATAAGCACTCTTGAATATGAATTAACGAATTTTATCGTATTGTACACTTTGTGTGTACTGTCCATGTATCCATCAATATTTCAAATGATTCAACGGGTAATGTTCCGGTAAAAGATAATATGAATTCAAGATGAAATACTATGAGAATACTTGTTATGCGAAAAAATGATATGTACAAGTTCCTTGGAAACTTGAAATAATAAACACATGTATGTGAAACTGAGACATTGATGAGCTCATTTATATTTCTTGGTATTAATATGAACTATGTAACTAACATGTTTGGTGAGGATGTTTGTGTGTTTAGGTTATTGATTACATTGAATTGGATGTGCCATCTATGTTATTTTAAATGAATATGAATGGTAAGTTAAATTTCGTTATACGAACTTACTAAGCATTAAATGCTTACTCGATTTTTCTTTTCTTTGTTTTATAGTACTCGGAAGCTCGTGAAGGTTGGAACTTGGTCGGAGATACATCACACTATCCCTTGGACTTCTCGGTATATAAAGCAAGCTAACCTTTGGTATAATGGCATGTATAAGCTAAGTTAGGCATAATGATGAAATATTTTGGTTGTAACTAGCCATTGGAATGGCTAGAGTAAGACATATTTTGATGCAATTATATAAGCCTTATTAAGTTTGATGTGTGATAAAATGGTGATATGATGGAAATATACAAACCTATTGTTGAATGGTTTTGAATTAGCATAATTGGTAAAGCATGCCTATAAGCATAAATGTGTCTTTGGTAAGTTTAAACACTTGAACATATGAGATAATATGTCAAGCATAAAACTTGGTATTGACATTGATTTGAAGGTTATGAATTGGCTTGTGAATGTGCTTGGATGATGTTGTAGGTGAAAGGCAAATTGGGTGAGAAAAGTGGCCTGAAAATGACCTATTTTTCGTCTACATGGGTAGAGAATCAGACGTGTGTCTTAGCCGTGTGTGACACATAGCCATGCGCACGGGCATGTAGTTTGGCCGTGTGTCCCCTGCACCTAATTTTCAAAAATTAAATTGTCCACACGGCCTAGCACATGGGCGTGTGGCTAGTCGTGTGACCCAAGTTAGAGAGTTACACGGATATGGACATGGGTTGGGACATGGTCGTGTGCCTCACATCGAATACACACACGACCTGGCCACATGGGCGTGTGTCCCCTACATCAAATAAAAATTTTAAAATTTCGCAAAAATTTTTCTAAGTTCCTGGTTTAGTCCCAACTTGATTCTAACGTATATTTTGGGCCTCGATGCCCATTCAAGGGACGATATGATTAAAAATGTTTGGTTTTGGGTATGAATAGTAAATAACATGAATTAACTTTATTTGTTTCGTAAACTCTAGTAATGCTCCGTAACCCTATTCCGACGACGGATATGGGCTAGGGGTATTACATTTAATAGTATCAGAGCTACGATTTAACCGATTCTTAGACTAACGTAGCAATTACGAGTTTAGCTATACATTCCATTATATAATTTGTGATAGTGTGATATCTTCTGACCATTTTAAACATGTTTTTCATATAATAATGTCGTCCAACCGAGCTAAATCCGAGGAAGCTAAGAGCAATGCTTAAGTTTCAGTTCAAAGAGCTGCATCAAGTAGTAGAAGACCCGTAGCTGAGGGCCGAGGGAGGAGGCTAAAGAAGCCTTCTTTCTAATGATGAATGAATGGTTCACTGAATACTTGAGAATAAATCCCGCTGTACAACAACCTCCCTCTCCTGTTCCTCAACTGTTTAATGATATGCCACAAGGTACAGAGCCTGTTAGATCTGGTAAGCCTCCGGTAGATAAAATCCGTAAATATGGGGCAGAAGAATTTAGGGCTACTGTTGAAGATGATCCGGAAAGGGCTGAATTTTGGCTAGAAAACACTATCAGAGTTCTGGATGAATTGTCATGCACACTTGACGAATGTTTGAAATATGTTGTATCTCTGCTAAAAGACTCAGCTTACCAGTGGTGGAATACCCTAACTTCTGTTGTACCGAGGGAAAATGTTACATGGGAATTTTTCTAAACAGAATTCAAAAAGAAATAGATTAGTCAGAGATTTCTTGACTAGAAAAGGAAAGAATTTTTAGAGCTCAAACAGGGGAACATAACTGTATCTGAGTACGAACGGGAATTTGTTCGGTTAAGTAAATACGCTAAAGAATGTATCCCGACCGAGGTTGCTATGTGTAAACGTTTTGAAGAAGGATTGAATGAAGACATCAAGCTATTGGTTGGGATTTTAGAACTAAAAAATTTTGTGGTACTGGTTGATCGGGCACATAAAGCCGAAAAGTTAAGTAAAGAAAAGAGACAGGCAAAGATGGGAGCCCGAATTTCCAGTAAAAGATTTATGAGAAAGTCACAATAGTCGGTTTCAAAGAAATTAAAGAAATATCATGATTGTTCTACCACATCTGTGGGGTATTCTGGGAGAGACCAAGACACTCAACGCTCTAATCCGAGACCTCCAGCCCTATCTATAACAAGTGCAGGAAGTGTTTGAAATCCTAAACCCAGATGTAAACATTGTAATAAATTGCATTTCAGAGAGTGCTGTATGAGAAGTGGAGCATGCTTTAGATGTGGTTCTCTTGACCATTATCTCAAAGACTGTCTGGAAAAGCCTGAAAAGGAAATTGTTCAAACTTCAAAGCTGAGTAACCCTGCCTCGAGAGGTGGACCACCCTGTCACCCTGGAAATATCAATGGTAGCCAAGGAATGACAAAAGATTCAACTGTTAAATCTGAAGAATGAGTACCGGTAAGGACATACGCTATTTGTACGCGTGAGGATGCCTCTGCACCCGACGTAATTACTGGTACTATTTCTCTTCTTAATATCGATATTACTGATTTGATTGGTCCTGGTTCAACACATTCATATGTATGCATGAATTTAGTATCTATTAAAAATTTACCTGTTGAGTCCACTGAATTCGTGGTTAAAGTTTCGAACCCCTTAGGCCAATATGTGATGGTAGATAAAATTTGTAAAAATTATTTGTTAATGGTACGAGATCATTGTTTCTCGGCTAATTTGATGTTACTGTCATTTGATGAATTTGATGTGATTTTGGGCATTGATTGGTTAATTCAGCATGATGCCGTGGTAAATTGTAAGCAAAAGTGTATTGTGTTAAAATGTCATAATGGTGAGTTGTTCCATATTGAATCTGATAAACTGGATGGGTTGTCTAATGTGATATCAGCAGTGTCAGCATAGAAATATATCACGAAAGGGTATGATATCTACCTTGCGTATGTATTGGACACTAAAGTATTCAAATCGAAGATTAAGTCAGTGTCAGTCGTTTGTGAATTTCCTGACATGTTTCCGGAGGAATTACCCGGATTACCACCGGTCAAAGAGGTGGAATTTTCTATAGATCTTGTCCCGGGAATAACACCAATATCTATAGCACCCTACAGAATGGCTCTAACAGAGTTAAAAAAATTAAAAGCACAGTTACAAGAATTGACTGAGAAAGGTTTTGCTCGACCTAGTTTTTCACCTTGGGGTGCGCCGGTTTTGTTTGTTAAAAAGAAATATGGATCTTTGAGATTATGTATTGATTACCGGTAACTCAACAAAATCACAACAAAGAACAAGTACTCATTGCCTCGTATTGATGACTTGTTTGATCAGTTAAAAGGTGCCACTGTATTTTCGAAGATTGATCTTCGTTTCGGTTACTATCAGCTACGGATGAAAGAGTCAGATGTGCCAAAGGCAGCCTTCAGAACCAGGTATGGGCATTATGAGTTTCTTGTGATACCGTTCGGCTTGACAAATGCACATGCAGTATTTATGGATTTAATGAATAGAATTTTTAAACCATATCTGGATGGATTTGTGGTGGTATTTATTGATGATATTTTGGTATATTTCCGAGATGAAAATGAACATGCTGACCAACTAAGAATTGTACTGCAAACTCTGCGTGAGAAACAATTGTAGGCCAAATTTAGTAAATGTGAATTTTGGCTTCAGAAAGTTGGTTTTCTCGGGCATATAGTATCTGCTGAAGGCATCAGAGTGGACCCGAATAAAATTTTAGCAATTGTTAACTGGAAACCACCAAAAGTTGTGTATGAAGTTAGAAGTTTTTTGGGACTAGCTGGATATTATCGGAGATTTGTAAAAGGATTCTCTATGATAGCTTCTCCGATGACTCGTTTGTTGCAGAAAGATTTGAAATTTGAATGGACTGATAAATGCTAGTAGAGTTTTGACAGATTGAAAACTTTGTTGACTGAAGCACCCGTGTTAGTTTAACCTGAATCGGGTAAAGAATTTGTAATTCACAGTAACGCGTCATTGAATGGTTTAGGCTGTGTCTTGATGCAAGAAGATAAAGTAATAGCCTATGCTTCTAGACAGCTAAAACCACATGAAAAGAACTACCCGATACATGATCTAGAATTGGCAGCCATTGTTTTTGCATTGAAAATTTGGTGACACTATCTGTTTGGTGAAAAATGTCACATATTCACCTATCATAAAATTTTGAAGTATCTGATATCGCAAAAAGACTTGAATTTGAGAAAGCGCAGATGACTTGAGTTATTAAAATATTATGACTTGGTTATTGATTATCATTTGGGAAAAACCAATATAGTTGTTGATGCTCTGTAACAGCCCAATTTTCAGTGGTGTCAGAAACAGTAGTTCGAGACCACTAAATGTAACAAGTGATTTTAGAAAGATTTGTAAAATAGTGATTTGAGTTTAGAAGGAATTATTAGGTTAATTGGTTTTGAAACGGGGTATCGAGACCTCAATTTTATAAATCAAGCCATAAATATTTTATAAATATATAAAAATATTTACGTAGTGTCATTAAGTTAGTATTAAAGTTTCGCCAGAAAATGTTAACGTTGTGATAGTTAATTAAATAAGAATAACTAAATTAAAAAAGGTGCAAAACTTGCTAATTAAAGAAATAGTGATTAAATAGCTTAAGTGATGAAAAAGGAAGAACCAAAAAGGAAATTAGACACTTATTAGAAGGTTGAAACGGCATGTGTAGAGAAAAATCTTGAAATTGGATGAATTAGGGGCAAAATGGTCATTTGGGTATTAAGGTAAAAGTTAAAACAATGACTAAATTGAAAATCTAGACATTTCTTCATCAATCTTCAGCCAAAAACAACATAGAAGAGATCAAAAGTTGGTTTTTCATATTTTTACACCATGTGAGTTCAATTCTTGCTCGTTTCTTGAAATTTTTGTGTTTTTAATACTTTTACAACTAGGTCCAATTATCTATTTCATTAGTTTTTGATTTTATGAGTAATTTTGAAAGTTACCGTTGATGAGTTCTGGATGTTTGTGGTGAATTAATATGGATTTAGGGCTTTAATTTTGTTATATGATGATTTTATAAAGTGAATTTGATAGATATTGATTTTAAGACTAAATTGTGAAGAATTTAAAAATTAGGGTTTGCTATTATATTTTTATGTATCAAAGGCTGTAAGATAGCCTAGAATACTGATTATAAAGGACTAAATTACAAAAACTATAAAAGTTAGGGTAAATTGTATAATTTTAAAATTTGTAAGGTACTGATTATAAAGTGAATTAAAACTAAAATATATGCTAATGCATGAATAATTTTATATTTTAGATTAAGAGCCCGTAGATCAACGAAGAAAAAGGGAAATTAACAAAATAATCCTTGAACTACTACAAACTTACAAGTTAACCCAGGTAAGTTCGTATGGTTAAAATTTAATGTTAAATGTTAAATTGATGATTGGTATTATGTAATTATTCATATCATTTGTTTAAAATAAAATTGTTGTTAAAGTTATAAAAATTGAATTGAATGTTCGAGGCGAAAGGAATGCAAGATTGAGTACATTCGTTCTATGCAAAGGAGGAATTGACGGCAAATTACCAAAGTAAACCAAGGTTCAGCATTTGTTACTAACTTCCGTGTTTGCATTCAGTTTAGCTCTTATGAGCTTCAGTTAACTCATATGAGTTTTAGTTTAACCCTTCTGGGTTTCAGTTTAGCTCTTTTGAGCTTAAGTTTAACCCTTATGGGTTTCCGTTCAGCTCTTATAAGCTTCCGTTTAACCCTTACGGGTTCTCATTTAGCATTTATGTGCTTCTGTGCAACCTTCGGGATTCTATATACGATGTACTCATATCCGTAAGACGTTCTAAAATTTGACAAAGGCTGGTAAGTGACATATGGAGTATTATTGGAAAACTTAATGATATTATCGATTTTGAGATGAAATAAGTGAAATCATCAATTGAAATTGTGATTGGCAGGAAATGTGTAATGAACGATTTAGTTAAATGCATCATTTTAGTATGTTCGGTAAGATTTAAGTTTAAAGCCAACAAACTTACTAAGTTACATTTAGCTTACTTGTATTGTTTAATGTTCTTTGTAGATTTTTGAGTAGTCGAGAGGTCGGATCAACGCATCGAACCACACTATCCAAATTGTCGGTAGATTTTGCTAAACATATTATGTTTTATATGGCATGTATAGGAATTTAAATGGATGTGTAAACATTAAAATTACATTTAGGCTATGTTTCATATTAACTTATATATGTATAGTTTGTCATGTTTAGTATACGTGTTGGTATGGGTAATGAATGAAATGGGTATAGCATGTTAATATAGTAGTTGCATGTGTGAATTAATTTATGTTCTAGTTTAGATTGTTAGAGTATATGTGATAATATGGCCATAATAATGATAAGATTGGTTGTTTTGAAGATTTTGTTATGGCCTATATGTATGAAATTTCAGATGTATTAGTTGGAGTCAAGAATGGGTGAGAAAAGAGGCCATAAAATGACCTATTTTCGTCCATACGAGCAGAGAAACGGGCGTGTATCTCAGCCGTGTATGACATGCGGCCTGGAAAATGGGCATGTGGTCTGGCCGTGTGTCCCTTGCACCTTGAAATTCGAAAATAGAATACCCAGGTTTTTACACACGGCCTCGCACATGGGCGTGTGGATCATCGTGTGACCCAAGTCAGAGAGTTACACAAGTATGGACACGGGCTGGAACACGACCATGTGCCTCACATCGAATGCTTACACACTGGCCAGACGGGCGTGTGTCCCCTGCTCATTTGTTGCAAAAAGATGTGAAATTTGAATGGATTGATAAATGCGACAGAGTTTTGATTGATTGAAAACTTTGTTGACTGAAGTAACCGTGTTAGTTCAACCTGAATCAGGTAAAGAATTTGTAATTTACAGTGACACGTCATTGAATGGTTTAGGCTATGTCTTCATGCAAAAAGGTAAAGTAATATCCTATACTTCTAGAAAGCTAAAACCACATGAAAAGAACTACCCGATACATGATCTAGAATTGGCAACCATTGTGTTTGCATTGAAAATTTGGCGACACTATCTGTTTGGTGAGAAATATCACATATTCACCGATCAGAAAAGTTTGAAGTATCTGATATTGCAAAAAGACTTGAATCTAAGATAACGCAGATGGCTTGAGCTATTAAAAGATTATGACCTGGTTATTGATTATCAACCGGGAAAAACCAATGTGGTTGTTGATGCTCTGTAATAGCCCAATTTTCAAAGGTGTCGGAAACAAAGGTTCGAGACCACTAAATCTGACGAGTGAGTTTGAAAAATGTTATTATTTAGTAATTATGATTTAAATGTGATTTTAGAAAGATTTGTGAAATAGTGATTTGAGTTTAAAAGGAATTATTAGGTTAATTGGTTTTGAAACGGGGTATCGAGACCTCAATTTTATAAATCAAACTGTAAATATTTTTATAAATATTTAAAAATATTTACGGAGTGTCATTAAGTTAATATGTGTCTTTGGTAAGTTTAAACACTTGAACATATGAGATAATATGTCATGCATAAAACTTGGTTTTGACATTGATTTAAAGGTTATGAATTGGCTTGTGAATGTGCTTGGATGATGTTGTAGGTGAAAGGTAAATTGCGAATGTGTTTGTGAAAGTGGCCTGAAAATAGCCTATTTTTCATCCATGCGGGCAGAGACATGGGAGTGTGTCTTAGTCGTGTGTGACATACGGCCATGCGCACAAGCGTGTAGTTTGGTCATCTGTCCACTGCACCTAATTTTTGAAAATTAAATTGTCCACACGGCCTAGTACACGGGCGTGTGGCTGGACGTGTGACCCAAGTTAGAGAGTTACACGGGTATGGACATGGGCTGGGACATGGCCGTGTGCCTTACATTGAATGCATACACGGCCTGGGACACGGGCATGTCACTTGGCCGTGTGAGGCATACGGCCTGGCCACATGGGTGTGTGTCCTCTGCACCTATTAAAAATTTTAAAATTTCACAAAAAAAATTTTGAGTTCTTGGTTTAGTCCCGACTTGAGTCTAACGCATATTTTGGGCCTTAAGGGCCTATTCAAGGGACGATATGATTGAAAATGTTTGGTTTTGGGTATGAATAGTAAATAACATAAATTAACTATATTTGTTTCGTAAACTCTGGTAATACTTCATAACCCTATTCCAACGATGGATATGGGCTAAGGGTGTTACATCAATGATATCCTATAAGGGTAACACACTTATGACAAGGTTACTGGACAAGCACTGAGTAGTTACTTTCGTAATGGTATGTCATTGGAGAGAGTTTAGTCACGATACTATAGTGGAATAACTTCATGACTAAATGAGTTTATAATTAATAGGCGAAAAGTTGAAACTTAATTATAAATCATTTAAGTCTCAACTACATATGTCCAATTGGTCTCTCTGTTAGCTCGTTGAAACTATAAATGAATTATGTGTTTGAATAGAAATGAACAGAATGAATAGGAAATGGGAAATATTTAGGAATGATTATGATTTTCTCTAAAATGGAATCATTTGGAAATGAATGTAGGTTTTCAAAAGTAGAAATGGAAATGGAAATGATCTATTTGCAATCCTATATGGATTACTTAAAAAATGGTCAGAAAACTGTGTTTGTGTTTTTGGTCTATTTTGATGCTCGAAAATTAAAACAAATCATTCAGTCATAGTGAACATGTTGAGTTGTAAAATATTAAACATATTTTCTCGAAATTTTACCAGGGGCAAAATCGTTAAAACTTTACCATAAATATAAACTCATTAAGAGTAAGAAACTCAACATCACATATCGATGGTAAAATTTTACCTTCTAAACCTTGAGATATGAATTCATTAGGAGTAAGAACTCAACCTTATGCATGCACATCGTTTACCATAGGGGTAGATAGAATGTACACTATGAGTCTTTCCATGGTTTTGTTTGACCACATTGAACTTAGAAAACTAAGACCACATTGAACTTAGAAAACTAAGTTGGGTATCCACCATGAATTTTTCAACCACTGGGCTTACGACCTATCCCCATCGATGAATCGAGAACCATTTTTCTACTTAACACTTTGGTTGGTGGATTAGCTAGGTTCCTTTCAAACATTGTGTACTCCAAAGCAAGTACTTCATTCTTTATTAAATGTCTCACAAATTCATGCCTTATTCGAATATGACTTTTCTTACCATTGTAAGCTTAGCTCTTAGCAATGCAAATTACAACTTGTGAGTCACATAATAGAGATACGGGAGGTGTCAATTTGTTTCATAAATGAATCTTTGCAAGTAGATTTCAAAGCCACTTAGCCTCTTTCTCGACTAAGTCCAGAGCTATAAACTCTGATTCTAACGTGGAGTGAGCAATACACGTTTATTTAGTAGACATCCAAGAAATAGCTGTTACACCAAAGTAAAGAATATCCACTGGTAGAGCTAACTTCATCATTATCAGTTACCCAGTTTGCATCACAATATCCCTCTAGGACTATAGGGTATTTAACAAATTCCAACTTCCAAGTTATAGTACCTTTAAAGTATTTAAGCAAACACTTTAAAGCATTTCAATGCTCATTGTTAGGATTATAGGTATATCTACTTAGTCTACTGACTACATAAGCAATATCAAGCCGAGTGTAGTTCATCAAGAACATAAGGCTTCTAATAATTGTGGCATGCTCTGATTGAGAAACATCATTTCCTTTATTCTTTATCAATTGTATGCTAGAATCAAAAGGAGTTTTTATAGGGATTATATCAAAGCTATTAAACTTCTTTAACACTTTCTCTATATAGTGAGATTGGTTTAAAGCAAATCCCTTTTCTAATTTAGTAACCTTAACCTTTAAGATTACATCTATCTCTCCCAAATTAATCATATCAAACTTGGTAGATAAGAAATTTTTGGTTTTGTTAATGACTTTTATATTAGTGTTGAAAATTACCATGTTATCCACATGCAGGCTTATGATGACACAATCGAAACCAAACATCTTAGAATACACACATACATCTGCACCATTAACAATAAAACCAAGGCTAATAATAGTCTTATGCAATTTATCATGCCATTATTTTGGAGCTTGTTTGAGACTATACAAATATTTTTTAAGTCTGCAAACTTTATCTTCCATACTAAGTGCCACAAATCCTGGAGGTTGTTTCATGTAGATCTCCTCGTCCAAATCACCATTCAAGAAAGTTGTCTTTACATCCATCTGATGTACCAGCAAATTGTGAATGGAAGCTAAAGCAAACAAAACACGAATGGTTGAGATCTTAGTAACAGGAGAGTGTGTATCAAAATAATCTACTCCAAATTTTTGAATAAACCCTTTTACAACTACTTTTACCTTATACCTCTGTGTTGACCCATCTAGTCTAAGTTTCTTTCTAAAGACCCATTTATTTCTCATAGGTCTAAAACCTTTAGGCAAGTCTATTAGTTCCCAAGTGTGATTAGACATAATAGACTCTAACTCATTATTAATTGCATCTCCCCAAAAACTAGCATCTATTGATTTTATGGATTCATCATAGGTTTTTGGATTCTCATCTATAAAAAAATGCATGAGCAATAGACTCACTTATCAAGTCTAACCCACTAATCACAGTTACAAAGAAAGTAAGGAAATCAGGTCCGAAACTAGTGGCAGTGCTTCGTCTTTTACTCATCTTAAGTTAAATATAATTTTTAATAACATCTCTATTATGTGTACTGGAGGAACAAATATACTCGTCTAACTGTATATCAATTATTATACTAGATTTCTTTAAAGGAAAAACATTTTCAAAGAATACAACATCTACATATGGAATGATCATGCAAAGACATGAATCTATATACAACACTATTTAGTGCATACCCAACAAACACAACATCAATAGTTTTAGATTTGATAATGCTCTTTTTAAAAGCAGGCAAGCCTACTTTTTCTAAGCACCCCCACACTTTCAAGTATTGCATTTTAGGGGCATAACATTTCCACAATTCATATGGGGTACAGTCTAATTCTTATGTGACACTCTATTAAGAATATGGTTTGCAGAAAATAGGAATATGGTTTGCAGAAAGTATAGTCTTCCCCACATACTGTTAAGTAAATCAGAATTTAGTAATAAAGCATTTATCATTTCTTGAGACCTAATTTGAGTCTCTTTGTACGTAATTACAATGTGTGAATCATTTGAAGTAAAATTATGCAAAAAAAAAAAAAACAATAACTACTTTCGACATTGATACTTTTTAAAATTATTCTCCGTGTTCAAATTATATTTAATGAAGATAATTTTTTTTGAATTTGCGGTTATAATTTTCAACAATATTATTTTAACATTCGATTTTTCTGTAAAAAGTATAATATAATATAGTATTGCACCGCCGATACTTCTCTTTTCTAATTAATGCGCATGTTGTTGAAATTATTACGAGCTTTTGCATTGTCTGGGGTTGTGCTTTACAGTAGAGGGAAATATAATCGAATGTGGCTTCAATGGACCAAAGCCATGTTGTTGGTAAGTGTCAAAGGCATCATGTGGATCTGGTTGCCAGAGAAGGCGAATGAAGGATGCCTCAGCTTATGATATGTACCTTTTTACCAATAAAATAATTTAACACGGAGATTAAGTTTTGGGCACGCCATTGATTTAATCATTTCCTTAATCTATTTTTGTAGGGACCCAGTGAATTGAAAACAAACATTTTCTTGTTTTTTTTCAGACAAAGCTCAAGCTGACAAGCAGAAGCCTCCTTCTCAAAGAATGCCAATTGGAGCCACACTTGAAGATATTGAATTCTGGATTCAGGTAACAAATCTACCAATCCAAATGATTTCTACTGTGAATGCAATTCCTATTGCCATTGGTTTCATGTTGCCACAGCTCTATTCAAATTGACTTTGAGAATCTGAATTATGTAAAATGGGGAGGGATTATGAGAATCGTGGTGGCTATCTTGGTGGATGAACCATTGAAATAGGATTTAAGCTCAAATGAAAAAAAATCCACCATGCGATGTGACAATTGTTGGAAATTAATTTTAATTTTTTAAAATATAATTTTAATCAGACTTCAATTTTCCAATTAATGAAATTTTTTTAATAAATTTTTTTGTTGTTATTGAACTCATCAACACTTGAAGAGTGGGCTCTACTCTAAAAACACAATTTTAAGATAAATCCAAGATGACCCTAAAAAGAGTTGTATAATTCTCTATAGAAACTAACAAAACATCCTAAAATTAATTAAATCTTAAATTATAATTGTTATATGTAATTTCACTCAAATTTAAAAAAAAATCAAAAGTCAAGAAAAATAAAAATTATTTAAGTAAAAAAAAACTCAAATAAATTATCATTAATTTTTTTCAGAGTAGTCCCAAACTATTTTAATAGCTAATATAACTAACCATAGAGGAAAAATATGCAATAGTCTAATTTAAATTGAAAGTCATAAAACAATGAAACTAAAGGAGCTTCAGTCTTATAAAGGAGGCTCAAGGGAGTGGTAAACCGATTACTTAGGGCTAAGTAACCCCTATGGAAGATTTTCCCTCGCTTGAGTAGCAAGCAATCCACTACTTTTAATTGAGCTACTTTATTTTGATTTGGATAAAAAAGTAATTTCAATAACTAATTAAAAAAGATATTCAAAATTAAAATTAATTAATATAATTAGATAGTGTACACCACTTAATTCTATTTTCGTCAAAAGCATTAGTTTTATCGTTTTAGAATTTATGTGTAAATTTATTTAATTATAGAAACCAAGTAAAGTTAACTTTAATAAACAATTAATTTAATTTTCACTTTATACTCGATTATTTAATTTATTCCTCCAGTTAAATGATAATTTAAAAAAATCTAAATTAACCTTAGCTCATCTCTTGTTATTTTGAGAAAACGCAATTATTATTATTAGTAACTCATGCAATCTATTTCTCTATTTGGTTTATCCACTAGTTCTGAGTTTTACATGCAATTCATATAGAGTTGTAATGAACTAGCAGAATGATCGATTGTACATATATAATTAGGGCAAAAATAACACGTAATTAAGTTTTGACTCTTCGTTTATGAATTACATAATTATTTAATTATGGAGTCAAACCACTATAAATAACATGGCTAAACTCCTTATTATATATCATTACAAAAGCTACATGTGCTATTAAGATTTGATCTAATGACATTGTTATATCCATATTACCTTCATATGATATTCATGATCATGTGAGGTTTAATCTATTCACCTAAGTTGTCACTTTTATCTTAAGGTTTCTATTGCATCTACTATGATGAAAACAATCATTATATGCATCGATAATGATTAAATTATTTATCCTAAACAAATAGCTTGTGGTCATGTTCATTTTCATAAACCATAAAATGCTAACTAGAGGATATAATTTGCTTTTTATTGAGCTATGATTCTACTATCTATATGTGAAACTATGTAATGCAAAGTCATAGATCAAATATGCCAAACTTTTGCTTACTACTTCAAGACACATAAATTTTCATTACATCGAAATATACAAGTTATACATACATAACCATTCATGTACTTAAAATTAAGTTGAGTCAACACAAGTAAATTAATACACAAACAAATCTAGGATCAATTCATCCAAGGACTAGTCCAATGTACTATTAGTCTAGAATACTATATCTATGTTTCTATCTTAGGAGTTAATCCAACTTATATATGCAAGACAAACTATTTCCTAATTAGTCTTAGGGTAAACTATAAAAATAGTTGCTTTTGTTTGCTTTAGATTACATTTTAGTCACTTATGTTTGAAATGTTACGTTACCATTTTGTTACGAAGTGGTCACTCTGCTGTTAAGTTACGTTGTCTCCCTAAGGACAATCCTACGTGACAGTTCAAATGGGTTTTAAATGCCAACTTGGATGTCCAACTGAGACGAGAATGGGTTTTTAATTAAATAAATTTAATTAATTGAAAAGTTTTAACTAATTACACATTGAGCTGGAAAAGAAAAACCATTCGTCCCCTTTTTTGTTTTAGTTTTCTTTTCCATTTTGATTGAAAATATTATTCTCATCCAAGTTGGCATTTAAAACCTATTTGGACTACCGCGTAGGATTGCCGTTAGGGAGGTAACGGGGCCTAACGGTAGAGTGACTACTTCGTATCAAAACGATAACTTAAATGACTAAAACGTAACATTTCAAACATAAGTGACTAAAATATAATATGAGGCAAATAAAAGTAACTACTTTTGTAGTTTACCCTTAGACTGATATACAATATAATAAATTTTTTCACTTACAGGGTTGACAAAGACTTTGTCCCCTTCCTCAAATGGTAAAATTACCTTGTAACCCCTTCAAAATTTAAAAAATCACAAATTAATATAATAAAAATTTATAATTCAATCTCTAAGACTCCCTTAAAACAGTTTACTACCAATTTAAACAACCATCTAATATAAACAAAACAAATTTTCCGTAAGTTAGTATTAGTTAAAAGTTAAATCAATCCATGTCCATTTACTTTAAAGGCAAAACTTGGCCAACCATAAGGCGATCCAAAAGTCAAAGAGAACAGGTAATATCCTTTTTCTAGATACCGCAATAAAAATTGAAATTTGAAACTGATTACCATTACTTAACGGCTAAAGCCAAAAAGAGGATGTAAATTCGATTTATAAATATGGGCAGTTTTGGAATTTGAACAACAGTCTTCCCGTTTGCTGAAAACTATCCATTTCGTTTTCTGAAAAGAACACATCAAATTAAATTAACAGCCACAAAGTTTTCTTTTATAATCTTTCTATTCTCTGACCAAAGATCATATAAAATCTCACAATTTTCCAGCAATCGCTAAAAAATAATAAAAATCTCAAATCCGATCCCATGGCTTCTCGTCGGCGTATGCTGTTAAAGGTTATAATTCTCGGTGATAGCGGGTAATCTTTTTCTTTTTACCTATTTGAATTTGAAGATTTTTTTAAAAATTTCGGTGCGTTTTCAATTTAATCATGCATTTTCTTTTGATTTTTGTTTTTAGGGTTGGGAAAACATCTCTCATGAATCAGTAAGCTTTGAATCTGAAATCCTTTAAATTTTATTTAATTCTTCAATTTTGCATATGCTGGTTCTGATGTTTTAGTTTTTAATTTTATTGAAATTAGGTATGTTAATCGTAAGTTCAGTAATCAGTACAAAGCTACGATTGGAGCCGATTTTTTGACAAAAGAGGTTCAGTTTGATGATAGATTGTTTACATTGCAGGTAAAAATATGGTCATTTCTTAAACAGTACATTTTTATTTCTTGATTTTTATATGCAACTGTTTGCAATAGAATTTGGTTTCTCTTGTGCCTAATGATGATAATGCAATGTGAATTTTAGCATTTGTTTCAGTTTAATATATTGTCTGATTTTTCAATCCTTGAGTGGCTATCGTCAACTGTAGAAACCGAGCTCAGTTTTTTCTGTACTCTGCGAAGATTTTCATTTTGGTTGAGAAATAGAGATAAATAAATTTTAATTACAGTTCTTAGTGTTGATACTGATTTTCTTTTGCTTGCTTGCATAGATATGGGATACTGCTGGGCAGGAAAGGTTTCAAAGTTTAGGTGTGGCTTTCTATCGGGGTGCTGATTGCTGTGTACTTGTGCATGATGTTAATGTCATGAAGTCCTTTGATAATCTTAACAACTGGCGAGAAGAGTTTCTGATTCAGGTAGTGTTTCTATACTATGACACATGTAGCACCTTAATTGGAAGAATGACTAATGTTATCTTTTGGTTGAGTGTTCAGGCGAGTCCGTCTGACCCTGAAAACTTTCCATTTGTTGTGTTGGGAAACAAGGTTGATGTTGACGGTGGTAACAGTCGCGTGGTAAGATGCCTTTATCCCTTCCATGTTTGCTTACGATTTTCTTAGTGTTTTATAGTATCATATGGGAGTTCAAATGGGTTTCTTGATGGTGTATTTATGAGGTTATATCTCTCTGGTTTAGGTTTCTGAGAAGAAAGCAAAGGCATGGTGTGCTTCAAAAGGAAACATACCTTACTTTGAGACCTCTGCAAAAGAAGGATTCAATGTCGATGCTGCTTTTGAGTGCATAGCCAGAAATGCTCTCAAGAATGAGCCTGAAGAAGAAATGTAAGTATTTGCTTAAATCAACATGTTCTTAAAAGAAGCAGGTGATGCCTAATAAACTGTTAACACCGATGCATCAGTCTTCAAATAAATAAATAAAATATTAAAGTACAACATAACAAAGGTAGTTAATTGATGTTAGGAGATGTGTCTGAACTTTCTATGACGGAACAGCTTATTTCTTAAACAGCAACTGAATGCTCCTCATATTAAGAAATTTCTTAGGAACTTGTTTACTTGTTTTGTGGGTTTATTTTGAGCGGTGAACTATCCACACACCATTATGGGCCTGTTTGGTGAATGGCTTCAAGTGTGGCGGGGATGCATACTCACCACAGTGGAGTCAAAACTGACGTGTTGTTGGGGTAATGTAATTCCAATTTTGAACTGCTTTGTTACTGGAATTCTTCCTTGGGGATCTTTGTTTTATGTGCATTAGATTCTTTTAGCATCTTCTATTAGGTGGACCATGGGTTCTTGTTAAAGTTAAAAAACCAGTTGAGCCTTATACAGTTCAAAAGCTAATCTGCAGGATATAGGACTTTTTCTAATAGACAATGAATTTCTCATAAAATTTGCTTTATCCCTAATGTTTCAGTCTGTCTGTATATTTAATGAATTGTTTCACATGTATAAAATATAATTTCCATATGTATGTGTATGATGCTATTGATGGTTTATAGAAAGCCTTATGAATGTACAAATTACATTGGGTTACCAGTCTTTGCTAATTGGTTTTGTTCACTACTTGTGTTCTCTGATGGTGAATTGAAAGCTACCTTCCCGAAACCATTGATGTTGCTAGTGGAGGACGGCCACAGAGATCTACAGGCTGCGAATGTTAAATGAGTCATTGGATGGATCTTGTTTTGTCAGAGTTGCAAAAACAGCTGCCAAAGATTTCGCATTTCTATCAGTTAATATTGCAGGCTCTGACTATTAGTAATAAACTAGTGATGACATAAGACTTGGATTTTTGTATCATAAATTGGTTAGAAAAGTAAAGTTGGGTTGATCCTCCTCTTGTTGATTTTTCATTCAACTTCCAACTAAAAAAATTCATGTTTAAAAGTAATTGTACCATGCCTCCTACTTACTACGCTGTGATCACTCATATTCTGTAATAATAAAATATGGAGCTTCTGTTGTATTCCCTTTTTATGTTTTCCATCATGTATCGTACTGATGATGGATAATCTTGATGGGCAAATTACTTACACTTCCATCGCTAAAAATAGTTGAATTTGGTGCAACTTTTCAATCCGTTGTGAGCTACTGCCATGTCAGGTGTCAAATTGAAGCCTGGGCTGAGCTAAAGGAATGAACAGGTCGACTTTATTACGGTTTGGTTTGGTTAGTTTTGTCAGTCAAAAATGAATTCAAGTGGCTCCGAGATTGGACACTGGTGGGGGTCCCTTCATAATAAGTGATACACAAATTGGGCTACATGTCGGACAGAAATGCATTTATGTAGGATTCCAACCTGTATGCACTTAATATTTTATTTTGTTTAAGTTAATATATACGGAGGTACTTAAATTTGATAATCTGTATTTATTTGGTTTTTAAGCTTGAATGGTGTAAGTCAATTTGGTACTATTTTTAGGTATTTGACAAACATTGTTAAAAAAACTGATGTGATGCTGACCTGGACGTTAATGCCATGTAAATATATTTTAATGGTGTTAGTCAAACACCTAAAAAAATACTAAGTTAGCTTACGGTACCAATTAAGTCCCAAAAGAAAAAAAATAGGTACCAAATGGGTACAAGTTGTCAAGTTCAAGTGCCTTCGTATATATTAACTCTATTTTTTCCTTAAAGGGCAAAGTTTAAGTATGACTGTAACCCTCTTTGGCAAGCGGATTTCTGCATAAACGAATGGTTTGGCTGATGAGCAACTTTGGTAGTGTTGTTACCTATGGCTTGGATGTTTGTTTGGGCTGATGAGCAACTTTGGTAGTGTTGTTATCGATGGCTTGGATGTTTGTTTGGGCTGATGAATACCTCCCTCTCTGCAACATGGTTTGAGACGTGTAGGTATCTATCTATTTGCCCTACCAGTGTTGTGGTTATGGTGCCTCTGTTGGAGAAGTTATTGTTTCCCGTTCCATGTTCTGCTATAACGAACTTGTTTTACTGCTCGAGCCATCGTGTTGGGCCTTGTACAAGTTTCGGTTAAATTGAATTCAGTCCACTTGAGTGTGGCATATTTGATAAAATAGAAGTATGGGTCAACTTGGATACTAAGTCTCCCAATCAAATACTTTGAGGTGGTTTGATAAGCTTGAATTTCTTGTATCTTTTGGTGATTGAAGTGCTATTTTTTATAGATAAATATCATATTTATTCAAGAGAGTTTTTGAGTTGTTGAAAGACTAATTTATGAAGACTTTTACTTGATAAATACTCAAAATAATTGATAAGATAATTTTAATTTTTAAATAAGAGTTTAAAGCCTATCAAAATACTATTTCTGATCACATTGGAAAGCCTATAAATAGGTGGTTGATCGACATTCTACTTCAACTGTGTGGAGTGTCTCCAACATGCCCTCGTGTAGGGATTTGTTATGGAGGAAAATTATGTAAAGTGAGGTATTTGGGGGAGAGTGATTTGTACAATTAGGATTGGTATTAAGGTTGCAATTACTTTTGTGTAGGGATAGATTGGGATTAAGCCAATAGGTGATCCAAACAATTGGTGAATAAAATCATTATTTGAGTGAGGCTTCGCAGATAGAGGATTGGGAAATCCAAACTGCGTTAACAAAATATCGTGTGTCGATTCTCTTTTTACCTATCCCTTTTACCCACTTACGTTTTGGATTTATTTTACAAACTCTCTTAATTCTATCCAAATTTTATTCCAACAAAAGTTAGAACGAAACTATTTTTTGAATGGTTGTAAACCAAGTTTTGTTGTTCCACCAATAGTACATACATCAATGCTGGAACGAAGTGCAAATCGAGAGATCTTCCAATTGGTACCAGAGCAAGGTCCTAGAGTTATTTGAAAACAATCCAAAGTTCAGTTTGCATAAATGAAGTTTATCGATGCTTTGTAGGCTTGGGCGAAAACGTGGTGCTACACTTAATGACTTGGGAGTAGATTTTGAGGGCACACCATATTGAAAGTTATGTTTTGTATGATGTGATAAATTTATGAAAACAATTTGACAAGTATGGTGAGGGTGAAGAAAGCAACAAAAAGGAATTCTAGTGTTGAATAAAGTCCAATAAAAAATTTAGATGAGGAGTCTCTTGTAGTCGATGTTGTAGGGCTAAGGAAATATGACAAAAATTGTATTAAATTGACATGGGTAATATTGATAGCTGTTGGTTTATGCTTTGTCAAAGGAGTCAACCTGGCAAAGCAAATGGTAGATGTTGATTTATTCTTTATATGGTGATCTCTTTATGCAACTTAATGTTGTTTTTGTTAGATACTATATGATTTATGTTCAACTTATTTGTCATGCTCTATATCTCTTGAAATTAATTTTAAGAATGTGTGTACGCTTGATGGACAATGGGATGAACAAACATATTGATCGGGAGACTCGTTTGAAAATAGAGTAAGATTATGAACTGGCACGGAGAGAAGATGATATCAACAAAATATGATACTAATTTGGTTTTTGATCGTTGCTCTTACTAATCAGTTCCAGATTTTTTATGCAGTCACTTTGTGCATATATTGTTTTCAAACTTGAAGTTGGTTGTTGTTGCACTTGGTTTTATTCTTAATCCCTACTAGTTTATTGGATGTTTATGCTATAACAACTCGTTTTTTAGTGGCAAAAATCTCGTCGTAGTTTGGCAACCTGGGCGAACACTTTTTGTTATCTAAAGGCGAAGACTCTGAAGTGGGCGAACAGAGGGCCCAGCAGGCGAACATGCAGGGCTTCGGCTCCGCGCACCTACTGACACCTTTCGAAGCATTTTTTAGTGTGCGCTTTAGTTTTCGAATGTGTCATTCAACATCACGAGTCTACAAGCCTTTCTCATATTGAAAGTTATGTTTTGTATGATGTGATAAATTTATGAAAACAATTTGACAAGTATGGTGAGAGTGAAGAAAGCAACAAAAAGGAATTCTAGTGTTGAATAAAGTCCAATAAAAAATTTAGATGAGGAGTCTCTTGTAGTCGATGTTGTAGGGCTAAGGAAATATGACAAAAATTGTATTAAATTGACATGGGTAATATTGATAGCTGTTGGTTTATGCTTTGTCAAAGGAGTCAACCTGGCAAAGCAAATGGTAGATGTTGATTTATTCTTTATATGGTGATCTCTTTATGCAACTTAATGTTGTTTTTGTTAGATACTATATGATTTATGTTCAACTTATTTGTCATGCTCTATATCTCTTGAAATTAATTTTAAGAATGTGTGTACGCTTGATGGACAATGGGATGAACAAACATATTGATCGAGAGACTCGTTTGAAAATAGAGTAAGATTATGAACTGGCACGGAGAGAAGATGATATCAACAAAATATGATACTAATTTGGTTTTTGATCGTTGCTCTTACTGATCAGTTCCAGATTTTTTATGCAGTCACTTTGTGCATATATTGTTTTCAAACTTGAAGTTGGTTGTTGTTGCACTTGGTTTTATTCTTAATCCCTACTAGTTTATTGGATGTTTATGCTATAACAACTCGTTTTTTAGTGGCAAAAATCTCGTCGTAGTTTGGCAACCTGGGCGAACACTTTTTGTTATCTAAAGGCGAAGACTCTGAAGTGGGCGAACACAGGGCCCAGCAGGCGAACATGCAGGGCTTCGGCTCCGCGCACCTACTGACACCTTTCGAAGCATTTTTTAGTGTGCGCTTTAGTTTTCGAATGTGTCATTCAACATCACGAGTCTACAAGCCTTTCTCATTTCAGTGCTCGCCTTTTAAATCCGAAAATAGTGGTTTTGAAATCTCATTTTTGATGTTCGAGTCCGTAAATATTATTATTTAATATTTATGAGGTAAGTATAAAGTTTAATTAAAGTTTGGTCCATTAATTGTCAATCAGATATTTAATTAAGGTACAAGGATTAAATTGTAAAAGTGATAAAATTTAATCCCTATGAATTTTTAATTACTTTAAGGACCAATTAAGCAATTGGACCTTCTTTAAAATGCCAATCGGTGGTGGATGATATATGGCCTCTACTAACTTTGTTAATTCGATTCATGTTTAATTAATCAAATTTTAATTAAGTAAATTATAATTAATTAAAGGTTAACTAAAGTATATAAGTTAAAATTGAAATAAAACAATTTATTTTCATTCATTTTATCTTTTCACAAAGCAAAGGAAGAATATTAGGGTTTGAAACTTTCACTATTTGGTTCTTCAATTAGTAAGCATTTTCAATCCCGTTTCTTATAATTATTATGTTTTTGAGATCCTGTGAGCTTGATTTTGCTAACTCATATACTATTTTGCAAAACTGTTAAAGTTTTCAAAATTTCTTATTATTAAACACTTGATGAAATTGGTGTTAATTTTTTAGATTTTAAGCTTAGATATATATAAAAAAGACTAGTTTGTAAAGTTAAATTGCTAGTTTTTGAACATAGGGACTAAAGTGCATAAATTTCAAAATTTATGTAAATTTTTTATAATTTTAGATAATGTAGGGATGTATAAGGATGAAATTGAGATCAGTTTTAAAATCGAAGCTCAAACTTGAATGATATGATAATTTCTATTTTAAGGACTAAATTGACTAAAATGCAAAAATTTAGAGGAATTTGAAAAATGAAATTGAACTAATACATGTTTATAATAGGCTGTTATAAGATGTTTGGAATTGATAAATTGGAATAAATTATTATAGAACGGGAATTGAATCAACCAAAGAATAATCAAGGAAAAGGTAAAATTACAGATTAGTCCTCGATGTCTTGTTTGTTGTTGTTCTTATCAGGTAAGTTCATATGAAACTTACTAAGTTAATTATTATTTTATTTTTATTGTATTATTTTGTTTGTTTGTTAAATTGATATGAAAATAATGACTTTTGGCATCGAATGGACTAAACCGTAAAGAATAAAATATGACACAAACAAATACGAGATAATGAATGGATATGAAATGTTTATATGATTGGATGACATATAAATGATGACATTACAGGGATTGAAATGATTTGAATATTGTAATATTGCCTGTGTGAACTTAATAAACAATTAGGATATGAATGGTAAGCCATTACGATCCCGAAAAGTAAAACAGGTGTTTGATCTGGGATTAATACAATGACTTGAGATCTACCATTTGTTACGGACTCTCTGAAGCTAGTGTTAGTAGCACCGTACTAAGCTAGTGTTAGCAACCCTGATATGAAGCTAGTGTTAACAGCCTGAATATATCAGCTTATGTGAACAAAATTAGTCTCGTGGATCCGAGCTCAATTTACTAGGGTTCTTCGAGATAAAAAAAAGGAAATGAGATCGGTACTAAATGGAAACAGAATGGTTGAAATGAATGTATATAAATGAAATTATGTGTTATAAGATGAATATGACTTAGTCGTTATTAGATGAAATGTTATGTATTATTTGAATGTATTATAAATTCATGACATGTAGTTGAACTAACCTATTTGAAGAGTTTTGTTGAAATGCACATGAAAGTATAAGATGCAAAGGATTATCATGCTTAATTCAAACATGTTTAGTTACTTAAATTATTGAAATGTCAAGGTAAGTTAAGTAAATTTCATATGGATTTACTAAGCATTTGAAATGCTCACCCCGTTGTCTTTCCTCTTTTTGTAGATTGTCTACTTGTAGAACACGTCTTGCGGATCATCCAAAAGCTCACATTATCCAGCTCTGACTCGGTAGTCTTTTGATCGTTTTAAATTGGTTATGTGACATGTACTTAGGTGTTAATATATATATTTACTATGAACAATAGTTGGTTTGAATTTGATTAATATTTGAATTAGGGAATGTTATGTATGTGTCTATGTTTGGTTATAAGTTAAGCTATGAATGTGGTATATAAGTGGTAAATTTGAATGTGGAATGGTAAGTTCAATGTGATGAGTTTGAATGGTTAAATGGTATGATTTTGAAAGTTAAGTTTGTATGTTGGTATGATAAATTGGATGCCAAATTGGTTAAATTGTTAAGTTGGATGGGTTATGAATGATTGTATGCTTGAGTTGGTATGTTTTGGATCAGTTTGGCGCAGGTATAAGTGTGCATTTATGCACTAGTTGTATAAGTTGTTTGTTGGCATGAAATAGACACCAAAATGAAGATTTTTTGCAAACTTAATAGGAGGTATCAATGCCATGGGGTTGGGTATCAATACTTCAAAAATTTTATTGAATTTTCAAAACATCAAACCTTAAAACGATATCAATACCATAATAAAGTATCAATACTTTACATAGTGTATCAATACTTTAGAACAAGTATCCATACTTGTCATTTTTTTTATCAATTTCTCAAAACTTCAAAGTTAAAAATAGTATCGGTACCTATTATGGGTATCCATACCTTTCCAAAATTTTTGAAAGTTTACAATTTGATCCTATTTCGAGCTCGGTTCAACAAAAGAGATTTCATAAGCTCGATTAAGACTTGAATTTAATTGTGTATCATAATATATAGGTAACTATGATATGATTGAATATTTGATTGATTTATTTATGGTGTACTTGATATGAAATTTTAAAAACGTTGTAAAAATATCCCTATTGATCTCGGGTTATTTTTAAAGCATTCGTATGTTTGTATAAGACCCGGGAAAGAATGTTCATGATATTTAATATTGTTTTGTTTTTTATTGCATGAACGATCATGAATGATTATGTGAAATGATGATTTGTTGTGAATTTGATAGTAGTTACTTCGACAACAACTATAACATCCCATAACTTGGACCTAATGATCGAGTTGGATAAAGGGTGTTACAAATGCACTTTACTGAAATGTTTTAGAGAAGATCATAAAGTGAAAAGAACCCTCTTTGGCATCTTTTCCAAAAATGGGAGATTGTGGCAGTAGCAAATTGCCTTATGGTGCATAGTGCATAGTGCATAGTGATGATTTGATGATGCATGGTAATAGGGAGAGCTTAAGCAAGACAATTGGTGATGCATACTCTTAGATGGGTTTCAATTGAGTTCTCTTTATTTTCACATTTTGTTATGAAGGCTAACAATTTGTTATAAGATTTTGTCAAAAATGTCAAAAGGGAGATTGTTGGGGGAGTTGTCGTTGCTTGTTCCATGTTTTGTTCTAATGAACCTATTTTACTGCTTGGGCCATCGTGTTGGGTCTTGTATAGATCTTGGTTAAGCTGAATTCGGTCTACCTGAGTGTGACATATTTGACAAAACAGAAGCATGGGTTGACTTGGATACTAAGTTTCTCAATTGAATACTTTGAAGTGGTTTGATAAGCTTGAAAGTATTTTGTCCCTTGGTGATTGAAGTGTTATTTTTTAGAGATAAGTATCATATTTATTCTAGAGAGTTTTAGAGCTGTTGAAAAACTGATTTATGAAGACTTTTGCTTAATAAATACTCAAGATAATTAATGGGATCATTTTAATTTTTAAATAGGAGTTTAAAGCTTATCAAAACATTATTGTTGATCACATTAGAGAGCCTATAAATAGGCTATCGATCAATATTCTACTTCAGTCGTGTGGGGCATCTCTAACACGCCATTGTGTAGAGATTTGTTATGGAAAGAAATTATGTAAAGTGAGGTCTTTGGGGAGAGTGATTTGTACAATTGGGGTCGGTATTGGAGCTAGAATTTTTTCTTTGTGTAAGTGTAGATTGGGCTTAAGCTAATAGGTGATCCGAACAATTGGTGATCTAAACAATTGGTGAATAAAATCATTCTCTAGCTGAGAGGAACCCGAACTGTGGTAACAAATACCGTGTGCCAATTCTCTCTTTACTTATTTCTAACTCACTTGCGCTTTGGATTTGTTTTGCAAACTCTCTTAATTCTATCCAGATTCTATTTCAAAAGTTAGAACAAAAATGTATTTTATACGGATGTAAACCAAGTTTTTTTGTTCCACCAATAGTACATACATCAATGCTAAAAGAAGTGCAAACCGAGGGATATTGCAGCCCCTTGGCCTCCTTGATGTAGGCTTGACTTTGGGTCGATGCGCTCCTTGTTTCCTTTTGTTTGAGATTGGCTCCCTTGTTGTCTGACCTTTGGAATGCTGTACTTGGTCTCTTTTCGTGAATAAGTACAAACAATAAGTAAAAAAGATCGAATAACACAGGCTATTGGGAGGAATAGAACAACATTGTAACTCTCTTTATTACTGCTATGGTATGACATTCCTAAGCAACTCATCCACAAAGAACCTCTTATATCATCTATACATTTGTTTTATTTCCATGAATATAACTCACAATATTAACCCAAAACAATAAACATTTACAACCTTCCAACAAGATAGATAGAAAAAGAGGAGGCCATGGAACACCTTTGGAGATTTAATGATGAGTGGTAGCAAAGAGACTGCAAACCATCATCCCCCTTTAAACGACTCAGTGATATGTGCATGTGGTTTTCTTAAATTTAATGAGCTTGGTCTTTGTAGAATCAATGACCAAAGGGCAAGAAATTTGTTTCCGGTGCTTCGTTCTCACAAGTTTCCCGACCACATTTCCCCTCGACTGGACTTCAAACTTCAGCACCAATGGAATTTCAGCAGCACCATTTTGTGTAAATGTTAAGGTTGATCCAGCCCCATAAAGTGGCACTTTTTTCCCTTCCAACACCACTGATACAGTCCTACGGCTCTTCCTTGGCTGATAATATTTCTTCAGCTGCAAAAGATTTAGTTAAGACATTCACTTTATTGCATCACAAGTTTATAACCAAACATGATCGGGATTTCAATGAATCGTCAACACGAAATCGTACCTGACCGGTTGCAACGGGAATTTCTGAGTATACGAGATTGACGGGATTGGAAGTAACATGAATACCAAATATTGTAGCAGGGTTGTATACACTCAGCTTCAAGGTGCCATTGACAGTCAGCAATTTTGTTGGTACCCCTGAGAAATCTGAACCTTCCCCGATATAGAAGTTGTGCACTGCAAAGCTCTGCGAGACTCACATTCTTCATCAAATCAACTCTAACATATAAAACAAGTGATAAAATATGCATATTGCATTTGCATATGAGTGGAGCAACTCATGGTTTCTGCGGCTCTTGTTGTTCCAATAGGGTCGGAAGCGTGTAAATTATTGTACTAAAAAATCACACAAAGTTCAATTACCAGGGAAGAGAGGTGGATCACAAGGATCTCTTAAATACCAAGTATTTCCTTAGTCAGAATATTCCTTCTAACGTAATTTAATAGCACAATTAAATACTACTATTATACCCTCAAATATTGAAAGAAAAATAGGACAAAAGAACATAAGAGTTTTAACGAGGTTCGGTAAATTATACCTACGTCCTCGGGCACTAACACCAGATGATAACTTTACTATCTCCAAAATATTACAAACAAATAGAATTCCTTAAGAATTCTCAAATGGGAGAAGAGAGAAAACTAAGAGAGAAAGATTGGTTGGGATGAATTGAAATGAGAAATGAGAAGGCCTATTTATAGTTGAGGTTTAAGGACCAAACAATAAATAGCCCATTATCTCAAGGACCAAAAAAAAAATTATCCCATGCCACTTTTTCAAAGTCAACTTTAGGGTGCTAAACTTGCACCACTTTGTATTGTTTGCCATTAATGTTGTCTCCCATTAATGTTAACAATCTCCACCTTGAAGATTTGATTAGGATAATCACATCTTCACACACTTCTTTCAACTCCCCAAATTCGATAAAGCTATCTTTTGTAGTGCCTACAAATGCACTTTCGAGCGCCATACACCTGAAGGTGCTCAAATTCTCAGGATGTTAATCAAGTTCAAACAATGATTAAACTTGATTGTTGTTACCACCTTGGTCATCATATCTGCGGAATTATCTGCTGTCAGAATCTTCTGAAGTAGAATTTTTCCTTTTTCAAAGACTTCCCGCACAAAGTGATATCTTACGTCGATATGCTTGGTTCTTGAATGATAGACTTGATTTTTCGCTAAATGAATAGCGCTCTGACTGTCACAATATAAACTTATGTGACTTTGAACAACTCCTAAGTCTTTCAACAATCCATTAAGCCAAATAGCCTCCTTAACAGCTTCTGTAACTGCCATATATTCTGCCTCTGTAGTAGACACAGCTACTGTAGACTGTAAGGTAGACTTCCAACTCACTGGGGCTTTCGCAAGAGTAAACAGATACCCCGTAGTTGAACGACGTTTATCTAAATCACCAGCAAAGTCGGAATCAACATATCCAACTACAAACTGACCAAGTGCTTCATCCTGTTCAAAAATTAAACCAACATCTACGGTTTTTCGAAGATACCGTAGAATCCATTTCACAGCTTGCCAATGTCCTTTTCCAGGATCATGCATATACCTGCTCACAACTCCAACAGCTTGTGAAATGTCAGGCCTCGTACACACCATCGCATACATCAAACTCCCAACTGCATTAGCATATGGGACTTTCGCCATATATTCTCTTTCATCTTCAGTCTTCGGAGATAATTGAGCACTAAATTTCAAATGAGAAGCAAGTGGGGTACTTACATGTTTTGTGTTTTCATTTACACCAAAACATTGTAATACCTTTTTCAGATATTGCTTCTGATTTAAACAAAGCTTGCCTCTCGGTCTATCTCTACTTATCTCCATGCCGAGAATCTTCTTGGCCTTACCTAGATCTTTCATCTCGAACTCTTGATTCAACTGAGCCTTCAGCTTATCTATCTCATTTTGGCTCTTCGAAGCGATTAACATATCATCAACATACAAGAGTAGATAAATGAAAGATCCGTCATGCAGCTTCTGCAAATATACACAATTGTCATATTTGCTTCTTGTGTACTTCTGCCTTCTCATAAAGCTATCAAATCGTTTGTACCACTGCCTCGGGGATTGCTTCAATCCATATAGCGATTTGTTAAGCTTACAAACCCAATTTCTACCACCAGCATCTGTGTATCCTTCTGGCTGAGTCATATAGATCTCCTCTTCTAACTCACCATGCAAGAAAGCCGTCTTAACATCAAGTTGAGCTAGCTCCAAATTCAACTGTGCTACCAAGGCCAACAAAATTCTAATGGAGGAATGCTTCACAACAGGGGAAAATACATCATTGTAGTCAATTCCCTCCTTCTGAGCGTAGCCTTTAGCTACCAATCTTGCCTTGTAGTGAATATCCTTCTTGCTAGGAGATCCATCTTTCTTTGCGAATACCCACTTGCATCCGATTGCCCTTTTACCTTTCGGTAATTGCGCCAACTCCCAAGTATTGTTCTTCCGGAGAGACTGCATTTCTTCATCCATGGCGCTTTTCCATTTATCACTTTCTAAGCTTTGCATTGCTTCTTGATAAGTGATAGGAATATCATCAACAACGGGAAGGGCGTAGGCCACCATATCAGTAAATCGAGCAGGTTTACGAATTTCTCTCCGTGGCCTTGCAACTGCAACTGGTTCTGGTGTACTTAATGGTTCTTGGGTCAGAACCTCTTCAACCTCTAATTCCTCCATTGTGGCTGGAGAATTAGACTTATTAACTGGGCAAATCCCCATCTGCTCAAACTCCACCTATTTTGGAGTACACTCCACCTGCTGTGGAGTATTGCTCGTCTGAATATCTTTATCTGCTACCTTTTTCAATGTGGCAGATTCATCAAAGGTAACATCTCTGCTACAGATCATTTTCTTTGTGCTTAAGCACCAAAGACGAAATCCCTTCACTCCAGAAGTGATTCCCATAAAGAGAGCTTTCTTTGCCCTCGGATCTAACTTTGACTCCTTCACATGGTAATATGCAGTGGTTCCAAACACATGTAAGGAATCATAATCTGTAGCCGGTTTTCCAGACCATACCTCCATAGGAGTTTTTCTTTCTAATGCAGATGATGGCAAACGATTAACAAGATGGCCAGCGTATGTCACAGCCTCAGCCCAAAATTGCTTGCCCAACCCAGCATTGGACAACATACATCGAACTTTCTCCAGCAATGTTCGATTCATACGCTCTGCCAATCCATTCTGCTGTGGTGTATCCCTAACTGTGAAGTGTCGAACAATACCATACTCTTGGCACACATCGAAGAACGGATCACTTTTATATTCCCCTCCATTGTCCGTCCTAAGCCGCTTGATTTTCTTGCCAGTCTGGTTTTCGATCATAGTTTTCCATTTAAGAAAAACTCTAAGCACTTCATCCTTAGTTCTCATGGTATACACCCAAACTCTTCTGGAAAAGTCATCAACAAAAGTAACAAAGTAGTGTTTTCCTCCCAATGAAGGTGTCTTGGAAGGCCCCCACACATCTGAGTGAACATATTCCAAAATACCTTTTGTATTATGGATAGCAGTACCGAATTTCACTCTCTTTTGCTTTCCCAGAACACAATGCTCGCAAAATTTTAATTTGCAAGCCTTTGCACCTTTCAATAATCCTTGCTTTGCCAGAATTTGCAAGGATTTTTCGCTGGCATGTCCCAACTTCATATGCCACAACTGCATTGAGTCCAAGTCTTTATTACTGGAAGCTGCAGCGACTGCTCCAATAACTGTACTACCTTGGTAGTAATACAAGTTATTTTTCCTGATGCCCTTCAATATCACAAGTGCGCCAGATGTCACTTTCAAAACCCCATCTCTCATAGTAACAACTGAACCATTGGATTCCAAGGCTCCCAATGAGATGAGATTTTTCTTCAAACTGGGCACGTACCGAACATCAGTCAGAACTCTGGTTGATCCATCTTTATTCTTTAATTGGATTGAACCTATCCCAACAGTTTTACAGGCATTGTCATTGCCCATATAAACAACTCCTCCATTTAGTTCTACTAAATCAGAGAACCACTCCCGGTTAGGGGACATATGATAGGTACAACCCGAATCCAATATCCACTCATCTGAATGGAACGACGATGATGATGCAACTAGTATAGTTCAGAGTCACTAGTATCATGCTTAGCAACACAAGCATCTACAGCAGCTTTTCCCTTATTCTTCAGCTTTGGACAATTTTTCTTCCAGTGGCCTTTCTCATGACAAAAAGCACATTCATCTTTCCCGAGTCTGGACTTTGACTTTGATCTCCCCTTTTGAGTTTTCTTTCGAGTGTATGAACGACCTCGGACTACTAAAGCTTCTGTATCTCTGATTGAGTTTTTCTGTTTGTCCTTCTTTCTCTGTTCATAACTGTATAAGGCCGCACAGACTTCGCTCAGAGATATATCACTCCTGCCATGAAGTAGAGTAGTTTCTAGGAACTCAAACTCCTCAGGAAGTGACCCCAACAGCATCAAAGCCAAATCTTCATCTTTGAATGTCTCATCCATATTCAGCAAATCAGTGACTAACTGATTAAATTTGGTGATGTGATCATTCATTGTGGTACTTGGGACGTATGTGAAGCGAAACAGTCTTTTCTTCAAGTGGAGCTTATTTTGACTGTTTTTCTTCAAAAAAATTTCTTCAAGTGCCACCCACAACTTATTTGCAGAAGTCTCCTTTGAAAAAGCATACCTCTGCTCTCGAGAAAGGCATGATCGAATTGTGCCACATGCCAACCGATTGATCGCCTTCCAATCTTTCTCCTGTACATCATCTGGTTTCTCTTCATCAATGGCAATGTCTAGACCCTGCTGAAAAAGGGCATCTAGAACCTCACTTTGCCACATACCAAAATGGCCCGTGCCATCAAAGATCTCCACGGCCAATCTTGCATTTGCAATTGTCGGTCTTGTCCACATGGACGATGTTGAAGCTCCTACACCGACTGTTTTCTCCATAATATTTCAATATACCTAAGGAAATCTTTTCTGATGTGGAAGATCAGTTCAAACTGCAACCACAGAGCATACTACGATTAACCTTCGGCTCTGATACCACTTGTTGTTCCAATAGGGTCGGAAGCGTGTAAATTATTGTACTAAAAAATCACACAAAGTTTAATTCCCAGGGAAGAGAGGTGGATCACAAGGATCTCTTAAATACCAAGTATTTCCTTAGTCAGAATATTCCTTCTAACGTAATTTAATAGCACAATTAAATACTACTATTATACCCTTAAATATTGAAAGAAAAATAGGACAAAAAGAACATAAGAGTTTTAACGAGGTTCGGTAAATTATACCTACGTCCTCGGGCACTAACACCAGATGATAACTTTACTATCTCCAAAATATTACAAACAAATAGGATTCCTTAAGAATTCTCAAATGGGAGAAGAGAGAAAACTAAGAGAGAAAGATTGGTTGGGATGAATTGAAATGAGAAATGAGAAGGCCTATTTATAATTGAGGTTTAAGGACCAAACAATAAATAGCCCATTATCTCAAGGACCAAAAAAAAATTTATCCCATGCCACTTTTTCAAAGTCAACTTTAGGGTACTAAACTTGCACCACTTTGTATTGTTTGCCATTAATGTTGTCTCCCATTAATGTTAACAGCTCTAAGGTTACTGTCAACAGTAATGAACTTGGAGATTTTGATTTATTTTCTTTCCACTTTTCGTTAACTCTTTTCATTTTTTCCTCTCAACCAAACAGACCTAAACGTGTTAGAGAGTATAAATATTCTCACTTTTTCTGATATTTTAACATAAGTATGATTAGAAAATGAAGAAATGGATAAAATTAGCATACCTTGACCAGGATTTCAGCTTTGTAAGGCCTGCTGGCACCCCAAATAATCAAGCAAAACACAGTAAACAATACCACAAAAGTGAAAAGAGCAATCAAGGCCTGGCAACGCCTAGTGAAAGCCTTATCCTCGAACTCATCATAGGGCCCTTCTTCCATAATTACCCCACACTCAGGCCACCCTTTATCATTCCTCTTCCTCCCCCCTTTCCTACCGGAGGACGAGCGGAATATCCCCGAAAACCGACTAGCCGAAGAGTTCCTGGAATGGCGGCCAACGGAGGAAGGGTGTGAAGGTGACTCCATGGGACTCGGTTGCATGGTGGATGACTTGTCTCCATCATGAGAGTCTCGTGATGGACTCTGAACATAGTATACGGGACGTTTGGGAGACCTCGACGGTGATGATGGAGCAAGGCTTGTGATATCCGATTCCGACTTCGTTCACAGCATCTTTTCTGCTTGGGGTGCACTCCAAAACTCTAAGAAAACAACTAAAGCATGCAGAGCAGAGCACTAAAAACAGAGAATTTAGTACCCAATACAAAGAAAATTCATGGAATTCTTGCCAAAAACTTTAAGCAAGCAAGGAAAAGAGATGATACAAATTAATAACTGAAGAAGGAAAAGAAAAACATTACAGATAATATAAAGGTGAAAGAGGCAGCAATTGAGTTCACTAACTCTCTGTTTCACTCTTTGTCTGTCTTTTTATTGTTGCATACGGATAGAGTAAAGTAATCCAAAAGAAAGACAACTGGTTTTTTTTTTTCTAATTTTAAAAAAGTCCATGAATTTTTATATTAAATAGACAAAGTATCATATTTTAAAATTTTTATTACACTTAAATAAGTCATTTTCTTCTAATTTGTATTAAATAAACATTTAATCTTTAATTTATATTCAAAGTTCTAGTATTTTAATTTATATTTAAATAAACATTTCATTTTGCATAAAAAAATTATTTAAAAAATCAAACACATTTTCTAATAAATAATTCAATAAAATTTATAATTTTATTGACCAAAAATAATTTTATAATTAGTGTATTATATTTTATATTACTCATATAAATTAATAAAATAAATTATTTATATTAATTATATTTAGATATATCATATCGTTTTTTTAGTCTATAATTATTATATTTGTTTTGACTTTTTTAAATAGGGCATGTTTTATATCATATATATTTTTATTTAAAATTTTTTTTTTTAAAAAAGTGAGATGATGTAACATAGAGAAGAGGTTTGGGACCATAGCTGGCTCCTCGCACTGAGTGGTAGGTTCGGGAATATAAGTGTCGGCAGCTAATTATTTTTCTATATTTTGGAAAAATCAGATTAAATAAAATTTTGGTAATATTTATATATTATTAAAAGTATTGAACTAGTACCTAATTTTGATTGGATTCCTTCACTCAACCACCTTTTCTTGTCGTCGTTTCTTCTGCCAAATTATATTAATTTATTAATTCTTTGTATTATTTGGGTAAATATACATTTTGGTATGTAAACTTGCCTTCAAAGTTCAAATTGGTACCTAAGGTTTTTTCAATCCAATTAGGTACTTGAACTTGGCTTTAACATTCAATTTGGTACTTAAAGTTTATTTTGATCCAATTAGGTATTTAAACTTGGCTTCTTGGTTCAAATTGGTACCTAAACTTGGTTTTTTGGTCCAAGTTAGTACTTATGGTAAATGACCTTTTTGAACCAATTTGAATTATGAAGCCAAATTCAAGTACTAATTTGAACAATTTTGGGTACCTAATTGGACCAAAAAAAGTTTAGGTACCAAATTGAACATTGAGGCCAAGTTTAGGTACTCAGTTGGACAAAAAAATAAGTAAAGCCAATTTTAAGTACCAAAATGTATATTTACCCTTATTATTTCTGGTATAGTGGCTGTATTAATTAAATTTATTGCTTTACTTTAGCACCACAAATCCGAAGAAATATGCATTGTTTTGATAAAGAAGCATTAGCCTACTAAGAAAGTCTTATTTTACTTTTTAATGTATATTTTATTGTATTCAAAATAATATTTTACTTTTTTTTTCTTGTATCTAAAAATAATTATTAAAAAAATAGAGAGATTTATTGTATTTTAATAGGTCAATTTAGTCTTAATTTGATTGACATATGCATTGTTGCCAATGTAAGAGGACGTGGGTTTAAGTACGTTGAAGCACATTATCCTCCTATTTATGGGTTGGGGAGGGACTATGGGTAGTTCTAAACATGTATTTCTATTATTATGAAATTCATAAATGAAGTAATTAATCGTGGGGTTACAATTATCTTGTTTGTAGTGACGAATCTTGTATGTGTTCCTAATAAAAGAAAATAAAAGAAATTTGTCAAAATTTTGAGGTCTTAAAGGGTTGTGGAAACACATAAGAACTCTTGAATGGAAGTGTAAAAGAGATGTAACTCAAGTTCTTTCGTAAATGGTAAGATCTTTGGCGCAAAAAGAAGGGGTTGATTCATATTATCTTGACTTGGTTCTGATTTTTCTATTTTTTTAAGAATATCGCTTCTCCTACTCGTATCGAATGGAACATGCTGAGGCAAACCTTCTTCATGTAAAACCTGTTTGATTTAGATCAAGAGAATCGTATGGTTGTATGAAACCATGTGTGTATCGCTCGAATCCGTAGTCAATCCTATTTCTGATAGGAGCAGTTGACAATTGAATCTAACTTTTTCTTTTATTTTCGTATCTGTAATATATTACTTTTTTCATTAACTAGCAAAATTAAAAATAAAATTTATATTATTTTAGTTTTAATTATTTATATAATAAATTTATATCCCATATATAAATTTATAAAAAAAATTTATATAGCCGAATGTAATATAATATTTTATATTTATTATATACTGTCTATGAATTATTATAGTCAATTTATTGATTATTAAAAAAAGAAAAATAATAATTGAAGAGTGAATAGTATTAATTTATAATACGTCACAAATGCTTTAATAACAATTAATAATTCTTATATTATTATAATATTTAAATTATCAAAATACTTTATATATTTTAATTATGATTATTAGTTATTCTACTTTAATTAAATAAAATAATATTGTTTAATAAAATGATAAAAAAAATTTGTATTTAAATCTTTAATTCACATTCATGAACAATTTCTCTCTCATGATATGATATGATATTAGGGCTTTTACTCTCCTCTTTTTGTAAAGATTTTCGGGCAAAGTTGCTTTTAGAATATTTTTTATGACATGAGAAAAACGTTTAACAACCTTTTCTTCTTTGTGCTCAAGAAATCTATAATATTTTGGTTAAATATGCTTTTAAGTCTTTCTACTTTTCATAAATTTAGAGTTTAGTCTCTCTGCTTTTATTTCATGAAATTTAGTCTTTATACTTTTCAAATTTTAAGTCTAATTATTAATGCCAACTTAAAATTTTTGAAATTTGAAAAAAATACCCACTTCATAGTTATGTAACAAATAAATAATGTTTTAGTGACCCTGAATTTAACAAAAAAAATTAATAGTGTTAATCATTAGACTTACATTTTTAAATTTGAAATAGAGGGACTAAAATTTAAATTACAAAAAAAAGTAAGGGTCTTAGAGCACTTTTTAACCTAATTTTCAATTTTGTAATACACATATAGTTAATGTTAAATAAAATAGTGGTGTATTGAGTTCAAATAGTATATGGTCCCATCTACCTATCTATATTTGGAGTTACAATAGTTTCAATAGAATGAATTATTAGAAGGATTTAATGAATAATTAATTCAATTGAAATTGGCTAACTAACAAGCTAACCAACATAAATTTAGAGAGAATTTTTATATTTATACAAAGTAAAACTCAAATATGGTTTACAAATTTTCGAAAACCTAAATTTTACTAATGAAGCAAAGTAAATATAAATCTATATTTTTAAGTTTAAGTGATTAGAGTTGTCCATGAACCAAATCGAGACCTTGTTCCAAAAATTTCTTATATTTAGGCTCGTTTTCAGATTGGTTCGGCTTGCCAAAAAACTCATTTTACTATTAAAAATTAATAAAAATATTTTTAATTGATATTTTATGTATTTTATAATTATATTTAAATTAAATTCAGACTCACTCAACTCAAGGTACAAAATCTTTATCGAAACTTGACTCAAATAAAATCAAATCTATTGAATTGGTTGGGCTACCTGGCCGTTGAAGCTTACAGGACAGATCCTGTCACAGTTAAGTCGCACCCTTCGTTTACTCATTTTTGCCTTTTATATAATTTGTATCTTTGTTGCTCTTCCGTGTGGGATGTTGTCGATGAGGCAATCAATGCGCTCATGTCCTTTGCTTATTATTTAGAACAAAAAGTCAAATTCCCAGCACTTTGTTTGTGTTCCATTGGAACACCGATTGGTTAATTTGTTTATATAATAAAAAACTTACCCCACCACTAGGTCAACATTTCTAGCACTTTGTTTGTGTTCCATTGGAACACCGATTGGTTAATTTGTTTATATAATAAAAAACTTACCCCACCACTAGGTCAACATTTCTAGTTGCTTTTCCCTCAAAAATTTATCTTAAACATAAGAACCTGACATAAGATTTCAAATATGGATTCTACAACAAAACTATTTATAGGCTAATAATTTCAATATATATTCTTAAATTATCTCTAATAATTATCTCAAAATAAAGTAGAATAATTTTTTAAAACTAATACATAAATCCACTAGAATAAGGATAAAAGATAAGTATAAGTTTTATCCACACAGTTAAGTTAATATTAATCTCTTCAAGACTCCAAATTCGATCATGACTATGAGACACAATGAAACACATCCATAAATCACAATACAAGTCAAATAAGCCAATAAACCCCCCCCAAACTATTCTAAAATCTTAATTGATCAGGTATTAACTGATCAGGCGTCGAGTTTTCAGTACTGAACAACCTTGATCCTATAAAGAATTGCTCTTAAAATTTTTTTACAATATTATTCATGTATTGCACATTAAATTAAATGTTGCGATTAACTACAGTATCATAATACTCATTTCAAATTTATTGCTAACCGATCTTCATTGAATTGGGGTGCCAACAATTGATATATATTGGCTAACGGATGCTACAAATAACATAGAGAACAATTATAGAACGACTCCGTTTCTTCACAAACATTGCAACCAATTATAAACATGGTTTATGAAATGATTAATCAAAACCAAGTAAAAGTTGAAGACATGCATGCATGCTATTGCAACCAATTATCGCAATCTTGCGAAAACATTCGCATTGAGTCTTTCGAGTTTGGTGTTGGGTAAACTCTGGCAGCATTGCCATGCGGGTTCCTCCGCAAAACCCACTATGTATGGCTTGCAGTAACCTAGGAAACCCGTAAACACTCCAATCATGTTGCTTCTCGATGAGCAGCAACCCCTTTCTTCAATATAAACAGGAATATATAGTACTAACTTAGCATTTAGAAAGTCACGTAGTAAATAGATTTTAGAATAATTACTTGTAATTATATAAGAATAGCATGTTTGAGTAACCATTATAATTGATAGGTCTTCTTGAATTGAGTATAATTAGAGCATCCAATTACACTTTCTAATTCTTACCCTAGTACTTACACTCAAATTCAATTTTTAAAAAATATTATTATACAAGTTATAAAATTATTATAAGCATGACAGGTATAACACCCCTTACCCGAGACCATCGCCGGAATCGAGTACGAGATGTTATCCAACTTAACTTACCAATTCGGAGCATAAAAATTTGCTTTTAAAATTAAATTCACTGTTCACAACAAAATTGTCCACCTGCGCGACTGTCACTAATTTAATTATATCTTGAGTTACGAAACTCGAAATTTAAATCTGTAAATTTTCCCTGAAACTAAACACATATACCTTCTTACCGTAAAATTTTTAGAATTTTTGGTTTATCCAATTAGTACATTTTATTCATTAAAGTCTCCCCTGTTTCACTACTTGATAGTTCTAACCTCTTGGAACTAAAAATAAATTATCTCATTGTACAGAATTTATATAAGGTTATCATTTATTTATTTTGAAAATAGACTCACCAAGGAATCTAGACATATAAATTATGACCTATAATTCTTTCTGTACAATTTATAATGATTTTCTAAAGTCAGAACAGGGAACTTCAAAAACCATTCTGACCCTATCACACTAAAATTCAATTATCTCAAAATATAAAATTCCTTTGCCTACACCGTTTCTTTTATTTAAAAATAGACTTGATAAGCTTTAATTCTATATATCATTAACTCTCTAATTCCATTTCTACTATTTATGGTGATTTTTCACATTCACGTCACTGCTGCTGTCAAAGAAACTGCTTCTTTGTATTAACTACCATTTACACATATATAACACCAAAACATAATCTTTACTAACCATTTCAATAGCTAATCTTAGCCATATCATATGAACATACTCAAAATGATTAAGACTCTATACATGCCATAGTTTTAAACATTCTGAAAAACACATAATACCGAGATGGTTATGATAGTGTGATACGAGCTCCGACGATCCCCAATTCGAGCAAGCTTAAATCACTATAAAACAAAGGAAAGGAGAAAATGTGTAAGCTACAAATAGCTTAATAAGTTACATGTAAACAATAATTACTCATTTAATAATTAACACTTTTAACATATAACTAATCAAAACATTTCTTAGCAATTTCAATCACTTACACATGCACAATCTTACCAATTCACTTGCATATACATTTTCACACTTAACATTTATCACATATGCTCAATTCTTTCAAATTGTACCTGCATACACACTTCATTTCATATTCACTTTAACTCATTATTAATCCCGTTGAACACTCGGAATATACACAGATACGTAGAGATTTAGCACATAAGTGCCACACTGATATGTAGCCGAAGCTACCACTGAAATGTAGCCGAATCTACCACTAATCAATAACACTGGAAATGTCCACGGGCCTGCTCACACAAGCTGTCAGGTGTCTGCAACACATGCTAGATCACCCAGCACCCGGGACTCACTGTAACACTGTAACATTGATCTCTAGTGACATGTCACTTGTATCCACTTCTATTCCTAAGTTCAACCGGGAATTTACACTTAACACTTTATTTTCAACACTTTATCACTTGAATAATTCATGAACAATTTTCCTTCCACATTCAATATTAATTCACATATCAAATATAATTCACAATTTATAAAAATATAACTATTATTTACACGTAACTTACCTCGGATGCAAAACGACTATTTTTGTAAATTAGTCGATAACCTTCTCTTTTCCCCGATCACTTCCACTATTTCTTCTTTCTTGATCTATATTAACTCAATTTAATGCATTTTATCAATATTCCATTCAAATACAACTCATACACAATATTTTGACGAACTTACATTTTTTCCCATAACTTTTCAAAAATTCCACTTTTGTCCCAAAGCTCGTAAAAATAAAATTCACTAAATTCTTAAATTTCAAACTTCACTAAGTCATATTTCATGCTCATAACAGCCCCCAATTTCACAAAATCACAACTTCATGCACACTTTACCATCTTTCACAATTTAGTCATTTTTCAACATTTTCATTGAAATTCATCTAGTAAAACTTGTAATTAACAATTCAAACATTCATTATCTAACATCACTAATCAATTTACAATTATATCATGAATGGGTCAACTTTTAAACTTTAATTTCATTTAAATTAAATGGTAGAAACATGAAATTCAAGCTTCAATAAGCATAAAAATACGAAAATAATTAAAAACGGGGCAAGAAATCACTTACAATTAAGCTTAGAAAAATCAAGAACCCTAGCTATGGTGACATGAATTTTTTTTGGCAGCAAACGTCTGATTTTGAAGAATATGGACACTTGTTTTCACTTTATTTTGTCTTTTTCTCAATTTGAACAAAAATGCCCTTGACTCATTACTTAGATATTTTTCTAGAATGACCCTTTTGTGTCCATATCACTAATTTATGGTCTAATTGCCACATAAACACTTCCAAATTCATGCAATAATTCAATTAAGTCATTTAATCACTAATTAGACACACTTTGCATTTTTCTCAATTTAGTCCTAAAAATTCAAGTATGCACTAAATCATTAAAATTTCCTATCCATATTTTCACACAATATTTCAATCAATCGGAAATTAATAAAACTTTATAAAATTAAACTATTTCACTTCGGATTTGTGGTTACGAAACCACTATTCCGATTAGGCCCTATTTCGGGCTATCACAACAGGTATACCTATTTATGGGTGAGCTGCTCCCCAAGCCCGAAGGCCTATCCAAAATTTGGGAGGGTTTAGGTAAAAATATTAGGCTCAACCCTTTTTTAAGTTTATAATATTTTATATAATGTAATTCTTTATATATTATGTAATTTAGAACACATTAAAAAATAAATCTATACTAAATATATAATATTACTCTAATGTAAACATTAAAATAATATTAAGATGACTATATAAAAATTTTTAATAAATAAAAATATATAAAATTATTAAATATTAAAATAAAATAAAATAATTATTTTTAAAATTAAAAAATATAATATGGATGGGCCTAAAATGGGTTTGGGTTAGTCTTTTGTAAATATGGACGGATTTAGTCAAAAAATTAGGCTTATATTTTGGTCGGGTCAAGCTTGGGCAAGCATAAAGTATGTTAATATCATGTTTAGGCCTGGCCCAAACCGACTTATGAGTATCTCTAATGACATGTATGACTCTTTGGAATGGTTATGACAAAAAAATTTCTTTATTATAAATCCTAAAAAATAATATTATAGAAATAATTTTGTGTATTTTATAAAGTTATAAAAAATATTATTTAAATTCTAAAAAAATTAAATTTATGATAAAAAAAATTGTTATAAAAAATAATTTACATGTTATAAAAGTTTTATAATATATTATTTATAAAAAATTATGGTCAAGTATGAATATAATTTATTTATGTGTCATTACTATATATTATAAAAATAATATACTTATTCACAAAAAAATATTATACTTTTTTGTCGTAATTTATTTATAAAAAATTAAAAGTAATGGCAAAAAATAATATTATTTATAAAAAAATATTATAAAAGTTTTGGGCAATTTATATTTTTTATAAAGGTGAAATACTATAAATATTATATTTTTAACTTAATTTATGCATTATAAAAAAATTTATATAATCTATCATAAGTCTTTCTCCAAATTAAGTATATATAAGTTTTTATAATTAGAATTATAAATTATCTGAACTGTGAAGTTAAATATTATAAAGTCAATACTAATTATGTAGATTTAGGGATTTTTACGGATTAAAATACTAAGTGAAAAAAATGCGTAATATAGATTGATAATGACAGATGAAGTCTAGGTCAATTCTTTCTTGAGTATTGTCTCGCTTCTTGGTAGTTAATAATTTATTTTCTATCGTGTTCTTTAGTTAGTTAATTTTAATTTTAATAAATCACTCCAAATTTTCGGTTAAATAATAGAAAATGGGTAATTACTAGTACTTTTAGTCTTCGTGGGAACTAAATCTTTGCTCACCGTAGCTATACTATTAATTGATAGATGCACTTGCCTTTGTCGAATTTTTAATTGGTTTACAATTGCATCACAAATATAAAAAAAAAATTACAATGTAATTATATTTTACCAACCAAACACATTTAAAAAATTATAATTCTTTATAATTATAAAGAAGTATAATTATTATCCTGATAATTATATTTGTATTGCGTTGCAGAATTAAAACCTAAATCCTTGCTAGTTGCTACTCTTTGACTCTACTTAGTGCAACCATTTAATATAGGCCTGTAGAGTTCATGCATTAGTGCACAAAATTGTTGCAGAATTAATGTTCATATACTAGGGTTGTATTTACTGACTAGACTTCATGTATTAATATAGGCACATAATCAATGTTCAGATTTCATCTATTAATGCAAATAATTATTCATTTTTGGGGACTCTAGTTATCTTTAATTTAATTATTTGATTGAAACCCATCTCTATTTTTTCTTCTGGAATAATCAGTATGTCATTTTTAAAATTTTATTAGATTATGATATATTGGTGAAAAAAATTATGTAAAAAATTATATTTATTAAAAATTTACGTTAAAAAACAATATAAGTAATGTAAATTTATTAAAATTTATTTTTTAACAATTTTATTATTTTAAATATCTATTTTTAATGGTTTTAATTTTTTAAATATGTGTTTTAGGTTTTTTATTTTCACTGTATTTTAAATGTGTTTTCAAATATTATTTAATTTAATATTTAAATCTATTTTTATAGATTTTGTAATTTTAGAAATTTGGTTAATATTTTAATTTTTTTTGCAAATTCTTTTTAATTTGATTTTTGTTTTTATAGAAGTATTTAAATTTATTTTTAAAAATTATTTTAATCTATTTTTAATGTATTAAAATTTAATTTAAAAAAAAATAATACTACATCTACCTTATGCATATTGACATGCAGACTGCGAATACTCGTATGAACATGCTTTGCATGACATACTTAGACGACAACAATCAGAACAACCATGGTTGGAGTTTAGAAACTCACCTAAAGCTTCATCGTTTTCACAACTTAGCTTTCTCGAACGCCAAAGCTTACATTCTCTTGACAACAGCTTGTTGGTTTCCCTACTTTTCCATCTCCATCCTCATGGAGTCTGCTCCATGCAGACCCTTCCATGGCTATTCACTCTTCAAGCTATTGAAGAAGATGAAGAATAGAAGAAAATGAAACAAATTCGGGAAGGAAATCATCCTTGGGAAGCTATTTTCCAACTATTTATAGTTCTTCTCGCACTAATACCAACCTTATAAGAACCATCCATTTCTAATCATGTTGTCCCCCACTAAGGAACCGACTGGTTCCATTCTAATCAAACCAGATTTGGTTTTCAACCATGTCTAGTTTAGTTTCTAACTTTCCTGTTCCTTTTAATAGAGGCTACCAACCTGTGGTCTTTTTCAATTTAATCCTTCAATTATTTTAAGTTTTTGGGTCAATTGGAAACCGAGTGTTATAGGGCGAGTACCTCATCAGTTCTTTCTCTATCAAGAGTGCCCATAGGGTGATTAAGAAAAGTTCGTGGAATTTGAGGGAGGATGCGTGGAACGTGCTATGGAAATTTTAGGGACCTCAGAGGGTTTAGGTTTTCATTTGGCTGGCTTTCAAGCAACGATTGCTTACTCAAGTGGAGTGGCTAAGGCGTGACATTAGGATTGATGAACATTGTATGAATTGTGGGTATGATTTGGAGGATATACTTTATACCATTAGAGACTATAGTGTAGTGGATGGTGCCTGGTCGTAGATCGTTCTAGTTGAGGAGCATGGATGCTTTTTTTTCCAGGAGCTTGCAGGAGTGACTTGTGTCTAATTTGCAGACTCGTCAAAAAATTTCCTTGGGAGGGGTTTATTGGCCATGTTTTTTTGGCCTAGTTGCATGGCGTATATGGAAGAACAAGAATACCTACATTTTTCAGGGAGTGTCGTGGAGTGTAGAAGAAATTATCAAAGGTTCGTATAGTTGGGCACAACAGTATGTTTCTATTTGCAGGGTAAGTTCCACTGTGAGGCAAGTTGTAAGGGGGAGTCCATTTGGACAGGTAGTTAGATACGAATAAAATCTGATGGTGTTGTTAAGGTGGATTCAGGGTATGCTGTTGTAGGAGGAGTTTTGAGGGATCAACATGGGGAGTGGATTCTTGGTTTTAACCAACGTTTGGAGAAATGTTCAGTCTTCGATGCTAAATTATGGGGAAGTTTAGATGGCTTGACACTGTTGCAAACCAGAAATTGCGATAGAGTGTTGGTGTAGATGAACATCTTGGAGGTTATTGTGGCTATCTAGGAATATACTTCGAAGACTTCAAGCTCGACGTTAATCATGTGAATGCATCAGCTCCTAGAGAATGTGGGGAATTGGATGCTAGAACATGTCCCTAGAGAATAAAACGGAGAAGCCGACAGAATAACCAAAATGGCGTTTGATAGAGAGGAATGATTGCAGTCGTTTGTAGTAAGTCCTTTTGTTTTAATTTAGTTGGTTGTAATCCTTTCGTTTGTTCTTCACCAAAAAAAAATTATTTAAATTAGATTTTAAATGTATTGATTATTATTAATTTAATTCTCATTAAAGTTACAAATTTGTATTTCTATATATGGAGGTTTTGTTAAGCCTAAAGAATAAAAATATGCATTGCTAGAATCATAATATTACGTTTTGTTCTTTAATCAATAAAAGAAAGGTGGATTAAACTTTCTCGCATTTTAACTTTAATTCCTTTCATCTTTTGGTTAGTGTGGCTTATGTTGGAGTTAAGTTCACTTCTTTTTTTCTATTTAAAGCAAATTTGACAGATGTGGCACAGATGAAGTGGGGCGAAGTCAACAATTCGTTATGGGAGCAAAATAAAATTTTAAAAATTTAGGATCAAACGTAAAATAAATTTTTAAGAAGAGTAGTATAAATTAAATATTTTTTTAATTAAAAAGGACTAAAATTGATATGCTGTTGACTCGTTGCCCATTAGGACAACCTTTTTTACTTTTGAATTTTTGTTAAATTTTGGCATTTAAATTTTAATGTTTTAACTCTACGAAATTTAAAATTAGTTTTCCTTTAATTGCACATTTCTTTTTCCAAATATCAATTTAGAATATTAGAATCCGAAAAATATCAAATTTATATATAAATTTTGATTCAATATACGATGTCATGTGAGAAATTTGATTTGCAGAATTTTATATGATAACTTTTTATTTGATCCAAATTTCATAAATCACAAACAATGTTATCGAGTTAGTGCCGTTTTATGTTAATATATATATTGCATGCACAGACAATGATATTAATCTAATATGAAAATCAATCTATATATTCATTTCTTTAAATATGTAGAATTAAATCAAAATCAAAGCTTTTATATACGCATATGATCAACAATTCGAGGTTTTTTTTTTGTTGAAACCAGGGTATCCACCACCGGTAGCAATGACTAATTCCCTCACTGCAAGTGCTCTTCGAATAGGTAAATAGCTGACCATGAAATATGCTCCATTTTCATGAGCGGAAATTAAAACTTCGACCACATAATTAAAGGATAAAGTGAGCAATCATCCCATTATACCTCATAATTATAATTGTACTAAATATATAGTTACATATTAAAGTAAAATTCATGTATGAATTTGATATTTATCCTTTTAAAACTATTATATTTATTTATGATTTTAAGATTCAAATTTTGTCCCTTCACCATTTGCAAATCTGGTGTTTGGCTGTTTAACTCTTAAGATATATTTATAACTTCTATTTTTAAATTATTAAAAAAAAACCCTTAAGTTCGGGCCTTGTATTTTCTCCGTAATTGAGTTATACGTTCATTCAATGATTTATTTTTATTTAAAATTATTGTTTAATTATACTTTTTTTTCATTAAATATATATACCTAAAAACAAATTCAAGATCATCAATTTCTTTTTGGTATTTCCATTTGTAAAAACAGTATATATTATATTGGATAAAATAATCGGTAATTTTAAATTTTTGAGGGAAAAGAGAAAGAGATGTTATCCTAGTGGTGGGGTAAGTTTTTTTATTATATAAATAAATTAACCAATTGGTGTCAAATGAAACACAAACAAAGTGTTGGGAATCTGACTTTTTGTTCTAAAAATAATGACTAAAAGACAGGTTCAAATTTACAATCTGACATCAAGCAAGGACCCAATCACTGCATCATCGACAAAATCCCTCATCGAAAGAGGAACAAAGATATAGATTGTATATAAAGCAAAAATGGATAAACCACTGTCACGACCTTACTTGAACAGGATCTGTTCTATAGGCTCGTACTTCTGTTACCTTTAGCACAAAGGTGACAGGATTCCAAGTTTGGTTGATAAACTGAGACTGTGCGATCAGAGCGTGATTATTGGTCTTGCCTTCCTGTTGATGGTTGGCTTTGGCTGCAGAGGATCGTTCTTATCCAGCTTGGTCTGGCTGAGATGGTCACACAGTTGTCTGACAAACTACATATTTCTTTTTTTTTTCCCCTCAACAGAGCTGCTGCGACGATAGAGTAAGGATAGCTTGCTTACAAATCTTGGAGAGGAGTAAATTAACTGGACTCAAAACTCACCTGAAAAAACATCAGACAGTCAGTTGGAAGAGAGAAATAAGATCCATGAATGAGAAAAAGACATTTTTGAGAGCACAAAGAATGTCACACTATTACAACAGATTCTAACCCTTTTCTTCACAAAACCAAAAAAAATATGCAATGCCGACGTTTCATGTAATCATCCACTCTAATCATTTTCGCAGCTCTTATATTTATGTAGTTATTGTTCAATTTCTGGCTTTTCTGAATTGGGAGTTCTTTGCTACAGATGCTGGGTTGAGAGAGAGGCTTAACAAGATCATGGCTTTGGATTATTTTACAACCACGCCGGAGATAGAGGATCCTGCTGCTGGGACCTATACTTCTTTCCAGGTTCTGGTGCACGCTGTGCCCATTTTCGTGCCTGTTCAGGTGGAAGATTCGGTTGGGCAGTACCAGCAGAAGGAATTAACTTTGCTTCAGCTCAAAAATAAGAGGAGTGCATTTTGTTTCGGATAAATGTTTTATGCACTGTTTTTTATTGCGTTTGGGGTTTAAAAGTATTTTTTCACTACAAAGCAATGAGCAACATTTTGCTTTTGATGTCAAACTGTGGTGGAAAAAATGTTTTTTCACTCAAACAAAACTTAGAATATAAGTGCATGAAATTTATATAAAAAAAACTATTATTTATATTATCCAGGTAAATAAAAAATAGATTAGCTTATATTATATGTATCATTATATTAAATTAAAATTTATATTTCATGTTTAAATGATATACAATTTGTGATACGTACTAACTCAATTGACGACATTATCGATAAGATTACAGCATACTCATAATGTGGGTGTAAATAATTATATAATATATTTATTAAGAATTCACATAAAAAAAATACTACTTTAATTAAAATGGTAAAGTTGGAAGAGTGAATATTTAGTGTTTTGAGTTTTAATTCCATCATAAGCAAGAATTTTTTTAAAAATTTTATATAAAAAGATAAAAATACCCTTAAATTAATATTTATTGCTTTGTTAAAATAAATATAAGTTGATAGTTTAATAATTAAATTGGAACTCGATTATGGGTAACACCAACTCAATCAAAATCTTTATATATAATATAGAAAATTTAGTACAAATTACACCTTCATTGTGTGAAAATTAATAAATAAAAATAAGTAAAAACAAAAGAAAATTGTTATCGGTGTTTGAGTAAAGAAAATAATTAAGTTTCTATAAATACAAAGAAAGTGCAAATTAACCAATGCTTCACTTATTAATGTGGTATCTATGTAATTATTAGACCCCAATTGAATTGGTGTCATAAGTTAATTGGGCACTAATTCAGTCAGGAAAATTACTAAAATATTTTTTTTCATATTTAAAATAAGTTATATTATTTGAGGGTATTTTAATTTTTTTTAGTTTAACAAATGTATTAGTAGGATCTTAAATTTACCACACAATCAAAGTTTTATTTTGATTTTTTGTACATTTTGTTTTTATTATGCACGAGTTATTGTTAATTAGTTTCAAACTAAAAATTTCGTTATTTATTGTGTGCTACTTTTAAACACTCTTCTTTGTTCTAAAAACGTGGTTTCCACAGACATACACGTGTGATAAAATTTCTAATATTGATAATGTTGTTGATTGAGTTGGTGTACAAGTCAACTTGACACTAACTCAAGATTGATGATAATATATTCAAACTATTCCAACTTCAAAAATAGATAGATAGATTCACATATGAGACGATATATTATTTAAACTCAATACACCATTGTTTTATTTAACATTAACTATATATGCATTACAAAATTGAAAATTAGGTGTCGATTGAATCTTAACTTGGTTGGTTGGTATTAATGTTGTTGTCAATGCAGGAGTATATGTGTTCAAGTGTATTCAAACATGTTTATCCTCATATTTAAGGGTTGAGGAAGGGTTATACCTAATTCTAGGCATTCTATAAAAAATGAAAATTAAGTTCACTAAAACGTTAATTTTTGTTAACACCACTAAACTTTTTTTTTTGTTAAATTTAGTTTCACTAAAACGTTAATGTTTGTTACATAGCTATTAAGTTAGTTTTTTTTTTAATTTCAAAATGTCAAACCAACGAATTTGACGGAATAATTTTAAAACGCATTAACAATTAGACTTGAATTTGAAATTTTGAAAAACATAAAGACTAAATTTGATGAAATAAAAGTAAAGAGATTAAATTTCAAATTTACGAAAATTACAAAGCTTATAACATATTTTAACATGAAAATTATAAAAAAAATTATTTAATAAATATGCGGTTATGGTTAGTTAGTTAATTGAGGATTTTGCTCTTATTGTTGCTATAATTTCTCTTGGAAGACTCTCATTTGTGCTTGGAGTTAAAAAAATTTCTTGGAATTGGAATTTGGGTTAGGATTAACTTGATTATTAAGAGTTGGGTATGGTCGAATTGAAGAACTTCCTGAGGAGATCTTTGAGGATTTGTTGTGGGATTTGCCTTGGGAATGAGAGTTCTTTAGTCATATGGATCTAGTAGGTTATAAGATTAAGCTGTGACCGGGGGATAACTAGTACTAGCAAAGAGGTTTTGTTGGTGGGTGCGCTAGCTTCATTAGGGTTCTCCATTGAAGTGATTGAAATTTCTAAAGCTTACGTGATATATGTTCATACTTATCAGTCATCATACCAATTGTTAAAGTTGTGCTGATATTTGTTCCTAATTCCAAAATTAAATTTGTGCTTGGTTGAAATGAATCCATGGCAATAATGTTGATCTTCACCGGAGAGAAAGAGCACAGACGGCTACTTGCACTCTAGCTTCTCCATCTTTGGTGTTATCTGTTTATTTTATTATTTTGATGTTATTGTGTTTTTATGGTTCATGGCTTGTTGTGTTTCTCCGTTCACACCACCATACCAATTGAAAGCTCTTCTTCCCTTTCTCTTCTACGGTTTAATTTTTTTTAATGAAACAATTTAAAATGTCAGGAATCTATAAATCAAAATCCAAACAACTTTCTTCTTTGATCTCTACCAATGACTGTGAAATCAACTTAGATTTAAGGTATGCTCTTTTACTCGTTGATGGGTAGAGATTCTGTTGGAACTAAGAATGTGAAATGAATGAAGTTAGAAGTTTCTTGAGCTTGAAGGCTCGATACTTGTTGAGCAAACAAAACAGAATCGAGCTTGAAAGATAAAAAAAAAGCAAGAAAAGAGAATTTGATGATAAATTTTGATGAATTTTTCATTAACTTGAAAGAAGGCATAATGCCAATACATATACCAGACATAAGTTGGTCAAAATAAGAAAATTGTTACCTAAACATTACCTGCTACCACTAAATATCCTTGAAACTAATGAAACATAACTTGCACACTTAGTAAAACTGATTTATCAGCTCAAACATTGACAAATTACATCAAGTACATTAACAACTTGGTTTGAATCTAACTAAGTTACAAAATGCTAATTAAAGTAACAAAACTAAACAAAAATAGCAGCACCATCTTCAGCTGCAACATTCATGGCTCGGGCTGCTTCTCTGCTTCTTGGCTGTATGCAGGCTAACTTCAACACTCCTTCTTGGCTTGCATGCTGCATACTCCCATTTTGACTCTCAAATGCACGAACCTTGACACATTAAAAGGATTTGTCAAGATATCAGCAAGCTGATCCTCAGAACTGCAATGAATCAATTTCTCCTCTTAAGCTTGTTCTATTTCTCTAACAAAATGAAACTTAATCTTGAAGTGTTTTGTTCTCCCATGGAACATTGGATTCTTTGCCATTGCAATAGCTGATTGATTGTCACGTTTAATCTCTATTGCTTCCCTTTGGTGAAGATTCAAGTCTGTCATGATTTTTCTTAGCCAAATGGCTTGGTTAATAGCACTAGCAGCTGCTACATACTTAGCTTCAGCAGTTGATTGAGCAACTACATTTTGCTTCTTTGAACTCCAACAAAAACTGGCTGAACCAAGGGTAAATAGATACCCTGAGGTGCTCTTCATATCATCCACTAATCCAACATAATCACTATCAGCATAACCAAGTAACTTCATCCTATCAACCTTGGCAAACATCATATCATACCTGAGAACTCTTGTTGCAGCTTGTAAATGTTTCACATTGTAGCAATGCATGAATCTAGATAGCAGACTTATAGAAAACATAATTTCTGGTCTAGTGGCAGTAAAATAGAGCAGACATCCAACCAAACTCCTATAGGTTGATTCACAAACCTTCTCGAAATCATCTTGGCTTGATAACTTCTCTCCAACAGCAACTAATGAGCTTGTTGCCTTGCAGTTCAGCATGGAGAATTTGTTTAGAATCTTCAAGGCAAATACCTTATGACTTAGAAAGATTCCTTGCTGAGTTTGAGACACTTTCATGCCAAGAAAGTAGGACATTTGTCCTAAATCAGACATCTCAAACATTTTCTCAATTTTGCCTTTGAAATAAGCTAGTATTGCATAATTTTCTCTTGTCACTAGCAGGTCATCAACATATATGAGCTGTGATTCATTACCTTCCTTCTTCATATACAAGGTTGGCTCACTGATGCTTCTCTCGAGCCCCAAGCTAGCTAGGTAGCTATCTATTCTTTCGTACCAGGCTCTTGGTGCTTATTTTAAGCCATACAAGGCTTTCTTCAGCTTGTAGACACTATCTTCCTTGCCAGCTACTTTGAAACCTTCAGGTTGTTCAACATATATCTTATCATCAAGAAAACCATTGAGGAAGGCGAATTTTACATCGAGTTGATGAATATTCCAATGATTCTGTGCAGCCAAGGCAACCGACAATCTAATTGTGTCAAGCCTAGCCACTGGTGCAAATGTTTCAAGGTAATCAATGCCATACCTCTGACTGAATCCCTTCACTACCAATCTTGCTTTCAGCTTGTTCGAAGTTCCATCAGCATTATGCTTGGCTTAAAACACCCACTTCACTCTTATAACCTTCCTGTTGGTTGGTCTTACAGCTAGCTCCTAGGTCTGATTCTTGTGAATTATGCTCATTTTATCAAGCATGGTTTGTTTCCATCCTTGTTGAGCTTCAGCCACTTCAAAACAACTTGGTTCAACAGCAGCCACATCAGCTCTCTCATTTATTTCAGCCAATGGTCTGGTTCCTCTAACTGGCACATCATCAAATACTAGGTCACTAGGTCTGGTTCCATTTCAGGATCATTTCAATCAGATTCAGTCTGATTTGTCATAGGTCTTCAGCAACAGTCTCTGGTTCATTTTTATCCCAATTCCAGTCTGACTTCTCATCAAATACTATATCTCTACTCACAAAGACTTTATTGGATGAAGGGTCCGAGATCCTATAGCCTTTCTTGATATTGATATAGCCCATCAGGATGCCAGGTTGAGCCTTTTTGGCCAACTTATCTCTTTTTACTGCTGGGACATGTGTATAGCATATGCATCCAAAGACCCTCAAGTTAGCAACTGATTGTTTGAACCCAAACCAGGCCTCAAATATAGTTTTATGAACCAATGCCTTGGTTGGTAACCTGTTTTGAAGATATACAATAATGTTAACTACCTCAGCAACAAGGTTTTGGGCAAATTTCTCTCAAATAACAGACATCTTGCCATATCCATCAAGCTTCTATTCTTTCTTTCACTAACACCATTCTATTGATGTGTGTAGGTGTTGGTTAGTTGGTGCTTGATGCCTGCTTTATTATAAAATCCCTGAAACATAGCTGAGGTATAGTTTGTCCCATTATCTGACCTCAATGTCTTCAGCTTACAACCTGTTTCTACTGCAGCCTTGAACTTCCAAAATACTGAGGCCACTTCTGATTTGTGCTTTAGGAAGTAAATCAAGCAATATCTCTAGTAGTCATCAATGAAAAGGATAAAATACCTGTTGCCATTCAAAGATTGTGTCTTCATAGGGCCACACACATTAGTGTGGACTAGTTGTAACTTTTTAGATGCTCTCCTGGCCTTATTCATAGGAAATGATAGTCTAGCTTGCTTTCCTAGCTGACACACTTCATACACCTTTTCTTTCTTAACTGATTTGGAGAAGTTTTCAACCAAGTCTTATTTGGTTAGCTGAGTCAGTGACTTGTAGTTAACATGGCTTAGCCTCTTATGCCACAGCTTGGATTCATTCAAAACAACTATATAGGTACTGTCTAAACTCTTGTTCCAGTCCACAACAAAACTTCTACCAGCCATGGTCACTAACATGAGTTTCGATCCACATTAATCACTGATCAGGTATTCTTTGCCTTTGAACACTATTGAATAGCCCTTTTCTAGCAATTGAACTATACTAAGTAGATTTCTGTCAATTTCAGGCATAAACAAGACATTTGAAACAAGTTTGATACCTGTAGGAGTGTTAATTAGCACATCTTCCTATTTTGATGAAGTGTCCATTACCAATTTTCACCCTTGTGTTGAAGGTTCTATCTAAGTTCTTAAAAATAGCAGCATCAAGAGTCATGTGGTTTGTGCAACCACTGTCTATTAGCCATCCTTTTGTGGCTTTTCTTCTGGCAACTGAGCATGAAACAACAAAGACTTGCTCTTTTTGGTCACTGCCTTCTTCTGCCACTTGAGCTTCAGCTCTTGGCTGTTGAGGTTGGTTTTATCTCAACTTGCCTTTGTTTCTGCAAACTTTTTCAGCATGATCCATCTTTTTGCAAACTTTGCACTGCAGATCAAGCCTGAACCAACAATTTTCTCCCTGATGACTAAGCCTTTTACAATGTGGGTAAGATAGATATCTTCTTCTTGCTCCATCTCTCCTAGGCTTGTCTTGCCAGGTCTTCTTCCCTTTGTAGCCAGATATGCTCGAGACAGGTCTGGTTTTAGCTTAGAATGCACATTCTTGATGCTCTTCTTGTCTGCTGGCTCTTCTTTGCTCTTGAGCATAAAGCGCATTGATCAGCTCAGTCAAGGAGATGCTAGTCAAATCTCTCGAGTTTTCAAGGGATGAGATCTTGGCCTCATATCTTTCAAGCAAGGTTGAGATAACCTTCTCTACAATTCTTACTTCACTAAACTGGTCCCCAAGCAATCTGATGTTGTTCACAACAACCATGATTCTGTCTGAATATTGCTTCACTGTTTCTTCTTCCTTCATCTTCAAATTTTTAAAGTCCCTTCTCAAATTCAATAGTTGTTGCTGTCTCGTTCTTTCAATCCCTTGAAACTCCTCATTCAGCCTGTTCCAGGCCTACTTTGGTGACTCACAAGCCATGATCCTTGTGAAAATCACATCAGACACATTGTTTTAGATGCAAGACATGGCCTTGTGTCTCTTGATTCTTTCATCTATGTGCAGCCTGATCTGAGCCATTGTGGGATTGGCTCTTAGAGGTGCTGGTTCAATATCCGAGTTAACCACTTCCCACAAGTCAAATGCCTACAGGTAGGTTTTCATCTTTACTACCCAAATGTGATAGCATTCTCCATTGAAGACTAGTGGTGCAGCTGGAGAGAAACCTGAAGAAGACATAGTTTTGAATAATGAAAAATGGCAGGTCCACTAAGAAGATGAGCTATAAATACCAATTATTGGAACTAAGAATGTGAAATGAATGAAGTTAGCAGTTTCTTGAGCTTGAAGGCTCGATACTTGCTGAACAAGCAAAATAGAATCGGGCTTGAAAGATAAAAGAAAGCAAGAAAAGAGAATTTAATGATGAATTTTGATGAATTTTTCATTAACTTGAAAGATGGCATAATGCCAATACATATACCAGACATAAGTTGGTCAAAATAAACAAATTGTTACTTAAACATTACCTACTACCACTAAGTAACCTTGAAACTAATGAAACATAACTTGCACACTTAGTAAAGCTGATTTATCAGCTCAAACATTGACATATTACATCAAGTACATTAACAACTTGGTTTGAATGTAACTAAGTTACAAAATGTTAATTAAAGTAACAAAACAAAACAAAAACAGCAGCACCATCTTCAACTGCAACATTCATGGCTCGGGCTGCTTCTGTACTTCTTGGCTGCATGTATGCCAACTTCAACAGATCCATTATATTGATCATCGAATCATCGTTTGAAGCTCGCTAGCTGGACTTTTAAAAAAAATTACCAACCTAGTAACTTAAATAAAAGCTTTCAAATAGTTCAATGATTTAAATGAAAACTTTCAAACAATTCAATAATCATTTTATCTTGTTAAAGTTGAGTAATTAAAACGTAAATTTACTAACTGTTTAATGACCTTAAGTGTAATTTATGTTTTATGTTTCTATGTTAGGCTTTAGTGTTCCCCCTCATTTTCGTGACAAATTGATGAATCCCTTTTTCGAAGATTCATGAGATTTTTGAGTAAAGGGCTTTATACACAGTAATAGGATTGACCCCCGTTAATAGTTGAAGCTAATAAGAGATATTGTTGCCTCTTGTGTTTTTTCTCTTTGTTAGAAGGGAGATTTGCCTTGTTGGTCATGTTGGAGTTGTACTTAAACATGATCCTATGTTTGATTGATTTTTATAAGTTTAAATATGCTCAAGTTGTTTGTACTCTTTCAAAATTTAAAATCTAATATTTATACTTTAATATATGTGGACATACAAGAGGCAACATAAATGTCTCAACTTAAGTGAGATTTGAACCTCTGACCTATGGAATCCCACCAAAGGTAAGACGCTCACGTCGTTTATTGATAGGTGATTGTACATCTATTTATGGTCAAGGTGTCTCCTCTGTGAACCACACAAGGCTCTTTTTTTGGGGGGGGGGAGAGGGAGGAAAAAATGCTTCCCTGAAGGGCAATACCTTCCATTGTTGAGGGATCGGGTTAATGTCCTCAAGAATGACACTGCAAAGAGTTCTCTCGGAGGAGTCAATCTGCCTTCAACATAACCATTCTTAAAAAAAAAAAAGTTTTGTGGTGAAAATTTTTTATTTAAACATTTTAAAATAAAAGGGTTTTTAATTTAATTGATTTTAGGAAATATATATATATAAATAGTCACTTATGAGTGATCTAAATTATGCTTTTGTCATTTAATTTTAGCTTGTCACGTCATCAAAATGAACATGTAGTACCAAACCAACTATTAGATAATAGGAATAGTCATCAAAAGATTTCATATAGTAATATGCTAATATTTGCAATAGTTAGATAATGAAATTTTGGTTTTATAGTATCTAATCGTATAAAAAATACTTTATAATACTTAGAAAATAATTTTTAACTTTTCAAGGTTCAAACTATGTACTGTACTTAAAAAAATTGGAGATAAAAAATTTAAAAATAAAAAAAAATAAATTATAAATAAAAAGGTTAAGGTCCCACAATTGTCGTTTTATCCGTGGAAGATCGAGAACATTTGATTCAACATGAAAATTACCCTAACGACCTGACGAATATTCTCATTATCTAACGATTGGTCTGATACCATGTATTCATTATGATTTTAGGCGTTAAATTTCTAAAATGAGGAAGTAATAAGGGACATTTTTTATTTTATAATGTATTAGATTATTTATACTTTTTATGAATTTTTTTACTTTTATAAGTTTATATAAATTGTTAAATATTTTTAATATGTTTTATTATTTTTATAATTTATTTGAAAAATCTATAAGTTTTTATAAATTTAATATTTTATTTATTTATAAGTTTATATAAAATTTTAATATTTTTATAAAATTTTATATTTTTTACTATTTTATTAGAAAAATAAAAGATTAAATTAGAGATTGTCATGTATCACCTTATTGACCCATAAGTTGATTTTAACAATTAAAGTGATTAAAGACGAAAATTATTAATAAAAAAGTTCCATTGAATTTTTTTTATTAACAATAAGGGTTCAATTACGTGGGAATTAAGTTTTTTATTTTATTTTTTCCAATACCTATTAAGGCTATAAAATTTATGCATGTTAAACGAGTGGTGAGATATTGTAGCATGGCATTCAGTTCAAAGCATGGTTTGACTATGGAATTAAAACTGAACCATCAATTGTTAAGCCTTTTGCTTAAATGAAAAGAAGGAAAATAGACCCTTTCAAGAATAAACTAAATTTGATTTCTTTGATCATTATTCTCCTCGTTGGTCTCATAAACATGCACCCCACGTTCATCCATGTCTCAAATATGGAAAATCCAACCCAACTTTACATTCCCCTCCATCTCACTAATATCCCCATTTTCACCATTTATCTCTCTCGACCTCATTTGGAAGAGGGGATTCTTTTTCATATATCTCCTGCAACAAACATAAACAACGTTAAACATGGTTGGTACACTTGGGTTGTTTAATTTCCGTGGTAAGAATGAGAAGAGACGTAGCAAAAGTATGAGCGTCGGGAATGGTAGTGTATTAGAAGGGTCAGGCGGTCAGCAGCTGGGAATGAAGAGGCTGCAGATGGACCTCAGGGATCGGATCATCCGAGTGATCTACCTGAATCGGATCAAAACGAGAAGCTGAGGCAGGTCATGGATGATTTGGCTGCTACTTTCCAAGCCAGAGAAAAGCAGCTATTAACTGGCAAGATTTCATACATGCTTCTTCTTCTTCAAATTGCCTGCAATGTATTTTGTATTGTAGATTCCTTGTTATGAAGATTTATGCCATGATTTTGATTCAGATATGGAGCAGATGAAGGAAAAGTTTGCTAAATTACTGTTAGGAGAGGATATGTCAGGTGGAGGAAAGGGGGTTTCATCAGCTTTAGCACTGTCAAATGCCATTACAAACCTTGCAGGTATTGGTCATTAACAATGTCTTTTTTAGTGTAATCGATAGAAAATTTCTCACTAATGTTCATCATTTTCTTGTGCAATTCCCCTATTGGGTTTCAGCTTCTGTGTTTGGTGAACAATCACGCTTAGAGCCTATGACAGCTGAAAGGAAATCAAGGTGGAGAAAAGAAATAGATTGGCTCGTCTGTGAGTGATTGCATTGTTGAATTTGTTCCTTCTCAACAAAAAGCCAAGGATGGATCAAACATGGAGGTACCTTTCTCTCACTATGCCTATATCTATATCCATATACATATGCATTACTTTTATTTCTTTGATTTTTAGATAATGGTGACAAAGCAACGATTTGATCTTCTAATGAACATTCCAGCCCTCCGAACTCTTGATACAATGCTTCTTGTAAGGATTATTTACGGATATAAATTGAGCAGTAAACTAGTAGTACCTCATTTAATGATTAATTTGGTTTTAAAATGAACAGGATTGTCTGGATTCATTCAAAGACCAAGACGAGTTCTATTATTTGTCAAAGGATGCGACAGATGAAGAGAAAGGGAACAGCAAAAGAAAAGATGACAAATGGTGGCTGCCTACTGTTAAAGTTCCGGAACAAGGTTTGTCAGATGCAGCAAAAAAGAACCTGCAGAGCCAAAGGGAAGCCATGACTCAAGTGCTTAAAGCAGCAATGTCTATCAATGCTCAAGTTCTGACAGAGATGGAGATCCCTGAAAACTACCTTGACTCCCTCCCAAAGGTAAACAAAAGAAGATGATGAACATAGCATAATTTCCATGAATCCACTGTCATAAAATAATCCTTCCATTTATTTTTGGTTGGTGGTGTTTAGAATGGGAGAGCTAGTCTTGGTGATTCAACCTATAGGAGTATCACAGTAGAATTCTTTGACCCTAATCAGTTTCTAGCAACTACGGATTTATCAAGCGAGCACAAGATATTAGACCTGAAGAATAGAATTGAGGCATCTATTGTGATATGGAAGAGGAAGATGCACCAAAAGGATGGGAAATCAGCTTGGAGCTCTGCTGTTAGCTATGAAAAGAGAGAACTGTTTGAGGAGAGAGCTGAGACCATCTTACGCATTTTGAAACATCAGTACCCTGGCATTCCTCAATCTTCACTTGACATCAGCAAAATCCAATACAACCGGGTAACCATACCTCTTCTGCTCATACATATCATTTATGCATTGGACCTTGTTAAAAGGACTTGTTGTTGGTATCACAGGATGTAGGACAAGCTCTCTTGGAGAGCTATTCAAGAATACTGGAAAGCTTGGCCTTTACAGTGTTGTCCAGGATAGGAGATGTGCTCTATGCTGATTCTGTTGCTCGAAACCCGAGTCAAGCAACATCCAAGAGCCCGGCAAATCCGAGTTCAGGAAATGACAATGAAAAATCGAATTTGATGACCCTCTCAGACTTACTTACTTGGAGTGGAGATCTACTCGACAATGACTTTGAGGACAGCAAAGATTGCAAAGATGACTTATCCAAAGATATGGATGAAAAGAACCTAAACGTAGCGACTAGCAAGGTTTCATATCTTGAATCCTTGGGTGGAGTAAGAAGCCCGAAAGAACGCCATTAATGGAAGCAGTTGGAGAGATAGACAACTATACGTATGTATGTATGTATGTATCATATTTCAACTTAGATATGGGATTACTCTTGTTGACTTGTAGGCTGCTAGCTACATTCAGTATTTTTACATGGCTTATTTTCTGTAAATAGGGAAGGAAACTAATACTATGGAGCTTAAAGCTTTCCATGTATGCTGTCATTAAAATACCAAGAAAAGATATTGTAGTTTGGTAGCCATTTAATATGATTTTATTTTTAGAAATTCATGTTTCTTCAATAGTTGTTTACTCCCATTGATTGTGATATTCCTATAGGTTTTCAGGCAGCTTTCTTACGAGGAACAGTGGACACTGGCAAAGAACACTATAAATTGAATCAGAGAATTTAAAACTGAAAGACACCAGCTAAGCATGAACCAAATGGCTTTGATTGATACCAAAAAGGTCACATTAACTAATAGAGTCAAGCCTCTGATTATTATCACTGAGTTCGACTCTCAATGAACGCAACGGATGATTTCAATATCACAAATTCGTTGCAAATTTAATCATTGCCTCTAATACTTGTGGGGGTAAGAAGGTTATGTGTTTCGCTCCTATATAACATCAATCAGCAACCAACTCAATTTGAGAGAAAAATTTTAAATTGACAAGTTTTATTTTATTATCGTAACTTAATATAAATTTTTTTTAATCAAATTAAATGAAATAAAATTCGAGTTTAATTGAATCGAGTTAAATTAAAGAATTAAATATATCAACTTAAATTTTGTTACAGTATAACTAATTCTATGTTAGAGCACATAATGAAATCATATATATTTAAAATTTTTTCAAAGCAAAATAATAAAAAAGAATAAAATACTTTAATATTAGTATGATAAACTTGAATCATTAACTTATTTAGGTCCTCAAAATTATTATTTTAGAATATTTTTAAAATTGACCAATTTACTCAGAGATCAAAAAGGTATTTACACCAATTTGTTATTTGGATTATTCGAATTGTAAAATTCAATTCGATTCGAACTCAGAACTCAAATTACTTATTCAAGTTAACTCGAATCACTCAATTCGATTAACTCGAAATTAAAATTTTTTTTAATATTTTCAAATTGAATCAAGTTTTTACTGAGATGATGGATACCAATTACCAACTCAAATGTAATATAATTAATATATCATTTTTTAAATGATAACAAATATTATTATGATATTACTTTTTTTTTATCTTTTTGTATTTAAAAATCCAACACATGTATTATAATTTTTACATATTTTATTAAATATTTTGTAAATTTATGGAATGTAAAATTGTGATTAATTAATTGGACGGTTCTCACTCTCAACTAGTAATATATCCAACGGTCCCAACTAGACTTGCCCATGGGCCGGGCCGGGCCAGGCCCACAAAAAATTTTCAGCCTGTTTACTAGGCCCGGCCTGGCCCGGCCCGAAATATGGGCCTGAGATTTTGCCCAGGCCCGGCCTAAAGAAAAAATATGGGGCCCGACCCGGCCCGGCCCGGCCCGTTTTTAATTAAAATTAAAATTAAAATTAGTTTTTTTAATAAAATTAAAACTAATTGTTATTAAAATTAATTGTTAGTAAAATTATCAAATTATTAGTTGTTAATTGTATTAATTGTTGTAATAAAATCTAACATTTGATTAGTAAATTTATCAAATTATTAATTGTATTAATTGTTGTAACAAAATCTAACATTTGATTAGTAAAACAAACTTGATGTTTTATTATTATTATTTTGTAACACTAGTCAAGGAAATGAAAGTAAATAAACTTAAAATAAAAAACTATTATATTTTAAAAATAAAAAATATATATTTAATATTTTTCGGGCCGGGCTGGGCCCGGGCCAAAAAAATATTGCCCGAGGCCCAGCCTATTTTTTAAACGAGCCTAAAATTTTGCCCAAGCCCATATTTCGGACCTATATTTTTACCCAAACCCTCCCATATTTCAGACGAGCCGTCGGGCCGGGTCGGGCCGCCCGGCCCATAGACAGGTGTAGTCCCAACTCCCAACCCCAAAACGCCCAATCCATAGCATAATAGAAATAAAATAGAAAATCCTCCATTCCTTTACCCTCCCTTCTTCAACTCCCAACGCCAAAGACATTAACCCAAAATGTCAATGACCTCCTCTCTGCAATCTCTGAAATTGTCATCACCATTTCTCCACGGCGGCTCAACCTCCCTTTATCGTCTCTCAAAGCCCAATTCTTCCCTGTCTTGCCAGCCACTGAAATCCCCGGCTTTTCTCCCTCCAATCAGGGCAATGAAATCCATGCAAGGCAAGGTCGTTTGTGCTACAAATGATAAGACTGTGTCGGTGGAGGTGGTGCGCTTAGCCCCGCATCCTAAGTACAAGAGGCGTGTGAGGAAGAAGAAGAAGTTCCAGGCTCATGACCCTGATAACCAGTTCCAAGTCGGTGACATTGTGCAGCTGGAAAAGAGCAGGCCTATTAGCAAGACCAAGACTTTCATTGCTGTGCCCATGCCAAGCAAGAATGGGAAGCCCGGGAATGAAGAGACAGGGGAGCTTGGGATCCCATTGGAGTCAAACCAGCCTTGAGAGGAGCCGGCTTAGTGTTAAACTCCTTGGGATGTGGCCCTTTTGGTGCGGTAAATTTGTAATCTTTTGCAATTGTGCTTGTGTCAATGTAACAATTGTTGTTTCCAATTGATATGGATTGTTTATTGGGTTTGTGATGATATTGGTGCTTCAACTTTGATGGGCTTCTTTGTTAGTTAGTAAATAAGTTTTTTTTTAGTGATCAAGCAAGGTTGGGAGGCTTTTTGAGTCTGGACGCAGAGGAACTTGATTTAGGCAAGAAAATTCAGAGTACTATTGGATTGGGTTATGAACATTTCTAATTCACAATCTTTAATATCTAAATTCATATTTTCAAATTCAAGTTCCCAAAGATTTTACTTCAAGGATTGTAATGAATAATGATAGAGAAGTTAAGAAGGCTATTGTAATAAACCATCTTCACATTGTTTCGTCTTAATGTACAAGATTCCACAGGTTACATGGTTAGTTTAACGGATGGGGAGCTTTTTGTTAGGATTTGTAAGCAAACAACCTCCTTCGGCATCATTGCTCTTCTCGTGCCTAAAAGTGATCACTAACGCCCTCGACTCGAGCCCGTCAGGAAGATTGGAGAAACCTGAAGTTAACATCGCAATGCTGCTTGGGTTGCATCCTTTGAGCACTGACTGCATTCAAGTTATGTACACAGGAGCAAATACCACCATGGATTCGAAAGCATTAGTGCAACTGTCTTGGAGCACCCCCAATGCTATTCTCTTCAGATGCAATTTTTACGTTGCCATCCAATGCCTGGTATCAAAGGCTAGACACGACCACGGTCCGATTCATGGTGTGGACAGTTCTTTTCTTGGAGCATCCAATTACCATACAATGGCCATTGGATGATGCAACCTAAGGGACGTTTTCTGCATTTTACCAAGGATGCATCAATGTTTTCACTGTTTTCTTAAACTTTGTCGATGGAAATATTGAACAATCGCCCATTGTTCAGCACTCAATGCTCACACCAATGGCGCTCAACAACATCGAGATACGTTTAAAGATTGAATTTTTAGGCGATAATAACAAATATTATTAATTTTTTTAAAAAAAGTACATTCATTTGGGTGGAAAGTCTGAATTTTTTATACTAAATTTTGTAAACACTAAATTTATATTAAAAAAATTAATTGATAAATTAGTTAAAAATAATTACAAAAATTAATTATATTGTATTATAAAAGTAATAAATTATTTATTTATTAGTTTTAATTTATTAATAAGATATTTTATATTATTTTGGACAAAATTTAAATATGATAATTTGAATCTCTCATTATTTTTTAGAAGGATAATTTATTTCAAATATATAATTTTTAATAAAATAAAATTAATTTGATATTTTCAATAACAAAGGATAAACAGCTACCTATATACTTATCTTATTTAATATTTTTTTGTTAAAAATTTTATATTGAGTAAAAAATTAAAATGATGATCAAATGTTGAAAGTTTTTATTTGATATCGTTAATCAAACACGCTTAATCCCATCCCATTTTGTGAACAGACATTTTAATAAAATTTTAATTTTTTTTTAATAAATCATATTAGTTTAATGAGAAAAAAGAGTTAAAATGTGAGAGTATGAGGATCAACATTTCAAGGCAAACTAGTTAACAGCGTGATTATTTACGTATTAAATTGAAAATAAAATTTCTTTAAACATCATACTCATAAATTATCAATTTTATGAATTTGATCAATTTTGTTCATGTTGATAGTGGAACCTTAAAAGCTGATACATTTACCACATGAATTGGTGTAGATAGGATTGAAAAGGATTTAGTTACATTGTAATTTGTTGAATTGAATTTGATAATGATTTGGATTGCCAAATTTTTTAATTTTCTAATTTTGCCATGATTGGAGTTAATCATGTTGGAATGTATTTGTTGATTCGTTGAATTGGCAAGGAATACCATTTTAGCTCAAGTACCAAAATCTGGTAAAAGATGAAACTTACTTAATTTATTTTTTGTTTTGTTTTTTTACATATATTTTGAATTTAGTGATTTTTTTTAGATATATAATTTTTAAAATTTTTAACTTTATATATATTTTTGAAATTTTTTAAAATTATAGGTAGTTCCTCTTACATGTTATAAGTTCCAGCTATCATCTCATCACCTTTTAATTTTGTTAAATATACCAAACATAGTCGATAGAAAAAAAAATACGAGTTTAGAAAAGCACCAAGTTCAAGTGTTAAATGAGTATTTAAGCTTTTGATTTAGAGTTAATATATTAGTCTGTATCTAAGTTTCTTTCTTTTTTTGTACTTGCTTAATGAATGTTTGACACATGTGCTCTAATAAAAAAAACCATATAGCTAATTGAGGCAAAAAACTTAGATACCTAATTGACCATTGAAACTAAACTTAGACATTTAATTGGGACAAAAACCTCAAATACTAAATTGAAAAAACTCAATTATTAAAGTAACATTTCAGTCAAACTTAGTTACTAAATTGGGATAAAATAAAACCTAAAATACTAAAATAAACATTAAATTAAGTATAAGTACCAAATGATATATTAATTATTTTCACTAAAAATATGAAAATTGTGTATTTCCAAAATCTAATTAAATAGAAAAGGAATATATAAAATTAAAATTGTAAGAGAAATTGGGCAGTTCATCAAAGCGGTTCATATGGATCAAATTTGATGAAAAGGTGAATTTTAAATCGTGTTCTATACGGTATGCTTTTCGACTTTTTTCTTTTTGACATATTTACTCATTTAATTAAATAATTAAGTATTAGTGATTTTATTCTTAATTCTTGATTTCAATTTCTCTTTTACTTTCATTTATATTTTTAATTAATTTTATAAATTTTGAAAATGTTTATTTCCATAAATAAATTTTAAAATCAACATTTTCTCCAAATTTGCTCTATAAATATGAGCCATAAATCATACCGATCAAGATAGACCCTGCTACACTAGATTTCACCCTCCTTTGATTTTGAGGCCCATATTGATTACTGCCATGCCTTTCGTACTTTCCCTGCCTCACCACAGATTTTTTATTTTATTTTAAAGGGTCTTCCTCTCTCTCAGTGTCTCTTTTAGCTACAACTAAGGTAAATCTAAAGTCTAAAACCCTTTTGGACTCCCACGAATATAACTCATTTTTCGGAATTGCTTTTCTTTGCGCTTTTTAGCAGGTTTTTTCATGGCTTCCATTACTGTACACCTGCTTCCGCCATTGCTTTTACAAGATAGAAAGACCCTTTTCGGGACTTTTCCAAAACTCCCAGTTTCTTATACCGGAGGTGTGTTCTTCACTTTATTTATCCTAAAGCAACTGTTTTTTTTTAAGGTTTTACTGTAAATTTAAATATGATGGTTCAATTTGCACTTGGATTGGATTGTTTTTGGTTAGTTCATGGTTGAATTTGAGCCTTTATTTACATTAAGTTTCACCTTTTTATGTTAGTTATAGATTACTATGAGATAGATGACGCTTGGAGTTACAATATAAATCTTCATGGGTTAAAAATGAATATCAATCTGGGATATTATGGTTAAAATAGGTTTTTTTTTGGGGGGGGGGAGAATTATTGTGGGAGTTGGGCTAAAACAGTGGTAATATTGTGTGTGTGTGCGCGCGCGCGCGCGTTTGAGTGACAGTCTGGTAATAGGATTCCTAAGGGGATATCAATGTGGTCTTTTCTAGTCCAAATTTATGACATGGAAATGAACAATTCTTGTGAAAAATGGCAATCATTGGTGTCGAGATAATCCAAGGAAGAAATTTTCAGTTAATTATCTTGGTTTGTTGTGTCGTATGCTTATCCTTCATGTCAGGCATGCCGGCCTGCGGAATGGGATTCAACTATGTTAATCCTTTGGCAGTTCCAGTGTAGGTACAGGACAATTACTTGAGAATGGTTTGGGTGTCTAAGATTTATTGCATGGGGATTATAGAGTTAGCGCTTTTAGTTGTCTCTGATGTTCATCAGAAACTTGTTTGGATTGAAAACTGAAAATGTTTGGCAATTAGGTTCTATCAGTTGCAATATTTCATGCTTTGGGTAATTTACTCTTTCCCTTTTCACTTGATATTCTTGCATTGCAGGGAGGCGAAACTGTGCTGTTTTTGTGAAGGCTACCGGTGATAGCTCAGAGTCTTCTACCTCACTTAGTATTGTCGAGTCTGTGCGAAATGTTGTAGGTTTCTCTCCTAGACACACACTTGCGTATCATTGTGATGATTGCACTCCATATATGCTCAAAACATATTGAGGGGCGGGGGGGACAGTTAGTACTTTGTTCAAGAAATAGGAGAATTTCTATGCTTAAATATAATATAACTTTTATATTTCATTTCTCCTTCTGTATTTTCCAATTCTGTCTTCTTTTCTGATTTCCATAAAGCAAGGAATAGTATCCATCCTCGACTCTTGCCTTAAGAAGCGGTATTCATAAAGTATATTTTTTGTTTTTATTTTTTTCTGATTCAGCTTTAATTTGCTTGGAACAGTGGGATAAATCTGATGAAGATAGGGTAGGTCTCATTGGTCTGGGATTTGCAGCTATTGTGGCCCTGTGGACTTCAACTAATTTGATTTCGGTAACTGATTGCTTTGGAGTTTCAAACCATATTTTTTAGTTTTGACTATTGGAGTTATAACTCTGAGATCAAACATAAGGTCAAGTCTCTTTGATATGAACAGGTTATTGACAAATTGCCAATTATCCCAAATGTGCTGGAAATTATTGGCATACTGTTTTCCTTGGTAAGTTGGCCGAGCACGAGCTTTTGAGTTTGACCAATGCTTAATACCTCACTGGTATATATATTTATGTTTCCCCATCTCCATGGAGGCTTCAAGTACTAACTCATACTTTCCTTTTTCAGTGGTTTATTTACCGGTATCTATTGTTCAAACCAGATCGGTAAGTAGAATTCCTTGACATTAGAGATTTGTTGATGGTGAAACCCATAGTTGTTACTTGTGCATGCAATATGATTTTTTTGGTATATTGATGAAGAGAGCACCACTTTGAGCTGTGAATCTTTAGCTCAGTTGGAATAACCTAACTCCGAACCATCTGTTTTTGCAGGGAAGAACTGTTCCAAATCATCAACAAGTCATTATCACAAATATTTGGATAGTGAATTCGAATGCTAAACAAGTAATCTAGGACCAGCCCTGCAATTCTAATGTGGTTCGTGTTGCAGTGGTGTTGAAATATGGCATCTTCTTTTATGGTGTAATCTTTTTTTCTGTATTACTGTTAAGTGTGATGCTTTTTAACTTCAAACCCAACGTAATTATAAATTACCTGAAAGTTGAGCCAAGGGCCTACATTTTCCACTGTTCTTAGCCATAGAAACAACCGAAGCATATATCTATCGAAGTTATGGGGCAGGCGCACAAATGAAAATTTTCAATCGAACCAGTCAAACTGAGTACTATAATTGAAATATGTTTTAGATTTCTTGATTTTTTTTTCCTCAGCTTAAACTGTTATCGTCCTTGTTTTAGTTCAGTTATATCATTTTAAATCGATTGAATGAAAGCAGTAAGATCAATAATTCATAGCAAAGTTATGCGCTATGCAACTTGCCAGATAATGGAGAAACAAAAGAAAAATGCTGATCTTCCTGTATTAGAGACAGTAGAAAAATCTGAGACCCCAACATCACCTGCTGTGAACTGGGTAGAGAAAATCAGGTCAGTGAAATGTAAAACAGATGTCAAATTGTAGAAATGTTTTAAGTCCCGGTTTCCTGTTTCAACTAGTTTAGTAGTCTACAGTGTACCCTTCATTGAGGCCGGTAATGCCAGCACAAATAAACGTGCCAACATTTTTCTTTATCATGAGCTTTAGGATGATTACTGCTGCCAAAAGCTCAGCATCAAGTTGAGCTAAACTTCAGTTCCTGTCTTCAGCATTGTCCATCTGAGTATTAGCAATCCTCCCGTCATGTTCCGCAGAGTTCTTACTGATCATGGAAGCACTGATTTGTCCCGTAAACACGAAGAAGATAATGAAAGGGGAATAGAAGAGCATCATCTACCTGTGAAACCAAAAGATTTTGAAAAAACAGGATGTTAGTTTTATAAGCACAATAACAAGGAAATATATTTGCATTCACCTTATATTTTCTAGGTTGAGACACAGATATCATCCTGATGGTTCCGTATGACAGGCAGGAGAGGACAGCAACTCAAAGTTCATATTCTTTGTTTTGGTTGTCAGTTCAGTTCCTTTGTTCTAATGTCTTAATTATCTTCTAATCTATCTGCCTTAGAAGTCTTGTTATTTCCTTTCCAGTGACAGTTTTATTATCTATGTTTCCTTAACTCTTCCTAGACAATAATTTTACAGAGGATATGTTATTCAATTCAGGATATAGTTACATGTTCTCACATAACATTTTGTATCTATTAGATTGATAGATGAGATGAGGCATGGGAATCTTACTTTCATATTTTTTGAAATGATGAGTTTCTCAAGAAAGTCTAGGAAACTTGACAAAACAGACCTTTCCTGCTCTGCATAGGCATTCTTGAGGTTACGGTTCAGAATCTGGTCTACTGAAGTAGGTTCCATCAACTGTTTATTTTTTTCATTACAGATTAATCCGACCATTCCAGGAAGTGAAGCCCTTCCTTCTTGCACATCCTTAGCAGCCAAACCTAGATTAAGGTCATCAGCTGCCTTTTTTTGAACTTGAGCTGGTCGCTCCTGATAGTCATCTTCCTTGGCTCCAAGAATGTCACCATTCTTGTTTTCTTCTCCATCTTTCACCTCTGGTTCAGAGTATTAAAAAAAACAAGCTTCATGTAAAGTTACAAGTCAAATATAACTTTCGGCAATTTGATCTCAGATACACAATAATAAGTGAAACAGTTGACCAAGCTATCGAAAACAAAGGATAAGTGGATAGGTAAGCAACAATTAGAATATAATATTTTGGTCCAAACCAAAGTATACCTGCGAAAAGATTGGCAGCTTGAGCTAAAGCTGCGGCTTCTGCTAAAACGGCCAATCCTGAGCAGACTTTGCTTGTGTCAAGTAGATGATAGACATTAGCTACCGTCAATCTTGTACCATAATCAGATGTCACCAGTTAGTTTTTTTTCTACAAATAGAATGCAAAACTTTCATTGAATAAACAAATAATCTCTCAGGATAATATAAACCTGTATGGATCCCTTAAAGAGCCCACCATAGCAGAATTAATTATATGACAAGTAGGGTCAACTGACAAGGTAGATGAGGGGCAAGAGCTTCTTTGACTGATCACCTGCCAAACAAATAAGAAAAACTGTAACTTATTCAAACTGAAAGTCAACCTCTGCACATTTCAATTGTAGGAATCTTGCAGTAGGAAATAATATATAGCAGTTTGGTATTTCCCCAACACCCAACCACAGAAAGTGAATAAAATACTCGAATGTTATATATAATATATGTACCTTTTGTAAGTCAGAGAAGCTTTGACTTGGTGAAATTTTCTCATTTGAAGGAAGCTCCTGAAGTTTCCTCTTCCTAGATTCCTGGGACAAGCGCTGACCCGATAAACCAGTGGCATCTGAAGTTGTTGTAATAACCCGCTGAATGTAGATTTTTGTATCAATGCAATCACCACCAGTGATTGCCATAAGTCCCTCAGATCCTTTAAAGCTCTTGTAAAGTTTCCTGCTAGCATTGTCCATCTGAGAACTAGCAATCCTCCCATAACATCCCTCAGAGTTCTTACAGATAATGGACGTACTGTCTTCCTTGCAAGAAGCAGTTATCAACTCCTTGCATGCCTCAAAATTCTTGCAATCCACACATTTGCAGTTTTGAGAGCAGAAGACATTAGCTTGGAAACACTCGCAGTACCTCTTGAGGCATTCAGATTTCTTGCAGTGGCATCCCCTCTCGTGCCTCCCCACTTGTGGAGAATCTATTTTATCTCCCTACTTGCAGATCATTTGTAGTTGACCATGACCAAAAACAAAACGACAAGAAAGAAAACATTAAAAAATAATAAAAGCAGAACATAACCTGAAAATCATTTGCATTTTAAAATCAGTTGTACAGGGTGACCTGAACTAAACCTGAAGGCCATCATGCTGAAAGAAAGAGATGCAGCAAATTTCACTCCTCTCAATCACTCAATTCAGGGGTAATGAACTAACATTTTTTTTTGGCATCCTTTACTGAAGAAGGGTTATTGTAATTGCTAAGCGTCCAACTTAAAAACAATTAGTATAGGTAGAGATGTTTAACTTAAATATAAGATCACAGGTAATTTAAGATTTAATCAATGTGAATTTAACAAGCTAGGCAGAGAAAGAAGAGCCGACAGGTATGCAAAAAACAACAAAATAAAACTTGAATTTGGTTACCATGCTAAGCATCTAACCTAAAACCAATTGGCAATAAGTAAAGAAGGCCAACTTGAAGATAATGCCCACAAGCAATCCAAGAATTAAGACAAGGATATTCATGAACGGAGACAGGAAATTTTCAACATATAAACTAAGCTAAGCTACTGATTAGCAATTGCTGCATGCTACCATTCTGTATAGCAGCTTTTAACAAATGTATCCATGTGCAAAATATTTAATTTAAATGTAACTTTTCAGTTTGCAATGAGTTTATAGACATACAAAACCATCCCAAAAAAAGTATCTGGGAAAACATTTCTGGCAAATGTGAAAGATTTAGTCACATACCTCAATATCTTGAGGACTACATGGACTGTTTGAAATCTTTGGCTTGAAAGCACGTGGATTACGTTCTAAAATGATTTCGGTTGCTGCTTTCCGCAGATCCTCATTCTCAACATTATTGCAACAATCAGCACATGTACACCCATTACAATACTCTCCGGAAGCAAAGCAATCACAATACCTATCGATTTGTGCGTGGGAAATTTCAGAGAGGTTAAATCTTTGAAAAGAAAACGCACTGAAATGTACTACTCTATGAGCAAAGTAAAAAGAGTAATGTAGCATCCAAACAACCAAATCCAAGCAGAGTAATACATTAGGTTACAGAACTTTGTCAAGCAAGAACAGATATCATAAAGAAAACTTACCGGGACCAATGCTTTGGGCACAGAGGAAAAGAGAAAGATGGATAAACAGATGGAAAATTAGTAGCAGATATATTATTATATTCTTGGATAAAAACCGAAGAATTTCATTTGAAGGCCATCGTACCAGAGAAAAATAAAATTAAAAATAGTATTTCGTTTAGATCAGATCAGAAACAACAAAATTCTAACTGTTAACATGCAGCTCTATGTAGTAGCCCATGCATGAACTAAACAATTCAAAATGTAAGTAAATAGAACTCACAATTTTAAGCATTTAGATTGTTTGCAACCGCATTGTTTTGGACCTTTCGGAGTACCATTGTTTGCTTTAATATTAGCCCATGGGACCGGTATTGGAGAATCTGATGACTTGGATCTTGAAATAGTTAAAACAAAAATGGAATTAGATTTTACAATGGCAAAGAAGCTTGATTTTAAGAAACGTAAAAGTGCAAAAAGGTGCTTATAATAAAAGTAAACCTTTAATAATAAGTACCTTTATCTATGTTCTCATTTATCTAGCCCTATTGTCTCAGCAACCAAACAGAAAACAAAGTTGATTTTAAATTTCCCTTCTTTTCTAATTTTAATACTCCAATCAACCAAAAAAAAGGGCGGGAAAGAAAGAAAGTTTTCCAAAAAAGGAAAACAAAAACCAAAACTCACATCGAGGAAAAAGGACTCCTAGGAGACAAATGCATCTCGGAGCCCGGCTTCTCCACCGGCAACGGTGATGAAGTTGAGATGATGGGAGATAGGCCGAACTCTGTGAAGACAAGCTGCCTAGCCAGATTCTTTTTTGGCGGGAAATGTGATGATGATCTCTCTGTAACTGTAATCTTAACTGAATCGGACATCTTTTCAACTGATTTTATCCTTTTCGGCTGGTAACAAGGAGTAGATGAGAGTGTAACTAACTCGACACTTTTTGGCGGGAAATATCCATTCTCAATCTCAAGTTGCTTCATTGGCCTTAGAGATTTTCGGATTCACTATGTAACAAAGGTGAAGTAAGAAAATCAATCAAATTCGAAAATCAAAATTAGAGATATCATGCTCTGCTTGATCGCTAGGAAAATGTGAGAAAAAGAAACTGTTACATACGAAAATTTGATTTGTTCGTTTCCAAACAAGTTTTTCTTTTTTTCAATTTTGGTGTTTTTGAAGCAAAATCGACGGAGATTGAAGATTTTTCTCTCTCTTTCTTTCGTGTTGCTCGATTTTCGCACCAACCAAACAAAAAATCTAGGTGCTATTATATACGTACCTGAAAATCAGTGAGAGGATTTTGGAGCCAAAGTTTGAGTGCGGATAGAGACAAGGAGCAGGGATGGTTAAATTTAGTTCAAAAGGTCGTTAATTTAACGATTTTTTTTACGAAAATGATTTATTCTTTTATTTATTATGAGATTAGATACCATAAAACTCATCAATCTTTTAATTACTTGAATATCTAATTTACATTTTTAAAAGTATTTATAAAATTATTCAAATTCGATACTCATTAAATTGAAGATTATTATATACTTAAACTAACTCAAATTTAGCTCCTTAAATTAATGTAACTTTATCAATCCAAATCTAATTATTTATTAACAATAATTATTTGGTACATGATGAAATTTTTTTATCTCATAACCGGAATTAAAATTTGTCAAATATACTTAAATTATATTTAAAAATTAAAACAATAAATAAAACATGTGGCTAAATCTTAACCTTATTAATTAAATAAAAAAATTTAACAGAGGTACCAAATAATTACCCTTCCTATCAATATATAATTTTTTTAAAGTAATCAATAAATAAAATCTTTAAATTAATAAAATGATATTACTGGCCAAAAAGGAAAAATGGAATGACAGCATTTTTACCTAGATAGAATTGATAACTAAGATTAGTCTTTGACCAAAAGAGATGAAAAATAAAATGGTAAATCGCACCATGATGACTCTAAAATAGAGTTTTATTTTGATATTTTTTTTCATTTTTTACTAAAATTTTGGGGGTCTATCTATAAAAATTAGAGAGAAAAATATTGAATTAATTATAAGAAAATTTTTAAACTTTAATCAAAAGTAAATAAAAAATGTAATATATCAATCACTCAATATATTTATGTACTACATCCGTAATTTTTTTTACAATAATAATTAATTCATACAATTATTTTATTTTAAATTATTAAATTAAAAAAAGAATTAGATGAACAAGAATAAGTCACCAGGGTGTAGTTTATCCAAAATAAAAGCTCGTACCCATTCTAAAACTTCAGTCCCTTGGGAAAACGACGGCGTATCACCTCGAATCAATCATCTTCATCCAACCCCAAAAAAAGAGAAGCAAAAAGTAGATCGACCCCCCCCCCCCAATTTCTTTCCGCTTCTTTCCTCGATCCACCGAACTTTTCTTTCACTCTGTAAGCCAAAACTCTTCTTTAAAAATAAAAAAATCTGACTTCCGCATTTTCTTTCAGGTTCGATTTCTTACTCATGCTTCTTTTTCCGGTACTTAGAATCTCTCGTTTTCTGTAGAATATATATGTATATATATAATTCCTATCAAATCGGTTTAAATGCGTATTCTTCTTAGTTCAGGTGTCTTTTCTTTTTCACTTTCTTTGGTTTACTTATGAGTTACATGACGATGGATTAATTAATCACAACAGCAATCTTTCATAGTTTCTTTACAAATTTTCATTGTCTTCTTTTTTTTAATTTTACGTTTTGTTCCTCAATTTTCAGCGTTCTTATTTTTTTGAATGGATCGTTAATTTGCAGTTCTTTCCTGATATGCAAATTGGGATTTAGATCCTGTTGGGCTCTGATTTGAACTAGTTGGATCATTGAATTTTTATGATTTTCTATAAGTTATTTGTGGCGTGTCAATGTAGGGTTCCTTATGTGCTTGAATCGGTGGATTTGAGTTTTCAGATCTAGTTGTTTTTGGTATTTATTGTTTAAAAAAAGATGGCTTGGTTCAGCGGGAAGGTGTCCTTAGGGGGCTTTCCTGATCTTGCTGGGGCAGTCAATAAGCTCCAAGAGAGTGTGAAGAATATTGAGAAGAACTTTGATACAGCTCTCGGGTTTGAGGAGAAGTCTGAATCAAGCAACAATGAAGGTGCTTTTTTGTTTTACATTGCTCACATTGTTAATATTTTGTGTAATCTTTATGCATTTGGATGCAAATTTCTAGTATAAACCTATGTTAGGTTTTGCATCAAGATATTAGGTTTTTTTTTTGGTAAATATTATTGGGTGCTGTCATTTTCATTTTAGGTAGCTTCTGTGAATTATTAGGACATTAAGTTGGAGTTGTAAAGTTTGTTAAGTAAGTGGCATGTTGCAAGGAAAGCATGCTGCTTTAGTTCCATTTTGTAGGATGTCAACTAGGAAGCTTAACTTGTAGTTTGGCGCTACTGCCTATTGGAGTGCTGATCTTGTAGTTGCAGCTGGAATCGGAAATGTGAAATATGAAAAAAGAAAAAAAAAATCTTCTATTGATTATATTTACTATTCCTGAATAATCCAGTGAAGGGTTGATTCTTTTATTATTTTATTTGAACTTGGAATAATCAAACAATAAAGCTTGATTGTTATCTAGTCTGTTTTGTTTTACTTTCTGTGGAATCCAATGGAGTGCCTAACTCAATTTTCGCTTTCTTTGAAATGAACTACCTCCATATTACTATATTTGGTCACATTCCTTGCATAAAAAAAGTCATTGCTGATCTGATACTTAAAGAAACACTACATGCTGGTGACTTGTTTTTGAACTTATTTTTGTGGGAAGTCCCCCAAAAAATGATGCATGAAAGTTATAATGTGGGTTTTGAACCTGTCACATTATGGCTTCCTGTTTGTATTCATTTCAGCCTCAGGATTGTGGTCTTCAGAAAGAAAACCACTATTTGATCCAGTTCTGGCCTTTATGGGTCAGAAAAGTGAGGAGAGTGCTGCTGAATCATCTGGAAAACTTGAATCTTCGCATGCTCCACCCGAAGCTGAGGAAAAAGAAAAGGCTGAAACTGACAGGTCTGTTCATTCTCATGTGAAAACCACTGTTGAAGAAGATAAACAAGCTGATGAGTTAGAAAAAGATAACGAACATTTAGAGACTGTGAATAGAGAAGATACTGCAACTTTGGACCCCTGTAAAGCTGAATCTGAATCTGAATCAGAAACAGTTTCTGCAGAGCCTTCTGAATCTGTCAGTATGAATGTTGATTCGTCAGATTCTCCAGACAATGAACAACAGAAAGAAAGCTCAGATGTAGTACCTTCTGCAGGTTCTGACTCCATGGAAGCCAAACTAGATACTGCAGAGGTAAGCCCAGTTGAGGTTGCTGAGCCTGTGCCAGCTGAGTCTAGTACTGCTGTAGACATGCATGAAACTAATGAACAAAAGACACAAATGAACGAGATTTTAGAGAAAGGTTCTCCAATTAAATCTGAGGAATCTAGTGATAGCCAAGCTGATGCTGGCAATGGCCCTGATGATCCGACGCCCTCAAGTTCAAATTCTGTTGTCGTCGAGGAGACTAAAAGTGCCCAGGCACTTCTGTCTCCCACTGAACTGGTTTTTCTTGAAAATGATGAAAGTGCTAAAACAGTTGAAGTGGACCGGCAGATCAATGATGGTGAAGCTGATGCTAAAGAAGAGTTACGCTTGAGTTCTGCAGCTGCCACACCTGACTCTACAGATACTATCCATGAACTGGAGAAGGTGAAGATGGAATTGAAAATGATGGAATCCGCATTGCAAGGTGCTGCAAGACAAGCTCAGGTGCTTGATGTTTTCCACTGTTTTATGATGCTGTTTCTAACAGAAGTTGACTAATGTTATTCTAAGTTTTCTAAGCTCCTGAGCATATTATCTTTTCTTGTTCTTCCCCATCCACAACCCACAATATGCACGTCACTTCCTCTATGATGTTCTGTGACACTAGAAGGCTTATGTTTAGTGAGTTTCTTTGTTCAAGATTTGTTGTTGGTTTTTTTCGTTTTTTTTTTTGGGGGGGGGGGTTATAAGAGGTTTAATGTCACTGTCTGCAAGGTAGATTTTCGGAGATTAGAACTTATGCTCCTGGCTTTATGTCCTATGAGAAGATGCTTTTACCACTAACAATTGAAGGGAAACTTATACCTTTGATTTATTTGGCTATGAACTTCACTTTCTCTTTCATGTGTTTCACTTGTGATACCTTGTGCTACATTTGTTCAAGAGAAAGGGCACCGGAGGAAAGAAACCTTTATATTATCTGTTCTGTTGAAATTTTATGGTTCTTGAAATCTCTAATTTATATTTGTTTCATTTTCAGGCAAAAGCTGATGAAATTTCTAAGCTCATGAATGAGAATGAGCAGCTTAAAGCTGTAATTGAGGATTTGAAGGTATATACAGGCATTTCCTCCCCCAAGATGATTTAACATAGTTTGGTTTGTCTCTATGCTAATGATAACTAGATATGTTTTGTTCTGTCTGTTGACTTTTGGTGCTTGAAATGAGCATCTCAGTAGAGATTAAAATGAACAAAGTCCAAGTTATCAATCAGAAGATTTGACTCAAAGTCACAGCTGTTACCATGGCTGATGTATGATAAAATATTGATGGCTAAATGTTTTTCTGATCTTCATTTTTCCGTTTGATACACTCTTATGTTTTATTGTCATTGGTCAAGCTTTCTCTTGTTTTGCATGTGGTTTACTTCCATGTATAAAAGTCAATATAAACCTTTACAAACCTTAGTATCATCAATTTCTAAATGCATCTTTAAATTGGATGTCTTATAGATGATAGATGGTGGAATCTCTCATATAAGAAAATTTTTATTATATATTATTTTGCATGGTGTTTGTGTTGGGCTTGAGGTGGGCCCCCATGGTATTCTTTTCTTCCCTCACCTATGACGTATGAGCATATTTGCAGTAAAATGCTGCTTTATATGGATTATGAATGTCTGTCTTAGCAGTGGTTAGAGTTCTTTTTATGCATATCATTCTCTATGATGGGGACTATTCTTATCTTTGATTTTTATTTATAGTTCAACTTTTTTTGAGAAGTTAACAAGGATTGTTTGTCGGTGCAGTTGTCAGTTGAATAAGTTTAATGGTGTAAATACCTACTAACACATTTCAATGAGAATACATGTATATTTTACTTTCTACTGCTTCCCATGATATATCATTCAAATTGCTGTAACCTATATCTTAATTTGTAACTTTATGACACTGTCATTTGTAGCACATTTGGTTGGCATAAACGGCAAACTAATTCTAGCCTCATTGAGTGAGGCACAGGGGTTTCGCAGTTTGGTTCAATGACTTGCTAGTCCTCAAAATAGTCTGTAACAATCATACCAGTAAATGTCCTGAACAGCCATTTTGGTTCCCCCCTTAGAATGGCTATTCAGTGCCACAAGGAACAGCTCTAAAAAGTTCCAAAAATACCCTTGCAACCAACTGCCACTAACAATTCTCATTCAAATTTCCCCCTGGATATAATAAGTCAATCACTTTCTACTAGTCTCCTTTTTCATTTGTTGTTCAAGATTAATTATCCAACAGTTGAATATTGAGTGATTACTACTTCAAATTAGATCTTTAGAGAGATACTCTATTGCCTTTATCCTAATGACAATGAACAAAGATAGCAAATTAATAGCTGAAAGCTTGGAACAGAGAAAATCCAATGAAGCAGAAATGGAGTCTTTGCGAGAGGAGTATCATCAAAGGGTTTCGACTCTTGAAAGGAAGGTATGTTCCATGCATTCATCTCCTTTCTTTTTCTTGATTTCTATATTAATTGCTTGTTTATATTCCTTGTGATATTGTTATTGACAAATGTTAGGACTTTCTCCTGAAGCTTGAATCAGTATTGGTTTTATTTTTTTTTGTGGTTGAAAATTTTGAAGTGGTGATTGAACTGGTCCTTTAGAGGGTGAACATAGTGAACTGTTATCAATAGCATATCTTGGTTATATAGGAAGGCATACCTTTCTTTGGGCTGCACATGAGGGCATGCCCCCTGAAGTTCAAGTCTAGGACCTCCCAGTTAAAACCCAGAATCTTTTATATATCTATATTTATTTAGGTGATTCAGATGCCACTTTCTTTGTTGCTTTCCCTTGTGCATGCATATTTGATGTCTATCAACTATATGGTCCTGATTCACGTATCAGCTTTCATACTATGTTTCTAGTTTGTTGAGTACTCAAAATTGATTGAAGGCTAGAAGCATATAAGTTGTTAATGTCAAATACCTAGTGAAATTGATTGCATAAATACTATCATATTGCAGCAAGTTTGGAGTCAAGGATTATTTTGTTGAGCTTTATCGTAATTACATTTTGTAAAGCTAATTGATAAGTTCTTATATCCATTATGCATTTCTGTTGAAAAATAAAAGGAGTATATGGGCAACTGAGTTCAACTTGTGGTTATAAAAATCCTTTATTAATGTTTTGTAGTGTCTGTAGCCTCGTAATATAGTTTATAAATTAATAATTTAGTTTTATGGAACAGGTTCACTGATAAGACTTCCACTTTTCAATTGTCTCAATATCTCGTCTCTGAAGGAGAATTTTTGTCATATCTTTTAGGAGTGTATTGGGTTAAATGTTTATTGTGGATTATATCTATGAGATTAAGTATGATATCTAGTTTTCAATACTTTTACTTCATTCTTATAGGAGCAACGGCAATGGTTTCCCCACAATAATATTTTACTTTCTTTTTACTATGCTGTGATTATCTCCATTACCTAAAATGCAGTGTCTTGAAAATGGTGTCAATGCATTGCATGCTTTCATAGAAGATGGTGATAAGTGGACAGTTATTCTAGGAAAAGGTTGTCTTTGTTAGCTCAAGTATAATGTTTTGCAGTTATTTGAAAATGGTGTCAATGCATTGCATGCTTTCATAGAAGATGGTGATAAGTGGACAGGTATTCTAGGAAAAGGTTGTCTTTGTTAGCTCAAGTATAATGTTTTTTACAGTTTTCACTTGGTATGTGCTTTTCCAGGTTTATGCCTTGACTAAAGAAAGGGATACTCTTCGAAGAGAGCAGAATAAAAAAAGTGATGCTGCTGCTCTTTTGAAGGAAAAAGATGAAATAATTAATCAAGTCATGGCTGAAGGTGAGATCTTCAAATTCCTATTTACATTTGATGTGATGCTCTGCGGCATTTTTTTCCCCCTTGTTCAAAACGATATTATTTTCCTCTATTAGATATCTTGGCACTTGTTAGATAGTCCTCACGTCTTTTCTTTGTAACAGATTTTCTGTAAAAAGTTCCCAACTATAATGGAGAATAATATATATATTTATATGGACACATTCATTATCAAGAAATAACTTGAGTAGGATTTTCTGCAATACATTAGGTGGACAGGTATAGGTTGTAAATAAGAACTCTTCAATGAGAGGGGTTAAAGTTCTCTGTCTATACCACCAATTCCTTGCCCACCTAATCCTCACATGGGGCTATGATTTAATGGAGGCTTCTATAATTTATTATAGAAATTTAGAGGGCAATTGGATGAAAGTATAATTACTAGGGTAGTAATTACATCCTCTTGTAATTACAAGAAATTATAATTCCCTGGACATGTTTGGCTAATAGAGTGTAATTCCTTATCTGGCATTAAACACGTACTCCTTGTGATCACCGATTGGCCATTAGCTAAGTACAAATAATTAATAATAAATACTAAGTAATTTAGTTGGAACTTGTATAAATAATTTGTAATAAATACTATTTAATGTAGTTTATTATTAGCAAGTCAAAACATATGAGAAATTATCTCTTCAATAAAAATTTCAGATTTAAACATGATTAGTAAAATAATATATAATTATATTAAAAAATAAAATATATGCCATAAAATAAAATATCATTATTACTCTATAAAAATAACATTTTAAACTTAATCATGTAGGGGCATGTTTGGAAAGCCATAAGGAAATTGAATTTGAGTGTAATTGTTTATAATTACCTGTGTAATGACTCCAATTCTTAGGGGGGGGGGGGATGAGAATTGGAGAGTGTAATTGGAGTATTCTAATTACACTCTCTTTGGTGGGACCCACTGATTACAGTGGTTACCCAAACATACCTCACAAGTGTATTACAAGCAATTATACCTAATTCAGTCACTAGGTGGCTTTCCAAATGCACCTTTAGTGTAAAAAGAGTACCCTTGGTGTATCTACTTCTGTGTCTGATTGAGATTTTAGTTGGTTGAATGATTATTGAGCAAACCTAGTTCCCTTCTAGGCTATGAGTTCTTATTGCTAAATATTTATTTCTCTCTCCTCTCAGGTGAAGAGCTTTCAAAGAAGCAGGCTGCTCAAGAAGCTCAAATCAGGAAATTGAGAGCTCAGGTATGCCGATATGTTTGATGGTTATTAAATTTCTGGTAAATAATCTGTTCCCTTCATTTTCTGACTATTCTTTTTTCTTGCACTTTTGTTACTCTAGATTAGAGAGCACGAAGAGGAGAAGAAAGGCCTGACTACAAAGCTTCAGGCAAGTACATGCCTTAAAATTGGAATGTAGTTGGTTGATTTCTTATGTCCCTCCTATCTTATCAATCTTATCAATCTTATCAAGAATTCAAGATGATATGAGCTGTAATATGAGGCTATATTGCATCATATCTTTTGCCCCTCCTAAGCAAAACATTGTCATTCAGATTTATTGTTTTTTAAATACTAATATAAGGCTTAAAGTCAGTGTTATTATATCATTTGATTGTGTTCACTATAATTGTGAACACTGTTTGGCATGGGCCTTTGGTTTCATATTCTGTATCCATACTTTTGGTACCTGGTTTTATATTTGAGATTTTCAATTGGGTTAGTATTTGATAACTGGCAATGGAAAATTTTAATTCCAGAAGCAGGATTATGTCACTTTTTTGGGTTTATTTTTGTCTGAGCTCCTTTGAATTTCATAAAAAGAATTGTCATTTATTTCAACTTGTTCATAGTATGCTTCTTGCTATGCTTTCAGGTTGAAGAGAACAAGGTAGAGAGTATCAAAAAGGACAAAACTGCTACAGAGAAGTTGCTACAGGAAACAATTGAAAAACACCAAGCAGAACTTGCAGCTCAGAAAGACTTTTATACAAATGCTCTAAATGCTGCAAAGGAGGCTGAAGCGCTAGCAGAGGCACGTGCCAACAATGAAGCCAGAACTGAACTGGAGAGTCGATTAAGAGAGGCTGAAGAACGTGAAGCCATGCTAGTACAGACGCTTGAAGAGTTAAGACAAACCTTAAGCAGAAAGGAGCAGCAGGTTTTTCATTATATTAATTGATATTCCAGATTTTGTCATGCTAATATATGAAAGGTATGATGTTATTGCTATTTTCTAACAATGTAGGCAGTATTTCGAGAAGACATGCTTCGCAGGGACATCGAAGATCTTCAAAAACGTTATCAGGTGCACTGATCTTGTACTGACCTATATGGATATTAAATTTTTCTGCAGTTCCCTTACTTTCAGAAATTTCCTTCTAGTAGTTCACAGCTCAAATTTTGTTTTAGGCAAGTGAACGTCGGTGTGAGGAGTTGATTACACAAGTGCCTGAGTCTACAAGACCTCTTTTAAGGCAGATCGAAGCCATGCAGGTGAAATATGTTGTTCTAATGCGTTCTTAACAGACTTAAGGACTATTGGTCTTCTTATTATTTGTGTATATTAATTGTTTGCTTTATTTTTACTAGGAAACAACTTCCAGAAGAGCAGAAGCTTGGGCTGCAGTGGAGAGATCTCTAAACTCTCGTCTCCAGGTATGTACAATCTGTACAATGTTATTGCATGTTATGACATAACATTTGAAGCTTACAGAGAGTCCTATTCTCATAATTATCTATTCTATTGAATTACAGGAAGCAGAGGCAAAAGCTGCTGCTGCTGAAGAGAGAGAGCGGTCTTTGAATGATCGCTTATCTCAAACCTTATCTCGAATTAATGTTCTTGAAGCTCAGGTTCTACATCTCTGGCTAATGTATGTTTTATCTGTGGAAACATTTCTAGCTATCAGCTTAACCTTTGTTTTGCTTTGGTTCAGATTTCATGTCTTAGAGCGGAACAAACACAGATAAGCAGGTCCCTTGAGAAAGAGAGACAGAGAGCTGCTGAGAATAGACAAGAGTACCTTGCAGCGAAGGAGGAAGCAGATACTCAAGAAGGTCGGGCAAACCAGCTTGAGGAAGAAATTAGGGAACTAAGACGGAAACATAAGCAAGAGTTACAAGATGCTTATGTGCAGCAGGAACGTCTACAGCAGGTTGTGCTTTTGATTCATTGTTAGGTTGCAATTACTATAAATCTCTTTGCATGTGTTTGACCAAGCAGGTTATCTCCCTTTTATGTGTCTGTAGCTTCAAAGCAAACAATCTTCATTGAAAATGCTTTTTCCTTTAATGATGAAAAAGAAGACCATTTTGTACGCTTCATATGATTACAGATGATAAGTGTCAAAAAAAAGAAAAGAGATTACAGATGATAAAAGTTGCATATATAATTTAGTATTTTAAAACTTCTCTCAAGTTATCGGCTGATGTTAGATGAGGCATTGTTTTGATAGCTTCTTGTGCCTCTATGAGCATGGAACCATTTTAACTGAACTGTTAGTATTTATATTTGATCTCATAGTTCAGTTTAGTGAAGGAATCTTTTCATTTGTAACAGGAAGTAGAAAGGGAGAAAGCTGCTCGGTTAGATTTGGAAAGGACAACGCATGTGCATTCTATGGCTATATCTGAGCAAGCTCCAATGGCAAGGCACAATTCTGCTTCGGAGAATGGTATGGTGCTTCATATTATGATGTAGATGATCTTATGATATTCTTTACTTATTGTGGGACTTTTGCAGGAAGCTTGTCCCGGAAACTCTCTACTGCTAGCAGCCTAGGAAGTATGGAGGAAAGCTATTATCTGCAGGCATCTTTGGACTCATCTGATGGTTTCTCTGAAAAGAGAAATATTGGAGAGGCAACATTAAGTCCGCTCTACATGAAGAGCATGACACCCAGTGCGTTTGAATCTGCCCTTCGTCAGAAGGAGGGTGAACTTGCATCCTACATGTCTCGTTTGGTATGTATTATTCTTTGAGCTCCTGAATTCAAATATAACTGTGATTCCTTGATTACATGTATAAACTGTGTTCAACATCCTTGATTTTGAGTTGTGGGTCTTTACTCTTTTAATAGCTTATATATCAACTAGTTTTGTTTGGTGTTTACTTCAGTCTTCCATGGAAGCTATCCGTGACTCCTTAGCTGAGGAGTTGGTGAAAATGACGGAACAGGTGAGTTCTTCAGCTGCTACCTAGTTAAATGGGAGTGGGATTTATTCATCAATGTTCTACTCTTCTTCTCAAATCATTGCTGTTAAACTTGTCTACATTTGCTGCAGTGTGAAAAGTTGAAGGCAGAGGCCGCCACACTGCCTGGAATCCGGGCAGAGCTAGAAGCCTTGAGGCGGAGACATACTGCTGCACTGGAGCTAATGGGCGAGCGTGATGAAGAGGTACATACCCTTGTAATTTTGGGAAACAAAAATTTATATTCAAGGATGTTCAGAAGCAATAGTGTTATGAATATCATGTATCCTTGTGTTAATGTATTTCGGACTCATTCTGGTTTTACCATAATGAAATGAGAATATTATATGATATTGTCATTATCCATTATGTTCTTACATTTAAGTGGTTGCAACTTTCCAGCTAGAGGAACTCCGAGCTGACATTGTAGACTTGAAGGAAATGTATAGGGAGCAAGTAAACTTGCTTGTGAATAAGGTATTTTCTTTTGTTTTCAAATCTTTATCTCAATTTATATCATAACATAATATTAGAAGTGGTATGCTGATTCTACAAGCTCTGCTAAAAGCTGCCTTTCTGTGTTCGACAGATCCAAATAATGAATTCTTCGGCGGGTAATACATACTAGGCATATTCTTTTTTTTTGGTATGATAATTTCCAAGAAATTATGTGCATGATATACTTGTAGCAGATGATGTTAAAAAAAATTTGTTCTTAAAACTTACTGGTTCAAAGATGTGGTTTTTTTGCGAGCATTTGGTTAATTGAGAGATTCAGGGAGAAATAGCGTCCCCTTGAAAGATTTTTCTACTTTGTTGTATAGGACAAATCTTTTCTATTTCCTAGCCAACATAAAAATCGATTTTATTGCCTACTTTTTTTTTAAAAAAAACATAACTATATAAATTTATGTTCTTGTAGTAAAGAGGATATTATTTCTTTTTTCTCCTATTGTGGCCTTATTTGGCATGCTACCGTGGCTGCCTGGCCCGGCCAAGGCTCTTATAGGTTGGGCTTTTTGGAGAAGGTTTTTTTTTTATTATTTTGAGTTCGGTTGAGTCGAATTCAAATTAACAATAAAAGAATTTAGGTATAAATGTATATATGTACATTAACATGACTATCAATGAATCTTTTTTTTTTTTTGACTTCACAGAAATAAATGCAGTATGTTTGGTTTTAAGGTTTTAACTTTGTCTTTTTTTCTGAATCATGTGTTGTCTTGTTCTCGTAGTTTTTAATTTTTTAAATATCAATTAAGAGGGAATGTTGGTTTTTCAACATTATTTGTGAAATTAAATTTTACAATTAATGTGGTAGGTAATTATCCATTTTTAATATAGCGTATGGTGATGTTTTATATTTTTTTAATAATCCCACTTGCAGTGGATTACATAATTTTCTTAGTATATGGTAAGAAAATTCAAAGCCAAATACTTTTCCTAACATAAAAGTAAAATTTTAAATTAGTTTTATTCGAATAGCATAATGGGCTGGGTGGCTGAGAAGGGCTCAAAGTGCATCTACGCATGCAATTTTTTGAATCAAGTAGCCGCATGATACAGCCCAACTCATACTGAATGCAGTGAATAATTCGGTTTGGAGCATTCGGTGATACTAGAGAATAAAAAATAATCTTTTATTTTTTATTTATGCAATATGCAGTATTTTTATTTATTTATTACCTATACTTACTAATATTCCAAGTTTTTATTGAGTTGGTGTCACCTTCGGTTGAGTTTCAATTTAGTTGTGAATTTATTAAAAATCTCTATTTTTTTGTATAAAATATAGAAATATATGCAAATAATGAGATTCAAATTCAAAACATAATGACATTTAATATTTACATTAATTTTTATAAATTTATTAGATAATTAATTTCACCCACAAGTGTATCATAAATCTAATTTCTTTCTTAACTATTTTTAAATTATGAGTAAATAAAATGTTTTCAAGACATCTTGTGAAGGAAGTAGAACCCTTAGGTTTGTTTTTTTACTTATTATTTTTATTTTCATGTGGATGATAAATTTTAAAATTTTTAACCTTTTAGAATTTTATCAATTGAAAATTTAATGAGTTAAAAAATTAAGTATAAACTATATTAATAGTTACTTAACTATGAAAAGTTACAAAATGGTCACTCAACTGCTTAATTGTCTTTTTGGTCACCAGTTGGCTAATGGAGGCAGCTTGGTAAAGTGGTAAAATAGTAACTTTAATCCTTAACATTTATAAATTATGTCAATTTAGTCTTGATTGTAAATGAATTTAACTCTCAACATTTACCACATTATGTAATCTTGCTTTTGTGGCATGTATATAGGGATAAAATATATGTTTTTGGATAGTAAATTTTGGGTTGGTAATACTTATATGCAAGTATGAACTTGATGGTGGATTACTAGATGTTATTATATGTGTTTACTTGGATGGATAAATTGGTTTGAAATGTTTAATGTTGGAAGTGTAGATTGATTAAATGCATAGCTTAATGGTAATGTTTGGTATCACGTAGTTATGTTTAATCTATCATAAATTGAGTATGTTTTGATATGGCATGTAGTAATGTTTAATCTATTATAAATTAAGTATGTTTTGATATGGCATGGTTAAAAGAGATAAAGATGCATTGGTTATATGTTGTGTTATAATGAAGATAACTTGATTTGGTATTTTGAGTTTGTTAAGGTATGGTAAATTGGATGATTATGAATGTTTATAAACCAAAGGTTGATTGAATGAATTGGTATAGCTTAGGTTGATATGTTGTTGCTAAATGTGTGGAATGTTGGATTGGAAGTTTGAAAATAGATAAATGAATGGTTAAACATGATCTTGAATTGGTTTTATGCAGAATATAAGTGTGCATTATGCACCATTTGAGGTAAAGGTTGGCTTCTTATGGAATAGGTAACATATGACTTAAAATGTACCAAAACAAAGTCCACATCGAGATGAGAAACTCTCCTAGCCGCAATGTCGGCTGATAGTTTGTGATGTCCCGACATCGAGTGGTTGGACGTCGCAACGTGAAAAATTGTTTGGAGATGTCATGACGTGGAGGAGACGACGACATGACGTTGGCCCTAAATTTTTAAAAATTTACAATTTGGTCCTAATTCATGCTCGGGTCAACAAAAAGCTTTCGTAAGCTTGATTAAGGTCTGAATTTAGTTGTAAATCATATTATGAATGTATTTTAGTTATAAATGTTTGTTTGACTGACATAATTTTTGTATTTTCATTGATAATTTCTTCGGTGACATTCGTAGCATTCCATAACTCAGATTCGGCGATTGAGTCAGGTGAGGGGTGTTACAGGTCTCCTATTAAATTTTGAGTTTAAGGAAAATTTGTTTCTTTAAGAGTCAGGGTCGGGGTAGATTCATCAAGGTTCGGGCGGGGCGAGGTCGGGGTGGGAAAAAATTCGCCCCGCCATGTTGCCATCCTTAAAAAAGAGAATATTGAATAGTTGGGTGATTATTTTGTAACTTCTCATAGTTAGGTGACCATTTTTTAACTTTTCATAGTTGGGTGACCAAAAAAGAAATTTACTAAAAAAATTGAAATTTTTTAATCCAAAAACAATCTTGCCTACTCCAAAAATTGTGTGTATATACCTCTCTCGGCAACAGAAACATCTTGTTTTGGCCTTTTCTTTTAAAAAATATATTAGGCCTGAAAATACCAAGAGTGGGTGAATTGGTATTTTAAAATTCTTTGCAAACTTTTCTAAATAATGAGGAAATGAAAGAAAAGTTTAGACAATTCGATTTATAGTAATTCGACCCCAATTGTTTACCTCCACTACCTTGGTATACCTCAACCAAGGATTTCTCAATTCATTATAAGAATTGCTACCTTAAAAGAAAATGTATAACCTTTACAATCTATATCTTTTACAAATGCTAAGATAGAGCCTTCCCCCTAGTTTTTATGCCTAAACTAAAACCCTCTAGCTTTAATGGCTTAACTAGAAACCATTTACAATTCACTTAAGGTTTTATACTTCAAAAACCTTAAGTAACACTTTACAACAAAGATGAAAGATGTAAACAATGAAAGCCTTTCAAATGTGTGTATTTACAAGTGTTAGCTCTCTTTCAAAAAAAGAAAATGAGAATGATAAATAGATCTAAACAATAAGCACATAAGAGATACGAACCAGAGAGAATGAGAAATAAAGAGTTGGAGATTTTTCTCTTGATTTCTATGCTTGGATGTTCATCTCTTGTGCCTTGAAGTGTTCTTGATATGTATATATAACAAGAGGAAAAAATTGTGATTGTTTATGGCTGTTAGAGACAATTTCTTGTTGTTGGAAGCATTGCAAAAAAAACTTGTATTGATACAACTCAAAAGATGTATGGGTAGAAGTGAACTTGTATAAATATAGAATGTATGGGTATAAGTCTTAGAGGTTCACAATTTTTCTTACTGACTTAGTCGTATCGATACAACTAGGTCAGGGTATCGATCCTACATCCTAACTTGTATAAAATGAGTTTAAAACACTTTAAAACATTTTGAATTGACTCAAAAGTATTTAGATAAATACAAATTTAAAACTAGTTTTTAAGTACTTTTACAAGTCATAAAAATACTTTGAAAATGTTTAACAAAATTTCCAATAATTATTTTCATCAAATGAATTAGAAAATATAAATAAAAGTTTCTCTTAAATGTTGTTATATCAAAAGATTGGGACATCAAATCTAAAAATTTCCCCCTTATTGATATAACAAAAATTTAAGAGAAATTTGCATTTTGAAATACTCCCGTTAAATCATTTAGACATTTTAAAATATAACCCCCCCTTAATAAGTTATTCCCTGAAAGATTTTAGGCACAAACACTTAAATAAGAGCATTGAATTTCAACAAGAGATATGATAAATAAGCATGCAAGAAATTCAATGAAGAATTCCAAGATTTTATAAATGTCATACATTTAAGCAATGTATTAAATAAGCATACATGCATGAACATTAATTGATTTGCATATGCATATAGAAGATAAACATATGTAAAACCTTCAAAATCATCAATTTCCTCCCTATTTGGATGGTAGAAAACCTTCAGAATCATCTCACCATTTTTTTGGATGGGGTGGGCTGGCCATGCCTCTTTGGGATCATTGTTTAGCGTATTTGGAATGACCGGAACTTACTTACCTTTCAAGGCATTTCTTGGAGTAATGATGAGATTCTTAAAATTTCGTTCAATTGGGCAAAACAATACATTTTAATCTCCAAAACTGCACTTCATAAGCCTCACAATTATCTCCACTCTTCACCTTTAGCTAGTAGTTGGGCTTGTTTGAGAACAGATGGTTCGGTTAGGCTTGACGAAGGTTTTGCAGCAACTGGAGGTTACATATGCGATCATAATGGTGGGTGGATCATTGGGTTCTTCCTGTAACACCCCTAACCTGTATCCGTCGCTGGAACAGAGTTACGGAGTATTACCGAAATATACAGATTAAATACGGACATTTCAGATTATTTAACATTCATGCCAGAAATTTATTCATAAAGTCCCTTATATGAGCCCTCGAGATTCAAAACATGCATTAGAATCAAGTCGGGACTAAACCGGGTACTCAGAGAATTTTTTGCAAAATCTTAAAATTTTTCCAAAGTGCAGGAGACACATGCCCGTGTGGCTCACATGGCCAAGGGACACGCCCGTGTCTGAGGTCGTGTGGGAATTCAAAATAGGGTACACGGTCATGTCCCAGCCCATGTCCAAATTAGGGAGGTTATTGACTTGGGTCACACGGCCAAGCCACACGCCTGTGTGCTAGGCCGTGTGTAGGTGCAGAGGTCACACGGCCAAGCCACACGCTCGTGTGCCAGGTCGTGTGAAAAATCCTGAGCATTCTGTTTTAAATTTAAAGATGTAAATGACTCACGGCCAAAACATACACCTATGTGCTAGGCCGTGTGTCATATATGACTGAGACACACACTCGTGTCTCTGCCCGTGTGGACAAAATAATGCCATTTCCAAGCCATATTTTTCACCCAAACATGTCTTCCACGTACATTAACACTTAAACATATTCTCAATCCAATATAAAACATTTGAATCAAACCAAAACCAAGTCGTATGCATAACATTTCATCTTATATAATCAAGTATTCATGCTTAACAATTTGATTACTTACATATATATATATTCATATTTGTACCAACTCAAGCCATGTTACAATTTGCCTATTAGTTAACCATCAATCAAATATACCAAAACACATATCAACCATGATAAGGCCATATACTTATATATATCAAAATTTATCAAACATAAGCCATACCAATGGAACCAAACACTTACTTGCCATCATTTGGTCAAATTTAGCCTATACATGCCATTATACCCAAAAGAAATTTTTGCTATTTATATCGAAACAAGCTGAAGGATAGTGTGATGTAGCTCTGACCAACTTTCAACCTTTACGAGCTTCCGAATACTATAAAATAGGGAAAATAAACAAAGTAAGCTTTAAAGCTTAGTAAGTTCGTATAACGAGAAATTAACTTACCAATCATTTACATTTAAAACAAGCATACAAAATACATCCAAAGCAATTTGGCCAAAAGCCTATACACATATCCTCATCAAACATGTTAGTCATGTATTTCACATGAATTTCAAGAAACATCTATGAGCTCATCAAATATCAAATTTCCATGTTCATAAACTTTCCACATATTGTATTCATACATCAATTCCACATATTTCGAGTATATACTGGTAAATTCATTTCAATTTCATGTTATCTCATTTCAAAACTTTGCTTGTTAAATCATTTAAAATATCGATGGATACACGGGTAGTACACAGGAAGTGTACAAATTGTAATCCGTCAATTCATATTCAGGAGTGCTCATTAGAGCACATAATCGGGAAACCCTCTCTCGAGCCATATAACAGGAAGATTCAAAATTTAGTCCTTAAATCACAATTTCATCAAAATTCACTTTACAAAAGTTTTTTTCTATCAACAACATTTCTTTTTCTTCCATAAAAATTTAAAATTAATGCATATTCATCCATGGAAAAACCCTATTACTTTGATAACTTTACAAATTAATCCCCGAGATAGCTAAATTAAGCTATTACGATCTCAGAAAAATGAAAATCATTAAAAACGAGACTTGAATACTCACCTAATTGAGCCAAATAAGCTTGCTGCCTTCAAGCTCTTCTAACTAGGGTTTCCATGTAAATAATTTGGGAAAGGTAATGAAAAAGATGATATTTTCATTATTTAATTACTTATCATTTTTTATTATTTTTACTTTCCAATTTAGTATTTTTCTTTAATTAATTTTCCATAGATGAATCATCATACTTATCTACTAACCCCTCTTAATGGTCTATTTTCCATATAAGGACCTCCAATTTTGAATTCCATAGCTATTTGATCCCTTTAGCTATTAGAATTCAACTTTTTCATTTTATGCAATTTGGTCCTTTTCTCAATTAATCATGTAATCGGTAAAAAAATTTTAATGAAATTTTTATACAATATTACTATCATACCGTAGACCACAAAATAATATTAAAATAAATTTTCTTTTGAGCTCGAATTTGTGGTCCCGAAACCACTGTTCTAATTTCACTGAAAACGGGCTATTACACTGCTGATATTTGGGTAATTACACAGTGACGGAGGCTGAGCTTTGGGGGATCTTGGATAGATTAAAATTTATTTTGGAAAGAATATTTGATAGGGTCTCGATCCAAACTGACGGTATTGAGGCCGTTAACATTATTCAATATGGCTCTTCCAGAAACTATAATTCTACCCTAATAAGGAGAATACTTCAAGTCCTGAATATGTTTAAGGAATGGAAGATTCAACATTTTCCTAGAGAAGAGAACTCAATTGCAGATAGTTTGGCTACGTCAGTTCGCAACTAGAAGCCTCAGTTTAAGATTGTTTGAGGATCCTCCTTTGTTGATCTAGTTTAATTACTTTGTAATTTTACTTTTTCACCAAAAAAAAAACCTACGCACATGCAAATTTCATGTTTTCTCCCCCTTTTTAGTATATCAAATAGCAATAAAGGCATAGAAAGAAGATACCAATTTTAAAGATTTTTTTTAAATTTGGGGCTCAGGGAGAATAAAGATTGAATGAAAATAGGCATAATATATTCAAGTTAATAGCATTCAATTGCATTCTTAGAAAGAGATAATGAACTTCAAGAAATAATGGTATAGCAAGGAAGCATATTTAAATCCGTTGAAAAGAACACTTATGCAAAAGTCTAATGATAATACGAATAAGTCTAAATTATATATAGGTTTAATTAAAATCATACCTAATGAAAGATAGCAATTAATAATTAAACAAAAATATCAATTGTTAAGAAAAAAATGTGAACAAGGCATGAATCAAGAATCAAAGAATTGCATGTTAATGATAATTCAATAAGTTCCCATGCATTTTTTTTTATTTATTTCTAATGCTCCCCCTTACTAAACGCATATCCTAATGATTTTCTCTTCTTTTCTAGTTACCAATTATTAATGAATTAAATAAGACACAGAAAGTACAATGATATAAAAAAATAGATACCAAAAGCTCATCAAAGCTACAATTGAATGAGAAAAACATATGAGAAATATGACTCATTTCATTCAACAAGTATACTAATAATCACATATTATCATCATGCTTAAATGGAAATTCTATAAAGCATAAGGCATGGCAATGGCATCCAATCAATGATAAAGCAAGGTGAGCAAACGATGGATACCAATGTGAGTGTGATGTGAGGAAGGTGATTATGACATATTAGAACCAATCATATTTTAATTTAAATCAAAAAATATGTTATGGAAAAGTGGTATCTAAAAGATATGGCAATGCATAGCAAGATACCAACTAAATGGATGCTAAGTATTAAGTCCTTAGTTCTAAGTCTTAATCCTTATTAAATCTAATCCTAAGTTCTAAACTTAAATCTAATTCGAAGTTCTAAACTTAAGTTCTAAGTTCTAATCTTAATTTTATGCCTAATCCTAGACTTAAATTTAAAACTCCTCCTAAGTTTAATATAATCCTAAGTCTAGTTCTAAAACTAGTTTTAGAGACTAATTTTAAGACCAATTTTAAGCCTATAAGATCGGCCCACCTTAAAACAAAAACTGGAGTCGCCACCGATCCTTTATTAAGGTGTGATCGGCCCACCTTAAAAATAATTTTGGTCTGCGAAATTTGAGGAAACAGGTTCGGGAATCAGTTACGCACGAGGAAGGATTAGCACCCTCGTAACGCCCAAAATTGGTACCAAATTGATTTTTTAAATGCCTTGGTGTCGAAAATTTGAAAAGATTTTAAAAGGAAACTTTTTATTTCATAAACGGACTAAAATAATAAGACAATTCTTATTTCAAAGAAATAAAACACCACACCCAGTAAGTTAGGGCACAATATTTTTAAATCTTCAAAACACCCGAATATTGCCTTTTGTTTCTAAAAATTCTTATTTCGAGAAGAAAATGTCATGACCAGTAAGTTAGGACCCAACATTCTGAATTCCCGAGAATCAGCTTTTATTAAAAATTTGTGAATTTGTTGCAAAACAAATACTTGGCTTCCTAAATTCATCGAAAAATAATCGCGATCCAGTAAGTTAGGACACAATCTTTCACGAGAATCATGAATGCCAAATATTTTGGAATTTATAAAATAGGATGATTTAAATACTTTGAGAAAATCAAAATAGATATTTTAAAAGGGATGCTAAAAAAGAGTTAGGGCATAACATGAAACAGATATTTTAATTTCAAACATATATGAATAAATATTTATAAATATATACAAGTAGGTATAATATACAAATAAATTTGCAAACAAAAAAGAATGAATGAAATACATCCAATAAAAAACGAATAGAAGTACATGTATTAAAAATAAAAGTATAAAAGTATAAAAGTATGCATATGTATATATATATGAGTGAAATGTATAAAAGTATATATAATATAAAGTATATAAAAAAAGAAAAAAAATAAAATAAGGATATGAGGAAAAACCTATTATATAAAACAAATGCGCATGCATGTATTTTACGAAAAAAAAAATTTGAAAATGAAATTCGCAAAATATATGTTTTATAAAAAAAATATGAAAAGGAAAAAAAATAGAAAATTATAAAAAAATGCGCATGTGAAAACCAATATATGTATAGATATATATACTATATAAACGTGGGTAAATGTATAAGAATAATAATAAAAAAACTAAAAAACTAATGGAGGATTAAATCAAAAATAAAAGAATTTTAAGGGACGAATTTAGAGTAAAATTTTTTAAAAAAAGGGGTCATTTGAACACGCGCGCAACAGTGGAGGACCAAAAGGGGAATTATCCCTACCTTCCCAAAACGCTGCGCAGCAAGGGACTAAATTGAATCGGACATGAAATATGCGGTCCAATTTTAAAATAAGTAAAAAAAAGTTTAATTGGAGTGCGCTGCAAAAGGGAGGAACCAATCGCGAAAATTTTCCATCTGACGTCAGAGCGCGCGGATCTCCCCTTCGGGTTGGGTCACCGCGCGGGTCAGGCCTGGCTAAAACGGCGCCGTTTTGAATATTGTTTAAAACCAAAATTTTGCCCTCCAAAATCAGTTGAAACCGAATAGGGAAAAAATAATGAAAAAAATATATAAAAAAAAATCTCTGGTGCTCTGCTAGGGTTTAAACCCTAGCATCCTCGCGTCGCCGCCGCAACGCGCCTTCGCTTCAAGCCTCAGCCCTCCACCGGACCTCCGATTTGAACGCGGCGAACGTGGGCTTCATCGGCGAAGCTTAGAAGGTAAACCCCTCACCCTTTTTGTATTATTTTTAAAAAAAAACAAAATAAAAAGAATGAAGCATATAAAGAACCGATTCACCTTAAAAAAAACTTTGAACTCTCAGTTTTACTTTTCGATTTCTTTGTCTCTTTCTCTGTTTATCCCCTTTTACAAATTTAAAAGGGCCTTTTATAGGCCGAAAAGAAAATAAATCGAGGGAAAAAAAACAATATTGCTTGCTGTTTTTTTCTCTTTGGACTCCTTGAGTCCGTTTTTCAGGTGTTCGTGGAGAGTTTGGCGCGCGTGGAGGCTCCGAGACGTGCGCATGGAGGCTGAAACCTGCGGCGGTTGGGGGCTGTGGGAGCGGCGCACATGCAAGGCTGCTTAGGGTTTTAGGTTTTCTTTAGTTGCTGGACTAGGGACCATTATTTTTGGCCTGTAATTAGGTTTATTATTTTTTTGGGCCACTGTATTGGGTTGTTAATTGGGCCTGTTTTAAGTGGGTTTGCACTATGTCTTTTTTTGTGTTTGGACCCAGGCCGATTGGGCCCTATTACATATATATTATAAAATTAAGCATTATTTGTAATATTTATTTTTAATAGTGTTTAAATTTATTATTATAGTTTAGAATGTAATAAATTATTATTTTCGTTTGTATTTTATTTTTTTTAATTCATTATACACCAATATTTTGAGTCAATTGCATTTTAGTTTTGTTTTCTTTTATTATTATTCTAATTTCATTTAAGCTTTGATTTAAAATTAGTTGATTATTACTATCAATTTCAAAAATACTTTTCATATTTAATTTTGATTTCAAAAGTTTTTTTAACAAATCAATTTTCATATTCATTGTCTTTAATATTATTTTAATATTTAGCTTAATATTGTTTTTAAACATTTTTTTGTATAAATTTTTATAAATAATATACAAATTCTTTCATATTATTATTTTAATATGCTTTAAATTTATTGAATATTATTTCAAATTTCTATGGTATATTATATGTTCAAATTTGATATTATCATTGATTCATTTGTTCTTGACACATTTTTATTGGTCACTTTATATCTTTGAATGGTGTATTTTAAAATATAACTTAAATCTTATTTTCATAATAATATTTTATGATTCTTTTGCATATATATAATTTATATGAAAATATTTTTAGTATTTATATATATAATATAGCATTAACTTTGAATTAACTTTTTCCCTTTTATATAGTTTTAAACATAAACATTTTGTTACTTAAATTCTATTTATTTTATTGGTTTTATTGGGTGTTTATATAAGTTTGTATGATGTGATTTAAATTAATGTAGGTATTTGCATGACTCTTATTTAATTGTTTTTTTAATTTAAGTTTAGATTGTATTTCATCTTTTTACATTATATGTGTTGCTATTCGATCATGTTCCATTCATAAGAATTGTATTTTATTAAAGCACTACAATCATTCAATTTCGTAATTTTCAAAAAGCTTGGTGTTCATAGGTTCTCGAGAGAATTGTGCCCTAACTCACTTAGCTTCAATTTTTCTCGATGAACTTAGATAATCAAGTGTTCATTTTATTAAAACCATACAATTGCTAAAATAAAGTTCTTAAGATTACAAAATGTTGGATCCTAACTTACTGGATACGACGTTTTGTTGTCTCGATTTTAAATAAAGGCAATATTCGATATTTAGGAATTTTGTGAAATCGAGCCCTAATTTACTGGGTTTTGATTTTCTCATTTGACCCAAATAATCGGATATCCTTCTTAAAATGCATAGGTTTTGAAAATCAAAAGATAGACTTAATTTTGAGGATTTAAAATGTTGCACTCTAACTTACTGAATGCGACAATTTATTTCTTTGAAATAAGTGAGTCTCATCATCCAATTTATTTCATTCAAATTTTTCTTTTCAAGGGACCGTATTTTAAAATCTTTTCAAAAATTCGACACTAAGACATTAAACAATCGATTCGGTACCAATTTTGGGCGCTACGAGGGTGCTAACCCTTCCTCGTGCGTAACTAACACCCGGACCTATTTTCTCAAATCTCGCAGACCTAAAATTTATTTTTAATGGTGAATCGATCACACCACAATAAAAGACCGGTGGCGACTCCTATTTTCATTTTTAAAATCGATTCCCCTTTTCAAAAAAATGGTTTCGACATTACACATGTACAATTTTATCATCATACAATTGTTTTTTTAAATTTATTTAATAATAATAGTAACAATATAATTAATATAATTAAAATTTGAATAATCACTAATAATAATATAATAATATATTTTATAATTACTTAACATAAAAATCTAAATTTTTTATACACATTTGTCGTCTCATTTAATAAAATAGGCTTAATTTCCTATTTGGTCCTTATTTCTTCCTTCTATTCTACAATTAAACTTTTAACATTTATTCACTTTAGTCTCTTCTTACTAATTACTCTAAATTAAACTAAATTCACCTAATTAAACTTAATTAGACACACTACTAGACTCATAAATATTCCTAATAATTATCTACAAGTTCAATTTTCTAAGACGGAGGCCCAATACTACTCTTTTCCGATGCCCGTGAATTTTGGGTCATTACATTTCTCCCCCCTTAATAAATTTCGTCATCGAAATTTACCTAAGAAAAGATAAGGATATTGTGCTCTCATCGTCTCTTCCAGTTCCCAAGTCGCTTCTTCCACACTATGACTTCTCCATAATACTTTTACTAAGGGAACCTGCTTATTTCTTAATTCTTTCACTTCTCGAGCTAGTATTTGAACCGGCTCTTCTTCATAAGTCAAATCAAATCGAATTTTAATATCTTCAGTGGGAATAACATGAGAAGGATCTGATTTATATCTCCAAAGCATCGAAACATGAAAAACATTGTGAATCTTTTGTAATTTTGGTGGTAAAGCCAAACAATAAGCAACCGGTCCGATTCTTTCCACAATCTCATACGGCCCAATAAAACGTGGACTCAATTTACCCTTCTGACCAAATCTCAAAAATTTCTTCCACGGTGATACTTTGAGAAATACTTTATCACCAACAGAATATTCAATGTCTCATCGTTTCAAATCTGCGTAAGATTTTTGTTTGTCGAAGGCGGCTTTCAGTCTATCTTTGATCTTTTTAACTGTTTCCTCTGTCTCTTGAATAAATTTCGGCCCAATCATTTTTTTTTCTTTTAACTCCGCCCAACATACTGGCGATTTACACCTTCTACCATATAAAGCTTCATACAGAGCCATCTGAATACTAGATTGGAAACTATTATTATAAACAAATTCTGCTAGTGGCAGATATCGTTCCCAACCTGACGCAAAGTCAATGATACAAGCCCGGAGTATATCTTTCAAAATCTGAATTACCCGCTCGGATTGTCTGTCAGTTTGTGGATGAAATGTAGTACTAAAATTAAGTCGAGTTCCCAACGAATCATGTAATTGCTTCCAAAATCTCGATGTGAATCGAGGATCCCGATCTAAAATTATCGATACTGGAATACCATGTAATCTAACAATTTCCCGGATATAAACCTCAGCAAGCTTCTGTAGTGACCAGTCGGTTCTAACTGCTATAAAATAGGTTGACTTTGTGAGTCAATCGACAATCACCCAAATGACATTCTTTTTACTCATTGACAATGGCAATCCCGTAACAAAATCTATGGTAATGCAATCCCATTTCTATTCTGGAATAGTAATAGGCTGTAACAAACCTGTCGGTACCTGATGTTCTGCTTTTACTCGCTGACAAGTCAGAAATTTACCAACATACTCGACTATATCTTTCTTCATCCCTGTCTACCAATACAGTTCTCGTAGATCACGATACATCATCGTTCTACTAGGGTGCAAAGCAAAAGTACTATCATGTGCTTCTCGAAGAATCAACTCTTTAATCTCAGAAGTAGCTGGGATACATATTCGGTTCTGAAACTTTAAACAATCATGCTCGTCAATACTAAAATTTTCCACCGTACCATACTGTGCCATTTCTCTTTTCTTCATCAAATTTTCATCTTCTAGTTGTGCTACTTTGATTTGATCAAACATTACCGGCTTAACTCTTAACTCAACTAATAAACTTCTATCACCATTAATACTAAGCCAAGCGAACATTTCCTGTAATTCAACCGCTGCTTTTCTGCTCAATACATCTGCTACAACATTTGCCTTTCCTGGATGATAATCTATAACACAATCATAATCTTTTAGAAGTTCTATCCATCGTCTCTGTCTCAGATTTAACTCTTTTTGTGACAAAAGATATTTAAGACTTTTATGATCAGTATAAATATAACATTTCTCACCATACAGGTAATGTCTCCAAATCTTCAATGCAAAGATTACAGTAGCTAATTCTAAATCGTGTGTCGGGTAGTTCTGTTCATGTGGCTTCAACTGTCGAGATGCATAAGCTATTACTTTTCCGTCCTGCATCAATACACAACCCAAACCATTCAACGAAGCATCACTGTACATTATGAAATCTTTCCTCGATTCTGGTAAAGTTAGAACTGGCGTCTCTGTCAACATTTGTTTCAATGTCTCAAAACTTCTCTGACACTGATCATCCCAAATAAATGGAACATTCTTTTGTAGAAGTTTTGTCATCGGTAATGCTATCTTCAAAAATCCATTTACAAATCTTCTGTAATACCCAGCCAAACCAAGAAAACTGCGTACCTCAGATACATTCTTTGGTGCCTTCCATTGAACAATTGCTTCAATCTTTTTCGGATCAACTGTAATCCCATCAGCAGATACGACATGTCCTAAGAATACTACCTCTGATAACCAGAATTCACATTTACTCAGCTTCCCATACAACTGTTTTTCCCGTAGAATCTGTAACACTGTTCTGAGATACTGATCATGTTCTACCTTAGTCTTCGAATAAACCTATATGTCATCAACGAAAACTACCATAAACTGATCTAAATACGGCTGAAAAATACGGTTCATCAAATCCATGAAAGCAGTTAGAGCATTAGTTAACCCAAATGGTATCACCAATAATTCATAATGACCATATCGAGTACGAAATGCAGTCTTCGGAACATCACTTTCTTTTACTTTCAGCTGATAATACCCAGATCTCAAGTCAATCTTCGAAAATACCGAAGCTCCTTTTAGCTGATCAAATAAATCATCTATACGGGGCAACGGATACCGATTCTTGATCGTTACTTTATTTAACTGCCGATAATCAATACAAAGCCTCATTGATCCATCTTTTTTCTTAACAAATAACACTAGAGCTCCCCAAGGTGAAATGCTCGGTCTAATGAATCCACGATTTAGTAAGTTCTGTAATTGCACCTTCAACTCTTTTAATTCAGTGGGCGACATTCGATACGGAGGTATAGAGATTGGTGTTGTACCCGGGTACACTTCTATAGCAAATTCAACCTCTCTATCAGGTGGTAAACCCGGTAATTCTTCAGGAAATACATTTGGAAACTCGCATACGGTTCTGATTTGACTACACTGACTTCCAACTAAATCAGAATTAATAACATATGCCAAATACGCTGAACAACCTTGCTGAAGTAATTTATTAGCTTTCATCACTGAAATGATGCGTGTCGAGCCACTGGTACGAATACCGTTTACCTCAATTTTGTCTGCATCCTCTGTCTGAATGTTGAACCTCTTTTTGTAACAATCTAAAATCACCCCGTATTCGGATAACCAATCCATACCTAATATTATATCAAAATCGCTGAAAGTCATAATCAATAAGTCAACGAAAAATATTTTATCATGTATCATCAATGGGCATCTCCGGCATACTCTATCTACAGACACAGTTTGTCCCAAATGGCTAGACACTTCTATTAAAACTATAGACATTTCAGATTTTAATTTTTCCAACTCAACCAGTTTTGAATTAATATATGAATGTGACGACCCTGGATCAATTAAAGCATAAACAGGCTCAGAATGTAATAAGAATATACCTGTCACAACATTGTGGGCATCACCTTCTTCTTTTATCCGAACTACATAGACTTTGGCCAGTGCTCTTGCTTCTGACTGCTGTGTAACTATGTCACTATTCCTCCGAACACCTCCACCTCTGGATATAAAACTACCTTTGCCCGAACCTCTACCTCGAGCAGTAGATACTGATCTCTGTGATGAGACGAAAGTATCATTTTTATTTTTTGGACAGTCTTTAACAAAATGTTCTGTTGACCCACAACGGAAGCAGCCTCCAGTCACTTTCCAACACTCACCTAAATGTTTCTTCCCTCAATATCTACATTCTAGAATTTCCACGTCCCGGGGTAGAGCTCTTACACTACCAGTGGATACCGTCGATTGTTTCCCCCGGCTTTTGTCCCCTTGATCAGATCTAAAACTTGACCTCAACCACCTCTAGATTCTCGAGATCTTTTCAGTAAAGGATTTGAAATAGTAATGCCAACTCGTTTCTCAGTCGATCTAGCTATCTCGGGCTTTTTGTCCAAACTCAAAACCTGCTTTACCATCTTTGCTTTCGCTACCAAATCTACAAATTCTGTAATTCGGTGTGACACCAGCTGTACCCTGATCTCATCTCTCAATCCCCGAAGAAACCTTTTACAACTATAAGCCTCTATCGGTATGAACTCGTAAGCATATCGGCTAAGTCTGGAAAATTCACGTTCATAATCTACAATTGACAGATTACCTTGTTTCAACATCAAAAATTCCTGCCTCTTATCTTCGATATACAGCTCTCCAACATATTTCTTCTGAAATTCTTTTTGAAATAAATCCCATGTTACCTGTTCTATAGGCAGATGTCGTATTACAGATTCCCACCACAAATACGCTTCTTCTTGCAGTAGAGAAACAACACAAATCAAGCTCTCTTGGAGGGTACATTCCAATTGCTTTACAACAAATATGAAGGATGTAAACAATGAAAGCCTCTCAAATGTATATGTTTACAAGTGTTAGATCTCTTTCAAAGAAAGAAAATGAGAATGATAAATAGATCTAACAATAAGCACCTAAGAGATATGTATAAAAGAGAATGATAAAATAAAGAATTGGAGGTTTTTCTTTTGATTTCTATGCTTAGATGTTCATCTCTTGTATCATAAAGTGTTCTTGACGTATATGTATAACAAGGGAAAAGTTTGTGACCATTTATAGTCGTCAGATAATTTCTAGTCATTGGAAGTATTGTAGACAAACTTGAATTGATACAACTCACAAGATGTATGGGTAGAAGTGAACTTGTATGGATAAAAGTGAACTTGTATCAATATAGGATGCATGGGTAAAAGTCTCCAGAGCTTCACAATTTTGTTTAATAACTTAGTTGTATCGATACAACTAGGTCAGGGTTTTGATACATCCCAGACTTATATAAAATGAGTTTAAAACACTTAAAAATATTTTGGATTGACTTAAAAGCATTTAGATAAATTAAAAAACATTTAAAAATTCATTTTAAATGTTGTTATATAAAAAACTTATGACATCAAAGCTAACAAAAATGTAAACTTTATGGCGTTAGAAACTACATAATTACTAGGGACCTATGATATTTTCGATATAGAAAATTGAAAACATTTGAATTTCTCCGCATCGGATTAAAAGACAAACTAAAAGACCAACGAAATGAAGCAAGGGAAAAAAAAAAAAAGGAAACTCGAGTTTTTTATTTTTATCTTCCAACTATCCCATTTCACATGAAAAAAAAAAAGAAAAAAAATATCTTTTATATATGAGAAACACGAAGTGATTATTTGCAATATAAATCTCTCAGTATTTTTAATTTATTTTATTAAAGGTTTTCACCTTTTTAATTTTCTCATTTAGTCCTCATAATTTAAAATATTATCTAACTTTAGAAATATGTTAATATTATTAACTTTGTTAGTTCCTATAATTTTGATATTACTTATGAAAAGGAATTTATCTTATTTAATTTCCATTTTTTAACAATTAATTTCTAATATCACGCTTTAATGAAATTACATAATTATTTTAATATTTATGCTTTTAGAAAATTTTACATATAAATAAATACAAATATCTTGTATATTTATATTTATTTAAATATTAATATAGTGAGTTTTTTTCACATAAAGTATTTAAAATTTTTTATTAGAAAACGATAATGGAATTATTTTAACATTATAATGTCTAAATTTTATATTTTACGTAGTGTTTTAATTTATTTAACCGTTGGTTAAAATTAAATAATTTTTTAATATAGAACTTGCTATTAACTCTTGACTTAAGCTTTATATAAATTTATTTATTTTGCAACTTATACATGTTATTAGTACAAACAAATATTTAACACTATTTAAACCTTATTATTTCCATAAATTTTACATGAAAATTAAAGAACATTATGTTCTTTTTACAATACTTCTCTAACTTTTATTCTAAATAAAACTATGATCATATTATTATTTTTAATATATGTTTATATTTTTATTAAAATAGTAATAAAAATAAATATATTTTAATTAACAAATGACCTTTCCGTGTAAAATAGTTTTTAATACTATTTGAATTTTAATATTTTCTCGCAAAATTTATACATATAATATATTTCAAATAATTCATATACATGGTAAACAGTTAAAAAAATTAGTATAGATATATCTTACTAGATTTATTTAAAGAAAATAACATATTTATCTTTATTTAATAAATGTTTTATAATCAAAATTTGAACTCTTTTTTTTTTTTTAATTTCATTGTTAAATCGGTATTTAACCTAATGGGTTGAAAATACGGTTCACCACTCTACCCATCCAACAAAATTATGATTTGATTTAGACGCATCAACTATTTTGAATATTAATTAATATATCATAAATGCTATCATTTCCACGTGTCGAACAATTAAAGATGGAAACGTTTGACGCAAAAAAAAAAAAAAAATCCGGATTTTCCTCCCTAGTCCCCCCGTACGCACATGTCTTAGGTCTCCCAGCATCCAACAACAGCCTTGCTTCCTGTTGCTGCCTTTTTATTTATTCCTGAATTTCTTTTAATATTTTTTATTATGATAATGATAAGTGGATAGTGTCTTTACTTGATATATCAACTATGTATTAAATTATATTTTAAAACACATTTTAATATTATACAATTATTTAAAAATAACATAATTTTTAACAAAAAATTTAAAATTCATAAGTTAAATAACAATTTAATATATTAAAAGGTAAGTTTTAAAATATATTTAATTTATTTAAAAATGTTTACAATTTTATAACGTTTATAAGATTAAAATTAAAATTAAAAAACTGATTAAAATAAAATTTATTTGAAAATCGGCTCAACATTAGAATTAGAATACAAATTTTTAAAAAGCGTAAAAAAGTGATTTTATATGATTAAAATATCATATTTAAAGCACTTTATAAATATTGTTTTAAACATTTTATAATCGATTATAACATGTTTATGATATGGTAAAAACATATTTAATTTATTAAAAAATATGGTTAAAATTAGTTTTGTTTTTAATTTTAACTAAAATAGTTAATGTAAATTATACCATAAAATTAAAATAGTTAATTTAAAACAAGTCTAAAAAAATTATACAGTTAATATCAAAATTAAAATAAAATTGGTAAATATTATTTTAAAAAAATATAGTTTTTCCTTTAAATGTTTTTTAAGATTATATTATATGTTTAATATATACTTTTTAAAAAATGTATATGTGTAGTGAATCTCATGTGATGGCCCAATGGTTAAGGGTGTTCACTGCCCCTTGGGTTAAAGTCACACTATTTGTGTTTGTTATTCAAGTTTTGTTCTGCTATTGTAATTAAAAAAAAAACATATATGTGTAGTGAGTGTGTGCATGCTTTAACCTAATTTACAAAGATTAATTTGTCTTTTTTTTTTTTTGAGGAAGCAAAATACAATTTAACTTTTAGTATAAAAACATTCATGCTTTTATCAAGTGTTGATGTGTTTATAATTAATAATTAGGATAAATCTCAAAATTATACATGAACTTTGATTTAATGTGCAATTGTATATATTAACTTTAATTTGATGCAATTATACACGTGAAACTATAATTGTGGTTCAAATGTATACTTAAAACTTTAATTTTGAATTAATCATACACATTTAAAGAAACAAATACATCAATTTATTTTTATATTGGATAAATATAATTATTTATGTATGCAATATATAAACATAAAATTATGTTATATCAATAATTGTGTTAATAATTTACAAGAACTGGATCAAATCAAAATTTCATGTATAAAATTGAACAAAATCAAAGTTCATGTATACAATTGCACATTAAACCATAGTTCATGTATAATTTTAGTATTTATTCCTTAACAATTTTATAGATTCTAAACCATAGTATATGTTTTATATCAAAACTTTTTGCTCCTTACAATGACCAAGTATTGTTAGTGGAGTTTTTAAATTTTATAACTAAGGTTAGGGTGATGATAAATGTTCAATACGGCATAGTAAAATATTAAAAAATAAATATACAAAAATGAGACACATGTCAATTTTTTAATTTTACTTGTGGAGTTAAAAAAGCACATTGCCGCCGATTGAGTATTAGCTCAATTGATATCGACATTATTGCTAGTGCAGTGCAGAAGGATGTAGGTTCGAGTGCGCTGAAGCGCATTATACTCCTATTTAAGGGTTGGAGAGGGGCTATGGTAGTTCTAGGCATTGTATAAAAAATAGCAAATATGATAAGAACCTATAATGAGATTAATGTTAAAAATAATACATTGTCAGTGTCCCACATATTAACTCTCTTAAAATTGTGTATTTAATTTATTTGGTATAATAGTAGAAAGTTTATTTATACAATAAAGGGTAATTATTTGGTACACATGTGGTAGAATTTTTTAACTCTATGGACAAGGTTGAGATTTTGTCACATGTTTTATTCATTTATTTTTTAATTTTTAAATATAACTTAAAAATACATGACAAAATCTTAATCCTGCTTGTGGAGTTAAAAATTTTCATTATTACTAAATATTTGTCCTATAAGAACTAGTATTTGAGTTAAGATATATATATATATATAGGGGTTTGGTATGAATTTATTTTGATTAAAATATGTTTCACCTGACATGCGGTAACTGAAGAGAGTAGCATCGATCTATATATATTAATTGTCATTATGTTATCAATTGAAATGTGGTTGACCAGACTAGGATCGGAGGAAATACAAAGGGAATAGGGTGAAATTTACTTGATTGAAGACACTTGTCAAACAGGTCCTTTAAACCAATACAATTATCGAATAGATAGACTAATATGCCAAAGCTCAGATGCTTTGGATGATAGGAGGAATGTTATGTTCAAACAAGTTTGACAATATGTTCATGCTATGTATCTAAATCTATTGTCAACTTTTGAGTTGGTTGGTACATTCAGCTAGGGGTGACGACTGTGGTATTTATAAAAGGTACTTTGTAAGGCAATGCAACATCGAATCAATGAATTAAATGGTTGTTGCATGCTTTTACTAACATGGTTGTGGATCTAAATGTCATGATTGACATCCATCCCTTGGAGTTTTTCTTATTTGAAGGTAAAGCTATTGTACTTAATATCTTTGAATGTATCAAATTGTGAATATTTGTAGTGTCCCTTACATTTCATATTTAAACAAATTTAAAAATCGCTTGAATCATACTTGTTAACGAACCTTACTTGGATGTGATGTGGAATTGAGTAACAAGCTAATGAAGAGGTATTTTTTTTCTTCGTATGCAATTAATATATTTATTATTGTAAACAAATATAATAGAATTTATAATGAATGTTTGCATTTTGTGTAAAGGGCATACCTAGAGAATGAAATTATTAACATTATACCAATGACAATGTTTGAGCATGTTGCAATGTGGAGGTCATGGATGTCAATTATATGGTTTTACATTGTCGAGTGTTAACATCCAGACTAGGTAAAACAAAAATCATTACACCAAAAATGAGTTTTCATGACATTTTGGAAATGCCATGAAAATTACATTAAATTGTAACGAAAAGACAATCTTTTAGCTTTTGTGATGTTTTTAGCGAAACGTAGAACAACGTCATGTAAAAGTAACAAAAAACTTTTAGTGACGCTTTCAAAACATCACAAAAATCATTTTCTTGTGACACTTTCAAACGCCGCAAAAAGTTAAAAAGGTAACAAGGTGTTATTAGCTCTTACTTTTATAAGCGTCACGTTGACTAAGCAAAATTCTACAAAAAAAAAAAAAGTTTGTCAATTTGGTGACCTTTAAAAACGTCATAAAAATTTTAAAAAATATGTCACCAAATGTATTCTTAGTTACTTTTATTTTTTTTTGATATGGCGTAACAATATAGCTACAAAAGCGTCATGAAAGGGGTTTTTAATTACTTTCATATTTGAGATCTAAAGACAATATGATTATAAAAAAAGTCACGAAAAATATAAAGTCATAACATAAAATATTAAAAGTCATCAAAACTCATATTTTTAATAAAGCAAAGAAATGCATACAAAAACATAAAGTGAACCATACGAGAAGTTAAAATCAAGGACTAAAATTTAAACACAAACATAAATCCACAAAATGTAAAATGAAAGTTGTAGTTAAAAATAAAATAGTCATACGCATGATATGGTTGACTAAAAGTTGCGATGTATGAAGACTATCGACAATATACTGTAGCTTAGAGTCGCATAAGTAGCTTTAACATTAGAATGAAGGGAGGAGTGATCATAAAAAATCTGAGATGATAAGGCAAAAATGCTCCTTATTGTAATTGTGTAGTCAACTCTTAAACCTTGGCTTGGAGATTCAAAACCATCCTCCACATAACTGATGGATGGAGCATATCAGTCGGGGTCTTTGAGGGCAAAAGTGTTGCGGAAGCGACGATAATATTAATAACAATATTATCAGAAATATTTAGATAATTATTATGCCAACAATTATACTAAGAAAATTCCCAGTTAAATTGGAGGGGTCACAATGGTCCCGCTTAAAACCCAACAACTAGACAGAACTCACTTAGATATTTATAGCAATAATAACTAAATAAATATAACCAACATAAAGCTATTAAATAAAAGCAAACAAATAAGAAATAAAATACCAGAGTTTTAACGAGGTTCGGCCAATTTAGCTTACGTCCTCGGACACTACCAAATTAATATTTCCTCTAGAAATATTACAAAGGAGAAGATTTTGGGATGATACAACCAAAGGGGGAGGGGTTCTATATATAACAAACCAAACCCCCTCCCTTTCTATCTTTTCCTAATGTGGGATATTGCCAATATTCAACAAATCTCCACCTTGGCGATATTCCACATCTTCGAACATCTTCTCATAACACTAACTTCAATAGTGTCTTCAAATTTGCAACCAATCGCCTTCTTCCCTTTTGGTAGTTGTGCCAGCTTCCACGTCTTGTTTTTCTCTAGAGATTGCATTTCCTCTTCCATTGCACCTAACCATCTATTATTCTCTAAACTCTGAATGGCTTCGGTGTAAGTGGATGGAATATTATCAACAACTGGAAGTGCATAAGCTACCATGTCAGTGAAACGAGCTGGTTTCTGAATTTCTCGTCTCTGCCTTCTGACTGCAATTGGCTCTGATTGCTGTTGAGGTTCTTGGGTAGAAACCTCTTCCTCATCTGACTCTGCATCTGCCAATGAAGAATCACTAGTGGTACCTTCTGCTGGAATTACCACACTCTGCTCAAACTCCACCTGCTGCGGAGTACACTCCACCTGCTGCGAAGTACTACTCACTCCTTCTGGATTTACCTTATTCAACATGGCAGATTCATGAAAGGTAACATCCCTACTGATTATCGTCTTCTTTGCCTCTAGACACCACAAACGATATCCCTTAACACCAGCATTGAAGCCCATGAATAGAGCCTTCTTTGCTCTTGGATCTAACTTTGATTCTTTCACATGATAATATGCAATAGAACCAAAAATGCGCAAGGTGTCATAATCAGTAGCAGGTTTTCCATACCATTTCTCCAAAGGAGTCTTGCCATTTATAGCAGATGATGGCAAATGATTGATGAGATGTTGAGCGTACATCACAGCCTCAGCCCAAAACTTTCTATCTAATCCAGCATTAGATAACATACATCGAACTTTCTCCACAAGCGTTCGATTCATACGCTCTGCCACCCCATTCTGTTGCGGTGTTCCACCTACGGTGAAGTGCCTTACTATGCCACAATCTTGGCATATCTTCAGGAAAGGATCGCTTTTATATTCTCCACCGTTGTCTGATCGGAGAACCTTAATCTTCCTTCCTGTCTGATTTTCAACTTTAGTTTTCCACTTAAGGAAAACTTCAAGCACCTCATCTTTGTTCTTCATAGGAAACACCCAAACTCGTCTGGAAAAATCATCAATAAAGGTGACAAAATAACGTCTTCCTCCAAGTGATGGAGTCTTGGACGGTCCCCATACATCAGAATGCACATAATCCAGAATACCTTTAGTATTGTGAATCCCAGTGCCAAATTTCACCCTTCGTTGTTTTCCCAGAACACAATGCTCGCAAAATTCAAGTTTGCAAGTCTTTGTACCTTTCAATAATCCTTGCTTGGCTAGAGTTTGCAAGGATTTTTCACCAGCATGGCCCAAACGCATATGCCACAGCTGTGTTGCCTCAGCGTCCTTCTTGGTACTCGAAATTGCTGCTGCTGTTGTCCCGACCACTGTACTACCTTGGTAGTAATACAGATTGTTCTTTCTTATGCCTTTCAACATCATCAATGCTCCTGAAGTTGCTTTAAGAACTCCATCTCGTATTGTCACAACTAGGCCTTTAGATTCTAACGACCCCAAAGAGATGAGATTCTTCTTCAACTTTGGGACATATCGTACATCCCGCAAAATTCTAGTAGATCCATCATGACTCCTCAGTTTAATTGAACCTATCCCGGCTATTTTACACGTGTTATCATTACCCATGTAAACAACCCCTTCATCTAGTTTTTGAAATTCAAAGAACCATTCCCAAATGGGACACATATGATAGGAACAACCAGAATCCATGATCCACTCATCTGCATGTAATGTTGAAGATGTCATACTAAGAGAAAAGTCTGACTCTGCTTCACTATTGCATTCTGCAACATTTGCATCTTGCGGAGTCTTCCCTTTTTTCTTCAATTTTGGACAATCTTTCTTCCAATGTCCTTTTTCTTTGCGAAAGGAACATTCATCTTTGGCAACAACTCGACCTTTGGACTTTCTTCTCTTCCCCTTAGACTGACTTTTCTGACGATCTCTTGTTACCAATGCTTCCACTGCTGCTTCACTTGAACCTTTCAACTTATCCTTTCGGCGTAGTTCATAGCTATACAATGCAGCAGTTACTTCATTGAAAGTTACTTCCGACTTTCCATGAAGTAAAGTAGTTTCAAGGTACTCAAACTCCTCTGGAAGCGATCCCAACAACATTAACGCCAAGTCTTCGTCTTCAAAAGTCACATCCAAATTCAACAAATCAGCCACCAGCTGATTAAAATTGGTAATGTGCTCGTTCATCGTGGTACCAGGAACATAACTGAAACGAAACAGTCTTTTCTTCATATGTAACTTATTTTGACTGTTCTTCTTCAGAAATTTCTCCTCCAATGCTTTCCACAATTTACTTGCAGAAGTCTCTTTACTGAATATATACTTCTGCTCTCTGGAAAGACATGATCGAATTGTACCACATGCCAATCGGTTGATGGTCTTCCATTCTTTATCATCAACCCCTTCTGGTTTTTCTTCCTCAATGGCAATATCTAGACCCTGTTGAAATAGGGCATCTAGAAGCTCACTTTGCCACATGCCGAAATGACCTGTTCCATCAAAAATTTCCACTACAAATCTCGTATTTGCAGTTCCAATCCTCGGCAAAATGTACGAAGTGGAAGTTGTTGATATGGATGGTTTTTCTTCTGTCATTTTTGCCATAGCTTCTACTTAATAGCCACCAAATGCAGAATACCCACAAGCTTTAGGAAATGTTTCTGATGTGTAAGATCAGACTAAGCTGCAAACACAGAGCATACTACAAAACCTTGGCTCTGATACCAATTGTTGCGGAAGCGACGATAATATTAATAACAATATTATCAGAAATATTTAGATAATTATTATGCCAACAATTATACTAAGAAAATTCCCAGTTAAATTGGAGGGGTCACAATGGTCCCGCTTAAAACCCAACAACTAGACAGAACTCACTTAGATATTTATAGCAATAATAACTAAATAAATATAACCAACATAAAGCTATTAAATAAAAGCAAACAAATAAGAAATAAAATACCAGAGTTTTAACGAGGTTCGGCCAATTTAGCTTACGTCCTCGGACACTACCAAATTAATATTTCCTCTAGAAATATTACAAAGGAGAAGATTTTGGGATGATACAACCAAAGGGGGAGGGGTTCTATATATAACAAACCAAACCCCCTCCCTTTCTATCTTTTCCTAATGTGGGATATTGCCAATATTCAACAAAAAGCATATCAACACCTTGGGGAAGATGAAGTACCACCCCTTGTTGGTTCGGAAGATGTTGACGTGTTAACGACCTTTACCCATCCTTTTTATATCGAGGACGAGAACCCAAAATAAATTTTATAATATGATCTAAATCTGTCAAATTGTCCATTTTATCTTAGATCAAAGGGATGTTGCTCTAAAACAATTTTGTTGCATGGCAAAAAATTAAATTTTTTCTAAAACCTGAATGGTGGTGTTATTTATAGCAATAAAATCTTTACCAAATTCATATCTATGTTTAGGAATAGGTGGTAAAAGATATTTCTCAACACGATCTTCTCCGCTATTCTCAAATATTGGCTTGATTAGGGTGTGAGATCTAATTCATGAAGTGATGAACACTATAAAAACTGTCTATTGATACTCAATAAGAATATCAATATATATCTCTCAAAGACTAGAAATTAAAAAACGAACTCTCTCAAAAACGTAATTTATTTAGAAAAATAAATCTCAATGAATTTTGACAGAGTGTTGACATTTATTATGGCGTGTCTTTGACCTAGCAAATTGTCTCTATTTATAGAGAAAATCATAAGTCATAGTTCAACAAGTAAAAGAAAAATAATAGTATTTTAATAGAAAAAAAAATCCTCCTCAGACTATCTAGGGTGGGTGAGACACCCCCTCTAGAACCTTAGGGTTGCTGCCCATCTCATATCAAATGGGCTTATTTGTATTGTATACAATTATATGAACCTTTAACCAACTCATGTAAATTAACCAATCCAATCACCCAATTTTATATTCCTAAAATATTAATTAATTAAAACATATTTAATTAAAATTTCTAATTATATTTTTTTCTCAACTAAATTCTAATTCTATTAAAGCCATGATAACTTTACCGTATTAGAATCTATGAGTAAATAAATTTAATTACATTGTTCAATAAAACTATGACGACTAATTAATTTAATTTTTACTTCGAACTTCAATTATTAAATTACAATAAATTAAATAATAATTCAAAAAAATTAATTTAACTAAGTCATCTCTTGCTCACAACGAGAAAACGCATTCGTTGTGGATAGTGATACATGCGATTTATTTATTTTATTTGTCATTTTCATATTTTCATCTCATCTATTCAAATGCAAACTATCAATGTTGTACCGAGCTAAGGGAGAAACCAATTGGACATATCTAATCAGGATTCAAATAAATTGTAATTAAATTCTGACTATTCGTCTATCAATTACAACATTATTTAGTTATGGAGTCATTTCACTAAAGTACCATGACTGAGCTTTCCTTATTACATACCATTTTGAAAGCTACTTATCAAGTGCTCATTCAATAATATTGTCATATGTGTATTACTCTTGTAGAATATCCTTAATCTCTTTGAGTTAGATCCGTTCACCTAATATAATCCTATTTCTTAAAATAACATAGACAAAAAAAAAGCTCAAGTCCCAATGTGAGAACAATTATCAAGTTTAAAAATTAACTTGAACAAAAAAGTTTAAACCCCGATGTGAGAATTGTTCCCCAGTTCAAACTCCAAATAGTGATTTAACACATCTAAGTTAATTTAAACATCAATTAGGGTAACAAAATTCTACATTTAAGCTTTGAATTAAATTAATCTTATTTACAATAAATGAATAAAAATACATTTAAAAGTATAAATCATTATCCATAACAAATAAATAATTTAATTAAATAATTATTAAATAAATAATGTTTGATGCACCATCATTACATAAGTCTCATGCACTATCAATGAATAGTAACATAATACATCATCATTAAATTAAACAAGAAATATAGAGGACTTGTAAATAAATACTAATAGTTTTATTTAAACATAATTAAACATTAACCATAACTATTATAAATAAATCTTAATAACTCTCGATTTTATGTTCTTATGTTTAGGGTCTAGGGTCTCGGGTCTTGGGTTTAATATTTATTTATAATAATTATTATTTAATTATATTTAAATAAAGTTATTAGTATTTATTTATAAGACCTCCATTATTTTTTGTTTTATTTAATGAGAAGTGTCATATTATTATTTATTGACGGTGTATGGGACTTATGCACTCACATTACATAATATACTTCCCTTAAATAAAATATACACTATTAATAAACTAGGATTAGTTAAAAAAAATTAAAATGTCAAATTATTAAATCTTAAAATCTAAAATTTATCTATATTATTAACATTAAAAAAACAATATTATCCATTTAGAAATGTTCAAAATTTCAAGTATTATCACTTTAACTAGAAAATAGCTACCAATATAATTAAATTATTATTTTTAAGTAAAATCTAATATATATAATATATATTAAATGAACAAGGTATATGCATGCATGACATAATTTATCTTTTAACGATGAATAAGGTAAGTAAAATTTATTTAATTATTAATTTAAAATTAAATTCAAATAAATATTCAAAACTTTTCTAGTTTTACATTTGAAAATCTTTGTCTAATTATATAACCTTCAAATGAAAAATATACTATCAAATTTAAAATTTAAGATTGTGAATTATTATATTTTGATATAATGATGATTTGAACGAAATTATTTCTCGAAATTATTAATTAAATAAAGTATACACTCTCAATAAACTAGCACTAACTCAAAAATGTTTTAAAATGTCAATTTATATTTTTAAAAGGTTTAAAACATCAAATTATTAAAATTTAATAATATCCGTAATGTTTTTTTTTATATTAACAAGTTTAACAACAATTTTAAAACATAAGATGATATCTTAAATTTTTTTTTAAAAATATTTTAATTGAAAAACAAAATTCATCCATGCATTAAATTAATATTTTAATAAAACAAACAACCAAAAAAGGCATTTGGGGTGTAATGCTGACACGTGGATTTTTATAAATTGAAATAGTAAACAACAGACGCGCAGGTTAGCAAATAGAGAATTTGTTCCAGAAAGAAAGCGGGTTGGATTCGAAATGGTCGCGTAGTTTTCCTCGTCTTCACTTGGAAAAAGCCGACACTTCTCCAAAAAATATATACAGTAGAAGAGTGGACAGTGCGTACGTTAGCGGCAATCATCAGACACCTTCCTTCTCGGCGCATTTTAGCCTCTTGTCTGTTACCACCTCTCTCTCTCTCTTTTTTTCCCCTCACTTTCAAGCTCTAATCTCTAATCTTCGCCATTATCGAGCATCTTGGAAGCTGATTCTCTCATTTCGATTTACAGGTATTTTTTTTCTTCCCTATACGACGTGTCGTTTCTGTTATGTTGCTCGCTATCTTTAATTGAACTAAATGAAAATATTTGTTTTACTTTTTTCTTCTTCTTCTTCTTAAATCTGAGTCTGTTTCCATCTTTTAATGCTGAATCTCTAAACTTTTAAGTTCCTTAACATTCGATCTTCCCGATATGTTGCCGTTTCTCAGCTCTGCTTTGTTTCTCAATCATCGATCAATTTGATCTGTTCTGTCCTGTTCCTTCGCTATTCCCAAACGATGGCATCTAGTTAGTGCTTTCCACTTTTCTTCTTCTTCTTGAATCTTAATCTGAATCCGTTTCCTTCTTTAATGCTGAACCGGAATGGTAAGTTCCTTAACATTCGATCTGAATCGTTGCCGTCTTTCAGCTAAATCCACCTCTGCTCCGTTTCTCAACCATTGATCAATTTAATATGTTCTGTTCTTTCTCCATTTCTTGATCCTTCAGAAACGTCGACGTTTTCTATGCTTTCGTTTTTGTAGTTTCAGGTGAACGATTCAGATTTTTTTAAAAATAGTAACAGATTTTAAAATTGTACTAGATTTAGTCCTTGGGGTTAAATTATTTATCAATTAAATAAAAAAACTTGCACGGATTAATTTTGCAGAGCAATTGACATAGCAGAAATTTGTATTTTCTAATTCAATTTTGGAGGGTGGTTTAAAATAACCCGTGGAAATGTCAATGCGGGGTCGACACCTCGATGCTTATTCCATGTACAAGCGCGGTACCAGAGAGCATGGATTCGATGCCTTTGATAAAGAGCAAGGTCCAGGTATTCTTTATTTTACTTCTTTTTTTTTATTAGGTTAATTTTGGTTTAAGTCGTGAATTTATTTATCAGACATGTAAGTAAAAGTTTCTCATTATTATTCTATGTTTTAATTTGGAAGGTGCAAAATGCATTTTTAGTGATTAAGATAATAAAAATGGTTAGCAATCACTAATTATGAAACAATATATATAACGACCTTCTAAAAAAGTGCAAGTTGCATGAAGTGGAAACCTGAAGCTTTGTTTTCGCTTTCTTATGTTATGGGTTTAGTACCTCGTTACTAGTTGCATGAATTTTTCTATGGTTGGATTCGCTTGACAACTATGTTGTTCTGACTTTCATGTTTCCTGAAGTACCCATGTCGACACCCATGTCTTACTTTGACATGAGCATGGGGATTTAACCGCTTTACAAATACATGGAAATCTCAAAAAATAGTCAACATATTTGTATCAAACTAATGCCCATATCTGACACTTCCAAGTAATGGAGAACATTTATATGTTTTAAGCTTTTCTTTTTCTTGAATGAAGGCACTCTTTATTAGTTTCAATAGTATTAAGTTTGACAGTTTGCTGAATCTTTTTATGGGCTTTTAAGAACGTTCGCTGAATGGAGTGGGCAAGGATATTGGAGTCCCTTCTTGGAAGCGTTCACTCCGGCATGTACTCGTGGCAACATTATCTTCCTTCCTCTATGGTTATCATCTTGGGTGTGTACCATTTGAGAATTTTGTTTTTTGGTATTTCTTGGAATTTTGGCAATAATGTATTCATTATGCTTGTTGTTCTTAATGCAGAGTAGTTAATGAAACACTAGAAAGTATTTCACGTGACCTTGGTTTTCATGGGAATACCATGGCTGAAGGTACCGGAGCCAATAAATTTGTTGTTCTTGTCTTATTTGTGAAATCGTTCTAATATGTTGTCTTCTGTCAAAATTAAGGTCTGGTCGTAAGTACATGTTTAGGGGGTGCCTTTGTTGGATCACTGTTCAGTGGTTTGATTGCAGACGGAGTTGGGCGTCGCAGGGCACTCCAGCTATGTGCTTTGCCTATGATAATTGGGGCTTCAATGAGGTAATTGCAGTATTGTTTCATCTAACCTTACATTCTAGGATTTTTGTTTTTGAATTTATCTCAAATAGGCTATTCCATTATGCTTACATGCTTTTAAAATGACAATGTCTTTGAGGGTTTGTTCAGAACTTTTCCTTTTTGGATCTTAGCTAATACTAATATTCACAATACAAAATTTGAGTTTAACTGATAAATTTATCTTGTTAAAATTGGGGTCCCTGAGTCATTTTGTTGAGAGATATCGGTTCCCTCCTACCTTTCTCCTATAGTTCTCATAAGCATATTAAATGATAAAGATTAAGTTAGGGGTTCTCTTTGGCATCAAGGTTGTGGTCTTCTAAATTAATAATCTTAATAAAATTCTGCTTTTACATATATAAGTCCAAAATATTCTTGCAGTGCGACAGCAAAAAGCCTTTGGGCCATGCTTCTGGGGAGGTTATTTGTAGGGACTGGAATGGGTATTGGCCCAGCTGTGGCAGCTCTTTATGTGACAGAGGTATCTAAAAGATGATCTATAAACTATTTTTCTGCTATATTTCAACATCATCTTCTTTTCTTTCCTCCTTTCTTTTTTGTTCTTTTTCCAATAGTAATGTGATCCATGAACAGGTTTCTCCAGCTTATGTAAGAGGTACATATGGAAGCTTCACTCAAATTGCAACAGGCCTAGGATTGATGGGCTCTCTATTTATTGGATTCCCTGCTAAGGCAATTGAGGGTTGGTAAGAAATCATGAGTAATAGTAGTTTTGAACATGATAATCAACAAAAATGTTGTTTTAATCTGATTGCTTATGGTCATTTGAAGCAAACTTTAAGATGGCACCACCATCAGAGGATGTGCTTGGTGTTACTTTCTCCTTTTTCAAAAAAATGTCATCAGAAGAACATATTTTAACAACTCGGGATTGTGCTTTGCTGACTCATAGAGTAATAACATATTTCATAACTTGATAATGTGTGCAGGTGGCGCATATGTTTCTGGGCATCTGTTGCTCCTGCTGCTATACTTGCTCTTTTTATGGAGTTTTCTGTAGAGAGTCCCCATTGGCTTTTTAAGGTGATTTGCTCTTCCTTCATATTCTGTAATAATAATTTTACATTCTCTCATTAGATGGTCAGCATAAGTTAGTTTCAGCTTCTCTTAATAAAACTTAGATCTAGGTAACAGATGTGAATGTTATTAAAATTTACTAGAAAGAAGAAGGAATATTGAAATAATGTTCACATTTTAGAGTTATAGTTCCCGCAACTGTGAACAGTTAGCTTTAATTCTACCATGCATTAACTCTATAGTTTAAAATTCTAAGATTTCAATTGCAATTAGATTCAAGATTTGAATATGAAGCAGTTGTACAGTTGAGCATTTTTGTAAAGAAATATTGAACTGAAAAAGAAAAGAACAATTTTGAGTGCGTGGATATAGATCTGAATTAGATATTTAAGTAATTTCTTAGAAGTATCTACATATTGAGATAGGACAACAGACTCATTATACTGTTTTAAACAAACTCTTCTCAGCCTGAAATTTTAATTTGATGGAGAATATAACATACTAACATGGAAGCTAGGTTCATTTATGGATTATGCTGACTTCCACTATACCCTAACATCATCTCTTCTAGGGCTCTTTCTGTCCAATATATACTTATCATCTTTATTTATAGGGAGGGAGGGAGGGAATGAGTAGTTTGATATCCTTTCTCTTGGTTTATCTTCAAGAATTTTTTTTCTCAGTAGAATATTATAAGCTTTATAAACTTGCTTCAGAGAGGAAGAGCTGCTGATGCTGAAGCTGAGTTTGAAAAACTTTTGGGAGGACCATATGTCAAAAGTGCAATGGCTGAATTGTCAAAGTCAGACAGAGGGGATGAGGCAGATACATTCAAGTTCTCAGAGCTACTTTATGGCCATCATCGTAAAGGTGAACATGCAAATACTTTCCAGTAAGACTTCAGTTGTAGCATCTACTCGTTTCCTTCTAAATGATTACTTGTTAACTTCTCTATTTGCAGTTGTTTTCATTGGGTCTACCCTTTTTGCTTTACAACAGCTCTCTGGTATAAATGCTGTTTTCTATTTCTCGTCAACTGTCTTTGAAACTGCTGGCGTACCTTCAGAGTCTGCAAACATATGTGTGGGAATTGCCAATTTGTTAGGTATATGGCTATGTTACCAAATACCCATCTTGTGCATCATTGTGAAGTTTTCCTTTAACTGTATTATTTATGTCTCCAGGATCATTTGTTGCAATGATTTTGATGGATAGACTGGGAAGGAAGGTACTTCTCATTGGAAGCTTTTCAGGCATGGTAAGTAAGAAAAGTTTTTGCTGGTCTTTTACTGTTTGGCTCATGCCATGAGCATATGTATAATATTGAAGTTCCTAATATGATTCTGTTCTGCAGTTATGTTTGGGGTTTGTATTTGGTAGCTAACTGTCAACTCCTATAAGCGAAAGTATATGCAGACTTGGTTGGACTTTCAAATCTGTAACTTTTCTGGCAATTATAAGAGCAGATAGTTCTTGTTCTGCAAGATTGTTCTATAGTATAGACTACATTAATGCAGTTTGCAGTTGCTGATGACCACGAGAGGATAAGAATTACAAATTCATTTAATTTAGGGCCAGTGATAGTGTAAGAGATTCCCAGAGGATATTTGTATAGTTGATTGTGCTGTTTGTGTGGTACACTCTCTGTTAGATTTGAACCTAACAGGTTTTGGATTGTGCTATGTTGTGGTACATATATTTCTGATTGTTAGACTTCAACTTAACAACTTTTGTCATGTTCAATACAATTTTGACACCAATCAAACTCCAATTTATGCTTTGTGTTCCAGGTAGTGGCAATGTTTCTTCAGATAACTTCAGCTACTTCCTTAGTTTCAAGAAGTAGTGGAGTTTATCTCTCTGTTGGAGGCATGCTTTTGTAAGTAGTTAATCCTTTGAATATCAAAATGTTTATTTTCGTAGTGGAGATAAGCTTATTAAACCTTTGTGGCTTAGTGTTACTTTACATATGTAGGATTACTGCTCCATCCATCATCAAGATGATTTATATCTGGCATCGTTGAACACAATATAATTTGCTACCTGAGAAATATGAAGAGCATGAATGCAATATGTCTAGTACATTAAATTAATTTTTAATTCAGCGGGGTCCCGTAGACCGTGTTTAAGGTGTCCTTATTACATAATTTATGAAAGTTAAATAAAAATCTATATTTAGCAACTTCAATTTGCAGTGTGGCATTCTCTCAACCAAAAATTTAATGATGTAATAATGCAGGTCTGTCTTGGCCTTCGCTATTGGAGCTGGACCAGTCCCTAGTATCCTACTATCAGAAATGTTTCCTGGTCGGGTTAGGGCAAATGCAGTGTCAGTTTGCATGGCTTTCCATTGGGTAACAAGCTTTTAACTCTTCCTCCTCTCAATATTCTGTTGCCAGACAAGGGATTTATTTCTTTGCTTATTTCCAACAAGTTAATCAAGTTCAATTGCCTGAATGAAGATTGTTAGGGTATCTTAAACTATTGTGGTCAGTCTTCTTTCATATTGGATAGTTTCGTAATATTCTCCTAGTAAAGAAGCTTTTAGGTTATTGATATTGAGCATTTTTTCTTAAATTTGAATCTTAAATGTGCAAACAAGCGCAGCACTGGCAATCATTTCAAATGCATTTGTTGGTATTTAAGATGGATAGTGGAAGAGGCACTTGAATCTTGGGTTTCTCTCTTTTTGTTTGTCCTTATTTCCTTTTCTTTAACTTTATGAACCTCCTCTGACTTTGGTTTTTGTAACAGATTGTAAATTTCTTTGTCGGGCTGTTATTTTTGCGGTTACTGGAACAGATTGGACCATTAGTCCTGAATTCGATTTTCGGTGCCTTTTGTCTGCTGGCAGTACTTTTTATAAAGAAAAATGTGTTGGAAACAAAAGGAAAATCACTTCAAGAGATTGAAATTGCACTTCTTCCATCAGAATAGGGGTATATCAGTTTCTTCTCGTGTTCTGAATTTATATGAACATATTATATATAGCTATCTGAACTTGTTCTTTCAGTATAGTTGTGGGACTGAAACCCCTGTAGTCAATTAGGTTGTATGTTTGATTGCTTCAAGAGTGGTGAAGAAACTTGGAAATGTAAAAGTTGCCAAGACAATTTACCTGTTTTATTGTGTAACTTTAACAGCTTTATTCATTCTCTACTCCTGATTTTGTTGACCTTATTATTATTTTTCAGGGCGCTTCGGGATATAAGTATTTCATTGCACCAATATCTCTTGCCGCTAATCCTGCCAGCTTATCAATCCGAAAGATGCAGACCTTGGTAAATGATGTCATAGATGGATCATAGCGAAAAGAACACATTCATCAGGTGCTCACTCTCCTAGCCCATGTAACTCTTAAGAGAAATTATTTTATTGTTTCCTTGAATACTGAATTACTACATTTCCTGGCGGAGAAATTAATATAGCATATACGGGGGATTCACTTTGGATGATATGTTTAACTTCTACTCAGGATGGAACGTCATATTTTGAGTTGAGCGCCCTGATATTTTTGTTGTTAATGAATTGCATGGATAGACAATGAATTCTGAGAAATTAACTACAGTGAAACTGTCTAAAAATTCCAGATCGCTTCAACTTCAATTCAAGGTAGTCAATATAGTAATGATCCGTTTTATCAGGCAAACAGGTGCCTGTTAGCTTGCATTTGCCAAACTGGACAATATAGTAATGAGGGCAGGCAATGAGCTTTTTTCCAACAAATTCCCACATTTCTAACTGTTGTTTGAGTTGAGCCATCAAAATCCAAAGGTTGTTTTATGCTTCAATGAAAGGCATTATTGGTAAAGTGGCTGATTTTAGTCCCTGTAAATGTATTGCCCACATTGCAAAGAAATTAATAACTTTCTAATCTACCAACCATACAATGATGTCGAAACAGATAATTATATTAACTTAAACCATTAATTAATTTATTTATTAAAAGTTCCTATCTTTTTTCAAACTTGGGTTTAGCACTTTAGCTCCGTTCCCTGTTAATTTGTATTTTTTTTTTAAAATTTTAAAAAGGATATATTTTAAATTTCATATGAATTTTAATATAATATGCAGCATGATACGAGGACCTTTTAAATACAATGTTTTTAATATTTCTAACAAACAAGCCCAGAAGAAAATTATTAAAATGTACCTTCAATAAAATAAAAATATTTAAAATAAAATCAATTTTTTATGTAATAGAATTATTTTTTGAGAGTTCTAAATAAAATTAATTAAATCAAGCAAACGTGCTCAAATATTAATAATTTATATTATTATAATTTTTTAGTGAATTGGGTATCACACACCAATTGAGTTGAAATTACTAACTCACCAAAATTAAATATAAAAAAACAATTATGCCAATGAAACCTTTAGTAGTGTTAGCAATGATTAAATTCCTAACACCCTCGATTCAAATCCTTCCATACAAAAATGTATGTGTGGACAGTGGATTCAATAGCTTTGTATATTTTTCTGTCAATCACTATTACCTAATTTAGTATTGCTATGTTTAATTGTAGATATATATTCTTTTGATTTAACGATTGATTATGTAATTTATAAAACGGTTAAAGGATTTTGCTTGAATTGGTTTATACGAAATTTAAAAAATATATATTTATAATTAATTTTATTGTAGAATAAGAAAAATATATCTTTTTCACGTAGATAATACAAAATTAATATTTAAATACCTAAATGGTATATCAATATCATTATTTACTAAAATAGTATGTTTTGAACATTGTTGAGAGTGGAAGGAGATAGGGTGGCGGCATCATTAGCATATGATTCATGTTAAATATATATTTTTTAAGGATGGAGGGTGTATAGATGGCGGCCCCAATATCCAGGTTTAAAAAAAATCCGATAAGAAAACATGCCATATACAGCCATTTAAAAAATAATAAATTTAAGGGTGTAATTTATGGGGATTTGTAATGCATATGTCAGGCCGTGTTAGGCGACAAGTGGGGTGGAGGACTAGCGAGTGGCAGCACCACTTTTGTCCAATGACCACCAACGACGGACAAGACCAATCGATTACGGGTGTTTTTGACCCTCGAAAATTCACTTTCAACTCCAAATTTTTTTTGTTTCCTTTAAGCATATATATATATATGAGAGTGTACACAAATGGATGGGGTTTGTGCTTGGAAAAAAATTGCTTTCGTAGAATGGGAAGAAAGAAAGGAAGGAAACATGTATTTTTTTGTTTTATAGGGTTTTTTACAAAATTATTATAAAAAAATAAAAAAATAACCAAAATATTATAATTTTTTTATTTACCAAAATATACAAAAAAAAACAGAAGAAAAAAAACCTGCAAAAAGCCTGCACCGAATTGACAACACCCTGGTCAGGCCAAGGTGATTGGCGGCACCAAAGGTGCCAAAGCCATTGGCGGCACCAATGGTGCCAAGGAGATTGGCGGCACCAATGGTGCCATACTGATTGACGGCACTACTCGTGTTATAAACACGAGCTCTGTCCAACTGAAGGGAGAAAAATCAGAAGAAGAAGAAGAAGAAGAAGAAGTAGAGGTGCTGCGGAAAAGAAGAGAAAGAGAAGAGAAAAAGAAGTTTTTTTTTAAAAATAATTGATTATATTGTTGTTATTGTTTTGTATATTTTGTAATATTTTTTGTTTTAGTTTAGTTATTAAGATTAATAAAACTCAAATTGATAGTTTTAGTTATTATTATGTTTATTATTATTATTGTTGTTGTTGTTGTTGTTGTTGTTGTTGTTGTTGTTGTTGTTGTTGTTGTTGTTGTTATTGTTGTTGTTGTTGTTGTTGTTGTTGTTGTTGTTGTTGTTGTTGTTGTTGTTAGTATTAAGCTGTTATTAATGTATTAAGATGTAATTAGTAGTATTATTGTTAGTAAAAAACTAGTATTATTATTATAGTTAGTTAGTTATTATTTTTAGTAAAACCCTAATTAATAATTTTAGTGTTTATTATTTTGAGTATAAAATTATTAATATAATTATTGTGTTAGCTATTAGGATTAGTGGTTAAACGGTTTTCATGTACAAAATTGCATACTGAAACATTAATTTTTTTTAAGTAATTTATTTACCGTTCGAGATTTTTTATGAGATTTTGTTTATTTTTTGACAGATTAAATATTGAAGATGAATGCTAAGTTTTTTGTATGCGTTTATTTCGATGGAGTCATCTTGACAACAAGTGTTGGATGTGTATTTGAATGTCGGCAACAAATAGCAATGAGATTTAATAGAAATGTCTCGTTCGATGAAATGAAGGCAATGATTAATGCAAAAATTCTTAGATGTTGTGGGAGAAGGATATCAAAAATTTTCTACAAGTTTCCAGTTTCTACAAATCCAGTCAAATTCGTCAAAATGGAACTTGTAGAGGATGAAGACGTGGAGACAATGGTCGATCTCTACTGTGGGAATGAGAGTGACAAGAATGCACCGATTCACTTATTTGCTGAGTTAGCCGGTATGGAGTAAAATGAAGATGTCAATGCATCTAATGAAGAACACGGAGCTCAAGAACCGTGGATGGTAGCTCCAATATCATACGTTGATAGTGAATCGACTATGGGTGGGATCGGTATCGACTTGAATATTACACCCGATGTTGATATGGTTGGTGGTGAAGAAGAATGTGGTGGCGAAGAAGAAAGAGGTGGCGATCATTGGGATGAAGAGGTCGATAGTGACGGTGATCCCGATGTAGACGATGTACCTGATGATATTGACGATGAAGGCATTAACGCTTCTTCAGTCGGGGAGCAGATGCGGCGTATTTTGATACACAATAATCCTGGGCCACACATGTCGCTCATAGACTCCGACGCAGCGTATGTAGCTGAGTTCCCGGAGTACCCTGAAATAGTTCATCCTCGCAGGCTGGCCGTAACATCTGATGATGAGGAGTTATTCATAGGCCAGAGATTCAGCTGTAAAGAAGAGTGCGTATATGCCATTAAATGGTACAACATGAATATATCGGTGGATTATAAAGTCTCCGTGTCTACTCTGACAATATATCTTGGGGAGTGTTGGAAGGCAGCGAAAGGCTGCAATTGGCGGGTACAAGCTGCATTCATTAGAAGTTCTCAGATGTGGGAGATACAAAAATTTGTTGGTCCTCATACATGAACATCAACACGTATGATAGAAAATCATGGAAAACTTTATTCGAAAACTATCTGTACGTGTATCATGCCAATGGTGAAGGACATGCCGACCATTAAAGTTTCGATACTGATTGCCGAAATGCAAGCACGATTCCAGTATCGAGTCTCATACCGGAAGGCATGGATAGTTAAACAGATGGCGATGGAGCAACTGTATGGGGATTACGATTCGTCGTATAACGAGCTTCAAGGTTGGATAGCTGATATGCGAGAGTACGTACTGGAGACTGTGATTAAGTTGCAGACAATGCCATATTACGGCCAGGATGACCAGTTGCAATCGGCAAAAAAGATTTTCCATCGAATGTTCTGGATGTTCGATCCATGTGTGCGGGCATTTCCCCACTGCAAGCCACTTGTGCAGGTGGATGGGACCTGGCTGTATAGAAAATATACATAGATCCTACTTATTACGATTGCTTAAGACGTTAACAGAAACGTGCTCCTGATAGCATTTGCTATCGTAGATAAAGAGAACATGGAGTCTTGGAAATTCTTCCTCACAAATTTGCGGAGGTATGTTATTAGGAACGATAGCATTTGCATCATCTCCGATAGAAGGAAGGGATTAATTGCAGCTATTAGGCATTCCGGTGTGCCGTGGAGATCCGATTACTGTATCCGTCACATTGCGGCTAACTTCCACAAAGATTATAAGAATGCTGACTGGAAGAGACAAGTCGTGGCAATGGGTAAATGATAACCTTATATTTTCAATATAAGTTGTAATGTTTGATGTTATCGACTTACTAGAACTTATTTTTCCTTAATACGTATGCAGCGTACGAGTTAGAGCCACATATTTTTCGGTAAAGAATGATCCGACTTGAGAGTGACATGGAGAGGCAGACAAACACATCTTTCCGAAAATGGATGGGCACAATGGAGCCGTGGCAGTGGGCTCAAAGTTTTGACGAGGGCTTTTGTTATGGCCAAATGACCACAAACTTAGTCGAGGGGATCAACGTTGTCTTGTTGAAAACACGTCATCTTCCAATTGCATCAGTATTTTTTGCTACTTTCTACAGGCTGGCTACTTTGATGCCAAGAATGGGTCAGCAGCAAGTCGACCAGATTTAGGCGGGACATGTGTTTGTCGAACATGTCAGGGATGCAATGGTCGCAAACCGTCGGTTGGCGAGGTCAATGAACGTGGAAATATATTCACGACGACTGGAAACGTTTCGATTTACTGAGACCATCAGTTGTCGACTTGGTATACCAACTAAGTCCTATGGAGTTGATCTCCGGAACAGACGATGCAAGTACAGGAGATTCGAAACACTTCATTATCCCTGTGCGCATGTCGTGGCAGCGTGTGCTAAAGTCAACCTTGATGCTGAACAATATGTCGATGATGTGTACACGCTGGAGCCCACATTGCGTGTCTGGGAGAATGAGTTCCCCATCCTGCCTGACCTATCTACGTGGGAGGTGTCGCCGATGACTTTCGAGCTTCTCCCAGACAGAGGGCTACGGAGGAATCCAAGGGGCCATCCACAGTCAAGCAGAATTTGTAATGAGATGAACATTAGGGAGAAATCTGACGGAAAGCGTTGTGGAATATGCAGGTTAAGTGGTCATAGTTGGAATAAATGGCCTAACCGAAACTTTCATGTTGGACAGTCGTCCGGATCGGGTCAGAATTGACCTAATGATGTAAAATTTTTATGTATATTGTTATAAAAAGTATAATTCATTTGAAATAAATTTTATTATTCGGCTTATGCTTATGCTTAAATTGTATCCAAATTGTATCCAAATTAAGTTATAAAATACCATGTGCCTAATTGGAATTATTAAAATTATATCGAAAATAGAGACATTCATAATTGGATTCAGCTTTAATATAATGAAAAAATAGAATAATTAAATTTATATAAAAAATTTCAGAAGTAAGCAAATATTAAATTAGAAATATTAAATTTATACAAAAAGTGCATTAAACCCCTAAAATTGATGGTTCGATGGTGTTGTCCTAGGGGTATACCTATTTGGAGGTCGACGATCACGTTCTGAGCGACGACCAACATCATCATTAGGCGCAGGTGGGGGTGTGGCAAACATAAAGGAAAAATCTTGTGGCTCGTTCGCCGCCGACGAACTTGAACCGGAATGAATCCCATGATGCTACGGATACGAGTCAGACGGGCCGGGCATGCCGTACTGCGGCGGGTAGGATCCAAACAGTTCAAACTCGTAGGCGTATTCGCCCCCTGTGAAGCTCGAAAAATAGTCACCGCCCGCCAAATCCGGACGATAGCCATGTGAATCCACATTTGACTGTGATTGTTCGGGATCTGGCTGGGGCTCCTGCTTGGGCTCTGCTGGTTGCGGAGGATAATATGCCATCGGATCCGGATCCATCGGGCTCGCTGCGTCCGATCCCCTAAGTTGCTGTACGTGCGGAGGAATTACTGTCGACTGGCTTCCAAGTATATATGGTTTCCCGCAACTATAATACCATTGTATATACTCTAATGATGGTTGCGGGTCAGTAGCCATAACCATCTGAGGTATTCGACACAATCAATCGTTCCACAGTGCCACAAATTTTCGGTGCTTAATTCCCCAATCCAATTGAAATCTTCCTCTCTTAGTCATGCCGTGAACTTCCCCCACCTGGCACGGCGGATCCAGGATAGGTTGGATGCAGCCAAACTGTCGTAACACCCGATCTCTGTGATACCACTCGACTACGTTGAAATTGATAATTGGTGCGTTAGTGCACCATATGTGGGAATCAACGTATGCGGACGAGGGTACAACATTTGTAATTTCCGACCTACAGTATGGCATCCATATAAACTGCATGATTAATAACATTGTAACGGGTTAGAGCCATAACGTGTGAGTAAGATATAGAAATAGAATAGATGTCATGAATATTAGAATAGCAGCTTACCCTTTCCCGGGCATACTGTTCAATCATGAGGCGGTATATCGGGACATCATACGACTTCCTGATGCCTGGACGAACACTCCACCTATAAAAAATAATATAGGGTTTAGGGTTGGTAACATTAGTCAATATATTATGACTACAAATAATGACAATTTATATTTTATCACCTGAGTGGCAGTGGATACACATACGGTTGGTGACTAACGAATGCCAAAAATGGTAGCCGATAAAGCGCCCAGGACTGTAGCAGTATTAGGCATCCACCCATGTCAGTTACATCCTGGTTTGTCGCCCGACAAAGCTCCCGGTACAACATTGCTAGAACGGCGGAACCTCAGCTATACGACCTAGCAGTGGACAAATCAGCTAACAGGGCAAGTACATCATATGCACATTGTCGTCGTTTGCATCAGGCATGAGTACTGCCCCTACCATATGCATGATGTACGCTCGAGTAGCGCATATCAACTCACCTTCAGTGGCAGTCGCTGATAATTGTCCAATTTTGGCTTTCAGCCATGTAAATTTTATGTCAGAAAAATATGACTCGCCGTCCCCTAGCGAGTCTCCTAGGAGTTGATAACAAAGTACAGCCAGATCGGTAAATGAAGATACTCCCGCTATGGGACTCCCGTCAATTGGGAGCTCAAGCTGCAATGTAACATCCTCCAAGGTCACCGTGCACTCCCCGCATGGAAAATGAAAAGTGTGGGTCTCCGAGCGCCACCGCTCCACTAGCGCAGATAATAAATCAAAGCGCAAGTCAGAGGATCGGATCAATGCTACTGACCCAAATCTGGCTAGCTCCAAGTACGGCATCAATCGTGCATTCGGAGCTTTCTTTAAAACACTCACACGGCCCCTTAATACTCGGAACGAGTCCTGATAGTGTTAAATTACAGAAAAAATATTGCGATAACATGATTTATTTGTATATACTGCGTATATCCTTTTCAAATAAATAGAACTCGTGATTAACAAATAATAAATCATACCGCGTTATTAGCCGCATCAGATATGTGTCTATCACTTCCAATCAATCGAGCCATTGCGATGCCTGCAAGTTGAAAAAAAAGTTACTACAAAAATCTTACTTCAGCCATTTATTCGTATTTTTTTCTCCGCATTTTATTCCTTTAAAAAATATCATAATTTCTAATTTTATAATTTTACATTATTTCAGTGCATAATGTTTGAAATTTATTAATTTAGTGTGTTATTTAAATTAATTTGGTGTAAGAAAATAACCCTTACCCCTGCCCTTTGCTCATATTATTTTCTAGATTTTTATTACTTTCAATAAAAATATATTATTTTCATATTTTATTATTTTATATTATTTCAGTACATTTTCTTTGAAATATTTTGTATTAATTATTTTTGAATTTTATAAAAAGTTAATAATACACTCTTACTTCCGCCATTTGTTCGTATTTTTTTCTCCGCATTTTATTATTTTAAAAAATATCATAAACTTAGTCTTTTATAATTTTACATTATTTCAGTGCATAATGTTTAAAATTTATTAATTTAGTGTGTTGAACGGGAATAAAAGAAAATAATAAATAATGAGGGCTTAAAAGGCAATTAGCCACATATTGGTGCCGCCTTTTTATTCCTCTCCATTGGTGCCGCCTTTTTATTCCCCTCCATCACCCTCTTTTTTTTTCCTCTATTATTTTGGTAAATAAAAAAATTATAATGTTTTGGTATTTTTTATTTTTGTTGTAATATTTTGGTAAAAAAACCCGAAAAAAAACCCTTTTCCTTACCCTTTGCTCGTATTATTTCCCGATTTTTATTACTTTCAATAAAAATATATTATTTTCGTATTTTATTATTTTATATTATTTCAGTACATTTTGTTTCAATAATTTGTATTAATTATTTCTGAATTTTTAAAAAATTTACTAATACTCTTACTTCGGCCATTTGTTCGTATTTTTTATCCGTATTTTATTATTTTAAAAAATATCGTAATTTTTAATTTTATAATTTTACATTATTTCAATGCATTATGTTTGAAATTTATTACATATACAATTTTTTTCGCATTTTATTATTTTCTCGGTGAATATACAATATCTATTTTTTCTTTTCGTATTTTATGCTTTCTTAAACATATTTCTTTATCATTTTACTTTTAATACTATTTTCCTAAAACAACTAATTTCAACATTCTAAGTAAATTTCATAAAAAAAAAATCCTTAATCAACATACAATGTATATACCATGAATTTTTCATTATAAATATATTTCATAAAATATATATGCTAAATAAAATAATAAAATACGTATAATGTACATTACATAACATAAATTTTTAACACACAAATATTACAAAAAAGTTAAATTTATAATAAAAATTACCTTTTTTTTCTTTTTTTTCCTTCCTTCCCTCTTCTTTTTTTTCCCTCTTCTCCTTTCCTTTTCTTTCCTTCTTTTTCTTTCTTTTTTCCTCTCCTTTCCTCTTCTTCTTCTTTCTTTTTTTTTACTCTTCTCCTTTCCTTTTCTTTCCTTCTTTGTCTTTCTTTCCTCTCCTTCCTTTCTTTCTTTCTTTCTTTCCCTCTCCTTCTCCGCCCCCAACCACCGACCGGCCCTATTATAAGGTTGGTGCCGCCAATGGCTTTGGCACCTTTGGTCCCGCCAATCACCTTGGCCTGACCAGGGTGTTGTCAATTCGGTGCAGGCTTTTTGTAGGTTTTTTTTGTTTTTTTTGGTATATTTTGGTAAATAAAAAAATTATAATATTTTGGTAAATAAAAAAAGTTATAATATTTTAGTTATTTTTTATTTTTTATAATAATTTTGTGAAATACCCTGTTTTATAGGTTATGATTTTTTTTTCATTTATTTAACAAATGGTTCCATTGTGTTGATTTTATTGAGATTTTGATTTTGTAGACAAGGTGTTTGAAAGAAAAGAAGCAAATTGTTTTTTTTTAAATGCACATAACATATGATTCCATTGAGTATATTTTTTTGATAGTTTTTTTTTTGTAGAAAGGGTGTTGGGACATTTAAACATTATTTTTTTGATTTTTTATGTACTTAATAGATGGTCTCACTATGTTGAAATTTTTAAGAGTTTTATTTTTTTTATCATTTACTTAAGTAGTATAAAAAAATTATTATATACCGAAATGGTATGGTAAAAAATGTGATGTTTTTTAATTTTAATTTTTAATTATTATGTAGTTGTTTGTTTTTTTAGTTAGTTAATATTAGAAATTATTTTCTAATTTCAGGGCTTTTTATGTAGTTATAATATGTTTGAGATTTTTAACAATATTTTTACATGTTTTATATATTTTGTGTTGAAAAATTATTATTTAATGTTATTTGAATGAATTAGATTTAGAGATCGCATGTTGAATTTTTTGTATGTATAATAAAATAAAAATTTTATTTTTCTAATGATATTTTTTTTTTGTGAACCAAATTTTTTAGTATTTTTGTAATGATATTATTGTAATATTATTTTTCTATTAATTTGATTTGCATGCTTTTGTATTATATTTATATGTTTTGGTAATGATTGAAAATATTTAAACTTTATTTTATTTTATTGAAATTGTAGATATCCAAATGGGTTTTTTTATTACAAAAGATGATCACACAACAAATACGATTCATGTGATGGTGATAAAATTTGTATATATTGACTATTTTTTATTTAATTGTGATATACTAACTAATATGGTAATTTAATTGGGATGTACTAACTATTGTGGTAATTTAATATGGTTAAGGTTCGTATCGCGTATTGAGGAGTTATGTCAACGGTGTGGGCTATCTGTCGGATGAACATCTTATGTTATACTTGGAGGCATCCAAATTTGAATCAGTGGCATTGATCCACATGTTTGATTTGAAGTACGACTTGATTTCTGCTTTGGTCGAGCGGTGGTGCTTAAAGCCCCACACATTTCATTTGTTGTGTGGGGAGTGCACCATCACTCTAGAAGATGTTGCACTACAACTCGGGCTCCCAATCGACGACATTGTAGTCATAGGTGTTAGTATAGTGTCCAATTCGACGACCCTTTGCTATAGCTTACTAGGATGCTCATCTGATGATGGTGGTGATAAATTAACGACTTTGATATTTTCATGGTTGAAGGCGAATTTCAAGTATTTAACAAGTATTACCACTGGGCGAGAGGTGATGTGTTCACATGAGCATATATAATGCATATGATAGGGGGTGTACTCATGCCATGTGCAAATAACATTAAGGTTCACTTGATGTACTTGCCGCTGTTACTGATTTATGCGCTGTCCGTTCGTACAATTAGGGTTTAACAGTATTACCTACTATTAGAATTAAGTGACTCGAATCCTTATTTAAATCAAATACAGTGGTAAAATAAAATAAAAGTAAAATCCCTATAGAATTATAGTTCTTTTATTTTATTTTAGAATAAGTTTTTTTTAAAAACCTTATTAAACTCCATCTATTTTATATTGATTAGAATAAGGAGTTTCACTCCTATTAGAATAAGGTTTTACAAGGTTATAAATAGACATAGTCTATTTCTCTTATAATTAATTCGAATTCGACATAGTGAATTTTTTTCTCCTCTGCCCGTGATTTTTTCTCGAAAGGGTTTTCACGTAAAATCTCTATGTTCTTTATTTTTCTATTTCTATTTTCTTTAAGATATATTGTCATTACTGACATTTATTTTTTACAAATTGGTATCAAAGCTTTCGGGTTGTTCATCTCAATCATGATAATGATGTATTTGAAGTATGAAATTTCGTTGTTGGATCGCAACACCAGATTTGCGTTGTGGCAGATAAAGATGCAGGCAGTTCTTATACAGATGGACTTAGAGGAAGCCCTACTAAGGGTAGATAAGATACCTTCAACATTGACGGAGGAAGAGAAGAAGCACAAGGATCGAAAGGCGTTAACACAGTTACATCTGCATTTGTCTAATGAAATTTTGCAAGATGTGATGAATGAGAAGACCGTCGCTAAATTATGGAAGAGGTTGGAACAAATATGTATGTCGAAAACTCTAACTAGCAAGCTGTATATAAAGCAGCGTCTTTATGTTCATCGTTTGGAAGAAGGTGCATCTGTGCACGAACACTTAATAGTGTTTAAAGAAATTCTTTCAAACTTGGAGGCCATGGAGGTTCAGTATGATAAGGAAGATCTAGGGTTGGTTCTACTTTGTTCGTTGCCCCCGTCTTATTCAACCTTTAGAGATACGATTTTATATAACTGCGAGTCTCTTACAATTGATGAGGTTTATGATTCTTTAACCTTGTATGATAAGATGAAGCATCTTGTGGTTAAAACCGACTCTCAGGGTGAGGGTCTTATTGTTCGTGGGAGACAAGATCAAAATACTGATGATGATCATGGAATGACACAGGAACAAAATCCTCACAATAAATCTAAGGGTAGATCGAAGTCTTCAAACAGGGGTAAAACTTGTAACTTCTGCAAGAAGAAAGGACACATTAAATCTGAGTGCTATAAGCTACAAAATAAGATCAAAAGGGAGGCTGCGAATCAAAATAGAAAACAACTAAAAATTTTCTATAAAGCTGATGTTGTAGAAGACAACAACGATGGTGAACTTCTAGTCGCTTTTGTTAACAATTCTAAAGCGAGCGAGGAGTGGATCCTTGATTCGGGTTACACCTTCCACATGAGTCCCAATCGGGATTGGTTTACAACTTATGAAACAGTGTCTGAAGGTATTGTTTTAATGGGAAATAATGCTTCATGTAGAATTATAGGTGTTGGAACAATTAAAGTTAAGATGTTTGATGAAGTTGTCAGAACACTTAGTATCGTACAACATGTTCCAAAATTGAAGAGAAATTTAATTTCATTGAGTACTCTTGATTTAAAAGGGTACAAATACACAGTTGAAAGTGTTGTTTTGAAGATTTCTAAAGGTTCCCTCGTTGTGATGAAAAGGCAGAGAAAGACTTCCAAGTTATATGTTTTGTACGGTTCTACTATTACTGGTGATGCAACTGTCGCATCCTCTTCCTTGTCAGATGATGATATTACTAAACTTTGGCATATGCGCCTAAGGCATATAAGTGAGAATGGCATGACAAAATTGAGCAAAAAAGGACTTCTTGATAGGCAAGAAATTTGCAAACTGAAGTTCTGTGAGCACTGCGTTTTTGGGAAGCAAAAGAGAGTTCGATTCACCAGAGAAATCCATAACACGAAGGAAACGTTGGAGTATATTCATTCTGATCTGTGGGGGCCATCCAGAGTACCTTCGAGAGGTGGAGCTAATTATATGCTAACTTTTATTGATGATTTTTCCAGAAAAATGTGCGCATTCTTCCTAAAGCAGAAAAGCAATGTGTTTCTGCATTTAAGTCTTGGAAAACCACGATTGAAAAATAGACAGGAAAACAAATAAAATACCTCCGTACAGACAATGGCTTAGAGTTCTGTGCAAGTCAGAAGGGATCGTGAGACACCTGACAGTTCATCATACTCCACAGTAAAACGGTGTTGTAGAACGAATGAACAGAACGATCATGGAGAAAGTTTGATGTATGTTGTCAAATGTCAACTTACCAAAGCCTTTTTTGGGCCGAAGTAGCCTCTACTACATGTTTTTTGATCAACCGATCTCCATCCGTTGCCATTGAGAAAAAGACTCCACAAGAGGTATGATCTGGTAATCTTGCTGACTATTCTGATTTGAAGATTTTTGGTTGTCCTGTATATGCTTATGTTGATAATGGAAATTGGAACCGAGATCCATTAAATGTGTTTTTCTTGGTTATAAAGTTAGTGTAAAAGGGTATAAGTTATGGTGTCCTGAAACTAGAAAAGTTGTGATTAGTAGAGATGTTGTTTTTGATGAAACTGTTATGCTACCTAACTTATCTTTTAAAGACTCTTCCAATAAAGAAAATCAAAAGCAGGTGGAGCATCAGATTAATACAGAATCTACAACAGAGTCGATTACTAAAGCCAGTACAAAAATTTAAAATAGAGTTGCTTCTTCACCACAATACTCTATCGCCAAAAATAGAACTAGAAGAGAAATTAAACCTCCAAAGAAGTATGCTGAGGTTGAACTAGTTGCTTATGCTTTAAATGTGGCTGAAGATATAGATGCAAACCAAGAGCCATCTAATTATTCTGAGGTGGTTAGTTGTGAAGACTCAGAAAAGTGGATGTTTGCTATGCAAGAGGAGATAGAATCACTCCACAAAAATAAAACATGGGATCTTGTGAAACTTTCTACAGGTAAAAAGGTTATTCGTTGTAAATGGGTGTTTAAGAAGAAAAATGGGACTCTAAGAGTTGAAGAACCCAAATATAAAGCAAGGCTTGTTGCAAAGGGTTACAATCAAATTCCAGGAGTGGACTTCACAGATGTGTTGTCTCCAGTTGTGAAGTATAGTTCTATTCGAGCTTTGCTTGGTATTATGGCCATGCATGATTTGGAGCTCGAGCAGTTAGATGTAAAAACTGTATTTTTGCATGGAAAACTTGAGGAGGATATTTACATACTTGTTGAACCAGAGGGTTTTACAGTCTTAGAAAAAGAGGACTATGTTTGCTTGTTGAAAAAGTCACTTTACGGTTTGAAATAGTCACCAAGACAGTGGTATAAGAGGTTTGATTCCTTTATGACTTCTCATGATTTTAAAATAAGTAGCTTTGACAGTTGTGTTTACTTTAAGAAAAATAGTGATGGTTCTTTTGTGTATCTACTCCTTTATGTTAATGACATGTTGATAGCAGCGAAAGATAAAAGAGAGATAAGAAAGGTCAAAGCCCAACTAAGTGAAGAATTTGAGATGAAAGATTTGGGACCAGCAAAGAAGATACTTGGTATGGGGATTCTCAGAGATAGAAAAGCAAATAAATTGTACCTAAGTTAGAAGGGGTACATTGAGAAAGTTATTTGCAGATTCAATATGCAGAATGCTAAGCCTGTTAGTACTCCTTTTGCAGCCCATTTCAGACTTTCATCGGCTTTATCACCACAATTAGATGATGGGATTGAGTACATGTCACATGTCCCATACTCTAGTACAGTGGGATCTCTCATGTATGCCATGGTTTGTTCACGTCCAGATTTATCATATGCAATTAGTGCAGTTAGCAGATACATGGTAAATCACGGTAAAGAACATTAGAAATTAGTTCAGTGGGTTTTAAGATACTTACGAGGTACTACCGATGTTTGCTTATAGTTTGGAAAAACTAGAGGTGGAGTCATTGGGTATGTTGATGCTGATTTTACTGGAGACCTCGATAGAAGAAGATCTCTCACAGGTTATGTCTTTACAATCGGAGGTTGTGCAATCAGTTGGAAAGCAGCTTTGCAAACTACAGTTGCTTTGTCTACCACTGAAGCTGAGTACATGGCGATTATTGAGGCTTGTAAAGAAGCTATTTGATTGAAAGGACTCTTTGGTGAACTCAATGAAGACCTTCAAATTAATATAGTATTTTTTGATAGTCAGAGTGCCATCTTCCTTACAAAAGATCAAATATTTCATGAGAGAACAAAACACATTGATGTTCGGTATCATTTTGTTCGTGATATTATTGCTCGTGGTGATATTGTTGTGAGCAAAATTAGTAATCATGAAAATCCTGCAGATATGATGACTAAGTCACTTTCTATAACCAAGTTTGAGCATTGCTTAGACTTGGTTGGTGTTCATTGTTGAAGTTAACCCTTAAGGGGTTTTATGGAAGAGGTGGAGAACTTGTTCGTTAAGAGTTCGAGATGAAGAACTTATTCGTTAAGAATTCGTGTCAAGGTGGAGATTGTTAGAATTAAGTGACTCGAATCCTTATTTAAATCAAATACAGGGGTAAAATAAAATAAAAAAGTAAAATCCCTATAGAATTATAGTTCTTTTATTTTATTTTAGAATAATTTTTTTTAAAAAAAACTTTATTACTCCATCTATTTGATATTGATTAGAATAAGGAGTTTCACTCCTATTAGAATAAGGTTTTACAAGCCTATAAATAGACATAGTTTATTTCTCTTGTAATTGATTCAAATTCGACATAGTGAATTTTCTTCTCCTCTGCCCGTGGTTTTTTCCCGAAAGGGTTTTCACGTAAAATCTTTGTATTCTTTATTTTTCTATTTCTATTTTCTTTACGATATATTGTCATTACCAACATTTATTTTTTACAGCTACATTATCTCATGAGCTTTTTCAGATGACAAAGTGTCGTGTCGTGGACATAGGCAGGTGTTTGGTATTACTGCAGTCCTAGGCGCTTTATAGGATGCCATTTTTGACATCAGTTACTCACCAAACATATGTCTTCACTCGTGAATATGTGATAAAATTTAACCATTATAATAAGAATTTTACCTTTTTTATGAAAATTTGTTCTAACAAGTTTACTTTTTCATAGATGGAGTTCTTCTCCGAGTATCGAGAGATTATATATGCTTCCGATTTGCCGACAGATGATTGAGACACATGCCGAGGAGGGGGTAATTTTTACTAATATTCATTACATGTAATTACTTTGTTTATGTTATTTGACTTGTGCTACTATAACAATAATATTAATTGTGTAGTTCATTTGGATGTTGTATTCCTTCCTAGACTTTGTGACTATTATTCTCCCATTTGCTCACATCCACTCACACTTGTGGTGCATTAATGCACCCCTACTGAATTTCTCAACAGTTAAGTAATATAATAGGGATCGAGTACTACGACAATTCGAGTGCGTCCAACATATTCCAGATGTTCCACGGAGTTTAGAGGTTGTACACTTAATTAAAAAAAGAGCATGAATAATATCTTATGTTGTGGAATGATCTGATGGGGTGGAGACCTCGGATGGATTATGTATTTGATTTGCAACCCTTAGAGAAGTACCAACGCTAGTACATGGCATGTGGGAAACCTTTTTTATTTGGTGGATGAATGATGCTAGTCCCTTCATACATGCAACGATTAGGGCACCTCTCGCACTGCCTTCCACATCCGCCTTTTGCATTCGAACCCGAGCGGTCTTATTCACAATCTAGGGTTAGTTCTTATCATTCGGACTTGGGGGTCAATAATTATTTTCCTGGCTTGTCAGGCTACTCATATCAGTCGGAGATTCCCAATTCTAGTTCTAATCATCCAGATCCGAGATCATCGATAATGTTTGATACCATCAGCCCGTTACAACCTTAGTACTCAACCCTTTTTAGGCAAACCTTTGGGTCATATGATTTCTCGAGTATGTTTAGCACACCCCAAGGCTCGCCGATGGATGTTGCGAACGATATTCTGTCTAAGGGTAACAACGACCGTCGTAAGCACACTTAACTTCAACGCTGGGCACCACAACGATTTAACCCTAGGACAACACCATCGAACAATCAATTTTAAGGGCGTATAACATTACATTTACTACATGTAGTTTGCAATTAAAATTTTCAAGTTTGTATTAATTAAATTATAGTAAATTAATATTTTAAATATTTTTCCTATTTAATGATTACGAACTAGAAATATATAATTAATAAATAATATTCATTCTGTAACAGCCAGTTTTCAATAAAATCAAAATAGTGGTTTCAGGACCACAAATTCGAGTCCGGAAGAAAAATTATTTTTATATTATTTCATGGTTTGCATTATGATAGAAATATCGTATGAGAATTTCGTTAAGAAAATTTTACCGATTACATGTTTAATTTGATGAAAAGGACCAAATTGCATAAAGTGCAAAAGTTGAATTCTTGTAGCTAAAGGGATCAAATAGCTATGGAATTCAAAATTGGAGGTCCTTATATGGCAAATAGACCATTTAAAGGAGTTAGTAGATAAGTATGATGTTTCATCATCGGAAAATTCGTTAAAGAAAAGGACTAAATTGGAAAGTGAAATAAATAAAAGATGATAAATTAATTAAATAACAAAATATCATCATTTTCATCATCTTTCCTAAATTAAAAAGATGAAAACCCTAGCCATGAAAGCCTAATTTCAAACAAGCTTATTTGGCTTAATTGGGTAAGTATCTTTGTTCCGTTTTTAATGATTTTTATGTTTTCGAGATCATAATAGTTTAATTTGCAAAGTTATTAAAGTATTAAAGTTTTTCCATGGATGAGTATGCATGAATTATGAAGTTTTATGGTAGAAATTGAAAGATTCTTGATGGATAAACAACTTTTGTAAAGAGAATTTTGATGAAATTTTGATTTAGGGACTAAATTGTAAAGATGGAAAAGTAATGGAAAAATTCTAAATTTTATGAAATACATGGGTTGTTATTGTTACATGTAAAAAAATCGGCTAGGCTTGGAATAAGGATTAAATTGCATGAATTTCATTTTTCAAGCCTAGGGACGAAAATCGTAATTAATTAAAAGTATAGTGGCAAAATGGTAATTTTTCCAAAGATGTGAATTGGATTGAATTGAATATTAATTGATGGTAAATTCATTCGTATAGATCCGGATAGATCAAATACGAAGTTAGATCGTGAAAAAGTAAAAGTATTGGATTAGTAAACAACAAATCAACGTACAATTGTCAAGGTAAGTTCGTGTAATTAAATTGTATATTTATATCTTTGAATTGAATGTTATTTATGTGAATTGTGTAACTTTCATGTATGAAAATCAATCACATATCCGACAATGTCTGACAAGTACTAAGTCCTGTTTGAACAAATAAAATTCGATGGAATACAGGGTTCTAGAATTGGTTGTGGTCCTGCATGTGTTGCGGACATACCACAGCTCCCAAGAGCGTCCCGTTATTAGCTCTCATGAGCATCCCGATATTTGCTCTCTTGATCTACCTGATACATGGCTCTCACGAGCTTCCCGTCAATAGCTCTTACGAGCATCTCGATTGGTTGTAATCCTACATATGTTGTGGACACACCGCAGCTCTTATGAGCGTCCCGATATATGACTTTCCGGAGCTTCTCGATTAAAGGCTCTTTCATGAGCTTCCCGATATATGGCTCTCCGGAGCTTCTCAATATTGGCTCGTATGAGCTTCTCGATTACAGCTCGAAAGAGCTACTCGTTTATATGCTTACATGAGCATTCCTAAATATGAATTGACGGATGTTATAAGAATTGACGGATTACAGTTTTGCACACTTCATGTGTACTACCCGTGTATCCATCGATATTTTAAATAATTCAACTGGCAAAGTTCTGATATAAAGTAACATGAGTTCAAAGTGAATTATTACCTGTGTATACCAGAGTTATATGAAAATGATATTATTTGATATATATTGAAGTATGATGATAAGCTATAAAAGTATCATATTTTAATCTCATTCTTAATGCGTTTTTGGATGATTAATTGTGTAAATTAGTGAATTTGATGCTCCTAATCCTTTAAATTCATGTTTTTATACTTAAAAGAGCACTTGGGAATGAAATGAGTAAAAAACAAACCAAAATCGAATAAACAGAGTTGTTTTCAGGAACCATACGGCTTGGGCATTCCCACACGGGCTGGCCACACGCCCATGTGCTACCCATGTCGATAACGCACCCTGCCTCCCTTCTGCACAGAAAAGCCCAATTTTTAGGCTTTCTGAGCATTCTAAAGTCTATAAATAACAATTAGAAGAGGACTTAAGGGGACACATAGAGAAGATTGAAGAAAAGACTCGAAGAACGCCATCGAAATCATCTTGAAAGAGGTTCTCCTTCAAGATTGAAGATCTCCATTTAATTACTTTAGAAGCTTATTTGGGTTTCTTTATGTCTTGTTGTTATCTTAACTTTGAGATGTTTCTATTTAGGATTACGAACTAAATTCCCTAGGTACCTAAGAAAGATGAAACCTATGATGAATCTTATTATTTGATTTCTGATTTACATGATAAATACTTGATTCTTGTTCTCAATTATGTATGCTTATTTCATGTTCTAATAATCTAAGAATATTAATTCTTGTTTAATGTGCTTATTTCAGTGGAGCAAAAGTCTCTGTTTAAGAGTAGATCTAGCATAATTGAGTGGAATTACATGTAATCTTAGAAATAGGATGATATAAATCTACTAGATTAGAGTCAAATCTAATAAGGGAATCTATAAATCGAGTTAATGCGACAATAGGGGTTTTAATTAGAAAGAGATTTCAATTAATCAACCTAGAGTCAGTTGTTCTTACTCTCAAAAGAGATATTAACATAATTTAGGGATTTCTACGGATCAAGGCACAAGTGAATAAATCATTTAATTCAGATTCATAATAATAAGTGAAGTATAGGTGGATTTTTTCCTAGGTATTGTCTCTCTCATTGGTATTTTCGGTTATTTTCCTATTTTATTCTCTGTTGCGTTCTTAGTTAAATTAGTTTAATAATTTTAGATTAAAAATAATCACTCCAATTTGTCGGCTAAATAATAGAAAAATAGTAATTACTAGTACTTTTAGTCCTCGTGGATATGATATTCCTTACTCACCGTAACTATACTATTGTTCGATAGGTGCGCTTGCCTTAGTCGTATTTATAATTAGTATAGTGACAATCAAGTTTTGGCACCATCGCCGGAGACTAAAATATTAGGAATACTTGATTTTTATTAATTTAGCCATTTATTTTTACCGCATTTTATTTTTGTTTTTAGTTTAATTTTTGTTTTCTAATTTTTCTTTTATTTGCTTATGGCAGGCTCCTTTAGTTTATGACTAGAAGAAACCCGCCAGGACCATTACTTTTTTATAATGAAATTGAAAGTACAGCTCACAGAAATCGTAGAGAAGCAAGGTAGAGTCGACAAAGTATAGTAGATGAGTAATAAGACGTTGTTATTACGGAGGAGATGGGTGATAATCGGAATAATCAGCTACCTCCTGTAGTTGATGCAAAGCCAGATCCTGCCGCTCGTACTATGTACGATTATGCCAAGCCCACTCTAATTGAGGTTGAATCGAGTATTGTGAGACCCACCATTGTTGTGAATAATTTTGAACTGAAGCCGAACACTATTTAGATGATACAACAATTTGTTCAGTTTGATGGTTTGCAAGACGAGGATCCAAATACTCATTTGGCTAACTTTCTGGAAGACTGTGATACTTTCAAGATAAATGGCGTTTCTGACGACGCCATTCGCCTACAGTTGTTTCCCTTCTCGTTGAGAAATAAAGCTAAATAGTGGTTGAACTCCTTACCACGAGGTTTTATCACTACATGGGATCAAATGACCGAGAAATTTTTACTAAAGTACTTCTCACTAGCTAAGACAGCTAAGTTGAGGAATGATATCTCTTCCTTCGTTCAGATCGATTTAGAGACCCTATATAATGCATGGGAGAGGTATAAGGATTTATTGAGAAGGTGCCCTCACTATGGGTTACCTTTATGGCTACAGGTTCAAACTTTCTACAACGATTTAAACCCTTCAACTAGACAGTTGATTGACGCAGCAGCCGGTGGTATATTGAATAATAAAACACCGGAAGCGACTTATGAGTTTATAGAAGAGATGTCACTGAATAATTATCAGTGGCAAGTCATGAGGATGAAGCCTAATAAAGCAGCTGGTGTTTTCAATCTAGATGCAGCCACATTGTTATCAAATCAGGTGGAATAATTAAATAAAAAAAATTAATGGTTCATATGTTTCAACGTAGGTACATCTGGTGATACAGTGCGATACGAATGGATGAGGGATGAACAATCCAGAATGTACAGTCCTATCACAAAGAACGAACAAATCAACTATATGTGTAATAATTCTAGGCCTCAGAAAATCCTTATAGTAACACTTATAGTGCAGGTTGGAGGAACCATTCCAATTTCTCTTGGGGTGGTCAAGGAAACCAGAGACCACAACCTCCTCCAAACTTTCAACAACCTTACCAACAATAGAAGAAGCCGAACCTTGAGTAGATGTTGACGAATTTTATCTCAGTGTTAGAAACCCACTTCCAAAACACTGAGACAACATTTAAAAATAAAAAAATGTCGATCCAAGGGCTCGAGAACCAAATAGGTCAGCTTGCTAAGCTAATCTCAAAAAGGCCACAAGGTAGCTTGCCTAGTAATACCGAAACTAACCCAAAGGAGCAACGTCATGCAATTACTGTGCGAGATGAAGAAGGGTTAGTTGAATCTAAACTAGAACCAAGGCAAGAAAGTGCAGTAAGTAAAGGTAAGGTTGAGGTAAGCCAAAATAAGCAAAAATCAGTTGCTAAGGAATATAAACCTCATGTGCCATATCCTAAGGCGACGAAGAAAGACCACACTAATGAACAATTTGGTAAATTTCTTAAACTTTTGAAAAAGTTTCATATTAGCTTACCGTTTATTGAAGCTCTTTCGCAGAGGCCCAATTCCGTTAAATTTTCAAAGAAGCTTTTGGCAAACAAACGGAAGTTAGATGATTCATCATATGTGGAGCTAAGTGCAGTGTGCTCAGCTATTTTGTAAAATAAACTACCTAACAAATTGAAAGATCCAGGGAGTTTTACTATTCCTTGTTTAATTTGTAGTTTAAATGTTAATAATGCTTTGGCTAATTTAGGGGCTAGTATTAATGTCATGCACTATAAGATGTTTAAGCAACTAGGTCTAGGGAAACCCAAACAAACTAGGATGAGTATTCAATTAGTAGATAGAACCATTAGATTTCCTAGGGGTATTACTGAAGACGTACTTGTGAAAATTGATAAGTTCATAATCCCAGTTGATTTCGTTATTTTAGACATGGATGAGGATAGTGATGTACCTCTGATTCTAGGTCGGCCCTTTTTAGTAACTGCTATAACCATTATTGATGTTGGTACAAGTGAATTAATACTTCGTGTAGGTAATGACATGATTACACTCCAAGCTCGTGATTCTGTTAAGACATCTAGTAATCGAGATGATTATATGAGTTCTATTAATATGAGTAACATTGTGGCTCAAACTTCTTTGTAGGAAACCCCTCTGAAAAATGTGATAGAGCCACGTTCCAGTCTATGTGATAAAAACAGAACGACTCATGAAGAGCGAATACTATAGATCGATGAACTAGACGAATGGCGGACACATGTCAAGGAGAAACTGAGAATACACGATGCAAAACCAAAGCTACACAATGATGAGCATGTGGATGAAACAAACCAAATTAAGGTTGGGGACAAGGTACTGCTAGATAAAAATAGATCCTCGAATATTCATTTCAGAGCTTAATGCAAACAGAGCAACTCCTTTTACAGTACTGAATGTCTTCCTATACGGTACAGTCGAGGTAACTCATTCTAAGTTCGACACTTTTAAGGTAAATATTACTCGACTCAAACCTTATTTTGATAATAGAATTGACAGTGCGAAATAGGAGTTTCAACTCCGTGAACCACCGTGACCATGCGAATACAAGGTAAGTAGAGCTAAACTTTAAATAAGCGCTTCTCGGAAGGTAACCCGAGTGTTAACACTATTAATTTTCTTAATTTTATTCCATGGTGTTTTTAAAATTAATTAATTTTCAAAATAAATAAATAAATGTGTGTTTTTAACTCACATGGCCTAGACACACGAGCATGTCCTTGGCCATGTGGATCTTAAGACTTAGTTTTAAAATTTTAATAAAATCGACAGTGAGTTACATGGCCTAGCGACATGGTCATGTGACCCACACGGCCTGGACACACGGGCGTGTCCTTAGCCGTGTGAATCTTGGGACTTAATTTTTCCAAAAATCGACAGAAACACGACCTAAAATAATCACACGAGTGTGTGACACAGCCATGTGAAACCTGGAGCTAATTTTTTTCATTTTTAAATCAAGTTAGAGAGTTACATGGGCAAGGCCCACGATCGTGTGCAAGACACGATCGAGGCACATAGGTGTGTGGGCTATCACACGAGCGTGGAAAAAGCGAAGGAGGTTTCACACAACCATGTAACACGGTCGTGTGTGCCATACGACTTAGACACACGGGAGTGTCTGAGGCCGTGTGAAGACTGAATTGGTATTTTAAACATACACGGGCTAAGGAGAGCCACACGGGCGTGTGACACAGCCGTGTGGCCCAACACGGGCTTTTGCATGACTATGTCCCCCTTTTTAGCCCCAAACCTTAAGTTCTACAGTGTCTCATTCTCCAATTTCAACAACAACCTTAAACGCCGCCGCACCCCTACCTTCCACACCTCCAGCCATCGTAGCCTGATTTCATCTCTCTTCTCCCTTTTCTTCATCTTCCTACCCAGTCGCACAACCAACCACACCGCCCCCTCCTTCTTCCTTGTCTTCTGCAAGCCACACGACCCTACAGCCCTCTCACCCCACCTCGTCGCCCAGCACGCCCTTCATACCCGCCAGCCTCTCCTCCCTTTCCAACCGCAACCCACCCTCGCACCATTGACCAATGCTCACCGCCGCCGTTTGCTCCGACCTTCACACCGTTGGTCACCCCTTTTGCCTTTCCTTTTTCTTTGTTTATTTATTTAATTCTTTAATCTTTATTATTTAGTTTATTTGTTTTAGTTTATTTTAGGTTGGTCGTTCTAACTTATTCTTATCAGTTCTTTTTGCATTAAGTCATATTCTACTTTTATTTATTTAGTTGATTTTATTTTTCCTTTTTTCCATTTGTTATGATTTTTCTTGTTCTTTTACGTTCTACTATTTTTGTTTCTTCAATTTTATTATTGTTCATTACTAGATTTATTTTCTTTTTCGTACTATGTTTTTGTTTGGTATTAGCATTTTACTTATTCGTTTTATTATGATCAAAGTCAATTTATTTATTAGTACCACTGTTGAGCTTCACTTTAATTTTTATTCCCTATTAGCTTGCATCTATTATGGTGATGGTCATCTATTTAATGTATTGCTTTATTTCAGGTACACCATGACGAACACGTGTAGCAAGGCTAAGGTTGTTATTCCCGCTTCGAAAAAGCGAAAGACCCCTGGCGCGACCTCCTCCTCGAGCGCCTCAGCGGAGGCTCGACACCATTTTCTCTGATTTTCAGTGGGCCCTCAAGAGGACTTATTCCAGCTCCTTCAAATGCGACCGCTCGATTTGGGCCAATGTATAGATTGGGCCGCTTTGGAGTAGGTCCACCTCGCTGACCTTGTTTGGGCTTTTCTTACCACAACCCAATGGGATCAGTTCTTCTCGATCGTCGAATCCACCTACATGGAGCTGACTTTGGAGTTTTGCTTGACATTTCATCTTCAGCATGCAATGTCATCGCATAACAAGTAGGGCGCCATCACTTTCAGATTCGGTGGCCTAGTACACCATATGAGTGTCCCTGAGTTTGACATTATTTTGGGCTTATATACCGAGGAGTTTATGAGTGCGGAGAACTTCCTCCGCTTACATCGACACATCCACTAGTCACTTTCTTATTGTTGGGTAGATCTTACGGTGAGTACCATACCTTATGACGCGAGCCGCTTGAAGGCTACTTCTCTCCCTCCGACTTTGCGGTACGTTCATGCCCTGTTAAGCTCATACTTTGACCAGTATGAGAGAGAGCACTGGCTTCGTCAGTACTACCGATCATACTTTTTATGGAGCATGGCCACCGGACATATATTTGATTTGGCCTATTTCATCGCATTATCTTTCCGCTATTAGACAGATCGCCACAGAAAGATCTCTATCTGTTTAGGTTCTTACGTGACTCGACTCGCTTGACACTTCGGTCTCCTCGATACACTGGAGCAATCCTCTACACTTACTCTCGTCAGCTAAATATCCCTACAGGGAATCTCGACCATGATCCATATGAGGATGATGGAGCGGCTTCGTGGAGTTAATCCTCTTCAGTATTGTTTACTTCATTCTGACTCTTAAAATGACCCAGAGGACTTCACTAATGATGTCCACTACATCACGAGGATTCACTTCATCCTCCATCTTTGAGTCACCGTCTTGTTCTTTCTACTGTCACTTTGACGGGCCTCTCCGAGCGTTTCACTCACTTCAAGCAGCAGTGCTTTCAAAAGTTTAACAATATTAATGTGATATTGCAATAAATCTGTCAGCATCTCTATATCTCCTCCTCGGCTCCGACAACTCACGACGTTGATGTTTCTGATGATGAGGACCATTGAGTCTATTTTCTTTTCTTTTCTTATTATTTTTTATTTTTTATTTTCTGTTTATTTTTATTTTCTTAGAATTATTTTGTTTTTTATTTTTGAACTATATTTATATATTTTTATGGTTGTTTTTACTCGAGTTAGTATCCCCTTAATCTTCTTCACTATTTGTGTTTATTTTCTTATTAGTTTGCTCGGAATTATGCACTACATCTTGATTTGTCTACACTTCCGCTTTTCACCATTCTGGCAATTTCATCCAATATTTAGGTTAGTTTCAGTTTTCTCCCTCTCTTATGATATTCTATCTATACTGTGATTATTTATGTTTGTACATTAAGGACAATGTACATCTTAAGTGTGTAGAGGTTATTTATATAATTATCAAAAAATCCTTGAATTATGTCTTTTGTTTAAGTAATTTTCTCATACTTCTATTAGAAAGAATTTTTATCGATTTGAGATTTTTATTGATGTGTTTTGAATTAATTTGTAGATAATTGTGAATTGGTTGATTTAAACTTGAAGACATGAGAGAATCAATCATGATAGGCCATGTTTTAGAGATTAAGATTTGTAGGTTGTTTCTCTAAATTTAAGTACTATCTTGAAGTTTGAGATTTGCAAGATTGACATCAAAAACCATAAATTTTTGTGAGATTTTAAGCCTTTAGAGTATACATTTTTCTTGTTCACTTTTATTATTGGTTATGAGTGTGTCATTATGATTTGTTATTCTAGAACTTGCATCGATTATACATGCCAAAACCACACCTTTTGATTTGATACACTGAGATGATAAAGGCACTTAAGTTTAACCCACTTATCCCATAAAAAGCCTACCTACATAATTAACCATTAGTGAACCCCGTTGAGCCTAACACATCGTTTCTTAAATCACCCATTAATGTTAACCCATAACTCATTCTTTTTGATTCATTGAGAATTTTTCCTGTTTTATTGACTCCTTTTTTATCGAGATTCGATTTGGTTAGTTGCCTAACTATGCTTTTTTGCTTAATTTGCTGAATTATTAATTCATGTTCAAAAGAAAAAGAAAAAGAAAAAGAAAAAGAAAAAGAAAAAAAGAAAAGAAAAGAAAAGATATCTATATATATTTATTTAACTACATATTGTTTATTGATTTTGCTTAAGGACAAGCAAACACTTAAGTGTGGGGATATTAAGTATGATATGCCGGATACAAGTATGTGAAACATGTTAAATGACTAAGTACATCTATGATTATGATTTATTACATGTAATTACTTGGCTAATATGATATGCATATGTGTTTAGGCTATGACCAAGTTGATTTGGATATTGCTTGTATACTTACCTTATATGTGAAATAATGGTAAGTTAATTTTCTTGTTATACGAACTTACTAAGTTTTAAAGTTTACTCTGTTTTATTTTCCCCTGTCTTATAGTACTTGGGAGCTCGTAAAGGTTGGAAGCTGGTCGGAGCTACATCACATTATCCATCGCCTCATTTCGGAATATGTAACAAACTAAATTTTGGTTATAATGTCATGTATAGGTTAAATAGCCAATGTTGGCTTTTAAATGTTGTGTAATAAATAGCCATTGGAATGACTTATGTTCGACATATTTAGATGTAATTATATATAGCCTTATCATGCTTGACGTGTGATTGGGCAAATAGGAAAGTATAATTACTTGATTATATGTGGAGTTATGACATGTATAAAATTAGATTTTGGCTTGATTTGAATGCTTTGGTGTGGCATGTTGATATTTTAAAATGCTATTGTAGGTGGAAGACAAAAAGGGTGATAAATAAGGCTTGAAATTGGCCTATTTCGTCTATACAGACAGAGAAACGGGCATGTGTCTCAGCCGTGTGTGACACACGGCCTAGCACATGGACGTGCGGTTTGGCCATGTGTCCCCTGCATCTTGTAAATTGTAAAACAAAATACCCAAAATTTTTCACACGGCCTAGCACACGGGCGTGTGACTTGGCCTTGTGACCCCTGCACCTATTTAATGCAAGTTAGTATGCTCACACGGCCTAGCACACGGACGTATAGCTTGGCCGTATAACCCAAGTCGAAGAGCACCCTAATTTTGATACAGGCAGGGCCACGGCCGAGTGTCCCTAATTTGAATGCCCACACGGCCTAAGACACGAGTGTGTCTCTTGGCCGTGTGAGTCACATGGCTTGGCCCATGGGCGTATGTCCCCTGCACCTTGAAAAATTTTTGATATTTTTTGAAAAATTTTCTGAGTACCCTGTTTAGTCCCGACTTGTTTCTAATGTGTAATTTGGGCCTCGAGAGCTCATATAAGGAACTTTATGATTGATTTCTGATATGGATATTACATGATATGAAACTTTTGTTTATTGATTTATAAGTTTCGGTAATACTTTGTAACCCTGTTCCGGCGACAGATATGGGTTAGGGGTGTTACACATTCAACAAATATTACATTTCAAAACATAACTATTTACTTAATTTTTTTAACAAACTTTTGATTTTTTTTGAAAATATTATTCATGCCAAAATATAAATATGAAAATTCCATCATAATCATAAAAAAATTATTACAAGTTTGAACATGGAGTACATTAATTCATATTCCACTTGATCATGACTATTATCCAATATGGTAGGTTTGATGCGGGCATTTAGTACAGTTATGACCAGCTGTTCTGAACACGCCAAAAAAATTGAGGTCAATTTTCTCCATCATGTCCATTTCATTACGGATCCTAATGACTTGCGGGTGACCTTTCGGCTTCCTACGTAACTCCTTGTTTGAGATAAGCTCGAAAATTAATAGAGGTACTTTCCATTTAGACAAATCATGCAAGATAAGGAACTCATTTCCCCAAATATGCAATATGCGCTTGAGAGTATATACCTTATCGATATATTATTCAACATTAATCGAGGCACGAGCACAAGCTGCAATGACATGCGTATAGAGGTAACGAAGTATTTGGAAATTCCCGTAATCGCTCCATCTATTTCGGAGATCAACTCTATAGAACCTAGGTGGGATACCAAGTCGATGGCCAATGAAATCAATAACTTGAAAAGTTTCTAACTGTCGAGAATATATTTCTACATTCATTGACCTTGATCTTTAACGGTTCACATCCATTACCTTTCCGATCTCCTCGACAAACACGTGTCCCACCTTTATTTGATTTACTTGTTTCAGCCCTATTCTTGGCATCATGGTTGCCAACTTATAGAACGTAGCTGAAAAAATAGATGAAATTGGAAGATGTCGTGTTCACTTTAACACAGAGTTAACCGCCTTTGCTAGGTTGATGGTTATATGACCATATTGAGCCCCGTCATCGAAACTTTGAGCCCATTTCTACGGCTTCATGGTACTTAACCACTCTAAAAAATGAATATTTGTTTTACTTTGCATGTCACCCTCAAGTCTAGTTAGCCTTTGCTTGAAAGGTGTGGTTCTATCATGTACGCTGTGTATGTATTTCAAAAAGACTAGTAAAACATATGTTGAAACTAAATTTTACTCTTTTTACAACTTGTTTCCACCAGTTTGTATTCTTGTAGTCTCGGTGGAAGTTAGTTGCAATGTGTAGGATTTAGTAAACGGATCTCCACAGAACACCAGAATGCTTAATCGCGGGAACTGTTCCCTTTGATATCAGATATGATGCAAATATTGTTGTCTCTAACAACATACATCCACAAGTTCATCAGGAAAAATTCTAATGATTCCATGTTCTCTGACTCCACAATGGTAAACACTATCAAGAGTAAGTTCTAGTTCTCGTCTTAAGTGGCTTGCAGTAGGGAAATGCTCGCACACATAGATTGAACGTCCAAAACATCTGATGGAAAACTCTTCTTCCCGATTGTAGTTGGTCATCCAGGTCATATTAAGGTCGTGTCTGCAATTCAATGACAACCCCTAACATGTACTCCCGCATAACGGTTATCCACCTTTGTAGCTCATTGTACAATGGATCCCAATCTCCGTACAACTGCTCCAAAGTCGTCTATTTAGCTATCTATGCTTTTTGGTATTGTACTCGGTACCGGAATTGTTCTTGCGTTTCGGCAATCAGTATTGGAACAGACATGATCGATATATCCTTCACCATTGGTATGATGCAGTTGCTGATAGTTTTGGCATCAAATTTACGGTGATTTTGCATCATACGTGTTGAAGTGCATGTGTGAGCCCAACAAATTTTTAGATCTCGTACCTGTCAATTGTAACCTTCTGTCGACCTCCATCATTCCCCAATATATAATGTCAGTTTAGACAAGGTGACTTTGTAGTCAACTGACACATTCATGCTATACCGCTTAATGACAAATACACAATCTTCCTTGGTTGCGAATTTTTGGCCCACTAACAACTCCTCACGTTCGGGATCTACGGCCAATCGATGAGTAGGTTGTATATCAAGGTACTTCGAAAACTCGAATGCATACATCACATCGGGATCTATGATCGACATATGTGCCTCAGGATCATTGTGTATCACAATGCCTCGACTCAAGTTCCCGACTGAAGACGAAGTAACATTTCCATTGTCATTCGCGCCTTTGCTATCAATATCATCTGAGACCTCGTTTAGATCAAGATCACTATAATCTTCAACCTCGTGATCAGAATGATCATTTTTATCATATCCATCATCACCATCCGCATTGATCTCAATCACCACCAGATGTATTTGTAAACGGGGATCTGAGTTAAGGTTCTCAGACGCAGGTGGAGCATTAATATCGATGTCGATCTCGTGTATAGTCAATCGCCTATCAATGTATGCTCTTGGAACCACTGTACACGGATCTTGAACTCCATGTTCTTCACTTAATGGAGTGAAATCTTCAGCTGGCTCCATATCAACTAATTCAGCAAACAACTGAATTGATTCCGTTTGGCCACACCGATTCTGGCAATAAAGTGCGACCATTGTCTCCATATCTTCATCGTTTACAAGTTCTATCTTGGTGAATTGATGAGATCTATCGAAATTGGAAATTTGTAAAATAGTTTCAAGATCCTCCCCCCACAACGTCTAACAATTTTTGCACTAATTATTTTCTTTCATATCATCAACTTAGACATTTTTATTAAATCTCATTGCTATTTGTTAGCGACATTTAAATATACATTCAACTATTATTGTCAAAATTACTCTATCAAAATAAGCGAATACGAAAAATTGATTATCCACCTTCAATACTAAATTTGTAAAAATAATAAACTTTCTCAATATTTTATTTCAAAAAAGAATTTTTGATTGGTGGAAAAGTTTGACTTGATTAAAGAAAGAAATTTATACTTGGATTAGCTGTGCGTGACTACAATGAAAATAATTTCTAATGGTAGTCTCTAAATTGAATTTTTTTTTATTTAAGTGACGAAAATGAACGCATAATATATACCCATAAAAAAACGTATTGAAATACAATAACTGCCGCATTACTGCTGCTACGTATCTATTATACGAATCAACCTTAACATACCCGCTGTATCTTTTCCAAGTTTTGTGGCAATTGCTCCATCAACAAGCTTCAAAACGAACCAGACCTTACACCCCTCTCAAAACCTTTGCAAATGATAAGCTAAGCCATTTATCCGAATCTCAAGCGCTGAAATTGGTCATCAGTCGCTGTGTGCAACCCCATAAGGTACTGTCTTTTGTTGTCTTCGTTTCTCCTTACTTTTCTATTACTTTCTTTGTTCCAACGGGTGAGCCAGAAACTATGAATTAAAAAAGAAATTGAGAAATTTAGTTGATGAAAATGTCAAACAGAAAGAAACCCAAGTGCTAAATTCCAACAACAGAGAGTAAGAGTTTTTTTTTAACAGAAATGGAAGCAATTTGCTTCATTTGAAAGGGGTCTGTTTATTTTTAGGGGAATTTATAAAATTTTTTTCTTATGGGTTTTTTTGACTATTCGCCAAACCGATCTGCAAAAATCAATTAAAAGAAAAGGCTTGCCAATTTATCTTGTTTTCCGCTTCTTTCTTTTTCCTCCAGGAAAGTGTTTGATAAAATGCTTCACTGATGAAAATAACAGCCGTTGTAAATTCTGATGCTTTTTATCTTGTGGATTTTTTGGCAGTTTGTTTGAGCTGAAGTGATTTATATTGAAAATGGAAAACAAAGATGATGAGACGAAGAAATCACAAGTTGTGGAGGCCAGGGCAAGAAATATCAGCCACAATGTGCGATGTACCGAGTGTGGGAGTCAGTCCATTGAAGATTCACAAGCGGATATTGCAATTCTCCTCAGAAAGGTGTAATGCTTTATTCTCTTCCAAATGGTCTCATAAAAAAGCCATGTTATTTCTTTCAGCATAAGCAAACAGATAATTTTCATTGTTAATAATATCAGTGACTAAAGAAAAAATAAATACTTCATTTGTTGTGGAATTTAACACTGAATCTGTTTCAAACCTCTAATTTCTATTGTTATAAACATGGACTTTTCTGGGGGTGGTGGAACTGGTTGGTCAAGTTTCCATAATCATGGTGAAAGTATTACTTGGATTGAACTAGTTGTTTGTGTTGTTAATGCCTTCCTTTTCATGCTTTTGTTTTCTTGCTATATTTTGCCAACCTCCCATTGGACCATCTCTCGTTGTGTGTGGTAATGAACTTGTGTATGTTCCTATGTTTCTAAAGCTCCTAACTCTTTGCTTTCCTTGAAACTGTAGCATTGTTGCATCGACCCTCCCTTTATTCCAGATAATCAATACTACGAAATGCATTTGGCTTGCAAAATCCACTAGCTAACTCGTTCTTCTCAAGTTATACTTGTTTCGCTCTTTTAACTATTGCTGCATCGTTTTTGTTTGTCTACATTTCTATGGTTATCTTATACCAACTATGCAAATAAGAAACTTCCGACCTTTAAATTTGTCGTTGCAGTTAATCCGCGATGAGATTCAATCTGGAAAGAGTGACAAAGAGATTTACAAAAAGCTTGAAGAAGAGTATGGAGAGACAGTACTTTATGCCCCTAAGTTCGACCTGCAGACTGCAGCCTTGTGGCTATCACCAGTCAGTTTAAGATCTTAGGATCGCCTGATGATGTTAATTGTTATCTGTATCAGTCTTTAAACTAAGAAATAATATTTTTGCGAACAGCTTCTTGTTGCAGGTGCTGCTGCAGGGGTGTGGGGTTACAAAAAGCACAGGCAAAAGACGAACGTTCATATCATGGCGTTGAACCTTGTTAGAGGTGTTCCATTGACCCCAAAGGAGAAAGAAACTATGCTAGACCTCCTCATACCTCCCCCACAAGGACTTACACCTTCTTCCTTGTGGAGCCGGTGGCGAGGTCGATGATGTTCTTCAATTTTCTATCTACATTTTTACTGGACCTTGAAGTTCCTTTTGATGTTGAAGACGAACCAACATTATTGACGAAAGTTGCATAGTTAATTAATGTGAAATTCAGTCGACAATCAAGATCACAAATGAACAGTGAAGCTAGGGTTAGTGGAAGATCGTCCACGTCTTTTATATAATCACGATGTGATTGAAATAAATATATGTAAAAAAATATATTTATTAAAAATTTGAGCAAAAATCGAATGAAACTTTTATTAAAATATGCAATATATTTTAAAGTTATTTAAGTGATAAATCTTACAATAAATCATTTGAGATATTTTAGGAATATTTTATTTTATTTTTTAGTAGTTTATTAGGATAAGGAAATTATTTTTCCAATTAAGTTATGACTCTTTTCTCTATTTAAATTCAAAATTTTTTGTTAATAAAATACAGAACAGTTTTATTAAATGCTATCTTGAAAGCTTTCATGCATCTGAGATAAGTTAAATTTCTAGTAATATCATGATTAAAACAACTTTCACTAGATATAAGAGATCCAACAATCAAACAGAGGTAGAAAGTTTTAGCGTTGAAACAACTACCGAGAGTACAATGACTCAAGGGATAGAGGCATCTCACCTTTCTTTTTAGCTGACATCTCATAACTTGAATGGTAAGAATTATTTGGAATGGTCGCAGTCCGTAAAGTTAGCAATTGATGGGTGCGGCAAGCCAGGTCATTTAATTGGAGAAGTCAAGCAACCACTAGTTGGCGATCCAAAGATGAGCAAGTGGAGATTAGAAAATTCTATGATAATTGCATGGCTTATTAATTCCATGGAAGCATCCATAGGTAAACCTTTTTTTTTCTCTCAACTGTTAAAGATGTTTGGGACGTTGTGAAAGACACCTATCTAGATTTAGAAAACGCTTCACAGATCTTTGAGTTAAAAATAAAACTCTGGAAAGCTAGACAAGAGGAAAAGGAAGTTACTTTTTATTATAACGAGATGATGTCTCTTTGGCAAAAACTGGATTAGGGTTATAATGATAAATGAGAGTGTCCCGGAGATGGTGTAAAAGCTATGAAAAAGAATAGAATGAATGAGTTTATTTATTTCTGGCGGGTTTAAATAAAGAATTTGATGAAGTGAGATCTTGGATCTTAGGAAAAAAACCGTTTCCAAGACTCTGTGAGATTTTTTTTAGGTTAGAAGAGAGGAGACAAGGAGAAAAGCAATATTAAGGCCAGGATTTAAAGCTAATAATGATAATTCTGCTCTTGTTATTGTTAAAAATAATGTTGATAGTGAAAAAAGAAAAAAAAACCTTGGTGCAATCATTGCAAAAAATATTAGCACACTCGAGAAATATATTGGAAGCTCCATGGAAAACCGATGAATGAAAAAAAAAGAAAAGTGGCAATGGTCGTGGTTCACAATCAGGGGATAGCAGAGCTTTCCAAACATCTAATGTAAATTATGAGGGCCAAAGCTATATAGAAGGGTCTCCATTATATAGAAGGGTCTCTATTCACTAAGGAACAATTAGAGCATTTACACAAGCTTTTTCAATCACTACAGTTTCAGATGAATTCTTCTGTTCCTAACTTATCCAATAATCCTTCTTCCTCCTTTGCCCAACCAGGTACTGATTTTTCTGTTTTTTTTTTCAGTGTCAAGCCTTGTAAAACAAACACGTGGATCGTTGATTCTGGAGCTAGTGATCACATGACTAGTAGTCATTTTTTTCAACTTACACACCTTGTGTAGGAAACAAAAAGATCAAAGTAGTAGATGGGGCGTTCTCGGTAATAGCTTGTAATCTCATATCGGTCAGTAAGTTATCATAGTCCTCGAATTGTCATGTTATATTTGACTCATCTATGTGTAAATTTCAGGGCATGGTCTCAGGGAGGATGATTGGCAATACTAAAGAATTTGGTTGAATTTACTTTTTTGACGACGACCATCTAAGCTAACCAACAACTACTTTTTGTTTAAATTCTGTTTCTAGTTTCGATAAGGTTATGATTTGATATTATAGGCTTGGACATCTTAATTTTTACTATTTAACATATTTGTTGCCATATCTATTTAAAAAGTAAATTTTGTGAATTGGCTAAACATCATTGGTCATTCTTTCCACCTCAAAAATATAAAGCTTCCAAACATTTTTCGTTAATTCATAGTGATATTTGAGGACCTTCGAGAGTCTCAACTTTTTTAGGAAAATGTTGGTTTGTCACATTTATTGATGATCATACTCGCATTTGTTGGGTGTTTTTATTAAAAGATAAATCTGAAGTTAAAAATGTATTTTTATTAAAACACAATTTGGTGTGAGAATATAAGTATTTCGAAGTGACAATGGTGGGAAATTTTTTAGTGACCAATTAGGTGTTTTTTTAACCAAACATGGAATAGTGTTTTCTTAAAGTGCTGAGAATGTGTAATGGCGATGAAAAGCCAACAATGGGTTTTATTTATGTCTGCAAGAAAGAGAGGATGCTACACTTGATACTGTAAATAATTCTTCATGGTTGCCTAAAGAGTTACTCAAAGACACTGATAATGAAAACATTGAAGAAGAAATTCAATGTGTAGACATGGATGATATCTCATCTACTTCATCTAATGAGGAAAGTGATCAGTGGTCAAGATCAAGTGGGAGCGATGATGGTGATGATTTTGGTGGCAATAATGAAGGTGGAAACCCCCCAAAAAAATCTCAACATAGATATTCTATCCCTTTTTATGGAAATCAAGGTATGGGAGGATAAACGATTTGGGAGTGTTATTACTAGTTCACATAAAAGAAGAGATAAGCATGGTGAAGTTATGAGAGGATGAAAGGACATTTTCATGATTCATTTTTAGGTTTATGTCAAAATTCTCATTCTTACCGCCAAAATGTATTCTATCCACCTTTGGACAAAATCCAAGTTATGAACTTTTTGGTTATCATTTATCACATCACACACATCCTACTAATCAAACATCTTATGATTCTATCCCTCCACATTTTGCATATAATGTGATGCCTCCATCTCTTTGAAGAGATACAACAATGAATTCTACTTTCAATTTTTCGCATGGATGGGGAGGTGATCAAAATCAAGAGAATGATGTAAATAAAGATGTTTTAGATTCATCATGTCATTTATTCTAATGGTAATTTATAAAAATTTGAGTTTTATATTTATATGTGTATATTTTTTTTTATTTAAATTGATGTAAAATTATTATTTTTATTTATGATATTATTTAGATTCTATTTAAAATTATGATTGTTATTATCCATGATTTAATATAATAATGTTTGTATATTATAATTTTTATATTCATTTTTAAGGAATTTTATTTATAAATTTAATTTTTTAATTTTTTAAATGAATTTTTTTTATAAAAGAGTATCATCAATATTAAAACAATAAAATATAATTGCAAAATGCATAAATATAGTGTTTTTAAAAGATTGTTATTTTCAAAAAAAAAAAATTTACCTTGATCACAACCGTTATGCATTATGTAATGTCCACCGTATCTATAATTGCATCCACGACTCTGCAACCACATTTTAATATTTTGTGTTCAACATATACATTGACCCTAAATAGAGAGTGGCGTTTGCGCTCGTCAAAGGAAGAAGAAGCAGTAATTTTGGTGGATAGGCAGTAGCAAAGGACGATGGAGGAAAAATAATCACCATATGCAAAAGCTTCGATATGATTTCTAAACTTCAGGCTAGGTTGTTAATTATTTGTCCAATACTTGTAGGAACATGGTATCCACCAACGGTAGAAGTTAAATGTTGATAACAAACGGTTTAACATACTGAGGGAAAGAACAAAGGTGCATTGGAAACTTTCATCGGCAATTGAGGATACAGCACTGTTTTGCAGGGAAATGAAGATAACATACATGACCAAAAAGCTTCTTCTATAACAATCTCTTACCCCTCACCTTCAAATAAAAGGGGTAAAAATATTATGTAAGTTGTTAAATTGTATTTTATCTAGTTTAGGTAAAAAAAAAGATAAAATAGTCATTATATGTTAGATTAAAAAGTAAATTATTTTTTTTTTGTTAAAAATTGATAGAATAACTAACGGCATGTTTGGTTGGCTGTAATAGCATTACAGCCTGATTCCATTCAGGCATTATTACACCCATTGGCTGTAATAGCCATTCATTGCCTTCAGCACTGATTAGGGATGCCTTCAGCACCATTTTTCCTATTTTCCATTTTTTGCCCTCAGCATCTTCTCCTACGTTTCCTTTTCTTTTTTTTTTTCCATTTTCTGCCCTCAGCATCTTATATATTAGATTCACTAATGATATTTTAGTACATTAAATATGTATTGCGGTTTAAAAATAATAAATGAGATTATATATTATTTTTATATTTTTATATATTATGATTTTAGTAAATTCATATAAGAATAATTATATTAAGAATTTTATTAAATTATATATTTTTTATTAAATTATATTTAATAATAATTATGTTAAAATATGATTAAATTATTTATTATTTATATTAATAATTTTATTAAAATTTAATAACAATAATAATAATCATCTACCTAAAAAAATTCTACTAAGGCTATTCTAGTCATTTTAGTTTTTTTCCTTATGCTATTACAATATCATTTCATTCAACCAAACACAAGAATACTATTAGAGCACGTTTGGTTCGCTGTATTGGAATAGAGGTGTAATGGAATAGAGGCGTAATAGCAAATCAATTGTTTGGTTGAATGTAATGGAATAGAGGCATAATAGTATTCTTATGTTTGGTTGAATGGAATGGAGGTGTAATAGCATAAGGGAAAAAACTAAAATGACTAGAATACCCTTAGTAGAAATTTTTTTAGATAAATGATTATTGTTATTGTTATTAAATTTTAATAAGATTATTAATATCAGTAATAAATAATTTAATCATATTTTAACATAATTATTATTAAATATATTTTAATTAAAATATATAATTTAATAAAATTCTTAATAATCAATATTATTATATGAATTTACTCAAATCATAATATATGATACTATAAAATATAATTTGAAATAATTAATATTAAATATATTTTAATTAAAATATATGATTTAATAAAATTCTTGATATTAAATATTCTTTTATGAATTTTATAAAATCATAATATATAATACTGTAAAATATAATTTAACATAATTATTATTAAATATAATTTAATAAAAATATATAATTTAATAAAATTCTTAATATTAAATATTCTTACATGAATTTAATAAAATCATAATATATAATACTATAAAATATAATTTAACATAATTATTATTAAATATAATTTAATAAAAATATATAATTTAATAAAATTCTTAATATTAAATATTCTTATATGAATTTAATAAAATCATAATATATAATACTATATAATATAATTTAAAATAATTAATATTAAATATAATTTAATAAAAATATATAATTTAATAAAATTCTTAATATTAAATATTCTTATATGAATTTAATAAAATCATAATATAAGCAATTGGCTTTGAGAAATGAAGTAGACTAGGGTCATTTCTCATTTACAAACATTATGGACAAATATTGCAAGTATTGACAGGTTTTCTATCCACACTTTATTTCATCATAAACATTGCAAGTATTGCAAGTATCTCTTCATTAGTCAAGTACAAATTATCAAAATCTGAGTCGAACACTTCATCATCCACATCGTCTCGTGGTTGCACCTCCAATTCATCCATCAATCCATCATCGGTCTCCTCATACTTCGCAGCCAACTTTCTCTGCAAAATGGCCTCAAGAACTGAATGGAGTGCCTCTTCATCCCCTTCAAAGTACTTCTTGATTCGAGTTTTCAGCTCTGGCACCAAATAACTAACAAAATCAAACAACATAACAAAAAAACAAACTATCATGATTTATCCAAACAAATATATACATATATCATGATTTAGTTTCCCTTCCTTTCTCAACAACCAAACAAATAATTTCCAAATAAAAAAAAAAGTATATTCCAGCAAAGAAGAAACACAAATTAAATCCTTAGACCCAGTTTAAGACTTTTCACCAGACTAACATGAACATAACAAACCAATCAAATAAAAATCAAACTTGTTCATTCATCTTGACTTTCCTTTCTCATCATCTAAACAAAAGCACAATAAACAAATTGTCAAAAAGAAACCCAAATCCAATAGTTGGGAGATTCAAAAGCTTTCTCCAATAATGTGTTTCTTCTATAAGAAACAATGTTTATAAGCAGCTTGTCAAAGCTCAAAATCTATTTAGTCCTATGTCATACATCCAATGTCATTTGAATACAAACAGATAACTGGCTTTAAATGGCAAAAGATATAACCTTAGGTGGACTCATGACAAGACTAGCAAGAATTTGACCAGTGATGTTAGAACACAGATTCATAGATGCTAATTTGTATATATGCTCCCTCACATCAGCACCAAACCCAGTAACCTCCATGTAACCTCCTTCCCTTTTTCCACACTCTCCATAATACCCTGGAGACAGTAAAAGAGTTTATATTCTGTGTCAAAATTCCAAACTTTGTATAAGCTCATTCACATTCCGTAAATGAAATAATAGAAATAAGATAAACCAATATTACCTTTCGAGACTGACTGAAAAGATACCAAGTGTATATCCTTCTCGTCGTAACCCATAGATCGGGCAACCTACTTAAAAGAGTGGAATTTCTTTTCAGGAACATAAACATTCTCCTGGTAAACCTGTGAAACCAAGGTGGTTATCAAGGTCAGTGCAAACTTGCCCTTGGGAAAGCGAAGTCATTGTTAACGAATGGTAAAGCAAGAACATATGCAAATTAACCTACCTCATCTGCTAGTAAAACAAGACCTTCTTCCTTGCAGAACTCCACGATTGCCTTCTGGTTTTCCTCAGCAAGAACCTACAATCAAAATGAGAAAAATGAAATTGCAGGAACCTTTTTCATTTATAATATACTTTTCTGAAAGCATTTCATTGATACCTGTTCTATTGGGTTGCCTGGATTTATTACAACCAAGGCCCTAACTGTGATGCCATTAGACTTGGCTTCCTGCAGTTGTTTCTTAAGCTCAGATACTTCCAAACCCCATCCTGTAGCTTCATCAAGATAGTAGGGAACCTGTAAAATCCAAAAGAAAGTTGTAATTACAACAACTGGCCGATCAAAAAAAATGGTTGGACGGTTAAAGGAAATCTCTATTGCCAATCATTTAACAAGTTCTACCGGGAAAGACAACTAAGAAGTAATCCCCAAGAAACATAACGCAACTTGATATAGGTCAGTTAAAGCTTGGTCAATGAAGCAAAAAGTGAGTACTTACTTCACTAACAGATAATTAAAGACAGCTTACAAATAACTAAATACTAAATAATGCTTTAAGTTATTATATGCATACCAAAGTTCCACCATGCAGCGCAATTGAAGTGGAGTATAAAAGATACTGGGGGATGGGACAGAGAATTCCATCTTTCTCAGATCTTATCAGTAACTGCATCATCATATGCACCTGGAAACCAGGAAGAAAAATCCAATCTGTCATACATGCTTTTGTGAGGAACTCATGAAACATGTAACAAGAAAGTTTGAGATGGAAACTTACTGCAGGGCCGGCACCATCTATCATGAAAATATCATTTGGATCAGCAGGAAAACCATCACAAGCCTCGATTGCAGCAGCAATAGTATCACGTAATCCCTTAATTCCCTTATGTGAATAATATGCAAGCATAAATTGATTTCCAATAATAATAACAAGTTGTCAAAATTCCAAGATATGAGCAATAATCAGAACCTGGCTGTGACTGTATGCATCAGTTGCTCTTCCTGGAATTTGATCAAGAATTTTCCTAGCCCGCTCTATGGAGTCCGCACTGCAACAAGCCATGAACCAAATTACATGAGACAAAGGAATGACTGTAAAAGAAAAACTGGTAATCTGCCAAAGTATTCTAAGCTAGATGAAGAGAACATCTCTATATGTTTAAACTTTCACAGGGCTCAATAGAAGCTGTTAAAGTTTTCTCAGAAGAAATCTAGAAATTTAACAGAAGAAATAGCAAAGCTGATGGATAATATTAAATCTCAGTACCTGAATAAAGCCTGTGTTTCACTTTTGGCCAAAATGGCTGGATGGTCGCACAATGCAAGAACCTATAGCAGAGATATCCTATTTAGAATTGCTTCATTCACAATGACACAACCTCATGGTAATCAATATCATCTAGTAACAAAACCAACCTCCCTGAAAAAGGTTATTGACTTCTGACCAAGAGACTGAGGATTTCCAATGTTGCAGTACAGAATCTGCAAAAGAGAACTAGCATTTAACCCCAAATACAAAAATAAAGGTACGTCAAACAATATAAAAGCCTCTTCATTTTATTTCAGGATTGCACACTCCAACTCTACAAGTGTTGATTAAAAACCTGTAAAGGAAGAAAGTTATGTACCTCTTGAAAGGGATAAGCCTCTGGCTTAGCCTGTATCTCTTGTTGCAATTTCTGCGATAGGAATCCTATCTTAATTTAGGTTGAAGATTCACCTTCTCCCTCTAGTTGATCGAGAAGCACGATCTAGGAAGACAGCTGTATCTTCTTTATCGGTTCCCATGGACACAACAATAAAAACTTCACCAGTTTCGCCGGTGGAGAGGAACGGAAAATGTGAGATGGAGGGTGCTTTCTGATCGGTGTTCTAAGTCCAGTTGTGACGCCAAAGAGAGGTAAAAAAGAGGAGAAGACGGCGATGGGAGTGGAGAAGAAAGCTAGAAGGAAGAAATAGAAGACGTGAATTTTAGGTAAAACAGAAGCGGGAATAGGGAGGGTAAAATAGGGACCAAAACTGAAACAACACCTAGACTGAGCTCAAGGAAGGGATTAGAAATCAATGGATTTTGGGGATTAGGTCAGTAATGTATTAAACCCGTAATAGCAATACCCTGAACCAAACAAAGGATTAAAGGTGATTAAGTGGGGCTCACCGATGTCAATACACTCAACCAAACATGGTGTTATAGTTCTATTCCATTCCATTCAACCAAACAATTGAATTATTATTACAGCTCTATTCCATTACAGCGAACTACCTCGTGCTGACGTATAAAGACCAATATTTAATAGTAAAAAAATTATAAAAATTTTAAAAAAATAACTAATTTACTCTTTAATCTAATATATAAGATTAATTTATCAATTTTTTAAATAAAAAATAAAATATCATCCATTCATGAAGTAAAGGTTACACACTTATCTTTACCAAAATAGCAAACCTGATAAACTGGTTTGATGGATTTGGTACATCCACATGTCAAAGAACCAAAGATTCAAAATGAGTAGAACGTTAGTTCAACGAAAATATTATCGGGTATAAAGAGTATAGTCCTTTTGCTTCATTTTTTTTGTATTTAAACTTTAAATTTTACTTAACTTATTTTTTACAGGAAAATTTCACTTTAATTTGATAATTCATATGAAAATTCACATATATTTCATAAAATTAATAAAAAATATTTTTTAAAGATTATCTAAATGATTATTAATAAATTGCGATGTGTACTATTATGTTAGCTATTTAGCCATGTTTTCCATAAAAAAAAGTATTTTAACTGAGATTTGAAGGTTTATGACAGTGATAAAAATAGATGCTAAATTTATTATTTATAAATAATGAATTTAATGATAAATTTGGTCACTAATATTTGTATATTTTGTTAAAATGATCTTAATTATATTTTGAGTTTTTTTTCATCAATTTTTTATTTTATTTTTAAATTGTATTTTTTAACAGATTTAATGGATAACTTCACAAAATTTAATGAATAAATTTAAGGTTTTAATCTTTTTTTCTTTCAAAAAGTTTCAATCTTTCACATATTTTTTTATTGAGAAGTTTTTTTACTGAGTTAAGTTTTTTAGATAATTATGTTAATTTTTTTAAATTAAGAGCTATTTTTTTAATTTAATGTATTATTTATTTATTGTATTACTTTTTACATGCAATTATTTTATTGAATTATCTAAATAATAAATTACATATCATTAAAATATTTTACACATGAAATTTGATTATCCCATTAACTTTTTAATAAAATATGCAAACATTAGTGGTAAATTTGTGAAGAAGATTTAAGTTTTTTTTTTAATTCTCTCTTCGCTTTACTTTCTAAACGCCAAACTTTTGATCCGATTTGTAGGAATAATAAATGCCAAACTTGGCCGAAAACTTGAAATACCATTACCATTTTACCGACAAAATTAATGAACTGTGAATCATTGATTAGGCGTTGGTAAACCTTGTTAAGCAAATCAGTTAAGAGGTCACCATCAGCATCGCCGTCCAAAGTCTCCGCCGTGGAATCACAATCTGCCGCTAAAACCCAAAACTCTTCACTAATACTTCGTAGTATTTTGTAGCAGTAGTTTTCGAAATTACCACTTCCAATCCAAACTGTAAACTGAATAGTCGGCTCATTAAAAAAAAAAGGTAAGAAGAAAACAGCGGAACCAAATTTAATACGATAAGAAAAAGTGGGTAAATAATGACAGGAATCATCACCTACTCATTTAAAGGTCTCAACTACGTCTCCCTACTTCGCCCCTCGGCTTTTCATCGCTATCGTTACTGCTATCTTAATCCTTTCGTCACACCTCCATTCACCAACGCTTCCTTCTCTTCTTCACTTCCCTCTAACTCCTGTAAGTTCTTTCTCTTTCTTTGTTTGGATGCTGAGAAAATCTAAAAGCAAGTGAGGCAAATTGTTGGTTTTTTTTTTTGCGTGTTGGTTGTCTGTTTGGTGTTCGATGAAATGGGTAGTTAAGCTTTTGATCTTTGTTGTTGAGTGCTTTCAATGGAATTTACTCTTTTTGTAAGCTTTATATATATATAGATATATTACTAAATTCCCTTTAAATTGTCTTGTTTTGGTTTATCTGTTGGAAGTGGGATCAGAACCGGCTACGTTAATGGAAGTGGTTAAAGCAGCTTGGAGGCCATCTGTTGCAGGGAGTATAGCAATTCGAGCTGATCAAAAGAGCTATGCTTACTCGCAACTCCTCTCCTCTGCATGCAACATATCTAGGCTGTTATTCAGCACCAACATCAAAATTGTATGCTTTGGGTTCATTTCATTTAAACTGACTTATCTGTTGAATTTTAAGTAGTTAATTCGTACTTCTTTGTTTGGTGATTTCAGAATAATAAAGGCGTTAGTGGACATGGAAATCTTGGTGGAGCTCGAATTGGTATTGTTGCTAAACCTTCTGCTGAGTTCGTGGCTGGAATGCTGGGCACTTGGCTTAGTGGAGGTGTTGCTGTTCCACTAGCTCTCAGCTATCCTGAGGCTGAGCTCTTGCATGTTATGAATGATTCGGTATATCCGTTAGATAACTTCATTTTCGATTTTCTTTTAATTGCTTATTGACATTTTTTTTTCTAACTTATAATCTACTTCATCATTATTAGATATTTTACTCAATTGTTAAAACTTATTCAAGATTAAACTAGTCCTATAGAGTAAGGAACTTATGTTAATGTCCATGAAACTAGGAATCCAGATCAGGTGTATTTGATCTGTTCACATTAGCATTTAATCTTTAACCATAATAGGGTTTAGTAAGTTTTCAAATGCTATTCTGCAACTTGATGAATAATGTATATTCAGTTAAATTATACTACTAGATAATAGACTTGTAATAGACGTGAAGTATTGGATGTGGTATGCATTTAATGGCAGATGACTAGTGCTAAAAACCCTATGATTAATGCCGCGATTTATTTCCTTTCATGCCCCTGTGCATTCTCTCATTTGGTCTTTTTTTTTTCTTAATTTTTTTTAATGTGGAATTTTACTCAAGTTGTTTTTTGTTACTGTATTAGGATATATCTTTTGTATTGAGTACTGAAGACTACAGTGAAACTATGCAAAGTATTGCCACTGGATGTGCAGCACAATTTTCACTTATTCCTCCTGTTTCCAGCACTTTCTCATCCCCTAATATGACTGATGAATTGCAAACTGGAGAGATAGAAGCAGATGGAATTTTGATAGGTAATATATAGAACTCTAGCTGCGTTGATGGTTAATCTTTATGAGAATATACAAAATTATCATCCTTTTTTTTGGACTAAGCTTTCGTCTCATACTCCTTTTTTTTTTTTCATTTTCTATGTGCAGATGAAAATCCGGCATTGATCGTCTACACGAGTGGTACAACAGGTAAACCTAAAGGAGTAGTTCATACCCATAAGAGCATCTCTGCACAGGTAATTTTCTGAACTTCTGTAGCTGTTCTGCATTTAGGTCCTCAATTATCATGTTGTATACAATGTGGAAGCTTAATTAATGAGATCTATACGTTAATGATGTTAATATTATCCCTAGGGTGTATTAAAATAAAAGAGAAATGCTTTGCTTCCTCTAACTGTTATCCAAATCAATTCTTAGAACATAGATTCCTTGTTATCTTGCATGGAAATTGGTGGTATGATATATATCTGGAAATAATATGTTTTTGTACCACATGCAATGAGCAGAGTAGCAGATAATGCAATACTGAACTTGACATTCTGGATTTCCTTATTATTCTGTTCTTTTTAATGCTTGAATTGGATTTACCTTTTGACAACTTTTTCTTCATTTCAGGTGAAAATGCTAGCTGATGCCTGGGAGTATACGTCTACTGATCAGTTTCTGCATTGTCTACCACTACATCATATCCATTTACAAACATTTATATAATTGAAATAGCATGTATTCTGCAGATATTATTGGTGAAGCATGCTTCCTTGCTGATGCTGTTACTAACTTCTTTAGTGCCTATGCTGAGTACTTGGTTTGAGAATATTCTTCACTTTGATCTCCTTAACTTGTACCATACATGTTCACGGACTTTTTAATGCTTTACTTGCCCCTTTGTATGCTGGCTCAACTGTAAGCGATACTATTATGTCCCATTTTTGTGATTTGTGGATTTTCTTATTCTTTTCTTCTTCTTTAAGTTATAAGTTTCCCTTTCAGCACTTATTTAAGTGACAAAAGTGCCATATGACTGTTTCTATTTAGCTGGGTTATAGTAGTTATTATTGTGTTATTTAAGGACAGCTTATTCAACAAGCATGTTTGTTTTAATACATCTTGCCTTCTTGTTGAAGGTTGAATTTATACCCAAGTTTAGCGTAAGGAGTATTTGGCAAAGATGGCGTGAATCATACCCAAAAAATGGGGCTAAGGCTGATGATGCCATTACTGTTTTTACGGGTGTAAGTATAATTATGATCTTAAACATTTCAGTAGTTTAACATAGTTGAATGTTCTTGTATGGTTTAATCTTTGCCTGAATTGAACATAGAGGCTCATGGTGCTGTCTCCTGATTTTATTTTAGATTACCCGTATGGAAAAAATATAAAACACCTAAAGTACTGGTATTTAGTTATGATCCTTGAAATATGAGGAAAAAATTGAAAAAAGAAATTAAATAGATCTATGCTGGATGTAGCCAAGTGCTCAACATCCATGCTCAAGTCCAGTTGTGAAACGCTGGTTCTTCTTCTTCTTCTGCAAAATTATATTTGTAGCATGCTAAATTTAGGGGCAATAGCATTTTCTTTTCCTTGCATGGCCATGTGTCTCTGATAGAGCATTCTACTTTTCCTGCTTATTCAGGAAAAATAGTCTCTGTAGAATTCCAATAATTTATGTTGTCTTTGTTATGCACAAGGTTCCAACAATGTACGCTAGATTGATACAAGGTTACCAAGCAATGGATCCAGAGCAACAAGCTTTATCTGCCTATGCTGCACAACAGTTGCGTCTTATGGTAAGTTTCCTGGAAAATTTTCTCATAACATGATTCATTAAAATTTTGGGTAGATGCATAAGGTTTCCTTCTGCCCATTTGCAATCTAATTTATCCTTGACAATCTGTTTATTGCCACAAAATAGGTCTAAACCTTGTGATAATATTCTTAAAAAGGTAAACTGTTTATATTTTTCAGATGTCTGGGTCTTCTGCACTTCCTCAACCTGTCATGCACGAATGGGAAACCATCACTGGACACTGCCTTTTAGAACGGTATGGGATGACTGAGGTGAGCAAACTCAACTTAAGACCAATTCTTGAGTTATTTCTTTGCATCTTACAACATCTCATTGATGTTGTGTGTCAGAAATGTTCTTATGGTTATACTGTTTTTTTGGATTGGATATATTCAGTTTGTCATGGCAATATCAAATCCATTGAGGGGTGCTCGGAAGGCAGGCACAGTTGGCAAACCGTTTCCTGGTGTGCAGGTTAGCAGCGATTTATTGGTTGTTTCTGATTTGATAGTCAGTGTTGTTTTACAAAGGGATAGACAGGGCCTTCCAAATGTGATTTGAATCATTTGATTATAGTTGCTTCTTACTGTTGAACTCTTGAATATAGCCAAAAAAAGCACAACTTCATAACAAATGAACAGCTGGAAAGTGAACCACTCATAATAAATTGTTAGTAAATGGCAGAAATTGTGGCAGTATTATTTTGCTTGTTTCATGGAGAATGAATATAAGGGTGTCTTTGACTATGGAAAATTGGTTTTCAACAAATAGATTTTCAAAAAAATAGACATTGAGTAGAAACTTGTTCAAAGGACAACTTTTAACCTCCTAGAACCTGTCTTGCAACATGTGCCAGGGATGATAATTGATTTTTTTTTCCTCAATGGTATACCTACTTTTCTTTGTTACTAGAGAAAACATTGTTCCTTATATAGACAATGAAGAATGTTGACCAGAACAAAGACAATAGTTAGAAAAGGTTTTCCAGTACCGAGCACTGAAGAAGAATTATAGTAGAAATTTCTTTTTGTTTTCCTTCTAAAAGGGTTACTATACAACTTTTATTCCTTGACATGTTGAGACTATTTATTTCTAATAGGTCAGGATTGCTGAAGATAAAAGCGGGGGTGGTACAATTGGCGAGGGTGAACTTTGTGTTAAAAGTCCTTCATTGTTTAAAGAATACTGGAAACTTCCTCAGGTATTTCCTTATATCATCTGAATTTTTCTTGTAACCTAATGGAATAATCTCTCATGCTCCAGTTTTTTCTCTTTTATCAAATATAGCCATTGCTTTAGAATTATGAAAAAGTGTTCCACTGTTTTGATCCTAGAATATCTTTTCTGGGTTTCCTGTTTTACTGGAATTTTAGTTCTCCAATTTTATTTCTTACAACCCTAATTGAGGAACTGATGTTGGAGACCACCTAGAAATCATGCTGCTTTTCTGATATTGAATTTGGGGAAATGGTCCTCCCTGCCTTTTCCCTTAGTCAAGGACTAAGAAATGTCTTCAATTGCTTGGGCTAGAGACATATCCTAGATGTCTTATGCTAATTGTGCTTTAACTACAAGGACAGTAAATTCATTCAATTTGTTTTCCTAAGTATAGGTAACCAAGGAATCGTTTACTGATGATGGGTTCTTCAAGACTGGGGATGCTTGTAGAGTAGATGAAGATGGATACTACGTCATTTTGGGACGTAAGGACATCTGGTTTCATATTGTTGATTGTTCAGTTGTTTGTGATAAATTATGCTGGCATTTTCTTAGTAATCTTCTTCCTTTCCCTTTTTAATAAAGAATTGTTGATAATAACATGCATTTTAGCACTTTCAGAAAACTAAATGTTGCTCATCATATGATACTTCTCATTGATACTGTCAATACATTCTGCCTTATCTCCTGCTGGGTATGGAATATGGTGATTTGCTTTCTTTTTGTTTGGTTGATCTCCAATAGTTAGCTTCAAGTTTTGTGTTCAGATGATGTCCTTTAGAAGTTAGGATGATGATTATGATGTCCTTGTATGCTCTCTATTCCCCTATTTCGCTTGCCAGTTTCCTTCTGAAGATTGCTCCAGTCATCAAGTATAACAGAACAGAGTAGATTCATACTTTATCTAGGATGTGCAACATGTCTATCATATGTTTTCCAAAAAAAAGTTAGGCAGGGGACTACATCTTCTGGGTGTTTGTCAGAGGGTGAGAGATAAGAAAATCCTACAGGTGTTTTCTGATTTTGTTGGTCTAGAGATGACAAAGTGTCAAAGCTATTCTGTAGTTTTTATCTTTTCTTGGTATGCACTTCCTGACTCGCCCTTCTCTTCTGTTATTCCTTCTTCTATGCTTTTAACTCTACTATCTGAATTTAATTTCCTTACGGTTATTGTCTGGAAGTGAGTTTATTGCGTTATTTCATGCAACATCCAAACCTGTAAAAATCTGGATTGCGACTTATTTCTTGTTTCATGTTTTTGTGTGTAATTCGTCAGGTACAAGTGCTGATATAATGAAGGTTGGTGGATACAAATTGTCTGCCTTGGAAATTGAATCAGTTCTTTTACAGGTAAACCTGTCCGCTCAATATTCCTATTCTGAGTGGTGGAACCCCTTTCTTTTTGTTTTCAATATTTGTTCTTTGATTGCTTTTTGAGGAAAAATGAACAAAAGACCCCCTCGATGGAGGTGAAATTGTCAAATCAATAGACTAAAAATTTCATTTTTGTGCAGCACCCTGATATAGCAGAGTGCTGTGTGTTTGGCTTACCGGATAAGGATTATGGAGAAGCTGTATCTGCAATAGTGGTGCTGGATTCGGAACAAAAAAGGAAACAAGAAGAGTCAAACTCTGCTTTCAGTTTGGAAGAGCTTTGCAACTGGGCTAAAGACAAACTTGCTCCATACAAGGTACAGAGACATTTCTATATTTCACAAATTGCTTTTCTAATGCTGAATGCTGGATCATGCACTCTGGACCTTTGAATTCAATGTCATCTTAATTTCTGCAGATGTTGTTATTAACTGGAAGCCGTATTAATACTTCGTATTCAACAATGAGACAGTATCATGCATGTAGTTGGGTCTTTAGAAATGGCTTAGAGATTTTGAGTCCAGATTAGGGTTTTTTGGGTCTTAACTGAACAAGCAATAGTGATCTTCCACCGAACCAAGATTTTATGAAGTTAGCAGAGAGTTCCTCTCATTTGCGTTCTCAACGAACCTTTCATCTATCTGAACTTCTGGTTTCAAAATTCAAACACCCTTTTATTATTCAAAATATCAATGTGTCAAAGGAGACCAATCAAAATCCTGAAATTGTAAACGGCTTCCAATGCCTCAGCAAGCCAAGCATACCACAATCTCTCTCTCGTTATATGAACTAAAAATCAATTCTGCAGTCATCAACGTGTGATTGTCATGACAAATCAATCCATTTAATATTTTGGATTAACTCATTGCATTTTCACAACCATGGCTGAGCATTGACTATAGAATAATTACCATGCGTCTGTTTTCCAGCTTCCAACGAGATTAATGTTGTGGGATTCTCTTCCTCGTAACGCGATGGGAAAGGTGAATTTCTTCTCCACTTTTGTTGCAACCAAGTATTCCGTTTAACACTTGCTAGGTGAGAATTGCAATAGGGATATTTCCATTTGACATATGCTTTTGTTAAATTTGCAGGTGAACAAGAAAGAGCTGAAGAGACAGTTGGGCAATGAAAAGTAAGCAATCTTTATTCTGAGCTACATGATAGAACACAATAATTAGGGATTGAATATCAGACTTGAAATTTTAGAACTCAGAAGCTTATGTCATGCTCAGAAATATCAAATAAGAGAGAATTTTTTACATTTTTTTTGGGGAGTGAAATGAACCGTTTTTCTTCTGGTACGATACGATCCATGTTAATTATTGAATGTACAGAATTACTGATATTTCTGAACGGAGAAAAACATTTCCTTGGGCATCCTTTTTGAAGGGTAAATTTTGGGTCTGTAATGCTTGGATTGGCATGAACTTGGAGAATGCATCATTTTTTTTTTCTCATTAAAGCTTTGAGTATAACGCTTATATATTAATTATTTACTTCCATTATTGGTCTTCACAATCGCATAACTCAATTTTTAATCAAGCAATTCCATGCAATTTGGGATTTCTTTTATGGTTGGTATAGATTTTTAAACTAAACTGAATGAACAAACAGGCAATTGATTAAATAGATATTACATTTATTTAAACTAAAATAAAGAAAACTGGAAGTAAAAAGAGAGCAAAAACTAGACTGAAAATAAGTAAATGTATTTGAGAGAGAAACTTGGATGTTTATATTGACAACTCTACTTAGTTTCTCTAAATTCATTAAGTTGCTTTTTTTGTATTTCTCCATGAAAAATACCATGTTCACCACTATCAACAAAAATAAAACAAATAAATAGCTAAAAATAAACGCATTTACCATTATTAACTAAAAATGAACATATGAACTTGCCACTAAAAAGTGTTGGAAGTTGCACTAATTTTTGACACTTCTCCTTTGTGCAAACTTTTGATCCACAACTTAGGCTTGATCATGAAAATATCAGCCACTTAATCATCGGTGAATATTTATTAGCTTAACTTTTTCACTTAGAATTTTTTCGCGGACAAAGTGATGTTAAACTTCAATGTGCTTCGTCTGTGCATGAAAGACTAAATTTGATGCAAGCTTGATGACACTTTCATTATCACAATATTGACACACAAGTCTCCAATTGCTCTCTTCAAACAAATGCACTCTTGTACGACCATAGTTGCTACCACATAGCTTCGGTGCTAGATAAAACATTTTACTTTTTGCTACACCAATAAACCACCGTTGAACCAGTGTTGAAATAATAACTTGAAGCTGAGTGATGATCATTTGTATCTCCAGCCCAATCTACATCAATAAGCCTATTCAGCATAAAACTATTACACCTTTTGCATACAAGGCCATAATTAAGAGTTTCTTTCACATAACGCAATATCTTTTTTGCTGCATCCAATTGATTAGTTTTTGGATTCTGCATAAATTGAGAAACTCAAACAATATATGAAATTTTCGGCCTTCTGATGGTGAGATAAATTAAGCTTCTAACAAGTCTAATGGCTTCCCTTCATTTTTCTTCAACTGGAGAATTGGCTCGATTAGAGTAGTATGCAAAGAGTCTTTTTGAGAATCAAAATAACCTTGATTTGATTTTTCAATTTCTAGACCAAGAAAGCATCCAAATTCCCCTAAAGTTTTTGTCTCAAAACGAACAAACAAGTCATTCCTCAAATTGAAAAATTTTTATTCATTATCTTTGATTATTATCATGTCATCAACATATAATAATATCAATAAATGTTAATTTGATTCTAATTTTATAAATAAACTAGAATTTGAGTCGAAACTCTGAAGTTATAAAAGATGAAGTATCAAACAACTTTATCATACCATGCTCGTGATACTTGCTTCAGGCCACAACGTGCTTCCTTCAAGTGACAAACATAATCTAGAAATTACATAGAGATAAAGCCAACGGGTTGCTCCATAAAAACGTCACGATCCAATTCTTCGTATAGAAATGCATTCTTTCCATCAAGTTTCCATAGTTTCCTACCTTTCAAAGTAGCAAGCGAAATAATTAATTGCGATGTCACCATCTTTGCTATTGGGCTAAATATCTCCTCATTGCCCAATCCATAATTTTTAGAAAACCCACGAGCAACTAGACGAACTTTAAACTTGTCAATGGTATTGTTTGGCTTTTTCTTCAAGTGAAAGACCCATTTGCAAGTGATGGCCTACACTTTTCTAGTTTAGGTGCCAACTCCCATGTCTTATTTTGTCTAAACCTTCAATCTCTTCGTACATTGATCTTTCCCAATTTAGACAACCTTTTGCATCTTTATAACTTGTTGAAACTTTTACATTAAAAAACTCTCATAAAGAAACATGAGGTTATTGTGCAATTGTTAAGTTATACCTGCCTCCTCTCCCTTGTAGACCTTTTTATTATTTATTACTCACCGTCATCATGTCTTTGAATATTCGGCCTTGGGGTTGGAGATTCATTTTCTATCTCCTCATCAATGGATGCTTGCAAATTAAGTCGGGAAATAGTTAATCCAAATTATCACCTTCACCGTTAAGAATAATATTTTCTACAGAAGATCTTTGAAAAGATGATACTTCATCAAACACCACATCTCTAGAAGTAGTAAATTTCTTTGTTTTTGGATCCATACACCTCTAACCCTTTTTAAAAGAGTCATAGACAAAAAATACACATTTCTTTCCTTTTGGGTCAAATTTAGTTCTCTTAAACTTAGGAACATGTATATAACAAATAGAAACAAATACTTGAAAATAACTCACATTTGGCTTTTCACCTTATAACATCTCAAAAGGAGATTTCTATGTACCTAGCTAAAGAGATAACATGTATGTCACATGACATTCACACTAAACAGCTTCTGCCCAAAGCTCACAAGGAAGATTCTTGTCATGCAACAAAAAAAGACAAAATGAAGCAATATAACCAAACTTTCTTTTTACAATTCTATTCTGTTAAGGAGTGTTTGAATAAGTCATTTGACAAAAAAATTTATTGTTATCCTAGCATTGAAAAAAAATCATCTGACAAATATTCTTCACCATTGTCACTTTGAAGACACTTTATCTTCTTCCCAAACTCTTTTTCAATAACATATTTCAGCTTCACAAACTTGGATAACTCTTCACTCTTGTCTTTAAAAATTTTAACCCAAGTGAACCTTGAGTGATTATCCACCAACACCATTACATAGCAATGACCACTATAGCTTGGTGTTCTCAATCTCGTCAAGTTTATATAAACCAATTCAAATAACGTGAATCGCAGATTTAATGACCTTTTGAAAGGAAGACGATGAAATTTATCATATTAACAACCATGACAAGTCACATCTTCATGTACATTCTTCAGAATTAGCATGCCATCTAACAATCACCTAGAAGAAATCTATTGCGACATTTGGAGGCCTACATGACCCAATTGAGCGTGCCAAATTGCAGCATTATTGGTTTGACTAGCTCTCTTCACATTAGTTTCACCTGTTAACATAACAAACATAGAACCTTTTCTTCCCAGTAAAAATAACACCACCAAGAGTATTTTTACATTGTTAATAACATTTACATCCTTTAGGCTAAACAAGACATATTTTCTAGAATAAGGAAACATGACATAAATTGAGAGGGTTTTAATTGAGCTATAAAATCTAAGAAAGATTCTAGTTGAATCATAAAAGCTATGGATTGCACTACTAACTTCACTATGGAGGGCCGAATATGAGGTATAGAAAATCTATGACACTATAATAGTATGGATATAGCTAAACCTGAATTAACCATATAAGGACAAAACACATAATGGAGACAGTAATGTTTGACAGAATGGTAGACGTAGTCAAATATCGCATATGAGGACAAACCCTGAGGATTTGTTTAGCTAAGACTCTTATAGCTAGAAAGCTTTTTAGGAAACATATGAAAGAGCACAAGAATACGAAACATGACTCATCTACTTCGCTAGGGCAAGTGGGAAATTGTTGGATCTAGTGTCATAAGTGTAGTATTTTCGTCAATATATGCTTGTAATTTTTTTGAACAAATTGGTTAACAAAACAAATTCCTTGATTACATTAATATACTTTGTATAATTGCCCTCACATGATTTTTGCACACAAAATAAAATGGAAGCAAATGTTGTTCATTAGTTGTCTAAATGTTTAACTAATACTAAGCGGTATTACGTGGTTAGATCGTAGTACAGAAAACAGCTTGTATTAGTAGACGAACCTAAACATGTCCTTAGTCTAATCGAAAATGAGCAAACCGATTGAAAGACTACTATGTCGTCTATCAAGTCCAATTGGGGAGATGCATTATCTTAGGCATCGGAGCGGATAACTCCCAGAAGATAGAGACATAGATGTGGTTGACCGGACTAACAGTACATCGGACAAGACCCAAGCAGAATAGATCCTGAATCCGTTTATGGATTTATTCACTTGTGATGTTCATAGTGTGACATACCTAAATCTTGAGTGGATGGTGGATTATGTATGTGCGACTCGTACACTTTGATGTAAGTAAAGTCTGAGTTCAAATAGATAAGGAACAGAAAGTTGGTGAGTTAGTTGTACGACTTCTGTAGAATGTAGCATCATTCACAATAGTGGAATTCATAGCCCAAAACATGGGTAAATGATATTCTCTCATTGGCATTACATGGTTGATGAAAAGTAAACGTGGTCATGGGTCGTCCATCTTTGTGATGGATGACTTGATCACTAATTGATAGTGATTGATTTTTCATGAAGTAAGATGTAATGGTTACCATAAGATAAACTAGGATCATATTGGGAGAACGAATATTATCCCAAAGAGATCAAAGATACCCTATGAGGGTAATGCACTAATGACAAGGTCATTATATGAGCATTATAGTTGCTTTCGTAATGGTATGTCGTTAGGGACAACTAAGTCACGATACTATAGTGGAATGACTTCGTGACTAAATGAATACTTAATAGGTGAAAAGCTAAAACTTAATTATAAATCATTTGAGTATCAACTTCATACGTCCAATTGGTCCCTCCGCTAACTCGTTGAAACTAGAAATGAATTGCGTGTTTGAATAAAAATGAACGGAATGAATAGAAAATAAGAAATGGAAAACATTCATGAATAATTATGGTTTTCCCGGAAATGGAGAAATGAAATCATTTGGAAATGAATATAGGTTCCCAAAAATGAAAATAGAAATGAAAATGAAAATTTGCAATCCTATATAGGATTACTTAAAAATTATGGAAGAGTAAGTGTAATGACCCAAAATTCACGGGCATCGGAAAAGTGCAATATTGGGCCTCCATCTTAGTGAAATAGGTTCGTAAATAATTATTAGAAATATTTATGAGACTAGTGGTGTGCCTAATTAGGTTCTAATTAGGTGAATTTAGCTTAATTAAGAGTAATTAGGAAAAAGAACTAAAGTGAATAAAGGGTAAAAGTTGAATTGTAGATTAAAAGAAAATAAAAAGGACCAAAATGAAAAATAAGCCATTTAGCATAAGTTGAGGCCGCAAACAAAACAAAAATGATTTTTGTTTGTTTAATTAATATAAATAAATAAATTAGTTATAAATTTAATTATGTTAAATTATAATAATTATATTGTAATTAATAAAATAAGGACAAGTGTGTGGTGATGGTAAAATAAATGTGTAATAAATATATGTAAATATTTGTAGTATAATTATTTACTTACTTATATTTTAAACTAAAGATATTTATTATTAAATTAATTTATTATAAATATCATAGTATGAATTGAATTAAATTAAACCCAAGTGTATGGTGATAAAAATATACAAATGTAATAATAGTATTCATACATTTGTAATATATTTATTTAATTACTTTTTAAGTAAATAGATATTTATTATTATTATTATTATTATTATTGTTATTGTTAACTAATATATATAATAAAGTAAAAAAAAAAAAGAGGGAATGAAACAAAACAAAGAAGAAAAGAAACAGAGAGCAATTTGAAACAGGGGAAAGGAAAGAAGAAAAGAAAAGACAAAGGAAAAGGAAAAGGAAAAATCAGGGTTTTGAAGCTTAAAGCTTTAATTGGTAAGTCAATTAAGTCCTTTTTACTTAATTTTGATATTTTAGAAGCTTTGGAACAAAGTTTTGTTGAAATCAAGTTGAAGTTTTGGAAATTCTTAGGTTTTTGAATATAGTTCATGTTGAACAAATTGATGAATTAGGGATTTAATTGATAGTTAGAATTGATTAAAGGGTTAAATTGTAAAGTAAGCTATAAGTTTTGCATAGTAGGGACTAAATTGCAAGAATTTCGAAATTAGGTATTTATGATGAAATTTAGATAGTTATGTCTAAGTTTGGTTGAAATTTGAGTAGAAATAAAGTATGAATTAAGATAGGAAAGTAAGTGAATTTAATTAGGACCAATTTGAATTTACGGTAGAAATTGAATAGAAATGGAATAGGAAAATTTAAATATTAGACATAAATTAATATTGTATTAATGATTATGAAAATTATCCTAATTTTTCGTAGCTAATATCGTACCCGAGACATCCATGAAGAAAGGAAAAGAAAAAGTGGACGAGGAGTACACACGAGAATCACGGTTTGTATTACTATAATTCAAATCTAATTATTATTAATTATTGTGTTTTAATTGAAATGCATGGTAAATAAATAAGGTAAGAAATTTGGTATGATAATATTGTTTTGAATGGAGTTGATTTAAAGTGAATATGATTATTGAAATTAAGTATTGATATTGAATTGAATGAAATTGGATTGAATTGTGATTATATGTGAGTAATTGAGATGAATATTGAATTAAGAAAGTGAAATTGAAATGTGATAATTGAATAGAAATTGAAATGGTTTGAATTGAATTATTGAACTATTGTGGTATTGAACTGGAATATTGAAATTAGTGATTGATATGGATTTTATTGGAATTGAAATGAGAAAGTGAAAATTGATATGTGATATTGATGTTGGAAGTGAATTTTCTTATCGAAATTGAATGAAATATCGATTGAAATGTGAAATTGAATCAAATGGAAAATATGAGATATTGTGATTGAAATGGCATTAATTGAAATTGAATTGAGAAATATATATATTGAATACCCTATTAATCAGTCTGGCTAAGTCGGATATAGTTGGCATGCCATAGGATTTGGAAGAGTACGGGATTTATCGGCTTTGCCGATCAGGCACTTTATGTGTCGTATATCAGACACTTTATGTGTCGTATTTCAGGCACCTCGTGCGTCGTTTTAGGCACTTATGAGTCGTATATTGATCAGGTACCGAGTACTGTTTTAGGCACAATGTGCCGTACTGGTGTGTTTGGTTGGATCTGTGTATCCGCCAAAGTCCGAGTCATGTTAATAGGGGAAAATAAAAGAATTGAACTAAGAAATGATATTGAATTATGAATTATGTGAATATTTGAAGGTATATTGATTGGAAATTAAAAGCGATTTGAATTGAACTAAATTGATTTGAATTGAGGCATTGAATTGAAATGTGAGAATCATGGGTTCAAGAAACAGATAATGATAAAGTTTATGAAATAGTTTTTGGTAATATGAGATGATGTAAAAATTTAAGTGAAGAAAAGCAAATTGAAATAGTTATTGTAAAAAAAAAAGTGAAAATAAAGTGATTTGAAATAGTGAAATAATACTTGAATTAAAGTGATTTGAAATAGTGAAATAATATTTAAATTTTAATTGAATACAAGTTATTGAAATTTATTTATGGATTTAATGTATGAATCGAGTATTAAAAGACTATAATTGTAAATTGATTATAAAAAAACAAATTTACAATGGAATTAATAATGGATGGATTTTTAAGATGGAATGATATGAATTTAAAATAGTTATTGAAAAAAATAATGTCGTAAGGTCTTAGATATGAAATAGAATAAGTTATTGAATTGAGATATAGAAATGAAATATATGAAATAATGATTTAATGAAATGGTTATTGATGAAATGCATGAAATGGATATTGATATAATAAGAAGATATATAAGTTAAAATGAAGAGAAGCTATTTAAAATACATATTATTAAAATAAAATTAAAGTTTAAATGCATAAATGATTTATTAAAGGTAAAATAGTGGTAAGATTTAATGCGTATATATATATTGTTTTTACCTTAAGTATTTGAATTATAGTAATACCACTGGGTGTATATTCAGCATACGGTTTGTTTCCGTGCGCAGATTAGATACAGAAATTTTTTTGAAGAGTTGAATTTGAGATTGCAAGCTTTCATCTCATCACATCTTCAAGCAACAACAGGGTATGTTTTCAAATTTTGAATAGAATGGCATGTACTTAGGAAAAATATTAAGTATTTTCAAGTGTCCGTTTTTATGTTCAAATATATTAGTAATTAGCCAATAATTAATTTGGCACCAAACGTAATATTCCTATATCAGGTTCCTTGAGTCGAACATGGTATAGGGGTGTTATAGTAAGCTTATGTTTTTGGACTGTTTTAAAGCCCAAAAATGAAAATAAATCATTCGGTTATAGTGAACATGTTGAGTTGTGACATATTGAACGAATTCTCTAAAAATATTATCGGGGGTAAATTCGTCAAAATTTTATCAAGGGAGTAAAATCGTTAAAATTTTACTGGAATAAAATTGGGATAAAAAATTTATTTAACATGTAAACATTAAAATTTATTTTAGAAATAGAAAAATTAAATCGGGTTGGATCACATTATAGAGTACTGGGTCAAAAGGGCCTAAGAAGTACTCGTAATTGGATCCGATGTGAGAAAGACCCAAAACCCCTCATATAACATGAAAAGGGCGACAAGCCTAGTCGAAATACAAGGGTTAGTCGTTTATCCCTCTTCTACTCTAAGTAGGATATTGTTTTTCTATTTAAAATAAACCTCTACAACTCTATAAGGGTTCTACCTTCTCTTTATATAAATAGATGACACCAGTAGAGCTATTAACATAGCTTTTGAGAGATTGTTATTCTGCCGAAAAATAGAAAGAATTTATTCTCAATTTTTAAACATAGTTTTTAGAATAACAATTTTATCGGTTTTTATTAAAGAATAGAGAATTTTTGTTTTCACCCAAAAAGGAAAACTTTTCTAATTATGTATTTTGATTCAATTGGTTCGAGCCCACATTCAAAGCAATTTATGGTATGATAATAGTGAAAAAGATTGTTTGGTTGAAAGCTGGAAAACATCAATGATCTACTTATCCAAAAACACAAGTACAAATTCGATTAAGGTTTATTGTTATAAATATCACAAACTGGGTCGGTTTTTAAAATTTTAATTTTTTGTTGTACAAAAAAACCATTGTCAAACCGGTTTTTTTCTAACAATAACTACGGCATGACATGTGGCAAAAAATTGTAAAAAATAATAATCAATAAAAGTTATTAAAATTATTTAATTTTAATAAAAATATATATAAAAAATTTACAATTTATTTAAAAAATAGAAAAAATTATAAAAATCATAAAATATTTTAAAATATTATAAAAATATAAAATATAAAATGCATAAAAAAATTCTTTAACCATCAACTTTAATCGTTGACCGTTAAAGTTAACGACCATTTTTTTTAGTTAAAGTCATCACGAGTCGTAACATGGCGTGACATGTGGCAAAAAATGATAAAAAATAAAAATCAATAAAAGTTATAAAAAAATAAAATGTTTCTTTTGGTACGATAAATTTTATAATCTTTTACGAATTTGATAATTTTTTACATTTTTTTATAATTTTCTTATGACTTTATAAAATTTTATAATTTTTTCTATATTTCTATATATATTATATTTTTTTACAATTTTTTATAATTTTTTTTACAATTTTTATAATTATTTTCTAATTTTTAATAAATTTTTACATTTTTATTAAAATTTAATAATTTTTTTAATTTTTATTGATTTTTATTTTTTTATCATTTTTTACAACATGTCAAGTCATGGTTGTGGCACGTGGCGGCTTTAATTGAAAAAATTAGGGGCGACTAGCTTTAACGGTCAAGTATTAAAGTTAACGACCAAAATGCCTTTTTGATACATTTTGACAGTTCAAGTACCCAATCGAGTGTAAAAAAAAAAGCAGGGGCTTAATTGCTTTTATTGAAAAATTTTGAGGGTCTTTTTGATATATTTTGAAAATTTAAGTACGCAATTGAGTGCAAAAAAAATAGGGGCATCATTGCTTATTTTGAAAAGTTTAAGGGGCTTTTCGATGCATTTTGAAAGTTTAAGTACTCAATTAAGTGCAAAAAATATAAAGGCTTAATTGTTTTTGTTTTTTTTTTTTTGAAAAAGTTTATGGACTTTTTGCACCATTAAGCCTATAATTAAACAAAAAGTTTATAATTATTAGGTGAAAATATATTGTTGATCTTTGTACTTTAACAAAATTTAAAATTTAGTCATTACACTTTAAAAGTTAAAAATTAAATCATTCTATTGGAAAATATAGACATTACATATATAATAAGGATAATTACATGTTATTATTATTTACTATCATAATAGGTTAGCCCAAATTAAAAGTTATCTAATTTGATTAAAGTTTTTTTGGGTTTTAATTATTAAATAAAGTATGAGTCAAATATGTGTAGATACTCTAGTAATTGAGTTCTAATCAAATTCTACTTAATGATGGACTAATTAGAAATTAGAACTAACATGTCAATGTTATAAATATTTGAGTTATGGTCTCCAAATTACACCCAAGATATCTTTTCTATTATCCCATCCTTAGGAAAGAGAGAGCAAATATTATCTAAATTTCTTGTGTGTTAATTTGGAAAATCAAATCCCTAAGATCCGGAAAAAACTTCAAGAAATTCATGGATTCAGGTACGCTTCCGCATCTAGTTTTATTCTTGATGATTTGACATGATAAATCTTAATTTATTAAATTTTATTTCAAATTTATTTTATAATTCTAACACCTTCTACTTTTTCAATTTAAAAATCTTAGTATAATCATTAATGCCGATAATATTTTTTTATCAAAATTTATTAAATTGATATATTTATTTTCTGTTAACGACAAAGTAAACTTTTTAATTGAAAAAGTTAAAAAAAAACGCTTGATTTTTAATTTTTTTAATATAATGAATAGCATATTTCAACCAAATTAATATCAGTATTGTTATTATTACCGATATTTAATCTTTTACCGTTATTTAATACAAATAAACAAACTAAATGATGCCAACAAGTAGGTGTTGTTTTTTTTTCAAATGTTTGGTCCCTTCAATTCATTAGAAGTGCCAAAGTGTCAAAATGTCAAAAAGGTGACCTTCAATTCATACCATTATGGATCCACATAATTTGACTACCCAATTTCATAATTTTGACTAACAAATAGTGTTTTATTTCGTTAGAAATATAATAACCGTTTTATATAAGTTAGATTGTATTTTATTTTTTTACTAAAAAAATAAATAAATTATTTCATATACAATGGATTAAAAAGTAAATTAATCCTATACAAATTTCCATCCATTTTTACTGTTAAAAGTTTATCCTTGTACGTTAACATGAATCACACATGACATATTAAGTCTAATTGTCTGGTTATTCTATTAGCTATAGTAGTTTTTAATAGAAAAAAATGGATGAAATTTTTAACAAAAAAGACCAGTTTGCTCTTTAATCTAACATATAGAGACTAATTTTCAATTTTTTGAGTAAAAGGAAAAAATGCTATTTAACTCCTAATACAAAAACCTTCGTGATACTTTTACCATTTTAATTCAAAGTAAAAACCCTAAAACTCAACCATTAAAAAGATTAAAACCATTTGATTTTTGCTAAACAGTGGGAGTGAGAGAGGAAATTATGTAATAAGTAGGTGGTACCTATAGTAAAAACTTTTAAAATGAGAATCATGAGACCCAAAATGATATTAGCCATTAGATCAAAATAAATAGTTTTAAGCTTTAGATTTTGTATTTATCTTACCTTAATAAAATAAAATCAATAGTACCCAATATTTCCCTTCTTTTTTTCTTTTCATAGTGTAATTTAAGTATTAGGGTGCAAAAAACTTGGATAATTCTTTATTTTCAGATTTACTTTCTTGTTTTCTTTTAGAGATAAATTAGAATGAAAATGTAACACCCCCAACCCGTATCTCTCGCCAGAACTGGGTTACGGAGTATTACCAGAGTTTACAGATCAAACAGACATAAATTTTAAACATTTCATATCATATAATATTCAGGTCAGAAGTAATTAAACTCATGCATATTGTCCCTTATTCGAGCTTTCGAGGCCCAAAATACGTGTTAAAAATAAGTCGGGACTAATTCAGAAACTTAAAAAATTTTCACACGGTCATATGACCAGAATGTACCTTAAATAACAAGTTTACTATTTAACCAGTTCAAAACACAATTAAACACATTCAAAACATATCAAAATAATCATCTTAGGTGCCTAACCAATGTACCCTCATTGGTATCACATTTATATCATCAATTTATATTATCAAAACATCATTCAAATTCAAATTATAAACATACCTAATTTAATCCATTTTACCTAATTTATAAATATTTAAATATCAATTTAACATGCCATAATAAAACTTCAAAAACAAACACATGTTTATATATATATACCAAACCAATATTAAATTTATAACCTCATTTACATTTAATCCAAAAAATAATTATTATTTAGACACCCTAGGTACATGCCGACACAAAAGGATAAACATCACCACATTTGAGATTGGATCGTTGTTGAATACTGAAAATATATCAATTTAATCCCTAATACTAAAATTATTCAACATATACAACACTTAAAAACTCAATAATTTCTAAAATTTCGACATGAGTCGAATAGTATTTAATAGCAGGATTCCAAAAATATAAAAATTACAAAAAAAAACTAAATTGAATAACCAATTAAACTTGAAAACTTTGAAACCCTAAAGCCCTTCGTATCCTTCTTTCTCCCCCTTCTTTCTCTTTCGTTTTGGTTTTCTATTCCTTTTTCTTTTATTTATTTGTTTTATTATTATTATATTATATATACTTAAATATTAAGTAACATATTATAATATATATTTTAACTTAAAATATTATAATAATTTCACCCTTATGCGGCCTCATTTATAAATTATGGTAAAATTTCTTCTTTACTCTTTTTAATTTTTCTTTAATTTATAATTCAACTTTTACCCTGTATACAATTTAGTCATTATACCTAATTATTCTTAATTCATGTAAATTTACTTAACCAAAACCTAATTAATTTTAAAAATATTTACGAGTCTGATTTACGAAAACGGAGTCTCGAAAATACACTTTCCGACACCGGTGACTATCAAGTCGCTACAGAAAAATAAGAGATTAGGATTACGAAGATTAATCAATTTGAGTATTAGGTATTTGTTTTTCTTGATTGAAAAAATCGATCGACCATTTTATTCTAAAAAATTGAGATTTTTTCGTTGGTTGAGTAAAAAGTAGGAAAGTTGGTCCCATTTCATTCTAAAAAAAAATGAATTTTCTTTTTGGTTGATTTCAAGTATTCACGTTTTACTCAACTAATGAAAAAATTTTAACTTTTTTAGAATGAAATGATCGATCAATTTTTTTAATCAAGAAAAACAAATACTTAGTATACAAATTGAATAATCTTATTAACACTAATATCTTACTTTCCGTTCTAATTTTTTTCTAAAAAAAGAAATTAAATCTAAAATAAAAATTATCCATTTTTGTTATCTTAATACTTTAATTACATGATGAAAAAAATTAGATGTTATTGATTTTATTTTAATAAAATAAAATAAATATAAAATTGAAAACTTAAAAAACTTATTTTAATTTAATGACTAAAATTTTTAATTCCCATCATTCTCATTTTAAAAATTCACACTATAATAATCACCCAATATTTAAAATAAAAACGAAAATGAAACTTGACCGTCAACAAAAGCACAATCCTTCTATAAATAATTTTACACACAAATCAACATTAATGAAAACAAGTCAAGATTTGCTTTTACGCCTTCGATTTTCTATGCTTGGAAAGCGAACGGACAAACAAAAAAGGAGTTGACATTTCTTATAATGTACCCTGCCTGCAAATTAATGTCAAACACCTCAACTGCTAGCTGTCATACACAGATATACTATTATAAGAAGATGCAGGGGAGAGGGGATGCACGAACACAACCATAAATAATAACAAAGAGAATCGTGTGGGAGGGATTAGAGCAAGATGAAGGCCGACACCTCCAAGGAAGAAGCTCAAAGCATGACGATGATGCATTTGCAGTTGCAGAGATCTCTAAAATGGCTGGATGACGTCACCCATGGCATCATTGGTTACGAGCTCGAGTCTCGAAGCCTTGCAGGTCTTCAGGTCATCGAAGCTCGCACCGGCTTCTTGCGTTGTAACTTCATCGTCCCCCTTCTTGCTTCCGTAATATCTCTTCTCTTCTTAATCTTCCGTTTATTTCAAAATTTCAAATTCAAAGGTGCTTTCTTTCCGGTCCTAAAATATTTTGGATACACCGTACCATTAATTATCGAATTATTCGAAAGTTTTAATTATCGAATTATTCGAAAGTTTTAATTTAAGGTGGCAAACTATTTAGAACTTTTTATTTAAGTAAATAAATTTTGAAGTTTTATTTTAAAGTTTTATTAGAGAGCTTCGAGTGATAATTTAATAATCGGTATGGCAGATCAATAATTATTTACAAGTAAAAAAAATACCTTAGGTTCTTATTAATTGAAGATCAGAGGAAAATTTTGTTTAAATTTTAGTTTACATATTTATTTACGAAACAAAATTCTAAATTATAAAATAGAAAATAAAAAGAACTTTCTATTGGTGAAGACAATATGAATATAGTAAATTATATATTATCGATTTTAACAGTTTAATATTCTTTATTTATCTCGTTAATTTTCACATCATTTTATTTTTTTAATTCTAAATTATGTTTCTCTGCATGAAGAAAAAAGAGAGTAAAAATTTGCTTTTTTTATTTTTTATTTTAGGATATAAATGGAAATTGGCATGTCGGAGCATAGCAACTATAATAGACAATGTGGGTGGTGCTGCCATATATTCTCCACCGGTCACCATTTAAAAGTCACTGTCAATTTTAACATTACATACTATTCAACAGCTAAGATTCAGGTTTAATTTGCCGCTGCTTCTTCTTCTTTTTCTTCTTCTTTTAACACTAAATTAATAAAAGCAAATGTTATTAAAATTTAATTTTGATGTCAATTAATAACTAAAAGAGAAATAAAAAGTTGAGTGCATGCAGGACGAAGTAGAGATAGAAGCAAAGGTAAAAGGGAACAAAGGAAAGCTTACATCTATGGCGGTGGAGGTTCGAAACAAATCCAACGGTGGACAGTTAATCGCAAGTGCCACTCAGTGGACGGCTGCTAATGACTATAGATCGCCTCAACCCCAATCTCGAGCTAAGCTTTGAAAATGGACCGCGTTATTTGTTTATTTATATTTTAATTTTTTTTTATAAAGAATTCTTTTAAATGTCTCCCAAATTTGCCTGAAAATGGTTATACGAATTATGGCCCAAACTTTTTATATATCCAAAAAAAAAGAAAGTTTGGGGATTAAAATCGCAAATAAAATTTTATATTAATTAAAGTTATTTCAAAGTAACTCAATTTAAGTTTGGGCTTTTAATTAATTTCATTATTAATAGTAAAACAAAAGAAAGTTTGGGCATTGAAGTCGAAATTATCACCGCCGAAAGATATAAGTCCTATTGAATAATACTAAACCCAAATTACATCCAACTCAATTTAACTAGTTTTGACCCATCAAAATTCAATTAATTCTATTGAGAGATTTTTCTTCAAGGAATTGTATTTCTATATACATTATAGTTATTAATTGAGTCTAAGCTTAATTGGTATCGGTATTGTTGTTTTATGCAGGAGGACATGGGTTCGAGTGCACTAAAACACATTATCCTCTTATTTAAAAGTTAGGGAAGGACTATGGATGGTTTTAGGTATTGTATAAAAAAAGTAAATATAATAAGAAATTATAATAATGAGATTAATGTTAAAATATGCCATGCAACATATATATCCCATTACAAATATGTACTATTTTTTTAATTTGTTAAATATTTTTTATAAATTATATATATTTGTACTAATTAAATGAGGATTAAGTTAATTTATACTAAAGGTCAGTTAATTTTGAAAAAATAATTAGGAAAATAAAATAATATTGTAAAAATAATGAAAATAAATTAATACATAAAAATATTAAAATAATATATAAATTTGGAACTCATAACAAAATATAATCATAAATATTTAAATTGACTCTAAAAGAAGAAAGTCTAGATCATACAACCCATTTAATAATATTGAAAAGATATTTACACTAAATTAATTATCTCATTTAATAATATTGAAAAGATATTCACGCTAAATTAATTATCTCATTTAATAGTATTGAAAAGATATCCACGCTAAATTAATTATCTCATTTAATAATAAAAATTAAAAAATAATTTTTAAAATTTGAATTTTTTTTTCAAAACAAATCCGTAAAAATATTTTTAATGTTGTTTCAAACAAATAATGAATAAATAAATTTTGAGTGCTCAAAGGCTGTTACAGGAGGGTAGGCAGATTTGATAGATGTGAATTCTAATACTTGGAAATTTCGAAGTGATGAATAGGCTATTTGACAACGATCAGGTAAAACATAATTATGACAATTTTGCTCTCAAGGTTTGCCCAAAACGACAAATTTGTAACACCCTCTATTCGACCTGAATACTAGATTCGGATATTAGGTGTTTCCACATATGGACTTAACATAAATTTTAAAACCAGCTGCATATAATCCTCTTTCCAATTATTTCTTATTATTTTAGTAAAAGTTTACTAAGCAAAAGAAATAAGGGAAAAACGTTCAAGAATACATCCAACTCTTAAGAATAATACATTACAACACAACAATTTGTTAAAAACAAACTTTCTTGGTGTAGAGATCTATATGCCATATTCCTAATACATTTTTTGTATGCATAGTATTCTATTTCGTCGCTTTTCTGGTGCATTCCTGGCTTGGTCTCTCCTGGCGAACTCATTAATAGCCACACCTAAAACAGGACAAAACACTTATAAGTTCACATGCATTTAGTGAGTTTTAATGTGAAATACCTTAGAACCTTTGTAGTTAAGCTCCTTATCTTGAAGATTGGATTTCATCTTTATCCTTGGCGGATACTTTCATGATATTGAACTTGCCCCTAAACGTCGACTTCTATACTATCATACCAATTCTCACTTTACTAGAACGTAGGAGTCTTTTAGCCATACGGTTCTCGATTGTCACACGAGCTGGCCACATGCTCGTGTGAGTTGTAATACCCCGAATATTACTATAGTAAGAAAGTAAGATAGTATCTTTGATATAGTAAAATAAGGAAATAAAGTGAAAAAAAAGGAAATTGAGTTATGCCAACATTGGAAAGTATATTATGACATATTAATTCAATAAAGGATTAAATCGCAAAAGTGAGAAAAGTTTTGTTGCCCAAAAGTAAATACTCAAATTTTGAAGGGTTAAAGTATAAATATAAAAAATTTGAAGGACTAATAGTACAAATATTTTAAGGGTGGAATGATCTAGAAACTAAGGAAAATGGATGAATTAGAATAGGTGAAGAATTATGAGGGACTAAATCGTAATTTTACCAAATTAAGTGATGACTCAAGGATGGAATTTTAAAAGATCATAAAGGGAAAAATAGTCAATTAATAAAGAGAGAGAACTCTAGAAGGCAATGATGATATTAGAGATATTTTGATGATATTTTATAATTATTTAATTAGATAAATATTATTTTATTAATATTTTAATAAGATATTTTATTATTATTTTGTTATTATTTTATTTAGTATAAAAGGAAAGAAAGATGAAGAATTTTCATCATCTTTCTATGCACCCACGTGAGAAGAGAAGAAAGGAATTTTCCTTTCTTTACAATTTAGTCATTTTACCATAAATTCACCATTTTCACTTAGAAATCAAAAGAATTTCCATAGCTACCAAGAGAGAAAAATAATAAGGAGACAATGGGGAGCTAGAATATCAAGTTTGATTTAAGAAATAGAAGCTGGGGGAGAGAGAAAATCAAGTTAAAGATTGAAATCAATAGGACAAGGTAAGAACATCAAGATTTCAATATATTTTTGAGTTTGATATTATTGAAAAAGTATGAAAATAATGTTAAAGTAGAGTTTTATTATATAAGGTTCTATGTTCTTGATATGTTAGTGAAGGGAAATAAGAGGAAGTGATGGGAAATATTGTAGAGAAAGGAAAGGAGGGTGTTATAAATTTGGTTATCAACATTTTACACTAAAATAGTTTTGGACAGCAACACTAGTCTGACTTTTAAAATTCACCAAAAATTATAGAAATTAAATTAGAGGTTAATTAAAGTATTAAATTAAACCCTATTGAGTCTAGTTTTATATAGAAGAAACTATGTAAGAAAAAAAATTTCATATTATGAGATATATGAATTTTTGTGAGATAGGGTTAGATTGATTTTGGGTTCCTTGTTTTGACTTTAGAAAATCATCAAAAATTGTAAAAAAATAATTAGGGGTTTAAATTTATATGTTTAAATTTTTGATGAGTCTATTTTCAATAGAAATAAACAGAAACATCATCCAAACCCCGTACTAAGAGATAATTAATTTTTAGTAAGTAAAGGTCAAAGCTGTCAAATAGTAGAACAGGGATAAATTTGAAGATTTTACTGTACTTATTGGCTAAACTATAAATTCTGAAAATTTTATGGTAGAAATATATTTGAGTCTAGTTTCAAAAAAATCAAGTGAATCTTAATTTATAATTCTGTAGCTCAAGATATAAATAATTTATTGACTATGACTCAAGTGGACAGCTTTGATATGAACATAATTAAGTAAATAGTAGAATTATAGATAATATTACATATAAGCATGTTATATACATTAAGGATGTGGAATGGAGAGGAGGAGGAGAAAAATATTTGAATATTCAACTAGCATGGGTTTTCATTAAAAACGGCTAATTTGCATGTTTTAGGATCAATGACTAAATTGAATAAAAGTAAAATTTTAAGGGTAATTTTGTAAAAACGTAAAAAATGACCAAATTGCATGAAATGAATTATTTTATTGTCTAAATTAATATATTAAAATAAATTAGTAATATAAAGTGGGTTTAGAGCTTTAATTTTGTTGTATGATGATATTATAAAGTGATTTTGTTAAATATTGATGTTAGGATCAAATTGTGAAAATGGTTAAAATATTAGGGTTTGGTATTAAATTTCTATTTTATTAAGGGCTGTTTGATAGCCTAGAATATTTGGATAAATTATTAATTATGTAAAATTAGTTGATTTGATAGATTAATTAGTTAAGGGACTAAATTGTAAAAGTTGTAAAAGTTGGGGTAATTATGTAAATTTGAAAAAATTTAAGGGTATCAATAGTGAAATGAATTGAAACTGAAATATATGCTAATTAATGAGTAATTTTATATTTTAGATCAAGATTTCGTAGATACTCGTGAAAAAAGAAAAATAGCGAAATAGTTCCTAAACTCCTGCAATTATTACAATTCAATTCAGGTAAGTTTGTATGGTTAAACTTTAATATTTATTTATTAAATTGATGAATGGTTTTATGTATTTATTCATATCTATTACTGAAAACAAAATTATTGTTAAATTATGAAATTGAATTAAATGTTCAAAACAAGTGGAACGCAGGATTGAGTACAATTGTTCTGTGGTAAAGGATGAATTGACGGATAAAACCATAGCTGGGTTATGGCACTATGAACGTAAGACCAAGGTTGGCCCATGGCAGTGTTTATATGTAAGACTATAGTTGGGCTATGGCATTCTAATGATAAGACCATAACTGGGTTATGGCACTATGAACGTAAGACCATGGTTGAACCATGACAATGTTTATACGTAAGACCATAGCTGGGCTGTGGCATTCTGATGATAAGACCATAACTGGGTTATGGCACTACGAATGTAAAGGATGAATTGACGGAAAATGTAAAGGATGAATTGATGGTATTCTGTTTAGCTTTCATGAGCTTCTGTTCAGCCTTCGAGCTTCTGAAAACGATGTACTCTTATCCGTAAGTCGTTCTTCGAATGGTAAAATAATAGGAGTTATTTTTGGATGATATATGTATATGAAGAAACAGTAAGAGAATGATATGTGTCATGATATGTATATATATCAATATCTTGATATGTTGATACATGAAAATTATGTAAGTTGTGATGAGTAATAAACTCAAGTGTGATATGTTGATAAAATAAGTTTATCAATGTTGAATTTATATGAAATATGTTAAAGTATGCTAATAAGTGTTATTGTTGACGCTTAGACAAGTGTCAAGTTACTGGTTAAATGATAATATGTTTATTATATGATGCATTGAAAGGGTAAGTGCTCAAATGAAAATATACTTGTGCTCATGAAAGAGTGGTAAATTTTAAGTTATGCAATTTCTTATAAAATGAGTTATTGTGTGATTAATTTGAAAAAGGTCTATGTTTAAATGCACTAGCTTGTATCTATGGTTGAATGATACGCTTATGACTGGTGTGTTATGTATATGGAATGAGTGTGGAAAGTAAATAAACGCAAATGAAAATAAAGAAAATTTGGAAGAGTTAAAGTTGTTTAAAATCCTATTATGCTAGGAATATTATGTTTAAGTGATAATATAGATTTATTCACTTAGTGAGTTGTTAAATATAACTTCATGAGTATTGTGGTAGCAATATTAGATTATTCTTGATAAGTATAAATTTCATATTTCAAAAGAAAGTATTATGATTAAAGTCTATACGAGCTTACTAAGCAGTCATTGCTTATGTATTTGTTTTCTTCTACTTTTCAGATTATTGGAAGCTTGATTGGGTTGGAAACTTGTCGAAGATATGTTACACTATTCATAAGTTCTATCGGTATTTTTGAATGTTTTGATTTTGGTTATAATGGCATGTATAGGTATTTTGTTTAATGATGGCTTATATGTAGTGTGTTGAGTTTAGCCACTTATTTTGACTTGTTTTGAATGTCTAATTATGGCTTGTTGATATGTGAATGTTAATTGTAGATAGACACAAAATTAAGTGAGAAATATGGCTTATAAAATGGCCTATTTTTATCCACACGGGAAGAGACACGGGCGTCTGTCTCAACCATGTGTGGCACACGGCCAGGTGACACGGTCGTGTGTCCCCCTGTATCTTAAATTTTCACAAAACAGAATGCTCACACGGTCTAGCACACGGGCGTGTGACTTGGCCATGTGACCCAAGTCAGTAAACTCACAAGGGCACGGACGCGGGTTGAAACACGGCCTTGTGTCCCTATTTCGAATGCCCACACGGCTTGAGACACAAGCGTGCCTCCAAACCGTGTGAGGCACACGGCATGACCACACGGTCGCTTGACCCCTGCAGTGTTGGAAACTTTAAATATTTTCAAATTTTTTTTGAGTTTTTGACTTAGTCCCTATGTATTTCTAATGCGTAAATTTGGGCTTCGAGGGCTCGTTTAAGGGACAATATGTATGATTTTGATTGGTTTCAAATATGAATGCTAGATAAAATGAAATGTCTGATAATTAATTTGTAAACTCTGGTAATGCTCTGTAACCCTGTTTCATTGACGGATTCAGGTTAGGGGCGTTACATGAGTACTGTAGATATGGTAAAAATTTTGATCCATATGTTCTTAGATAGTTACATGACTCAACCACACGACCGTGTGACCTATGGTAAAATTAGACTTTTAACCCACATGGCCACAATGAGTTACATGGCCTGGACACACAACCGTGTGACCCCTTTTGGCACAATTTTCTTATTCCTTTGAAAATGTTACAATTTAATCCTTGTTTGTTCTTAGAGCTTTCGTAAGCACAATTTAAACTCGATTTTGTTTGCAATACATGAATTATTTGAATGTATACGGTTATTCAATATTCAATATGTGAATGTATGCCGTAGCATCTTATTTCTCGGGTCTGGTGACCATACTAAGTGAGGGGTGTTACAGTACTAGACCTACTTACTGTAACATCCGGCCTGGCCCGAAGACCCGCCCGAAAAGTGGGATGGTTTGGGCAAAAATATAGGCCCGAAAAATAGACTAGGGCAAAAAAAATAAAGCCCGTTTAAAAAATAGGTAGGGTTTCGGGTATTGTATTTTTTGCCCGGGCCCTGCCTGAATTCCCAAAAGGACAAAAAATTCATTATTTTTGTTATTTCAATGTTATTTTCTTGTTGTTTTCTCCCTATTTTTCTACCATTTCACTATTATGTTACTATTATTATGTTGTTATTTTTGAATATTGTATAACACTTGTTTTATTGTTAATTTTGTTATTATTTTATAGGCATTTGCTTGTTAAGTTTCATTTATCTTAGTGTTTTTTAAGTATACATATTTTTTAAATTTTATTTTCAATTTTTTGGGAAATATTTATTTTAATGTTTTTAGTATTTTTGCTGTATTATATACATTTAACAAAATATAAAAAAATTAATACGGGCAGGTTGGGTCGAGCCTGGGTCCGAACTCAGCTCAGCCTGACCCATGAGCGCCTCTATACAGTACTACAAGACTTTTTTGAGGGGGGTAACAAGATGTAGTTGGAGATAAATTTTGGTGAGAGTTTTCTTGGTAACCATGGAAAGAATTTTGTACTCCTTTTGAGAGAACTCTATAAAAGTTAGGATTTTGTATCTGGGGTTTCGGGTAATGTACGTTTAGTACATTTAGATTTATTTTTTTCATATTGTAATCTCGTTTATTTATTTGTTTAGTGAAAAGTCGAAACTTTCTCTGGTTGTGATTTTTATCCTCTTTGAAAGAATTTTCCACATAAAATTTGTGTTTGATCTTCTCTACCTTTTTTATTTCGTTGTTTATATGGGTCAATCCCCAACATATACTTTTACTCGACAACACTTAAAAAATCATTTAAGAAACAATTACAAAATTAAGAAAAATGAGAGAACCAAAAGAAACACTCAAAGCGAGAGCTTGGGACGTTCTTCAATTGTTGCAAATTTAAAAGAAAACTTCTTTGTAAATATGCTTCGTATAAAGTATAAATTAAGGTGGAAAGAAGAACAAAAAAAAGAACTTTTTGCAATATTTTACCAATGGAAAAAGAACCAAAAACTAAATGGAAAGAAGCTAGTGCACATCTTCTCGATTGAAACGACATTGCAAGAAAAGTCTTTTGTCTTCAATTCAACCATAGAGTCCATATGCAAAAGTCTTGGTCTATACGTTACCGTCAAAATAAGTTACCCATCTGCAAAAGTCTTGGTCCATACATTGTTGGAAAAAGTGTACTTTTATGAGAATTTTGAGGCATATTCTCAATAGGTAAAGGTGGAGAGTAGAATCATAAAATTATAGTTTCATATTATACTAATAAATACTAAATCTTCTAGAAAGAAAATATTTTGTTTAACTTAACTTGCAAGCAATCTCTTAGAATTTGGGTCACACAACTCTAACAATCTCCACCTTGACACGAATTCTTACAACGCCATCTTTGCCAAAGCCCGCCACGGGCCTATCTTGAACTATACAGGGAATTAATTGAGTCGAATCTGTGTTTAGAAACTGGAAGACTTCTAACCCGGGTCTAATTTTCACGAACACGATGCCCTAACTTTTCAAAACCTACATCCTGTAACACCCCTTACCCGAGACCATCGTCAGAATCGAGTACGAGATGTCATCCAGTTTAACTTACCAATTCGGAGCATAAAAATTTGCTTTTAAAATTAAATTCACTGTTCACAACAAAACTGTCCACCTGCATAACTGTCAATAATTTAATTATAAATTGAGTTACAAGACTCAAAATTTAAATCTGTAAATTTTCCCTAAAACTAGACTCATATTCCTACTTACCATAAAATTTTCAGAATTTTTGGCTTAGCCAATTAGTAAAGTTTATTCATTAAAGTATCCCCTGTTTCACAACTCAATAGGTCTGACCTCTTAGCACTAAAAATCAATTATCTTATTGTACAGAATTCTTATATGGTTAATGTTTGTTTCTTTTGAAAATAGACTCACTAAGGAATCTAGACATATAAATTATGACCTATAATTATTTCTGTGTAATTTATAATAATTTTCTAAAGTCAGAATAGGGGACTTCAAAAACCATTCTGACCCTGTCACACTAAAATTCAATTATCTCAAAATATAAAATTCCTTTGCCTACACCGTTTCTTTTATGTAAAAATAGACTCGATAAGATTTAATTCTATATATCATTCACTCTCTAATTCCATTTATACTATTTATGGTGATTTTTCACATTCACGTCACTGCTGCTGTCAAAGAAACTGCTTCTTTGAATTAGTTACCATTTAAACATACATAACACCCAAAACATAATTTTTACTAACTATTTCAATAGCTAATCTTAGCCATATCATTTGAACATGCTCAAAATGATTAAGACTCTATACATGCCATAACTTTAAACATTTTGAAAACACATAATACCGAGATGGTTGTGATAGTGTGATACGAGCTCCGACGATCCCCAATTCGAGCAAGCTCAAAACACTATAAAACAAAGGAAAGAAAGAAAGGTGTAAGCTATAAATAGCTTAGTAAGTTACATGTAAAAAATAATTATTCATTTAATAATTAACACTTTTAACATATAACTAATCAAAACATTTCTTAGCAATTTCAATCACTTACACATGCACAATCTTACCAATTCACTTACATATACATTTTCACACTTAACATTTATCACATATGCTCAATTCTTTCAATTGTACCTGCATGCACACTTCATTTCATATTCACTTTAACCCATCATTAATCCCGTTGAACACTCGGAATATACACAGATACGTAGAGATTTAGCACATAAGTGCAACACTGATATGTAGCCGAAGCTACCACTGTTATGTAGCCGAAGCTACCACTGAAATGTAGCCGAAGCTACCACTGATCAATAACACTGAAAATGTCCACGGGCCTGCTCACACAAGCTGTCAGGTGTCTGCAACACATGCTAGATCACCCAGCACCCGGGACTCACTGTAACACTGTAACACTGATCTCTAGTGACATGTCACTTGTATCCACTTCTATTCCTAACTTCAACCGGGAATTTACACTGAACACTTTATTTTCAACACTTTAACACTTGAATAATTCATGAATAATTTTCCTTCCACATTGAATATTAATTCACATATAAAATATAATTCACAATTTATAAAAATATAACTATTATTTACACGTAACTTACCTCGGATGCAAAACGACCATTTTTGTAATTTATTCGATAACTTTCTCTTTTCCCCGATCACTTCCACTATTTCTTCTTTCTTGATCTATATTAACACAATTTAATACATTTTATCAATATTCCATTCAAATACAATTCATACACAACATTTTGGCAAATTTACATTTTTCCCCATAACTTTTCAAAAATTCCACTTTTGTCCCAAAGCTCGTAAAAATAAAATTCACTAAATTTTTAAATTTCAAACTTCACTAAATCATATTTCATGCACATAACAGCCCTCAATTTCACAAAATCACAACTTTATGCACACTTTACCATCTTTCACAATTTAGCCCTTTTTCAACATTTTCATCAAAATTCATCTAGTAAAACTTGTAATTAACATTTCAAACATTCATTATCTAACATCACTAATCAATTTACAATTACATCATGAATGGGTCAATTTTTAAACTTTAATTTCATTTAAATTAAATAGTAGAAACATGAAATTCAAACATCAATAAGCATAAAAATACGAAAATAATTAAAAACGGGGCAAGAAATCACTTAAAATTGAGCTTAGGAAGATCAAGAACCCTAGCTATGGTGACATGAATTTTTTTTGGCAGCAAACGTCTGATTTTGAAGAATATGGACACTTATTTTCACTTTATTTTGTCTTTTGTTCACTTTTGACAAAAATGCCCTTGACCTATTACTTAGATATTTTTCTAGAATTACCCTTTTGTGTCCATAACACTAATTTATGGTCTAACTGCCACATAAACACTTCCAATTTCATGCAATAATTCAATTAAGTCATTTAATCACTAATTAGAGACACTTTGCATTTTTCTCAATTTAGTCCTAAAAATTCAATTAGGCACTAAATCATTAAAATTTCCTATCCATATCTTCACACAATATTTCAATCAATCAGTAATTAATAAAAATTTATAAAATTAAATTATTCCACTTCAGATTTGTGGTTACGAAACCACTATTCCGATTAGGCCCTATTTCGGGCTATCACAATTCTCCCCCTTAGGGATTTTCGTCCCCGAAAATCTTACCAGTGAATAAGTTAGGATATTGTTTCCTCATAGCCTCCCCGGTTTCCCATGTTGCCTCTTCCATCCCGTGTCGTTGCCATAACACTTTCACTAAAGCAATTTCTTTGTTTCTCAACTGTTTCACTTCTCGTGCCAAGATTCGAATCGGCTCTTCTTCGTATGTCATATCCGATCGAATTTCCACTTCAGTCGGTGAAATCACATGCGATGGGTCCGATCGATATCGCCTCAACATAGAAACATGAAACACATTATGAATTCTTTCCAATTCCGGTGGTAAAGACAATCGATAAGCCACTGGACCAATTCTTTCTATCACTTCATACGGACCAATAAATCTTGGACTTAATTTACCTTTACGGCCAAATCTCAGAATTTTCTTCCATGGAGACACTTTCAAAAATACTTTATCACCCACTTGAAACTTAATCTCTTTTCTTTTCAAATCCGCATACGACTTCTGTCGATCCGATGTAGCTTTCAAACAATCACGGATTATCTTCACTTTTTCTTCGGTTTCCTTTACTAAATCGACTCCATGTAACTGATTTTCATTAAGTTCAGTCCAATATAATAGAGTCCGACACTTTCGTCCATACAATGCTTCATAAGGTTCCATTTTTATGCTCGATTGATAACTATTATTATAAGCAAATTCCACCAAAGGTAAATATCTTTCCCAATTACCTTCAAATTCCAATACACAACATCTCAACATGTCTTCGAGTATTTGAATTACTCTTTCAGACTGTCCATCGGTTTGGGGGTGAAATGCTGTACTAAAATTCAATTTAGTACCCAATGCCTCTTGTAATTTCTTTCAAAACCATGAAGTAAACAATGGATCTCTATCAGATATAATAGATATGGGCACACCATGTAATCGGACTATCTCAGCAATATACAACTCAGCTAACTTGTCAAGTGAAAAACTCATTCGTACAGGAATGAAATGAGCTGACTTAGTCAATCGATCAACTATTACCCAAATTGAGTCTTTCCTTTTCGGTGACAATGGCAATTCGGAAACAAAATCCATAGTAATTCTATCCCACTTCCACTCGGGCACCATAATAGGCTGAAGTAACCCTGAAGGTACTTGGTGTTCAGCTTTTACTTGTTGGCACACAAAACACTTTGTCACATACTCGGAGATATCCCGTTTTATACCCGGCCACCAATATAATTTCTTCAAATCATTGTACATTTTTACACTACCGGGGTGAACTGCCAAACGACTATCATGTGCTTCTTACAAAATTTTCTGAATTAAATCAACATTTTTCAGAACACTTATTCTGTCACGAAACATTAAACATCCATCTGAATCAATCCGAAAATCAGAATTATCGTCCATTGCACACTGAGTTTTTTTTCTTTACAATTCATTATCCACTTTTTAAGCCTCACAAATTTCTTGAAGAAACAATGGTCTAGCTTTTAACTCTGCAAACAATGATCCATCTTCAGTCAATGTTAATCTCGTATTCAAAGCTCTCAAAGCAAAGAGAGACTTTCTGCTCAAAGCATCAGCAACTATATTGGCTTTTCCCGGATGATAATCTATCACAAATTCATAATCTTTCATCAATTCCAACCATCTTTGTTGCCGCAAATTTAGATATTTTTGTGTCATAACATATTTCAAACTTTTATGATTTGTAAAAACACGACATTTCTCACCATATAAATAATGACGCCAAATCTTCAAAGCAAAGACAATAGCAGCCAACTCTAAATCATGGGTAGGATAATTTCGTTCATGTGGTTTCAATTGTCGAGAAGCATATGCTATCACTTTTCCTTCTTGCATCAATGCACATTCAAGCCCATTTAATGACGCGTCACTATAAATAACAAATTCCTTTCCTGACTCAGGTGGCACTAACACTGGTGCCTCAGTTAAATACTTCTTTAATTTCTCAAAACTTTGTTGACACTCCTCGGTCCATTCGAACTTAACATCTTTTTGCAACAATTTTGTCATCGGTGAAGCTATCATCGAAAAAACTTCTACAAATCGACGGTAATATCCTGTTAAGCCCAGAAAACTCCTAACTTCAAATACATTTCTTGGAGGCTTCCATTCAACTATTGCCGATATCTTATTCGGATCCACTCGAATGCCATCTCCCGAGACAATATACCCCAAAAATCCAACTTCATTGAGCCAAAATTCACTTTTGCTAAATTTAGCAAACAATTTCTTTTTTCGCAGAGTCTGTAGCACAATTCTTAAATAATCGGCGTGCTCAGCTTCATTTCGGGAATAAATAAGAATATCATCTATAAACACCACCACAAATTTATCCAAATAGGGGCCGAAAAATCTGATTCATCAAATCCATAAAAATAGCTGGAGCATTAGTCAGACCAAAAGGCATTACAAGAAACTCATAGTGACCATACCGGGTTCTGAAAGCAATCTTTGGCACATCTGACTCTTTAAACCTCAATTGGTAATATCCGGATCTCAAATCAATTTTGGAAAACACTGTGGCATCCTTTAACTGATCAAACAAGTCATCTATTCAGGGCAATGGATACTTATTCTTTACTGTCACTTTGTTAAGTTGACGATAATCAATACACAATCTCAATGTCCCATCCTTTTTCTTCACAAATAGCACGAGAGCACCCCACGGAGAATAACTTGGTCTTACAAATCTTTTTTTTGTCAACTCTTGTGATTGCGCTTTTAATTCTTTTAGTTCAGTTGGTGCCATTCTGTAGGGAGCAATCGATATTGGAGCAGTACCTGGCATTACTTCAATACCAAACTCTACTTCTCTAATCGGAGGCAAACCTGGCAACTCTTTTGGGAACAGATCCAAATATTCACATACCACTAGCACTGATTCGATCTTTGTTTCAGACACTTTTGTATTCAACACATAAGCAAGATATGCTTTACAACCATTTTTCAAACATTTCTGAGCAGACATGGCAGAAATCACAATTGGCATCACATTTGACTTATCTGTTTCAACCCGAAGAACTGTACCACTACTACACTTCAACTCAAGAATTTTCTGACTGCAATCTATCTTGGCTTTATGTAATGTCAACCAATCCATTCCCAAAATAACATCAAATTCATCAAATGACAACAACATTAAGTTGGCAGGGAAACACTGACCTTGTATCATCAAAGGACAATTTTTGCATATTTTATCAACTATCACATGCTTGCCTAAAGGATTCGACACTTTAACCACATACTCAGTCAATTCAACACACAAATTCTCATCAGACACTAAATTTATGCATACATACGAGTGAGTAGAACCAGGATCAATCAATGCAAGAACATTAGTGTCGTAGAGAGAAAATATACCAGTGATCACTTCAGGGGAAGATGCTTCCTCTCTAGCTCGGATGGCATAAGCTCTCGCTGGATCACTCACTTCAGATCTTACAGTAGTGTCTTTTGTTACACCTTTACCACTAGTTCCAGTCCCCACATTTCTCGGTGGTCTTCCTCTAGTAGTCACACTGCTCGATCTCACATTCTGAAACTTTTTTTATCTCTTCTCTTTTCGGACAATCTTTCACAAAATGATCTTGAGATCCACATTTAAAACATGCTCGGCTGATTAAATAATATTCCCCCAAATGTCATTTTCCACAATGTTGACATTCCGGTCTAGTAGGTTTAACACTACCTACACTTGCCATAGAAGTCGCCTGAGCTTTAGAACCTGAATATTGTCTTCCTCGATCTCTTTAAAAATGCACACTAGAAACATTCAATCGAGTATTCATTTCTCTAGACTTCTTCACTTGAAATTGAAATGACTTGCCCATTGATATTTTTCTTGCATCTCTTGTTTCACTTTCCACCTTTCTTTTCTCTTTGTTAAATTCTTCAGCCTTGATAGCTCTTTCAACTAGTACCACTAACTCTTTAATTTCAAGAATTCCCACTAGCACTCGGATATCCTCGTTTAATCCATCTTCAAACCTTTTGCACAATGTAGCTTTATTAGATACACACTCTTGGGCATACTTGTTTAATTTGACAAATTCTCGTTCATATTCGGCTACCGTCATGCGCCCTTGTTTCAATTCAAGAAACTCTTTTCTCTTTTGATCAATGAGACACTGACTCACATACTTCTTCCGGAATTCTTCTTGAAAGAAATCCCATGTAACTTTCTCTTTAGGCACCACTGACACTAAAGTTTTCCACCAATTATAAGTCGAATCCCTCAACAATGAGATAACACATTTGAGACTTTCTTCTGGAGTACAAGATAATTCATCCAACACTTTGATGGTATTATCAAGCCAGAACTCTGCTCTTTCAGGATCATCATTTACATTAGCTCGGAACTCTTCGGGTCCATACTTTCTAATTTTGTCCACTAGAGGCTTTGACAATCTCAACACTTCAGTTTGTTGAGGAGCTATGGGAACAGCTTGAGGAATAGGAGGGGGCGGAGGAGGTTGAACATTAGGATGAATTCTAACAAACTCAGTGTACCAATTACTCATCATATGGAGAAAAGCTTCCCGAGCCTCATCTCCTTGACACTGAGTCTCGGGTCGACTTTCAACTGGCAAGTTACTTTGAGCATCATCAGTTGTATCTCGATTAGAATCCATTACTATAAAAAAAACATTTTAAGATGTCAGGAGTCGTCACACTATCATTATTCAATTATGGCATGTATAGATAGTCTATTACACTCGCTACATTAGTCCGAGAATCGACTAAACCGTAACTCTGATACCACTAAATGTAACACCTCTTACCCAAGACTGCCGCCGGAATCGAGTACGAGATGTCATCCAATTTAACTTACCAATTCGAAGCATAAAAATTTGCTTTTAAAATTAAATTCACTGTTCACAACAAAACTATCCACCTGTGTAACTGTCACTAATTTAATTATAACTCAAGTTACGAGACTCAAAACTTAAATCCGTAAATTTTCCCTAAAACTAGACTCACATTCCTACTTACCATAAAATTTTCAGAATTTTGACTTAGCCAATTAGTACATTTTATTCATTAAAGTATCCCCTATTTCATAACTCGACAGGTCTAACCTCTTGGCACTAAAAATCAATTATCTCATTATACAAAATTCTTATATGGTTACCGTTTGTTTATTTTGAAAATTTACTCACTAAGGAATCTAGACATATAAATTATGACCTATAATTCTTTCTGTGCAATTTATAATGATTTTCTAAAGTCAGAACAGGGGACTTTAAAAACCATTCTGACCCTGTCACACTAAAATTCAATTATCTCAAAATATAAAATTCCTTTGCCTACACCGTTTCTTTTATGTAAAAATAGACTTGATAATATTTAATTATATATATCATTCACTCTCTAATTCCATTTCTACTATTTATGGTGATTTTTCACATTCACATCATTGCTGTTGTCAAAGAAACTGCTTCTTTGAATTAGTTACCATTTAAACATACATAACACCCAAAACATAATTTTTACTAACTATTTCAATAGCTAATCTTAGCCATATCATTTGAACATGCTCAAAATGATTAAGACTCTATACATGCCATAACTTTAAACATTTTGAAAACACATAATATTGAGATGGCTGTGATATTGTGATACGAGCTCCGACGATCCCCAATTCGAGCAAGCTCAAAACACTATAAAACAAAGGAAAGAAAGAAAGGTGTAAGCTATAAATAGCTTAGTAAGTCACATGTAAAAAATAATTACTCATTTAATAATTAACACTTTTAACATATAACTAATCAAAACATTTCTTAGCAATTTCAATCACTTACACATGCACAATCTTACCAATTCACTTACATATACATTTTCACACTTAACATTTATCACATATGCTCAATTCTTTCAATTGTACCTGCATACACACTTCATTTCATATTCACTTTAACCCATCATTAATCCCGTTGAACACTCGGAATATACATAGATACGTAGAGATTTAGCACATAAGTGCAACACTGATATGTAGCCGAAGCTACCACTGTTATGTAGCCGAAGATACCACTGAAATGTAGCCGAAGCTACCACTATTATGTAGCCGAAGCCACCACTGAAATGTAGCCGAAGCTACCACTGATCAATAACACTGGAAATGTCCACGGGCCTGCTCACACAAGCTGTCAGGTGTCTGCAACACATGCTAGATCACCCAGCACCCGGGACTCATTGTAACACTGATCTCTAGTGACATGTCACTTGTATCCACTTCTATTCCTAACTTCAACCGGGAATTTACACTTAACACTTTATTTTCAACACTTTAACACTTGAATAATTCATGAATAGTTTTCCTTCCACATTGAATATTAATTCACATATCAAATATAATTCCAATTTATAAAAATATAACTATTATTTACACATAACTTACCTCGGATGCAAAACGACTATTTTTGTAATTTAGTCGATAACTTTCTCTTTTCCCCGATCACTTCCACTATTTCTTCTTTCTTGATCTATATTAACATAATTTAATACATTTTATCAATATTCTATTCAAATACAATTCATACACAACATTTTGGCAAATTTACATTTTTCCCCATAACTTTTCAAAAATTCCACTTTTGTCCCAAAGCTCGTAAAAATAAAATTCACTAAATTTTTAAATTTCAAACTTCACTAAATCATATTTCATGCACATAACAGCCCTCAATTTCACAAAATCACAACTTTATGCACACTTTACCATCTTTCACAATTTAGCCCATTTTCAACATTTTCATCAAAATTCATCTAGTAAAACTTGTAATTAACACTTCAAACATTCATTATCTAACATCACTAATCAATTTACAATTATATCATGAATGATTCAATTTTTAAACTTTAATTTCATTTAAATTAAATAGTAGAAACATGAAATTCAAGCATCAATAAGCATAAAAATACGAAAATAATTAAAACGGGGCAAGAAATCACTTACAATTGAGCTTAGGAAGATCAAGAACCCTAGCTATGGTGACATGAATTTTTTTGGCAGCAAACGTCTGATTTTGAAGAAGATGGACACTTATTTTCACTTTATTTTGTCTTTTATTCACTTTTGACAAAAATGCCCTTGACCCATTACTTAGATATTTTTCTAGAATTACCCTTTTGTGTCCATAACACTAATTTATGGTCTAATTGCCACATAAACACTTCCAATTTCATACAATAATTCAATTAAGTCATTTAATCACTAATTAGACACACTTTGCATTTTTCTCAATTTAGTCCTAAAAATTCAATTAGGCACTAAATCATTAAAATTTCCTATCCATATCTTCACACAATATTTCAATCAATCAGTAATTAATAAAAATTTATAAAATTAAATTATTTCACTTCGGATTTGTGGTTACAAAACCACTATTCTGAATAGGCCCTATTTTGGGCTATCACACATCCAAAAGAGAACCTCTCTTCAACGAAATAGTCATACATTTTTCCCTTCTATGACCAAGTTGCCTCCGCTGCAAACGAGTTGACTTCGACTCTGTAATGGATGAGGGACGTCTAATTTCATCGGTCACTGTAGAACCTTCCAGAATATAAAGATTGTTGGTTCTTTTACCTTTTAACCAAATGAGCTCCATGAGATACTTTAATGTCGCTCGACTCGATGTTGATTCTGTATCCTTTTAAGTCTAAAATACTCAAGGAGATGAGATTCTTTCGTAAATTAGGTACATACCTGACATTTGAGAGTGTCCTAATCGTTCCATCGTGTATCCTAATTTTAAAAGTACCAATACCAATTACCTTACTAAATGAATTATTTCCCATGTGTACAACTCCACCTTCAACCAAACTGTATGTGAAGAACCATTCTCTATTGGGACACATGTGGAAAGAACATTCTTAATCTAAGATCCACTTGGATGTGAGCTTGGAATTATCGCTAGTTGACACTAACAAGAAATCATCACCGCTTTCATCAGCCAAATTAGCACTAGCTACATTTTCCTCGTTACTCTCAGCAGCTCTTTTATTTCGCAATTTATAACAATCTGCTTTGACGTGACCTAACTTTTTACAATAGCGACACATTTTGTCTCGTTTCTCTGATTCTACCAAAACAGAAGCTTGCCTATCTGCCTTGCTATCCAAACCAAACTCATTGTTAAGTTTGTCTCTACTCAACAAATGACCATTTACATCTTCGAACGAGAGTTTTTCTCTGCCATAAATCAGGGTCTTCCTGAAAGACTTGTATGATTGGGGTAAAGAGCACAATAATAACATAGTTTAATCTTCAATGTCAATATGAACCTCAACGTTCTTTAAATCATTTAAAGGAGTAATGAATTGACTGATGAGATCTCTAAGAAGCTCACCTTCGTTCATGCGAAATGTAAATAGACGTTGTTTCAACACTAAACGGTTAGCCAAAGACCTAGTCGCATAAAGAGTTTCTAACCTTTTCCACAAGGCGGATGAGGTCTTCTCCATCAATACCTCCTGCAATACGGTATTCGCAAGGCATAACTGGATTGCAAACAAGGCCTTTTCATCAAGCTCTTCTTATTTTTTTGGTTTAGATTCTTAGGCTTTTTCCCGGTAACAACCTTTTTCAAGTCGGTTTGAACTAGAATTGCCATCATCCAAACTGCCATATCTGAATGGGCTGATATATGAAAATTGAGCTAGCTCTGATATCACTTGTTAGGATCGACTCGGTTAAGCAACAAGTAAAAAAATAGAGAAATAAATTGAGAAATTGAACACACAAATTTAACGTGGAAAAACTCCTCCAAAGAGGATAAAAAACCACAGGCAAAATAATTTTACTATAATGGAAAAAAAAACAAAGATTACAAAATATAGAAATAAAAACTAAACCCCGAAAAATCGAAAATAAAGAACCCTCAAAACAACAGAAAATTCTCTAAATGTGTTATGAGTTCTAATCTCTAATGGGTGTATTTTCTAAGGTTGTAAAAGAACCTATTTATAGGCTAAATTAGTAAGTCAAATAAACTATGCTAATAAATGCTAAATATATTACACTAATAAATACTAAATCTTCTAGAAAGAAAATATATTTTGTTTAACTTGACTTGCAAGTAATCTCTTAGAATTTGAGTCACACAACTCTCACAGTTTCAACAAAAGGGAAAAATAAAATAAGATTGCAAACTTATATTATGTAGGATCCAGATAGGAATTGGCATATTGGAGCAATGGCCACGTTGATTGACAACCTTGGATTTACTCAGTTGCTGACCATGTCAAATCCTCCATTGATTTCAATATCTCATTTCATTCAACAGTCAGGATTGAAGATAATCTTCGTATTTGAGAAAATCTTAAAATCCCTTTCATTTTCATTTTCTGGGTTTTGGTTTGAAGATAGGGTAAGTTTTAATGGTGCTTGCAGGAAAAAGTGGAGATAGAGGCAAAGGTGATAGCAGAGAAAGGAAAACTTTCACTGGTGGTGGTGGTGGAAATTAGAAGAAAACGAAAGAATGAGCTAGTTGCTTTGGGTAAACAATGGATGGCCACAACTAAAGATAGCATCAACGTAGCCCAACTAAGTAAGCTTTGAAACTTATGTTTATCTAAGCTGGATTTGAAATTTTTGTTCTTATGATCAAATGAAGGCATTCATATAGACAAATTGCTTGTCATTTGAAATGCTTTTTCTCGGTTTTGAAGCTCTGATGAGACGTATTCTAATCGCTTCATTTTTAATTATAGGAGCAATTCAATAAGAAGCAATGCTATTTATCCATTCTAATATTAAAACTAACAAAAATAAACTTAAATATGCATGGTTAATCATGTTGACAACTTAAGTTTCTTAGTCCAAAATTCGCATATCTTTCAACTCGATTATCCGTTTTCAATTTCGTCTTCACCAGAATGCTCACTACTTCACAAGCTACTATTTAACACTAATATTACACAAAGTGGCCAAGTTTCTCTACTTCCCCTTCACCATGGCCAAATGAACCAAGTAAACTTTTCATCCATTTTTATTTCTTTTTTTTTCACACTTCTAACAAGCTAGAATTCATCTCTTAATCATTTCCTATCTAAAAATATATCTACTTCACTTAAGTTTTCCAAGCTTCCATCAATGTCCTTTAATGACAACTTTCAAAATACTTGATAAAATAAAAAAAAACTATTGGTATATATATATGTAAAGCAAGCATTAAAAATTCAAAATCTAAAAATAATTTGAAGAAAAAACCATACCTTATACTTGAACTTGAAGGAAAATAATTGAAGCAATTTTTTCTCTTCCCCCATCCTTTTTATGTGAAAAAGAGGGAAAGATGAGTTCAATATTTCTCTCTTTTCTCTTTTTTATGTATTATAATATTAATTAATAAAATATTTTTGCTTATTAAAATATTTTTACTTAATAAAAAATTATTTAAAAGCCATCATGAAACCATTTATTTTTTGTAATGGTAAAATTACCATTAAGTCCTTTCCATCAAAATGAAAATAGGATAATTGCACTTTAGTCTCTATACTTTTCTAACTTATTCAATTTAATCTCTAAACTCGATACCAGATTTTTAACTTAATCACATGCTCCTACTAATAATCCTCTATGTTTTCATGTCTAACAGTTTCTTCTAAAAACGATCACAATTTCTTATACTACTATTTATTTATAGATCACTTATTCAAGGACTTCTACTATAAATATTCTTCTTCTCTCTGTCTTTTTTTTTTTTAAAAAACGTGGGGATGTTACTGCTTGTGAGCTGCTCGAGTTAAGTATTACTAAGCTCAAATTTGACTTGACCGATAGCTCGAGCTCGACTCAATAATTACCAATTGAATTCAATTTTTTTCGAGTCTAACTCAAGTAGTTTGTGAGCACCAGTGTCTCATTTCACCTCTACTTAGGGACGAAGCTAGAGGTGTATCTTTGGAAGGTGCAAAATTAAATTATAAAATTTTAAAGGGGTCAAAGTACAATTTTAGCTTTGTATATGCTTGCTATTTTAAAAATTTAAAGGTATTAAACTAAAAAAAGTTTCATCTTTGGGGGGTCAAAGTGTATTATTACTATTAACAGACTTATAATTTTAAAAGCTTCAAGAAACTAAAATGGTAGTTTTCAATGGGGGGCATAGGCCCTTGATTGCCCCCTTAATGCCATCCATGTAACTACTAGTTTGTACTATATGTATCAATTGTAGATTTAGTCTATACTCTCCAATTAGATCATTCTAAATCATTACTGTTCAATTTTTGAAATTTCAATCTTGACGCAAATGACAAGTGTTAATCCATTAATTGAAATTTTAATGAGTAATATGTCAAAATAACAAGTTGACATGATATTACACATATGATAATATGTTTGTCGCATTAGAGTTTGGCAATAGCAAAACTTAACTTAATGAGTTTAGCAATTATCGTTTGATGGGGCTTGAAATTTTAAAATTTAAAAAGTACAAAGATTAAAAATGACTAAATTAAAGTATATAAATTAAATCAACAACTTCCACAAAATAAGGGACTAACAACATAGTTCAGGCTTTGTGAATTGATGAGACTAGTGTCACGGGCCGCAGTTCAAAGTTTGTGACCATCGCACACAATGCATCCCATGGAGGTCTATCATTGACATAGGGATCATTTGACCCACGAGAGCTGGCCCAATTCAAATAGCTATTGGAGAAGCCTGTCAAATTGAAGCTTGTGTGGCCTAATGATATAGATATGGAAAGATAAACTACCTTGGTAACTAAGAAAACTAATCTTAGAAGATTGAGGGGAATTATATCTTATAAGATTTGATTTGATTTGATTTGATTATGTAATCTTGTAAATCTCTTAATTTAAGGGATAGACTAATCTCGTCTGTCCATATAACTTGATCTAGATCTTTAATTTTGGGGGAGGTCAACTATAAATAGAGAGTTTCCCCTCACTTGTAACTCACTTAATTATTTCATTGTTTCTTGTATTCTTTGATAGAAAGTAATACAATATAGAGCATTTACTCAAACACCTCTCGTGCATAATTTTTTGTGGCTTTTTGTTCTTTTGTGCCTTCTTTTGACTAGAGTTGCTTCCGTTATATAAATTGGTACCTTGGAGGAATTTTTTGTGAATCCTCAATTATTTGGTAGTTAGGCTGACTTAGGCATGTTTGGAACGAAAGGATCGCCTAAGGCCGCATGGCTTACATGACTAAGTTCTAGCCTCATGACACTAGTAGCATGTCCACTTCTGCCTTCACTAAACTTCTTTTTATGAAAGAAAAAAAAACAAATGTAAATATTCTAATTGATTGGATTGGTAAAAGGCAGATAATGTTGTATCTATCTTATAAATGATTGCATCTCTTGTGTTTTGTTTTGCTAATATCAATATGAGTTGTATGTTCCATTTTTCGAGAAAAGAAAAGGTAAAAAGGTGTTATTAGGCCCTGTACTTCTATAAAGTTTGATATTTAGTCCATATACTTGTAAAAGTTGAAAATTCAATCCTGTTGTTTTTTCAATTTAAAAATCTTAGTTTAATCATTATCGTTATTGAAAGTTTCTATTAAAAATTTTTAACTTAACATATTTATTTTCTGTTACTCGTATGAGATGTCCTATGAGAGTAGCTTAATCAACATGCCAATTTGACAAATGTTAATAGAAAATACTTATAATTTTAATGATTGGACTTAATTTTTAACTTTTTAAATATAGAGATTAAATTTTAAACTTTTTCGAAGTACAGGGACTAACATCATATTTTGACCAGAGAAAAACATTTTAAAGTTTTGCCTAGAATGAATAAATTATTATAAAATTAAGTGGTGCCTGTGTCACCTGTTCTTTCAAGGGCCCAACCAAAGGGCATTAATAATAGAAAGTCAACATATTTTGGATGCTGGGGGTCTGAAAATGGAAGAAGATGCTATCCTACAAAAATCCCTGAAATGGTTGCGAGATCTATCTAAAGGAAACATAAGCCACGAGCTGGAGGCACTCACTCTTGAAGGACTGCAGATTGTCCATGCCCAAAAGGGTTCCATACACTGCAATTTCATCGTTCCCACTCGTGCTTCAGTAACCAAAATCTCAATCTTCTTTTGACTTATGTATATTGCTGTTCTCTCATCATCTGTCTTAACGAGAGCTCAAAATCCGCAGGATCCAGATGGGAATTGGCATGTTGGAGCCATGGCCACGTTGATTGACGACGTTGCCGCGACGGCAATTTACTCCGTTGTCGACCATGTCAAACTCTCCCTTGATTTCAGCATTTCATTTTATTCAACGGCCAAGATTCAAGTTAGTCTTCTCATATCGTGAAATCTTAAGTTCCTTTTCCTGTGATTTGGTTAGAAGATAAGGTTTAATGGGGGTATGATGCAGGAAGAAGTGGAGATAGAGGCAAAGGTGATAGGGGAGAAGGGAAGGCTTACACAGGTGGTAGTGGAGGTTACAAGGAAAGGAAACACAGAGCTAATTGCTTTGGGTAAACAATGGATGGCCTCCGATAAAAAAGGAATGAAGCCATCCCAAGTGAGTAGTAAGCTTTGAAACTTTACTTTGCTCTGTTTTCCTGATGAACTGATGCCACTGCCCATTCTTCTATGAATACTGGTTTGGAAGGCTTTTTGCTCATTTCATCTCAGGGCATTCGAATACTACTCCCAATTGGGTTACTTTTTCTGGGTTTTGGTTTAAATTGAAGAAAGCTTCGAATTAATAATTATGAAGAATTGAAAGAGACACATGGTTGCTGCTGGATTTCTCAGAAGTTGTCTTTTTATGTACATAATCTGTGTTTTATATTTCCATTGCATCCACACAACATTTAATCTCGGCTAATTTTTTCAATTCGGTTCCTTAATTTTTTTTCTTTTATACATTTGTTGACTTTTTCTCAAGTTCACTATGATATTGTTTCATGTCTTCATTTAATTTTTTATTATAAAAAACTATAATCTTTTAGTTGATGAGTTCTTGTAATATCAGAGACTCACGTCATTGCATACACCAAAGTTACGAAAATTTCAAGTTTTAAAATTAAGATTAAGGTAAACAAGTTCAAAAATTAAATTAAAAAAAATTATCAAGTTCATACACTAAATGTTGCATAATAAAAGGTCCAAAGCCAGTACAACCCATCAAAGTGCTTGAATCGTAGAATCTAACAAGAAGTTTGGTTTGTGACCGTGCCGCGTACGACCGTCGAGAAGAGAATTAGCACAAAATATAATGATTTAAAAGCGGTTTTTATTGCAAGTGGGATATGTCAGTTGTAATATTTATAAGTGTTACAATGGAACACTTCGAGTATTTCAAGGATCGAACCTAAGGAATTGCCAAATTGATAAATGCATTTATCAAGTTAATTACAAGTTAAGCAATTATTAATCTATCGAGTCGGAAATTATTAGTGGAAATATAAATTTAAATTGTTAATAAACTAAATTTAAACTACCAATTAAACAAATTAAGCTAAACTTTCTTCCTATTGTTTTAAACAATGTAAATGATTAAAATGATGCCCGATTGATTCGTTAATCATTAACTAAGCTAATAAACCTATACCGATTATATTATTTACCGCTCTTAGTTGGGAATCTCCTCTTGGTCTCATCTTAGACTAAAATATACTACCTAAGCTCTCCTCTCCGGTCTCACCTAGGCATGTAAATCTTCTCTCGGTCTCACTATTCGGCACAATTATATCGAACTATCTAATGATAAACGATCTTTTCAATCTCTTTTATCTAGATTTTTCACTAGAGACGTCAATTCTAGCGTATGAAGTATTTCGATATAAAAGAATAACCAAGCAATGAAGCATAGACATTAACTTAATCTAACAATAAATTCATCAATTAACCAACAAGCAATATCAACACATAAGAAAGCTTAACATCCAAATAGACATTCCATCAAATACTTGATATGCATAATTTAAAGGTAAGGATAAAAAATCCCCATGAAGCTGTGGAGTCATTTGCACCCAAAAGCTCGATCCATCTCCATCTAAAAAGTCTTTAACAAAAAAATAGAATAAAATCTATTCTAAAAAGAGAGAGAATAAGTAATCAAAAAATAAGAAGCGAAAAAGAAAACAAAAAGAAACCTAATCTAAATATGCTATTCTTTCAAGTACAATATGTTAATCTTATTTAACAATTTTGAAAGTAAATAAAAGACTAAAATTAATCATTAAACCAACCACTAGAGTGGGAGAAAATTACAATTCCAATAAATACAAACAATTATAGGAATCATAAGTAGAAAATAATAGTAGTATTTAAATTCTAAGAAATTATATCATATATACAAGATATATAAATAATTTCAAAATTAAACATATTTTTTTAAAAATTTAATTGTTTTCATTTAGTTTTGAAATCAATCTTAATTTCCATAATAAATGAACTCCATTGGTTTCATAGATCTACAAAATTTTAAGGTTTTTATTTATTTATTAAAATTTGACCATAACCTGGCTAACATGCAATCATAAAAATGAATAATTGAGGTTTTACAGATTTCATAAGCTTTTGCAAACAAAACATATCGATTAAAATTACATTAAATGTCGATTGAGTTTTAACTCGATTGATATGGGCATTAATGTTAATATAGAAGGACGAGGATTTGAGTGCGCTAAAATGTATTATCCTCCTATTTATCGGTTGGGGAGAGGTTGTGGGTAGTTTTAAGCATTGTATCAAAGAGGACAAATATGATCAAAACTTATAATGAGGTTGTTCAAAAAAAAAAATCAAACGAATCACTTCATTAAGGCTCCGTTTGTTTCACTAAAAATGACTTCTGGAAAATGATTTCTGGAAAATGACTTACTTTTCTGGAAAAGTTAATATTTTCTGGTGTTTGGATGAATCTGTATAAAATATTTTCTTTTGCTTGGTAGGTTCTTTAAAAATATTTCATAAAAGTCGTTTTCAATTAAACAAACATACATTTGGGATTTTTTTTTATTTTTTCATTATTTAATTGAGTTTATTTTATATCTATAATTTTATATTTTACATTGTTTTTACATATATTAAAAATATTTTGTTAAATTTAGGTTCATTGCAACGATTATTTTTTAGTTACATGACTACCAACTGAGTATTTTTTTATTTAAAAATGTGACTTTAACAAAATTGACAAAAAAAAATCAACAATGTCGCAATTGGACTTGATTTTCAAATCTGGAAAGTAGAGGGACTAAATTCTTGAAAATAAAAGTACAGAAACTAAATTGCAAATTTGTGAAGAGTATATAGACTTATGACATATTTTAACATTTATACTACAAAACATTTATTATTAATATATTTATAATTGTAATAAATATTTAGTATTAAAATATTAATATTGATATTTTCAATAATACGTGAATAATATTATTTAAAATTATTATTTTTAAAATTTACTATTAAAATAAAATTTAAATATTAAATAATTTATTAAAAATAATAAATTATATTAATAATTTATTATATGACTAAATATAAATAATTAAATACGTATGCTTAATAATATTAAAAAATATAGTATTTTATATTAATATTTTAAATATTTTTAAAAGTAAAAATAAATTTTATTATCAATATAATAATATTAAACTTCATTTAAGTTAATTTTTATATAAAAGTAAATTTATCTATTAATAAGCTCTTTTCCGGAAAATGACTTACGCTTTTCAAAAGGGTAAGTCATTTTACAAGGAAAAAAGCTTATTTTCCGTTGACCTGTAAGCCATTTTCCGTTGACCAAGCTGTTTTCTGTGAAACAAACACAGGAAAATGCAGAAAACATTTTCCGTAAAACCTTTTACATGTAAACAAACGGACTCTAATGTTAATTAATTAGAATTATATAAACTTAGAAGTGCTCATGGGCCAAGTCGGGCCTAAGCATAATATGAACATACTTTATGTTTTTCTATGCCCAACTCGAAATATGGGCTTAAAATTTTGCCCAAACCTGCCCATATTTGCAAAAGACTAACCCAAGCTCATTTTAGGCTCGCCCATATTATATTTTAAAAAAATATTTATTTTATTTTAATATTTAATAATTTAATAATTTTTTATTTATTGAAAATTTTTATATAGTTATCTTAACATTATTTTAATGTTTACATTAGAGTAGTATTATATATTTAGTATAAGTTTATTTTTTTAATGTGTTCTAAATTACATAATATATAAAAATAGCATAATATAGAGTGTTATAAACTTAAAAATGGGTCGGGCTAGGTCAAGCTTGGGCCTTAAATGTTCAAGCCTAAGCCCGACCCATATTTTAAATGGGTCTATTTTTTTTTTACCCAAGCCCATTTTTCGGAATTAATATCTTTGCCCAAACTCTCTCAAATTTCAGATAAACCTTCGGACCTGGACGAATAACCCGACCCAAGAACAAATTTATTATAACTCAACTGCCCTTCTTTAGAATCATGACTATTCTAGTGTAATATTTTTCAATCCAACATGCTTATCGTATCTAACAATTTTAAATGCAAATCAAAGACTCAAATTAATCACTAGACCAACAATGATTTTACTGTAATATAAAATAGTGTGAAAATTTTAATTAGGAATGGCCTAAAAATCTAAAATCGTAAATTATTTAAATATTATTATCTAAATTGGATTTCAAATTAAATATTATTGTCCCTCAACTTTGCAAAAAAAAATGAAATTAAGATTTTAATTATCTGTTATCTAAATCCGCTAATTAAAAAAAACATAGAATCAAAGAAATCATAATTAACGATATATAAGTGCAAAAATAATTTAACAAATATAGCTAAATAGAATTCCAAACAACTTAAACATATAATAATCCCAAACAACTTAAACAATTAAAAGATAGTTTCATAATATAAAAGCAAATCATATTACTTAATTCTACCAACTATGAAAAATCAATCTTCTTCCTATTATATAACAAAAGAAAATGGAAGAATGAAACTGATATTTGAAAGCAAACTTGAGTAGTATTAGAAGCAGTACTTAAGATTAGTGCCAATTACTTCAGGCACTGAGTATGAACAAGGCAGAAAAATAAAGAACACACGATATGTTTACCTAGTTCGATTTCCCTACATCTGGAGAGTCTTGCCCAGAGAGATAATTCACTATCTTAGCAACTCGTACAACAAATGATTTCAACTTCTAACACTCACTAGATTCAACTCATTTTTTTACCTAAGATCTAGACAACTCTCCTCTAAGTTTTCTCTCTGAGAAATACATCACTTTATTTTGCATTCATAAGAAACATTCCTTAATGAAGAAGAATAAGTGCTCCTAGATTAGTACATCACCTATACAAGTCTACTCAATTTATGAGAAATCAAACCTTGCTAACTTACTATATCAATTACAATCAATCTCCTCATAAAACTAGCAAAAAAACTAAGTATAACAAATATCTCCAATGAGCTTAGATAAGTCTTGAATCTTCAAGATATACTTTTTTTTTGTTTTACCTGATTTAATCCAATATAAAAAATTGAGAAGTTGATGTCTTTGAACCAAATCCAAACCAATTGATGCCTTTGATCCAAATCCAAACCAATCTCTAGGACATATTGTTATATGTAGTAGGTTTGCAATCATCCAAAGTATTAGTTAGAATCAAAGCCCAAAGATTTTTGTTTCCAAAATTTTCCAACATAAAAATAGCAATTTTCTGAGTTGAGCAATGTCAGATACTAATTGGCACTAGTCTTTAGCACTGCTCAAAAATTGCCTCAATAGGAAAAATAATAAGCATTACTTCAAATATTTATATATGAAATAATATATTTTACTTTTGAAAATAAATAAAAATATAATAAGAGCATTATTTACCTTATAATTCTTTCTTCAACCTATTTTATGAGCACATCACCTCCAATGTGTCTAAATGGCACATATTTCAATGGTCACTCACCATGCTTTTACTTGTAGTAAAGATTGACTTAGACACAATGGTTGAAATATGAATAGTTAGAAAGTTTTCATACTATATGGCTGAAGACAACACCTGGAGGGCTTGACTCACTTTGCGTTCATGCAAAATGTCATTAGACTCACCTTGAGCTTCATCATTTGTGTGCACCCATAAATAGCATTGAATGTTGACAGTTGGTTAACTACCAAGAATTTCATCATTCCTATGAACATGTTTTTTTCTTTCCTTAAGGGTAACTTGGAGTTTACTTGACCTTTTTACCTTGATAGGTTGATTATGAGGCTAGCTTTCCTCAATTGTTATTTCTTTAATCCCATATGTTGAAAGGCACCCCAACGCAACACTTTTACTATGCTATCGTTATCCATCAAAATCCTTTTCACCTTGTGGTTGGCAATAATGACCATTATCACCAAGGAATCATGATTACCATCATCATAAACCACTACCCCTCTCATCGCTCTCATATAAGCTTACTTTTGATCTATCTTCTTCCCTGGGCCTTTTGAGGGGAGCTTCTATAGACATTATGCTTCTAATATAGGTCTTCCTCCATGTGTTCAAGGTATCCCACTCTTTTTTAGCACTTGCTATCATAAATAGTTCCCTTCAATTACTCTCTATAACTTGTCTCTCTTCTCTTGGATATCTTTTCTTCTCGATATTCTTACTATCTAGGTTTCCTCTTTACAAGTTATCCTAGTAAGCCTTTTCTGATAAATCCTTCTACCCACTCTTTTTTAGCACTTACTATCATAAATAGTTCCCTTCAATTACTCTCTATAACTTGTCTCTCTTCTCTTGGATATCTTTTCTTCTCGATATTCTTACTATCTAGGTTTCCTCTTTACAAGTTATCCTAGTAAGCCTTTTCTGATAAATCCTTCTACCCACTCTTTTTTAGCACTTACTATCATAAATAGTTCCCTTCAATTACTCTTTATAACTTGTCTCTCTTCTCTTGGATATCTTTTCTTCTTGATATTCTTACTATCTAGGTTTCCTCTTTACAAGTTATCCTAGTAAGCCTTTTTTGATAAATCCTTCTATGGTGTCCATCAACATCATGAATTATTTTCATGTTATGCCCTACTTCCCTTAGATATTTGCATCTTTCCTCAATCACATCTAGGTAGGCTAGGGTTTCATTGGCTTGAAGGTTCCCAACCTCCATTCTTGAGGTGACTTAGTTTAATATGTGTACACGAGAAGTATTTAGAGGAGTATATCCTTGAAATATTTTGTATAATAGACCATTCTTTATGTGAACTTCATTGCTTCGCCCTAAAAATTGTTTTCTCACTTGAGATTTTCTTAAGAAGAGTTGCTCTAAGAAGGGTTATCCTCCAATATTAATTTTGAGGTAAGAGTTCCCTCTTTGATCCTCTGAGTGTACCCTAATAGATGCCTATGTTTTTCGTATTATCAACTCCTGATTTTTTTTCTTGTCTCAATTTTTGCAAATCCCTAGCTGAAGGAACTCAATTCTTTAGTTTTCACATAACGATACACCTTTTCATATAGGGTATGTAACACCCCATACATGACCCAATCGTCGAGTCAGAGCTACGACATGCTACAACTATTAATTTAGTAAATTCAAAACATTATACAACATTTAATCATTTAAATACGTAACTAAATAAAATTCGAGTACATAATGTATTACATAATCATTTTTGGGTCCTACATGAGCTTACAAAATCTCTTTTGTTAACCTGAGTTTGAATTAGGACCAATTTGTAAATTTTTAAAAATTTGAGGTCGATGTATCAACCTAACAATCTCCACGTCGTGGCATCGCCAACTCAATCAGTCACATCACGACTTCAACCACACTGACGTTACGACATCACTCACTGTCGGCACTACGTTGCTATGTTGGACGTTTGTGGTGGTGATGAGGTCTCTATTTTTGGCAAAAACACAATTTTTTTCTCCATTTCAATATGTACAATACTACCTATTTGATTTAGACCACCTTATACCATCAAAACCAATTCAAATTCATATCATTTCATGTCAAACAAATCACCTAACTAATTCCAATCACAACCAACTCAAACATGAGCTCAACCTATTCAAAATTAATTAATTTTAATACATCCATCCTATGAATTTTCAATTTGAACAACGAGTCTATTTCAACACATTTCGAAATTTCAATTTCATTTATACCATTTCCCCCGATGAACCCTAGTTAAACATACTTTGATACACGATTAAACTACACCACACCAGTTGCTCATCCGAGAAGAGTATAAATACATCAGGTTACCCGATAAATATATCAGGTTACCCGTCTGAGCTAAACATATATCTCGACACATCAAGTTACATGTTTGAGCTAAGCTACACAATGATTTTAGCTTTTCCTCGATTAACTCCTCTTTAATCCAATTATTGATCTATATAATTATTTTATACAACCAATCAATATCAAACATTTTCATATTATGCCATGACATGAATGAACCTATATAAGCTCATTTTTCAATACCCCTAAAATTTTACATTTTATTCAATTTAGTCCCTAACTTCAAATTCCTAGCTTCGAATTAAAATTTGATTTCATATATGTTCATTAAGGGTCTTATACTTTCTCTTTATAACATAATTTTGTGATAGGTTTTACATTTATTCAATTTGGTCCCTAATGTACAAAGTTAACAATTAAGATAAATTAACCAAAACGGCAAGGGATCAGAAACCTTTCTACAATTAAAAGGAAAGGCTTTCCTTAGGATGGATCCCCCTGTTAACTCTTCTGTAGTCTAGTCATTTTCATAATCTAAGCTTAAAATCTATAATTTCAAGCCTAATTCTTTAAGAAACCAACAATGACAACTTTCTAAAAATTTAATAGTTTTACAAATTGGTACATAGACTAGCTAAATCAAGCTCTCATGACTCTAAATTCATAAAAATTACAATAAAATGGCTTAAATTTACTTACTAATTGATGGTCACATATAGAAGCTAAAAAAAAGGTCTTTTTCCTTCCATGGACGGCATGAAAGAGCTAAAAGATGAAGATGATATCTTTTTTCTCTTTAATTTAACTTATATAGGTTGATGAAGACTTAGTTAACCTAATTTAGTTAACATAATTAAGGTTTAATTAACTTAATTTTAATCTAATCAACTTTAATGGATTCTACTATCACTGTCAACTTTCTCCTATTAAAAAATCGTATAATTGTCATTTAAGACCTTTGGCTATTGTTATTTTAATTTTTAGACCTTTTGTCAATTAAAACTCTATAACAATTAGACTTTTACAATTTAGTCCCTGATCCTTAATTAACTATTAATTTAATATAATTAATCGACCAATTTTTAATATATTTTTATATTATCCTCATAAATATTCATATTTAATACTCACAGGCTCAGTTTACGAAAATGAGATTTTGAAATTGTATTTTTCAGCACCATTGAAAATCAAGTTGTTATAGGGTATATAGCTTTTTTAGGTTGATGCTCTACTAATGCTTACTTTAGATGCTCATAGGTTACTCCAGATTTGAAAGCCTAGACCACCCAATGACCTGTTAATCCTTTAATTCCCTTCATGGCAATGCTAAATCGTTGAATTTACTCCTGTAAACTTTCAGCTTCTTGTTTTACATTGAACAAAGTTGTGGGGCTTTTTTACGGTGTATGTTAACCGAGTGTTGCCTTATAAATCGACGAGCTAGTTCATCAAAATTGCTTATAGACTTTGAAGAAAGTGCTAAATACCAAGTTTCGGCATGCACTTGTAGCGTTAAGGAAAACAACTTGTATTTGAGGGCATCGGAGGCACATATAAATCCCATATAACTTTTATACTAGTGTAGGTTCTCCCTCAGGTCTCTTGTTCCCTTATACATCCCTTTTAGTGGTATAAAAGGAAATGAGGCTAGCTCCAAGGTGTTTGGGAAGCCAACAAATCGTTTGTATACTGGATTAATGAAGTCACTCTTGGTTTTGTCATTACGTTCAAAAGGTTCATTTCTCTCCTCAACGCATCTATTTTTCATTTAAGAATTAATGTAGTCGATGCCATACCCACCCCTTCTAGGTCGCGCCCTACTCACCTTTCTCTCATTCTGTTAGGGTGATCATTACAACTAGTTGTTGATGAGGCTGCATCCTTACGCCCTGGTGCTAAGTCCACCATTTCTAGATTGCTTGTTCCATCCTTAATTTATAAAAGATTTGATCATTCTATTGTACTCTTTTTCTTGTTATTGGTTTCATTTTTATTACAAGAGCTTAAGTTGCTCATGTATTTTAATGTGTTGTTGTGAAAGTATTATTCTACACGATACGGTTCTTGACCTTTTAAAGCTATGCCTTCTATCTACTTTCGGATTATTTTAATAATATCTAGGTGATTGCTTTGCCTAAAGTTGTTGGTAGTATTCTCCTTGACCAAATGGTTGGGCATATTGATTGTAAGCGGCATAAATTTAATATTTCGCCCCTAGTTGTTACTGATATTATTAACCTTGATCATAATCGTATTGTTAGTACTCCTCGTAAATATTTTTGGTTATCTCTGTATCCATACTAGTTACAATATTGGTTTTGGTATTGCTAGACACATTGCTTATAGTTGGCTCCATTTCCTTGCACTTCTTGATGTTTTGGGCTAATTGAACCATAACTTTTCATCTAGTTTCTCACAAGCGGTGTTAATTAAATAACAATTAAATTATACAAAGTGTTGATTGATCCATAACTTTTCGTTTACTTATACACATTTTTAGAAAAACTTTTTGATGTGGAAGGTTTAATATTTTGACAAATGATGCATTCTATGATTGACAAATCGACACCCTACTACTATTGAAATTATGTTGGTCTCGTTTTTGTAATCATGATTTTTTATCTGTTGATTTATAATTAGAGAATATTACATGATAAAATCATTTTTCACTTTTTGAATTATATAAATAATCTATTTTGTCATTTATTTTATTTTATTTTTAAGTCATTACTATTTAATTTCATCTTTTGGCTCATTTTTAATTCTTTTTTTAATCCCATTTTAAAATATTACATAATTTATTTAAAATTTAAGTCTATTTACTATAATTTTTAAATTATTACTATTTTATTTCTCATATAATTTTTATTTTTTAATAATTTACATGCTTACTCTTGTAAATTATTTACATACAACACATATCATAAGAATTATAATGTATCGATTCATTTATATAAAATTACAAAAAAGTGTGGAAATGTTGAAATAAATGATTTTGACAATGATAAATTAATTTTATGATTTAATTTTTAAATATATTATTTTTCAAATGTTGCAATTTTTAAATATATGTTTAAAAAATATTTCAATAGATAAATATAAAAAAAAATTGTGCATCACACGAATATACAAATGAGTATAGTCAACCTTCTCTATAACAACCTCATTTGTCCGCCAAGATTTTGCATGCTGTAGAGAGGTGGTTGTTATACATCTATAACAACATGTTGCTATAAAGAGATAATTGTTTTAAACCTACAAGAAATTCATATAATAAATTTCCATCAAATGAAGAAAGTGAGAATTATGTTAAAAAAAAAAGAAAGTATGAGTCAAATCAACAAATTTAAAAGGTATGTAGCAGGTGCATACATTATTGCTTTTATACATATTTTATTCTACATTCTTTCACATGACTAATCATGTAGTTCATAAATCTAACAAGCTCGACTAATTAGTCTGATTTATCAAATTAAATTAATTAGTTTATCATAAGTTATTAAATTCAAGCAATCAATTTATAAGTTTATGATGTTCCAAATTCATAGTAAAATATTTAATTAGGGAATTTAATAGTTTTTTTTGAATTGGTATATTTAATTACACTCATTAAGATTATTTCATTTAATAAAATACGATTAATTGATTTTTCATATGAAATTTTTAACATTTTATTGAAATAATATTTTAATTAAGATCATTTTTATTTAATAAATTATAGTTAATGGGCTTGCTTATATGAAATAGGTATAATTTTACTTAAAATTTTGGACAATATGCTGTTATAGAGAACTAATTTAATAAAGAATGTACTTTACAACTATAACTGATACTTTTATAAATGAAAAGTTGTTGTACAGAATTAAATAAAATACATAAAAAAGAAGATGATTCTACTATTATAAATAAAATATTATTTTAATAGATGACTGTATTATGACATTCTTTTCCAAAACTTAAATTAATCATTTATCTTAAATCCAACATCAAACAAATAATCCAACCCTTAAATAAATCTAATTTGATTAGGGGTGAGCATTCAATCGAATTGAAAATTTTCGAGTTAATCGAGTTTTCGAATCTCATTTTATCATCCTAACTTTATTTGAAGTTTTCTCGAATCGAGTCGAGTGAGATGAAATTCGATTCGAATCGAATATATTTGTTCGAGTTAAATTTTAAAAAATAATTTTGGGTCCCTGTAACCATTGTCACCCATCGTAATAAAATTTGTCCACCTTAATCAAATTTTTTATTAACTTTCATCACTTCATAATTTATTTATTAATTTTTTATATACTGGTTAGCTTCTTTGCTTGCTTAGTTGTTTCAATTATCTTCAGATTCTTGTCACTATGTATTTTAGAATTAAAAAATATATTAAATGTAAAAATATGATTTTTTAATAAAAGTTATTTTAAAAATAAAATGTGAAATTGATACCAATATAAAATTTTAACACGAATATTTTATGGCATAAGTAATAATTCAATTTTAATATAAATATTTAATATGAATAAACAATTGAATAATATAAATAATATAAAATGTGAAATTTAATTTAATAATATAAATAGTAGATATAAATAAAATTATTACTATTTATGTTTATTGATTTTTTTTGGATAATTTTGATTTTTTATTTGAGAGTAAAGGGTGAGGAGTAAAAATTTAGGGGAAAAATAAAAAGTTTGGGGGAATAAAAGTTTGAGGGAAAGTAAATAGTTGGAGTAAAATTTTGGAGGGAAAATATTAAAAAAAAATTGGAGGGGGGAGGGTTTGGGATAGATGGGAGGTGGGATGGGAAGGGAATAAAAATTTTAGGGAGAAAGTGGGAGGGAGTAAAAACTTTGGGGGAAAAATAAAATGTTTTGAGGGTTTTTTGGAGTAAAATTTTGAGAAAAAATAAATGGGAGTAAAATTTTGGTGGGAAATGAATTTTGGGTAGATTGGGGGGTTGGGAGGGGAGGGGAGTAAAAGTTTTGAGGGAAAAGTAAAAAGGTTTGAGAGTTTGGGGTAAAAATGTAAAATATTATAGTTTAATATTCGAATTATTCGAATTATTCGAATTCGAAAACTTAACTCGATTCGAACTCGAAATTCGAAAAAAAATTCGAGTTGATTCGAATAACTCGATTCGTTTAACTCGAAATTTGAATTTTTTTTCGATTTTTTCGAGTCGAATCGAATTTTGCTCATCTCTAAATTTGATTGCCATTGCAAGTTCCATAAGCTCATTTATAAAGTGTCAAAGATATAAATTAAATAAATCGAAGAACCCATTATAAAACTTGTTTAGGGCCTAGTGGCCCAGTTAAATTAGTTTCATTGTAATTCCTCCTCCCCTGATACTACTGACTGAAGTGGTTGAGCTGGACTGATGATGATGCAAGAAATAACGTCAGACTTACGAGGGCAGCAAAGGGGTGTCCCAGGGTCACAATTGAGTTGATTGAGTCAGTGTATGTAATCTAAAAAAGTAGTGTAGAAAGACCCGAAAGCCATGGGGTCCATTTTGGCATATTCTATCGGGTCAGGTGAGTGGTCTCTGCGTCTGCCACTCCCACTGTCATGAGCCATGAGCCTTTTCCCACGCTTGCTCGTATTTCAAGTTACATTTGGCTAAGAAATATATAAGGATTTTGCCCCAAATAATAATTTTTTTTGTTAAAAATAATTAAAAAGTTAATCAATCAAAATTTGGGCTAAATTAGGTTTATATGTTGTTTTTTTTCATTCACTTTTTAGGTTTTTTTAATTAAAAAATTACTCGCTTTTGAAGAGTGTGTGTAAAAGTGCGTCTAATTAGGTGCGCTTTCTGTACAGTTAGATGAAAACATTTTCCTCCAATGATAATTTCCCCAACGATTTTTTGAACGTTGGTAATAGTAAGAATTTTTAAGGGCCAATGGTAAAATTTTTTCTTATAAATATCAAACCATTTTTTATTTTTTTCACTCAAATCCAACTATCTCTATTCTCTCAATTCTCTCAATTTTCTAAAATTTTGTTCTCCGTTTTCCGATACACTTGTTTAAAAATATTATAGTTTTATTTAATTATTTCGTATATCATTTGTTTCGATTAAATTTTCACGAATGATAAACTCTCTAATTCGTTTCGACGACAAACACATTTTCGTCGCTCAAGCGATAATGGTAAGACGAAATTTAAATTTTCGTTATTTTCAATTAAATTAAATTTAAGGTTTTTTATTTTTAAAATATTTTAACTTAATTTATTTTGTCAATACAAATAGGTGGATAATCGTGTTTTGGAGGAATTCATATATAACTTGTCAAAGAGCCTAGACACCGAAATTCGTGGTTACTTGTAAGACAAGGAATTCTTGCATGCAGCGAGTGTAAAATCACACTCGAGGACGTAGCTTTACAACTTGGTTTACAGGTGGATGTGTCAGTTGTCACGGGGTCAACGATCGTTCCCAGTAAAGAGGATATTTGTGAGACATTTTTAGAGAAGGTGCCGAACAAGTTTCAAGGTGGCCGAATAGATATGAAGTGGTTGGAAACCAATTTCATATATCTTCCTTCAAATGTGCCTAACGTCGTCAAAGAACAATACGCCTGAACATTCATCCTGAGGTTAATCAATGACATTTTAATACCCGATAAATCTTAAAATTTGGTACACATAAGGTGGCTACTATACCTACTCAACTTCAAAGAATGCAGACGACTAAGTTGGAGATTAGTCATCTTGGCCACGTTGTATCCCGAGTTTGACTTCTACTATGCTTGAACATCCACTCTCCATTTGAGAGCCATCTTGTGTCTACATCGGTGTCAGCCTTCGAATAAGAATGAAATGTTAAAGATATCAGTTGCCTGGAAATAGAGAAAAAAATTACGTTGATTACACCGGAAAAACCTTCATTTTCCCCTATGATTATGGCATCAATCTTATGTATGGTATATATAAGGCATTATTTGTGAGTATCCAAAAAGCTTGAACTCGTGACAGTATAACGACTATCAATTGGCCCCCAGTTATACTCGAACTGTGACTGCATCATGGCCGCCGACTAGGACCTCTACTTAGACTTCAACACGTGACCATATCAAACACTATCACCCCGAAACCTGACTTCCATAGTATGGGTTTCTAAGATAATTGTCCTATCCCAACATAACATATGAAATGTATGTGTTCAAAGACGCGTTATCGCATCTCGGCCCTTCAAATCTACCTATAAACTTTCGCGGTTTCACTCCTAAAATCCTAGTCCTAACAAAATTAAAATAAAAAAGCCGAAACCTACTTTCACACTCTCTCCAAAATCGATTCCCTAATTAAAAAATGATCTAAAAATCCAATTAAAAAAAACCCGACATATACAACTAATTTATCCCAAAATTTGTAGTATTTATATCTATATAAATAAAAGGTGATATACTGTAACGCTAATGTATAACTTTTTTTTGTTTTTACTCTTTTCTCCCACAAAAATCATTCATTCATGTTATAACATATAAATATAATTCAAACTATAAATGATGCATTACTCTAATTATATAATCATTACTACATCCTCTGTGAGATAAATTGATTTCATATCAGATAATGTCGATTGGTCAAAAAAGTTTAATTTGGAAATCTTATACGCAAAGGTTCACTCCTTTTATGAAATTATAGCAAAAATTTATTCTTATCTACATCATTCAATGTCATCAAGTGCTTTCTTTACTTTTCTTTTTAATGAAAAACCAAATCAAATCATAACCAATTTTTAAAAGCCAAAGAAATTAAATGTGCCCCAATCATAATTTATTAAATTAAAAAATATTTTTCTATTAGGATAATGTTTAACTGATTATAAAAAAAATGATATAGATAAAGATGCCTTATTTATTTTTAAATAAAAAAGAAAAAAGGCATAACATGAATGGTACACATGGATTGTACTCTCATTGTCAAAGGCCTAATTATTGTGAATTATAAAGTTTGTTTTGAGCGTGTGGAATGGGTGATATTTACTTAGCACCATCATTGCATTCTTAACATTACTTTCCCATTCAATGCCTTTTATATTTCAAACTCTCAACATTATTGCTTTGGATATAGTTTTATGGATGTAACTTATAAATGATTCCATATTTTAAAATTATATTATAAATACTAGAAATTGTGAATATATTTGAAAACTACGTCATGCAATAAATAATAAAATGTATTATTTAAAATTAATTAATAATAACACATGCAATATATACAATATTAAAATGGAAAAAAATTAGATTGAATTGTGAGTACAATAAAATTTAAAGATATAAATATATCAGAGTAAAAATATTAAATGCACTACAATTGTTTATCTTGGTATTGTCATCAATCTTGAGTTGATGTCGAGTTAATTCGTAACACCAACTCAAATAATAATATTATCAATATATATGATTGGAGGAGATAATAAAGTATGGATAGTAAAATTAAAATGTATAAAACATATTAGATTATTTAGAGGTAAGTTAAAATCTTGTTAACCGGTTTCAAATCTCATAATAAATATTTTATTTTAAATACGAAAGGATATTTTCATAATTTCCCTCATCGAAGTAGTGCCCAATTGACTCAGGACAACATTGTGAAAGGTTTAATAATAGTATAGATAAATAATAATAAAATATTAATGATATGAAAAGATAAAAATAATAAAATAATATTGATATTTGACAAACTGAAAATGAAAAAAGAAATGTATTGACAACATTCGCGAAAAGTGAAAAATATTTTAAAAAATTTGATGTGATGTGAGTAGTTTTTTTTTTTTAATTATATGCGAAGTGTATGGTTATTTTCATATATAGTAGTTTTTAAAAACAAATGGTTAAGTTTTTTTAAAAAATATATATTATATAAAAATAATAAATGACATAATTATTTTTTATAATATTTTTTATATGATTAAGATATTTTTTATATTCATTTTATGATTTATAAAAATTAATCTTATCAAGACTCATGCTTGTCTCTCGTAATAATGTTGTTTCCAAAGTTCAAATCTGAATTCTCTTTGAGAGTTCAATGTACCTCACACGATAAAGACTTCAGCCTCAACAAGAAAAGAACAATATTACAATACATTGACAATCGGTTTTATTACAACTCAAGCACAACATATTAAGGGTGATTGCAAGCACATATCGTGATAAAAGAACCAGCTACAGAGGGTCTAAAGTGGTGGGCAGAACCAACAAAAGAATCAAACATCAACTAAACTGGAGAGGACATTAACAAATCCATCCCTAAAAGCACTTGCAAAAACAAGACTAGAACTTGTACAAGACAAGACAAAAAAAATTCCACACATTTCATAAGAAAAAATGAAAACTTATTAAACAATGAAAAATAACAAAAAAAACACATAAAACTTAAGACAACACGGGTCCAAATTGACTTATGAAGTCATTTATTATTCCTAAATACTCGCAAAATAGAAACATATCAAGAAGTCGACGACGGGTCATCATTCAAGAATCAACGACCAACCCACCTTACAAAAGAAACTACTGGTGGTCAGTGAAGGTTAAGTGACGGCGAGCACTGACTTTTATCCATCACAGCCCACAAAGACAATATGGATACTTACAAAATAGATTTACAAATTGAAAAGAAAGAATACATGTGAGATGAAAAAGGAGAAACAAAGAAGAGAGCATTGATAGGGAGAGACGGGGAAAACGGAAGACAAGACAGATGATAACACCATTAGACAAATCAAATGAGAAAAAGCAAACCACCCAAAGGAAAAAGGAAAAATTTTAGGTTAAGTATTGTTTGAAGAAAATGTATATTGACATCTAATGTTATACAAACCAAAAATAAAGCGGGTTTATTTATACTCCTAAACCGGTTAATATACTATTCAAAAGTGAGTAAAAATGAACAATAGCAATAAGCAATCAGGTCATGAGCAGCTTAGTCCCTTCCAGAATAAACAAGGCAATTTAATTAATACACTATTCAACAAGTTATTTAAAAATAGTTGTAAAAATCATAGATGCTTCTCTTCCATTGGTTGAATTGTGGAAATTTTCAATAAAATTAAAAAAATATTATATAAATATAAAAAGTTTGGAACATTTCTTTTCTAATTTTTAAAATTTTGTTGTAATTTTTTTGAAAATTTTAAAATATTTTTTTAATATTATATAATTTTTGAAAATTTAATTTTTTAATTTTTAATATTTTTTTTGAATTTTTATACTTTTAAAGAAATTAAATATATTTTTTTAAAATCGATTTTTGGAAATTTTTTGAACTTTTATAAATATTATCTTATATAATTTTGTTGATGTTTTGTTGTTAAATTTTAAAAATTCAACCAATTTTTATTACATGTGACCATATTTTTCACAACCGCGCGTATTTGGTTAGATCAACTTTTATTAAATGAAAATGATTAATGCGACTTATTTTCTCAATTTATGCTTTGTTTATTTTGAGGGACTAAATTGCTCCTTATTAACAAAAATATTAACGTGTCTTTAATTATCCTTATTTTCAAATTTTATTTTAAGGGACCATTTGAGTATTTAATCCATATAAAGAAAAAAAAAGAAGAAGAGAGAGATGGGTTTATCAGTACATGTGTGAGAATCAAGATTCTTTCCTCAAGAAGAAAGAAAGGTGCTTCCCCAACAAGGTTTTCTTTTTTCTTTTCATTTTGAGAAGGACAAAAATAGAAACGAACTTCTTATATAGATGAAGCAATGTCATAGTTCAAAGGAAACTAAAGTACAAACTATTCTACATTAATAATAATAAGCAGAAGAAGAAGGAACAATTAATATAGGCACTTTTTGGAATGCAATAGCATCATGAGCAATCAGCCTTATGATTTTCAGCAGAGTGACTGCTCATGATGTTATATCATTCAATTCCATCCCACTCAATGCATACTTTAAACCTTAGCTACCACATACATATATAAATATATGTGTGTGCGCTTAATTAAAAGCCGCACCGAAAGCCGGCGACCAGTAGTCGGCACCATTGTCACTTCCGACTTGTTGGGTGCATGATACAGGAACCAAGCACAGCCCTCTACTCCTTAAGTCCTTTGACTTAGGCTCTTGCTTTTCCTGTTTTTATATATTATCAAATTAAAGTTATATAATAATAATAGCAGTAATGATGATGATGATCATGCAGGATTAATATGATAAATAATTACAGTATAAATGAACAATTAGTCAAATGAGAGAGAGGGGGGTATCATTATCATATCAAGAAAGGGCTCTTCTGGTTAAGGAGCCTTCCCTTTTGCTTTTCTCAACAGCTACCTTTAAAAACAATTAGAAATGGAGAAGGCAAAGGAAAAAAGGCATTGGAACTGTGTCTATCTTCAACACTTTTTCTTGCTTTTTTTAAAAAAAAAATTATTACATATACTTATGCAGTTCCAGATTATGCTTTTGATTAACTTTTATTCACTTAAATGTGTTGTTGTTAAAGCTGAGAACCTTGTTCTTTCAATGCCTTCCTTTATAGATAAAATAATAGTTAAAAGAAAAGTGCTTTCCCATCCATCCCATCCCCCTTTGCCTTTGTGAGTTGATTGATCCAATAAAGTTTACCTGTCCTTCATCTTCAGGAAATGCACAATTCCTTTCTCCTTGACCCTAATAAAGTTTACCCATCAATTAATTATATCATCATATACTATAATTGTATATATCTAATTGCATTGGGAAGTGGGTTTATGGATATGTATGGGTACTTACAGATTGTTGGTTTCTCATGTTTGGTGATGCAGTACCCAAGTAAGGGGAGCTAAGAGCCTGCATTTTAGATGGGGAAAAACAGAATAATGTATACATATATTGTTTTGATGACTTTCCATAACTAATGGTCTGGAAAAAGAAAAAGCATGAATTATTGAAACTTTAAACGATACAAGTATAGATGCATGCTTGCTTTTCTCCTCACTGATTTCAATAAGCAGGTGTATAGGGCATGCAGAGAGTATAAAGATGAATGGGTAAGTGTTGAAGAAACATCACCTCAATTTGACTTTGAAGGAATCTGATATAACCAATAGCTTCTAACAACACAGATGCTGTGTCAGTCTGCAAAAAGAAAAACAAACCCAAATCATCTTTCTCAGATTTCCCTTTAATGTTAAAAGCCAACAAGCCAGAACGCAAAAAGAAATCTCTCTCTTTTTTTATATTAAATCATTTTATTTGTCTTTGAAGAAAATTTGTATTGATGAAAAAAAATTATTAAAATTAGAAGTTTGGTTTCTACAGTGAACCACAATTTTTTAACGTTAAAAACTGTGCCAAAAAAATTAAACAAACAAAAAAATGGCATTGATCAGTGTACTGGACACAGTACATAAAAAAATAAAAGAAAGAAATCTACTTATGGGTTTTATCATAGAATAAAACTTGTTCTGTAAAATGTACTATATATTATTCTTTGTGTTGGTTTATTGAGTGTGGGTGTGTGTAGGTGATGAAGAAGGTTAAGGGGATTTTTGGATTACCTTTCCAAATGGGGAAACTAACTGGTGAAGTGCTGTTATTCTATCTCCAAGCTTCTCCTTTCTCACCTGGATTTATCATATACATAAGGGCATAAAATTCAGCGCACGCACACACACACTATTAATCAAAGTTGTTTTTTTTTTTGCTTTGCTTTGGACCCTCTTTTTAATTTATTATTTTTTATAAAATGGTAGCTGGTAATATCTTAAAAGAATAAGACATGCTTGAAAATGGACAATCAAGAACGACATATATATACAAGTAACATTCTAGGCAGACAAACACAAATGCACAAGCACCCAGAATTAAAAGAGAAAAAGAAAGAAAGATTCTGTGTGTTTACTTTCAAAGGTGGTTGGCTTGAAGACGTCTGAACCCTAGCTTTCTTAAACACCCCACCACTGCCTTTGCTATTACACTGCCAAAACACAGATTACCCAAATAAATGCAGGATTTTATCAAAACTCTTTACGATTATTATATATAAGTAAAATCTTTGTTTACCTCAGAAGAATGGTCCACGGGTGGTTGAGTATTAGAGATAGACCCATCTGTGGCCTTGTTATAAGTGAAGTCTAACATATTACTGCTTGAAGTGGTGATACAGGACCTGGGGCTGGGGGATAAAACTGCAGTTCCCATGATTTGAGACCAAGCAGCTGGTGGAACTGGAAGCCTAGGTGCTTGAAATTCTTCACTGGCATGATGATGACCGTACAAGTTGCTATGTTGTTGAGTAACCTCTTGCTTTATAACTTCAACTACGGGAACCCTCAGAGATGGATTCAGGATTTGGTTTTCCCAATTTTCCAACTTTTTTGGCTGGAAATTACTTGGACATAACCTTTCTTCTTCACCGGAGAATCCACCCCTACCCACCACAACCACATAATTAACCTTTGTTAGAAAGATAAACCAAAACAACACATATAAAGATATAACAAGCATGAACAAAAAGTAGAGAAAAAAGAAAAGCTCACGAGAGTAGTTGGCTACATGACTGAGGAAGCTCTTGGTTATCAGGCAAAGAAGTAGCTGAATATTCAACAACATATTGAGGGAAGAGGGATGGGGATGGTGTGGTTAACAAAGTTGAAGGGTGTTGAGAAGGTGGATGCAAATGCATGCTCCACCAGCTAGGGTTTCCTGCCATCATTTGTTGCAAAAAAAAAAAACCAACAAAATTTAGTTCAATTTCATATGCCTCTGATCCTTCAAAAATAAGTTCCCCACACGCACAAGAAGGAAAAAAAAAAGTTGCTTTCTCTCTTCTTTTCCTTTTGTTTTGAACCCTTTCACTTCGGTGAGTTTCCTTGTTTAAACACCCAACCAAAGAGGGGTTTGTTAAAAGCTTTACCAACAGTGCCTTGGTCCTTTTGTTTGCTTTCTCAGATGAGGGTGAAGAAACTTGGAAAGAATTTTTATATACAGGGTGGGGTTTGGGAGCTTTGCTTCCCTTTTCTTTCTTCTTTCATTTATTTAGTATTCTTTTTTATTCTTAGCTTTTGCTTTATTATAAAGTGGGGGTGTAGTTAAAAAAGAAGAAGCTAGTGGGCAGTATTTTCAGTCCTTAAACTATTAGGGCCTCTACCACCATAGTTCCTTGATTTGGGGTGTTTTCTACCTTGGGATTGTTTTAATTTTGTGTCTTTAATTAGCTGCTAGGGTTTAGGGTATATAATGTTGGGTTCCGTAATTTGTAAAAAAAAATGTTTAAATGGGATTAAATTAATAAGTTTGATTAAAAATTAATTGGAGTATTGGTTTGGGGGAGGGAAATTAGATTCGTTAATTCGCGAATCACTTTAAATAAGTTTTTATTTTTTATTTTTAATAATACATTTAATTAAATAAAATACATGGTGAGACTAATTTAACCATAATCTAATTCCGAAAAAGCTAATATTTAATAGATGGTATTTCTTAAAAATATGTAAATTTGATTTCAGTTTCCATCCTAACATCATATTAAAATATAAAAATAAAAATAATTTACTTCACCCTTAGTTCAGGGGTTTCATACCTTGATATTAGTTACCATGATTTCTGAATTATTATGCAATCAATACATATAGAGAGAGAAACTAAGTACCCCCCCAAGCATTCTAAAACATTAATATATAATCTTATTAATGTATACATTGTCGGAACCGTCAAACATTATATGTTTTATCTTATTCTATATTTTGGGATTGCTAGCTACCACTTTATACACATGCTTCCAAATGATAGTGGGATTAATGGCATTTATAAAATATCCATTTAATCAACAGATTTTCAACGTTTAACAATTTAGTCCTCACATGGCTAACTTTCCCATTTTTATTAAAAAATTGACCAAATACACTGAATTTTCACATACTAGATCTAGTTCGTTTAATCGATACATGAATTATTATTCAATTATTAAAAATATGTATGCTAATTTGAAATTGAAAGTGTGCACACTGGAACATATAGCAAAAGCATGCAGAAAAGGAAGGGCCATCGATTTGATTGTTGATTTAATGTTTGAGACCATAAAAATCTTTAAAAGAGATGAAAGGAGACGAATTTCTTTGAATCAACTTATTTAATTTAAGATGGAAAGAAAGAAGTTATATATATATAGGCAACTGACAATCTTTTGAGTTTTGAGTAAAGACAACATTTGCAATGCTTTAAACTGTACAAAAGAGATATTTCAGAACTGATCCAATATCAAGGAGGCCCGCCATTTCAAACCAAATTATTCAAAATAAAAGTATATACGTGTCGCCGATTCAGTCTTAACTCAATTGATATGGCATTGTCGTTAATGCAAGAGAATGCGGGTTTGAGTGCGTTGAAGCACATTATCCTCTTATTTATGGTTTGAAGAGAGACTATAATTAATTCTAAGTATTATGTCAAAAAACATATATTAGCAAATTTTATAGTTAGATTATTTAAAAAATACATTTACACGTGTATGTATATATATGATTGAGTTTAAAGTTTATAGGTCTCTTTGGTAAAAATAAAACAGGTATGTACTAACTGAATAGGTGTGGAATTTTGAAGACCCCCCCCCCCAACTTATAAATCCGTGAAAAATTGCAGGTGAGCAGGCTTGAATGATGAAGCAGCAGTGGCATGGGGTTTTTTTTTTTCTTAGCAAAGAATTCTCAGTCATGTAATAATGTAAGTAAGCTAAAAACAGAAATAGTGCTTTTTCCCTTTACCCTTATGCTTCACTTTTCAATACTGTTTCCATAATTAAGGACGTGCAATCAGTTAGCAATTTTGAATATAAATAATTAATAATTGTAGTACTAGTACTAGTACTAGATTCTTCATTATTTCTTGCTCTCACCTCGCTGAGCGCAACTCCCACGGGTGGCACCTTGCAACCATGATCTTTGTCAGCATACACATACTCGATACGTGGAGTGCTTTCAATTTATATTGTCAAAGATAAATGTTGAACCTCTTCTTTACATGAAGTAGATTCATTAATCCCATCATTGCTTTGCTAAGAAGGTTATCATGTTCCCTAGGAGATCGATCATGAGAAGACTAGCACAGATATGTGTCAAGACTTAGTGCCAAGGAAGCAACCAACTTCACCTATAAATACTCTTTGGCCTAACCTCTCATCCTTATGCTTTTCCTTTCTCCAACCACCCTTCTCAACGACTATTGGCACACCTCAATTGTGTGAATAGCCATTCCCTTCCTTTGTTTTTTTATCTAAAAGATTTGGTGCAATGAGCGTGGATGTCAAGGCCATCCTGAAGAGTGTATCCATAAAAATTCGATTTATTAGCTATCACCCAAGGATTATTGCCTTGATTTTTATCCTTCATAAATTGTCTATGCGTTTTCCTTGCAACCACCATCCAAGGTCCAAAATTTTCCGTCACTACCATCTCATCTCCCTATTATTCCATTGACTCAATGACATCAATTGGGTTCTTTTCAGTATTAACACCACCAACCTTAGGACAAATTTCTCGTAGATAACCATAACATCCACATTCAAAACAGATGTTAGGGATAGACTCATATTCCACACATTGAAATCGTCCATCAATTCTAACGATACTATTAAGGGTTCGTTCAAATTAACGCTAACCGTCAAACGAGTAAAATAACCCCATGCACATTGATCAATATTATATTCAATCTTTATTGCTTTACCAATCATGTTACCAATAGCCGTTAGAATACTTTGTAGAAGATTGATTAATATTTGGAGAAATAAAACAAAGAAAATGATAAAGAATATAATGGAGAAGAGAAATAAATTTTGTATGGAAGAAATAAAATTCTTTCTAACAAACCTTTTTTCAATCCTGTGAAAATAAGATCATCAACGTAAAGACTTACAACCATGAATCTTCCTTGAGAATTGTCTTTGATGTAGAGAGTATGCTTATATGGACATTTCTGGAATCCACACTTCTGAAAATAAGAATCGATGCGGCTGTACCAAGCTCGGGGTGATTGCTTCAACCCGTACAAAGCTTTCTTCAACCTGTAAACTTTTTCTTCTTCTCCTTTTTTGACAAACCCTGGTGGTTGATCAACATAGACTTCTTCTTTGAGAACACCATTCAAAAACGCAGATTTTACGTCCATTTGGAACATTTTCCAATTGTTTTGAGCAACAAGAGAAATAAGTAACCGAACTGTCTCAAGTCTTGAAACTGGAGCAAATACTTCTGTAAAATCTTCTCCTTCCTTTTGCTTGTATCCTTTTGCAACCAGTCTTGCCTTGTACTTGTTGATAGAGCTATTCGGATTCATTTTTGTCTTGTACACCCATTTGACTCCAATTGAATTCTTGTGCAGTGGAAAATCTGTGAGCTCCCATGTATCATTGTTTTCAATTGAGCAAATCTCTTCTTTCATGGCTTTCCTCCATATTTATTCTTGATATGCATCATCAAAAGAAATTGGATCTTCTCCGGCAAAGAAGGCAAAGAATACAACATCATTTTGCACAACTTCATCAGTTACATCATATAACTCTTGGATGCTTCTCGTTTTTCAGATCGAGCTGGATGAAAAAGAATTTGATGAAGAACTTAGGGAAGCAGGAGGATTTCCTGCTTGAGCATCATCTTCAACATTCTCAATTACTACCTCTTCTTCAAGTTCAAAAGGAAAAATTGGCAAATTTTCTTTTTCAACTTCCATATCTTCAAACATGGAATTTTCATCAAACTGAACATCTCGGCTTATCACAATCTTTTTTGTCACCGGATTGTACAACTTGTATGCCTTACTTCTTTCACTATAGCCAATGAAAATGCATTTCTCTGACTTGTCATCCAACTTGCTTCTCATTGCATCTGGAATATGAGAGTAAGCAACACTCCCAATTACTCTAAGATGACGAACACTAGGCTTTGTACCATACCACGCCTCATGTGGTGTGCAATTCTCCAAGCTTCTTGTCGGCGATCTATTGATAAGATAAACTGCACAGGAAACAACTTCAGCCCAAAATCTTCTTGATAACCTCTTCTTCTTAAAAAGACATCTAGCCATTTCCATAATTGTTCTATTCTTTCTTTCACACACACCATTTTGCTGAGGTGTATGGCGGACTGTCATTTCATGCCGGATGCCACTATCTCAGCAATATTTCTCAAATTCTTTTGAAAAATATTCACCTCCACGATCTGTCCGTAAGGTGTTAATTTTTAGCCCAGTAAAGTTCTCCACTTCTGCCTTGAAATCTTTGAATCTCTGAAAAGCCTCTGATTTTTCTTTTACACAATACACCTATAACTTTCTTGAGTAATCATCAATGAAAGAGATAAAGTAACGATTACCTCCCAAAGATAAAACTGTCATTGGACCACAAAGATCCGAGTGAATAAGTTGCAATGGTCTTCTTGCTTTCCACGAGGATTGAGAAGGAAAAGCAATTTTGTGTTGCTTTCCAAGCTGACATGCTTCACTAACATCATCAAGCCGATCGATTTTTGGTAAACCTTTGACCATCATCTTCCTTGAAAGCATCTCCAAATTTCCATAGTTCAAATGTCCATATCTATCATGCCATAACTTTGAAACTCCTTTATGAGCACCAATAAAGCAAGACATACTCTGATTTTGAAGGGTGAGAGAGAAAATATTATTTGATGCCACTTCAACTCTAGCAACAACCTGATTTTTTCTTGACAAATAGCAAGCCATGCCACGGACATGAATATCATACTCCTTCAAGAGATGCCCAACGCTAAGCAGATTATTTTTAAGACCAGGAACAAAATAAACTTCAGACATTTTCTCTACACTTCCTTGCTTTGTTTTGAACTCCAACTCACCAACACCGCTAACTTTGTAAGCTTTGCCATCTCCTACTTTTACTTCTCCACAATCAGATTCAAAGAACTTCGAAAATAAATTTTTGTTACTTGTCATATGCTTGCTAGCACCACTGTCTATGTACCAGACATCATCAATCTCTCCACCATGAGATACGAGCAACAAAGTTTCTTGCTTTTGCTCTTGATTATTTTGTACTGTATTAGCTTCATTTTTCTCTTCTTTCTTGTACCAGCATTCACTTGCCAAATGACCAGGTTTGCAACAATGATAACATTCAAAATAGCCACGACCTCTTTCTCTTTGATTTCCACGTCTACGTTCTCCTTGTGATCCTCTAAAATTCTGACTTTGGTTGGCTTCTTTCCATCCATTCTTCGTACTTGCATCTTCACCTCTTTCACGAGCATTTGAGCCTCTTCCTCTAAAATTTCTTCCTCTTCCACGACCACGATCTCTCCCTCTTTGATTTTTAAAATCTCTCTTCTTCGCATTTAGAGACAACTTTGACTGGAGTGCTTGATCTAGATCTACTTCCTTCTTCTTGTTGTTTAATCTTTCTTTATGGGCTTGCAACGAACCTGTGAGTTCATTAATAGTCATGGTACTCAAGTCCTTTGATTCTTCAATGGATACCACAATGTAATCAAATCTGGAATCCAAAGAACGGAGGATTTTCTTAACACCACGAATATCATCCATAGTTTCACCATTTCTTTTTAATCGGTTGACTATAGACAAAACCCGTAAACAGTAATCAGAAACTGATTTCGACTCTATTTTTTGCAATCTTTCAAACTCCCCTCGAAGAGTTTGCAATCGAACTCTTTTCACCTTTTCATCTCCTTTGAATGAATTTTGTAAAAACTCCCATGCTTGTTTTGCCGTGGTGGCACAAGCTATTTTTTCCCAAGCCGCTTCATATGATTGAACTCCTTGATATATCCAAAATAAGGCTTGTTGATTTTTCTTCCTTGATTTTCTTAAACTCTCTTTTTGAACTTGTGTTAATCCTTCCTCCTCTTCAGCCTCAACTTCATTATAACATTTTTCAACAATCTCCCAAACTTCTAGAGATCCAAGAAGAGCCTTCATTTGGATACTTCATTTGCCATAATTTTCTTTGGTTAATTGGGGAACGGAAGAAAGAGGAATAGAATTGTTCATTTCGATCGAACAAGACTCTGATACCAATTTGTAAAAGATTGATTAATATTTAGAGAAATAAAACAAAGAAAATGATAAAGAATATAATGGAGAAGAGAAATAAATTTTGTATGGAAGAAATAAAATTCTTTCTAATAAACTTTTTTTCAAATCACACTAAAAATCTTCATCACATACCACTCTTTATATAGGAGTTGTAAGTGACTATTCATCTATATCACTAAATGCTAGGAGTTATGACTATTCATGCATGTGTGTAACCTTTCATATTCAAGTCTCTTCACTCTTCATAATGTGTGTAACTTTTCATCTTCAAGTCTCTTCACTCTTCATATTCAAGTCTCTTCACTCTTCTAACTTTTCATAATTTATTTGTGCAAGATTAATTTAATTATGTGCCAACATGCTTCACTTATACATACCACCTACTAGACCTGGAAGACGAATCCATGCGGTAACATTCCTAGGGAAAGCGATACTTAGACAAAATGAACTACTCCATGGTTGAACTGTAAGATAATATCCAAAAATCACCCAAGGACCTCTTGACAGAGCCTTCGCATAATCATTTCAATATCCACCAACTGAAAATTTTGAGACAGCTTCTAAAGCATAAGAAGTTTACTCATAAAAGCATTGAAACCAATTTTCCTTCCTAGAAGTTTCAAGATCACAATACTAGCCATACTCTTCTCAATGAATGAGCGTACTCGAACAAAAAAGTCAATAGATGGGATTCTAACTCAATATCATCATCAAACCAAGAGGATCCTTTATCCCAGAGCCCTGACCACTGTTTAGAAGCGTATACTTGAAAGACGGCTAAGACACACTTTGCGGACAATTCACCAATCATATCAAACTCCGCATCATCCTCCCTCATCCTACTCTTTTTAGCAACTTGACTAATCTCACCCGTCATAGGCGGCTTCCCCATTTTGTCGGTACCTCCATCAGCAAAGGACATGAGAGAATCCATTTTTTATCACGTTATACTCTATGTTAGATCTCCTATAATTTAATATTATCAATTAAATTTGACAACTTGGTGTTGAAGATCTTGACCTGAGTGTGAAACCAAATAATCAAGTATATTGTACCGGAAGGGTAAAAAAGAGGGTGGGTGGGATGCTACACTTAATTTGACTTGAAGTACGTGATAGTTTACAAGGGAATAGAATAACAGAATTAGAGAAAAAAATGCACATAAAACAAAGGATTAATGGACAAAATGTGAGTATATGAAGCTACCCAGCTAGCTGGCTGGGATGATTATTTTTGTCCATTTTGATAGATATATAGAAAGATAGGACCACCTATATCATTCTCTTCTCACCAACACTTTTTCTCTGTTCCTCCATTTTTCAAGTTTGTCTCAAAAACAGAACATGTTCACCTGTTTTTTTGCTATTTTGTAAGAATACATAATATCTCCATAATTCTGTTCCTTTCTGTTTTTTCCGTAATTAAGCACTGTACATGTTTTGTTTTTGGTACTGATATTTCCTAATGAAATGATGGAAATGTCATCTTAAAGAACCGTGGTGGGTTTGAATTATGACTAGAAGACTAAAGTCGATACTTGTTGAATCAAACTTTATAATTGACCCATGAAGCAAAAGTCGGCCAAACTTTATTTTCATAGTATATAACTCAAAATAATAAAAAAATCGAAAATTAAGATTAAAAAAAGACCACCCTTCCAATTGGTTATGAATTTTTGTATTTAATTCTTGTAAAACCAATAAATCAATTGAAACTAGTAATTTAACTGGTTTAACAACAATGGGTGACATAAGAGAGGTCTCTGCCCACCACTTTTTGCCCCTTGAATGCAAATTTAGAGTAATAGGAAGAAGGGATCTAGGATTGATTCAGATTAGTTCGTCTTTTTCTTTTTTCTTTTTATTACTAAAATTTGCTGTTGTTAAAAAGATTAATTATACTTTTTTAAAAATATTAAAATAAAAATTTGTCATTATATTAATTTATAAATTTTGTTTTTTTTTGGAAGAATCTAACTGCTATTTTATTATTTTGGTTGGGTCACTCAAAGCATAAAACTACTTAATTATACTTAAATCTTAGAAATTCGAAGTTCCAAGAAAAGCGGAAGACATTTCTGATCATAATACTAAAGAAAGAAAAATGAGCCAAGTGTTTAAACCAAAACCCAAAAGGAGTTAAATTTTATCAAAATTAAATCACTAAAAAAAAGAGATAATGACAAAAAATCTCCTCCACTTTAACAAATTTATATACTGCCACGTGGCATTACTAAAAAGAACAATCAATCAACTCTAAGTACCTGAAAACAATCACTTAAACTAGAAAGAGAATGAAAGAAAAATGAAATCAATAAGTAGCTTTGTATTTAATTTAAATTTAAAAGGAAAGAACTTTTGGACTAATTGCTATGAGATCCTTAAGCTATAAGTCAAAAGCAGCTCATGATTTGACCTCCTATTAATAAACGAAATTAAAGTTCAGCTAAAGTACAGGATGTCATTATCCCTTAAAAAAAAGTGTTACCAGAACCACACAATTTGCCGCTAAATATGGGCCCTGTTATGCTTGTGAGCCTTGACCTGTTATGTTCAACGGCAGCTACCACGCCCGCCTATGCCTTTTGCATGACAGTTCCTGGGCTACCTATATCCTCTACTACAACCTAACCTACTTTATATGTAAATAGATTTGTCCATCTCAGCAACGACAATGGGGTTTTTACTCTCTTTAAATCTAATCAATTTTTAATGCAATTTGAATATGATATTCTTAACCAACATCAAAACGATGCTTTCAAAACACATTATGTATCATGAAAAAAGCCTCCCCCTTTTCCACTAGCTGCAAAAAATAACCTCCGTTATTAATGTCACAGTTGACAAAGAATCATTCATCCCCCCACCCCCACTGAATTGGGGTACAATTTTTCTCTGGAAAAAACCTTCATTTCAAAAATGTTTTGTATGCCACATTGGGGCATTTTTGTTATACAGGTTTCTAAAAGGCACAGCGCTCTTATCCGCATTTTCCTATGTAAGTTACTGACTCTGAGTTTTATGTTCAACATCACTGCCATGCCGCTGCATCGCCACAACAGGCTTGCTGCATCTGGAACACTGGAATGAGGGAAACGCAGCACAGCGTGTTCTAAGGCAGTAATAGCAATACCTGTGAATATCATTTATAAGCAAGCCACGTACGAAAATCCAAATGTATTTCATGGAAACAGCTGTTACGAGTAGCATTCGTTAAATTACCAAGATGCATGGTGACAGTATGCACATGGCATTCTTTTATGGAGCTCAAATTCATAAGACATATTTCAAGCCAGTTGTTCATAATTTAGGGCAATATGGAGCTTCATTTCTTTCAAAAATTAGGCCCCGTAAATAGACAGGATATGAAAAATCGGAACAAGGTTAAGTGTTGTTCACAGCATCACCCTGATATAACAACAAAAGAGCTAGAAGTGTATACAGGGATAGGAAAGAATTCAGTTAACTTACCGATGCCGACAAGGGAGAGCGAGATAAACAAGTGTTGGACTTGCCCAGCAAATGGGACAAATAGAGTCATCCTCTTTAGAACTCGAAGATTTGTCCTTTGAGAAAGGGTGAAGAAAACTTTTAACGGTTGATGAGTTAAGAAGAGGGAGAAGCAGCAACAACATCTCCTGTATAATGTAAGTATTATAGTTACATTCATTGCAGATGAGAAGAAATTGTTGAGCAGACTCAAAATGGTAAACAATCGGGTTATGATCCTATAATATACAGGCATTGGAGCAAACAAACTCCATGAGCAAATTACAAGCCTTAGACATCTCCTTCACCGAATATGTTAATGACAGAGTGTTAACTTCTTTATTTGTAGTTAAACGGAGACATGGTGGCAATACATGTGAAGTTTTTTAACCCCACTCTCAGAATAAAGCGTAGCCCTAAAAGATATTTTCAATTTTCCTTATTTCTTTTGTTTCCAAGTCTGATGGAACTCAATATATATACTTATTTACCAGCAATAGAAACTCCCATCCCTTCCTAATCATTTTGTCGATTTCTCCACAATATACACCTCACTTGATTATATCTTTTACTCTGGTAAAGACTAGCCTATAGACAAATATTAATGTTCATCTTATAAATAAAGAGTACATATAAAAATCTAGAAACTGAACATTCAGATATACAAGAATTGAGATGCTGGCTTTAACAAGGATTACCGAGAACTCATTCCACACCAACTGACGATTCATGTACTCAAAACTAACAGCTCGATTCATATTAGGGCTTTCATAGACAAGCCTCGCTTGTAATGATCTTTCAATAAGGTTTCTATACCTGCATTAAAACCAGTGGAATTGGATCAACTCTGCTGAAGAAAATAACAAGGTTTCTCAAACCAGCTAAAAGTTCTCTAGCCATCAGGTTTCATGTTTGATAGAATAAGGTAATATTTACCAAACCAAGAACAAGACAACCAGATTAGTTTCACACAGTGATGATGGCAAATGGAAAACTTAAGATGAGTTTATTTTCCTACAGTATTAATGAAATTCGAATACGCATGTGCTTCAACATTTATAAGGCTACCTCTTATGAAAAACAACACTTTGAAACCTACCTTCCAGTATAAAGAAATATGAGTAGGTTGCCAAATGATGCAGCCTTGAAAAGCCCTTCTATACGTTGCATCAAACCCCAAGCTCGCCGTGCCAATGGCCTCTGAAGAAGAAAGGAAAAAAAGAGTGTTGAGTTTAAACAGTGTCCAAACTCTTCCTAGGGGAAGAACACAAAGAAGAAACCAGAACCTGCTCAGAATCACCCCATCTGCGAAAAGCAGAGAATGACTGTAAACGAGCCCAGATGTACTGACCACCCACTGCAGCAACACAATACCACATCTTTTGAGCAAAAGTTAGCCCAGGTCCTTCCAAACCTGTTCTTACTGCAGAAAGATACGGAGAAAGACAAACTAAGGATGTAGGTAAGGCTGCATGAGAGAAAGGAGAGCTAAGAAAATTCTAACCAAGGTAAAGTGCTATGCAGATATTAGGATGAACTCTTCAAAACTGACAGTGTTAAATAAGGACAAATGCTCCATCTTCTAAATTGCAATAAAAAGGGATTATTTCAAAAAGGAATAGATGTAATTTTGATACAATAACTGATAATTCAGTCGCTGATAAAGCCAAGACCATAAATAAAAAAAAAGGACGAGGTACAAGAGAATGATTTGTTTGGCCAACTAATGTGAGGCATATCATACATAAACCTCAATTGAAATAAAAGTAAAAGAAACAAATTCCTGCTATTACAAAAAACAATTAAATCCTCAATAGCAAACAAATCAGTTATCACAGCACATGAGTTATATGAAGACAAAGTGGTTAGTAACAATGCTTATACATGAGCAAGACACCTTTCTAGTGCCAAAATATAACATAAAAATTTCAAAGATATATCTATCTTCATCTATATGATAAACATAAGAGAAATCAAAGAATTGAAAGCCAATTCTTAAGTAGCAGAATAAGAAAGAGAAGTCCAGACCTTCTTACCTTTTCCTCTTAATGCCACGGCACGTTCATCTGTATACCTCAGATTCATAAGTGCAATTCCTGGAGTTGGCTTATCTACCCAAATTGAAAACCGCCAAATGAGAAACTCGAGGAATGCATCGAGTTCTGGTTCGTATTGAAATAACATTCCTGGCTAACCCCCAAAAAAATAGAGAAACAAGATCAGAGAATTGCAAAGCGCAAGTTCATTTTCCATACACCACGAATGCCTTCAATAGCAAAAATACCTTCATCAAGGAGAAAACTTTAACCAGCTGTTCTTTTAACATGGCTGACAGCTCAATATCCAATCTAGCAGCATCAAATTGATTAACTCTAGATATTGATATCGGTATACTGGAATGCTGCAGTATAGCAGAAGTGTAAATAAAATAATCTACAAAGGTTCAAATAACAGCAGAATTAGATCAACAGGAAAAGAATTCCAGCTAGCAGTTGGATATTGATCTTTAACCTATTCACCATTAAGCATAAAGATCAAAACTTTTCTATTAAGCCTTCCATATGCATAAACAGAGAATTAAAAGTTCATATTAAAATTTTTACCATGACAATGCAATTCCATTCAGCTTTAGCAAATTTTATTCCTTGATACCCTTAAACTATTCCCCTTGCATAAAAAAGAAAATTCCCAGATACCATTTCAATAAAAACAAGTACACCCATGGATATTAAAAGGAAATTAGGGTACCCTAAAACATAATATTTTGAACTTTGAAGTGTTGCCAGGCAATTGTGTGATTAATCAAACAGATGAAAGGAAAATAAACAAAGGGTAATCAATTCTTCTGTTCAACTTCAATTAAAGTGTCACAAAAAGAAAATTACCTGATGAGAAAGAGAAACAGAGTGCCAGTGAGGAACTAGCCTTTGGTAAGAAGTAACCCAAGCATCTTCCTGTGGTGCTGGGGATGGATTGCTTCTTACACAAATCATTTGAAGAGATTACAAAATGGATTCTTTTTTGGGGGGGAGTTTTATTTGATGAGATTTATGTGTTGCTGAGGTCTTGAAGATGTAATTTAATTCAATTTTTTTTTCTAGGCTGAAAATGCAGCTAAAAACCTTGAGACTTGAGAGGTGGATTAGTTTTGGCAAAATTCGATTGCATCCGAAAAAACTCGAAAAAAAAAATGAATTTCTAAATGACTTAAGTTTTTCGAGGTATTCAGGTCAATTCGAATAATTAATTTGGGTTTGAGTTGAGTTAAATTTTGTAATTTAAATATTTTAAATAATTCGAATAATAGATTGATGTAAATACCTCTTTTGTCCATATTAATTTTGAACTCAACAAAAATTTTTAAAAAATTAAAATAATTTTTAAAATTCAAAATATTTATAAAAATTTTAAAATTTATATTTTAAAAAAATTATGAAATTTTTTAAAAAAATTCAAAAGAATATTTTAAAAAAATTTATCATACTAAATTATTTTATTTATTATTATTTTCTCTGACAAAATTTTTAAATATATATGGTTTTAAATTTATATACTCTAATATGGAATTAGTTATACTATAGCAAAATTTTAATTTGATATATTTAATTTTTTTAATTTAACTCAAACAATTTCACTCAATTTGACTCGGCTCAAATTTCATTTCACTCAATTCGATTCGAAAAAAATTTCAAATCGAATTAGAATAATAAAATAAAACTCATAAACTCGATTAATTCAAAAAAAAATTTACTTGATTCGATCGAACTGATAAATTGTGGACTTAGCTCACACATCCCCACCTTGATTTGTAAAATTTCTTTTGTTAGGTATAGAGGGTTTATTTTTTCAGTCAAATATTTTTAGATTATGTCACATTTCTTTTAATTTATTTGAAATGATTATAGGTGGAGTGATATAAAATTTATTGAATATATAAATGTATGAAAAGATTAATTATCATTTAAAAGAAAAAGTAAATTATGTTTTATAATAATACGATAATACTCGTCTTATTCATGGATTTTATAATAAGTATGGATGACACATTTACAAATTAGAATGCACAAGTGGAAAAAATTATATAAGAAATATATTTATAAAAATTAATATAAAAGGACAAATAAAGTTTTAGTTAAGATGCTAAATTTTAAAAACTTTAAAAATGAGTTGGTTTAATTTTTTAAATTTTATATAAAATTAGAAAAAGATGAAAATATTTATAGGATATATTTATTAAAAATTGTTTTTTTTAGTAATTTTGGAAGTTGAGCTTGAGACCCATCAACCTGGAACTAATATTACGATTCAACAATTTTATCATTGATATAATTTGTAAATATTGAGAATTAATTTTTTTATAATTATAATTAATTTGACAAAATATACAATCATTGAGGACTAAATATGTTATTATTTCAATTTTAAAACTATCATATCTTTAATCTACCACAAAAAGGACACTTGATTAAGAAGTACCAAAAAGAAAACAAACCCGATTAATTAGTGTCCATTTTAAACTTTTTTTGTTGGGTGACAAAAAGAAATTTGACCATTGTTGGGTGATCATCAATGTAATTTCCCTATAAATTATTAATTTCTACTTCTTTACTAAAATTAAACCTGACCATTTCAGTTAGATAATAACAAAAATAACATTACTTTACAAAGTAAATTATATTATTTTGATGATTTTTTTATCTTTTATATGGAAAAATATCAAATAATAAAATTTGAACTTCTTTAAAAATTTTAACATTTGTGGAAGCCTATTAAACTCTTCAATCATGGGTCAAGTTAGGGGCGAAGCTAGAAAAGAAATTTAGGAAGGCAAAATTAAATTGTTTATATCTTTATAGTTTTTAAAGAATTAAATCAAAATTTTATCATTTTTAGGAGAGGCAAAGTATAATTTTACTTTCATTAATTTAAAAATTTTTTTAATTTAAAAAGCCAAAATGATAAATTTTCCATTGTAGGGCACCTGTCTGCCCCTTAAATCCGCGGGTCAAGTATTTCTCACTCTCTTTACTGATGATCTTATGTTTTCTCACTGAAGCATTTATGGATCAAACGAGAGTTCCAAAACTGGTCCTTGAAGAGTTTTGTCACTATTCAAGCGACAACATTAGTGTGCAAAACATGAATACTTATTTTCCAAGAACATTTCATCACAATTAAGGAGTACTATCAGCATGGAGTTGGGTTTTCTTTTGTTGATGATCTTGGGAAATATCTGGGCGTTTTGCTTCTTCACCGTAGGGTTACTAAGTCGACATTTCAATATACTATCTCCAATATGCGTCAAAAACTCGTTGGGTGGAAAGCTAAGACACTTTCGTTACCTAACAAATTAAACTTGCGAAAACGGTCCTGGTGGCCATCCCCATTTATACTATGCAATTTACTGTTGTTTCAAATGGTGTGTACTTGGAGATGGAAAATATTGTCCGTAACTTTGTTTGGGGGTATTCGGAGGATAAATGAAGTACTTCTCTTGTGAGATGGCAGGGTGCTTGCCAACCAGTTAGGGCTGGTGGTATTGGATTCAAAAACATGGGGAAACATAATGATGCTTTTCTAATGAAAGTAGGTTTCAATTAGATCTTTTGATCAAACCCGTTCTAGTTTCAGGTCCTCCAAGCAAAGTATTAATGGGAGGGTGTTTTTCCATGTTCCTTGTACACCACAAACTGTTCTCGGCTATGGAAGGGCATTAGCAAGATATGGGATAGAATACGTGTTAGATTTATTTGGAATATTGGTAATGGGTTCACACTAGACTTCTGACGAGAATGTTGGATTCTAGAATATGACCCGCTCATTAATTATTGTGTGAGCCTAGAGGTTATTCCCTTGAACTTTGTACCGGTTGCAACGATGACAAGTAGCAACGGAGATTGGGATTGGTGTCGTCTCCGAGGCTTGCTACCTGATGAGGCGGTTTGACGAATAGTTGGGAAGAGTCCTTCGATTGGGTGGGAAATGGATGACTTCCATGGTTGGCGCTAGGAGAAGCATCATTAGTCGAGTATAAGGTCTGCTTATTATTACTTGGCTCCCCCCAACTCAAGTGGTTTGAGCAGTCAATTGATGCGAGTATGCCAGCTTGAGTGCCCCCAGCGTAGTATTCCTTTAGTTGGCAGCTCAAGACAAGTTTCTTATGAGTGAGGTTCATGTTCGCCGGTACATAGCAGTGGACTTTTGGTGCGTGGTGTGTGGTTTTCAGGTTGAGTCTCCGAATCACATCCTAAGGTTTTGTTTTCTGGCTATTATTATTTGGACACTTCTTATGCCAACGGGGCTAGGAATATGCAGTCTGAGGCCGCAGCTACTGGTAGTGTTGTGAAGGACCATACGGGTACTTGGTTAGCTGGTTTTTTGCGAAATATTGGGGATTGTTTGATCCTTGAGGATGAGATATGATGGGCGCATGATGGGCTATTATAGGCTCGAGAGTTGGGGGTTAGGAGAGTTATCCTAGAAATGGACAGTAAGGCAGCAGTTCAGTTGTTGCAAGGATCGCCAGCAAAAAAATTTGAGTATGGCTATTGTCTGAGAGATTCAACGCGTCTATAAGGAGGACAACAAGACAATGGATGCTTTAGCTGCACATACACCTCATCAACCACCCGGTTTTTGCAGTTTGATATAACTGCCAGTTAAGGTTTTATCATTTTTACATGAATTCTATTGTTTTTATTTATTATTAAAAAAACTCTTTCGTTATTTATATCAATTTTTTATAAATATATTTATTACAAAATTTTGACTTTCACATACATGGTAGGGAATAATAAGTGAAAAATGTCAAATTTAAAAGTTAATTAGGGAATTAGACCGATTTTTCCAAATTTTAAGGAAATAAGCAAATTTTAGAGAGAAAAACAGAAAACGTCTCCTCCAAATGATTATTTTATCCAACGGTTAAAAAAATAAATTGGTCAATTTTTTTTTCAACGATTAAAATTTCAAACTCTAATTACATATATGTCCCCAATGGCTATTTCATTTTTTATATAAACCCTACTTATTTTCTTTTTTGTTCATTCAATTTTATTCTCTCAATCATATTATCTATACTATTTTATTCTCAATTTTTTCATTCAATTTCTCTCAAATTCTTCTTGTCCTAATTTTATATTTCGTAATCTCTTTGATTTTTTATAATTTTAAAAATGTCAATGTCTCTTATTCGTTTGGATTACAAACACATTTCTAGCGTCCAATTACAAATAGAAAAAAATATTATTTTTTTTATTTTAATATAATTATTAAGTTGTTAGCATTATTAAATTTTTTAAAATTTTTATGTTTATAAAATCAGACCGAATATCGGATTATCGAGACGTATGTACATAATTTAACTGCGAGGGCACCACGTGTTATTGAACAACACTTGCAAGAGCGAGATTCTCGCATGTGTCTAGTATGTTCAAGGGGAATAAATTGGAGCCTGGACTTATCAACGTTTTGGTGGAAAAATAGAAACTCGAGATACACACATTTCAACTTCCGTGCAGTGAGTGCGCAATTACACTCGAAGATGTCACATTACAACTCGATTTATCGATTGATAGGGCAATTGTTACGGGGTAGTGGGCGTTGGCGATTGGAGTGCAGTTTACAATCAACTATTAGACAAGGTACTGGACAAGTTTAGTGCTAGTCGGATAGAAATGAAATGGTTAGAAGACAAATTCTCATATATCGACAACTCCGCTAATGTCGTTGAAAGACAACAATACACGCGAGCATTCATACTGAGGTTAATTGAGGGTCTTCTAATACCAGATAAATCTCGAAATCTGGTACATTTAAGGTGGCTCCTACAACTAGTCGACTTAAAAAAAGCGGGGCGACTCAATTAGAGATTAGTTATGTTGGCGACATTACATCGAAAGATGTGTCAAGCAACGGAAGCACAAAAAATTAAAATTAGTGGTTGCATACTCTTTCAATCATGGGCATGGTATCACCTACCATTTTTAAATTCTTATGAATTCCCACTCGTAATAAAGTAAATTTCATTTAATAATATAATTATCATAATATTTTCATTATTATATTTTTGAAATAACATAATATTTGAATAGGTGGAACAATAACGCAAGTCGTGTGGGTATACCGGACAATCTCGAAGGTATTCAGCTATTTTTAGATCAATGATTAGAAGCCGATGTTAGCTTTTGAATTTTTTCAATTATATCATATTTACATAAGGATTTGAAATTTAATATTAGGTATTTAATAAAATTTATAATTTCGTGTTGTAGCTTGAATGAATGTCATACTTCGATCTGAGAATTCAAGAATGCATCTCGGTCGAATTTTTGGCAAATCGCAATATCTAGCACGTCAAAGTGTCATTGATAGTTTTTGCATCAGTTGAGATGCATGAATCTGGTTAAGTGATGCGCTAGTTCGGGTTTATGCAAAATATTTCGCCATCACCCTAAGAGCTTAATGAACTTCACAAGATTAACTTGCGGAGGAGAATCGATCAAGATTGGCCTAAATTTCATACGAAATATATCTACATCTAGGAACATAGATACGGTTTCATATCTATGTGCGAACCAATTGTCCAACCGGATTTAACGACCTCTTTGGATTAGATGACATGATTTACACTTCACGATAAGTTATATCTATTGTTGGAGGAGGAAAAGGGTAAGCAATGTGATCGTAGGAGGCCAAGATGACCCCACATGAGGCCGTGATCTAAAGTACATATACATCGAGTTCATCATCATCACCTCCAACCCCAAATACTATATCGATGGGTGCACCACCTCCCGGTTAGTATGGTTTATATTTTTCTGGTCCTTTCATTAACTCATTTTTTTAACAATCACCACATTATGTATCGTTGTCATTCCGACTCGCGTTTTGGCTTTTTCTCTATTGTCATTGTCACTCCCCCCCTGAAAGTCTTCTTGCCCCTACCTTTGACATGGGTTTTGGACATTGATGTTAAGATATTACTTTGATGGAGAAAAAGAATAAGTTGATTATATTGGTGATCCCCTTTTTCCCCTATCATTATGTTCTCAAATTCATGTATTAGGTTTATAAAGTATTCTCTTCTGGTGGTATAAAACTTGAATCCGTAACCGCATAATCACTATCAACTAGAAGCTTGAATTATACTTAAACTCGTGATCGTATAACCACTGTCAACTAGAAACCCTAGTTATACTTGAACATGTGATCGTATAACCACCATGAACTGGGAAATGAAATGTATGGGGAGTGCACAACCACCATGAACTCGAGTTGCAATGCGACATCTTCCAAGGTGATTGTGCACTCCCCACATAAGAAATGAAATGTATGGATCTCTGAACGCAATCGCATCATCGTGAACTTAACCATACCTTAAAACTATCACAATTTTTCTCTAAAACAAAAATATAAATAAATCTTTCTCCCCAAATTTCTAACACTCAACGCAAAATAAAAAAAATAAAAACGTTTTGAATGGGTTTATCATTTCTCTCTCCAAAATCAACTTATTTCCCTAAATTTAAGAAAATCAGCTTAATTCCGTAATTAACTTTTAATAGTAGTGCAAGAATCTAATATTAAATTATATAAATATAAAATAAGGTAAATATAATTCTACTAATATAATACAAACAAAAAAATTGTATTGGAATAGAAAAATTATGATCAAATCTAGTAAATTGTTAATTTGTCGGAATTGACCCTAGACAATTCACCAAATTCCCTCTCAACTTCCAAAGCCAAATCCACTTCCCCGAATCTTCTCAATCCTTTGCTCAATACTTTGACCACATACTCCCCAACTCTTTTTCTCGATCCGACTCCATTTTCCTTCATCAACCCGCAAATCCTCACCGTTGATTCCTTCCTTCCGGCGCCAATCACGCCCTTAATCAGCCTCACAAGCGCCTTCTCGTCATCGCACTCGATGCTTCCAATCTCCTCAATCAACCCATCAATCTCATCCTTAAGATGGTTCCTAGCGAGCGCGACGACGACGTCGGCGTACAAACTCAAGTCAGGAGGCGGATATTCTGATCGGACGGTGGAGAGTACGTGGACGGCGAGGGCGCATTGATCTTGCCGTAGGAGTTCGCGCAGGGCGGCGAGGAGGTCGGATTTGATGAGGCGGTAGAGGGAAGGGAGTGGGGTGACCGTCGCCGTCGATGAAGAGTTCCGCTGGGCGCGTTTGAGAGATTGGATGGCCTGGATGGCTTCGGTGCTTAAGATACGGCCTTTAACGAGAGGTCCGCGGTTGTCGCGTGGGCCGCAGCGTACCGGAGTGAAGCTCTTGTAGGTGGATATTGGGTAGAGAGAAGGGATTGAAGTAGGATTGAACCGGAGTGAGGCAGCCATGAAAATAGGAAGCTTTTGCGAAAGCCAAAGAGAAAAGGATAAAAGGGTTTTAGACTTTGGTTTTCCTTTTAACGGGACTATTGAGTAGTTTACGGTAAAGGAACAAAAAATCGTCGACAGCAGGATTCGAACCTGCGCAGGCATAGCCCAACAGATTTCGAGTCTGTCTCCTTAACCACTCGGACATATCGACCACAGTTGTTGGCTTAGCTAATCAAAATATATATAATTTTGAAAACGTTATTGTCATTTAAGTGAAAGATTAAATAATGATTTAAAATAAAATAAGTAGGAACCAAATGGTGGGTCTTGGGTTGACACTTCTATTAAGGTAATGAAATGCTTGATTAAAAAATCATACCTATTTTATTTAAATATTTCAAATCTTAAAATTACGTTATTAACCTTGAAACAGAATTACCCTCCTATTCATGTTACTCTAATATTTTATCAATGGTCTAAGGGTGAGCGTTCGATCGAATCAATTGAAAAATTTTTAAGTTAATCGAGTTCATAAGTCCTATATTATTATCTTAACTCAATTTGAACTTTTTTCGAATCGAGTCAAATGAAATGAAATTTGAGTCGAGTCGAATCGAATCGAGTAAATTATTTGAGTTAAATTAAAAAAATTAAACATGTCAAATAAAATTATTGTTACAGTTTTCATATTTGAGCACATAAAATTGAAGCCATATATATTTAAAAAAAATTCAAATCAAAATAATAATAATAAAAAAGGATACTTGAGTATGATAATTTTGAATCATTAATTAGGTCCCAAAATTATTATTTTAGAAACTTTTTAAAATTTTAAATTTTTTTATATATATTTTTAGAATTTTAATAATTTTTTTAAAAAAATATAAAATTTGAAATTTTTATAAATATTTGATTTTTTTGTAATTTTTGTTGAGAGAGAAAGACCAATTTGCTTATTTTTAAAGTTGACAGGGACCAAAAGGGTATTTACACCAAATTGTTATTCTAATTATTCGAGTTATTCGAATTGTGAAATTTAACTCGACTCAGATTCGAAACTTGAATAATTTGAATAACTCTAATAACTCAATTCGATTAACTTAAAATTAAAAAATTTTTTCGATTTTTTTTAATCGAATCGAGTTTTACTCAACCTTACAATATCAGATGGCAGATGTTTTCGGAGCACACAGTAACAAATCTTTTACCTTGCAACTAAGATTGGGGTCAAATTTGCACGGAAACAAGTATTACATCCATTATTGCTTGTTGTACTTGTAAATGGTAATGGTACTGTTTTGGCCAATAATTGAATTCTATACAGAGTGCAGCAGTGCAAACGAAATCAAAGAACATGGGATATAATAATCAACCTTGTTGGCTTATGGGTTGCATGTCTGCTGAGAAATCCAAAAGCTGAAAAATACCAGCAAAAATCTACAGAGCCTGCCAAATTTTTGCTGTTCTTTGTTTGGTAAAAGATGGTAACCCTTTATGTCTTGATTCAGTTCTTTCTTTTTATCCCCGTGAATAATTATAATGAACCAAAATGTTTCGTTCTTTCACCGGGAAAACTAATAAGAGAGGGTTCTTTTAAACTTTAATGTGTACACCTTTGGAACATGAGTACTTACGCTTCGCAGAGACTTGTTCAATGGAAAGCTCTGAGAAGATATCTTCCTCTTCAGTTGAGTCCATTGAAGACAAAACCAGAAAAACAAGTCTCAATCTCAAACGAACTGAGCTGAGGCTTGGCTTACCAGGTTCTCACTCTCCTGATTTAGAGAGTAACGATACAAGTAATGGTTTTGGTGTTACCCCTTTGAAGAAGTTGGGGTCTGGAGCTAAAAGGGATTTCTCATATGCCATTGATGGGCCTAATGAGAAATGGGTTTTCCCATGTGATGAGAAGAATCTTGTTCCTCCTGCAAATGACCATGTTAGTGCATCTACAAAGTATGTTCATCTTCAAAACCCTGTTTCGTTTTCTTCTTTTTGGCCTTTTCAATGTACATTCTTTGGGTGATTCACTTGAAAACAGAGCTGGTTAGATTATATTTGTACATCAATTTTATTGAGGGAGATTAATGAAACAGGGCTGAGTTGGTAGGATGGCGACCAGTTGGATCATTCCAGAAGAATAAAAAGGCCTCCAATTTCGCAAAGAAGAGTGATGAGACTAGTGGTGATGGCGGTCGCCTGTATGTAAAAGTGAGCATGGATGGAGCACCATACTTGAGAAATGTCGATCTCAAAACCTACAATAACTACATGGAACTCTCTTCAGCTTTGGAGAGGATATTCAGCTGTTTTACAATCGGTAAACTTCCCCATTCCCTCACATACATACATAAAATATTTTGGGTAACTAAGAGTGAGTGTGGTTTTCATTTCAGGGGAGTGCAGTGGGAAAGGGGTAGCAATAGGATGTGAATATGTGGTGACATATGAAGACAAGGACGGTGATTGGATGCTTGTCGGCGATGTTCCATGGCGGTAACTGCTCTCCTATGCCCTCCTATCCCTATGTACCATAGCATACCATTTTTTTGATAATCCCATTTAACATTAAATTTTGGCTAAACTCATTTTAAACAAATTAATTTAGCTCTTATATTATTCTTTAAAATAATTTTAAAACGTTACTTTTTATTATTATTATTTACGGATAAATTAAAGATTTGATATCATTAACACAACTAAAGTATTTTTTTTAATTTAACGTTTGTTGATTTTATATAATATATATGAAGAGAAAAATAGGTTTATATCAACCACTTATATAATATATATGTGATATAATTAGATAACAGGTTTATTTAAGGTTTGTGCTTTAAATATTAAAGTTAAGATACAACTCAAATTTTAAATTATATTATATATGTGATAATTAGATTGATGAAATTTTTATTATTAAGGTTTGGGTTTCTCATATAATATATTTGAATATAAGTATAGAATATAATTTTTTAAATATATTATAGATAACATTCACTCAATTTTGAGTTGACATAAATTAAATTTAGATTGGTTTTTAATAGAAACTCAAATTAAAATATAGTTCGGAAAATGTTAGACTTACTAAATACAGTGTGTTACTCAGGATGTTTACCGATTCATGTTTGAGACTAAGGATAATGAAAAGTTCGGAGACTCTTGGATTAGGTATCTCTTTTATCTCATTATATCCAAAATGCTCCCATATTTTCTCTCTTAAATTTAGTTAAAAATCAAAGGCAACATGTTAGATAGCTTGCTTTATATACCCTTGAGTGGGTTAAAGGGTGATGATGAATGACGATAAAGAGAGTTGGTTTGATGGTTGCAGCTTCAAAGGGCCATGCTGAAATGCACACAACATGAACAAGAATCTTCAAAGTCCCACACTCGCATAGATTTATGTTGTCTCTGATGTATTTAGTTGGAATTCAAATAGCTCATACAATAATCAAACAAATGAAAAACATTTTAAATTCCCAAACAGACCCAACCTAAATGGATCCGTATTCATATTCATCTCATTGTCGCAAAAACACTCCAAAAATCAATAAAACCATTATCATTAAACTATTCCCCACTTTACCAACTCATAATTTAAGTGAAAAACAATGATTCTCACGTCAGTAAATTACACCGGAAAGACATCTTAGGGCATAATCCTAAAAAATTGGACAACTTTTTTTCCTAAAAAAATTAAATTAGCAAGAAAATAATCATAACTTGCTATGAGCTAATAAAAAATAGTGGCACAAGTTCCATCTACGTAAGTTAAACGAGATCTGATCCTGGATACTTTCAAGATTCTGGTTTGGAAATTTGCAGATATACCATCTGTGTATATCCATTGAATACGGATCTCTCAAGCCTATCTAAACCAAGCCGCTGAAACATGCGATATCGGCCATCTTCAACAACAGGAGGAGGTGCACGGCCAGGATCATATCGAGTTTGGTGGGTCAAAGATGGACCAGCTGTTGGTGGTAGCTCCCAATAAACATCAAGAATCGATTCGACAAACCTGCTATTCTGAAAATGTTCACCATAAGAGATTGTGGTCTTATTGTGGTTAAAATTATCTCGCATCTCCCCTCTAACACCCCACCATGCTTCATGTGGCCCACAAAGTTCATCTATATCAACAGCCTTCTCCCAGAACTTCTTTCTTTTTGATCGAATTCTGGCTTCATCACTGTCCTTAAAGCAGCTATGGCCACCCCCTGAATAAACAAAGCTCATTATCAGGTACAAACAATAACAACTTCAGAACACAAAGATTCGAAGATATTGGAAAAACGAGGGAGCACATGAATAATAAGTCAGGGATATAAATTACAGACAAAACGAAGGAGCATCTACCTCTTATGTAGAACTGGTCACAAATCTGCCTCAATGAATAATGATCTCCTGTTCCAGTATCATAATTGTCTTCAAAAACAAGATGGTGAAAGCCAGCTTTCAACGCCTGCTTTAGCCTGCGCATGAAACCACATCACAAGAGAATAAGCACAACAACTCTAAAGTCAAAACTATAAAAGGTAAAAATCAAGACATTAAGTAACCTTCAATCATCTCAAGCAAAACCTTAAACTTGTTGAGAGAAGATCATCAATAGTTCATCAATAGTTAGTTGCATTAAGTACCTTTTCAGTTCATTTTGATGGTCATCAAAAAAGACAAGGACCCGGCTGAAATCAGAAATTCCATGAATCTTAAGTACCTTCTCCCAATCAACACTTCCAAAATCCACAAAATTTTTTCCAGCAAAGTATGTACAATTTCCATCAACATAAGCAGGGCCCTTTTTCAAGTACTTCTCAGGATGTCGGGGTGTGAGCGAGATAATTGGTGTGTCAGGCATTGCTTGCCGCAGAACCCAAGTGGAATGCCCCTTGAACGCACCACTCTCAATCATTATATCTGGTTTTAGCCACCGGGTAATGAACCAAAGCCCAAAGCTGTGGTCAAAACCCATCCCATACAGATTGTTTTTGATAGGACGAGTTTCATATATTGGTACAAACTCCTCCAAGCCATTGATTAAATCTTTGGATGTCCATTCAACTGTTTTTCCATGTTTCGATCTGCCTTTTCAAGGATACAAATTAAATGGGCACAAACCATGAGAGTTAAGATTTAAGAATTCAACATGAAATCAGGTCTTTAGCATGAAATAAAATAGTTAAAAAAAACCCAATCCAGTTTGATTTTCAACCAAAAAAACCCCTCACTTTTAACACCATAAACTTCAACAAAACTAGCAAAGGAGGAAAATGATGCAAATGGCCTCGGTTTTGAGATGAGCAATTAAAACGCTTACATATAACAATTTACCAGAAGGAAAATGAAGATTAGTTCCCGGCTTCTTGTTAATCAGCAAAAGAAAGGTTGAATCTCCTAAGAACTAAACACAGATGTATGAAACAAGAAGGCATAATCAAATTGACTGTAAATGGGATTTTAATGCAACTTTATCGTTTTAGCCAAATTTTGTCAAAAGAGGATTCTGCTCCAAAACTAGTTGCTTAATGAAATTCAAAATTATCAACCCACATTTTTTATACAGCCCGGTGAATGTTTCATCGAAGATATGAAATACATTAAAGAGTTGCATGAAAAATTATTCCAGAAGCTTAAGCTTTTAGTAAAAGACGTAAGCTTTATATCTAAGCTCCAATACATGCATTGATGATAGAACATCTAATAGTAGAACCAAAATGTTCAGCTAATTAAAAAGATCTAATCCGTATATTTAAGCTTTAATAAAATGCATAAAAATAAAAGTATTAATAATAGAATCAGAATGTTCAATTATCTAATTACAGTCGAGAATAATTTTGTAACACTTTAAAAGAAACAAACAAGCATCTGATCTAACAACCTATTAAGGAGCGTAAAAAAATGAAAAAGAAAGGCACAACAATGGAAAAATGAAGCAATGCAACAACGAAACGTCTACCTCATTCAGCTAATGCAAATGAAAATAGAAAATGAGAAAGTTTTCAGATCCGATCTAAAACCCAAAAAAATATCAGAGTAAAGCAAAACTTACACCAAGGAACGCCAAGGGATCCGAAATCGGAGTCAACCCCGTCGAGACCGAAGAGACTGACCCGAGAGATCGGGTCATAAGATGAGACGCAAACGAAGGAGCGAGAGTGTAGCAGCAAAGAGAAAAGCGCGACAACAATGAGAAGAAGGCAAAGGGAGAGGCAGAGACACGGCGATTTGATGAGACCGAAGCGAGAAATGTAATTGGTGGCCAAGAGATAGAGGGGTGGCTTCTTGGTTTTGGACTCGTCGGCGAGTGAGGTGGGGGATTCGGGGACGGGAGACACGGCGGAAGATGCGGCGGTGGAGGGAAAGTCGAAATCGAGGTGGGGCTGAGGGCGGCGGGAAGAGAGGGTTCGGTCCAGCATAACGGGTGGGGCTTTTGGCGACGAGATCGAGTGAGATACGGTGTGGGAGTGACGGTTACTCATTTTTGGGAAGCTATAAACTGCTACTGTGGGGCTTTATACTATTTAACAAACAATTTACATGGAAATTTTATATTGTGTGAAAAAAAAAGTTAAATTAAATTTTTTTTTTTTTTGATGCGAGGATATTAAGGAACTACCAATTATTATTTATTGATTAATATTTTTAACAGACCATCGAAAATTCAAAATATAATCAAATAAAATTTATTTATAATTTAGAATCTCAACTTTTACTATTAATGCCAAATGCTCATTGACTTTCAATCCATATTTTTTAATGTTTATATCTATCATAATATTATATTAATACATAACTATATTATTATACATAATATTTTAACTACCTTTAAAATATATATTGTGATTTTCAACTAAACACACTCGGATGATAATTACACCCATGACAGATCCACTACATCACTAGAAGTCTATAATAATAATAATAATAATAATAATTAATATATATATATTGTGATTTTCAACTAAACACACTCGGATGATAATTACACCCATGACAGATCCACTACATCACTAGAAGTCTACAATAATAATAATAATAATAATTATTATTATTATTATTATTATTATTCCAATTTTAGTAAAGGATGTAAATACAGAAAAAAAAATATGATATAAACTAGGAACTATTATGTCAGATTATTAAGAACAAAATTATATGCGGAAGCATACTTAAATTTGTCGTTGGAGATTATCCAGAAGATTTTGATTTATCTGAACCATTCTTTTTTAAATAACTTATTATTAAATACTAATTATGGTATCTACGCATTATAATAGCATTATACATTATACATATATGCTCATAAGAGGAAGGATTGCATCAAACTGTGACGCGGAACAGTTTGATGCAATCCTTCCTCGTGCTCATAATTGAATATTTTAATCCAACAAGGGATAGGTGAATCTTTAAAAACATAGTTTGAAATGATAAAACTCAAGTAATTTTAATAAAAATATAGATATATATTTTAACTCCTTAGTTTGATATGATATATAGAAGTTCTTTAACTTAAAATTATTAATTTTTATTTTAAAATTCATAATTTTATCTTAATTCATATTCGTTGACTAGATTGCCCAACTTCTTGGATCCATTGTTGCTTGCTCCTCACTCAAACCTGTCACTGCTATCTTTTACTGGTAAAGCGCTAAAACTTAAACAAAGCACAAATATTATTTCTTTCACAAATTTACCTTTATTGATTAATAAAAGAATTTCACTAAGAAACTGCAGACCTAGTTTACCTTTTGGGCAGAAAATTCCTATCCACTGTTACAAAATAATTTACTCTTTTTTTTTTCCTTTTTATATGTAAAATATTATACAATATTATAAAAATTCATAATACATGAGATCCATTTTGTATTTCATGTAGTGTTTTTTTGTTTCATTAATTCTTCATGTAAATTCTCACACCTCTTGATTAAACATATAATTGTAAAAAGTGAGCATCATGGTAACAACACTTTATCATGATCTTAAGATGGCTACTTGAAAGAATTTTTTGTACAGTAAGTGCAAACAAAAAAGATGGTGTTTAGGGCTCCTCTGTAGGCAAAATTTTTTCGTAAGACCATTCATGTGCTTTCCATTCAGGCAGTTGTTGAATCACCAGCTGCATTGGACATGTTCATATCATTTTAACGACACATTTTTTATTGTTCTAACTTATTAAATTTAAAAAAAGAGGTTGAGAAAGATTACAAACCAGGCCCTTTGAATCTGGTTTACCAACAATTGTTTGGCAGGCCAATCTCCAGTTTTTTGGTTTCTGCAAATAACCAATGAGGAGCACTTATATATACACACAAAGTGTTGAATGATGAGTTAATGGTAAGCTATAAAATACCTTCTTTAGATGTTCTTTCTCTTTGTCTGTTCGAGGGGTTAGTAGCTCTTTCCCTTCTACAACCTGAAATTGATGTATTCTAGTTTGATCTTCGAAATGAAATTGGAATTACAACCATAATCCCATTTTCCCCTTACAATTTCAGTTATTATTCCCAAGTGAATGTTGAATACAAGTATGTATCCAATACGGAAATACTTAATTGTTTTTTTTTCTTGGCTTAGAAGAAATGAAAATCATATTTATGTTGTAAAACAAGATAGGATTAACCTCAACCATGCAAGTCCCACAGGTCCCTCCTCCTGCACAGTTCAGCAGAGGTCTACCCTGAAAATGAACGCCAACCCCAAATTCATATTTTCTCAAACAGTGGTATATACATGAACAGATATCGCGTGATTATATGAACTTACATATGGTCCATACAACTCCATGTTATTATCCAGCATAATATCTCTAAGTTTCTGCCCACCACAAGCCCTGCGAAAATGTACATCCGGGGTACCATCTGGCAGCAAAACAGACTGAAAGAAAACAGCAAAATTTCCCATCAAATTGTAAATCCATGTTGAGCTAGCATTGGCATATACTATCACTTTTAAACTACATGAACAAATGCAAAGTCAACAGCGGGAGGCTCGTCAGGCTCCTTGTCCTTGGCGGTGGATTCGCTGTCGGGGACGGTGCTAACAGCTCGGATTTTGGGTGTAGAGAAGCGGAGGTGGGTGGTACTGCTTCTGCTGCGGAAGTTGAATTTACGAGGCACTGAGGATGTAGTAGCTAAGCCATGGATGCTAAGCTGGAGAGTACCCATTGCAGATATTTGTAAAGATAATAAAAAAGTTCTTCTTCTATTGGTATAAGTATAGATATATGTGTAATGTAGCAATTAATTTGATATGTTTGCATGCCGTTTTGTTTGTGTTATGTGTAGCAATAAGTGTGTGGTGGTTCTTTTTTATCTTATCTAAGACTAAGATTTAATGTGGGGCGAAGATTGATCGTGGGCCTTATTTTGGGCTTAACAAATTGCCCAATTTATTAAATGGCCATCACGAATAACTCTTCCAATATTTTTGGGGTCAAATTTTGTTATTAACAAGTGATTGGCTGCAATTAAAGGTGCACATGGCCAGGTAGGGTTTAACAAAAAAATTAGGCCTATTTATTAGGCTCGGATAAAAATGAGCCTAAAATTTTGTTTAAACCCAACGTAGATAAAAATATTAAAATTCAGGCCTGGCCCGGCACTTTGTACTAATTTTTTTATATTATTTTTTATATAAATTTTAAATATATAATACATCAAAAATACTAAAAACATTAAAATAAATATTCTTCAACAAATTAAAAATAAATTGTAAAAAATATGTATACTTAAATAGTATTAAGATAGATGCAAACTTAACAAGCAAATGTCTCTAAAATAAATAATAACAAAATTAACAATAAAACAAATGTTATACATTATTCATTTCGAAACCATTTTTTTTTGAAATAGACTTTTTATTTTTTTAAAACGAAAATGGAGTCGCCACCAATCACTTTTAGGAGGTGTGATCGGGTCACCTCGTAATTTAATCGTTTTAATGAGAGGTTTGATTTATTAAAACAATGTTTTTCGGTCTACAAAAATCTAGAAAATGAGTTCGGGAGTCGGTTACGCACGAGGAATGATTAGCACCCTCGTTACGCCCAAATTTGGTACCTAATTGATTACTTAATGTCTTTAGGGTCGAAAATTGAAAATTTGAAGAGATTTTAGAACGCGACCCCACTTTGCATAACGTTATTATTTAAACCGCTTGAATAAATCAAAACGTATGTAAAAGGCTCTCTTATCTCAAGGTAACAAAAGGTCACATCCTGTAAGTTAGGACACGACATTTCGAATCCTCGAAAATAAGCTTACTCTTTATTTAATTATTGTTTAAATCTCATGTGATTTAATTTTGAAAGAGATGCTCAGCTATCTAGGTTCAAAGAGAAAGTCGAACCCTGTAACTTAGGGCACGACTTCTCGAATCTCCAAATGCGGAACATTGCCTTGATTTTAAAAATTTCCTTTTTATGCATCGATTAAAAATTAATGTAACACTTAAAATGGTATATATTTAATTTATTCGGGCATTGTATGAAAAACGAACAAATATTTTTAACTGTAATGTATAGTACAATGATAATGAAATAATGTAAAATAGCTATACGGGTAGAATATTAAAATGATAAATTATAAATAATAGAATATAATAATAATAATGATGTAATTATAATAATGAAAACAATATTAATAATCATATCCCAATAATAAAATAAATAAGATAACTTAAAATAAAAATGAAAATGGAAAATGCATAACTTAAAAAAGGATAAATAAACATAAAATGAAGATATTAAAAATAATAAAATAACGAGAATAATAATAATAATAATTAAAAATAAAATAATAATGATAATAACAATAATAATAAAAATGCACAAATAAAATAGTATGAATAATCTATTTTTTTTAAGTGTAAAAGGATAAAGAAATAATAATAAATAAAATTAAAAAAAAAACAGTTTGTGGAAAGGTTGAAATTAAATAGACCAAGGATTAAATTGAAATCAGAATGAAATTAGGGGGATGAATTGTAAATAATAATTAATAATAATTAATAAAACAAAATAAAAGATTAAAATGAAACGTGTAAAAATAAATAGAGACTAAACATGAAATAATTCCAAACTCCTTAAGCACATCGTTCCATAGGGACCAAAATGAAAGAAAATAAAATTAGGTGGTAAAAATTAAAAAAAACTACATTGTAAATAATCCAAAAAGCGGAAGGGCCAAAAGCACAAATAGACCCTCTCACTACAAAACTGCAGATCCTAGGTCGATCCGAGTCAGGTCATCGGGTCGGCCCCAAAACGACGTTGTTTGGGGCATTTCAGACTAGCCTAAAACGGTGTCGTTTTGGCACACTATTTAAGTAAAAAAAGCTTCAAAAATTCATTCCTACACCATTTAAAAAAAACTAAAAACCTTCTTTGTTTTTTTTCTCTGAAATCGCCTCAGGGTCCGGCCATCGGCGCCGTCGTGGATCGCCACGGCCACGGTCGTCAATGATGGCAGCAGCTGTCCCTGGTGGCTGAAGTTCACAAAAAAGGCCCATTTTGGCCATTTTATTTCCCTCAACCCCGATCTGAGACCAAAATATCCAAAAACCCCACCAAAATTTGAAAAAGAGAAAAAAATAAAGAAAATCAAAGGAACCTTTCGGTTCCTAGTCATCCCCGACGAGGCTTTCGGCGAACCACAACGGATTCAGCCACCTTCCAGGCCAGAGAAGTCTCCAACGACGGCGGTTGAGGTAGAACCTTTCGTATTTTTTGTTTATATATATGATATGTTTTAAAAGAAAATAAATATGCAAAAGCAAAACAAATACCTTTCTTAAAAACTATTGCGAGTTTTTTTTTATTTCTTCTCTCTTTTTGTAAAAAACATTGGATTCGACTTTTTTAGCCATTCATACATATTTTATCTACTGTTTTTGACTACTATTCCTTGTTGTTTTCGTTTTCCTTTTTGCAGGTTTGGAGCTCGGTCAATAAAGAGAGAAAGGCAGACCTTTTGCTACTTTGGTGAAACAGTGGCAGAAATGGTGCATCAGGCCTCAGGACGAGGCGCCTCGAGCGGCATGCATGCGAAAGGAGGAGCGGCGCAGAGGGGTTTAGGGATTTTTTTTTGTTTTCGAAAATGTTTAAGTTGTTAGGCCAACGGGCTGTTAAAGTTTTCTCTTATTTTAGGCCATTGGGCCTCTTTTGTAATTGGACTTGTAATTATTTTATTTTTATTTGGTTTGGTTTGGGCCCGGGTAAAAATGGCCTATTGCAGCTGCCTCTCTTTGCTCATTATCGTGTAACGAGAATGGAGTAAATACATCAAAAAGGCCAATTTTGCTTGGTCTTGTCGAATCTCGACTTCTTTGGTGCTTCTCTTCTTCAAGTAGCCTCATTCCCACCCACTGCAATTTCAGGGATATAAGAATTGTAATTTTAATCTACTCTACTGCAACTTCAGGGAGATATTCGTATATTCAACCTATTCCGCTGCAACTTCAGGGAGATAAGATTTGTAGCTTGTAACTTTAGTCTATTCCACTGCAACTTTAGGGAAATAAGATTTGCTATGGTAGACTTAATCCGATCCACTGCAACCTCAGAGGTATAGGACTTGTCGCTTCAATCTGCTCCACTGCAACTTCAAGGAGATAAGATTTGTAACTTGTAGCTTTAATCTGTTCCACTGTAACTTTAGGGAAATAAGATTTGCTATCTTCAATCTGCTCCACTACAACTTTAGGGAGATAAGATTTGTAGCTTTAACTAGCTCCACTGCAACTTCAAGGAGATAAGGTTGGCTTTAATCTGCTCCATTGCACGTTCAGGGAGATAAGAATTGTAACTTGTAGCTTTAATCTGTTCCACTGCAACTTCAGGAAAATAAGATTTGCTATCTTCAATCTGCTCCACTTCAACTTCAGGGAGATAAGATTTGTAACTTGTAACTTTAATCTGTTCCATTGCAACTTCAGGGAAATAAGATTCGTTATCTTTAATCTGCTCCACTGCAATTTCAAGAAAATAAGATTCGCTATCTTTAATTTGCTCCACTACAACCTCAGGGAGATAAGATTTGTAACCTGCAGCTTTAATCTGTTCCACTACAACTTCACGGAAATAAGATTCGCATATTGAATCTGCTCCACTGCAACTTCAGGGAGATAAGACTTGTAACTTCAATATGCTTCACTGTAACTTCAGGGAAATGAGACTTGTGGCTTTAATCTACTCTACTGTAACTTCAGGGAGATAAGATTCGCCACGATGACTTCAATCCATCCTACTGCAATTTTAAGGGTATAGAATTTATGGTTTCATTGATCTGTTACACCGTTATTTGGGGAACATGACCTGTAAAATCAATTTCATGGGCCTATTTTTATGCCAAGCGATTAGGATGTTATGATCAGAATGAATCAAATGCTCCTAACTAGATGTGTATGAATGATATTTGCATGAATGCAGAATGTCACTTTCGAGAATAATCCCATTTTAATACTTTGGTTGACATTGCTCGTTGTTCATCAAGGTTCTATCACTGGCGCATTACCTTACCTTCTTGTTCAGCTGGTATCTTTGACAAAAAACCCGAAGAAATAATCACTATTATTTTTCAAACATTTCCAACTCTTAAATTTGGTTAGTTCTGACTAGTGGTCTTGTTTCAGGTCCTTACACTATTTAGAAAACCTTTCAGAGCAATATGCAGAAATCCTTTTACTTGAATATTATTAGTTCTGACTAGTGGTCTTGTTTTAGGTCCTTGTACTATTTAGAAAACCTTTTAGAGCAATATGCAGAAATCCTTTTACTTGAATATTATTTTTCCATTAATTGTTATTTCAATAAAAAATGTTTGAAAAAGATCGTAACAATGGACAAGATTGAAATTTATTAGGAGCAGGGCTCGGAATGAATAAATTAATCAAAATAGCAAACATTGCTAAAATACAAAATGAGTAAGATGAAACTAGGTGCCCAGATATCATAGTATGAGTTTCTCCATACTAACTTCTTGAAGACCCTTTTGAGCCTGATATGTGTTTAGGAGATCCAGAATACTTTATTGATGCCTCAAGATGTAACGTTCTTCCTTCTGAGAATACCCAACCAACAGATGTTCAATCTTTACTCCAAATTTGAGCTTCCCTTTCCGGGTTTTCAACTCAAAACTTATTTAGTCTCAAGGCGCGCTTTGTGCGTTTTCGCATTGGCCTCTCCCTTTTTTTTAGGTGAATTATTTCTTGACTGAATCTGAATTCACAGGGTTAGGTAGGTTTTTGCCATCTATCTCGGTCAGAATCAACGCTTCTCCAGAAAAGGCCTTCTTTACCATATAAGATCCTTCCCAATTTGGCATCCATTTTCCTCTAAAGTTTTTTTCTATATGAATGATCTTTTTCAATACCAGATCCCCCTCATGGAATTCTCTAGGACGAATCTTTTTTTCATAAGCTCACATTATTCGTTTTTGGTACATTTGACCATAATGGATAGCTTTCAACCTCTTCTCTTCAATCACGTTCAACTGATCATATCGAGATTCGATCCATTCTGCTTCATTCAGCTTCAATTCTGACAAAACTCAAAGAGAAGGAATCTCGACTTCAATGGGCAAGATTGCCTCCATTCCATAAACCAAAGAGAAATGCATTGCCCTGGTGGAGGTCTTGATAGACGTTCGATAAGTATAGAAGGCAAATGGTAACTTCTCATGCCAATCTTTATAAGTCTCAGTCATTTTTCCCACGATCTTCTTAATATTCTTATTGGTTACCTCCACCGCACCATTCATTTTTAGGTGATATAGTGACGAATTGTGATGTTTGATCTTAAATTGACTACAAACATCCGCTATCGTACTATTGTTCAAGTTTAATGCATTGTTAGATATAATCCTTTCTAGCATCCCATACCGACATATTATCTCTTTCTTCAAGAATTTACTGATTGCTGACTTTGTAACATTGGCATATGAAGCAGCTTCCACTTACTTAGTGAAGTAATCGATGACTATGAAGATGAATCATGCCCGTTGAAAGCTTTTGGCGAGATCGACTCAATGACATCCATTCCCCACATAGAGAAAGGTCATGGAGAAGTCATAACATGAAAAGGTGAAAGAGGCACGTGAATTTTATCTCTATAAATTTGGCACTTATGACATCTCTTGGCATAACTGATACAGTCCCCTTTCATGGTGGACCAATAATATCCAAATCTCATGATTTGCTTGGCCATTATAAAACCATTAACATGTGTTCCGCAAACACCCTTATGGACTTCTTCCAAGATTTTCTTAGCCTCAACAGTGTCCACACATCTTAGTAACACTTGATTTTTTTTTCTTTTGTATAGGATCTCCTTATCTAAGATATAGTTATTGGCCAGTCTTCTCAACGTTCTTTTATCATTCTCAATTGCTTGATCGGAGTATTCACGGTTCTTTACATATCGTAGTATATCGTGGTACCAAGGATGATCATCTTTTTCCTCTTTCTCAATATTATAACAATAAGCCAGAGCCTCATAAATACTCATCTGGATAGGTTTTACATCCTCTTATTTGTTCATTTTGACCATGGAAGCTAAGGTAGCTAGGGTATCAGCCATTTAATTTTCATCTCGTGAAAGGTAGTAGAAGGTGATGTCATCAAAATCCTCAATTAACTCAAGAACCAGTCTTCGATAATTGATCAATTTTTGGTCTTTCGTCTCCCATTCACATTTGAGTTGATAGATCACTAGAGCAGAATCCCTATATACCTTCAATACCTTGATCTTGCGTTCTATGGCTGCACGGATACCCATGATGCATACTTCGTATTCTACCATATTGTTCGTGCAATCAAAATCCAATTTACTAGTAAAAGGATAATGATCTCCGTTCAGGGATAAAAGGACTGCCCCGATTCCGTTACCCATAGCGTTGGAAACCCCATCAAAATTTAGTTTCCAGGGATGTTCTTCTTGAGTATTTTCTTCAGTAGTCATAACATACATTAGATCTTCATTTGGGAAATTTAAATTTAAATGCTCGTAATCTTCTAGGGCTCTACTGGCTAGAAAATCTGTTATTGCACTCCATTTTATTGCCTTCTAGTTCACATAGACTATATCAAACTCGAAAAGTAAAATTTGCCATTGGGCTATCCTTCCATTCATAATAGTCAACTCCATCATGTACTTTAAAGGGCCTATTTTTTAGATGAGCCAAGTTGTATGGTACAACATGTACTATCTTAATCTTCGGGTTATCCAGATTAAAGCACAACACAACTTTTCAATCAATGATTATCTTGTCTCACATTTAGTAAACTTTTTACTGAGGTAATATATCGCTCTTTCTTTTCTTCTTGACTCCTCATGTTGGCCAAGCATGTATCCCATCGAATTCTCAAATACTGTCAAATACAGTATCAATGGCTTATTTGGACTAGGTGGCATCAACATTAGGGCATTGGAAAAGTAATGTTTGACATTGTCGAAAGTCTTCTGGCATTCTTCATCTCATATGCCTGGATTATGTTTCTTAAGGAGACGGAATATGGGATCACATTTCTCGGTCAGTTGTGAAATGAACTGGGTGATATAATTTAGTCATCCTAGGAAACCTCGAACTTCTTTTTGAATGCGTGGTGGAGGTAGCTCCTATGTAGCCTTAACTTTATCTGGGTCAATCTCGATTCCCTTTTCACTGATTACGAATCCTATCAATTTTCCCGACCTAGCCCCAAAAGCAGATTTTGTTGGATTGAGCTTTGGCTAGAATTTTCTCAACCTCAAGAACAGTTTCTTAGGACTTGTATATACTCCTCTTCTGTTCGGGATTTTATAATCATATCATCGACATAAACCTCGATTTTATTGTGCATCATATCATAAAACAGGGTTACCATGGCTCTTTGATATGTTGCTCTCACATATTTCAGTCCGAATAACATCACTTTATAAAAAAATGTTCCCCACATTGTTACCGATGTGGTTTTTTCCGCATCTTCAGAATGTGTCTTTATCTGGTTGTATCCAGAAAAACCGTCCATGAAGAAGAACAGTGAATATCCTACTGTGTTAACCACTAAGGTATCGATGTGAGGCAACGGGAAATTTTCCTTCGGTTTGGCTTTGCTTAAATCCAAGTAGTCTACACACATTCGTACTTTTTCATCTTTTTTAGGGACAGAGACAATATTGGCTATCCATTCTGAGCATTTAACCACTTGTAGGAAACCAACATTGAATTGATTATTGACATCTTCTTTAATTTTCAACAAGACGTTGGGCCTCATCCTTCGAGGCTTCTGTTGAACTGGCTTGCACTCTTTCTTTACGGGGAGTCGGTGTACCACGATATCAGTACTTAGCCCAGACATATCTTGATACGACCATGCAAAAACATCTTTGAATTCTTGGCGTAACTCAATGAGGTCTCGTTTTGTCTCTGTGGTGATGCAAGCTCCAATCTTCACCTCTTTCTTTTTTTGTTCGTCTCCTAAGCTCACAATTTCTACTGACTTTCTGTGAGGTAGAATCTGTTTCTCCTCTTGTTCTACCATCCTTAACAAATCAGGAGATAGGTTACAATATCGATCATCTTTAAAGACCTGAAGTTCCTCTAGACACATATATTGCTCAAAAGGAGATTCTGAGTCAATAGCAACGTCGCTCATATCATTGATATCTGGAGACCTGTTATAGGAATAAAAGAAGACCCAAAGAACAAATGAATCTAAGAATAATTATCTGTCTGGTATGAGTATGAATGAAATGGAAAGAATAAAAGAATATTTGCCAAAATGAGACACAAAGATGTATTTTATTGAAATAAGAAAATAGACATATGTTTTTTACTCTGAATTAGTTCTAAAAATTACAGGGATCTCCTCTATAGTCCAGTTGTTCAGAACACTCTCCGGGATGTAGGGACAAATTCTTGATAGGTTTTTTTTAGTTCCCTTTCCAAACCCTCGATATTTTCAAAGAATTCTAACTCTTTGTTATCCATCAGGCTCTGTACTAGAGTTCTGAACTCGATGCACTTTTGGATTTCATGAAACTTATTGCAAGTAATTAAATAAAATGTTAATGAATAGAAAAGATGCATGCAAAAAGAAATTGATTCTAGTTCAATTCCATTAGAACAACTTTACTAGAAAATAAGTTTCTTTACATAAAACGGATACATATACAGTCTCACCTTCACACTTAAAACCTTAACTTTCCCAAGAAACAAAGCTAATTTTTGGTCCCGATCAGACTCTGATTCATATTTCAGGCTTTGAACGGTTGGGGTCTGCAAGTGGTCAGCCATTTATCGTACTCGGGCCAAAGCTTCGCTCATAATGTGGTCTATATCTTTGACCGGTCCCTCTCACAAGCTGTCACATTTCTCTTGTTTCCTTTTCTTGGACCATATTCGCGCGGACGTGTTGTCTTCCACTTTATCAAGAAACTATTTTTCCATGAAAAGCTCTCCATTTAGCAACCGAACACGAATCAACACCCTTTTTTTAAATATGAAAATGCAATGCAATCACAACAAAAACAAAGCGAAACAAGTCAGTACATTTTATATAAAAATAGAATACAAAGCAAAAAATAATAAATATAGCATCTATTTGGGTGACCACTAAAGGTTTGACATGGTCCTTCCTAGGGTAAGTTCTTAGGGCTGATTATATTTTAAAGTAAGGGTACCTGAACCAACAGATTCCTCGATCTTCACCCATTATAGGCTTATACGGACGAGTTTGATTCAGGGGAATACATTTCCCTATGGTTATACGGAGATGAATATCTCACGAAGACATGGGTACAGATATATCCCGAAAGTGATCCACTATCCTATACGGAGGTGAAGACCTCACGAAGGAATAACTTCTCACTCCCACCTAAGAAGGGAAAAATCGAACAATTATGCAATGCAATATGTGAAAAATATACCAAGAGACTCGAACTAAAAAAGCAAACATATCATTATGTAACAAAATGATGAAGACCACAAGAATGAAGGATGAAATGTAATGAATGGGTCGTAAATTTAAACCAAATTATCAATTTTCGACAAAAAGACCAAAAGTAATCAACTCGTGGCTTGACTCTCTTATTACGTCCCCAGTGGAGTCGCCAAGCTGTCGGAACTATTTTTTCGAAATCGACTTTTTATTTAAAAAAACGAAAATGGAGTCGCCACCAATCACTTTTAGGAGGTGTGATCGGGTCACATTGTAATTTAATCCTTTTAATAAGAGGTTTGATTTATTAAAACAATTTTTTTCGTTTTACAAAAATCCAGAAAATGGGTTTGAGAGTTGGTCACGCACGAAGAAGGATCAGCACCTTCTGTAACAACCTGATTTTAGGGTTAGTCGGAATAGTGGTTTTGGAACCACAATCTGAGGTCAAAATAATTATTTTATTATTTTATTAATGTTTACAGTATGATAGAATGTTCGTGTGAAAATTTCGTAAAGAAATTTTATCGTTTAAGTAATTAATTGGTAAAAAGAACTAAATCGCGTAAACCATAAAAATTGAGTTCTAATAGCTAAAATTGTTTAAGTGCTATAGAATTTAAAGGAGGAAGTTCTTATGTGTTAATTAGTCCAATTATGAGATAGTGGCTGAAAATGGTTTGGTAATGTGGTAAATTGAATTACTTTTTAAGGTTAAATTTGTAATATGGTAATTAAGTAAAGTAAAAATAAAATAAACAAAGGTGTCATCTTCCACCCATTATTTTTCCACCGAAAAATGAGAAAGAAAACACCATGGATATAGCTTCAAAGGTCCGGTCATCTTAAGATTAAATTGTAAGTTTATTTTTTACTCGGTTTTTAATAATTTCTACGTTTTTGAGATCGTTGCTTCGTAATCTAGCTAGTCCGTACCTCCAATCTCAAAACTGTTAAAGATTTTGATAGTTTCCATTGTTGAATACATGTGTTAATTGATGTTTGATGATGAAATATGAATTTTGATGATAGCTTTACATGTTTGGTAAAGTGATTTTGAGTAAAAATGTCAATTTTGGACTAAATTAAGAAAAATGATAAATCGTGTCGTAAAAGTGTGAAAAAATGAAAAATTTGGGCTGTTATGGCAATAATAAAAATTCGGCTAGCTTGTGTTTGTGTTTAATTTCATGAAATTATGATTTTATGTGATAAGGACTAAATTGCAAAAATGTGAAAGTATAAAGGCAAAAGTGTAAAATTGTCCTAATGTGTAAATTGTGTTAAATTGAGTGAATTAGTGATTAAATAAGTAAATTTTTTTATTATATAGATTGAGAAAAACAAGATTTGGACCTAGAAACAGGAGAAAAACTACGTATTGGATTAGTCGACCTAATTCGTCGTTTCAACGAACGAGGTAAGTTCGTATGTTAAATAATGTTCTGAAAATTTTGTTTTAAATTTTCATTTATCATTGAATTGATTTGAATGTTGATTGGATGAGTACGAGCATGAATCGACAAAGTTACGACGTCCGAAAGTCCCATACGAACATTAGGAATAACTTAGGATACTGAGATGTGATTACGTGTAAGACCATGTCTGGGACATTGGCATCGTTATGTGATTCATGTAAAACCCATGTCTGGGACATTGGCATCGATACAAGATTCGTGTAAGACCATGTCTGGGACATTGGCATTGATATGAGATTCGTGTAAGACCATAGCTGGCTATTGGCATCGATATATGATAGCATGTACGACCATATCTGGGATATGGCATTGTGCGAGTTATACGAGATTTTTGAGTATCCTTAACGATTTCGAATGGTTCAACGGGCAAAGTCAAGACGAGAATAAAAATAAACGAAATAAGTGGTACAGGTACGTACGATACTCATACGTATATTGAATGAAAGAAGATTGCTAAATAGATGTGAGCTCGTGTATATTACATGGAAAGGTTTGATTTTATGTAAGTGTTTGATTTATATAAATGCTTATTGAGGATATCAAATTTTACATGATGAGTAAGTGGATAATTATGAGAAATCCATATGGTTATATTGATTATGAATATGTAATGAATATTGGATTGAATGTGAGATATCTTAAATTGATTATTATGCATATGTAAATGTGAATGAATTGGTGAGAATATATTAGATCTATACGAACATGGAAATGAATAAGCTTGTGAGACCCTTGGTTAGCTATGTGTATGGATTCATGGTATAACGGTGAAAGCAAATGAGTAACATTGTAATTTGTAAATGCTTAATATGTGTTATTTGATAAGTTGAGTATATTATCATACGAGCTTACTAAGCTGTATAGCTTACTTTGTTTTCTTTCCTATGTTTATAGTGTTTCGGAGGCTCGCTCGGGTTAGAAGTCGTCGGAGATTTTATCACTATCTAGCTATCATTTCAGTATTTTAAAAGCTTTGTGATTTTGGTTATGTGGCATGTATAGGCTAGTTGGTTTATGAAGTGTATAAGTGACCTTTGGCTATTTATGCATATGTGTTTGATATGTATTTAACCATGAGATTTGGCTTAATAATGATGTAAAGTTTAATGTGTATAAGCTATGTTCATATTAGTTTGGTATGTAAATTTCCTTGTGAAATGGTATATCTTCGTATGTTTGATTATGGTTCAAATAGCTCAATAGACATTTGGTAAGTGACATGTATATGTTTGGTTATTTGTGGCTTGACCATGAATGCAAATGTGGTGGCAATGTGGCTTAAGAAATGGTATGTTTAAATATAAATTTGAAATGATACTTTGGTATGCGTTGGTTTGGTGGTATGCCTTGGTTTGGTTTTAGATTGAATGATTTGGTTGGATATTTAGTTTGAATTTAAGGCATGTGATAAATGCAATTGATAGTAAGTGGTGAATGATGAATCATGTGGAGTTGGAATGCTTTGAGCTAGTTTATGGACATTTGATGAGTAGTAAAGAAATGGATATACAATAGTATGAAATGTACATGAAATGGTCATTTTTGGTTGCCTATTAGATGTAAAATTGATGCCAAAATGATGTGATTTAAGTATGCATGTGAAAGGTGAGAAATGTGGCTTAAACCAAGTCTATTTTCGTGCCACATGGTTTGAACACACGGGTGTATGACTCGACTGTGTGACCTCTATTACTTTTAAAATTTTTACAAGTTTCAGAAATTTTTATATGTGACCAGTTTAGTTCCGAACCTTCTCTAATGTATGTTTAAGGTTTCGTAGACCTCTAAAAGGGAAAATATGTGTATGATTGAATGATATTTATTAATGTTGGATTATTTGATTGAGAAATGAATGCTGAATGTTGTGTTTCGATCGGTGATACCTCGTAAACCTATTTTGGCGACGAACACGGGTTAGGGGTGTTACACTCTCGTTACTGTAACAGTTCGATTTTTAATGATGTCGAAAATAGTGGTTCGAGACCACCAAATCCGGAAAATAAGCTCGTAATTTTTTATTATTTAATATTTACGAGCCAAATGTGGTTTTTAAAATATTTTTGAATTAGTAATTTGTGTTTTATAAGGCTTTATTAGGTCAAGTGATTTACAAAAAAAGGTATCGAGATCTCAGTCCTATAAACCGAGCCATAAATATTTTTATAAATATTTACGATGTGTCATTAAGGTAGTATTAAAGTTTCGTTAGAAAATTTTAACGTTTTGGTAGTTAATTAATTAAAAAGTACTAAATTGAAAAAAGTGCAAAACTTGCTAATTAAAGAAATAGTGATTAAATAGCCTAAATAGTAAATAAAGGAGGACTAAAAGGGCAATTGGACCTACATGGGATGGCTGAGGCGGCATAAGCATAGAAAAATCAAGAAATTGATGTGAAATAAGGGCAAAATTATAAATTTTGCCAAATTTAAGTGAAATAAATGGGAAATTAAAATTCTAGACATTTTCATCATCATTTTTTAGCTCTAAAGTAGCCATTGAAGAGAGTTTAAGCTGGTTTTTCAATATTTGCTTCATATCCGGATAGAGCAAAAATGGAGTTAAATAGTGGAAAAAAAAGTCCCGGTAAGTTCATATAACTTAATTGTGTATATTTATATGCTTATATTGAGTGTTAAATATGAAAATTGTGTAAATCTCATATATGTGTATGTAATTAATCTCATAATTGAAAATCTCTGATAAATAAATAAGTCCCGTTTGGATAATGAGATTCGATGGATATAAGGTTTTATTTTTCGAAATGGTAGTGTTCCTGCATATGTTGCGGACGTACCGTAGCTCAAAAGAGCGTCCCGTTACAAGCCCTCTCAAGCTAGACCTGTCCATGGGCCGGGCAGCCCGGCCCGGCCCGATGGCCCGCCCGAAATATGGGAGGGTTCGGGTAAAAATATAGGCCCGAAATATGGGCTTGGGTAAAAAAACGATGCCCGTTTAAAAAATGGGCTGGGCTCGGACTCAACTTTTTTGGCCCTAGCCCGGCTCGAATTTAATAAATATATATTTTTAATTTTATTTTTTAATTTTAAAATACTTTAAAAATATTTTTATTTTTTTATTTTTAAAATATTTTTTTGTGTTTATTAAAAATCGGGCCGGGCTCGGGCTTATTATTTTTTTCCCGGGCTGAGCCCGGGCAAAATTTTAGGCCCATATTTTGGGCCGGGTAGGTCCCGGACCCGGGCCTAAGAGGTGGGTCGAAATTTTTTCTGGGCCCGGCCCGGCCCGGCCCATGGACAGGTCTATCTCAAGCTTCCCATTATAGTGTTCTTGCGAGCTTCCTGTTAAATGCTCTTCGGAGCATCCTGATCGGTTGCAACCTTACATGTGTTCTGGGCACACTGCAGCTCTTATGAGCGTTCTGTTTTATGTCTCTTTGTGAGCTTTCTGATTAAAGGCTCTTTGTGAGCTTCCCGTTAGTGCTCACTTGAACTTCCCATTATATGGCTATCTGGTGCTTCATATTAATTGCTCTTTAGAGCTACCTGTTAATTGCTTTTTGGAGCTACCCGTTATAGACTCTTTGCGAGCTTCTCGTTATATTGCCCAGATAAGTTTCTCATTACAAGGCTCAATGGGCTTCCTGTTATAGTGCTTGAGAGAGAGCTTTGTTTAAGTGCTCATAAAAGCACTCCCGGATATGAATTGGCGGACGTATAGTATTGTACACTTCAAGTGTACTACCCAAGTATCCATAGAGATTTCAAATGATTCAACGGGTGAAATTCTGACATGAGAACATGTGAAATCAAAATGAAGCTATTATCTATATATGCATGAAATACTTGGAAACTCGATTCCTGATGAGCTCATCCTTGTTCTTGTTATTCACATGAAATACATGACTAACATGTTTGTTGATGTTATATGTGTTAGGCTAATTGCCAAATTGCTTTGGGTGTATTATGCATGTTTATTGTATAAATAAATGAATGGTAAGTTAATTTCCCATTATACGAACTTACTAAGCATTAAGTGCTTACTCTGTCTTATTTCCTCTATTTAATAGTACTCGGAGGCTCGTAAAGGTTGGAAACTGGTCAGAGCTACATCACGCTATTCCCCGAACTTTTCGGTATATATATAAATAGTAAACTAATTTTCGTAATAATGGCATGTATAGGTTAAATGTCACCGTTGATGGCAAAGTAATGTTGGTTGAAATTAGTTATTGGAATGGCTATTAAGTGATATGTTTTGATATGTAAATAATCTTAATATGCTTGATGAGTATGTTTAAAGGGTTGAATGAGGAAAATCATATAAGTATATTGGATATTAGTTTATGATAGTGTATTTGGTAAAACGTGTTTATAAGTATTAGGCTATCTTGGTAAGTTGGACATTTGATCATAGGTATTAATATGTCATGCATAAGATTTGAATTTGGCTAGGTTTAAATGTATTGAATTGGCTCTTGAATGTGTTTAAGTGTTTATATAGGTGGAAGGTGAAATTGGGTGAAGAATAAGGCTTGGAAATGACCTTATTTTGTCCACACGAACAGAGACATGGGCGTGTGTCTCAGCCGTATGTGACACACGACCTAGCACATGGGCGTGTGTTCTGGCTGTGTGACTCCTACACCTAAAAAAATTGCAAGTCAGAGAGTTACATGGGCTGGGGACACGACCGTGTGCTCTACTTCAAATGCCACACGACTTGAGACACGGGTGTGTCACTTGGCCGTGTGAGCCACACAGCTTGGCCATACAGGCGTGTGTCCCCTGTACCTTAGAAAAATTTTGAGATTTTACGAAAAATTCTCTGAGTTTCCGATTTAGTCCCGACTTGTTTCTAATGTATGTTTTGGGCCTCGAGGGCTCATATAATGGACTATGTTGACACCATTTTTTTTATCGAAAAACGGGGTCGACTTGGGTTTTGAAAATGAAAACGGGAGTCGCCACCAATCCTTTTTAATGAGGTGTGATCGGATCACCTTAAAAAGTGGTTGTTTTTAATAAACGATTTAATTTTATTAAAACAACAAGTTTGGTCCACGAAATTCAGAAAAAAACGGGTTCAGGAGTCGGTTACGCACGATGAAGGATTAGCACCCTCGATACGCCCAAAATTGGTACCTAGTTGATTACTTAATGTCTTAGTGTCAAAAAACTGAAAATTTTAAAGAAATTTAAAATACGATCCTAAAAAAACTCGAATGGCATGGATTAAAATTCAATAGAATATTTGGCTATTCGGTCAATCAAAAAATCGAAACCCAGCATATTATGGCACGTTCCTCGAATTTCCAAACGCAAAACATTGCCTTATTTTGAAATTTTTAAAAGGATATTTAGCCATTTGGTTGAATGAGAAAAATCGACACCCAGCACATTAGGGCACGTTTTCTCGAATTTCCAAACGCAAAACATTGCCTTATTTTAAAATTTTTTAAAGGATATTTAGCCATTTGGTTGAACGAGAAAAATTGACACCCAGCACCTTAGAGCATGTTTTCTCGAATTTCCCAAACGCAAAACATTGTCTTATTTTAAAATTTTTAAAAGGATATTAAGCCATTTGGTTGAACGAGAAAAATCGACACCCAGCACCTTAGGGCATGTTTTCTCGAATTTCCAAACGCAAAACATTACCTTATTTTAAAATTTCTAAAAGGATATTAAGTCATTTGGTTGAACGAGAAAAATCGACACCCAGCACCTTAGGGCATATTTTCTCGAATTTTCAAACGCAAAACATTGCCTTATTTGAAAATTTTTTCGTTTTTGATAAATCCGAGTAAAATGTAAGATAATGATAATGATGATAATGTAAATAACACAAGCAAAATAAGAAAAGATAAATAAATAAGATGGCAAATATATAATGAAAAGAAATCAACAAATAAAAGTAAATAAACAAATAAAAAAATTTAAAGCACTTAAATAAAATAAAAATAATAATAAGCATGTAAATAAATAAACAAATTAACACCAAATAAAACAATAGTAGTGAATAACATTATAAAATATATATATGTATGTATGAATTTAAAAAATATATATATATAAAGGTATGTTTTAAATTATAAAGATTGTATATAAGTAGGTATATGTATTTATGAAAATAAAAATATGTATATAGATATATAGATATGTATATAAGTGGTAAAATATGTAAAAATATATAAATATATATAAGTTTTAAAAAATAATGTATGTATATCATAAAAATATATGCATGTATATATATATCGAGATTTGAATAAAAAATATAAATAAGTAGGTAGTAATAATATTATTAAAAATAAGAATGTTAAAAATAATTAAAATAAATAATAAAAGATAAAAAAAGACTAAATCGAAATAAAAACAAAGATACAGGGCCAATTCGAAATAATAAATAACAAAAAGGATCAAATTGCGAAACACGTAAAAAGGGAAGGATCGAAATAGTAAATAAACCAAAGTTCTAAAACGCAGCACTTCAGTAGACTAAAATGAAACAAAAGTAAAATTTTAAGGCTTGATCAAAATAAAAGAAAACAACGAAATAGGACCAAACTGTAATGTGCTGAAAAATAGAAGGGACTGCGCGCATAAATAACCCATTCGAAGAAAACACGAGGATCCTCCCCCAGGGTTGGGTCACCACGCGGGTCAGGGCCAAAACGACGTCGTTTTGGCACCTGACCCCTAAGGGTAAAACGGCACCGTTTTATGGGGGTTATTTAAACCCAAAATTTTTTTAAATCTTCATTCTCTTCTTCTCCTTTTAAAAAAAAGCTGAGAAAACTCTCTCCCCCTTTCCCAAATTCGGCCATGGTCCGGCCTAGATCACCGGCGTGCCTCCGCCGTAGCGCCGCCGTAGGCGGCGGCCGGAGATGCAAAACAAAACCTATTTGGTTCCTCTCTTAGGCCGGTTGCTTCCAGGCCGTGGATCTAGGGCCAAACTAGCGAAAAACGGACCAAAGAAGCGAAAATAGGGGCTAAACCATTTGGCTTCCTCCTCATCCGGCGCGGCGTTTGGCAGAAAGGTACCTCATTTCCCCCTTTTTTTTATTTATGCATGTAAAACGAAAAGAAAAACAAAAGAAAAAAAAGGATGAAAAACGAATCTAAAAAAACTAACAAATCACCTTGAATCCTTTTTTTTCTTTGTATTTCTCTGCTAATGTTTTCGTTACAAAAGATGAACTAAAAAAAACCAAAAAAAAAGAACCCCCTAAAATGTTACAAGTTCGGCCTTTATAGCCGATTTATTACTGCTTCTGTTGTTGCTTTTTCTTGTTTGTTTGAAGGTAACCGGCGGCGCAAGTGGACGGGCGGTGATGGACGCGGATGGGTCGTTCGGCGGCAGTGGCGGCGATGGCAGAGGGCCAAAAGTCTCTGAAACCCTAGGCAGATATTTTTTAGGGAAATTGGGCCTGGGCTATTGGGCTTCGGGTTTGGGTGTAAATGGGTTTTGGGTTTAATTGTTTTGGGCTGAGGGTTAATGGGTTAGTTTAATTGGTTTGGTGTATTGGTAGGGTTAATTGGGTTGTATTGGGTTTTGGGCTAAAAATTAGGCTTGTACAAACTATATGATAAAATTATGACTAATTTCTTATATGAATGTGAAGTAATATGAAATATTTGAGTCTGATCGGTAAACCCTGGTAATGCTCCTAAACCTTGTTTCGGCGACGAATACGGGTTACGGGTGTTACAGTTACGCCCAAAATTGGTACCTAATTGATTACTTAATGTCTTTAGTGTCGAAAATTGAAAATTTGAAGAGATTTTAGAATGCGACCCCACTTTGCATAACGTTATTATTTAAACCGCTTGAATAAATCAAAACGTATGTAAAAAGGCTCTCTTATCTCGAGGTAACGAAATGTAACATCCTGTAAGTTAGGACATGACATCTCGAATCCTTGAAAATAAGCTTACTATTTATTTAATTATTGTTTAAATATCATGTGATTTAATTTTGAAAGAGATGTTCAGCTATCTAGGTTCAAAGAGAAAGTTGAATCCCGTAACTTAGGGCACGACTTCTCGAATCTCCAAATACAGAACATTGCCTTGATTTTAAAAATTTCCTTTTTATACTTCGAGTAAAAATTAATGTAACACTTAAAATGATATATATTTAATTTATTCGGGTATCGTATGAAAAACGAACAAATATTTTTAACTGTAATGTATAGTACAATGATAATGAAATAATGTAAAATAGCTATATGGGTAGAATATTAAAATGATAAATAATAAATAATAGAATACTATAATAATGATGTAATTATAATAATGATAACAATATTAATAATCAGATAGCAATAATAAAATAAATAAGGTAACTTCAAATAAAAATGAAAATGGAAAATGCATAATTTAAAAAGGATAAATAAACATAACATGAAGATATTAAAAATAATAAAAGAAATAACAAAACAACGAGAATAATAAAAAAATTAAAAATAAAATAATAACGATAAAAATAAAAATAAAATAAAAAACATTTTGTGGAAAGGTTGAAATTAAATAGACTAAAGATTAAATCGAAATCAGAATGAAATTAGGGGGATGAATTGTAAATAATAAATAATAATAATAATTAATAAAACATAATAAAGGATTAAAATGAAACGCACAAAAAGAAATAGAGACTAAGCATGAAATTATCCCAAACTCCTTACACATCGTTCCATAGGGACCAAAATGAAAGAAAAATAAAATTAAGTGGTAAAACTTAAAAAGAAAAAAAACTACATTGTAAATCATCCAAAAAGTAGAAGGGCCAAAAGCGCAAATAGACCCTCCAGCTAAAAAACACGCTGATCCTAGGTTGATCCGGGTTGGGTCGTCGGGTCGACCGACGTCGTTTTGGGGCATTTCAGAATAGGCTAAAACAGTGCCGTTTTGGCACCCTATTTAAGTAAAAAAAACTTCAAAAATTCATTCCTACAATGTTTAAAAAAAATTGAAAATCCCTTTTGTTTCTTTTTCTTTGAAATCGCCTCAGGGTCTGGCCAACGGCGTCGTCGTGGATCGCCACGACCACTGGTCATTGGCGACGGCAGCCACCATCCCCGGTGGTCGGAGTTCAATAAAAAGGCTTGTTTTGACCGTTTTATTTCCCTCGACCTCGATCTGAGGCCAAAATATCCAAAAAAAACCCACAAAAATTCGAAAAAGAGAAAAAAAAAAGAAAATCAAAGGAACCTTTCGGTTCCCAGTCACCCCCGACGAGGCTTTCAGCGAACCACCACAGATTCAGCCACCTTCCAAGCCAGAAAAGTCTCCGGCGACGGCAGTTGAGGTAAAACCTTTCATATTTTTTGTTTTATATATATGATATGTTTTAAAATAAAATAAATATGCAAAAGCAAAACAAATACCTTTCTTAAAAACTATTGTGAGTTTTTATTATTATTTCTTATTTATTTTTGTAAAAAAACATTGGATTCGACTTTTATATCCTTTCATACATATTTTATCTACTATTTTTGACTACTATTCTTTGCTGTTTTTGTTTCTGTCATTTTTCATCCTTTTTTGCAGGTTTGGCGCTCGGTCAATGGAGGAGATAAAATGCAGACCTTTTGCTACTTTGGTGAAACAGTAGCAGAAAGGTGCGTCATGCCTCGAGACGAGGCACCTCGGCGGCGTGCGTGTGAAAGGAGGAGCGGCGCAGAGGGGCTTAGGGTTTTTTTGGTTTCTGAAAATGTTTAAGTTGTTGGGCCAACGGGCTGTTAGGGTTTTTTCTTATTTTGGGCCATTTGGGCCTTTTTTGTAACTGGACTTGTAATTATTTTATTTTTATTTGGTTTGGTTTGGGCTCGGGCAAAAATGACCTATTACAATTCAAATAATAACAACAAATAGTAGTAACATAATAGTGAAATAGTAACAAAATAGGGAGAAAACAACAAAAAATAGTAGATTTTTTTGTCTTTTTGTGAATCCGAGTTGGCCCGGGCCAAAAATGCCTTACTTAAGGCTCGGCCCATTTTTACCCAAGCTAATTTTTTAAGCCTATATTTTTGTCTAAACTTTCTCACATTTCAGATGGGCTTTTGGGCCTAGCCAAATGACCTGACCCATGAGCAGGTTTAGGTGTAGTGGTAAGACATATTATTTGAAACTAGTAAATTGATATAACATTACATATGTAATAATATATTTACTGTATAAATTTTTGGAATAGTAAAATTTAATAATATTAAAACTATAAATTTAAAAATAAGTTTTATTTCCTTAATTTTAAAACATAAAACTATACATTAAAAATAATAAAACATCAAACATTCATATTTGAAAACAAGTACATGAAAAATTGTTGACTGAATACTAGCACCATAACAGTGACAAGAATAAAGTATTTATATTCCACCCACCACCTTTCGTTTAGTTTTTCATGAAAAATAATAAAAATTGAAGGGTAATTATGCATTTTGGTATCTAAACTTGGCTTTAAGATGCATATTGGTACCTAAGAGTTTTCTTTAGTCCAATTAGGTACTTGAACTTGACTTTAAGGTTCAATTTAATACCTAAAGTTTATTTTGGTCCAATTAGGTATCTGAACTTGGCTTCTTGGTTCAAATTGATACCTGAATTTGATTTTTTTTTTCAATTTAATAGTTACGATAAATGACTTATTTGCAAGTTCAGGTACCAAAATGTATATTTACCAAAAATTGAATGATCCAAATGGCAGAGGGGCCAAGCCAGGTAAGGGTCCGATAGAACTGGGGAAAAGCCTTGAAAAAAAGAGAGCGAAAACCCTTGCAAAAACCTCACAAGCAGGCAGGTAAAGCTGAAGCCTCGTCCAACATTTTGGTGTTTAAAAAAATGCGATATGTTTCTCCGAATTTGCGCCTCCTCTTCTCACCTCCTTTAAGACCCACTCTTTCTGTCCCTCTCTTCATCTCTAAACCCAATCCAAAACCCTTCTCCTTCTCCACTATCCTCGCTTCTTCTTCCTCAAAACGACCACGTTCCTTTTCCAATCTTTCCAGAAGAAGTAACAGCACTTTCAAAGACCGTAAAGGTGGAGGCAGAGATATGACTATGGAGGAAACAACTGGGCAGTCAAAGGACTCTTCTTCTTCTTTTGGGCTTAATAAAAGAAGGGCTGAAGGTCGAGATAAGAGTGATAGGCCTAAAAAGAATCCCCAGTTAAAAGAACGCAAGCTTAATCCTACTAATACTATTGCATATGTACAGGTGCATTAAAAAAACTGTGGTTTGGAATTTTAGGCAATTTGAGTGATTTTCTAAAATGGGTTTGTGTTGTTTTTTAGATCGAAGTTGTGAATTTTGAGTAATTTCGTTTTAAAAAGTTGAGAACTTTTGGATAACAAATTGCATTATTTGACTTTTTATTTCATTTTTAGTCATTGGTTCTGTTTAAAGCAGTTGAAGTTTTTATTACAATCTGCAGATTTTGGGGACTGGAATGGATACACAAGACACATCGCCTTCAGTCTTGCTCTTCTTTGACAAACAAAGATTTATTTTTAATGCCGGAGAGGTAAGCACTATGGCTTATTTACAATTTTAAGGATTTTATAGAGTGGAATGTAGTCCATACTTATTATGCATTTCTCATGTGTAGCTTCAGCACAATTTATATTGCATCTTCCAGCTTAATATAAAGCTCGTATTTCCTCATTATGCGTAAGAAATATTCTAACTCTGCTTAATGTATATAGTCCTAATGTGACTGGTGAGGTAAATATTAATCAAGGAAAGACCTAGAAGAATCCTGGGTATTTTTATCTATTGAAGTTGCTTCGTTTGTTCACTCAAAAAGTTTCTGAAAGTGCAATCCAAGCAATTACCGGTATAGTGGTATGTAGGAAGTCTAGTGAACTCAAGTGTTATGGTCCCTAGTTAACTTACAATTACCTATAGTGTCACATAATTAATGCCTAAGCTGTTGTCTGGTCTTGTCCATTTACTATAGATCACAGAATCAAACACGTACTAGGACCAGAAGGATAGTGGTTCAGTTTCATGTATGCTTAACTGTGGATTTTGGCCAGTGGATAGTGGCCTATTGTTCACTGCAATTATAATCATGCATTGGATGCAATATTCTTTGTTCTTTTGCTGGATAAACAGATGGGCATTGCCCTTGTCTTTTATGAGCTTAAGTTACCTTTTCTATGAGTTTAAATGTCAATGGCTAAGTTTCTTAAGCGGTGGTTGGCATCAACTTTGAATTGTCTTACCAATGACTATTTGGGCCTTGAAGGTAGAATGGATCTAGGACAGTTTGTAAATGTTAAGCAACATTGGCAGTGATGAAGTACGATAAAATTCCTCTAGAAGACTTATGAGCTCTGACCAGTATTGTCGTTAATTATTAACTGCTGTTATGGCAGGGATTACAAAGATTTTGCACTGAGCATAAAGTAAAGTTATCAAAGGTATACACGTTTCTTTTGACATGAATATTTTTGCCAGTTTATTCACTTTCGATCTAGAAAGATAGTCTGATGTGGATTTTTTTTCCAGATAGATCACATATTTCTCTCACGGGTCTGCTCAGAAACAGCGGGTGGACTTCCAGGTTTTTCTTGAATCTTGTTTATAATGCTCTGTAGAAGTTTGATATATCATTATTTTTGAGCTTTACTTCTCTGTTTATTTTGAAAGATTCCTGGAGGTCCACACAGAAAAATTGTTGCTAATTGCTTGAAGTAAGAAGCAATGATATTCTGTTAAAGACATTCTAGGCATGCAAAGGTTATTCCCTGAATTGTTGAGTTTAACTTCTTTCTCGTAGGTTTGCTGCTGACTTTGGCTGGCATGGGTGAAGAAGGGTACAGTGTGAGTGTCTGAATGATATAAAATATTTCACTTTTTCTTGACATTTTTGTCCCTATTACTTAAGTACTAGACTCTATTGCTGTAAAGGTCAAAATCTGGGGACCTTCAGATCTCAATTTTTTAGTTGGTGCAATGAAATCTTTCATTCCACATGCAACTATGGTTCACACTCAGAGCTTTGGACAGTCTCCCATTTCTGATGCTGCGGAAAATGTGACTGCTCCAATTAAAGCTTCAGATCCTATTGTTCTTGTCAAAGATGAGGTTGTCAAAATATCAGCAATTCTCCTACAACCTCATTGCTTACAACAGTCCCAAATAAAGCCTGGTGAAATGTCTGTCTTATATATTTGTGAATTGCCCGAGCTTATGGGAAAATTTGACCCTAAAAAGGCTGCAGCTCTTGGCCTGAAAGCCGGGCCAAAGTATAGCGAGCTACAGCATGGTAAATCAGTGAAGTCAGACCGCCTAGACATCATGGTGGGTGATCTGTTACCAAGGAAAATACTTGTGGTCTTATGCTTTTCATGCATCAGTTATTTGTCTAGTTGCTATACTTTTTGACCCCCTATAAATTTTCCTTGCTGTGCATAGGTTCATCCAGCTGATGTAATGGATCCTCCTGTTCCTGGTCCCATTGTCATCCTGGTTGACTGTCCCACAGAATCTCATCTACAGGAATTGTTATCCATAGAATGCCTCAATGGATATTATACAGATGTATCAAGTCACCTAACAGAGAGTACCAAGATGGTAAACTGTGTCATTCATTTAAGTCCTGCTTCTGTTGTAAGCAGTCCCAACTACCAGAAGTGGATGAAGAAATTTGGTTCAGCGCAGCATATTATGGCTGGACATGGAAAGTAAGTCGCTTCACTTCTTTCAGGGCACAGGTATTATGCATCATTGCCTATGAACTGATGATTTTCTTATTTATGTCACTCTGCAGGAAGACTCTTGAGGTTCCAATTCTAAAATCAAGTGCAAGAGTTACATCACGACTTAATTACTTATGCCCACAGTTCTTTCCAGCTTCAGGTTTCTTGTCTCTTCAGCACCTTAATTACTCAACATCAGATGATATTAGTTCAAGTGAGGTCTGTTTACATTCTAGAATTGACATTTTTTACAATCAGGTTTATTATTCCATGAAAAGTTTGCATGCAACTTAGTATTTTTTTTTCTAGGGTCCCACTTTGAAGATCTGTGAAAGTATTCCTGCTGAAAATCTCTTAAAGGTATTCTTCTTGTGGTGGCAGTCACTGCTTCTTTTTCTTTTTTCCTTAAAAATGAAAGAAACGAACATTAAGAATCAATTTTCCTGCCAAAAAATGGCATTTTCTGTTCCATGAATCAAGTGAATAATTGGTTTGTTAGATTTTAGTATTAAAAGAAGTGAATCATTTAAGTGAAAAACATTTCCATGAATTAAGTAAATAACTGACTGTTTATATATATTGAGCTCTGGACTCTTCAAGAAAATTAACAGTGCAATAGTTTCCTCTTTAAGAGTTTTTCTTACTTATATTTTGGACAGTTCACATTGCGCCCTTATGCTCAACTGGGACTGGACAGATCACATATTCCAACTCCAATGGGTCAGTCTCAAGTAGTTGATGAGCTTCATTTAGAAATTCCAGAGATTGCTGATGCTGCACAACATGTCAGAGAGTTTTGGCAGGAGCTTAAAGAAAGTAGAGAGGTATTACCTACTTCAAATGATAATGGTGTTATGATTGGAGAACCATGGTTGACGGAAGATACCCTGCCTGGTTGTTTGGAGAACATAAGGAGAGATGACCTTGAAATTGTTCTTCTTGGTACGGGTTCATCTCAGCCTTCTAAGTATCGTAATGTTAGCTCTGTCTATATCAATCTTTTCTCCAAAGGAAGCTTGCTCTTGGATTGCGGAGAAGGGACCCTTGGCCAACTGAAAAGAAGGTAAAATTATCTCAAAATTTTAGTAAGGTATGATTAATATCACGGTCTTTCCTTTTTTCTCTCTTAACTCATGATTGCGTCTCTATTGAGAAAACAGATATGGTGTAGATGGTGCAGACAAGGCTATTAGAAATCTAAAATGTGTTTGGATCTCTCATATTCATGCTGATCACCACACAGGTTTGGCGAGAGTGCTTGCTTTGAGACGTGATTTATTGAAAGGAGTGCCTCACGAACCATTACTGGTTATAGGACCGAGACAGCTTAAGCGATATTTAGATGCATATCAAAGACTTGAAGATCTTGATATGCAGTTCCTTGATTGTAGGAGTACCACAAAAGCTTCATGGGATACTTTCGTGAGGGATGGTGCATCAAATAATGATGGATCATCTCCACAAAGTCCAAGGCATTCAAATGCCAAAAATGAAAGCATGCAAGAAATTAATCAGACTCTGTTTGCTAAAGGTAGTCGTATGCAGAGCTATTTGTGGCAACCAGGCAGTCCAGTTGATCATTCTGCAGCTTATCCATTCCTAAAGAGCTTGAAGAAAATGCTAGGTGAAGCAGGATTAGAGGCTTTGATTAGTTTTCCTGTTGTGCACTGTCCCCAGGCGTTTGGCATTGTCTTGGAAGCTGCAGAGCGTGTCAACAGTGTCGGAAAAGTGATCCCAGGATGGAAGATTGTGTACTCCGGTGACACTAGGCCCTGTCCAGAACTGGTAGATGCATGTCGTGGAGCAACAGTTCTCATACACGAGGCAAGTTTTTATTGCATTAGATATTAATAGCATGTTTAATTGATCATCATCGTAACTAATAGTTCTGCCATCACCTTCCTTAGATAATACAATGCAAGTTTGTAAATTTAAACATACTTTCATGGAGGACATGACATAAAGATATTTGATTGGTGCATTCAGATGCATTCGTATTCTCCATGTCTATTTGGTGTATAATCCAACTATTTAGGGTTCTTTAGTGGTTATTCAGCTTTGAGTTTAATTTGAAACTGGATCTCTTTTGTACTTGCATTAGCCATCACCGTCACATTCTCAAAGCTAATTTGATTGACCGGCTTACACTTGATCATATTACAGGCAACTTTTGAGGATGGTTTGGTTGATGAGGCCATCGCTAGAAACCACAGCACAACCAAGGAAGCCATTGAAGTGGGGAACTCCGCTGGTGCTTATCGCATCGTCCTAACCCATTTCAGCCAAAGATACCCGAAAATTCCTGTATTTGATGAGACACACATGCACAAGACATGCATTGCTTTCGACATGATGAGTATTAACATAGCAGATTTGCCAGTGCTTCCCAAAGTTCTTCCATATCTTAAATTGCTTTTCAGAAATGAGGTAGCAGTTGATGAGTCGGATGATATCCTAGATGCTTTGGTGTAAGCTTCTTGACATATAATGAATTAATTGTTTTACCATTTCCATATTTCTCTCATAATTTAAGAAGACCTTACATTGTTCATACCACTACCAGTTTTTAATTGTTTTAAGCTTGTCCATCTCAGTTTGTAACCCTGGTGTCAAAGAGGAGCTGCCTGGGAAACAAATAGTAGCAAGTGTAAAAGATTGTGCCAATGATCTTTTAGTGATTGGTTAGTACTGAAGGAAGAAACTATAGAAGGAGAATATTACATAATCAAATTGGTAATATTCCAACACTGAAAAATCTGAGTAGTTGAGTAAAGTTTAAGCTTCTAATGGATGAATCATGAATTGTCTTTTGTCTCTCTTGGGGTTTCTATCTTACACTAATAATTAAATAGAAATACAATAGCCATATGGTTTGGTCAAACACCACCATATTATTATTGGTTCTAAGATCATCATTAAATTAGGCTCATAAACTAATTGAGGATTGAGACAGGGACCTAAAACAGATAAAATTAATAGCGGTACATTTAACTTCACCCGTTTGGACAAAATTAGACCAAATAAAATATGGAAAACGCTCTGTTTATTCCACTATTTAAATTGGTTGTTGAATCCCAATCCTCTTTCTCACCAGGACCAGCAATAAAATCTATAAATTTAAAGAGATTAGATCCATGGTTTAGAAGTTTAAATATCAGAATCAGCACTTTGGTGATTGTAAGGATGGTCATAAACCCCTAATTTCCCATTTATAGTTTCAATTTTCAGTTCATATATGGAGAAAAAGAGGGTAAAAAGAGCAGACTCAGTTTGGTGGGTAGGAGAGGACAACTACAAAGCAATCTAATTAAAGAAAGAGGCCACACTGTTGGAATTGCTTGTACGAAGGGGGTTTTATTGAAAAGGGAATGAAAAAATAAGTTTGTTACGAGAAGGTAGGTTAAGATTTTCTGTAATCAATACTTTTTTCGCTTTAATTTTAAATTTTTAAAAATGAAATTTTTAAATTTTGGCTCTTCATAATTTATAAAATTTTAAGTTAATATATGATAAAATTATATTTGGGCCCATAAAAATTGACAAGGTTTTGATTTAATCTTTTAAAATATTATAAAGATATAGATTATTAAAATGGTAAAATTGCATTTTAACTCTCATAAAAATTGACAACTTAATTCGACTTCCCAAAACATTTAATCTCGCCTAATTTAAAAATTAAATTCTAATTAATAACACTATAAATTAACTTCTGTTAAAATTAGATATGCTTTATCAATTAAATTTTTATTTTTAAATATTAAAATATCACATATTCAAATTCAAGAGATATCATTGATGATCAAATCCACATCAGAAGATAACAATGATACATGGCTGTTTTCAAATTGTGCAAATTATATTTTAAATAGCTCAAGTTTAATTTTAATGTTGAGTTTGGTATTTGAGGTTTTTCTTTTCTTTTGTGTTTTGTGCGTGTTCTAATTAGGTAAATGTAATTTAGGCCTTTTATAATTTATAAAATTTTAAATTAGTAATGGTAAAATTATACTTTGGACATCATAAAAAATATAAACTATTAAAATGATGAAATTATATTTTTACTATAATAAAAATATATAATTTTATTCTACCCCACCCCCAAAATTTTAGGCTTCGTCAATGCATACATGTCAAACATTCATTGAGTTGTTTAATTTAAGTACCAAATTAAATATTAAAACCAAACTCAAAGACTAATTTAAATTTAAAAAACTCAAATACCAAATAACATATTAACTCTTCTATATACTAAACCTTCCTCTCCTTTCATACACGAACTTAAAGCTAAGCGTGCCCCACAAGTTAAACAAACCTCTTTACTATTTTAGTCCTTCAACTTTAAGTAAATAGATGACCAGAGTATATTTATATTAATATTGTTAGAACGCAAAATCAATGAATAAAATACAAGACAAAACAGTGACTGCTCCTTCAACTCAAACCACATAAATAATTATAATAATCATCTACCATGGGGGTGATTGATAAAAACAACAACATTGGTGTCCAAAAATAAGACAAATGTCTCTCCTACTTACCCCAACCAAACTCTTCTTCATTTTGTATTGAACACCATTTAGCAGTAAAACTGGAATAACCCCAAATCAACGGTCAACAAACAGTATAAATAACATTTCTTCATTTTGTAGACAAAGAGAGCAAAGCATTCAAAGTCTCTGTCTTTACCGTTGATAGAATTTGTATCCAAGCCACAATAAATGTCACTTAATTTTAGTTGGCTGCCTCTGAATCTGAATTAAGCAGCTCTCAACACATTTGTTTAATGTTTTTTTTATATGCATTTATAACCTACTTCTTCTAACTCTTTATTTTTCTCCTCTTTCTTCTTATCTCTTTTTCCAACGAATTCTAAATGTAAATAATGAAATCTTGAAGCTGAAAGGTTTTTGCCGTATACAAATTTTTGCTCACTGAAAAAAAACCCATCTTTCCTGGGAAATCTCTTGACTTTCTTCAACTTTCCTAGCAGAAATGATCCTTTAGCTTTCTGGGTTGTGTTAAAAACAAACTTGTTTTGAGGTGTTGTGAAGAATGGGTAATATCATTTACAGGAGAAAGAAGGATAGCAAAGAAAATAATGGATCAAGAAGTAGGAGAATTGGGGGAAGGTCTCAGAGGAAAATGGCTGCAGAAGAAGAGCTTTTGCATAGACAAGCTTTGTCTATGGCTCTTCATCAGCACCAATTGTCTCAGAGATTTGATGGATCCATGTCCAGGAGAATTGGCTCTACCAGCTCTAGAAGACACACTGATCCATTAGCTAATAATGAAAATAAGGTAGTTCTTTTTTTTACTATTAATTATTATTGAATACCGATATTAAGTTACTTGGTGTGTTTCCAGCTTTTCATCTCTAATCATTGTGTTAATTACTGTTTTAGTTGACTGGATCTATGCTGAAAAAGTGAGGTTTTAATGATTGATTGTAGAACAAGAGTAAAATTTTGAGAGAAAAAAAAGATGCTAATCATGGTCCACTTCTTTTGCTTTTTCATTGAAAAAGGGAAAATATTTAACCGATTCACTGTGCTTTGAGCTTTATATCTTCAAAGTAGATTCCAAGTCTCTAATACAATTTAGTTTGAGAAGATAAAGATAGCTTCTTCTTTTTTTTTCTGCTTTATTTTATTTTAATCCAAATTCAAAGTTTAAAAAAGAGGTCTTTTGTTATGGTCAATTTAAAGGCAATCTGGAAACCATTCTTTATTTCTATTTGTGGAACATGCTCTCCTTGAAAGCTTGTGAAAAAGGTCAGTGATAAACTTAATGAAAGCTAAGTGATTTGTGATACTATTTTCATGTTATTTGCAGGTGGTGGAATCTCTTGAAAATATCAAGTTTAGAAGAGTTGTTCTGATACATGGAGAAGGGTTTGGAGCATGGTGTTGGTATAAAACAATTGCTCAGTTGGAGGAAGTGGGTCTTTTACCTACTGCGATGGATCTGACCGGTTCCGGTATTGATCTGACAGATACAAACACTGTCACTACATTAGCTGAATATTCAAAACCATTGATTCAATATCTAGAGGCCCTTCCCGAAGACGAGAAGGTAAGTGAGCATATTTGATATTCTCATGCATTTTATTCATCTGTTATGTTAATAATTTTGATTTCATGAACTATATGAAGGTTATTTTGGTGGGTCATAGCAGTGGAGGTGCTTGCCTTTCTTATGCATTGGAAAATTTCCCAGAAAAGATCTCCAAAGCAATCTTCCTTTGTGCTACAATGGTGTCTAATGGTCAGAGACCTTTCGATGTGTTTGCAGAAGAGGTATTTTTATCGATGCCTTGTTGCCGTTTCTTGTACATCAAGTAATTACATTAAGTCTATGTTACTTCAACTCTTCATTTTGTTGCAGCTTGGTTCTGCTGAACGTTTCATGCAAGAGTCAGAGTTTTTGATTTATGGAAACGGAAAAGATGAGCCACCTACAGGGTTCATGTTCGAGAAACAGCTAATGAAAGGGTTATATTTCAACCAATCGCCAACAAAGGTACTTTTACAGCCTTACAGGTCAAGAACATCATATCAGTGAACCTCGTAAATTTTGAATATCCATTTTTTTTCCCTTTACAGGATCTCCACCATTCTGTAAGCTAGATGTTTAGGATTTATTGTCCTGTTTATTCATTTGTGGCAACAGAACAACAGTGATCGAAGTTGTATTGGAAATAAGAGCACCATAAAATTAAATGTTTGAAGCTTTAGCTATGAAGTATGCATATTATGGCCATTTTTGGGCCAATCAATGTTGTATACGTCACTTCTGTTATTTGGTGTAGTCTTGCATTATGGTTAATGAAATCAAGTGCTGCAATCGTTTGCATGGACAACGTAACATGAAAGGAGTTATATCATTAGACTTTTTGAACAAGAGGCTACGAATATGATGTATGTCAAAACTCAAGATACCGTAGTTTCTGATGATTCGTGTTGGTTATTGGTGAATATTATATTGCATTTTAACATGTTAATACCATGCTCGAGTCTAAATGTTGTGTGCATTTATAGAATCATATTATTCTAACATGATATTTGGTTTCTATTCCAGGATGTAGCTTTGGCCATGGTTACCATGAGACCTACTCCACTGGGTCCTATAATGGAGAAACTGTCACTGTCCCCCGAGAAGTACGGAAGCGGACAGCGGTTCTACATTCAGACATTGGATGACCGAGCTCTTTCACCGGATGTGCAAGAGAAACTAGTAAGAGAGAACCCACCAGAAGGAGTTTACAAGATTAAAGGGAGTGATCACTGCCCATTCTTCTCAAAGCCTCAGTCGCTTCACAAAATTTTAGTAGAAATTGTTCAGATTCCTTAGCTTAATTTCAATAAAGAAGAGAAAAGAAAAGGGACCATATTCTTTAACCTTTATTTCTATTTGTCTCACAGAACACAACTGTTGGTTCATTGTACGGCTCTTAAACTGTCATATGCCGTTCTTGTATGTACAACTACCTTTCTGTAATTATTTTTTTTCTTGCAGTAAAGAGAAAAGCTGTTATACACTTGCATCCTTGTAATTTACATTTTCTTCTAGCAATGCATTGGCTTCTTTTTTATTAAGAACCAATTAAGTACTACCTTAGTTGCTGTAAGTTGGAAGTTGTAGGTTATGCTTCAGCCTATAATATCATAAGACTTGGAGGGGTTTAGGAAATGTACCAAAAAAGTTATTAAGGTATTGAAGGACCTTGTACTATGCAATATTTACGAATTTAGGCCATTACTATAATTTGATATTTCTAATCCTCTGCTTTTCGAAATATGAATTTTCAATTTCGAGATCAACTTTTTTCTGATAATATTGTCAAATAGACTTGCATTTTAGAACATAAGATAATACAACATATGAAAATAAGAAATATCCACTTATGGAAGATCCAGCTCCAGCCCATAGCTAAGGTCAGCATGGTTCATGGCAAAAGTAAACTTCTAAGCACCTTGGATCATACAACAACACCACCACCGATAATTTATCATCATTATTCTTTGATCCACACTTCTTTCCAAATGTAGACCACACACGATTGCTTGCTGATGCATGCTCTTTCCAGTCTAATAAGGTAATTAATCTAGCACCAGGTAAGGACTATTCAAGAACATGTTATGTAACAGACCCATCATTCTTCATATTATGAGCTGCTGGATGCTGATCAAAATGTCTATTGGAACCTGCTGAATGGTATCATCGATATGACATTCTAGGAATACTGCACGTGACATCAATACTGAATCAATCCATTACAGATAGACTAACCGTTTTCTGATGGAATTTTATGACCACTGCTTCCACTAGGTACATTGCTTTTCATTTCTCCTTGGGTTAACTAAAAGACCATATGCAGAAGTGACATACATTAGCTTCCTTAGTTCTTGCAAATTCAATCATAACAACTTGATAAAACAACTATATCCCAAACCTATAGATACTTCCAAGTACAGGATATTCATGTGCAGAAGCATTAATACCTTCGCTGGGATTACGGGAGGCCTGTGCAGATTGTAACACAGAGGGAGTCAAGCGCTCCTCACTAGCTTGTGGAACGTCAGAACGATGAAGAGGGGCTCATACTCCATGATCAGGTCTATCCTTATTTCTTGTAACCTGAACCATGCAGTGCCTTTTTTATGAACTTGTTATCTGAAACACTTTTTGTATCAACATCACATTCCAGTGCAGCAATATCATTAGAGACATGACCAATCATACCCAATCATGAATTCGTAGGTCGCAGAGGTCTCTTGACATTGTCCAGAATAGTTTCAGTTTTCTGCCGGCCTGGACAGCTGCTGAAGATTTGATTTTGGCTCGTTTCATTACTCAAAAGTATGCTTCTAATTAACTTTCCACCAGCCTCCTGTTGTTGACGTTGTCTCGCAGCAGTTGAACCACGTGAATTTGCTACAGAAGATGATGCACCTTGCTGTTCAGATTCACCCTCTGAGACCTAGGAAATATAAAACAAGAATCATAATTTGCATTCAGTAATTTGAAAGGGGAGGGGGTGCAATTCAAAAACCAGCTGCCCAAGCACATATAAAACACATATCAATGAAGTAGAATAAAACTTGAATATAGTTAACAATGGATGAGTGAGTGGAAAGGAGACAAACAAAAGGCAAAACATCTTTCATGAGGAGCAGGTCGATCTTTGGGTTTTAGAAGGATCTTTTTCTTCCAGAATCAGCAGAAAAAGTGATTCCAGTTACAAGACCATCAATGCCACGGACTGCAATTCAACTACCTAAGCAAAAATACGCGGGTAAACAAATGAAAAAGATAAGTTAAACGGACAAACTATTAAAATAGTCACTTTTGTTTATCTCAAGTTATATTTTAACGGTGTAACGGTAAGCTGATCTGACACGTTAAATCATTATTTTAAATAAAAAATTTAGGTTAAATTATACAATTGATCCTCATATTTTTTCGTTTTGAACAATTTAAAATTTTTCTTTTATATTCTTTTAACTTTTTTTTCTTTTTTTCTTTTTATTCTCTTTTGCTTCTCTCTCTGTTTTTCTCTTTTCCTCATCTATTTTAAAGTAGCTTTTCTACGTTTTCTATTTGTTAAAACTAGTCTCTATGCTTCTTTGAAAGTGATTTCTGTCAATGAGGGTGTAAACGTACCCAAACCAAGGATCTAGATTCATAATCAATCTCACGATAACTTTTACTGCATCAACTTTAGAAGAGCCAACTTCATAAGACAATAAGCGCGGTGGATCTGGACCATAAACCACTTTGAAAGGAGAAGTACCAAATGCGGTGTTTATATATAGCATATGTATTTGTGAAAAAGTAGTTTTAGGCTTAGTTTGGATGAGCAGTGCATTTATCTTCAGTGAAATTAATTACTGTAGTGATAGAGTGTGTATTTGAATTCAAATGCAATTGTAAAAGTGAGGTGAGAATAGAAAATAATTATTAAGAAAATTAGATTAGAAATATATATAATAGAAGTTTTTAAAATTATTTTACTTTTACAAAATTATTAAAAATATGTTAATTTCTAAATTTATTTAATAAAATATTAAAATGTATCTTCCGATATCTTATTATAAATATTTTAATTAATTATCTAATAAATTTAAATCATTTATTAGATAAAATGATAATTATTTTTTATAGTTAGTTATTATTTTATAACAATGATAAATATTATTTTCACAAATAATAACATTACACTTGGATCAAATTTTGAAGTACCTAATAATTTTTAATACAAAAAAATATAATGACATAACAAGTTTCATTAATATTAGAAATTAGGTTATAATACAAAATTTCTTTACATAGATGAATTCATTAAACTAGTCACAATGATTTCCCTTAACATCATGGTTTTAAGGTCACCTTCATTGTTAGAAGAACTCGATTCACTTCTATCAAAATGGCCTGAAGAAACTGACAAGTTGGGTATATTGGCCATTTTTTTAAATGTCAACCGACATAAAACCATATATATATATCATAATAAGCATCATTTAAAGATCACCATTATAACAAATACAAGCAAACATATATCTTAAGATATCATGGTATATATACATCCACACGTTTGTTTACAAATATATATATATATGTACACACGTATGTATCTATGTATGGGATTGAATAAGTTAAAGCTTAAAGATACATTACATTACTACAAGCAAATTTACATTTTATCTGTCTGTAACACGGTGGTATAATCAGAAAAAAACATGTTGGGTTCTCCTTGCATGAAGTGTGCATGTCAGAGTCGAAGTACAAAGACAAAATCAATTCATATAGTTACTCGTTTAAATCGATTTAAATTCTAACTAATTTTCTCATTATTTTATGTATTCATATAAATATTTTTATTATTTTTATTGTATAATAATTTTAATTATTTATTGTGTCAAAATTTGAATAAATAAATTAACAATCTTTATATATATTTCAGGAAAAATCTTTATCTTTTAAATAAATTTCTTAAAATCTATAAGTTTTTAATTATATATTTATTCATATAGTTACTCATGTAAAATTATTTATTTTATTGTCAAATTTAAAAAAAATGATAATCTAATCGTATAAAAAAATAGGAAAGAGCGTTGATTAAAAAGAAAGAAAAGTAAAGGGCAAGAATGAAAATTGAATTGTTAAACGCAGCTTTAAATCTCCACTAGCCCTTAAAGTAGCAGTGGGAAAAATGAATTGCGTCGTGACGAGATTTTTTCACCGTTGTTATCCAAACAATGAAAAAAGCTGCGATTGCACGATTAACCGAGCAAATCTCACCGGAACGCAGGTTCGGTGGAATCCAAAGGCTGCCTAAATCATTATGGTATAAAAATATTTATCTTAAAAATATAAGATTTATATATTAGTGATAAATATTTATGTTATATAGGGTAAAAGTATAAGGGTTTATTGAAAAAAAAGTAAATTAACTTATATGCACTTTGAAATGTGCAAATTAGCTTCTTTGTTAAATTTTTTTGTTAAATAATGACGTGGGTCATGTTGAAAATTATTTTTTTATGGGTAAATTATGAAAATGGTCACTCAACTTAGACCTGTTCATGGGCCGAGCCGGGCCGGGTTCGGGCCGGGCCCACAAAAAATTTTCAGCCCGTTTACTAGGCCCGGGCCCGGCTCGGCCTGAAATATGGCCTGAAATTTTGCCCAGGCCTGGCCCGAAGAAAAAATATGGGGCCCGGCTCGTTTTTAATTAAAATTAAAATTAAAATTAGTTTTTTTAATAAAATTAAAACTAATTGTTATTAAAATTAATTGTTAGTAAAATTATCAAATTATTAATTGTTAATTGTATTAATTGTTGTAATAAAATCTAACATTTGATTAGTAAATTTATCAAATTAATAATTGTATTAATTGTTGTAATAAAATCTAACATTTGATTAGTAAATTTATCAAATTATTAATTGTATTAATTGTTGTAACAAAATCTAACATTTGATTAGTAAAACAAACTTGATGTTTTATTATTATTATTTTGTAACACTAGTCAAGGAAATGAAAGTAAATAAACTTAAAATAAAAAACTATTATATTTTAAAAATAAAAAATATATATTTAATATTTTTCGGGCCGGGCCGGGCCAAAAAATCTTGCTCGAGGCCCGGCCCATTTTTAAACGGGCCTAAAATTTTGCCCAAGCCCATATTTCAGGCCTATATTTTTACCCAAACCCTCCCATATTTCGGGCGGGCCGTCGGGCCAGGCCGGGCCGGGCCGCCCGGCCCATGGACAGGTCTACACTCAACTATGTCTTTCATTTTATTTTGATCACCCAAATTCGATTTAGTCACTAAACTTTTCTAAATTAAATATTTTAGACACTCTAAGCTAATGTGAATTTTTTTTGGTCTAGTAACAAAATTAATCTTATAATATTTATACATTCTATCAATTTGATCCTGAATATAAAAAATTCAACAAATTTAGTTCTCAAAGTTTACAATTTTTTTCATTTTAGTTCTAATTCTAAAAAAATTAATAAATTTGACCCTCAATATTTATAAAATTTTTCAATTTAGTCCTAACTCTAAAATTTTAAAAAATATTTAAAAAAAATTCATTTTTAACCCTTTATAACCAATCGACTAACTAGTGATGACAGCGGGGTGAGGCGGTTTTTTGCCCACCCCACCCTAACTTGATGCTTTATTGCCATGCTCCAACCTTGACTTGACCTCGACTTTAAAAAAATTTAACCTGCTCCAGACCCGAAAATTTAAAAGGAACAAAAATATTCCTTTAATAAATTATTAAATTAAAAAGATAAAAAATAGGGGAAATGACCTTACAAGGGTGAAAAGGGGGACTAGTCTTGAGGAAGTAGAATGAGACTAGTAGTGATAAATTTTAGGGATTGTAAAATTTTAATTAATATTAAATATTTATAGAGGGTAATTTCGTAAATATCTCAAGGCAAGGTGGGTGATTTCATTCTAAACTCGACCAATTTGACTACTTTTAAAAATTAACCTACCCCGTCCCAACCCCCAACTTCAAAAAAAAAAAAAAACCTCAACAGGTCAAATTGGCCCAGTACTGTAACAGCCAAATTTTCAGTGGTGTCAGAAAACAGTAGTTCGGGACCACCAAATCCAGCGAGTAAGCTCAAAAATTTTATTATTTAATATTAACAAGTCAAATATGATTTTTTTTAAAAAAAATTTGAATTAGTAATTTATATCTTATAATGAATTATTAGGTTTGAGTGATAAAACCCTAGTTCAAGAGGTTTTGAAAAATAAGGTATCGGGACCTTGTTTCTATAAAACAAGCCGTAAATATTTTTATAAATATTTACGGAGTGTCATTAAGGAGGTATTAAAGTTTCATTGAAAAAATTTAACCTTCTGATAGTTAATTAATTAAAAAAGACTAAATTAAAAAGGTGCAAAACTTGTTAATTATAATAATAAAGTGACTAAATCGCTTGATTAATAAATGAGGAAAGACTGAAGAAATAAATAAACCTAAATTTAAAGGATGAGGCGGCATAAGAGAAGAAAATAATAAAATAAAGACATTTAATGGCAAAATGATAAATAAAATGAAATTAAAACACCCAAATTAAATTTTAAAAGGATTTCTAGACATTTCTTCTTCAATTTTGGTTCAAACACACTCTAGGAGAGCTCCTTGAGCTGGTTTTGCATATTTTCTTCATGTGAGTTCAATTTTTACCCGTTTCTTGTAATTTTTATGTTTTTGAAATTGTTATAATTGGGTCTAATTAAACCTTACCTTAGTTTTTGATTTTATTAAAAATTTTGGAAGTTCCCATTGATGAATATTAGATATTTTTGATGAATAACATGGATTTAGAGTTTTGATTATGTTGTATGATGATTTTATAAAGCGATTTTGTTAAATATTGATTTTAAGATTAAATTGTTGAAATAATAAAAATACAAGGGTTTGTTGTGAAATTATTGCAAAATGGGTTGTATTGAATGCCATGAATATTCAGCTAGTATGGGTTTGCATAGAAAATGATTAATTTGCATGTTTTGGGCTCGGACTAAATTGAATAAAAGTAAAATTTTAGGGGCAATTTTGTAAAAATGTCAAAAATGACCAAATTGCATGAAATGAATTTTTTTATTGTCTAAATTAGTATATTGAATGAAATTATTAATTTAGATCAAGATCGAGTGGAAAATCGAGAAAAATAGAAAATTACCAAAATGCCCCTGAATCTTAGTATTTCTGCAATTTAACCAGGTAAGTTCGTATGAATTGTATTCTATATAATTTTGATTAAAGTGAATACTAATTGGTGATTGGTAATATATATATGTTCTGTTGTTGGAATTGAATTATTGTTGGAAAAATTATTATTGAAATTAATGCTCAGTTTGGATTGAACGCGGGATTTGAGTACATTCATGATTTGGAAAATTGACGGGATTGGAGGAAAATAACAACAAATTACCGAAGTAAACCGAGGTTCAGCATTTGTTGCGAACTCTCGTGTTTTACTTTCCGTTTAGCTCTTACGAGCTTCTGTTTAACTCATATGAGTTTCCATTCAGCTCTTTTGAGCTTCTGTTCAACTCTTATGAGTTTCTGTTCATCTCTTATGAGCTTCTGTTTAACTCATATGAGTTTCCGTTCAGCTCTTTTGAGCTTCTGTTTAGCCCTTATGGGTTTCCGTTAAGCTCTTAAGAGCTTCTGTTCAACCTTTATAGGTTTCTGTTTAGCTCTCATGAGCTTCTGTTCAACTCTTATGAGTTTCTGTTCATCTCTTATGAGCTTCTGTTTAACTCATATGAATTTCCGTTCAGCTCTTTTGAGCTTCTGTTTAGCCCTTATGGGTTTCCGTTAAGCTCTTAAGAGCTTCTGTTCAACCTTTATAGGTTTCTGTTTAGCTCTCATGAGCTTCTGTTCAGCTTTCGAGCTTTTGTTAACGATGTACTTAAATCCGTAAGTCGTTCTTCGAAAGGTAAAATGTCAGGACTTGTCTTGTATGATATATGTATATGAAGAAATGATAAGAGAATGATATGTATTATGATATGTATATATATCAATATCTTGATATGTTGATACATGGAAATTATGTAAGTTGAGATGAGTAATAAACCCAAGTGTGACATATTGAGATAATAAGATTATCGATGTTGAAATTATATGAAATATGTTCAAGTACGCTAACAAATGTTGTTGTTTGATGCTTAGGCAAGTGCCAAGCTATTGGTTGAATGGTAATATGTTTTGTAATGGCCCAAATTTCAGTGGTGTCGGAATAGTGATTTGAGATCGCTAAATCCGACATGTGAGTTTAGATATTAATAAGTAAAAGTTAGGTGTGATTTTAGAAATATTTTCGGATTAGTGAATTTTGCATATTAAAGGAAATTATTAGATAAATTAAGATAAAAACGAGGTATCAAGACCTCAGAATTAAAAATCGAGTCATAAATATTTTTATGAATATTAAAGGAGTGTAAATAAGTTAGTATTAAAGTTTCGTTAGGAAATTTTAACATTTTGGTAGTCAATTGAATGATAAAGACTAAATTGAAAATGGTGCAAAACTTGCTAAAGTGATTAAATAGATTAAGTGATGAATAAGGAGGGACTTAAGGCATAAATATACCAATAGGGGATAGTTGAGGCGGCATAAGAAAGAAAAAAAATTCTGGAAAATTGATGTAATAAGGGCAAAATTGGAAATTTTGGAAAATTAACAAATAAAAATCTTAGTTAAGAGAGTTTCTAGGAAATTCTTCATATTTCTCAGCCTAAAATGCCATTTAAGAGTCCCTCCAAGATGCTTTTTCATATATTTGAATCATGTAAGTTCAATTCTTGATTATTTCTTGTAATTTTTATGATTTTGTGACTTTTACAACTAGGTCCACTTGTTGAATTCATTAGTTTTTGATTTTATGAAAGAAATTGAGAGTTCCTATGAATATGTGCTGGAAGTATATGATGATTTAGCATGGAATTAGAGCTTTAAATTGTTTATATGTCGATTTTATTGAAAGAATTGAATAGAAAGTGAATGTTTGAGACCTAATAGTAAAAGAGTTTGAAGTTAGGGTTTTATGTGGAAATTCTGAATTTCAATAGTTGTGAAACTTATAATGTCTAGTTAAATTACTAATTGAGAAAAAAATTAGCTTAACTGAGGGGTTAATTGAGCAAGGACTAAATTGTATGAACTGTGAAATTTGGGGCAAAATGGAAATCAACATTTTGCACTAAAACAGTTTTGGATAACAGCAGTAGTCTAAATTTGAAACATCACAAAAAATTTAATTAGAGGATGAATAAAATATGAAATTAAAGCTTATTAAGTCTAGTTTCTCATAGAAGAAACGGTGTAAGCAATGAAATTGTAAATCATGAGATATAATAAATTTTGTGAGATAAGATCAGAATGATTTTGGGTTCCCCTGTTCTGACTTTAGAAAATCATCAAAAATTGAAGAAAAATAATTAGGGGCTTAAATTTATATTTTAAAATCCTGAATAAGTCTATTTTTAAGAGAAACAAACGGGAACATCATCCAAATCTCGTACGATGAGATAATTAATTTTTAGTGAAGAAGGGTTGGAACTGTTAGATAGCAGAACATAGGTGACTTTAAAGAATAAAATGTACTTATTGGCTAAACGAAAAAATTTGAAAATTTTATGGTAAGAAGATATGTGAGTCTAGTTTCAGGGAAAATTAGCGGATCCTAATTTTGAGGTATGTAGCTCAATATAAAAATAATTTAGTGACTATGACACAGATGGACAACATTGTATATACATAAGTAAATAGTGAAATTATAGATAATGTTACTTATAAGCGGGTTATAAACATTAAGGATGTGAAATAGAGTGAAGGTGAAGTCAATACTAATAAGTGAATGATTTTAGAATGATAGATCGAGAACCCGAAGCAAGTTGAGGAAAAGAAAAAGTAGCTGATTAGTCCCTAAACTTTCACAAATTCTGCAAATCGACCTAGGTAAGTTCATGTGGCTGAAATTTAATGATTAAATGTTAATTTCATGAATTATATAATGTATGATGACATATATTTGTTGATGAAATGAGAATAAAATGAAAATGCGAAAACCGAATAAATGATCAAATTGAGCGAAACGTAGGATTTGAGTACTTCTGATCAGTGATAAGTGATAAGTGGTAGCTTTAGCTACACTTATCTGATCAGTGACAAGTGATAAATGTGATCCGTGTAAGACCGTGGCAGGGATATGGCTTCGGAAAGTGATAAGTGATCATACGCAAGACCATAGTTAAATTATGGCAAAGTGGAAGTGAAGTACTCAATTTTCCGTAACCGTTCCCTAATTTGATTAAGTATGATAAGTGACAAATGGGCCCAAAAGAATTATAGTAAATGGATAAGTGATAGTGAGTTTATACAAGGGAACTCACCAATGATTGTGGTTGACAAGTGAACTTAGTAATGGTATCTAATGTATAAGTGTATGAATGTTTGTAAGATTTATGTTTTATGCCTATGAACTTGCTAAGTTTCTATAAGCTTACTTGAGTGTATTTGTAATGACCCATTTTCAGTAAATCGGAATAGTGGTTTCGTAACCACAAATCCGAGCTAGAAAGAAAATTTATTTTAATATTGTGGTATGGTCTATATTATGATAGGAAGGTTGCATGAAAATTTTGATAATAAAACTTTATTGATTATATGGTAAGATTTATTTAAATAGATTAAATAAAAAAATGCATTACCGGGACTTTGTTCCGGTAAATCAGATTTGTAAATATTTATTATAAATATTTACTAAGTTAGTTGTGTGTCTAATTATGTTTTGACTAGGAGAATTTGATGCAATTAGAAGTAATTAGGAAAAAGGGATTAGATTGAAATAAGTGTGAAAGTTTAATTATAAATTAAAGAAAGTTAAAAGGACCAAATAGGCAATTATGCCTTTTTCTAAAATTGAGGCGGCATAACAAATGAAATATCTAAGATATTTTTTAATTTAAGTTATATATATTATATATTATGTTATTTAATTAATAAGTAAGTTATTATATTATATTATTATTATATATATATAAAACAAAAGAAAAAGAAATGAAAAGAAAGAAACAGAATAGAATTCGAAACGGAACAGGGGAGAAAGAAAGAAAGAAAAAAGTAAAGAAGAAAATTTGGGTTTTTAAGGTTCAATTTCAAATTGGTAAGTTAAATTAAGTCCTTTTCTTGAAATTTTTGAGTTTTTATGATTCTAGATTAAAATATTAGTAGGTATATGTTGAAATTTTGAAAGTTAGTAGAATTTTTTTATGTAGTTTATATTGAATTAGTGGATGAATTAGAGATTGAATTGATGGAAATTCAAACTAGAATTGGGAAAAAGATTAAATTGAGAAATAGGTTATAAATTTAATGTAAAATTGTAAGAAATTCGAAATTAAGGTTTATTAGTGAAAATTTGAGAGTTAAGTCAAGTTGTAAGTAGAATTTAAGTAAAAATAAGGTATAGATTGTGATAGAAATAGAAATAATTTTAGTTATGAATTAAATTGAAATATTAGCTAAGGTAAGAAATTATGAAATTATTATATCATATATGTTTATTCTTATTAAATCATATAGGAATGTTATTTGATTGTTTTTCTAATATATAAATGTTATGTGTTTTATATGAAATTGAAGAGAAAGAAAAGAAAGGAAAGGACCTAATTGAAGAAAAAGGAAAAGAGAAGGCTAAGGAGTGAAGGAAGATATCATCTCAACCTTTTTGTTGTAAGTACTACAAGGTTATTTTTATTTTAAATTATTTTATTTAAATGCCTATATTATAGTATAGAATTATTTAGAAATAAAATAAAATAAAGTAAAATAAAGGATTATGGAACTATGAAATTTGTAAAGAAAATTATAGATGGAAAGTATATAGTGGTATATTGATTGAACATTAAGAAAATATTGTGACAAAAGTATATATATGTGAAAATGGTGTGATAATTGTGAATTGTGAAATGTGCCCTAAATTGTAATGATGGAGAAATGAGAAATCTTTTTCGAAATAATTCTATAAAGTATTTAATTGAATGAGATTCAGTTTTAATGCCCAAGTAGATGGAATTTAGAACTACCAGGATATTAGTGGCATGCCATTAAGGAACTTTAGCGCGCTCTCTGATTATTAGCACGTTAGTGCTCTCTGACTACTAGCACGTTGGTGCTCTCTGATTTTAGCACGTCAGTGCTCTCTGTTTAGCACATCTGTGCTCTCTGTATAGCACTTTAGTGCTCTCTGTTCATTAGTGCATACCAATGCACCTCTGTATTTGTTCCGTATATCCGGTGTGTTCTATAAAATCTACTTTGGGCTAAGATTATGATTTGTGGATAAAAGCGAATCATTAAAATGCTAAGGTAAGTTTTATGAAGCTTATACGTACATAAATACGTAATAACAGAAAGAGTTTGACATATTTTGTTTATATTTGTTTATCTGTTTATTTCTTGTAGTGCTTACTAAGCCTTCACCGGCTTAACGCGTTTAATTTTAACGTGTAGGTACAGTTTGTCTCGAAGAGGTAAAGTCAGGATAGAAAATCTCTCATCTCATCACATCCTCAAGAGCTTCAAAAGTAGGTACCATATTTTGAATTAAAATGGCATGTACATAGACAGTCAGTTATGCTTCCATGTGTTAGGAACTAAAATGTAAACTCTTATCTATTTTTAAGTACTTTTCGTATTTTGGTATATATATGAAATGAATTAGTAAAACTATATGTATGTTTGCAAATATGGTTGGTAAGTTAAAATGCTATGTATAAATGTTTTAATTAAACAATATCTAGCTATAACCGTTTGGCACCAAATGTAATAGCCTTATACTGGGTCAGTACGATTAGACTAGGTATAGGGTTGTTACAGTATTCAATGCCTCTTGTAGATTAATGTGAAAATATACGGAGGATCGGATCAACACTAAGGATCACACTATCCAGATTATCTCCGGTAGCTTTTGTAAATTTCTTTTTGATTTACATGGCATGTATATGGTTTGATAATTACATAAATGTCAAAACTTGTTTAATGAATATGTATTAAAGTAAAGAGTGATGAATATGCTAAATGGTATAATTATAATAGAAGTATGATTTGGTATTAAATTGATTGAAATGGATTGGTTGGTTTGGATTGGTCTTGGTTTTAAAATTTGCAAGGAAGGTTGGACATTTATAAAAGGATTATATTGAGTTCATTAATTTTTTTTTGGGATTTTGTGAAAAATTTCCTATAGTTTCAATTTAATCCCGGTTTGGTCCCGAAGCATGTTTTGGGCTTTGGAGACCCATCTAAAAGACGTCATGACATGTTTTGGTAAATGAATAGTAATTAACTCGTAATAACGAAAAATTAATTCGGTAAACTCAGGTAATGCCTCGTACCCTATTCTGGCGACGAATACGGGTAAGGGGTGTTACATGTTTAATTATAAGATGCATTGAAATGGTAAATGCTCAAATGAAAATATACTTGTGCTTATGAAAGAGTGGTAAGTTTTAAGTGATACAATTTCTTATGAAATGGTTTATTATGTGATTAATTTGAAAAAGACTATGTTTGCATGCACTAACTTATGACTATGGTGGTATGATATGCTTATGTCTTGTGTATTATGCATATGGAATGAGTGTGGTAAGTAAAAAAAATACAAATGAGAATAAAGAAATTTGGAAGAGTATGAAGTTATTTAAAACTCTACTATACTTGGGATAATATGTATAAGAGATGTTATGGATTTACTCATTTTTTGAGTTGTTGAATATGGTTTCTTGAATTGTGTGACATTAGTAATGTTTATTCTTGATAAGTGTAAATTTCATAATGAAATGGATTGATAGAATTAAAGTTTATATGAGCTTACTAAGCATTCATTGCTTACGTATTTGTTTTTCTTTACTTTTCAGATGACCGGAAGCTCGATTGGGTTGAAAGCTTGTCGAAGTTATATTACATTATCCATCTGTTCTATCGGTACTTTCGAATGTTTTGATTTTGGTTATAATGGCATGTATAGGTATTTTATTTAAAGTTGGCTATATATGTAATTTGTTGAGATTTGACACTTATTTTGACTTGTTTTGGATGCCTAATTATGACTTGTTGATATGTATAAAATTGATTGTAGGTTGACACAAAACTGAGTAAGAAATATGGCTTGTAAAGTGGCCTATTTTTGTCCACACGGGTAGAGACACGGGTGTGTGTCTCAATCGTGTATGACACACGACCAGGTGACATGGCCGTGTGTCCCCTGTATCTTTTAAGAATGTAAGTCAGTATGCTCACACGGCCTAGCACATAAGCGTGTGACTTGGCCGTGTGACCCAAGTCAGTATACCCACACAGGTACAGACACGGGCTGAGATACGACCGTGTGTCCCTATTTCAAATGTCCACACGGCCTGAGGCACGGGCGTGTCTCCTGATCGTGTCTTGGCCACACAGCCGTGACCCCTGCAGTGTTGAAAATTTTAAATATTTTTGAAAAATTTTCTGAGTTTTCGATTTAGTCCCGATTTGTTTCTGATGCTTTTGGGCCTCGAGAGCTCGTATAAGGGACAATATGCATGAATTTGATTGGTTTTTTGACATGAATGCTATATGATATGAAATGTTTGCATTTTTGTCTATTTAAATTGTAAACTTCGGTAATGCTCCGTAACCCTGTTCTGGTGACAGATTCGGGTTAGGGGTGTTACAAGAACCTTTCGAATTTGGGTTTTTTTGTCATCCTTACGGCTAATCCATATGAGATATTCAAATAAGAAAAAAATACCTCTTTCAAGTCATTTGCAAATGAACTCTAAAAAGTTGGGATAAAACACAAAAAAATTAAGATCCAAAAGAAAATAAAGATGTTAAAAACATTATCTGTTTGGGTAGTAATGCAACCAATTATTCCAGATAGATTCCAAATTAATTTGTTGGTCTAGTGTAAGCCTAAACTATAGTAAAAAAATTATTGCAAGTGACTTGAAAGAGGATGTTCTTTTTATTATTTGAATATATCACATGGGTTAGTCGATGGGTTATAAAGGGCTAAAAATGATTTTTTTTTTAAATAATATTTTAAAATTTTTTAGAGTTAGGACTAAATTGACAAATTTTGTAAATGTTAAAGGCCAAATTTATTAATTTTTTAGAATTAGAGCTAAAAACACAAAATTTGTAAACATTGAGAGCTAAGTTTGTTGATTTTTTTTATATTTAGGATTAAATTGATAGAATATGTAAACATTAGGAGGCTAATTTTGTTACAAAACCAATAAAAAAACCCACATCAATTTAGAGTGACTAAATAAAAAAATTAATAGTTAAGTGATAAAAATAAAACGAAAGACTTAGTTGAATGATCATTTTCATAGTTTACTCATAAAAAAATAATTTTCACCATGTTCCACATTATTTAATAGAAAATTTTAACGAAGAAACTAATTTACACGTTTCAAAATATATAAAGACTAATTTACTCAGAACTAAAATGCAATACGTCTCTAAATACAAATTTTTTTTTAATACTTTTACCTATATTGCATTTATATTTTATTCAAAAATAAGGAAAGGCAAAGGTACTAAATAATGGTAAGAAACGCAAGGTAGAAATTAATTACGTACGGTAATTTTTTATTAATTTAGATAATTTGAATTTTGAAATATTTTGTTTGAACTAGTAAAACAAGACAAGCCGCAGCAATAAATGCTGTAGAACTAACCTTTGATGGCAAATATTGAGCGGAGAACATAAATGGTAAGTTATACGAAATAACATATACTAGAGAAAATATAATGGCATGTTGAATTGAGAATTATTTCTTTTTAGGCTTAGTGATAATTGTTTGTGAAAAGAAAACATAAATTTTAAATATTTTAATTTATAAATTATTGATGTATTATAATATTAAAAACATATATTTTATTTTTAAAATAATAAAAAATAGGAGTAAATAACACAATTACCATGTGTTGTCGCAAAAGTGTACCACATGTCACCTACGACCTAAGACATTGTAATATATAATGGCTGACATACTTTTTGAGCCCGAAAGAAAGATATTCACTGGCATTGCTCGTTTTAACTCTGGCTTTATGCAATTGAAAATTACAAATAAAATTCCTTCAAAGAAAAAAAGGAACTTACAATAAAATTTTCAACAAAAACAATTACAAAAAAATCTGCAACAATTTTCATTGCAAGGAAAATTGCTACTTCAAGTGGAATCATAAATTCACTCTATTGAAATTATACGTCCCGTCTTGTGCTGATACGTAGATTCCTAAGATCCAAACAAGTACTCCATGACTTTGTTCCCTAGTGATTTTGTAGGGCTTGCCATAACACCTTCCGACTGTCGTGCATTGGCATTGCCGTTTTGAAGATAGTACGGTCGAGGTGGCCTGAAATTGTTACACTCTGATGTTCTACTTGATGCCGGAGTCAAAGTCATGAAGCCCTGATGATTCAATCTTTCATTTAATGCCTCGCGTTGCATTTGATCCACTGGCTTCACACCAACCATTAGTACTCCATTAATTTGCATTCCATTCCTGCCAAGAGCCCGTTGAGCCTCGGATCGTTTCTACACCAAATAGAAAGCAATCATTGCCATGTATTGGTTTCAACATTAGCATGTATGATTTCATCTCCTTCCAATTCTGTTAATCCACAAGAGTCAAAAGACTTTCACATACAACACTGCGCATATTTCAGAACAGATGACACAAGACTAAACATAAAGATGGGATAAAAAGAACACAGCCTAATTGTTAACAAACATATCATTCCAATCAACTACTTTTTAAATTAATCTCCGACTCTTTTTTGTTTCTTATACAAATAAAGAAAATGGCACGAACAAAACAGATTGGTATAAGGGAATTAAAAAGAGAGATAACCAGGGTACATAATACTTCTCACAAAAGAACTTAACAAATATCACTAAACAACATTAAGAGGAAGGAAATAGGAAGACGGAGAGAGAAGATTCACCGAATAAAGAATGTGGATCCAGTTAGCATCTCTTGGCCCAGGAACATGTTTCAATATCACACCACACTTTTCAAACTCTCGCAAAACTAAATTTGTATCAGCAGGAGAAAATCTGGAAAGAAAGCAAATGTTAAAGCCAATGGGATCTTGCATACATATAACATTAAAACAACACCATCAGTTTAACCCCAAATGTTTAGGTTCGACACTTTGTTTTACTAGACAAACATGCTATGATAAATGTCATCACCAAGAAGGAAAATGTTAAAATTTAAGGCTGCTTTATCAGAAGGTTCTATATTGTGGAGAGTGGATCAAACAAACAGATAGAAGATTTCAGGCTGCACTATTGAACATTGAGAAATCTAGCAAGAAGTTTCCATTTTTCAACAAGTAGACAAAACAACGCCAGCAATTATTCAAAACATTAAGCGGATAGCATCAAAATAATTATGTTTTTAACCTGACACATAAAGGTATGAAATTTTAGAAAACTGAGTAAGGATAAAATAGGAATGTAGATAAATGTCCAGTGAAATAATAAAAGCAAAAGTTACGTCAGAAAAATGAGGCCACATTACAGGAAAAAACACTACTGCTTGCTAGAAGACAACATGACAATATATCAACTATTAAGTAGAACATGAAAGTATGGACTATGGAGCATACCCATAAACAGTAACCCATTCTTCCTCATCTAGATTTGCTGTAGGTACGGAGTTCCTCTGTATCTCTGGCCTAGCAACTGCCCTCGGAGGTGGAAGTGTGATCAATGCACCAGGCTGAGCCATGCCCTCAACGGGAGAGCCCTTTCCCTTGTCATCTTGCTCACTACTACTTGCCTTGGGTACTGCAAATGAAGTGCTAGCCCTTGACTTGTTCGTTGCTGGAGTAGAGAAGTCACGTCCAGAACTTCGGACTGGAGTTCTTGGATCTGACTTGATTTCAGAAGATATAGGATAATCCAATGCTCCAGATTCAGGTGAAAAATCCACACGGTCCTCCAAGGTGTACATAGGAGGAGGCGGAAGATCTGAGCCTCTGAAATTGTCTCGCCATAAAGCCGAGACGGCTGCTGCTTGACCTGGACTAGAGAAATTCCCTTTCCGGGCAGAGATTGGTGATGCCAAGTCTTGGAAAAACAATGACTGCCTTCCTGATTTTGGAGTTCTATGAACCACAGTGCTCATTTCTTTCTAGATTATGAACTCTGAATAAAGATTCATCTACACAAAGTTACAAACAATGTCAGTAGCTTTATCAAAACCTGATGAACCATGTTCACAAAAACTTGATGTATCAAAACCACAGTGCTCATTTATTTCCAAAGTATGAACACTTAATAAAGAGTCCTATATACAAATCATATCATCAGCTTTATAAAAACCTGATGTACCAACTTATACAACATCAATTTTCAATAAGATCTAAAACCCCCAATTTTAAGATGATCAATAGAATGTTTAACATTCAACAATAATAACTTCAATAGTTTAGTTAACTAAAGCTGATTCTTTTGTACCTTGTTTTCTTCTCTTGGATTGTTTCTATTAAATTATCCAAACAGATTATCAGATCAATCAATAGCTTAACCTTACAAATTTTTCTCCAGATATTAGCCAATGAACCACTTTCGTAGCTCAATTCCCTTAACAAACCATTTCATTGACATTATAGATGTATATATAAACAGAATTAAACAAAGAAAAGAGATAGAACCTTTGAGTTGAGCTCCGTTTGGATTACCCTTCCAAATTGGAAAGCTGAAGAACAAAAATCTTCTCAGCAACAATTCTAATTTTTGAAACACTAAATCTTAGATCCTCTTCAGAATTTGTGTTTTGATTACTGTTTTGATTCAGCTTAAATCACGTAAAAGAAAAAAAAAACTTTATTTTTCGCTTGTTTTCGCATTACAGTTTTTTTCCCCTAAGACCAGACAATTTCGGGTAAACGTACCGGAGAAGTCCCTGTACTTGTGGCGGATTGCATTTCGGCTTCTCCACGGAATAAATGGGCAAATTAGCCCTTATACATTTCAAAACATGAAAATTAGCTCTTTCGTTAAATTTTATCTGTTAAATGATAATGTAGAACATCAATTTAAATAATTAATTATCAATTTGATACCTGAGCTATAATTAAAATATTATTTTAATTTTTAATATTTTCTTAATAGTAATTCTAAAAAATAAAAAATCTTTAAAAATATATAAATTATTAAAATATTAAAAATTATATTAAAACACTTTTATAAATAAAAAATTCTAAAAATTTAAAATACATATGTAAAAATCTAAAAAGAAATTAAAAAAATTTAATATCAAACTTTCCAATCGAAACCAGACACCATGTTTTTTTTACATGATTTTTTTTCCTTATTCTAGAAAACCCCCCAAATATATATATATAGTAGTGGAACAACCAAATGGGAAGGGTAACATCTTGGAAGAGAAGTAGAAAACCCATCAAGAATCAAATGAGGGGTTTTAGAGTATTAATTTTCTTGGAGCTCTTCGTAAAGGACTTTTTTGATGGACCAGCTCAACATGGTGATTAAGTTTAATTTTTATGGTTTTCATTTGACATAATACATCAATGAGTGCACTAAATTACATTACATTGAAATGAACACAAATACCATTTACTATATCTAAATGGAATACTTTTAAAACTTCTTTTGACGGACTATCATAAATCTGTAAATCTTTCTTCTCATTAAATGATATTTTAACTAGACAATTAGCAACTCGATTATTTTCTTGAGACATATTTTAAAATTTAATGATTTTCATGTATCAAAATCTAATAAATCCGTCTAATCAAAGTAAAACTTGAAACTGCCAATGAACTATTTTGCATACCTTTAATCATCTGTGAATTGTCAAAATGAATCATTATTTTATTATAACTGTATCGTTGAAGAAGGAAATTTGTGTGAATATTTGAACAAAGATATTTTGCCATGTTGTTGACTCCAGCTGCCATACTATTGTTGGGTTTCCTTTCTTAAATTTAAAACACCCCAAAAGCTTTTATGGAAGAATTTTTTTTCCTTCAATTAAAATCAAAAATTTTTTTTATAAATTTTTACATATTTATTTTAAATTTTTATATTTTTTAATTATAATATATTTTTTAAAAAACATTTTAGCATAAATTATCTCTGGCCATGCTTAGAACGAGTTTAGCAAATTTACATTCCTTGTGAAACAAGAAGTGTTCAAGATCGTAAATCAATGAACTAAAGTCATGATTGGAAATCAGTAAGCTTTAAAGATGACAATTGTGATTGTAAATCAGTGAATTGTTTAATCGGCGTTGCGATTGTAAATCGACGAACTCTTAATAAAATATTCATGATCGTAAATCAAAGAATTGAAGCCGTTATTGTAAATTATCGAGCTTTGAAAATGAAAGTTGTGATCGTAAATCAACGAAGTGTTTAAATGGAGTTGTGATCGTAAATCAGTGAACTCATAATAAAGTTTTCATGATTGTAAATCAATGAACTAAATCTTTGATTATAAGTCAGCGGGCTTTAAAAATGTAACAAAATGAACAGAAGTTTTCTTATATTATTTAGCAGATCGATTCATTTCAAGCTTCGTTTCCAACGTACGATGAAGAGTAGTAGCTTTAGCTTCATAAAGACAATGTAATAAAATTGATTCCTCCATTCTCCTTCTTTCAAGGTCAGTTTTAAGTTCTACCTCAACATGCCTATATTCATAATCTCTAGCATCTTACTTGATCTGAGGAGAAGAGAGGTCAGAATTAGCTAGTTGAAAAATAATCTTTGGCCTTCCTTAGAACTAGTTCAACAAATTTACATTCATTGTAAATAAGAAGTGTTCGTGATCGTAAATTAATGAACTGAAGTTGTGATAGTAATTAAACGAACTTTGAAAATGACAGTTGTGATCGTAAATCATCGAACTATTTAAGTGGAGCTGTGATTGTAAATTTGTGAACTCTTAATGAAGTGTTTTTTTATCGTAAATCAATGAACTGAAGCTGTAATCGTAAATCAGCGAGCTTTAAAAATGATAGTTGTGATCGTAAATTAGCGAAACGTGAGATTCATAAAATCTTTTAAGTAGAAGGTAGTGATTGTAAATCAATTGAAGCTTTTCAAAATGTTCATTTTTTAGCAGATCGATATATTTCAAGCCTCGTTTCAGATGTACGGTGAAAATAAATAGCTTGATCCTTACAAAGACAATGTAACAAAATTGATTCCTCAACCCTCTTTCTTTCAAGGTCAGTTTTGAGTTCTTCATCAACATGTCTATATTCATCATCTCTAGCATCTAACTTGCTCTGACGGGCAAAGAGATCAGAATTAGCTAGTTGAAAATCATCTTTGGCCATGCTTAGAACTAGTTCAACAAGTTTACGTTCCTTATGAACTAAGAAGTGTTCAAGATCATAAATCAATGAACTAAAGTCGTGATTGGAAATCAACGAGTTTTACAAATGACAGTTGTGATCGTAAATCAACGAACTATCTAATCGGAGTTGTGCTCGTAAATTGGTGAACTCTTAATGAAGTGTTTATGATCGTAAATCAAAGAACTGAAGCCGTGATTGTAAATTAGCGAGCTTTGAAAATGATAGTTGTGGTAGTAAATCAGTGAATTATTTAAGTGGAGTTGCAATCGTAAATTGGCGAACTCTTAATGAAGTTTTTATGATCGTAAATCAATTAACTGAAGCCTTGATCGTAAATTAGCAAGATTTAAAAATGACAATTGTGATCGTAAATCAGCGACCTGTTTAAGTGGAGTTGCGACCGTAAATCGACAAACTCTTAATGTACTGTTTATGATCGTAAATCAATGAACTTAAGCCGTGTTCGTAAATCGGCGAGCTTAAAAAATGACAATTGTGATCGTAAATCAGCGAACTGTGAGATTTGTAAAATCCTATAAGAAGAAGACCGTGATTGGAAATCAACTGAAGCTTTTTAGAATGTTCCTTGTTTTTTTGAGCAGATGGATCCATTTCAAGCATTATTTCAGATGTACGGTGACGAGAAGTAGTTTCAGCCTCGCAAAGGCAATGTAAAAAAACCTATGCTCCTACTTTCTAGGTCAGTTTTGAGTTCTTCCTCAACACGCCTATATTCATTATCTCTAGAATCTAACTTGCTCTGAATGGCAAAGAGGTCAGAATTAGCTAGTTGAAAATCATCTCTGGCCTTGCTTAGAACTAGTTCAGCAAATTTACATTTCTTGTGAACAAGAAGTGTTCATGATCGTAAATTAATGAACTGAATTTGTGATAGTAAATCAACGAGTTTTAAAAATGATAGTTGTGATCGTAAATCAACAAACTCTTAATGAAATGTTCTTATATTGACAAATCTCATATATGTACTATTATACGCTAAAACATGACTAAAAATTAAAAATTAAAAAACCAACACTACTTTCAAAAAAAAAATAACGATGACAAAATAAAAACCATAAAAATGTAAGCTTTACCAAATTTGAGTTTATTTATTAAATTCATATTAATTACTTAAAATGAATTTAAGATTAATATTTCATGTATCATAATATTTATAAATTTAAATATTATTTGAGAAATAATATTTGATGCACCGTTGGTGTATAAGTTCCATGCATCATTAATGAATAATAATATGACACATCATAATTAAATTAAACAAAAAAATATGAAAGACTTGTAAATAAATACTAACAATTTTATTTAAATATAATTAAACATCAATCATTACTATTATAAATAAATATTAATACTTCTCGGATTGAGGGTTTAGGATCATAGGTTTAGGGTTTAAAGTTTAGAGTTGGGTTTTAGCACTTGTGTATAATTAATTATTATTTAATTATGTTTAAATAAAGTTATTAGTATGTATTGATAAGTTCTCCAATAATTTTTATTTTGTTTAATGATGAAGTGTCATATTATTATTCACTGATAAAGCATGAGACTTATGCACCGACAGGACATTAAATATTCTCTCATTATTTAAATAATTTTATTTTTACTTTACAACTTTATATTTTAATTTACCATATTTAAAATGTTAAATATTTTATATATATTTTTGAAAATAATTGTCATTCAGAGAAAATGGAAAGATGAAATTAAATTTATGTATGGGTGCAATGAATATCGTGATATTGTAAAGGGATTTGGAGCAAATCACTGAAAAAATGAAGAGTAGCATGCACCTTTCCAATAATAAGTTTCCTTTGAGCCAAGCAATGTTTAAACTATCATCTGTCATTACATTTTACCTACCAATTCTGACCCTTCCTAATTTATAATCCTAATAAAATGTACTCAATTTATTTTTTCCAAAATATCTCCTTACCCTTCACTCAAACTCCCCAAAACTATATTTATAAACTATTTCCCCCTAAAATATCAAATATATATACTCCTATCATACATTCACTTCTAAGCTGGGATAATTAATAAATAAAAAGAGAGCCCACAGTGGAGAGAAGGGTTTAGGGGACAAACCCTATCATCTGATACAGAATATAACATGGAAAGATCCCTAGACAAAGGGCGGCAAAGCTAAGACAAGCCATTCTGAAATATTGGATATATATTATTATTGATGCACGTCTCAGTCACCTACAGCACCACATGTGCTCTTCTTTGAAACTCACATGCATGTTCTTGGTGCTTTCTTTTCCTTTTCTTATATCCCACATGCCTTTGCCTTCCTTCTCTACCCATCCCATATTAATTGCCTATTGTACAAATACCATGTACTTTTACCTGTACTATCCATTTACTATTTCCTATTTCCTATTTATATTTATTGTCTTCTTTTTATAAAGTGATGGTTTTAGGCATTTAATCAACAAATATATATATAAAATAAAATATTAAAATATTTTAACATTTGTAATTGATTTTTCATTTTATAAAATAATTTGGGTTTGGGGGCTTCCATATTTAAAATAAAAATTAAAATGCTAAAGCATTTAGTCAAGGCAAGCACAATGACATCAATTGAGTTTTGTTGTAGCAATTTGCCCATGAGCCCAGTCAAGTTGACAACAAACCATATCTTTTCTTTTTTGGTATTTAATATGAAGATACTCTGTGCCTAGTTAACTAGATTGGTTCCAATATTAAGAATTAACTTGTCTATATAGGTTTTTTTTATGAAAGAAATTAACTTGGAATTACATATGTTTCGTGATAATTAGTTTTGCTTATTAGAAAATACTATTCAACCTTATATTTACAAATTTTAACTAAGTTAACCATTACATGACCATTTTACAGGAAGACGCGGATTCGAGTGCGTTGAAGTCTATTATTCTCTTATTTATGGATTGGAGAGGAGCTATGAGTAGTTCTAAGTATATCGTCAAAAAGAACAGATATGATTAAAATTTATAACGAGATATACCAAAGACTAAATTTAGATTTAAGATGAACTGAATTTGTGTTATCAAACACATATACAACAATAATATTTATTATTTTTTTGGAATTTGTATATTTAATTATGAATTTGAAATGATTATAATAGATATTTGTCAACTTAAACTTAATAATATTATATATTTAGAATTTTAATTAATTTATAGAATAAATGAAGTTAAAATCTAAATATCATCAAAATATTTAAACGAAGTAGAGTGGAACCCCTTGGAAGAGCAAATGTGCCGGACGGGGAGGACAGTTACGTATCACCCAGGTCGTAATGAACAAAAGACTGCAGTAGGCAAACATATAGTTTGCCCTTCAAATAGATTTAAAATTTAAGTTAATCGAGTAGGATGACTCTTTTTTTTTTTTAAATTAAAAAATAAGATAATTGAGGAGTGTCATTCGTTCCACGCATTTATTGATGACTATTTGACGTTGATTCATGAAGACTAAGGGTGAGTTTGAATGAACAGTGCGTTTACTTACGGTTAGTGTAAAAACAGCAGTAGTGGTAAGATTAGATATTATAGCGATACTGTAACGTGAGACAAAAAGTAAACTAAACGCACTACACCGCACTCAATTATCCATCCAAATCCACCCTAAATGGTCGATGTGTTAACTATTTAGCAGAATTGGCTTAAATATTCAATGTGAGCTCGTAATGGCTCGTCTCAAACCATTTTTGCAAGTTGAATATTGTGTCAAATTTAAGAATAAATAAATAAAATAGGTGATATTCTTTTGTATAAAATAATAATGGTATTGTTTTTATAAAATTCGTTGGTTCTCTCAAAATCTTTTGACCTCTTCACAATAAAAATGGTACGTGCCAAAGACGAAGTCTAATATGATTTTATTCCCATTTGATGATGATATTATTAAAAAAAGAATCACTGAAATCCATGGCCAGTAGTTTGGATCCTTGAACCACTCCACAAGTTAAGTAAATAAATCACATATAAACATCAATCTTAGTAAAAGTTGGTTTATGGACAGTCAAATAACGAGATATACATATTTTTATAAATTATGATTTTTATTCAAAACTCGGCTTGCTTTGAAAATGCATTCCCATTCCCATTTGCATGTGCAAATGCAATTAGGTGCGGACATCCCCCCTCACCCATTAGCCAACTCTGGAAATGTGTTTCCACTCTTTTTTTTTTGTCCATTTAAGAGAAAGAAATTAAAACAAAAAATCTAGTTGCATTTATGAAAATAAAATTAATTCTAAAATCTGCCAATTGGGCAAAATTCAATTATGACTAACTTCCTCTGTTTTTTGGCTTTCTTGGGTTCCAGGTAAAAAAACTACAGAATTTTCTTTTTCTTTGAAGATCAAATTTTAGGAAAAGAACTACCTTTAAAAAAAAAAAGATTATATATTGCTAAATCATGTGGCTAAAATTGGGCCCACCATGATGGTGGATCAAGAAATCATCAGCACAACCACCGTTGGATATGCCGAAAACCGAAGTTTGACTCATCAGCTGTTGATGCTGTGCTCTTTGGAACTCCTTTTGTCTCCTAAGCTCCAAAACTTTCCTATGAGAATTCGAATGCTTCGCCGAAACAAATGTCGGACTCGCTGCGGGACGGTATTCCGGCACCAATCGGCCCGACTTGTACCTCACCCCACATGCATTACACAATGTTTTCGGACCCAACGGCCCAGTCCTCCATTGCGGCGTCTTTTCCGCCGCACAATGTAAACATTTCCGGACTGGCAACTCCGAATTGGCGTTCGGGTTCTCCCTTTTCTTCTGGGCCGCCGATTTCGGATTGAGGTGGAGGAGTCGGGTGGACCAATCGCATGGGGCCACCCTTGAACGCTTGGATCGTGCCTTCCCCGGGAGCGGAGTTTCGTGTTGGAAAATTGGGTTGGAATTGGATGGGCTCTGGATTAAGGAATCGGGTCGGGTTGAGGAAGATGAGGATTCGGGTATGAGTGATTTTGACGTTGCGAAAATCTGGAGGCTGCTTTGTAAATTCTGGTCCGTTGAGAACGAGTCCTCCACAAAATTTGAGAGCCATTCAAGCTCAGCCAATTCATCATACTGCAAAAAATTTATATAAAAAAAAAACATTTATCGTCTACAATATTGTTATTTAACTACGTAAATAATAATTCTTTTCCATGCAAAAATAAGAAAAAAAAATAAAACAGAAGATTTTGTTTTGTTAATTACCGGGACGCAAAGTTCCCCGGAGAACTGAGAAGAGTGAGGGAGATTAACGGGAGAGAGGTGGTTATCGCCTCCGGAAACGGAGGAATTGCAGGTGACAGTGGAGGAGTCGGTGGAATTGCCGGCGACATTTTCTAAAAAGACGTCATTTATAATGGCGTCTTCATTAGAAAAGTCGAGGAGATCGTCGACGGTGAAATTCTCTGGGAGCTTTCGCTCTGTGGACATCATCTTCACAGGCGAGAAATCATTGCCTGCAGCACCGCCATAAAAACCTCCGACGAAGAAGTCCCCCACCTCCATTCAACCTTAGAAACTACAATATGCAGCTTCCTATATACGAATAGTTATAGTGAAAGATCTCTACTTGTGTAGAGAGAGAGAGAGAAGATGAAGAAATGGAATGAGAGTTTGAAGAGAAAGGTTTGGTGTAGGAAAGAGTGAGGAGAAAGGGTGGGTTTTGAGGAGTGAAGGGAAGGGCAGAACTGCAAATATGAGCAAATTGTAGCATCTTTTTAGTTTTTACATGCACTCTATTATTTAATTTAATTTACACTATAATATTATTATTATTAAAGTTTCTAACTGAGCTAAAGAGTTAATTCAATAGTAAGTGAGTTTGAAAAATTATAAAAGAATATCACTTTAGGGTTTGTTTATTTATTTATATTTATACGGGATTTAGTAGTAACTTCTTTTTTTATGGGTTGCTTTGGTTTTTTGTTATGATTTGGTGAAGTTATGAGTTGGCAAATGGTAAGCTTTCGTCTTATAAAGTAAAGGTATCATTGCTTTAAACAAAGGTAAACAATTTTTGAATAATTGGTTAATTAAACCTTTTTATTACTCAAAATATTTTTATAACTTACTACCTATATATATATTACTAGTATTTTTTTTTTAAGTTTTCAATTTTAGTATTTTAAATTTTCTTGATTTAATATAAAAAGTTTTTTTTTTGAATAATCTCATTATTATATATTCTTTTTGACACAATACTTAGAACTATCCATAGTTTTTTCCTAACCCATAAATAGGAGGATAATGCGTTTCAATGCACTTGAACCCGCGTATTTCTATATTGACAACAATGACCATTCCAATCGAGTCTATACTTAATCGAGTATTATATAAATAATTAAATATTTGGTTTTTGTAACAAACATATGTACTGGAAATGTGATTGGATATTTATAAAAACATAAGTTAAAAAAAATAGGCTTATTACAAAACCATGATATATATTAGAATTATCCCTTATTTTAAAGGTGATTATTTTGGGAGGGTTGTTGACTGGGAATGAGTAAAAAAAATGGTAGGAAGGTGGATGAGATCATGGCCGTAGTTGATCTGTAATCATCGTGCTTTGGAGGTAGAAAATGTCAATTATTTAAGCTAAAAAACAAATATGTTATAAGGAAAATGAAGAATGAAGAATAAAATAAAACAGGCAGAAGCAGTGGGTTGAGTTCCCAAGAGCAAAAATAATAGGGACAGAGGAATCGGGCTGTAAACTTGGACAATAATGACGAAGGGGAATCACAGCGACAAAACCTGCAAAATAATCCATTCTTAATCCTATACTTTATGGGGGTTGAATTTAGTTAATCACTTCATTAATTGCCAACATTGTTTCTTAATTTAATTAATTCCCAATTGTTAATAACAATCTATATTCATTACTGCAAATGGTTTCAGTTATTTTCATACCTCATGAGCTCATCTTTTGTTGGTTAGCACTTTTGATCAATTTTGCTTTCCCAACACACATATCTAAGATTATGAGATTTTGCAAATCCGAATTATCAAAACCAATTACCACAGTGCGTTTGTGGTTACGCATCAGAGTTATTCATTTCTAAACATGACAATCCGAACTGAAGACCTATCTAGGATAACCTATGATAATAAGATACTTATAAACTAATTAAGTTGTATGAAGCCCGAGAGCAACTTGTGGACAACTTGTGGAACATCAAGAACTATCTAAGAGAATCCTTTAAAGGCTTATAGAAACCAAGAAAAGGGATCAAGACACTTTCCCTCTCTAACGAAGCTCTCTCCCAACATCCATACTTGGTCACCCTAGCCTTTCTACGACTTTTTGTCCTCTGGGTGAACCATCTTAATTGACAGAACCTCCTCATTGTATCAACAACTGGTGCGACAAGTGTGGACTCACTCTTGACCTTCAAAATCAGTCACAAAATATGGCTTATCCCAAATCGATGGCAAATCAAAACATACTTTTCCTTTTCCAAAAGAAGGTTGGTCACATGATTATTTAAGATAAGCTTGACCACCATCCCAGTTTTACCTAATCACTTCATGAGGTATAGCATCCCTTGCATGCCCTTTGTCCTTTTAACCTGCTAACATAAGTTTGAAAAGGTTCTAAAAGTCAACTACACATGAAGGCTCCCTATGAGCACAACAATCCATGAAGAAAGTAGTCAAATTCCACCAGGACATGCCTTTAAGTTGCCCAAGAGCTACATGATATGATTGGAGCACCTTGCAAAAAAAAGGATGTAGAGGCAAGTAAAACCCCATCTCAAAGACATACGACATAATGAAGGTAGGACTCCTATCAGGACTGTGAGATAGGTCACTTTAAGCAGCATGTACCCTAAGGATGAATGAACTCGAATTCATAATTGTTGACATACAAATTGCAACATCATAATAAACCTCCTGAGCTCCACCTCCTCAATAATGCACCTTACAGTCAGACTGGTTACCATGACATCTTCCAACCTCTTCTACTTGGAACCCCATGAGCTCAAAGTTGACAAACTCATACCCCTCCTCCCATTGATGCCTTTGTTTTGACCAACCATTATCATCGATAAATGTCATAAGTAGCAAAGAAGAAAAAAATAATCTAAAACTTACCCAAAAGTTGAATGCGACACCATCGTTCAAACTTTTCTTTAGTCAACTCCTTATCATTGGGAAATTTTAAACTCAAAAAGTTGAATGCGAGAAAATATTGAAATGAGAACAATAAGATCTTGAAGATAATAGGAAATTTGTTGAAGTGTTGAATTGTGAAAGTTTCACAATCACACATTAACCCCTAACACATTATAACACATTCCCATGTAAGTTGACCCTTAAACCAATAAAAGAGTGACATGTGGCCCATCACTCAATAATGATTACCTCTCACATAAATTACACCAACTATAGCTCATGTCTCGTGTTAAACTACACTCCCATCAAATTAAAATTTATTTCAAGTTTCAAATGTTTTCAAACTTTCAAACTCTTGAAATGTACTCAAATTTTCTTTCTAAGTCCAAATACCTACATTCTCTAAGGAAACTACACCTCACAACATTACAAGTCACCTTACTATATTCAAAGAAATCCTTACCATTCCAAAGGACAGGTTGCAAAAACCCAATGTCTCAAAGAAGGTCACTTTATAACCTCCTCCTCAACTAAGGGGAGATTGTTATACCCATACATTATGTGTAACACCCCATACTAGACTCAGTTGTTGGGTCCGAGCTACGAAATGCTACGATCATCGATTTAATAATTCAAAACATCATGGAACATATCATCTTTTAAATACATGAATAAATAACATTTAAGTACATAATATATTACACAATCATTTTTGGGTCTTACAGAAGCTTACGAAAGCTATTTTGTTAACCTGAGCTTAAATTAGGATCAAATTGTAAAGTTTTAAAAATTCAGAACCAATATCATGACTTCACAATCTCCACGTTGTGATGTCACCAACTCAGTAAGCCACATCGTGGCTTTGAACACCCTAGCATCGTGACATCACTCACTATCGCCATCATGTTGCGATGTAGGACGTTTGTGGTCGTGACAAGGTCCCTATTTTTGGCAAAAATATAATTTTGGTTCCATTTTAATATATGTAATGTTACCTATTTGATTCATACCATCTTATACCATCAAAACTAATTCAAAACCATACCATTTCATGTTAAACAAATCACCTAACCAATTTCAACTAAATCCAACTCAAACACAATCTCAATCTATTCAAAACCAATTCATGACATTACATGCCTCAAACACCAAAATTACCTATGTCAAAACATATTAAGACATGCCATTCAACTTTAATCCATACAATTTTGCACATTATACACATCAATAGCTCATAGGCCTTTGGCATGAACATCAACAATCAACTATAAAACACACATTACAATCATGCTTCTAGGTATCAAGTCCAAATATATATAAGAATCTTAATCATTCATTAGCCAAGTTACCTTTTCTACCTCAATCCAGGCCATTCCACAAGCCAAACATATGATTATAGATCATCACTTATACTAGCATAAAATATAACCAATGCCATGTATGTACCAAATCACAAAGGCATTATAAAAAATGTCTATGTCATACTTGCCAAGTAGTAAACACTTTCAAGTACTAAGGTACACACCAAGACACTTATATACATATCACAACAGAAGACTCAAAATGTTCACATAACTACAGATTCAGTGATAGTGTGAGCTTCGAAACGATTTGGCTTGACGAGTTCCACAAGGTAACAATCTACAAGAGAAAGAAAACAACAATGATAAGCATATAGAATGCTTAGTAAGTTAATATGTCAAATACAAGGCTTACCTTATTTTTACCTAAACATTTAAGCTTCCTTAACTTGGCATAACTTTGGCTAGACATGGCATTCAAACATCAACATAGTGAGCATTGATTTATAACCAAAATTATTCAATACTACAAGCGCTTAACATACAATTCATGTTACTTTCATGTTACTTATCTCAATGGTACATTCAATCAACAATCATAAGGTAATTAACAAGTATTCATAATTCGAATCAATCACTGGTGCTAATTATCAATCATAAAGATGTATCATTCTCAATTCAATCAATTCAATGAATTTCATATTGGATATCAAGTTCATTTATACCGTTTCACCTAATGAAACCTAGTAAATGAACTCAAATACACAGGTAACTACACCATAGCAGTTGCTCATCCGAGATGAGTGTTCTTGCATATATGGTTACCCGTCCGACCTAAACCAATATCATGACACATCAGGTTACTCGTCCAAGCAAAACTTGGATCACATAAATATCGAAAATCTGTAAAAATTGTTAGATCTCGTTAACATTTGTAATAAATCCTGTACAAGCCCGCACAAGACCCTATTGTCATGTCAATCGCATCTTAACTCTTTACTAAGTTCACATGGGTATCTTTTACACAAATAAACGTCACATTTCAATTCTGTCCAATTCTAGCCTTTCATACCAATTCAAAAATAATCAAATCCATATCAAACATACATATAAAAAATCAAGTACATGAAAATATAAAATAATAAATACTATATGAACTTACCTGTTCAAAATACCAAACAAGTTAATTCTTCAAGGACTAATCAACAATTTTAGCATTTCCTCGGTTAACTCCACTTTGGTTCGATTCTTGATCTATACAATTATTTTATACGATCAATCAATACTAAAAATTTTCATATTATGTCATGACATGAATGAATCTATATAAACTCATTTTTTGATACCCTTAAAATTTAACATTTTATTCAATTTAGTCCTTAAATTCGAAATAGCTATAACTTCCAATTTGAACCTTGATTTCAAATCTAATTTCACATACATTCATTAGGGATCATCTACTTTTTATTCCTATCAAAATTTCATAGCAGTTTTGTGTTTTAGTCACTTTAGTCTATATGTACAAAACTAACAATTAAACTTTACAATCTTGTTCATAATCTAAGCTTAAAATATATCAATTTCAAGCCTAATTCTTCAAGAAATCAACAATGGCAACTTTTTAAAACTTTAGCAATTTTACAAATTGGTACATAGGCTAGCTAAATCAAGCCCCCATAACCTCAAATTCATAAAATTAAAAGAAAAGGACTTGAAATTAACTACCAAATCATGGCCGAATGTTGGTGAAATTTTGCTAGGTTTTTCTACTCCCTTGGACAACAATGAAACAAACAAATGAAAGCGATGACACCGTTCCACTATCTTAACTTATTTATACTTAGATTAAAAATGAATTAAGTTAGTTTAATTAATTTAAACATAATTAAACTTAATCTAACTACACAAAGTGGATTTTACCATTACTTTTAACTATCTTTTATTGATAAATGGTTCAATTTCTACTTAGGACCTTTGGCTAATTGCAATTTAAATCCCTAAGCCTTTGGCCAATTGAAAACCTATAACGGATGGTCTTTTACAATTTAGTTCTTACACCTAAATTAACTATTTAATTGACAAGATTGATGGACCAAACATCTATATACATTTATATTAACCCCATAAATATTCATATTTAATATTTATGGACTCGGTTACAAAAATGAGGTTCCAAAACCGCCTTTTTAGGTACTACTAAAAATCGAGCTGTTACAATTGTGAGCCACCTTGCGAGCTCATACCTTGTTGGTTAGCTCTTTTACCAAGATTATGTTGTAAGCTAAGACACTTGAGAGCCCGAGATCTTACAAGCTTGAACGATCAAAACCACTTACTTGACATAGGTGAGAGATCTTTATATTAACCTCGTAAATATTCATATTTAATATTTACGGACTCGGTTACAGAAATAAGGTTCAAAAATATCCTTTTTCAGTACTACTAAAAATTGAGTTGTTACAATTGTGAGCCACCTTGCAAGCTCATGCCTTGCTAGTTAGCTTTTTTGACCAAGATCACGCTATGAGCTAAGACACTTGAGAGCCTAAGATCTTACAAGCTTGAACAATCAAAACCACTTACTTGACATAGATGAGAGGTTTGCCATTCAAACATTACATATATTCTTTTCCAAACATGATAGCCCATATTGAAGACTTGCCCATGACAACCTATGATGACAACATACTCATTGATCAATTAACTTCTAGGGAAACCAAACCAAAGTGTGGGTGAAACGTGGTAGCTCGAGAACTAAGAAAAGAGACCAAGACATTTTCCCTTTCTTAGGAAACTCTCAACGCATTTCTACTTTATTCTCCTCTTCAATCATCTCTTGTCATCCATATTTTGATTATCTTGGTCTTTTTACAACTCCCCACCCTTTGAGTGAAATGTCTTGAATTGCCATAACCTTATTGAATATCCTTGGGTATGGAGCAGCTTTAAAACTCGTGGCTAGCATCTACCCCTTAATGGGCCTACAGAATACGGAGGACTAGTTACTGAGCTCGCTCCGGTAGATACCTTGAGAAATAAAAAAAAAAGCAGTTTACAATCCAAGTGTTCACAAAGTCCTAACATTTAATTCAATAATAGTGTATTTATATATTTAAGTTAGATCTATTAAGGAATTAATTTATTAATCTAAGGTTATTTGATATTTAAAAGGAGCTAAATATTATGATTGGAAAATAGGTTTGATAAAAAGGTAAAAACTTTTATATTATAGAAAACAAGCCCTCTCCTTGATTTTCAATAGGCTTAATATTATTTTTTTGGCTCTTGTACTATAGTTAAACTATCATTTCTGCACTTGTACTATTTTTTTTATCAATTTGTCCCATGTAGTTTCATTTGTAATCCATGTTACAATACCTATATTTTTCATTAAAAAAGGTTAGCTTAACTAATGACATATTGCCATGTGTCAAACGAAAGTAAAAAAGAAATTATAAATTTTTAAAATATTAGAAAAATTAAAAACATTAAAAATTAAAAAAAAATCATTAAAAATCCAAATCCTTCAAAAAATCATAAAACTTAAAAAATTATAACAACTAACAAATTCATAATCTATTATGAAATTATTAAAAAATTAAATTAGTAAAAAAATTAATGTAAAAATTTCTTAAAAAATATAAAATTTCATTAAAAACTGCAAAAAAAAACCTAAAATTTCAAAAAAAAAGCCCATAAAAGTCTAAATTTTTTAAAAAATTTCCGCATACTTAAAATTTTTAATTTTTGATGGCTACACCGTCGTATGATTTCAAGGTTAAGGCCTTCCAAGACACTTCAAAAATAATTTTTGTATAATTTTCAAAAAAGTAGACTATGAATTTTTTAGCTTTCTAAGTTTTAATTTTTTTTTACTTTTTCTTGACACGTGTCATCATGTAATTTGGTTACAAAAAATGGTACTAATGGAAACTTTTAACAGTTTTTGTAATAGAAATTCAGATTGGATAATGGGTATACAAAATGATAGTATAAGGGTAAAAATGATAATTTAGCTATAATACGGGAGCCAAAACAGGTATTAAACCTTTTTAGCATTGTGCGGCAGGATGAAAAGGATGTGGATAAAAGTTATGTTTTGAAAAAAAATGAAAAATTAATATTTTTTTAATTGTGCAATTTGTGTTATATAAATTTTAACCTATAAATCTTTTTTTAAGGTCATAATTATAAAGCAGGTGTATGATAGTATGATACCCTCATTATGGGAGTAAACCAAATAAGTTCATTAATAAAATTTGGGTGTGACAGCAAAGTTGAGAGCTTCAATTTAAGTCCTGAAGAAAGTAGAGTAAAACCCACACCTAAGTCATTCATTTTTACAAGTGGGATGGGCCCCATTCACCCTCCTCACTAATCCCCATTTTTATCCACTGTTAAAAATATGAATGGATAAGGTTTGTTTGTTGTTGAATTTATTTATTTCCTATTTTCAACTGAAATATCAAATCAAGCACTCAATAATACTCGTTTATGGTCCTAACTAATGAAAGGAAGTCTGTTAATTATGTGATTAAGTGGTGGGGTCCATTCCCACGTGACAAAAGAGGTAGAGTTTGTCAGACATCATGTGAGGGTGCGGGGTTTTTAAGGAACCTTAATCACCAATGGGGTTCGAGGGCTCAATCCCACGTGGCTTTAATTAATTGTCACCCACACTACTTTCCTTCATGCTTCTTCTTCCTTCCCTTTCCATTTATTGAAGAGTCAAGACTAACATGGCAGCACGTGCAACTTAGTGTCATGAATGCCAACTTTCGCACGTGACATTTAAGACATTTGTAAGAATTATTTGTCTGAAAACTTCCTTAATTTTTTTATTTTCTTGCCGGTAGTAAGTGTTTTCAATATATTATCATATTATATCAAGTGCAAAAACTCATAACTGTATATATATATGTAATTTTAAGGAATATTTAAATATCATATTAAAATTTAAATGTATAAGTACATTTTGATACTATAAATTATATGTATATAGTCAATAATTTATTCCTATATTATTATAGCATCTTTATTATTTATCAATCATATATCTTCTTCCCTATACCTACAATTGTTCATGTGGTTGTCTTGATTGAGGAATTATGAATGAAACAAAAGGGAACTCACTACACCAAAACAGGCTTTTAGCGGCGTTTTTAGTGGCGCTTGGATAAAAAACGCCACTAAAAATCAAGTATTAGCGGCACTTTTATAAAAACGCCGATAAAGGTCGAGCATTAGCGGCGCTTTTTGGAAAACGCCGCTAAAAATAAGCATTAGCGGCGTTTTTCAAAAAGCGCCATAAAAAGCCTAAGCCCAACGACACCGTTTTCTGAGTTTTGGGGGCCTTTAGCGGCTTTTTGAAAAAGCGTCGCTAATGCTTGGGCCTTTAGCGGCGTTTTTGAAGAAGCGCCCCTAATGCTCAGGCCTTCAGCGGCATTTTTGGAGAAGCGCCGCTAATGCTCAGGCCTTTAGCGGCGTTTTTTATGTAGCGCCGCTAATGCTCAGGCCTTTAGCGGCGTTTTTGAAGAAGCGCCGCTAATGCTCCGGCCTTTAGCGGCGTTTTTGAAAAAGCGCCGCTAATGCTCAGGCCTTTAGCGGCGTTTTTGAAAATGCGCCGCTAATAATAATAAATTTTCAATTATCTCATTCTTTGATATATTCTCAAGTAATGTTTCAATTATATTTTTTTATTATAAGTTGAAAAAATTGATATTTCGTTGTATTTATTATATATTGGTCAAATTTACATTTAAATGATAACAAATAATATTGTTTAATACAAAATGTTTTTATTAAAGAGAAGTCCTAACTCCTAACTATTTATTATTATTTTTCAATCACAATTTATTTAAACTACTTTACTAGAAAAATATATTAAATTATGAGTAAAATAAAATATCATAAAACTTAAATATCTTATATTTGGAATCATTAATCGAATTACGTTGGGTACTTCGTTACGATGGATGAGTGGTGAGTGGCGAATGTAAAATGGAGAAATTAAAATACTATTATTTAAAACAATTTTAAAATTTTTTGGGTACGTAATTATTTGATTTTTAATTTATATATTAAATAATTTCAAATATAATTGTAAAAGATACAATAGTATTAATTTTAAAATATTTAATTTAATTATCATTATAGTTTAGGGTTTAATATATATGGTTTAGAGTATATATATGGTTAATTTAGGATTTAGGGTCAGTTTAAAAGTTACAATTTTAAGGTTTATATATTATGGAATTAGGGATTATGGATTAGAGATTCTAATTTAAGGGTTGTGATTTAAGGTTTATGGGTTAGGGGTTAGGGGTTAGGGGCCGGTTAGGGGTTAGAGGTTAATATCAGTTAGGGATTTAATGTTTATGGATTTAGGGGTTAGGGGTTAGGTTTAGATCAATTAGTGTGTTTTAATTTATATATTAAATAATGTTTAGAGGTTAGGGATTTGGGGTCAGTTAGGGTTTGAGGATTAGGGATTTAGGGTCGGGTTAGGGTTTAGGATTTAGATTAATTAGTGTTTTTTAATTTATATATTAAATAAGGTTTAGGGTTTGGGGTTAAGAGTTAACAATTTAGGGTTTAGAGATTCAGGGTCGAGTTAGAGTTTAAGGTTTAGATTAATTAGTATTTTTTAATTTATATACTAAATAAGTTCTTATATAATTGTAAAAGAGAAAATAATAAATTGTAAAGATTATTAATTTAAAATTGATATGCAATATACAATAATTGAATATAAAAAATTATAAAATATGCGAGCTTTGGCGGCGTTTATAGCAAAAACGCCGCTAATATGTATTAGAATTTTTCAAAACGGTGTCGTTTCATTACAAGAATTTAATTTATTAGTGGCGTTTCTTCTGTAAACGCCAGAAAAGGTAACATTAGCGGTGTTTATGACTAAAAAATATTTAATCTAAACCATTTGATATATTTAAATATTAGATTTAAAAAAATTAATAAAAAATGTAACAAATTGATACGGATAAGTAACTATCTATTTTGGATATATAGGACCAAATTATAACAAATAAAAATAAAAGACAAAAACTAAAATCATTCCACATCGAACATCTAGCAAAATAGTTATATTTTAGTTAGAAAGAAATATCTCTAATAAAATGGAGATTAGGTCGGAAATGAATAATATAAAATCATGATTAACGTCTCAATCTTTAATTGAAATTTGATATGTCAGAGATTAATTGCTTACATTGGATAATTCTAAATTAATAATTAATTACAGCAATTTAATTATTTTTTTCTTATTAAAATATATGATATTTATTTTGAGAGTACTTAATTTTTTTTTAAAAAATTCAATTTATAAAAGAAATAAATGTTTTATAAAAGCACTTAACTAATAATTTTTAACAGATAAAATAAAAGATTTTTAGCAGAGTAAAATAGTGTCGTTTTGTGCAAAATAAAATAAATTTTTACCGCGTTTTTCCTAAAAATACCGCAAAAAATAAGCAATAGCGCCACAAAAATAATTTTACTTTAAAAAAAATATAGCGCCATTTTATAAATTTTCGCCCTGAAATCCCTCCCTAACTTCCCCCCTTGAAACACCCCACTTTACAAACACACCGTCCTTTAAAACTTTTAACTCTATGCCCATTGCTATTTTTTCTTCCTCAATCCCAATTCTTAAGCGCCCAAATTTGGAACCCTAGATTTTTCTCTGCAGAATTTTTCTTAATCCACAAGCTTTAGCTGCGCTATGCGATTCCATCACGGATCCGAAGAACTTTTCAAATGTACAGCTCCATTTTTCAAAAAGACAGTGGCGGATTCGAATGCTCCGGTGCAGGAGAAGGCGTTGGATGCTTTGATTACGTTCTTAAAAGCGGCTGACGTTGATGCCGGAAGGTGATGCCGTCTTTTAATTTCACTGCGCCCCCTCTTCCTGATCCTGGTACCATCTTTTAATTTAAGAATAAGCCAAACCCATATTTCATGTTCTTCAGTTTCTGTTAACAACTGTTCATGCTAGTGTTTTCAGGAACTTTTTTATTTTTTTAAGAGGGAAATGCAATTTGTAGGAAGCCAATCTGTTTTATCTATTTCCCCCCGTTTTATTGTTATTTTCAGTTGTTTTATGTTAATTTTCTTTCTTTTTATTTGGGTTTCAGTTGATATTTATTTTGATATTTCATTGTCGTTTAGAGTAAATGCAGAGTACAGCTATCGATGAAATGGATTTCGCCATTTCCGTTTAATGGTGAAGTCGATTTTTGTCTTTTTTAAAGAATCATATGCTACAATTGTTCCTTTCCATGGGTTCTTAACTTAGAGGAAATGGGAAAAGGAAAGAAACTTGATATTTTGAAATTTCTGATTTTGGACAATTTGAAGTTTGAAAGAATTGGTTTTTATGCTCAAATAAGCGTTATAAGATATGTGGAAATCTTGCATGGCTGATCTGTTATTCTTCCACATTTACCAACAACTGGCTTTTGGTTTAAAACAACATTATTGCCTCAGAATTTCTGAATTAAGTATTTAAGTAAGCATTTCAAAAAGTTAATATGAGATGTTCTATAATCATCAATAATGTTAATATACTTTTTTCTGTTTGTTTTTGCAATGTGTAAATAATCAAATAGTTCATTGCACTTACAGATAGCACTTTTCTTGCCTTTTGAAGTATCGTTGAAGAATGTGCCTGCTCCTTAGAACCATGTATGTCTGTCCAAGTACGGATTGTTTTGGTGATTATATTATGAAGGACTGATGTGCTAAAATTTACATGCAAAGTTATATGTATTTTATAGTTGAATTTACTTTGTGCTTATAGATTGTAGACTTCATCATATATACCTCTGCATTAACAGACTGGAGTAGTGTATTTTATTCTGTCATATATACCTCTATCCCTACTATTGTTATTGGCATTCTTGACAAGGATTTAAGTCATAAAACACTCCTAGAGTATCCTGAACTTTATGGCGTGGGGCATAGACATGAGGCGTATAATTTGCAACTCTTCTGGATCACAATGATTGACACACTATGGCAAAGCCTTGTTCTGTTCCATATACCTCTATTCACATATAAGGAGAGCACAATCGATATATAGAGCATGGGCAGTTTGTGGACTATAGCAGTTGTTATTCTTGTTAATATACACTTGGCAATGGACATTCGGCACTGGGTATTCATTACTCATGCTGCAGTGTGGGACAATCTACCATCTGGTGAAGTCACCCACCTATTGGCTCACCATTCAGCATGTACTGACCTCTGGCAAGTTCTTTCAAACTTTATTGCTTTCAAATTGGCGATTTAAATTTTCAAATTGGCGATTTAAATTTTCAAATTTGACTTATTGTAAGGATTTTTTTCTCAGAATTTATGGTGAAATTTTACAGGGAAAGAAAAAGGAAGGAAATGCTGCGAGATATGTGATGAGGTCACAAGCTATTAAAATCCTTCAAGTTAGCCTTTCGGATTTCAGGTTCATCTCTTCTTTATCACTTTTATTAATTTTTATTATTATTTAAGCTATTAAAATGCAATTAGTGTATGCCAAATGCAAGAACTAAATCTACTTATTGTTTCCATGTTCCTATTCTTGTTTGCAGCAAATATGCCATAGAGATTTGAAATTAGAAAATACCTTTTTAGATGGAAGCCCTGCACCTCGTTTGAAAATTTGTGATTTCGGTTATTGTTTGGGAATAATTATATATAGTCCATCTTAAATGTCAGTTGCTTTATGATTTTCCAATCATTAAGTTTTTTTTTAACACTTGGTGTAGTCATCTCTGTTGCATTCAAGACCCAAATCAACAGTTGGAACTCCAGCATATATAGCACTAGAAGTTCTGGCGCGGCTAGAGTATGATGGAAAGGAATTATTTCAACTGTATAAAAAGAAGAAGAAGAAGAAGAAGAAATATCTATGTGAAATAAAAATATCTAGCTGAGCATTCTATTGATCTGGTGTGCTATTTTCGCCTTTGAAGCCTAACATGTGATCACAAATATCTATTTTTGCATTCTATTCTTCCACTTCTTGGATTTTCTCATTTTTTATTTGATTTATTACTTTAAAAATATAAGAGATGTGATGAAATGCATTTTGTAGTTGTCCTTGTTTATGAAAGTTTGTAATGCCTTATACATGTTGGAAGGGATCAGGTTAATTCTCACATGCTTGTTATAGTCAAGTACCTTTTTCATTCTCTTCTTAATTTGACATCCATCTCTTAATATGTTAATAGAGAGAAATTTTGAGCATTAACCAGACAATTATTATATCATGCTTTTCTGCAATTTAAAGTTTTTCTTAGTGGCTCCGTTTTATTAGGTGATGATATATTAGAAACTTGTAGTAGCCAAAGCTAAAATTAGCAGACCTTGTTTGGAAACTGATTCAGCCCATAAATGGCGATTGTAAACTGTCTAAAGTTCAAATTACTAATTAGTAATTGGCCTTTGTATGTGAAATAATTGTCCTTTCGGATCTGCCAATTTTAATGTTCTATTTCTTTCTTTTGGCAGTGTTGATGATGTTCTTGTTTCTGAGTACACTCAGACATGCCAATTTCATGTTTAATGACTAACAGTCTTGTCACTAATGCTTAAAGAATGATATTTGGGAAGTAAATGAGAAAGGGCATGAGCATACCAACTTTTGAAATAACAGGTGTCTTTGTTTGTCTTTCTTGGCCTGTTCTTGCTCCTTGTGTGAATTGCTCTTAGAAATAGGGCATAGCTAATATGTTGACTCCCATATCCTCAATTTTGACTTGTGAATGGGATGCAATCACTGATAGGGCAATTTCTGGTGCATGTTCCATTACTTAGATGCGAAATATACATCATCAAAGAAGATTACTTGATTTAAGGGTGTAACAAACAATTAAGTTGCCTTTGTTGCATTTACATTCATTTATTTTGCAGATTGTTGCCTTTTAAGTTTTGTTTTGCAGGTGAGATGGTTCTGAAATCTGAGTGTTTGTTTACTTGATAGCTGTCCAGGCATTGATTTGTAGCCTGCTACAATTCCCCCTATTCTCCTTATTCTTTCTCTCTGTTCCTTTAATGTAAAGCATTTGCAAGTCAAAACTCGGTTATTAGAACATCCAAGCTTTCATGAATGTATTTTCCAGATAAGCTTAGCAACTTTAGCTCCAAGAGAGCCACATTCATGCCTAATTCTTGTAAAACTTGGGCCCTGGCGCGGCTCTTTTTCTATGCTTAATTTATGGCTTCACTGAGAATTGAAACATGGAGTTTGTCTTCATTATCTATCATATATCTTTCTCACGATATGTCCTGAATCTTATGTTGCAGAAAACAGCAGAGCAGGCCGCAAGACCAAACTAAGTAGCCTTAAGGAGTCATGCATTTTTTAATGACGCCATTTCTACCTTTGTTCCCATTTACTGCATTAAGCCCTACTAATGTGGATGGCATCAAGGTTTCTAGTGAGATTTTATTTATATTTTTTCTTGTAATTACATTTCTCCATTTATTGTGGTCAGTCTTTACTTCATTTCATTGCAATGGATAGGTTTAACCAAAACTGGAGAGGTTAGTTTTGTCATTTTACAGGGCAGTCATTTGAATTTTATGAAGATTTTGATGTATTCATGTATTTCTATCATGTTAATGTTATTTAACATTAAACACGTCATTAATTTTTATATTTAGCTTTAAAATTAAAATTTTAATAGAAAATTTAATTTAATTTAATTTAATTTTTTATCTTTAAAAATATATAGTTTAAAGTTTAAAAATAAAATAAAATATAATATTTATCATAGAAATAAATATCATTTAATTAAAATTTTTTAAAAGCATGTTTTTAGCGGCGTTTGTGTAAAAGCGTCGTTAAAGGTCATGGATTTTAGCGGCGTTTGCGGCAAAAAGCGCCGCTAAAGGTCATAATTTTTAGCGGCATTTGTGACAAAAGCGCCGCTAAAGGTTATGATCTTTAGCGGCGTTTTTAATAAAAGCGTCGCTAAAGACCATGATCTTTAGCAGCGTTTGTAGTAGAAGCGTCGCTAAAGGCCACGATCTTTAGCGGCGTTTGTGTAAAAGCGCCGCTAAAGGCCACCGCCCACGATCTTTAGCGGCGTCTTTTTACATAAACGCTGCTAAAGTTAGCAACGCTATCAATAGCGGCGTTTTTTGCGGCGCTAGTGAGAGTGCCGCAAATACTTTTAGTGGCGCTAAAAAACGCTGCTAAAAGCCTAAAAAAGGCCGCTAAAAGCCTGTTTTGGTGTAGTGACTCTTCTTCCCTATACCATCAATGGAGTTTAACAAGGTTGGAATGAACCAATGAAGCTCTACTGGATCCATTATATGTTCATGTTAAAACATATTGTCCAATAAATAATTATTGGTATGCTAAGATCTCCAAGAAAGGTGGAAAAGATGAGTGAAAAAGCTTCAAAATGAACATACAAGTTAGAAAGGAAAGAGAGGTGACAGTTAAAAAGAAGAAAATTTTATTTATACATGATAAATGAAAGGGCTTTGATTGAATTACATCAGCTAGTGTACATAGGTTTGACTTTCAACAAAGAGTTAAATCAAATTGATCCTACAGTAAACTCAAGAAGGGCTTCAAAAGAGACTTGGTATCAGGATGATACCATTCTACTGATTCCCACCACTCCTTTGGCTCAATATAAACAGAGAGTGAGAGAGCTGGAGATGGTTGGAAATTATGAAGATGGGAAAGATAAAGAGGCATCCTTTTTAGTTTCAGACAATTGGCCACAGATATATAATCAAGAGAATCGCAAACCACTACTCTGTCGGCGCTGCAAATACTCTTTAATTCTGGTAGTTTCTTCAAAACCAATCCTTTTAATTGTAAAAAACAAAACTCTACGGGAACCATTGCTCTTTTCTCCACTTCTACTCCTCATGATGCTATTATTTCCTCTAGTTCATCACACTCTGTAACCCAAAGCCCTTGTAGATTTGCCGGCACGCAGTTTGCAGAGAACAACTTTTTTATATTTTTACAACGGTGAATATAAAGAAATTTAAGAGAAGCAAAAGTGGGAAGTGGGACCTTAATCAACTTGGAAAAAAGCAAGTCTTCTTCTCTGCAATGGAGATAACACTCTTCAATACACAATTCCTCAATGTTAGGTGGAAGCATAATCTGATTGATATAGAAATCACAACCACATAACTCGATATATTTTCTCGAATAAATTGCATTTCGACATCCCATTTTACCCACATGGATCACATATTCACGAGGCTCTTCTTGATAGTGTAAAGATTGCACATATATATTGAAGCTTTGCAAATCGTAAAATGTAACTTTAAGGATTTCCAGCTTCTTCAATCCATGCAACTCTTCTCCCCTTATCAACATTTCACCAATAATCAAGTTTTGAAGCAAAGAGAGGTTTGATACTATTCCAATAGGGATCTCATCTAGCTCAACATGATTCAGATTTAGGTATTTTAGTCTTGACAAGTTTTCCATCCCATTAGGTACTTGTTTGATATTTGTTGCGTGAAGATCCAACTCCTTTAAAAACTTAAGTTTTGACAACGATGGCTCCTTCTCTAAATTTTGACATTCACCAAGTAACAATGCAGTGAGATTCTTCAAATTTGCTATGGAAATTGGGAGGCTCATGATAGGATTTTTAGAAAGATCAAGAATCTTAAGTGCATGCATATGCTTGAAGAAGCCTTCTGGAATACTCGTTATACGACAATTAGACAATAAAAATGTTGTAAGGATCGGACACTTTGGTGGTGACATTTGCAAAGGATAAGGAAGTTGTAACCCCCAATTCTCCATCAATGAAACCTTCTCCAGGTCCTTGTTCCATTCCTGCACATTTGGTGGCTCCATTAATCTCACACCAGCTTCTACCAAGACTCGAGGTGTTCCAGTTGTTATGCGTAATGCCATATCCCTTACAAGATCATGCATTTTAACACATCTCTCATTTCCCATTTCAGTAACGACTTCTAACAAAAAATTATTTGAGTCTATTCATTATCGTACTACCCCTGTCAAACTCTGCCTGCCTACCATCCATTTCCTCCACAAAGCAATCCAAAGTTGAATAAGATCCTCCTCCTTGATTCTGAAATCCTCGGGATATAATGCGCAACTGAGGAAACAATGTTGGAGTTTTAGATCCTTCAAACGATCATAACTAAATCGCAACTGCTGGAAAACATCATCTTCCAATCCATTAACACTTTTAACGTATAAACTTAATTCCTTTAGTGCATTCCTCCATTTGTAAAGGTCATCAATGCCCTTCATACAAGAAGCTACGGTAATTATTGCGAAGGGCAAACCTGCACAATGCTTAGCAATTGATTTTGCAATGGGTTCCAAATTTGGAATATTTAGAACAACTCGACCCACTTTCTCCAAGAACAAGTTCCATGCCTCTTCTTCCGCTAAGGGATTTATTTTAACTACTCTACAACAACCCACTTGTCGACACACATCAAATGATCGTGTTGTTAGCACTATTTTACTCCCAGCAGATGGCTCAGGGATTCCTACCTTGTCAAGGAAAATCCTGTCCCATAGGTCATCCAAGATCATCAAAAACCTACTTTTTCGAGACAATGTTTCAAACAACATCCCTGCCTTTGTTGTTTCATCTTCATCACCAGAAAAAGTTACTCCAATTTTAATTGCAATGTCTTTTTGTAATTTGGCAGTACTCATTTCCTTTGATACAGTGATCCAAATCACACTATTGAAGTTCCACGTCTCCTTTAATATCTGATTGTTTATAAGCTTCATAATGCTTGTTTTCCCCACTCCTCCCATCCCGCAAAACCCTATCTTTTGAACCTCATCATCCATCAAGTACAGCCAAATTTCTTCTATATAGGCCTGTGCAGCTTCACCTGATAAAGCTGTTACAGATAAAACTTGTCCAATCCATTGGGGATTGTCAACAACCAAACCTTCATGAAACTTACCTTTTTGAATATGTTCTTCCAGTTCCTTTAGCATCTTTAAAACATCTTCTGCACGAAATCCACGTGTAATAGCACTGCTTTTTCCAATTATTCCATCAAGGCTTTGAATTTCACCGTCGATTCTTTGAACATCTTCCAACCATATCTGGACGTCTCTCTTAAGTTTCTTTCTAGACCTCAGCTCCGTGCTCATTCTAGATTATATGTCTTCCTTCAGACCATTCAATTCCTTCAATTCCCTTTTAAGGTCATTCATATTCTGATCAAGGCTTCTCTGGTTGGCCAAGTGTTTATCAGTCTTATTCAGAAAGAATTCCATGGTTGTAAGTCCGGAGTGCTCCAAAACGAGCAATATGTTAGAAACTAAGAAATGCATTTAAGGTCTATATCTATACAGGCATGAAAAGAACATTTATTGAACATATTCCACAAATTTTTAAGTGGTTTTTAAACAAGTTGGATAGATGTGCATCAAGAAAATTTCCCCTCCCACTAATAATGAAATGAAATTAATTGTATACATAGATATCTAGAATTCGGTCCCTTATTTCATTAAAGAATGAATTAGATTAATTACAGAAGTGTAAAATCCTAGTTATTAAACTTGAATTACATTTTCCTGTCACAATAAATTGAGATAGATTTCATGGTTTCAATATGTTATCATTTGATTTTTCTATGCAATAGCACCATGCTGTGTTCATTTTTGGATTTTGCCATAAAAAATTTGCATCTTTCCATATTGTTAATAGCTCCTGTCACCTCAAAAATTTTAAATTATATGCAAACCTTAGTTTAGAGTCCAAACGATAGGATAATCTTGTTTAATTTACTCTATCTAAAATAGCATGTACTTAGTGAGACCAAGGAAGCATGTGAAGTGTAGTAAACACAAATCCTAAATAATCTGTAGCGACATCTCAGTGAGCTATGTTATCTAGAATCCTTGGTTTATCTTAAATATGCATACTCAATATGGGTACCAGGGAAAAAAACTTAAGAATGAATATATGGGATGCGTAAATTCATCTGGAAATGGAGCACCATAGTTTATGAGGAAGAAGCCGGCATAAAAGGAAGATGTGGTAAACAAGTTACGAAGAACAGAATTAGAGATATAATATAAATTATCTGTCCCTAAATAACTTGTTAGCTTATATGGCGAGTACCAAAGAAAACCCACCAAATTAAGTACCTTTCCTTGCTTGCTGATGAATGACGGTAGCTAGAGGAAAGAGTTAATCAAAATGGGTTTTCTTTTCTATGCCAGCCTTTGACTCGCAGAATAGAAATCGATTCAATGTCTTTGTTTTGTTTAATTTACCTCCTACTCCTCCTTCGGGTCGCCTTCTCCCGATTAGTTTCTGTAGGGATTGGATTGGGTTGGTGATCAGAGCTTGCTTGAGTCGATTAGGCTGGGTTTCTGATTCCTTTACAGCGGTTCTCTCCCTTGGATACGAAGGCTGTGGGGGTCCTCTTGTATTGGGATTTCACTGATTTTGACTAACTGCAGTTATAAAGTGTGGACTCTTCTTGCATGATACAGAAAGCACACGTGAGATGCAGCCAAACCAAGTACTAGTTGAATACCTGTCGAATTAAAAAAAATAGATGCCTTAATGGTCGTCACTCCGGGCCCAATCATTCTGATTGTCATTAAAGCCTGAAATTATGATCTCTCAACAGTGATTCAGGTTACCCTGCACGCATTATTCACAACTGTTGCATAATACTCAAAACACCGAAAATATAATGGAGAATTTGGATTATTGTGGGTGTACCTTTTGTCTAATGTTTGGGTGGCTTGAAACCTGCATGAAACATCCTTTTTCTTTGCATTGCATTAATGGGTGTTCCATTCTCGGATTTCTTTTTTGCACCCATGTTGTTGACAAGATTGCCAGGACTTGGGTGCATAATGTTATCTTTAATTAGTTGCTGATGGAAGGTTAAGGGAGTAAATTAGGAAACTTAAAAAAGAATAATAATTCATTTATCTCAATGTAATTCGGTTGGTGAGTCAACCATTTTGACACCTTCATAATCATCAAATTAATACTGTTCAACATTGATTTTGTTCTTAGAAACAAGTCTTAATTCACAATGAGGCCAAACCCGGTTAACGTTGGGTACTAATATGATAAAAACATGTATTCTTTAGGTATTAATTTGTTAATTAACCTTGTATATAATAACTCGTTAATAAAACATAATATAGATATTAAATATAGGTAATTATCTTGTCCAAGGTTAGTGGATTAAAAAAAGCTCTAGGAGCGGGTTTAAAATGATATCAAATGTCATGTAAAGTGTTTTTTTTACTTCACTGGCAGTGTATAAGATAATAATCTGAGAAAAAATGATGTTTATTATATGATCACGTAAAGAAAATTTAACTTATGTAAAAAGAATTAGGTTAATAATATGTTATTTGGGATTATATCGCGTACATATTTATAAGATGTTGTTTGATCAATTAAAATAATTAAGTGTTAAAAATTTAAATATTGAATTGAAGTTTTAAAATATTTTTGATATTGTTGAGGCAATTTATGAGGACTGTCAACTAGCAATGTCCACCGATGTGTGGCACTACTTAAACTCATAACTTGTCTTATTTGTTGGCATGTTTGACCAAAATATCTTGGTTATTTGCTTGCATATTTTTTTGGGGGGATTTTGTGCAGGCAATCTTGGGTTTATTATTGGAGAAAAGATTAAATCAAGTAAGGTTATTTTTCAAGGATTCTTATTTAACCTACTAATATTATTTACTAAGATATGCAATTCAAGAAATGAGCTGACTTTGTGATTCTTTGTGTCCCTATATAAAAGGTAATTGATTTCATGAGATTTGGGCAGATTATGTGGTCTGAAGTTTACTTATTGAAGTTGAATTTGTGCTTTAAATATGGAAGGCTTGCTCAACCTTGATAAATGTTTTATTGTTGAGGCTGTTATGAGGAGTGCCTAGAGTAGTGCCACGAGCAATGCCCACTGTTGTCTAACATTGCTCAGCCTCATAACTTGCTTTATATTGAGTTGACAATTTTTGTTAACAAAATCTTTATGTTGTCGTCTTTGATGATTATGTGGATATGTGTAGCTCCATCTATGACCTCCAAACCTGTTATGAGAACATATCTTAAAGAATGGTTTGGATTAGATCAAGGAAATCAACTTTCCTACTGTGAAGAGATTAGATTAGATTGAGTAAATTGGTATAATATATTGAAAATTTGAAGACTTATCTTGGTCATATTGAAGATATTATCCATATTGATTATATTGTTATTTTGATGGGAAGATTGATTGTAATTGATTGTTATTTTAACAAGCCTTAAAGTCTTGCAAGGCTCATGTAGGTAAAAGGTGCAGAGAATTTTAGCACTTATTTTGTTATTTAGAACTTATTTTTTAGAGCGTATTTTGTAAGTAATCAAGTGAGTCATTTGGTTTACATCCTAAGTTTTCAAGGGGAAAACTTAGAAAAGAGTGATGCAGATCTTAGGTGCAAAAATGAGGTTGCTAATATGAGGAGTGTTAGTGTTTGTAATCACTTGTTGTACAAGGTGTTACGATAGTAGATTCTCTCTATAGGCAAAGCCCCGCAGACGTTGGGAAACCGAACTGTTTAACTATAACGTTGTGTTCATCTTTGTTCTTTACCAATGCTTGAAACAGTTGGCATTGCCGTACCACTGCATCTGGTACTACTTAATTTACTTGCAATTATTGTTTCTTTCAGATATATTAGTTAAAAATAAGTATGAAATATAATTAGATTATTTGATAAACAAAATCAAATTTTAAAGGCTAAAGTCTTTATATGATAATATAATGTCAATATAAATAAAATTGGATTAATTGGAAATATTCTTCTTAAGTGATAATTAGCTCTTATCTACTTATCATTTTCCACACTTTTCTATAGTAAAAATTCTACCCGTTTGCTTTTATTCTGAATCATCAAACTATGTAAAAGAAAACAAATCATTAATGTTACGCTTGGTTGGAGTATTATATTTTCCACATAGTTTAGTTATTGGCTGACTATAAACTAATTACAATTGGTATTTTTTAGCCAATTACATGACTTGTTTATGGCAAAGAGAAGGAAAAATTTTCACTAATTTTGAAGAGATTTTATTTTATTTTATTTTTACAAAAGTTTTTACTCATCTTTCTAATTGCATGTTTAAATTTATACTATTTTTTTTATTTTATGTCTAACTCTTTTAAAACATATGTGTTAAATACATTTTTTTTCCTTTTATTATTACACTAAAAACCAAACATAACATAAAAATATTAATTTTAAATCGATTAATTTTGTTCAAATATTTATCAAACAAATCCTAAAATTTAAACCATAGTTAAGTTCACAAGCTTAAGTGATGCCATTTTGATATGTTTTCGATTTTTATTTTATTTTATGATTTTATATTCATATTGAATTCATCCATACGAAACCTGTTAAAATAGTGTTGCATTATATTAGGGTTTTTTTTATATAAAAATAATATAAAAAATTAATTAATTAATTACGAAAATGTGCTTTTGAGATAAATTATTTACAAAAATATGTTATTTGCTACCGTATTTATCGGTGTCGTCTAAAACATTGGCAGCACTACTCTCCTTTTTCAATCAATCATCATGCAATTATTAGACTTTTTAAAAAATATATTTTTTGATGTTGTTACTGTATCAGGCGACACTCATATTTTTAAAAATACAGATATATACGATGAGAGAAAAACAAAAAAAATAATATTTTTTATGAGTGCCGTCGGGATGTCAAGTTGCACCACTTTAATTTTTTCTTTTTAAATAATTGATAGCGTATTGGATGCTGAGAATTCTTTATTTTAACTTTTAAGCTTTTGAGAAATTGTTTTACATTATGAATTTTGCTTATGGTCATTTCTCTTACAGGTAATGACTTTAATTAGAGAGTTTGACTTCATTAAATTAATTAAGAAAAAACATGGAAAGGACATCGATATGGATAACACTCTTGGGAAGGTTTTAGAGCACTTCAATAAATTAATTAAGAAAAAGTATGGAAAGAACATCAATATGGATAACAAGGCTCTTGGGAAGCTTAGGAGGAAAGTTGAGCTTGCCAAGAGAGCTCTCAGCAGCCAAGAGGCTGTCAATTAAATTTTTTTTTAAAATTAAAGTAGTGTGCTGCTTGATAGTTCGGTGGCACTTATAAAAAAATTCATTTTTTTCTCTCGTTGTGTATACTTAAGTTATTACGAGTATTTTTAAAAATACATATGAATATTGCTTGATATAGCCGTGACACATAAAAATTATTTGTTTTAAAAGCCTAATAATTGCGTATGATTAGCCAAAAAGGAGGGTGATACCGTCGGGATGTCAGGAAGTATTGTCATCCACTATAACAAATAACCCATCCTGTAATTAATTTTTTCTCATTAATTAATTATTTTTTATATTATTTTTATAAGAAGGGCATTATATTAATTGGTTGAGAACTGAGGTTTATTTTTATTTGAAATAGAAATATGGAGTAGTGCTTCATTATTTTCTTAATTTGGAATTTCATTCTGATCATACAACATCAACCTAACTGGCTTTACCTTGAAATGTGCTTTTATATATATATATATGATCACAAATGAAGAAGATTTCAAATACGCAGGTATTGATACACAAAATAATAGGAGCCATTTATTGATAACGCTACAATATATCTCGATACATGGATTTACTGCATGAAAATGAATTACAATTTCTTGCTAGCATTAGCAATGAAGAAGCAAAGGGTTCTAAGTTTTGAACCAAACTAAAAGACCCTAGCTTGATATCCCTGAAAGAGAGAAAAGCAGGCAGAAATTTCTGCCCACCAAAAAAAAGGGAAAAACTCTAAAGCAAGATTGGAGAGAAAATTATACAAATCAACCAAGGATAGAAAAATAATGTACTCCTTAAGTAGATTTATGTATATAAGAGAGAGTTTGGACCCAACCTAAAAAGCTTTGAGGCTGTGATCTAATCATTATGATGAGTAAAAAGGTTTGGTCCATACAAGGAGAGAACCCATGTAGGAGGAAAAAAAATAGTATATTGAAGCTAAGGTAGGAATTTTATAGGCTCAAAATAGTATATTTAATGCAAATATGCAAACATGATGATCTCAGTTTGCAACAGTGAGATCATTCATCTCCCTTATGATTGCTGGAATGCAACTGGAACTCCTTGCAATCCCACCTTTGTTTTGAGCTCCTTTATTGTCCCTATGGCTAAAAGTTTTAGCCCTAAGACTTTTGCCTTCCAATCTGGAACCCTTCCTCAAATATCCCTCATGGCTTCAGCTGTCAACAAAGCTGGATGCTCCCTCCCAAACTTGTTGAACTTAGCACACCTATTCATATGTGCACTCAAAGCTTCCTCTATCTTCCCTCCCGTTTTCTCCTTTTCTTCTTTCACTGCCTCAGCACATAACCCACATATCCATTTCCCCAAGTACTTGTTGCGGACTCGGTCGATGTACTCTGGGGTGCACTCTTCACTCATCCCACAACATTCGCACTTGGCATCTTCCACTTCGGATATAGGCGGGAGCTGGTTTTCATCTACGTCTACCGGTGCTGCTTCTTTATAATTATCAAGCGCTTCCTTGCTGAGTTGAAAAGAGATATCGGATGTGGTACGGTGGAGGCTGTCGTTTGAGAGTCGTGGTGGCTTGGGGAAGTTGTTGCTCCTGGTGAAAGCGTCTGCATCTGGTGCCATGTTAAAAGAAGACTTAAAAACCCAAAGTTTTAGATATTGGGAAACACACTAGTATGTAAGCAAACAAGCGATAATTGAGCATATAGAAGTGAAGAGCTTGGAAGATTCTATTTCAAACTCAAATGGCGGTACATCTATATATAGAGACTAGTTAAGTGTGTTTGTGTGCATGAGACTTATCTGACAAGTGAATCAAATAATGTGTGGTACTGAGTCTTGTGGATTCACATGTGGGCTATCAGCAACCGAATGATCTAGGGTGAGGGCATTGCTGGATTTTTCTCGAAATGCATGCATGCATGCCAACTTGTTTTTACTTTTGGGTTTAAAGGTAAACTGATCATCTTAATCCAGAGAGGAAGCATCATTGTCATTTCATGGAAAAGTTTTTAGGATATTTATTTAATGTTCACTTTCATCACTGCTTACTCATTTTTGATTATTGGTTCATCTTCATCGTCATCTGATTCAATCAATATGAAATTTTTTATGTCCTTTCGTTTTTTGAAGGAAAAAAAGAAACCCATCTCGCATATATAGGGTGTTGTTTTTGTCATAAAAAAAGTCTACTCAAAATTGGTAATTCACATACAAAACCTATAATAAATTAATATCATATATTAATATATAGTTAATCTGTTAAGATAATTACAATTGAAATAACTAAGTGAATGGGTGCGATAGTAAGGTATATTACACTTTTAAGGGAAGAATTAAGGTTCAAACTTGAGAAATGACATTGTTATGAAGGATAACCACGAACTCTGAGCATAAACAGTAAAACATACATGAAGATTGAAATTAGTTCAGTTGGCTATAAATTGAAATAATTTGTTCAAATAAATAGGTAATTATTACTAAAGATATTATATCGAGCAAGTATGAACCACATTTGGTCGGTCTACAATCAAGGCTTCATTCATGTTTTAGTCTCTAAATTATACTCATTTTCTCATATTGATATCTAAATTTTTTTGGAATGAGAATATTAATAGAAACAAAGTTAAGGTGCCGGGACGGACAAAAAGGAATAGGTATTGATGTAAAAAAAGAGCATAGTTTGAAAGTCAAAACATGAATAAAACCTACAATAAAATATAACTTAATAAGTAAAAAAGAAATAACTAAAAGTTAAGGAATTCACGTGGGAGTGTAGAGGAGCCATATACAGCATAGCTTAGCCAGCCATGCATGCAGCTTTTATTTCGTGGAGACACAAGCAAGTAGATTTAAAAGGAATGGAGGTTTGGGTTTTAAACTTTTACTAATGAATTAATCTCTAAAACCACAACAGCCACATGAATGATGGAGAGTTGTGTTTGCAAAAAAAAAAGTAAAATGATTAATTAATTAAATTCACATTTATCTTGAAAAAGAGTTCTGGAAAAACGACATTAATTTAGCTTTGGATTTGTGAGTCGGGAGATTAGAGCAATTGGGCTTAGCCAACCCTTCCATTCCATGCCATTGCCCTACTTTTCTTATTTTTCGTCAGGCTTTTGAATTACTTTTGGATCCAACTGTATCTTTAATTGTTTGCTATTTAATAAGTTTGAAATTTAATTTCTAACATCTTTTGATGAGTTTTTTTAGTACCGATATGTTCATAGATAAAACTTTGTGAGTAGGGGTGAGTATTCGATCGAATCAAATCGAAAATTTTCGAGTTAATCGAGTTTTCGAATCTCATTTTATCATCCTAACTTTATTTGAAGTTTTCTCGAATCGAGTCGAGTGAGATGAAATTCGAATCGAATCGAATCGAATATATTTGTTCGAGTTAGATTTTAAAAAATAATTTTGGGTGCTTGTAACCATTGTCACCCATCGTAATAAAATTTATCCACATTAATCAAATTTTTTATTAACTTTCATCACTTCATAATTTATTTATTAATTTTTTATATATTGGTTAGCTTCTTTGCTTGCTTAGTTGTTTCAATTATCTTCAGATTCTTGTCACTATTTATTTTAGAATTAAAAAATATATTAAATGTAAAAATATATTTTTTTAATAAAAGTTATTTTAAAAATAAAATGTGAAATTGATACCAATATAAAATTTTAACACGAATATTTTATGGCATAATTAATAATTCAATTTTAATATAAATATTCAATATGACTAAACAATTCAATAATATAAATAATATAAAATGTGAAATTTAATTTAATAATATAAATAGTAGATATAAATAAAATTATTACTATTTATGTTTAGTGATTTTTTTGGGGATAATTTTGATTTTTTATTTGAGAGTAAAGGGTGAGAAGTAAAAGTTTAGGGGAAAAATAAAAAGTTTTGGGGAATAAAAGTTTGAGGGAAAGTAAATAGGGGGGAGTAAAATTTTGGAGAGAAAATATTAAAAAAAAATTGGAGGGGGGAGGGTTTGGGATAGATGAGAGGTGGGATGGGAAGGGAATAAACGTTTTAAGGGAAAAGTGGGAGGGAGTAAAAATTTTGGGGGAAAATAAAAGGTTTTGAGGGTTTTTGGGATTTTGAGAAAAAATAAATGTGAGAGTAAAATTTTGGTGGGAAACGAATTTTGGGTAGATTGGGGGGTTGGGAGGGGAGGGGAGTAAAAGTTTTGGGGGGAAAGTGAGAAGGAGTAAAAGTTTTGAGGGAAAAGTAAAAAGGTTTGGGAGTTGGGGGTAAAAATGTAAAATATTATAGTTTGATATTCGAATTATTCGAATTATTCGAGTTATTCGAATTCGAAAACTCAACTCGATTCGAACTCGAAATTCCAAAAAAAAAATTTGAGTTGATTCGAATAACTCGATTAACTCGAATAATTCGATTCGTTTAACTCGAAATTCGAATTTTTTTTTATTTTTTCGAGTCGAATCGAGTTTTGCTCACCCCTATTTGTGAGAGTTTAAGATATCTAAGAATGTAATTATTAGAAAAGTAAACCAACAAAAATTGGTTTTTTTTATGGTCAACATTAAAACATTAGATATACAATTCTACAGGAGTCATATTAATATATGAGATTGAATAATTGTAACCTCTCCAATTCGATTTAAATGTTAGGTTTGAATTTGGGTGACTACATTAGCTACTGAAATGGTTCGGTAAACTAACAGAGTTTATAAAACAATCATTTTAAAAGAAATTTTGGTTAATTTTCAATTCATTCAATACTCTTTTTTTTATATAATTTAGCAGCGGGATAGTGATATTCAACTTAGTTTTAATTAAGTAAAATCAGGATAATTTTATGCATAATTAATTGTAGATTCATGTTTCAATATCCTAAATTCAAAATAACTACCATACATGCTAAACAAGCCCAAAATCGAAGTACCATGCCACAATTGAAATAAAATAATATAATTCTCAAAATAATTGAAATTTTAAAAAGTAAATCTAAAATACTTTTTAATAAAAAGATCAATTTGAGTCGAGTCCTCTGTATACTGAGTCTGCATCCTAACCTAATGGGTTATCTGTAAAGATGGAAATAAGAGGAGGAGTGCACTTATGGAGCTTAGTATGAGTTCAATCACAAGAAAACCAGTGCAAACATTAGACAAATCATACAAAATATCAACTTATAGAATGATCACAATTGAATAGAAATTCAAAATTTTGGTATTTCAAATCAACTCGTCATCATAATATCTCAATATTCACCTCTGTATACCGAGTCCTCGTCCTAACCTAGTGAGTTATCTGTAAAGATGGAAATAAGAGGGGGAGTGCGTTTATGGAGCTCAGTGTGAGTTCAATCACAAGAAAACCAGTGCAAACAATAGACAAATTGTACAAAATATCAACTCATAGAATGATCACAATTGAATAGCAATTCAAAATTTTGGTATTTCGAATAAATTCATCACCATGATATCTCAATATTCACGTCTATGCAATTGCTTATAAATGCAGTGCAATTTTAATTTATCAAAAAATGTCCTACCTCGCCGCTACACACCACAGTAAGAACTCCTCTACCTTGACACCACGTTGTGGATAGACCACTGATCGTCGCAAATGACAGTAACGATAAAATATTGGTGGATGAACCATCTGTTTGTGCAGATAACAACTGCTAATATGTTGTGGATGAACCACTAGTCAGCAGATGACTACCGACTAAAATATATTGCGGATAAACTACTAGTCGAGTAGATGACTGCCGACTAAAATACGTTGTGGATAACTACTAGTCGAGCAGATAAATTGTTGACTACTTCCTCCGTTCAAATCGTTTCACCCTATACAATGCAACATGACGTGCTATAATAGGTCAATATGAAAGCAATAACATGCTTATAACAAATATATATAGTAGTAATTATCATGCTTATAACGAATCATGATAATTGCAATAAACTTGCTTAACATGTATTTGATTTAATGGTAATAGTAGACATGTATGTCATGCAATTAGCAACACCATGGTATGGAAAACATTGTTAGATCATCAAAATTATAGTGACAGTAAACCTGTATTATTTTCATAACATACATATACAGTAATAATTTAGTCAACCAGATCATAGAGTCCAATATTATTCATATTATCAGGGACTTAATTGAATGAGAAAAACACTAAAAATAGTTTGAGGACTATTCAGGGACTAAACTGAACAATTCACAAAATTTTGGGCAAAACTATAAATCAGGGGTCACACGACAATGTGGCCAGGTCGTGTAATAGATTGTGGCCATGTGGCAAATGCAAAAGTTAACCTATAGGGGAGATACAACTGTGTAGAGTGTTCTCGATCATGTGGTTCACAAACTAACCTAAGGTTTCCAAGGTACATGGCCGTGTGAGGGGCCATTCACATAGTCATGCAGTCCACACGCCCATGTAAGAGACCGTGTGGCCCTATTCATAGACACTGTAACACCCCTAAGCCATATCCGTCGTCGGAACAGTGTTACGGAGCATTACCAGAGTTTACAATTCAAATGGACAAAAATTTCAAACATTTCATAACATATTAATAAACATATTAAATCCAAGTCAAATCATACATATTGTCCCTTATACGAGCCCTCAAGACCCTAATATGCGTTAGAAACAAGTCAGGACCAAATTAGAAACTCAGAGAATTTTTCAGAAAACATTAAAAATTTTCAACATTGCAGGGGTCACACGGCCGTGTGGACATTCAAAGTAGGGACGTACGACCGTGTTCCAGCCCATGTAACTTACTGAATTGGGTTACACAGCCAAGCCACACGCCTGTGTGCCAGGCTGTGTACCCTTCGAAATAACCTCACACGCCCGTGTGCTAGGCCGTGTAATAGCTTGACTTGCAACCCTTCTCACACACGGCTGAGACACACACCCGTGTCTCTACCCATGTGGACGAAAATAGGTCATTTTACAAGCCATTTTTCTCACCCAATTTGGCATGTATCTATATACAATATTGCACATACTTACAAGCCACAATAAGGCATCCAAATCAAGCATAAACAAGTCATATACATATGGTATAATATCATACAACCAATATGCCCTTAGGCACCTCAAATGACAATATGCAAACATGTATAATCATGTACTCATTTTGGTCAAAATGATCAACTAACTTTCAACTAGATTTACATCAATTCATGCCATTTAGTTTACTTACCAAAACTTCTCAATTGGTACCAAATATGCCATTATAGAATAGCACCAAATCACATATAAGTCATGTATACTATAGTACCAATTCACCACAAATTCATCATATCACAAAACATATTTAACTATCATTTTACCTTTCATTATTCAATAACAAAACAAGCCACACATCAACCATGTTAATGTTACTTATATACATACCAAAATATGTCAAAACACAAGCCAAATCAAATGGTCATATTCACAACAAAACATATAGACCAACATTAGCCAAAATACCTATACATGTCATTATAACCAAAATTAAACGACCGAATGTGCCAAAAAAGCTGATGGATAGTGTGATATAGCTCCGACAAACTTCCAACCTGAACGAGCTTCCAATTCACTATAAAACACAGAAAATAACACAGAGTAAGCATTTAAGCTTAGTAAGTTCGTATAATGTAGAATTTAACCTACCATTTAGTCATATAATAGGTAAGTAAACAAGTATATCCCAATACAATTTGGCCAAATGCCTAAGCACATATACACCAACCATGTTAGCCATGTAATTACATATATAAGCCAATAAACATAGATGAACATAATCATTGATCAAGTTTTATATACATGTATCATCCATTTCATTTTTCTATATATCATGTAACCACATTTTTCATGTAAAATCATATGTGTTCCTGTAATAATCCGTATCAAACTATTACCATTTTGTATCAGAATATTTCCTGTTGAATCGTTTAGAACACCATTGGACACCCGGGATAGCTCACACATAGTGTGCTAGCTCATATAACAGTAATCTATCAATTCATGTACATGTACGCTCATACGAGCTGTGAATCGGTATGCTCACTCGAGCTGTAGATCAGTATGCTCTTACGAGCTATAAATCGGTATGCTCTGTGGGTCGGAACGTAGCTACACGATGCTACTCACATGAGCTGTGGAGTATCGGCAACACATGCAGGACCTCAGCCATCGGTAGGATGTTCAGGACCAATACGCAAATCATGTAAACATTTGTATCTTACAAATTCCTAAGGTTCAAATGAGACTCGGTATTTGTCGAACTTCGTTAGATATGCAACCATGAATATTTATAATAATTCAAAATTCATGAATAATTCAATGTAAAACATATAAACATAATTTAATCACACGAACTTACCTTGACGAGTTTACGTAGATACGGAGGCGATTAATCTGAGACTTTCTCTTTACCTCGATCTAAAGTTGTACGAGGTCTATCTTGATCTATACGGATAAATTTAACTCAATTTAATATATAATTTATTCAATTTAGCCCAAAATCATATTTTGAAAAATTACCATTTTGCCACTATACTTTTAATTTTTTGTAATTTAGTCCCTAGCTCATAAAAATTACCATAACCTACCATGGCCAAATATCAATTAGGTCCCTATCATGCCCTATATTTCATTTATTTCACAATTTCACCATGTAATAATTTCTATTTTTTAATTTAGTCCCTATTTGACAAATTCATCAAAAATCTCTTTACAAAAGTTGTTTATCTAACAACAACCATCCATTTTCTATCATCAAACATCAAAACTCATGTATATTAATTAATGGTAAAACCCTAATAGTTTAACAATTTCACAAATTAGTCCTCGGGCTAGCTAGATTAAGCTACAACGATCCCGAAAACATAGAAATCATTAAAAACGGGACAAAAACGCATACCTAATCAAGCAAATAAGGTGGCTGAATTTTAAGCTTCAACAATGGCTTCTTTCTCTTCTAATTTCGGTTGAAGATAGAAATGAAAGATGAAAGCTTAATTTTGTTTTATTATTTTATCATTTAATTACCTATTTACTTATTTAACCTTTAAAATTAATCAAATTTACAAAAATGCCAAGCCTATCATATTCCACTATCATAATTATGGTCTAATTACCATATAAGGACTCTTACTTTATGATTCTACTAGAACTCAACTTTTGCACTTTACGCGATTTAGTCTTTTTTATCAAATTGAGCATGTAAATGGTAAAATTTCTTAACGAAATTTTTATACGATAGTGCTATCATGCTGTAGGAAATAAAATAATAACAAAATAAATTTTTTGACTTCAGATTTGTTGTCCCGAAACCACTATTTTGATTACACTAAAATGGGTTGTTACAGACACGGTTTGCCCCGATTCACTTGTAAAAGAACACACCTTTCACCGGGGGTCCAATCGATGTTCCTCACGATCAAATCTGATCTGATTCACCTAATTTTGTTCCTTCAAATGACATTTATTCACGAGTTAACGGTTGATTTTAAGATTTTTCAAGATTATCAAAAATTTTGGCAAGAACCATAAAGGATTGAATAATTGAATTGAAAGGTTATCGCCAGATAGGAATACTACAAAAATTTGGGATTTAATCATAGGGGTCGAGATGTACTTACCAAAATTTGGCAAAAATTAAGGATGTTAGGTGATGATAATTCTTACACCATTAAGAAATTAAGAAATGGGATTGATTTGACATGAGAAAGAAAATAATCAATAGTTCAGTGATAGAAATATGTTGCAATTATGAGAGAAATGAGGAGGAAAAGAAAAGAGGAAGAAAATAAATAGAGGATGAAGAAGAATTTTACATAAATTCTAAAAGAGATAATTATTCTAAAGGACTAAATAACTAGGGTTGGTAAACTCTAAAAGCGGCGAGAGTAATTTACCCAAAATTTGGGTGAAATTAAAAAGAAGAAAGGGAAAGGTGTGGCTTGAAGTTGGGATCTTAAGGGAATGAAGCTAGCATTTTAACCATTAGGTTTAAACCTATTTCTCATTTAATTTTTACCCCAATAGTATTTATTTTAGTGTGGTTTTTTTTCTAAGTTGCTGAAATAAAAGGGGAAAAAATGGGAGGAATGAAGTTTGATCCCAAGACTTCTAAGATAGATGTATTATCACTTAACTTTTCAACCTATGTTTTACTTCTGGTTTATTTATTACGATTAACTCCCTGTATTTTAAGGCGTGACAATAATAATTAGTTTTCATAGTATAATGTATTTATTTAAATTAATTTTTTTAAATTATACGTATTGTGGATTGAAAAAGAAAAATAATTTGAAAATAATATAAATAATTTTATTTAATCACACTTGATAAAAGGAAGGTATAGACTTAGTTGTTAGTAAGAATGGATAGTTATAAAAGTAAATAGAAAAGCCTCTAAGGACCAAGATAATAAGAAACTGGGCTCTGAAAACATGAAGGCCGCATAAAATCCCCACCTACTAAAGGCAGGGTGAAAGCCCTATTATTAGATCAAGCATCTCACACACACGAAACACTCTCATCCCCTACTATCATTGTTCTTGGATTGCAATGAGGAAAAAGAAGAAATGAGAACATGTTATTTTAGGAAATTATTTCATCTTTTTGTTAATTGTATCATTAGGTTATTTTTTTTCAATAACTATTTCAATTCAAATTTATAATCTAATCTAATGAAATAGTTGATTAAAATAAATGTAAACCAAACTCACTTATGGTGAAAGAGATTTGAGTATGGGACTTTAATGTGCCAACACTTTCTCTTTGTGGCAATATATGTATAATTTTATGACAACCTAAAACAAAATTATAAATTTATGAATGCAGTTATTAAATAAATATATCGATGATATATACAATTGTATAAAGCGGTGGGTAAAGCACCTTTAATATTGTATAAAAATATATATTATACAAAATTAGCTCCTAAGAGAGTTATAGGAGTATAAATGACTTTTTAGTTTATTTTAATATATATTTTTAGTTTCTAACAAATAAATCGGTATAATAGAATTTATATTTTATAATATTCATTTTTGTTATGGTGAAATTGGACATTATTGTAAATATGAAATATATCTCAAGTAGTTATTTTGATTTCTATCCTCATTTTTAAATTAATCTATTTCTCATATCATTAACTCTATTTTTCTCAAGAGGAAAGTGTATATTGTCTCTAAGTAAAAAAAATTATTTTAATGTAAAGTTAGGTCAATCATTAATATTATTGGTATCTACTTTTTGGCAAATTGCACAAGGTTTAATTTACTAAAATATGTTAACATTCGAAGATGATCCACAAAAATTATTTTGAAAGAAATTTTCAAATAAATATTATTTTATGTAGCTTTTTACGATTAATTTGTAAAAATTATATTTTTTTATGATGAGATATTAACTGTTCTAGATAAGTAACTATTTACAATTTGAAGTTACTATTTACTCATCTTATTTCTTTTTCTTCATTATGTGAGCTTTACAATTTATGGGATTACTATTTTACCATCGTTCATGACCAATTGCATTACAACATGTAATTATGGGGCAAAATATTTTAATCTTTTAAGAAAGAGAGAGAATCGGAATTTTAACTCAAAACCGAAAAGATGTTTTTATTGAATTGATAAATAACTCCAAATGGTTCTGTCATTTTATTGGTTTTACAATAGCTAAAATTAGTAAGCTCAAAACTAAAAATAGCAAAAGTAAATATGAGAAAAATAGTCAACCATATTTTGTAATCTCTAATTTTTAGGGACGATTTATTTATCATCTATAAAAATATCTCAACAATCTCTCCCTTAAATTGAAAGTACACATTCAGTTTAATACATACTACTTAACATTAGAGGCCAAGTATTTTCCTGAACTTGACAAATGCCAACTTGAGAGGCTTGGTAAATACATCAGCAACTTGATCCTCACTTCTGCAATATTCTAGCTCAATTGCTCATTCATTGCTAAGATCTCGCAGAAAGTAATATTTTACTTCATTATGCTTACTTTTTCCATGCAATACAGGATTCTTTGACAACTTGATGATTGAGTTGTTATTATAGAAAATTGTCGTGGCTCATTCTGACTTGAATTGTAGTTGTTCAAGGATTCTCCAAAGCTAAATAACTTGACAAGCACAAGTTGTAGCAGCAACAAATTCAACTTCTGTAGTTGATAATGTGACAATGGGTTGCTTTTTAAATGACCACGAAATAACCCCTGTACCAAGCATAAAAACATAGCCTAAAGTGCTCATTCTATCCCAGCATAATCACTGTCGATGAAGCCAAGTATCATTCCTTTCAATAACTTCAATTTCATCATCCATTGCCTCTTTCCATTTTGCCTCGTTAACAACACTTTCAAAACTTGTTGGACCACAATATGCAAATAATGCAAAATGAGCAATTGCTTAATCATTTTGTCCATTTTTAGTTACCTCAAAATATTGTATCTATGCGAGTCTTCTTCGAACACGAACAAATGCTTTAGCTGCTGCACTAATTTTTTCTCCATGTGTAGGCAATACACTTCAGTGGCTGGTGGATAAGTATTCTCGGGCATTTCTTCTACTTCATTAACACAAAAGACTTGAGTAGGTTGCACTTCATCCTAATCTCGAGTGTTCTCTTCATCAAATACAACATCTTGGCTAATCACTACCTTCTTTGTCACAGGATTGAACAATTTGTATGCCTTTAATGTTTTGCTAATACCAAGAAAGACGCACTTCTCACATTTATCATCAAGCTTCTTCCTTTTCTCCTCTGAGACATGTGTATAAGCAATGCACCCAAAAATTATGAAGTGATCTACAACTGGTCTCCTTGCACTCCAGGCCTCCTCCAGAGTCACATCTCGAAGAGCATGAGTGGGACTCCTATTAAATATGTGGATGCCCCAATTTACAGCTTCTGGCCAAAACACCTTTGAAATATTCCTTCTTGCTAGCAAGCTTTGAACCATGTTGAGATTGGTTCTATTTTTCCTCTTTGATACACCATTTTGTTGTGGTTTATAAGCAGTTGCGAGCTCTCTTCAGATGCCACAAATGCCACAAAAATCTTCAAACGCCTTAGAGAAATATTCATCACCACGATCAGTTTGGAAAGCCTAAATGATTTTTCCTTTCTCATTTTCTACACGAGCCATGAAGCTTTTAAATGTGTTAAATGTTGGAAAAAAATTGGTTTGAAAATGGTTTTCTTGCAAAGTGGAAAATACAAATTTTGAAAATCGAGCCGGGTTGTGATATTTATAACAATAAACCTTTTACCAAAATCGTACTTGTCTTTCTGGCTAGACAGATCCTTTTCATTCCTAGCTTTCAATCCTTTATCCGCTATTCTCATACCACGAACTACTTTGAGTTTGGGCTCGAACAATTCGAATTAAACACAAAACCAGAAATAGTTTTCTTTACTTTTAGTATGAAAGCAAAATCTCTTATTAATAGAAACTAGTAGAATTGTTATTATGGAAAATAGATTAATACTTAGAGAATAAACTCTTATTATTTTCGAGTAGAGTAACAATATCTTTAAGTTTTGTATTTAACCCTATTGGTGTCATCTATTTATAGGGAGAAAAAGTAAAATCCTTGTCGAAACCACTTTTTATTTGAAAAATACGGATCGACTTTTAAAAATAAAAATGGGAGTCACCACCGATCTTTTATTAAGGTGTGATCGGATCACCTTGAAAATAATTTTTGGTTTGCGAAATTTTGAGAAAATAGATTCAGGAGTCGATTACGCACGAGGAAGGGTTAGCACCCTCGTGGCGCCCAAAATTGGTACCGAATTGATTGTTTAATGTCTTAATGTCGAAACCTTGAAAATATTTTAAATACGTTCCTTGATAAAAAAACTTGAACAAACTAGATTGAATGATGAGACGCACTTATCTCGAAGAAATAAATTATCACACCCAGTGAGTTAGGGTGTTACAATTCTATCTTCGAAATTAAATGTGTACCTTTTTTTATGAAAATCATGAGTTTAAAGAAGGTTACTTGATTGTTTAAGTCAATCGAGAAATCAAAATCCAATAAGTTAGGGTTCAATTTCTCGAAATTCTTAAACCTCAAATATTGCCTTTATTTTTATTTAGAAAAATTCTCGTCTCGAGAGAACAACATGTCATATCCAATACGCTAGGACACAACGTGTCGAATTCCCGAGAATAAGCTTTTTATTTATGTCTTCATTAAAAGGGATATTCCCGATTATTTAGATTCAACGAGGAAAATTGAAACCCAATACGTTAGGGCTCCATTCTTTCGAAGATTCCAAATACCGAACTTTGCATTATCTTGAAAGTTTTTGAATAAAATAAATTTGATATTTAAACGATACTAGACGTGACCTTTTAAACGAATAAAGTGTGATATAGTGACAACGTATAATGCAAAAGGATAATTCGAAATTAAAAAAAAATACACTAATGAATAATGAATAAAATAAATTTAAACAAGCATAGCAATAATTATCTCAACCACATATCATACTACCAACATTGGCAAGCAATAGAAAACTAATTGAAACCAAGCAAATTTACATAAACATAAATAGAACATACAAATTTAAAAGTAACTTAAGAAATAAATAGCGTGAAAGAATGAGAATAATCATTGATAAACCGTATGCGAAAATAAATCTAAAGCAAATAATACATATGTATGAAAGTTTCAAAAAAGAAATCTAAACATAGAGTTAAAAAACATATGAAATATAACATACGAAATAGTATATACTTAACCTAAAAGAGTATTACGTACTAAATAAAAATAATAATATAAAACCGACAACATCATGTGAGGTAAAAAATAATTTTAATGAAAGTTATATATGTAAAAAGATATATATCGTTTAAAATTGAATAATATATTACCTATGTACATATATATAATAAAAATGGTCTAGAAATCATAATAAATAATAAAGTAACATATATACATATAGGTAAATAGAAATATAATCAAATATAATAATAAGAGCAATAATAAATAGTGATAAAAATAATAATAGCAATAATAATAAAAATAATTAAATGGTTAAAAAATGCAAGAGGGAGTAAACAACAGTCAAAACGGAATTAAAGGGCCACGAATATAATTTAAAAAACACGGAGGGTCTAAGCTGCAATTCGCGAATTACGAGGGGGCCAGATTGGAAATTATTCCATTCCCCAAAACGCAACGCATTGACGCAGACTAAAATGAGACAAATTCAAAATGTGGGGAAAAAATTAAAAAGTAAAAGAGAACCGATTTAAAGATCCTACAAGAGCAGAAGGACCTTTTGCGCAATATGCCCAATGGTCGCAAAACGCGCGGATCCTTCCTCGGGTCGGGTCACACACGCGGGTTGCAGGCCCTTATCGACGCCGTTTTGAAACCATAGCCTTGGCATCAAACGACATCGTCTTATGTTGCTTAAAAACCAGAAAAAACCTAAAGTATCAGCAGCCCTCTTTAATTTTGAAAGAAAACCTAAGGCAGAGAGGCCCTCCCCCATGCGCCGCTTTGTACGGAGGGCATTTGAACGGTTTCTGAACCTAGCCCACGCTCCGATGACGACGGAGAGGGCCAAGATCTCGTCACCAAGTACGCTCCTCACCCTTCTCTCTTTTTTTCTTTTTCGAACAACGATTGATGAAAATAAAACTTGAAAGAAAAAAAAAAGGAATCCAGCAACAAGCGAAATAGAAAGGAATAAAAACCCAGAAAAAATCACCTTTCTCTCTGTTTTTTATTTTTGTATTCTCGGTTTTTTGTATATTGAATGTGTCCAAAAAACTTACAAATTCTCCAATGGCCTTATATAGCCAATAATGATCGAATAGAAAAAAAAAGAAAATTACAGAAAATCCATCATTATTTGCTATCTTTTTTTGTTATTCTTCGTTGCTGTTTTGTCTGCTTCTGTCTGTTGCAGGTACGGAGGAGTCCAGCGGCGACTGAGGCAGAAGGTTGCCGAAGGCTTGGCTGCGGCGCCTGGTCTGTTCCAGAAACCCTAGGGTTTTTGGAAGCTGTTTAGGGCTATCAGGGTTTGGGCTTATTGGGCCTGGTGTAATTGGGTTTAGTGGGTATTTGGGCCTGTTGTAATTTGGACATGTTAATTGGACTTTTAATTTTGGTTTTATATTTTTTGTTTATTTATTTCTGATTTAGGCCGGGCAAATTTGGGCCATTACAATCCTTGTTGAATTGTAAAAGTCTATTTCAAATAAAAAAAAACAACGATCTCCTAGTCTAACTAAGAGTCTAGGGGGCAGTTAACTAGGGTTTTTTGTCCTTCTCTTAAACATGATGGGCTATTGGGTCTCTCCTATATCAGATTCAATTAAAAGTACTTCCTGGACTTTTAACTCAGTACTTTATAATTCGATCCAACCCGATATTAGTTTTTCTATTCCAAAAATAAATATCTCAATAAATTAATTTCTCAATTAAAAAAATTTTCTCAACCCAGTTCTTATTCTGTTAAAATCATGACGACTTTATTGTAAAAGAATTTATGATAAAATATATTTAATATTTCTACATTCAACGGATTTCCTATGACGAAATGATTAATTTTCATTTTGGAACTTCATTTAATTCAAAAACCATAAATTAATTTACAATTCATTTTCATTTTTCATTTTGGAGAAAATCATATTCATTTTCAAATGTTTTTTTATTTCTCTATTTTTATCATTTCTAAATATTTTTGTTCATTTAATTCAACAAGAATTCATTTATAGTTTCAACGCGCTAACAGAGAGACTGATTGGACATATGCGATTAGGGTTCAAATGATTTATAATTAAGTTCCAATTTTTCACCTATTAATTATAAACTCATTTAGTTGCGAAGTCATTCCACTATAGTATCGTAACTGAGCTCTCCCCTACGACATACCATTACGCCTATTAATTATAAATGTATTACCCTTATAGGATATCCTTAACCTCTTTGAGATAAATCTGTTCTCCCGATATGATCTCATTTTATCTCATGGTAATTATTTCATCTTCCTTCATGAAAAGCAAATTACTATCAAATAGTAATCAAGTCATTCATCACAAAGACAAACAACCAGTGACCATATTTATGTTTCATCAATCATGTAATGCTAATGAGAGGATATCACTTACCCATGTATCAAGCTATGAATTCCTCTGTTGTGAATGATAATACATACTGCAGAAGTCGTATACCCAATGCACCAGCTTTCGGTTCCTTATCTATTTGAACTCAGACTTTTTCTTACATCAAAGTACATGAGTCACACATACATAGTCTGGCATTCACTCAAGATTTAGGTATGTCACACTATGAATGTCACAAGTGAATAAATCTATAAACGGATTCAGGATCTATTTTTCTTGGGTCCAGTCCGATGTAGAGTCTAGTCAGTTACATCTATGCCTTTATAAATCAATTTTATATATAACATTGGATATTTTTATAAATAAATTTTCTCCTTTTTTTTTAAATTTAAAGCTTTATTGATTTTGAACGTTAAATATTTTATTAAAACTTATTTTAATTTTCTATCAATAGTGTTTATTATTATTATTATTATTATTATGCAACGCATTATTATTTTGTTTTTTTTTAATTTAATCAACAGGCTTTTAATTTTTTTAGCCTACTATTTTTTAATTAATTGTGTTTCAGTTGTCTTGATGCTAATTAAAAGTTTTTTTTTTATTTATAATGAATTAATTATCTTTTAAATTTTAGGTTACATGTTATGTTTTAAAATTTTTGTAGAAGTTATAGTTAGTTTTTAATTCTCTATATAACTTTCAACTATGGGGTGAGTAATGAGTTTTATGTTTTCAGTTTTCGCTTTTATGATTATCCTATTTTAATTTTTTATTTTATTTTAGATTACTTTTTATGTTATTGTATTTGGTTTTATTTGCATTCATATTTGATTTTGAATCATCATTTATTCTAATTACAAAATAAAAGCTAAACTAAAGTCTTCAAATCATTATCATATCAATTAAATTAATTACTATTAAGAAAGATTAATTGAAGCAAATCAAAACCCATTAAAGAAGAAGAGGAAAAGTGGTACAAAGTACTCAGAACCGGAAACAACAGCAGCCTCACAAAGTTTAGTACCTTCTTCATTATTTATAAAGGGAAAGAAAGAAAGCAAAAATGGTGCAGGAGCAAATTTAGGCACCACTTTTTTCCCTCTTTAATAGCTAGTACAAAAGATGGAGTTCTTTTTTAAAGTTATAAAAAATAGAGATCTAGAGTTAAAATATAAATCCATTATTTCATGTACTTTTATATTTGTAAATAATTAATTTTTTTAACAACTACTCATAATCCCTTTCTAATTTATAAATATGAGAATAATATGTTTCAACGTACTTGAATCTGCGTCATCCTGCATTGACAATAATACTTATGCTAATTAAATTAAGACGCAATCGGCTCTAAATGATTAAATTAAAATGGTAACATTTTAGGAGTAAAAATATAATTTTATTTTAAAAATTTAAAGGGGCGAAGGACACAACAAGGTAACGAGTGTTGGGCTCAAATAATGGAGTTGTAAATGATTGAAATTGTAGTTCCTTTCCGACTTTCATTCTTTTTGTTGGACCAAAAGAGAGACATTTGGGTTTGATTATTGGTTAAGAAAACTCTTGGAAGAAGGCGTTCAAAGTCATGGGGGGTATATGTGACTTTTATCACCCATAAAAGTTGAAATTGTACGCACACCAAAAGTTCCTTTGATTCAATATTGATTTTTCAGTCTCTCATTTGCAGCTCAATGTTGTACTTTCATGTTGATACGGCCCAACACAAAAGCAGGGATTTGTTAATTTGGTAACAATGTGAAGAATACGCCACCCAACATTCTTTTGGTTAGCAAGAATGGATCTATATCTAAAATTAACTCCAAAATATATGATGCATACCACTGCTTTCACTATTCATAAGTTATCTATGTTTTAAATTTCGAAAGTTTAGTGTTTGACATCAATGGTGGACCACATTAGTCTCAATTCTAAAACATACAAAAATAATCACCGTTTTCTCTAATCAATCCCTTAGCCACCAAAACGGTGGTCTAACAGCTGCCACCCAAGCTCACATGAGCTTCACCTCACCTAATCACTGCCAACCCTAAAATTATTGAAGCTAGCTAAGATAAGTTCAGGGGGGAACACTAAAGTATATACGTGTTATGAATACAATGTGTTTGCATATATATTATCTAATTTTTTAGATTATAAGTACAATAAAATATTGCAAAACACAATTAATTAGTAATCGAAATACTTGTAGGTACCGGGTTTTCTAATAAACATTTAAAAAATTATTTAAACTTAAATAAAATTAATTATAATTTCTCATTTTTATATGAGAAAAACATCCTAACAAAATTTCTTTTTCTTTTTCTTTCAAGATTTGAGTAAAAAAGAAAATTCTTCATGCTTGGATCTTCCATAATCAGCTCTCCATCTCTAATGTCCTTCAATTGAAAAAAGAAGTGTGGATTTTTCTCAAAATTTTTGGCAACCCAAGTTTAGTGATAAATATGAAAAATTATAATTAATTTTATTTAAATTTAAATTGTTTATTTAAAAATATTTTAATTTTAATATATTAAGGATGCATAAAATTCATTCACCCATAGTGCATGAAATATAATATAATATTTTTATATTTAGAAAAATCCACCTATAATAAAATTAAATTAAAAAACCGTGCAACGTTACTAAAGAATTAAAAAAAACTTAAAAGCATTAAAATAATTATAGTCCAATTTTTTTAAAGTACAAAAAAGGAGATAAAAAAAAAACACCTTTTATTAATTTCGTTTCACTTCCGTTTCTCTTCTTTCTTTTCATACGCTATATATATCCCTCCACTTCGTCTCTCCCTTTAACCCCAAACAAACACTCATTTCTTCTCTCTCTCTCTCCCTCAAAGGTCACCCAAAAGAAAATTACTAGAAGCAAATTAAAAGGCAAAAAAATGGAGCAAAATTTGCCAGTGATCACCAAAAGAGTGTGGAGCATTGTGAGGGCACTTCTTTTCATGATGAGAAAAGGGATTTTCTCAAAGAAAAAGTTCATGGTTGATCTCAACATGGTGCTTAAACGTGGCAAAATCGCCGGCGCCAAAGCCATTGGCAACCTCATGTTCCACCATCACCACCGCCAAGTCTCACCCAAGTGTTCCATGGATGTGTCCACGGCGGCGGTGGCCAAAGCAGCAGTCCAAGAGTACGAGTTCAGTTGCAGCAACACCCCCAACTACTCCTTCCCTTTCAACCTCGCCGCCAAGAAGAAGAACGGCGGCATTCACAACTACTACCACCACTTCTTCGGGTGCGCCCATGCTCCTCCTACCCACGAAGACGACATGGTGACCATGAACGCCGTGAAGGTTGTCTTGGAGATGCTTAACAACAACGACAACACCATGATGGAAGCTACTGTTGCTGCATCCCCTATGTTACCAGGGTTCGGACAAACCCCATTGGCCAGGCAACTTAGGATAACCGACTCCCCATTTCCGTTAAGGGATGTTGATGAAGACAACGGCTACGTAGACAAAGCTGCGGAGGATTTCATTAACAGGTTTTACAAGGATTTAAGGCAGCAAGATAAGAGACTGTCCGAGTTGTAAATTGGAACTCTTTTGCTCTCTCCATGGTTTTAATCTCCTTGCTTCAGACTTCATATATATATGGTTAATTACTTTTGGGGGTTTTTAGTTTTGTTACTGCTATCAAAGAACATCATAAAAATAAAACAGTGAAATAATGGAATGTGCAGGTTTTTTTTTTCTTGTAAGTTTGATACAATGTTAAAGACCTGTTTATGTTCATGTTGTAATATGAATGAGAAGCACTGTGCCCATACGCACTTTATTCAAATCTTCTATTCTTCTTACCATTAGTCTTTTTCTTACATCTGAAGCAGATCATATAAGTTAATGTTGTGTTTTGTGTTATAATAAATTGCAACGGCTAATTTGGTATTGGAAAAGAAAAATGAAAGGCTTTTAGAGCCTGATGGATCCACTCCCACTCCCACTTTCATTTTTATGTTATCATCCCACTAAGTTAAAAGCTAACTTAGAACTGGACCCCAACTTTTTTCCTTTTTTTTTTTTTTTATAGTTTTCCCTTTTTAGTATTTTATTTTCAAATATTTTTTTAAAAAAAAGGAAGATTGTGAGGAAACTACACAATCGTGGTTTAGCATGGTTAACTTTAGGAATTGAATGTACAGTAAGGCCAATTATTGAAATACAAATGGTGGTAGTTGACAATAAAGTTATCACACACCAAAAGTAATGGGCACACCAATATATATATGTATATATGGAGGCAAAAACAGGCAAGATTTTAAGTTGAAAAAGTAGGTTCATCCACCTTTAATTTCGATTAATTTATTAATTAAATTATAATCCACCCAGCCAGCAACCTCGTCTATCAAATCCATTTCCTTTTCTATTTTTTACTAAATTGCAACTAAATCTTATTATATCACGTAAATTATTATTTTATCGGCCAATATAGAGAAAGTAAAATCGCATCAACGTATAGATTGCTATACTTTTGATAAAATTATAAATGTTGATCGTGCATGTTCTATTTTATTAACTTTCTATGTATTTAATACAACACTTATTTTTATTTAAGGTCGAATGAAAAATCCGTTTAAGCATTTAAATTTACATTCTTTTTGTTGTTATAATAATGGGGATGTTAATTGAATTATGATTAGTCTTTTAAAAATACGTTTATATATCTTTTATGAATATGTGTTGAGTATAAATTTTAAATATAAATATTACCGGTTTTATTTGGATAGCTTTAAAATTTATGATTAATTTGTAGCCCTTTTAGATTTTTAGAAATCAAACCAAATATTGAATTCTACCCTTTTACATTAATTTAAATATTAAATAATTTTTTGCATTATAAAATAGTTGAATTTAAATAGTTATAAAATTATAATTTGTGAATTAAATTAATAAAATTGTTGAAATTGGTTTTAGATTATAAAAGTAAAAAAAAAGAGTTTAATTATTGAATTTTTTTTAAAGAAATAGTAGAAAGGGTTTGAGAGATGATATACTTGTTGGGTTTGATGCTATGAAACTCCGCAGATTGGGTATATATCTAAAGTGAGAGACCTTTTGATTTGTGAACAATGGCATTTGCTTCTTTTTCTTCTTTCTTTTCCTCTAAGCTAAATCAAAATGGGGGGTTGCATTATTGTTATCAAATATATTTCACACAAATGATTAAATCGTGGACCACTATATGAATGGCTCCAAGCCTAATCCTAATCAACTCCCATCTGAAAATGAAAATGTATTATTTCTACATTACTACTTTTTTTTATGTATGTTAAGATAATTCTTTCTATGCAAGAAATAGTTTAAATAACTTTTAAAAAAAAATAGTTTTCATGAAAATTTGAAGGATATTATTTAATATATTGATTGTGGAAGTTTTTAACTCTGCATTATTTGTTTTAGTGTTTTTTAAATATTAATTAAAGAGATATGATGATTTCTTAACTTTAAAATATTACATTATTAATGTTTCAAGTATTATCTAAATTTTGATTAAATTTTTTAAATGGGTTAAAAATTATAACTCAAAATTTCAATAATTTATTTAAAATATAAATCTTTCAGTACCTTTCGAAAATTAATATTTTATTCAACGAAGCCTTGGATTGTTGAATCTTTAGTCTCATGGATTTCATCCCAAAAAAAATCGTTCTTTCATTTATTATACTTTGAATCGGCTTGATTCTTTCTATAAATAGCAACATGACAATACAGTACAAATTGAAATTTTGAATTATGAGGTGTGGTACTTTGTTATTACTTACGGGCAAGATCTTTGATGTTGGTAAGTAAGGTGGGCAACATCTAATTCCAAACTTTCTTTGTCTTTTTGCTTCTTTTAATTATTATTATTATTATCTGACTTTATTTTGCAAGAAAATATAATGAGAAATTGGAAATTGATGGCTGCATTATGAATGTTTTGTTAAAGGCCAAAAGTTTTAGGTAAGATGTTAGGTGAAATATCATGCAGAAGTACTGAAATTTGTGTCGTTTTTCCAACTTACCATTGTTTTTTCTCGTTTTGTTTTGTTTTTGCTTCACTTGTAGTTTTAATTATAACTTATTTATTATTAACATGCTTTACTTCTCCTAAACAACTTAGGAAGTCTTATGCCTCGCCACATGTACACCTACGTCCTTATAACCATTAGTGTGGTATGCTTACTGATCTTTCATACCGATCATGCATACACAATATCATGCCTCATCCAACCAAAGACACTGTCAATACGAGAACCACAACAAAGGTTAGTACATTTAATGGACAAGGGAACCTATGCATCCGGCATGCAAGACCGACTTTTCATCTTCAGAGCTCACAAGTCCTCTCCTTCAACTCTACCAACACAGTTATGAAACCTCGCTGATATTAATTAAAATAAATAAATTTTAAAAATGAATTTATGAATATTTTAAAAATTATTTAAAATTAAAATATACTTGTCATGTTTAAGTTGACAAATTTTGACCAAAAAAATTCCTAGGTTATTCTTGCTGATAATTTGGATAACAGTCAGTCCATCTTTGATATCCAAACTATACATAGCAACATATCTTAGAAATTGGTTTGGATCTGGATCAAAATAATCAAGCTTCCCAAGTTTGGTGGGTCAAGTCAAATCGGGCAAAACTTGAAAATATATCCTGAAATTTCAAGACTTATCCTAACCTCATTTAAGATATTCTTTACGCTTATTGTTTTGATTGTTTCGAGGGAAGATTGATTGTAATTGATATAATATGTTGGCAAGTCTCAATTCCTTATAATTTGAGAAGACTTGTATAAGTAATATACTGAACTGAAAGTACTTATTCTTGTTCACTGAGGAATGCTTATTTTGAGTGCATTGAGAGGATAATTAAGTGTGTGACTTGGTTTAAGTCTTAAACTTAGAGGGGAAAAGCTTAGAGGGGAATTGTCTAGATCTTAAGTACAAAAGTGGGGAGTCTAATCTGGTGAAAGTTAGAGCTTGAAATCACTTGTTGTATGATGTGCTAAGACGGTGGATATTTTCTCTATGCAAAGCCTCGTAGATATAAAGAAACCAAATTGCACAAACATATTGTGTGTTCATCGTTTTTTTTAATTGCATATTTAAAAATATTTTTTAATAAAATATATGAAGATGCACTACTTTTAAATTCAAGGTATATAATTTTATACAAAACATATTAAATCATTATACACATTAAGATATATAGAATAATTTTATTTATATTTTCAAATGTAAATATTTAATTTTTAAATTAAATTTATGTAACAAATCCACTTTTAACTTTTTCAACTTATATTTATGAATTATTTTTATCTTTTAAGGTATTATGTATGTGTACTTATATAGTGATTTAATTTTCATCTTTTAATTCCTTAATCATATTATATGTATATTTTATAAAAATATATAAATATTATTATAAAATAATTTAATATATTTTAATTAATAAATATAATTAACTCATGCATCCTACATATATATACACATATGCAGGTGTATTTGAATTAAAAAGAATGATAAGTTACAGTCTGGTATTACTGATAATAATAAGACCTAATGATTCAAGTAAAGAGAGTAGAGGATTGATTTTAACATTTTCTAATTTGTGAAAAATTCTGAATCAAACCCTTTAAAAATATGTGAATGGTTGATTGATTCAAAATTTTAGAATTATACATTAATTTTGGTTTAATGTGTAATTTTATATATAATTTTTAATTTTGTGTAAGTATATACATAAAATTTAATTTTAATTCAATTTTCACATATCACTAACACTATTATCTACGTAGCATTCTTTTCCATGAAATCATGTGAAAAATGATGATGTGATATTTTATTAAAGTAAAAACAAATGATTAAATTTATAATATTGCCACCTAAGTAAAAAAATTATTTTGTTTTTAATTTAATAAAAAGATATGTAATCTTTTTCTACATGATTTAATAGAAAATAGCATCACAAAGATAACAATGTTAATGATATGTGAAATTTGAATCAAAATTAAAGTTTGATGTATATAATTGTAAAAAATTAAACTTTATGTACAAGATTGTACATTGGATCAAAGTTCATGTATGGTTTTGGTATTTATCCCAATTTATTAAGGTTAAAATATGACATAGGTCATTGTACTCTTCAAAAATTAGGAATTTAGTCCCTTTACTTTTTAGATTTCAAAATTCAAGTCCGATTGTTAACAGTGTTTTTTTTTGTTAATTTGGTTGCTGTGACATTTTGAAATAAAACTAATACTCACTTGTAGCAATGTAACTAAAAAAATTACATTATAATGAACCTGAGTTTAACAAAATAATTTTAACAGTGTTAATAGTTGGATCTAAATTTTGAAATCTGAAAAGTAAAAGGACTAAATTTCTAAAAATAAAAGTATAAGGACTAAAGTCCCAATTTGTAAATAGTACAAGGACTTATTACATATTTTAAACTTTTATTAATTACCAATTTACCATAAGATTAGATAATCTTCTTTTGTAGATATTTGTTTGTACTCAATAAATTAAATGGTTAAAGTATTAAAAGAATTTATGAATTATTTTATTTTTTAATATTGTTATATCTATCCCTCACAAGTGAGCGAATGAGCACACCTTGCTTTCCTATAATCTTGTTGGTCAACACATTTGATTAAGTGGTTGCAATTGTGGAGTATACACAAATCCCCTCCGAAGTAGTAGCAATAGTAGGGGCGTATGGGGGAAAACCCTTTGAAAACATTCATTGTGTTAGTTTTCTGTAATTTTTACCTTGGCGGCAACGACATCTTACTAGGCTCATTTAATGAAGAATGGCTCTTGCTCCAACATGTAGCACTCAACGAGACAAGAGCCACTCCTTACGTGGCGAGACAAGAGCCACTCCTTACGTGTAGCACTCAGCGAGACAAGAGCCACTCCTTACAGGCTAGGATGTAGATAGGTCATGGAGTTGGTTAGAGATAGATTATTACTAATGGTTTTTGATAAGTGTCAAAAGTAATATATTTTAGTCTTATTTTTAGTGCATTTTTGGATGATTATGTGACATTAATTGTGAATCATATACTCCTAATCCTTTACATTCATGTTTTAATGCTTTATAGGACACTTAGGAGCAATAGGAGTGAAAAATGGTGGAAATTAGAACATTGGAGCAATTTAGAAACTGAACAAATGCAGTAGAGTTTCACACGGTCGTGTTTCGAGGGCGTGTCGATTTCGAGACCATGTGTGCTAACAGATAGAAGTCATGATTTTTAAGTTTTTTGACACTTTAAGAAGGTATAAATAAGGAAACAAAAGAGAATAAGAAGATGTCAAGAGATAGGACAAAAATTACCCAACGAACACCATTGAAGTTGATTTCCAAGAGATAAGCAAATGTCAAGAGATAGCAAAAAAATTACCCAACGAACACCATTGAAGTTGATTTCCAAGGGAGTTATCATTGATTTCTTTTTTTTAGTGGTTATATTGTATTTTTGGTGTTTGTTTTTGCCATTATGAATTAATTCTTTTAATACCTACGGGAGATGAACCTTAAGATGGATTCTATTGTTTGATTTCTATTTTTATGCAATAAAATCTTAGTCTTTCAAAGCCCAATTAGGGATGTTAATACAAAACCCAAAACCATCCTCGCCCCACGACCCGTAAGACTAAAACCATCCCCGCCCTACCACCCACGTGGGTCCCCATGCCTACCCTAGAAACCACGATGAGTATAATTTTTTCCCCATCCCCACCCCACCACCTGGGAAACCTGTACCCATCCCAACCCAATTGGGTGTGAAGTGGGGTGGGATCCCGTGAAACCCGCCCCACTGATGTCCCTAAGCCCAACTTTTCAATTTCCTTCACAACCCGCTCATATAGCCTTTCCCTAGACCTAGGACTCAGGCTTGCATAATTATCATAACTCATAGTCGACCTCAAATAATGTACACGAGAAAAACTCGCACTGAAATCTTACTTATGATACCGATTACTCTGTGTGCCTTGTCTCATGTCCTCGCATCATCAACAATAAAAATGTAATGTTGCACATCAAAACCTTTGAAAAATATATTTGACTACATTCTACTACTATCAACCCTTTTGGTGACTTCAACTGGCCCCAAATAACTTGTACCATCTTCTTGAGCCCTTCAATACACTCATTTTTGTTCAAGGTAGAGAGCATATAGCACAAAAAATTTAGTTGGTTCTTCAATTTAACCTATCAGAGCTCTCCCCATCATCTCATCTTGATTGGGATAATTCAACTACGTAATAGTGTGTTCCCAAATAAGTTACCTATGAAACTAGTAAAAGAGTGTCATGTATCACATCACTCAATAATGGTCCCCTCTCACATTAGGTATACCAGCAGTAGTGCACATCTTGCCTTAAACCATGCTCCAATCAAATTAACATTTATTTTAAAAATTTCAAATATTTTCAAACTTTCAAGCCTTTAAAATGCCCTCCAAACTTTTCTAAGCCCAAATACCTAGACTCTTTAAAGAAGTGTACTTTGCAGCAACAAGTGCCTTGTAACAGTACAAGTCACCTCACTACATTCGAAGAAAGCCTCTCCACCTGAAATGATAGGTCAGTTAATAACCTCTCCATCGCTATGGGGTAACTGTTATACCTATACCTCATGATCCTACCTTGCTTTCTTATAACCTCACGGGATTACCTTATGAGCTGAGACAATTGCGCGTCCAATATCTCGAAAGCTTGAACCATTGGAGACATATGTGTGGATGTTTTCCATTCACACATCACATATATTTATTCCCTAGACATAACAACCTATACATTAAGACCTGCCTGTGACAACCTACAACAACAAGGCATTAGTATACTGATTAGCTTGTTGGGAGTTCAAAACCAATACGTAGGTGATGTGGTACGTTAGGAACTATCGGAGAGATTCACGTTAAAGGATTTCGGGCACCAAGAAAAGGGTGCAAGACACCTTCTTCTTTGACTAACCTTTCAAGTCTCTCATCTCCTCTTCTCTCCTAGCGTTCACATTCCGGTCATCCTAACCCACTTATCACTACACCAGAATAGGCTTTTAGCGGCACTTTTTGTGACGTTTGGAACAAAAGCGCCACAAAAAATCGAGCATTAGCGGCGATTTAGCCAAAGCGCCGCTAAAGGTAGAGCATCAGCGGCGATTTTCCGGAAGCGCCGCTAAAAATAGGAATTAGCGGCGTTTTATATAAAGCGCCACAAAAAACCTAAGAACAACGACGTCGTTTTTGCAATTTTTTAAACCTTTAGCGGCGTTTTTATCTAAGCACCGCTAATGCTCGGGTCTTTAGCGGCGTTTTTATCTGAACGCCGCTAATGCTCTAGCCTTTGGCGGCGTTTTTATATAAGCGCCGCTAATGCTCGGATCTTTAGCGGCATTTTTAACTGAGCGCCACTAATTCTCTTGTCTTCAGCGGCGTTTGTAGCTAAGCGCCGCTAATGTATTTACCTTTAGCGGCATTTTTGCCGAAGCGCCGCTAATAGTAACAAAAATCTTATAAGTTGAAATAATTAATATTTTGTTCTATTTATTATATAGTGGTACAATTTACATTTAAATTATAATTAACAAATAATATTGATTAATATAAAAAGTTTTTATTAAAGAGAAGTCGTATATATATAACAGCTAACTATTTATTACTAATTTTCAATTGCAGTTGATTTAAACTACTTTACGAGAGAAAATATATTAAATTATGAATAAAATAAAATAAAATAAAACTTAAATTGTTGTATTGTAAAGAATAAATTAAAAATAGAATTAACTTTTCATAAGAGAGTAATAAATTTTGGTAGTATTGTTCGACTAAATAAATCAAAGGAATTAATATAATACACCAATTTATACAAAATATATATATATTTTAACAATTAATTATTGACTATATTTTATGATTATATATATTAAAGATTTAGGGAATTTTTTTTATGGACGGTATTTTAAGGAGTACGGGGTATAGATTTAAGGTTTGGGATTTAAGGTTAATTTAGGGGTTATAAGTTTAGGGGTTTGAGATTTAGGGTTTCAACGGTCATGTTAGGGTTTAATTTAGATTTGTTTTTGATTATTTTTTATGGTAAATATATACGTTCTTATATATTTGTAAAATAGATCCAGAATAAATTTAATATATTGAATATTATAATAGGTAGATCATGATCACTTTATGCATGTCGATTGATAATTTATAATTTGAGACTTTTTAAATGATACAATTAATTATCTTGTATATTTAAAAACATTTAACCCAAATATTTAACGGCCATTTGATATTTTTGATATATATGGATATATATAGTTATTAATTATTTAATTTGTATATATAGGACCAAAATAATCTTGGTATAAATAAATAAACAAATAAATAAGTAGGTAATTATGTATTTGTTAAATAAATAGGTAATTAATTATTTAAATGTAAGACACAAAAAAAGAGAAATTTAGCGGCGTTTCTATATAAAAACGCCGCAAAAGGTAGCCTTTACCGGCGTTTTAGTCAAAAACGCCAGAAATATTGCAATTTACGACGTCGTTACGTGTTAGGGAATCAGTTTCTATTGTGGCGTTTTATAGGTAAGCGCCGCTAATATTCTTGAAACTCTATCAGAATGGCGTCGTTTCAGTTGAATGATGTACTCTATTACTGGCGTTTTTCGGGAAAACGCCGCAAATATGTCTACAATTTTGTGAAAATGTCACCGTTTGTTTGTGTAATTGAAAATTTAATGTTTAGGGGTTAGGGGGATTTAGGGGTTAAGGGTTATGTTTTAGGGGTTAGGGGATTTAGGGGTAAAGGGTTAAGGGGTTATGGATTTGGGGTTTAGGGTTTCAACGGTTATGTTAGAGTTTAAGTTTAGATTAATTAGTTTTATTAATTTTTATATTAAATATGTTCTTATATATTTCTAAAATATATAATAATAAATTTAATATATTGAAATTATGAGTATATAGTTTAAATTTATTTATTTATCAATAAAATTAAATATTATAAATTTCAAACTTTATACAAAAAATAAATATTATAAAGATAATATTACAAAAAGTTTTTACTATTAATTATTGTTTAATCAATTATAACTATTTTATGATTATTAAAGATTTAGGGATTATTTTGGATGGCCGTGCTATTTTAAGGATTAGGGGGTATGGATTTAAGGTTTGGGGTATAAGGATTAGGGGTTTAGGGGTTGCGAGTTATGGGCTAAGGGTTAGTGGTTTAAAATTTAGGGTTTAGGGTTTCAAGGGTCGGATAAGGGTTTTAGGTTAGTTTAGATTAATTTCTTTAAATAATATTTTAAAAAATCAATTTAAAGTACCAATTGATATATTTAAATATTATTTTAAATAGAATTAAGTTTAATAAGTTAAAAAATAGTTTGATATATTTTATATTGATGGATATATTTAGGACCAAATACATAAGAAATGAAATAAAAAAACAAAAAATGACAAAAAAGTCTAAAATTTACAAAACGGCGCCATTTTCGAATAGTTAAACTTTTAGTGGCGTTTTAGGGGTTAAACGCCGCAACTGTGGGAAGCAGTAGTGGCGTTTGTTCAAGACATGCCGCAAAAGTTGCTTTAAAATTTGAGTAAACGACGCCGTCTGTCTACACGATTTTTAACTTATAAAAAGTTTAGAATTAATTACTTGAAACGTCACCTTTGGCTTGTTGTACGTTAAGTAGTAGTGGAGTTTTGGTGATAGCGCCGGAAATTTTGGAATCAATAGCGGCGTGTTTTCAGTAAACACCGCAAAAGGGTATTAAAACAATGTTTAAACGGCGCCGTTTCTGTATTCGAATTTTAACCTAGCACTTTCTCTATATTAATTCAACGGCGCCGTTTCTGTTAATTTCTAGTGGCGTTTTCGCGGGAAACGCCGCAAAAGTGACTTAAAATATTAGCTAAACGACGGTGTTTAGCTTAAGCAAATTATTTTTTAGTGGCGTTTTTTTATAGAAAATGCCAGAAATATGCATTAAAGCTTTATTAAAGGGCGCCATTTCAGATTATAACTTCAATTTTTAGTGGCGTTTTTTGGAAACGCCGCAAATATACAAGCAATAGTGGCGTTTTCCTAAGAAACGCCGGAATGGTGTCTTAAAATTTTGGCAAAACGACGCCGTTTCTGTTCATCGTGTTTTAACTTATCATTTTCTCTATAAGGCAGAACACAAACAGAAACAGAAGCAGAGAGGACAAAACGAAAGCGATAGAAACAAAAGAGAAAATACAAAGGAAAAAAGGGAGAGGAGAACTCATAAATCATCAGAAACGATGCAACAGTTGAGTCAATCTTGACAGGATACTATCAAAGTTGCGGAATTTGTGGTTAAAAGGTAAGCTTTTTTTCTTTTAAAACACTGTATCTTGATTTAGGGTTTGGATTCAGTGGAATTTGGGAATTTGGGGTTTAGAGTCCAAGTTCAATCACCAAGCTTTGGCCAATTTGTTTGGGAATTCGGGGAATTTGGGAATTTTTGCGTGTCTAGGGTTTGGGAAGAAGTACCGATCCTGTGCTTTCTTTCTAGTTTGTTATTCTCATTGTTGAAGAGTTAAAAATAACAGTTGTTCTTATGTTCAAGTTTTGTTCCCCAGAATTAACACTGCATTTGGCCAACTGTTAAAGAATGGAGAACTCAAAATTGTGGATTAGCCATTTGTTACTGCCTTATTGATCAGCTCGTATTTAGGTAAGTTTCCTGATATTATTTTAATCAAAATGTCCTTACTTTTATTCCTTCTGATTTCAGAGTTGAATTTATTTAGTTATTACTAAAAAGGGGTAAACAACTGAACTAAAATTGTTGCATCGTTTACTCTTCGACAATCTCTAATTTTAGTTGACTTCACTGTGAATTTCCTCAAATAAGCATCACAGTTTTGTGCAACGGCTTGGAAATTTTTGTGCATTTTAAAATGTCTGCGAGAAAAACTTATTGGGTGGGGCTGGACAAAGCCTAATTTATTCATATATTGTTGAGGCTTTGGAGTAATTTAGTATAAAACTGCATCTACAGGTAAATGCTTTAGCTGCTCTTCCTTCTTTATATATTTTTAAATTTTTCTCCATGTTGCAGTAAAAATTGTTGAAAGTAATTTTCTTATAACGTAATCGATTTTCCAGCACTCTGTAGTTGGTAAACAATGTTAAACTATGTTACACGATTTTTACTGCTCTGTTCCTACATGTCTGTTCTGCTTTGTTCCTACACCGAGTTCCTACATGTCTGTTCTACTTTGTTCAATGAGTTTGTTAGTTCTCTGTTGTTTGTTTCTTACACACGAGATTTGGATATTGTATATACATTGTAAAAATGGGCTGCCCGATTTAACAGAATATTAAATACATGACTTACTAAAATTAGCTTTTACTATTTTATTTAATTATAAATATATTATTAATTTATTTAACGTAAGGCAGAAAAATAAATATATTTTCAATTATCTAATAAATATATTTTTATCTTTCACCAAGTTTCCACATTACGCAAAACATCTTTCAGAGGTTCTGTTTTTCGTTTGTTAAATATCTTTAGAAAAATGGTTAGCTAGGGCCTAGAAAACAACATTAAAGTTATTAAAACTAATATGTTTTTCAATTTATGTCTCGGGTTGGGTTAATTAGTTTTAGACTAAATAATTAAAATTTCAAGCTTTTGTATTCTTTGTATATTTGATGTTCAATCTCCAAATTTTTATTTTTAATAATTTAGTCTCTTTATTTTTAGAATTTAAAATTAGAGTTCATTTGTTAACACTATTAATATTTTTCTATTAAATTTGTTGTTGTGACATTATAAGAGTTTAACACATTTTAATGGACCTGAATTTAACAAAGAACTTTAATGATTAAAAAATTTTAAAATTCTCATAACCATTTTAATTAAAATAAGATATTTCATTTAACTAATAGCATTATAAATATTGAGATACCAAATTATGTTAAAAATTAAAATATAAATATAAAATCTCAAATTTAAGAATAGTATAAGGACCAAAATTACAATTTGGCTAATTTTATATATCAAGACATTATAAAACTAAAAGAACTATAGTAAGAATAAGAGAGAAGAGGAGACACAAAAGTGAAAGGATAATTCTACTTTTTCTTAGCTTCAATAAGCTTGTACATATCATTTAATTAATTAATATACATAGATTACATAACTTACATTAATATTATACATAAATTACATAATGAATTAATATTATACATAACTTACATTAATATTATACATAAATTACATAACTTAATTAATTAATTAGTATTATACATAAATTACATAACTTAATTAATTAATATTATACATAACTTACATTAATATTATACATAAATTACATAACTTAATGAATTAATATTATACATAACTTACATTAATATTATACATAAATTACATAACTTAATTAATTTAATCAGTATTATACATAAATTACATAACTTAGTTAATTAATATTATACATAACTTACATAACTTAATTAATTAATATTATACATAACTTACATTAATATTATACATAAATTACATAACTTAATTAATTAATTAATATTATACATAAATTACATAACTTAATGAATTAATATTATACATAAATTACATAACTTAATTAATTAATTAGTATTATACATAAATTACATAACTTAATTAATTAATATTATACATAACTTACATTAATATTATACATAAATTACATAACTTAATTAATTAATTAATATTATACATAACTTACATAACTTACAACTTACATAACTTACATTTTTTTAATTATTCATAAATTACATAACTTACATTAATATTATACATAAACTACATAACTTAATTAATATACATAAATTACATAACTTACATTAATATTATACATAAATTACATAACTTAGTTAATTAATATTATACATAACTTACATAACTTACAACTTACATAACTTACATTTTTTTTAATTATTCATAAATTACATAACTTACATTAATATTATACATAAATTACATAACTTAGTTAATTAATATTATACATAACTTACAACTTACATAACTTACATTTTTTTAATTATTCATAAATTACATAACTTACATTAATATTATACATAAATTACATAACTTACATTAATATTATACATAAATTACATAACTTAGTTAATTAATATTATACATAACTTACAACTTACATAACTTACATTTTTTTAATTATTCGTAAATTACATAACTTACTTAATTTTCATAATAAATAACTTACATAACTTACATAATACATAACGTATATGACTTACATAACTTACATAGCATAATTTTCATAATACACAACTTACATAATTTTCATAATAAATAACTTACATAATACATAACTTACATAGCTTAATTATACTTATTCCTAAATCCTAAACCGTGCAATTTATTGTCAAGATTAGGCTTCAAGAAACTAACAATGGACCGGTCTTGGATGAATTTGTCAAGGGTAAGCGACGGTTGTCGAAATGGAGTACAAACTTTTCTAAATTTTGCATTTCAATATGCAAGCCAAGAGAACATGATTCTTTACCCGTGTAAGAAGTGTGTCAACATAAACTGGCATTATCGTGAAGTTGTATACGAGCATCTAATTGTTGATGGGTTTGTTCGTGGTTATAAACAATGGTTTTTTCATGGAGAATGCCCGCCTAGTACTTCCTCTTCAAGGATGGATGTATCTTATGATAGCACTGCTTACCATCAGTCTGTTAGAGGGGATGACATGGAAGGGATGTTGCGGGAAGCATTTAATATTCACAGTCATGGTTTACAGTCGTTCCCACCCGACTTTGTCCCATCTGATGATTGTAATCTCGGTGGAAATGCTTTTACCGAACCCAGAAGAAGTGTACATCATGAAGAGTCGAATGGAGAAGCGGCAAAGTTCTACGCGCTACTTAATGAAATGAACGAAGAACTATATGAGGGATTGAAATTTTCAAAAATGTCTTTCTGCATTCGTCTTTTCCAGTTAAAATGTTTGGGAGGGTGGACCGGGAACTCATTGACAATGCTGTTAGAGTTTTTGAGAGAAATGTTTCCGTTTGCAAAAATCCCTCAGTCATACAAAGATATGAAGAAAATGATAAAAGACTTAGGTCTTGGGTACAACAAAATCCATAGTTGCCCGAATGATTGTATGTTGTATTGGGGCGATCGGAGAAACCAACAGTGCTGTCATGTATGCGGTGAATCCCATTGGATAAATAGAAACACAGAAGATAGGAACGATGATGAAAATGATGCACAGCCAAGAAAGAAGCCGGTCAAGATTTTGCAGTATTTTTCGCTGATACCAAGGCTTCAAAGGCTTTTCATGTCGTCGAAGACAGCGGAGTCAATGACGTGGCACCATGAAGGACGAACCGATGATGGATTATTAAGGCATCCGGTCGATTCTTTAACTTGGAAATCATTTGACAATAAATTTCCAAGCTTTGCAAGCGATCCCAGGAGTGTGAGGCTTGGCCTAGCATCTGATGGATTTAATCCTTACAAGATCATGAGTACTGCATACAGTACTTGGCCAGTAGTGCTTGTTCCTTACAATCTGCCTCCGTGGATTTGCATGAAGCAATCTTCCCTTATCTTATCTATGATTATCCCTGGAGAGAAAGGGTCCGGGAATGATATCGACATTTATTTACAGCCACTTATTGAAGAGTTAAAACAATTATGGGCAGGTGTCGAGACATACGATGTGCTGAGAAAGGAGAACTTTAATTTACGTGCAGTTTTGATGTGGACCATTAATGACTTCCCCGCTTATGCCAATTTATCCGGTTGGAGTACCAAGGGTCGTTATGCGTGCCCTTGTTGTGCTGCACAAACATGTTCGCAATGGTTATACAATGGGAAGAAGTTCTCTTACATGGGGCATCGTGGGTGGTTACCGAAAAATCATAGATTTAGATTTCAGAGTTCGGCATTTGACGGTCTGAAGAGTTCAGAGAAGCTCCTTTGCAAACAAGTGGATCTGAAATCTTGTTAATGTTGGAAGATATGAATTTCAGTTATGGGAAGATGAATCAACCGCCAAACACTCAAAGAAATAGAAGATCAAATGATGAAGCTGATGATAACTCCGATGAAGAGGATGATCCTAATGAGGCGGACTTGTGGAAAAAAAGAAGTATTTTTTTGAGTTGCCTTATTGGGAGCACCACCTTTTACGACACAATCTTGATGTTATGCATATTGAGAAAAATGTCTGTGAGAATATTGTCTGTACAATTTTGAATGTAGACGGAAAATCAAAAGACAATCTTCAGAGTCGACTTGATTTAGTTCAGATGGGAATTCGACCTGATCTTCATCCGAATCCACTTTCGAATGGTAAATATCGGTTGTCGCCTTCTATTTTCTCAATGTCGAAGACAGAGAAAGAAGTGTTCTGCATGGTGTTCAAGGATATAAAGGTTCCAGATGCGTATGCATCAAATATATCTCGATGTGTTAGTGTTAAAGATCGAAGACTATATTTGCTAAAATCACATGACTATCACATCTTGATGCAAGATTTACTGCCAGTTGCTCTACGATATTGTATTTCGAAGAAGGTGACGTCTTGTATAATTGAACTATCCAATATAATGAAAGCCATTTATGGCAAAGTTTTGGATGTTCAAGAACTTTAGAAGGTACAGGATCGAGTCGCTTTAACTTTATGCAACATGGAGAAAATCTTCCCACCTTCCTTCTTCACTATTATGGTTCACTTGATAATCTATCTCCCGCATGAAGCAATTCTTGGTGGACCCGTTTTCTATCGATGGATGTATCCCATAGAAAGGTGTTAATTACAATTTTTAAAATTTTCCTTCATTCACCTATATGCCTTTAGTTACAACTTTTGATAATGTTGTATATCGTGTTTAGGTTCCTATCCAAGTTAAAGTATTATTGCCGCAACAAGCGTTATCCAGAAGGATCGATTGCTGAAGGCTACTTGGCAGAGGAATGTATGACCTTCTGTTCAAGATATTTGGAAGATGTTGAAATAAGGTTGAACAGACCAAATAGAAATGCTGGACTCACGGATCATAACTTTGCCGATAATTATTTGTTCCAAAGTTTTGGAGAACCAATCGGTAAAGTTAAAATTGCAGAATTAGATGATTTATCATGGGTACAGGCACATCGATATGTTCTGTTTCACCACGAATCAATGGAACCTTTACGCAAGTAAGTTCTAGAAATTTGATAAATATTCATCATTTAAAAAGTGTTTATAGTCTAACAAACTGAACATATTTTTAACATAGTGAGTACAAACAAATATTGAGATCTCGTTCGCGCTCCCGAAGAACATAACATCGAGATATCAATAAGTTGTTTACAGAATCTTTTCATGAATGGTTAAGCCAAACGGTATGTAATTGGAGCTTTCACCGACAAATAATAATATTTACTCAAAACATTTTTAATTACTCAGTTTACTTTCCATTCAATAGGTTTGGAGTGGGAAGAATGTCACCGACGAAGTTAAATGGCTTTCCCAAGGTCCAAATCGGGTGGTTAAAAGATGTAGTGCGTTCCTCATAAACGGATTCAGATTTCATACAAAATATCGCGAGAGATTGAGGAGAACGCAAAATTGTAGAATAGTTGTTAATTCCTCAATTACAAGTTATGCTAGTGCTAGGGACAATAATCCTGTGGAGGGAAATGTGGAATATTTTGGACTTCTTACCGACATAATTGAGTTGGATTACTACGACAAATGGAAAGTTGTCTTATTTCGAGGTGATTGGGCCGATGTTAATACTGCACGTGGAATCAAGCAAGATCAATTTGGTTTCACAATGGTAAACTTCGCTCGATTGATTCACACAGGACAACAATTGATTGATAAACCGTATGTATTTTCTTCTCAAGTCAAACAAGTTTTTTACTCAAAAGATCCAACTGATGAGGGTTGGTACGTTGTACTCCGTAACATCCCCAGAGACTTGTTTGACATGGGCAGTGGAAGTAGAGATGACATTGATGACAGAACATAAACTTTGCCATTTCCAGAACAGAACTTAAACGAAAACATCCCTAGTACTAGTACACAATTTCAATGGGTCCGCCAGGATACGGATGAAGATATTTGCGAATTATAATGTAGTAAGCTTTTACGATTATCTAATTATATTTACGAATGATGATATTTCAACTATTTTATATGTGATATTATTGTTATAATCGTATACTATGTTTTCAACTAGTTTATTTGTATTGCAGATAAAATGCCTAGAAAAAAATGCGATCGCACTGCATTGTTCAAGGTACTCCAAACTCAGCAGAAACAAACAGCACTGAACAACAGACTGCTATTGGATCTTCGAATGTTCCGGTTACACCTGAGGAACCTATAGAAGTTCAAAGTAATTTAACATTTAATTTACATGTGTGTTGACTTCTTGTTTATTTTTTTTAAATTTCGTATATTACAATACTTTTATTTTTCAGATGAAACTGGTGGGACGCAGAGAGTTTGCGGACGTACGGTACTGAGCGATTTATATGAGCTAGATCTAGTCGAGCGTGTCCAAGTATCCAGTAATAGCTTTGGTCAGCCTGTTGGATCAGAAGCTCGCCTTTTAGTAGGATACATGGGCATTCTAGCACGGAATGCAAATATGTTGCCAATTAACTTCGAGTCATGGCATAAAGTGCCCGAGAGTAACAAGAACCAAGCTCTCGATAACATTAAGGTAACAAAACGTGTATGTCATTTATAATACTTGGGTTTAAGTTTCATTTACATTTACTTTCTTAAGTTGTGTTTTTTGTAGGCGAGATTTGCTCTAGATGTCTCCGATGCTTATGTAAAGAAGGCATTGGGAAAAAGATGGAGAGACCATAAGAGCACTTTAAAGAAAGACTATTTTAAGACAAAAACAACACTCGACGAGAGATTACAAAATGTCCCGCTGGGAATACTGAGGTACCAGTGGGAAGAGGTCGTTAGATTTTGGACTTCGAAGAAAGGAGAGGTATGTGTAACTTATAAAATTTTGTAATTATTTTAGTGTATAGTATTTCCTAATTAACGTACTAATAATTTCATAATGTAGGATCGTGAACGAGTTGGAAAAAATAGTAGGCAGCAACAAAAATTCACTCACACAGCTGGGTCGAAAAGTTTTGCGTGTGTAGCTCATGCAGAGGTATTTTGAATTTTTTAATATTGGCAGATATTTATTACTTTCTATCAATTAATATTTTTACTATTGTATTGTAGGAACTGTCGTCCGGTCAAAAAGTTGGACGCCTTCAACTTTTTGACATTACACATAGGAAGAAAGATGGAAACCCTATGACTCCTGAAGCTGCAGAAATTATGGTACGTTTGCTTAATACAATTTCACTTGTTTTAATTATTTATAGTGTTTATTTTCTAATGATTTATTTCATTTATTGTAATGCAAATATTTTTAAGTTATGTTGCATTACAATAAATGAAATAAATCATTAGAAAATAAACACTATAAATATTTGCGTGTGTAGCTCATGCAGAGGTATTTTGAATTTTTTAATATTGGCAGATATTTATTACTTTCTATCAATTAATATTTTTACTATTGTATTGTAGGAACTGTCGTCCGGTCAAAAAGTTGGACGCCTTCAACTTTTTGACATTACACATAGGAAGAAAGATGGAAACCCTATGACTCCTGAAGCTGCAGAAATTATGGCACGTTTGCTTAATACAATTTCACTTGTTTTAATTATTTATAGTGTTTATTTTCTAATGATTTATTTCATTTATTGTAATGCAAATATTTTTAAGTTATGTTGCATTGGGTTTTTTAATATATATTGCGTTCCTAACTATGTGATTTATTTTTTAGGAAAAATTAAAGGATAAAAAGGCGGAGTACGAAGTGATTGCTTCCAGTGATAGTTCTGTTCATATTGACAACATTGATAACCGGATTATCACTGAAGTTTTGGGTCCTGAAAGGTATGGTCGGGTTCGATTTCAAGGATCTTTTGTTAACCCATCCCAATATTTTGGATCGAACTCGCAACAATATATGCCTTCGGGGAGTCGAGCTGAAGCTGAAGTTCAGAGGTTAAGAGACCAGACAACTGAGCAAATTACACAACTTAAAGCAGAGGCAACATCGAGAGAAGCTGAGGTTCAAAAAAGATATGAAGAACTCCAGCTACAACTTAAAGCAGATGCAGCAGCGAGAGAATCTGAGGTTCAACGAAAGTATGAAGAACTCCAGCAGCAGCTTAAAGCAGATGCGGCAGCAAGAGAAGCAGAGGCGGCAGCGAGAGAAGTACAGGCTACAACGAGGGAAGCAGAGGCTATAGCGAGAGAAGTAGAGGCTGCAGCGAGGGAAGCAGAGCAGCGTCAAAAGTTCGATGAACTCCAGCAGCAGCTTCAGAGTATGATGAAGATGTTTCAGCAGTCGCAACAGCCGCCGTCTTAGACTATCGTGTAAATATACTTCAATTTTGACTTTTAATTATCATTTTAACTTTTAACATTTTTGTAAGAATAATACGAATTTTATTTTATTTATTGATATTTATTATATTATTTGTTTAATATATAGATTTATTACTTTTGGCTGGTTTAGATATGATTTATTCTGATTTGTTTTTACAGGAGGGCTGAAAATATAAAAAAATTTATTTTACAAATCTGCCAAATTTAGTGGCGTTTTTGGTAAAAGCGCCGCTAAATATAAGGGTCTTTAGCGGCGTTTGTGGGGAAAGCGCCGCTAGAGATCAGGGTCTTTTGCGGCGTTTGTGGGAAAAGCGTCGCTATAGACCAACACCTTTAGCGGTGTTTATTTCTAAAAACGCCGCTAAAGTTAGCGGCGCAGTCATTAGCGGCGTCTGTTGCGGCGCTTTTCAAAGCATCGCTAAAGGCCTAAAAAAGCACCGCTAAAAGCCTGTTTTGGTGTAGTGTATCAAAGTACCTTTATGTATATTAACTATTTAAAAGTTATTTAAAAATTTAGATTAATTTATATTTTATGTGTCATTTATTAACTTTAGAGGCAACAATGAACCTTAAACATGGACAGTAAAACGAACATCGAAAGTGCCAAAAAATTATATTAAATTATTTAAATATTATTTATCATTATATTTACATTTTTATAACATTTTATGTATTAATAATTTTACAAATAATTTATATTAATTATTTAAAATGTATTTAACATTTATATCTCATATCTCATTGTATTAAATTATCTAAACTATCATTTACATTAACTAATTTTTTACCTTCCAACATCAGGTGTAAAATCACTACAAATTTTTATAACAATGTGACAAATCATATTTTTTTAACATCCCTTTTCCTCTACATTTTTCAAAGAGACTTTTTAACCACAACTACAATGAAAAACCAAGTCAAATTTATAGGTTAGGGATTGACTTAAGTATAATTTAAAAGTTAAAGACAAGAGTTTATTGAGAAATTAAATTTTAAAACCTGGTATACGAATTATTTAGATAAACTTCAAAAAGAAAATTTATTATTGTAACTAAAATAAATTAATTTATACTTCTTGTGATATCGCAACCTCTATTTATTTATGCTCTACTTATTTCTTAAAAAAAAAGGATTTGCAATAATATGTAAATAAAATGATATATAATTCAAGGTATTTCATTTTTTTTTATTTTGTAATGATTGAACAACCAGTGATTGAATAAAAAACCAACTGTTTGGTTGGTCAACCATTCGCCTGGTTCTTACAATATTGTTATTTTGTATAGTGAGAATTAAATATATTATATTATAATGTAAATATTTAAAAAATATGATAAGTAGTTTATATTTTAAATTTTACTAAAAAAATATGTAGTGATAGTCGAAACCTGTATCTGTAGTATAATGGTGAATATTTAATGCACTGTTAGTCTATGAATTTTATGTACCATTAATGAATGTCAACACCTCACCTCTCGATATAAATTGTAAATACTAAACGATAATATGTTGTATCACAAGTTAACTGCGTCTTCAAGAAAATATGAATGTGTTGAAAATTTTAATTTTATTATTTTAAACAAAACTTAATTTTTTTTACCCATATGTATGTCAATTTGATATAATACATATAATAATAAATGCTAAAAAGGAGTGATTTCACTTTTTTAGCCATAATCATTGAATAAAGAAAAGAAGAAGCGATTCCATTGGCTTTGGAGAGCTTCTAATTAATATACACAACTAAAAACAAGGTGCCGTATATCGTAGAACCATGCGTATGTCACATGCGAAATTCGGCACATTAATAGTAGCTTTCATAAACCATTAGCTCTGGGAATATCCTAGAACCGCGCATTACGCATATATAATGCATGCTTGCATGCATATAGTATATTTGTCTGCCACATGCAAAGTTCGACACATTAATATCGGTTTATGATCATCTACCCCATCCAATAATTGTTCAATTACTTGTCCCTCAATTCATGCATGGAAAACTTATATTATCTATGATAACGACGTAGATTATATTCATAATCCTAATTAATTAAAATGTAAACATGATACACGCGATTAAGACATATACGGTTATTTAATGAAAACTATACTATCTATTGCCAAATTTATTGTTGATCTGTAATGCCACAATATTTTCTTATATGCATTTATAAATTATTTGGATCTTTTAAAAAAATGTTTTCTAGATTAAGTTTGTTACATGATAAATTTAAAGTGATTATAAAATAAGAATAAAAAAATTGTTGACACACGGATGGGTTGGCGACGTAGATGATCGGTTCATCCTGTTTAGGACAAGGCAAAAAGTTGATAAGATGGGTGGTCAGAGTGGTTGTAGAAGAGAGGAAAGGGAGTTTAGGTTTGGCAGGAAGAAGATTGTAGGTTGCCTAGCCTTTTCTTTAAGCTCTCAACCTTATATACGTTGATTGTCCCTTTTCCAAAGGCTCCACATGTCGAGTCAATATTGGTGGTGGTAGCCTAACACTATAGGTCTAGGTAGAGTGGCACTATGATGTGCCCCCGGTCATCTCAGATGAGACTTAGTGGTTGGGACTTGATATGACAGTTTAATAAGTAGGATCGTCTATCAGGCAAGTTGCTAACTAAGTGGGCTTCCACGAGGAGTCTCAAGCGGCGAGTCTTACATGTCTATTCAAGGCGTGACTACTTAGGGGGTTTTAGTGAGGTGTACCAATTGCCCTTCAGTCGAGGGAGAGGTTTTATAGTGGCCTGGTATAAGACTAGTTTGTGTTTGTAGGTGTGAAAGGGGAGCTGTTTTGAGGGTAAGAGCATGTGTGTTTTCAAAGGATGTCATATGCTTTCGGGGAGTAGAGTATGTGTCTGTGAGGAGATGAGTAAACGTGTTTTCGAGGAATAGAGCACATGGAGTCATGTAAATATGTTTATGAAGAGTGGAGCAAATGACTACTAGGAGTCATGTACATGTGCTACCAAGGAATTGAGCACGTTATTGGGATGAATCACGTAAACGTGCTTTTGAGGAGTGGAGAATGTGTTTGTGAAGATTCATGTAAATATGCTTTCAAGAGTGAAGTACATGTCAGTGAAAAGTCTTGTAAACGTCTTTTCGAGGAGCGATGCACGTGTTTGCGAGTCATGTAAACATGCTTTCGAGGAATGGAGCATGTGCTTGAAAAGAGTTGCGTAAACGTGCTTTTAAGGAGTGGAGCGTGTGTTTGTCAAAAGTGATGTAAACTTGTTTTTGAGGAATGGAAAACGTGCTTTTGAGGAGTGGAGCACGTGCTTGTAAAGAGCCATATAAATACTTAGAAAATTTTTATATTTGTTTAGGAGCAGAGGAGTTAACAACAACGTTATATCATAAAACATTGCGCATGATTATTATACACATTTATGGTAATGTGTTACAACTCATTTTCGGGAAATGGCGCTAATAATGGTCTGCAATTAGACCCCTAAGGTTGCCAGTTGTTGTGTGCTAATTGGTGGATGAAGTGTTTTGCTTGGTGGCTTATTGAGGATTTTTTTTAACGAGGAGTTCATAAAATTGGGGATTTTTTTCCTCACTCCTCAGTCCTCACCTAGGTTCAAAAATTTTGAAAATTTCTAATTTCTCCCATTCTTGTTTTTATTGCGTAGCTTTCATTTCCTTGTCTCGTTATTTCATCATTTTCTACTTTTTTTTATTTTGTCTTATTTGTTTCACTTTTTAAGTTTAAAAGGCTTATGGTCGACAACGAAGCAATTCTTAGGGTAAGTTCTAGGCACTTTTCTCTTTTATTCTTCGAGTTTTCTTTGGGGTTGTGGATGGCTAAAGGAAATTGTGGGGGTAAGGTTGGAACTACTTTCGGGGTTGATGGTGGTCAAAGGCAGAAAGTGAAAAGAGTGGAGATGGATATGGTTGTTGGTGCTTTTTATGAGTGCACTACGAACAATAGTGTAATGCGGAGGTTATTACTATGCCATAAATTACAACTTAGCAACTAGGAGTTTGATTTTCATATCCTCCACAACGAGCATGCCTTGAGTGGGGTGAGTGGGCCAAAGCATGGTGCTGGTAAGCCTAGATTTTATTTGTCATTGTACGTTATATAGGCAAGATTTCATTTGCAACCACATGAGTTCCCTCTTTGAGGTGATGAATTTCTATGGGGTGGCCCTAACATAGCTTGCAAGTGCTTGTTAGAGGATATTGGTTGGTTTTTTATTTTGTGCCACTAATGAGACAAGGTTCCTCTACTGTGTGCCTTTCAAAATTGATAATCCATGACACCACTGAACTAGAGACTATATCCTGGACTATTGTACTTTACAAAATGTAAGGGGAAAATATGGAGCAATTATTGTATGAGTCACGTATACATTGTCTGTCATCTACTTAGAATTTAGGTATGCCACACTATGAACGTCACAAGTGAATAAATCCATAAACAGATTTAAGATTTATTCTGTTTAGGTCCTATTCGATGTACTGTCAATCCAGTCAATCGTGTCTATATCTCTATCCTCTAGGAGTTATCTGCTCCGATGCTCAATGTCGAAACCATTTTTTGATAAAAGTGGATCGACTTGGATTTTGAAAAAAAAACGAAAACGGGAGTCGCCACCAATCTTTTTTTTTGAGGTGTGATCGGGTCACCTTGAAAAATAGTTGTTCTTATAAACAATTTGATTTGTTAAAATAATAATTTTTGTCCACGAAATTTAGAAAGATGGGTTCGGGAGTCGGTTACATATGAGGAAGGATTAGCACCCTCGTAATGCCCAAAAAATTGGTACCTAGTTGATTTATTAACGTCTTAATTTCAAAATTTTGTAAAGATTCAAAATACGATCCTTTTATTTAACAGGAAACTTGTATAAATCAAGTTGCATGTTAATACCCTCTTATTTCGGGAGATAGAATGTCACACCCAATGAGTTAGGATGTGATGTTTCACATCCTCGAAAACGAGCTTGTCTTTTGATTTTTAAAACTTATGCAGTGAAGTTTAAAAAGGATATTCAATTGTTTAAGTCAGATGAAAATCGAAGCCCAGTAAGTTAGAGCACAATTTCTCAAAATTCCAAATATAGAATATTTCCTTTATTTTTAAAAAAATCCTCATTTCGAGAGAACAACATGTCATATCCAATGAGTTAGGACACAACATATCGAATTCCCGAGAAGGAGCTTTTTATATGTTTTGATTTAAAAAGGATACTCAATTACTTAGATTTAACGAGGAAAATTGAAACCCAATAAGTTAGGGCACAATCTTCTCGAAGACCCCAAATACCGAGTATTGCGTTATCTTGAAAGTTTTTGAATAAAATGATTTCAAAACTTAAATGATGTTAAACGTAACTTTTTAAGCGAATAAAACGCGATGGAATGATAATGTATAACACGGAGAAATAACTTACTAACAAAAGGTTACATTAAATACAATAATAAATACGAATAAACGAATTATAATACACATAATGACAATAATTACACAACACGCCATTTTTAATACCAATATTAATAGTCAAAGAAAACAAAACAAAACAATATGTAAAACAATTTAAAGTGAATAATAGTTTAAAATAAATGATTTATAAGAACAATTCAAAACAAATAATAATAAAAATTCAAATAAACAAAATATAAAAAACTAAAAATAATTTAAAATATAAAAATATAAAAAATAACATATTAAATAGTTTTAAATATATATATATATAAATTTGAAAGATATATATAATAGTTTACGATAAATAATATATAAAAGAAATTTAAATAAATAATATGTAAAACAGCTTAAAATAAATAATATATATAAAAATTTAAAATAGAGAATGATAAAAGGGCATTTTTTAAATAAATAAATTAATTAAATGGACAGAGGACGAGATTAAAATCGAATTAAAATTTGGGGTATAAATTAAAAATTACAAAAAACAATAGAACAAAAATAATGATTAAAAATAAATGTGCGCAAAAGAGGGGGGACCAATTTGGAAATTATCCCATGCCTTATAAACACACCATTCTATAGAGGACCGAAATAAAATAAAAATAAAATTACACGGTCAAATTTTTAAAAAAATTTGAAAATAAGACTAAATTGAAGCGCGACTCAAAAGCGGAAGGATTATTCGCACAAATAGCCCCCTTTAAAAAACACGCAGATCTTGGGGGATATGGATCGGGTCTTCGGTTAGTCTCTGAAACGACGCCGTTTTGGGTGTCAGAAGCCAAGCCCAAAACGACGTCGTTTTGGGGTGTTTATATAAGTTAAAAAAACTAAAAAAAAAACATTTGCAACCTATCTTAAAAAAAAAACCTCTCTTCTCTCTCAACTCTCTCTCAACCTCTTCACCTCTGACCTAGCTCCGGTCGTCGGACCACCATGCCAGCTGTCGGTCGTCGGCGACGGCACCGCCGTTCGCGGTGGCTGAAAAATCAAAAAAGCCCATTTTTTTAGGCTTTTCGACTCCCAGACCTTGAATAAAGTCGATTTTCATCGAAATCGACGAACCTCTCGCAAAGGGTACGTTCTTTTATCTTTTTATTTTATATTTTCTTCTTTTAAAACAAAATGAGCCTGAAAAAAGAAAAAAAGAAAAAAAAACCAAAAAGAAATCAGAATAAAAAACTACCTTTGAATTTGCTTTAAAATTTTTTGTATTCAATCTCTATTTTTTTTAATTCGTATTCCCTGTAAAAAAAATTACATTTGGTTCTTGGTTGCTTTTTATAGCCGAAAGAAAAAGAAAAAAAATTACAACTTTCTTTTTTTCTTTTTTATTGCTGTCATATTGGTATTTGTTTACAGGTATGGAGGTCGACGTGGCGGTACCGAGGCACGTGGCGGCACACGTGGGAAGGGTGTGGCGACGGCGACTTCTGAAAGGGGGCTAGGGTTTCTACTTTTTGTTTTTAGTTAGGCTAGGGTTTTTTATTTTTTTGAGTTTGTTGTAATTGGGCCTGGATTTTAGGCCTGGACATTTAGGCTAATTTATTATTTATTATTTATTGGTTTCGTATAACGGGCCGGGCAAATTGGGCCTGTTACAGCTACCCCTCTTTGCTCGTTGTCGTGTAACGAGAATGAAGTAAAGACTTTAAAAGAGTCGATTTTGCCTGGCCTCTTGGTGCTCGTCTTCTTCAAGGAGCCTCTTGCTAACCCACTGCAGCTCCGAGGAGATAAGACTCGCTATCTTTAATCTACTCCACTGCAACTTCAGGGAATAAGACTTAACTTCAACCTGCTCCACTGCACTTCAGGAGGATAAGGTTTGTGGCTTGAATTTGCTCCACTGCAACTTTAGGGAGATAGGGTTTGTTATGATCTACTCTGCTGCAACTTCAGAGAGATAAGATTTGTAATTTATAGCTTCAATCTGTTCCACTGCAACTTCAGGGAAATGAGATTTGATATCTTCAGTCTACTCCACTGCAACTTCAAGGAGACAAGACTTGCAGTTTTAATTTGCCCCACTGCAACTTTAGGGGGATAAGATTTGTATCTTCAACCTGCTCCACTGCAACTTCAGGGAGATAAGGTTTGATATCTTCAGTCTGCTCAACTGCAACTTCAATGAGATAATACTTGTAATGGTAGATTTAATTCGACCTACTGCAACTTCAAAGTTATAGGATTCATCGTTTTAATCTGCTCCACTACAACTTTAGGGAGATAAGATCCGCCATGATTTGCTCTACTGCAACTTCAGAGAGATAAGATCTGTGATTTATAGCTTTAATCTGTTCCACTACAACTTCAGGGAAATAAGATTCGCTATCTTCAGTCTGCTCCACTGCAACTTCAGGGAGATAAGACTTGTAACTTCAATCCGCTCCACTGCAACTTCAGGGAGATAGGATTGTTGGCTTGAATCTGCTCCACTGCAACTTCAGGGAGATAAGATTTGCCATCTTCAGTCTGCCCCACTGCAACTTCAGAGGGATAAGACTTGTTTTCTTCAGTCTGCTCCACCGCAACTTCAAGGAGATAAAACTTGTAACTTTAATCCGCTCCATTGCAACTTCAGGGAGATAGGATTATTGGCTTTAATCTGCTCCATTGCAACTTCAGGGAGATAAGATTCACCATATTCTTCAATCCATTCCACTACAACTTCAGTGGTATAGGATTTGTGGTTTCACCAATCTGCTCTCTAGGGAACATGACCTGTAGAATCCATTTCATGGGCCTATTTATGCCTAGTGATTAGGATGTTATGATCAGAATGAATCAAAATATCCTAACTAGATGTGTATGCATGAATGCAAAATGTCATGAAAATGATCCCTTAATGTTTGAGTTATTATCACTTGTTGTTCATTAAGGCTCTATCACCGGCACATCAGAACGTCATCTTGTTTGGCGGGTATTTCCACAGAAACATTCATATTTTACTTAATCAGATTTCCCCCACTGTAATCTTCAAGGTTCAATCCACTGTAATCTTCAAAGTGTAATCCACTGTACTTTTAGGATATAAAATTTGAACCATTTTCCTCCCACTGTAATTTAGGAGTATAGGATACATGATCTGAATCTCTTTGGTCTCTTACACCATTCCCAGGGTGTCATACCAAATTATTATGCACAATTGCATAACTTTCTTTTCCAAGAAAACTTCTTCTTATCGCTCGGTGACCATTGCTTGTTGTTCATTGAAGCTTTGTCACCAGCACGACATTTTGACATTTTGTTCAATCAATACTTTTGACAACAAAATTTAAAGAGATAGTCTTAATTTAGACTTTTCCTTCTCAGATATTTCAACCTTTAAACTTGGTGAATTCTAAACAATAGTCATGTTTCAGGTTCCTGTATTATTTAGAAATTTCTAGAGTAATATGCAAAACTTCCTTTATGAAAGTATTATTAGTCCATTGATCATTATTCCAATGCAACATGTTTACAAATGATCATAATAATGGATAAAAATATAATTGATTTTGGAGCATGACTCGAAATGAATAAATTATCAAGGATATAAAAATAAAAGAGGAATTGATTGAGAACACGTATCTTGAAAAAGAATGAAGTATTCCAAGAACAACAAATTCAATATAAATAGTATGAAGACTAGGTGCCCTAGATATCACAGCTTGAACTTCTTTGTACAAACTTCTAAGAACCATTTTGAGTTTGACATGTGTTTAGGAGATCTATAGTACTTTGTCGATGCCCCAGATGTCGTATACCCCTTTCCTATTAATTCAGGTATAGCAAGATCACTGCATGCCCCATTTTGATCATTATTTGAACCGCCCTTTTCGGGTTTTCAACTCAAATCCCCTTTGGTCTCAAGACGCCCTTTGCGGGTTTTCACCTTGGCTCTCTTTTTTCTTTGTCTTTTTCTTTTTTCTTTTTTCCTTTTTATTTTTTCATTTTTTTAGGACTCAAAGTGCCCTTTGCAGGTTTTCACCTTAGTCCCTTCTCCTTCTTCAAGTGAAGTATTTCTTCACTGAAAAAATTTTACAAGATTTGGCAGGTTGTTACCATTCATCTCACTCAAAATCAATGCTTCTCCAGAAAAGGCCTTCTTTACAACATAAGGTCCTTCTCAATATGGCATCCATTTCCCTCTAAAATATTTTTGTAGAGGAAATATCTTTTTCAACACCAGGTCTCTCTCGTGGAATTTTCTGGGACAAACCTTTTTGTTATAGTCTCACATCATTTGCCTTTGGTACATTTAACCGTGGTGAATAGCTTTTAACCTTTTCTTCTTCTATTAGGTTTAACTGATCAGATTGGATCCATTCGGCTTCATCTAACTTTAGCTCAGCCAATACCCGAAGAGAAGGGATTTCAAACTCAATGGGTAAAATTGCCTCTATCCCATAAATCAGAGAGAAAGGTGTTGCCCCGGTGGAGGCCCTAATAGGTGTTCGATAAGCAAAGAAGGCAATTGGAATTTCTCATGCCAGTCCTTGTAAGTTTCAGTCATTTTCCCCATAATTTTCTTGATATTTTTGTTGGCTGCCTCCACTGCACCATTCATTTTTGGGCGATACGGTGACGATTTACTGTATCTGATCTTAAATTGACTGCAGACTTTCGTTATTGTGCTGTTGTTCAAATTCAGTGCATTGTTAGATATGATTCTTTCAGGCATTCCATATCGACATATAATCTCATTTTTCAAAAACTTGCTAATTGCCAACTTGGTGACATTAGCGTATGAAGCAGCCTCTACCCGTTTGGTGAAGTAATTAATAATCTCAAAATAAAGTGATGCCCATTAGAAGCCTTCGATGATATTGGCTCGATGACATCTATGCCCCACTTTGTTCAAAATTTGAGCTGCCCTTTCGGATTTTCAACTTAAATCCCCTTTGGTCTCAAAGCGCCCTTTGCGGGTTTTCACTTTGGCCTCTCCTTTTTCTTTTTCTTTTTCTTTTTTCATTATTTTCATTTTCATTTTTTGAAATATTTTTTGATTGGATTTGAACTTATAGGATAAGACAAGTCCTTGTTATCCTTTTCGATCAGAATTAATGCTTTTCCAGATAAAGTCTTCCACACAAGATCCTTCACATCCACTTTCATTTTGTATGCAAAGGATCTTCTCTCCCAACTCTCTCTCAGCCTCTTCACCTCCGACCTAGCTCCAGTCGTCGGGCCACCATGGCGGCCGCCACCAGAAAACTGAAAAAGCCCATTTTTTGGGCATTTCGACTCCCAAACCTCGAATAACGTCAATTTACATCGAAATCAACGAACCTCTCGCAAAAGGTACGTTCTTTTATCTTTTTATTTTCTATTTTCTTCTTTTAAAACAAAATGAGCCCGAAAAAAGAAAAAAAGAAAAATACCAAAAAGAAATCGGAATAAAAAACTACTTTTGAATCTGCTTTAAAATTTTTTGTATCCAATCTCTATTTTTTTTATTCGTATTCCCTGTAAAAAAAATTTTACATTTGGTTCTTGGTGGCTTTTTATAACCGAAAGAAAAAGAAAAAAAATTACAACTTTCCTTTTTTCTTTTTTGTTGTTGTCATATTGGTATTTGTTTGTAGGTACGAAGGTCGACGTGGTGGTACGGAGGCACGTGGCGGCGCGCGTGGGAAGGGTGCGGCGACGGCGGCTACTAAAAGGGGGCTAGGGTTTCTGCTTTTTGCTTTTAGTTGGGCTAGGATTTTTTATTTTTTTAGGTTTGTTGTAATTGGGCCTGGATTTTAGGCCTAGACATTTGGGCTAATTTATTATTTATTTTTTGTTTGGTTTAGTATAACGGGCCGGGCAAATCGGGCTTGTTACACTCAAAACAAGGCATCTCCCTAATTGGCTTGATAGACAACATATTAGTCTTTTAATCGGTTTGCTCATTTTCAATTAGACTAATGACATGTTTATGTTCATCTACTAATATAAGTTATCTTTTTGTATTACAATCCAACCACGTAATACCACTTAGTATTAGTTAAACATTAGACAATCAGTGGACAACATTTGCTTCCATTTTGTTTTATATGCAAAAACCATGTGAGGACAATATACAAAGTATTAATGCAATTCATAATAATTTTATTAATCATCTATTCGAAAAAATTACAAGTGTACTTAGACAAAAATACTACACTCAGGGAACCAAATCCAATAGTTTTCACCCATTAGGTAGTGATATCGTGATACCCAAAATAGTTTTGAACTTACGATGCTTGTGGGTCTCGGTATCATGATTCCCAGGCTCTAGTATCACAATATCACTATAGTTGGACTCAATTTTCCTCACTTTAGCATTGTTAGAGTTATCACAACTTCCATGCTTCGATATCGCGATACCTCCCTTCAAAGTGATATTTTCTTCAAGTTCAGGCAATTATCGACTCCCTAAACCACTCAAGCACATTGTTAGGTTCCCCATGGCACATTTGGCAATTTGTGTCTCAAAAGAGCATAAAACTCACAAAAACAATTTATTAACAACAAAAACTAAAAATCGACAAAAGTAAATAAAAATACCTAAATTTCTTGAGAACAAACTCTTTAAGTGTAATAGAAAGCCTAATTTGATGTATCAAATTACGGCAGATAAGGTTTTAAGACAAAAACAACCACGTGTTAGGTTTACTATTGTTCGTCAACCAAATGTTAACAACTTGGACTGGCTTACTCCTCATTTCCCTTCCAAAAGTTGGTGGAACCATTGTTGGGACTCTAGTTGTCTCTACAAGTGAAGGTGTATCAACATCTTTTAGTACCTATACAAAAATATTACAGAATTAAATTTGTTACATGATAAACTCAAAAAGATTATAAAATAAGAATAACAAATTTGTTGATACACAAACGAGTTGGTAAGGGAGAAATAATGAGATGGGTGGCCAGAGTGATTGTAGAAGAGAGGAAAGGGAATTTAGGTTTGGCAAGAAGGATGAAGGTAGCGGATTACCTAATCCTTTCCTTAGGCTCTAGGCCTTATATACGTTAATTGTCCTTATCTCTAGTTTTGGTACATGTATTGAGTTTGGATTTGTGAGTCAAAACTAAGTGGCTTGATGCTATAGATCTAGGTAAAATGGCACTATAATGTGCCTTGGGTCTTCTTATATGGGTTGTGATGGTTGGGACTTGATATGGCCCACTTGTTAGGCAAATTGTTAGCTAAAGGAGCCTCCACGATAACTTCAAAAGTTATTCGCTCACATTCAAGATAAAATGAACTTTTTAAAAAAATTATAATTTTTTTAGATTTTTTAGAATTTTTTTTATTTTGTAATGATTCAACTAAGAAGGATTATACTAATTTAACCATCAGCCTAATTCTTACAAGAATAAATATTGAAAATGAAAGTTAATTATGATAAATCTTGGATGTGTAAGTTAATTAATTGGAAGAAAGCATATTGAAAGTGGAGTTAATAATTATTTACTGAATGCTTACATTGGAAATCATGCAATATTTATTAAATAACGAGAGTGAAATATTTGGATGAAAATATTATCATATCCATATAATTATACATATTCTAAATAAGTTTTCAACAACAAATTTTGGACCGCAAACAACTCCCTATATTAAATAAATTATAATGGTAATTACAAATCTTTTTAATCACACAATTATAAAAAAATTATAAATTAGTTATTTAATTATTTGATTTTTTTAAAACTAGTCATTAAATATTTAATGAAAAGTTAACTTGATAACTTTTAAAAATGGCATAATAATAACTTTAATCTTCGATATTTATATATTGTGCCAATTAAATCTTGAGTCTAAAAAAATTAAATTCTCAACATTTACACATTATGTAATTTGATCATTTTGCAAGTTTTTCTTTATACTATTTTCCGACATTATCCATCGTTTGATTCAATAAAAAAATAACAAAAAAAAAACAACCCAAATTTCGAAAAATAGCCTATTCAATTGCTTGAAAAGATTTTTTTTTTAAAATTACCTTTAATTTGCTTCATCAATGGCAACCAGCTCAAATTAATAAAAAAATGAATTAATTATCATTGATTGGAAGTAAAAAATGTATTTGAGATTGTCTAATTTAATATTAAAAAACAATAATTTTGCTTTTATTTCTAATTTACAAATTGTGTTTTAAATTATAATTTCATGTAAAAAATAAGATAACATTAGATAATATGTAAACATTGAAATTTAAAATTTAAAAAATTAAGCTAAATTGACACAAGGTGTAAATGTTGAGAGCTAAATTTATTATTATGTCAATTGAAGATGTTGTCATGCCATCTTCCTATTAACCATTTAACAAGTAGCGACTAAAAAAATCCAATAATTAAATGATAAAAAAATAATAATTAAATAATTACCAATATAAATTATATTATAAATGAACCACTAAATAAAAGAGAACCGAACTTTAATAGTTGCTTTAAAAACATATAAATATTTGTCCTCATAAAAAGGTTAGTATGGAAAAGGACCCAAAAAGAGTGAGTGAAAGTGAAAGGCAGCCTGTGGCTCAGGTGCTCAATTATTAACCCCACACTTGTTCTCTAATAATCTCGCTTAGTTTAAGGCAATGGAGCTTTTTGAATATACCAAGATATTCTTAGTGTTTGAAACCCAAGCCAATAATGTAAATCCATTAGTTTTTTGACATCTGGAATTAGACCCTATCATAATTTTAGAAATAGACCATCACTTATCACACCATGTTACACGTATCCTTTATTTTACAATCCTCAAAATTTGGGATTAATTAAAGTGTAATTATAGTTATTTAGTATTTATAAAAATGTAATTAATGAAGTTTGAATTAAGTAAAAAGTAAATAATAAATATTTTTATCTCTTGTTTATAAATACTTGTAATGAGGTTAATTATTCAAGTCCAAAGATTTATTTAAAACTCAGAGTAATGCAACCATGAGCATCTTTAGATATTTGTTAACCACATACTTAATTAGAAAGTTTGCTTAATGCTGATCTTAATTATAGTTAGCAGAGATGAAATTAGATGAAATCCGGATTGACAAATTATTGGGAGACACGACATACAATAACTAGAAATGTATGGGTATGCTTTAAACTTGGATGCATGCTTTTTCGACCACTTTAAAAAGGGCTATTATTTACATATTATTATAATTATAAAGCTAAATGGCTTGAGATAGTTGAGATGGACCAAACTAAAATTATAACCTAAAAGATGTCGGAATCAGAGGCGGCAGTTGAGATCTCAATTTTTAATTTACAATACTGAATCCAATGTTGTCTAAGAATCCTTAATGCTTAAGAAGCAAAGAAAATTGGGGATATGATTTAGCAAAAAAAACTTTATTATAATAAAATCTTTGATACGACACCAAACATGTAAGTATTTTGGTACATTTGCAATATAATTATAATTATTTTGGTATGACAAGTTCAATTAATAAATTTTAATGAAACAAACATCTAGTCTTTATTTCGGTACATTGACAAAAGATAAATTTTTTTTAAAAAAAAAAGAGCTTTATAGGTTTAATGGTAAAAAGGACGAAAATTGTACTAATTGTAAAAGTTGGAAGTCCCTTTGCTACACTCTCGCCTTGGAATGGCCCCCCGTCACAACAATTCATCACTGGGGAAATTTGGCAATTCGACTCTATGATTTCACTTGAGCGTCACATTTAGTAGGCTAACACAATCTAGTATATTGGGAAGACTTTTTAACCACACCACATTTCACACACACATATATATATATATAATTTAGTCTATTTAAATCGTCTTAAATTAACATCTATCATCCTATTATAACCATACATATAAATTCTCTTCTCCTATAAATACCCCACCAACATCAGGAGCAAAGGAACATAAATGGCCCTTATTCTGCAAAAGTTCCACCCACTCACTCTCTTAAAATTTCCTAGTTCAACGATTTTCCACACTTTTCATGGAATGAATTGCTTACACTCCCATAATCTAAATCTTCCTCGTTACTTGCGTCTTTATCGTAACAGTTATAATTAAGGAATAAGGACTAATGATTTTTTAACATTTTCTTTGTAAAAAAAAACATGTATTTCATGTTTAAAAATTGAAAACAATATTATGGAGCTTATCCTAATTGGCCGAATCTCTAAAAACTAACACGGGGGACAAAAAATAGCACTATACAATATTAGTGCTGCCAAAGGCTTAGTTCCACCAATAAAGATGTAAAACAATGTTGAACTACTTTAATGTTAGAATTTTTTAAAAGAAAATAAAGTTTTTGTCGAAAAAAATCTTGAATTCTTCTCTAAATTTTATTTGGTATATATAAAATTAACTTTAATGAAAGACATAAAATCTTTGATATAATTGACAAATGATTCTTAGAGTGCCATCCATTTGTTGTTGCCGACATGGCATACCCTATAGTTAAGGAGATTCTAATCTCACACACATTAAAATGATTGAATAAATAAATAATAAGAAATGATTATTGTTGATTATATTACTAAATTACCATTAAAATAATATTTTATTAATATATTAATTATTATGTGATGATAAAAAAAAAACTACAATTGAATCAACATTTGAGATGAATGATATACAGTTATTATATATATTATTAGTTATCATAACGAGTTTCTCAAATATTGTGATAAAATATTACTAATATATAATAACAATAAATATAATTATTTTTTATAATGTTTTTATACTAAATATAAAATAGTTTTAATTATATTTATTTTTATTAATCACATAATTAGACTTTGAATCTATGCTTATTATTTTAAATTGATTATCATTTAATTAGGATTACTAAGACAACTATAAATTCATTCAAATAGCATTTAGTCAGACTGTGGAAAAAAGCTAGCTAGCTTTTAGTGATTTTGTTTTCATTACCAAAATATAAAACAGGTTTGATAGATATTTAATGAGAGTTTTTTGATTGTAAAGTTGAATGAAGGAACAAAAGTTTAAAAGCAATTGATAGCATTATAAATGAATTAGTTGACAAACGAGAATGATAACTTGAAGAAGAAGAATACCAAGACTGTTTTTGTAATATTATTAATATTTTTTTAACAAGTTAATGTAATTTTATTTTGATTGTTTTTAGAAAATTATATTTTTAATTTTATTTTGCAAACTTTTAACCTTCACAGTTGTTTAAATTTGATTAAATAATAATATGTTGACGTTAAATTTAAAAAATAATAGTTTTCACCTATCAAATCATCAAAACAATTCTAGAAAACATCATCAACTTATTTATCACTCATTTATTTGATTTTAATTTCATAATATATTACTTTCAACTTTCTTTTCAGCAAATGTGATAAAATATTATTAATGTAATATTTAAGCTAAAAACTAAAAAAATTTAACAATAAAGATTGGAGAGTAGAAAATACATGTTATCTTTCCAACTTTATTCAAGTAGTTTTTTTTTTTTTTGAATGTTTTGAATATTTTACTTATTTGTTAATAAGGATTACTTACATTAATTATATAAATTTTATTCTTTATTCAATATTAGGGGTAGGGAAGACGGTAACACGGTTCGAGCTCATGTCAAACAGGTGTTCGATAAGAGTTTTAACTCCTACTCCATTCAAGATAAGACAAATTTAATATATATTTTAAAATTAAAAATAACTAAATGCGTATATTCACGTAAAAGAACATGATGAAAAAACTATTGTATATATATATATTGAAAGTGCTACAAGTACAATCAAAGTACAAATCAAGGTAGTCAATATCGTATCAATGGATGCACCATTTTTCAACTGGAATCGATACATACAAATGCCAATCTGTTTCCATGTACCGTTACAAATATATCAATATTTTTTAAAAATATTTAATATATATAATAATATTTACAAGTATCAAACAAATGATACTGAATAAATTTTAAATATAAAATAATTATCAATTATATAGAATGCTCGTTAATAAACTCCACAAATAAAAATTCATTATTCAATAAATTCAAAATTAATAATAAAAAAGAAACCAAAGGGTGAAGGGATTTTTTTATAAAAGAAGCCGAAGGATGAATAAGGAATTTTTTCTTTCATAATTGGTGAGTGGATTTTTTTTATTACATTTTAATTTTTATATTTTAATTGTGAATGTTTGTCTAAAAAAATAAAAATGTTTAACTTTACTTTCCTTAGTAATATTTTTCCATTCATTAATGCATTTCCTTAAGTCTTTAGCATAATAGTAAATAGTTAAAAGTTTTATATGTTTTAATACTATTCATACACCGATCGATGCAATTAAAATTTATTAAAACAAGTCGGTGCGATAGGTATGGATTGAATTTTCACCAGTGCAGAAAAGGGTGTTGCTTATTTTACTTTAGCAGTGGAATAGCGCGTACCGATTGGTACAACTGAAATCGATGTGAAACCGACCACCATGGTACAAATACGAACACATGTTCAAGGAACCACAAGTATCAAACACTTGCAACACGAATTGCCTGAGAAATCTATTACAGTACAATTGGAATAAGAATTGATATAATCCAAACTAAAGTTAACAAATTAGACTAAAACTCATAAATCACAATTGCACATGATGTGCCCACATATATAATTGCCTAGGATGAGTTTCAAACTTAGATTTTCAAGACTCAAGACTTCCACCTTTACCAATTGAACCAAGGTCTTATTCGCAAACTAATATATTTATAAATCATTGAGATATATGTCTTATTTAGAGGTGATCATGGGTCAGGTCTATGCATAATATTTAGACAACTTTTTCAAGCCTGGGCTCGCCTCGAAAAATGAGCTTACTTTTTTGCTTAAACTCGACCAACCCATATTTAATTTTTTTATAAATTTTTTTTAAATATAATACACTAAATGCACTAAAAAAGAGGCTAAAATAAAAGTTTTGTAACACGTTAAAAATACATTAAAAAGTATTTATATTAAAAAAATTACCACAAACATATTAAATGTTTTATTATATTAAAAAATACAAATAAACATAATAAATGTTTTATCGTATTAAGCATAAATTTTAAAATTTTATATTTTGGGTTGGGTAAGTTTTCTTTAGGTATTGGTCAATAAGTTTAGTTATTGGATTATTGATTTAACATAAATGCAAATACATGTAATTATTATTTAACATATACAATTAATATAGTATTATTTCATAACATAATATTCGAGCCAGGCTTGGGCCAAAAAATATTATCCAAGGTCCAACTCATATAGAAAACGGGCCTTAAGTTTTACCGAAATCCATTTTTAAAGCTTAATATTTTGTTCAAATCTTTCTATTTTTCAGGACAGCCTTCGAGTATAGAAAAAAAAAAGAACATATTGGTGCAGAAATATAGTAACAATTATCAAAAGAAGTGGGTCCAAAGTAAATGTAAAATGAAGTACTGCATTGAAGTAGCATATATATAAAGAAGCAGGTGGAACATATGAGAAATGTGGAATAAAATTGATTGTGTACTTTAAGTAACACGCAGGCAGATTTAGGGACATGGAAATCTTTTGCATCCATAAAGCAAGGGCTTTAGGCACATGCAAAATATGAATCATTGTGTTAATAAGTTGCTTTAATGAGGTAAATATGAAAAGTTTTATTTAGGATTGTAAAGTTTTTCATGTAAATTGAAATTTATCTCAAACTATTTGCATATTAACTTGATTTATGTGTTTATGCTGTTTTGGATTAGTCCTTTTCGAGAGTAACAAAATCATGTCAATGTGTGAGATGGGTACTTCATTTTCCATTTTTAAAGCTTTGAAAATAGTGAAGTGCTAGAGTACCAAAATTGGGAACAAAGCAGAACCGAAGGAAAGCCCAAATATCGTTCAACAGAGTTTTATGGTATTTGGGCTTAAAAGGAAGACAGACAGCAATGGAAATGTAAAAACAACTAAAAACCCCAGAATAGAGCTCAAGAACCCACGACCACAAGCTCTACCAACTGGACAAGACGGGCAATTTAAAATGCTCTACTTAATTTTAAAGACAACATTAAGTTAGCAATGAATAGAGCAAATATGATATCATCCACGTTTTGTTGAGAGTTATGTGGACACTAGAATTTTATGGATGAGAGAGTTTCATAAATCTTTTTTTTTTAATAAAATGTTTTGTATTTTAAATTATTGATGTGTTTGGAATTATAATAAATCAATTTCAATAATGTTAAAAATGATAATCAAAAGTCGCAATAAATATATCGAAACGTCATGAAAAGGTTAATTGAATCTAGATACATAATTGATAATTGATAATCGATAAAATATATTGCTTAATTAAAATATATTTAGGTATCACATGTCACATTTAACAGAAGAAAAAAACTAACAAACTGATCACTTTTAGCATAATCAACTACATGGTTTATATATAGTTAATAGTTGTTGAATGTTTAGCCACCACAACTAACAACCAACCAAAGCTAAAAAAAAAAAAAAAAACCAAATTCACCTCGAGCATAAGCCCTATATATTCAACAAACATATGTTACTTAATGTTTAGCTACCACAATTGGCATTCAACCAAAGCTGATAACGATAAAGATCATAAATAACACTCAATATTTTCAAATTTTGGGTTTTTTGGATTGTGATTTGGACTTGAATTCCTATTTTATTAACCCTCAACAATTGTTTCTTAATGTTTTTAGATAGAGAAATTAGTGTCCCGCCTCTTCATTCAAGTTGTCAAAACAATTAAAAATAATCAAGCTAAATATAAATTATACATAACCAATATTCTTAAACTTGAAATTAGATTTGGAACTTACATTCAATATCTACATTAAGGCCTTCTCATTTGCGTGGAGGTCCATTCTCCTCATTATTTATTTTCTCCTTTCGTTCAGTTTTGAGAGTATTGACACCATTTTTTTTGGAGAAAACGGGGTCGACTTGGATTTTGAAAAAAACAGGAGTCGCCAGCAATCATTTTTGATGAGGTGTGATCGTGTCACATTAGAAAATTGTTGTTTTTAATAAATGATTTGATTTTATCAAAACAACAATTTGGTCTACGAAATTTAGAAAACGGGTTCGGGAGTCGGTTACGTACGAGGAAGAATTAGCACCCTCGTTACACCCAAAATTGGTACCTAGTTGATTACTTAATGTCTTGGTGTCAAAAATTAAAAACTCGAAAAGAACTTAAAAATACGATCCCTCTTTATATTGTGTTATTTTAAAATTACTTGAATAAATCAAAAATGAAAAATGCTTCCTTATCTCGAAGTAACAAGATGTCACATCCAGTAAGTTAGGAACCAACATCTTGTATTTTGAGAGTAGGTTTGCCTTTTATTTTCATTTAAACCTCATTTATTTTAATTTTAAAAGGATATTCGGTTATTTAGGTTCAACGCAAGAAAAAATCGAAACCCAATAAGTTAGGGCATGACTTCTCGAATTTCCAAATACGGAATATTGCCTTTATTATTTTGAAATTTTAAAAGGATATTTGGCTATTTGGTCGAACGAAAAATCGAAACCCAGCACGTTAGGGCACGTTTTCTCGAATTTCCAAACGCAAAATATTGCCTTATTTCGAGATTTTTATTTTTGAAATCTTAAAAGGATACTTCGTGGTTTCAATTTAGTGAGAAAATTGAAACCCCGTAAGTTAGGGTACAATTCTTCGAATTCACGAAACACGGAATATTTGCCTTATTTTAAAATTTCCTTTTGAATGATAACGAGTAAGATTTTTGAAGTAGGCATTTATCTTATTTAAAAAAAATGATAAAGCAATCTAAGTTGGATAACTATGTTGGGATTTAATTTACAATATAATGACATAATATAATAATATAATAATAAACATGGAATAACGATACATGGATAAAATTATACAAATATATGACAATAATATGAAAAATGCGAGTAAACTAATTATGGTATACATAGTGACAATACACACTCAAGATATATTATTTGAAAACTAGGATTAATAATCAAGGATGAATGAATTAAATAACACATATAACAATTTCAAAAAAAAGTGGTATAGGGCAAATTAAAATAAATAAGATGTAGAGCAAACTTAAAATAATAATAAATGAGTCTTGAATAAAATGTAGAACAACCATATACGAAACAATTTTAAAATAACTAATAACATATATGTACATATGAAAGCGTAAAATAAGGAAAATCTTAAAATAGATAATAAATAAAGCACAAAAAATAGATAGTAGTTGAAAAAGTTACAAAATGATTTTAAAGAAAATCTTAAACAACAAAACAAACCGTTTTAAAATATATATATACATATATATATAAATTTTAATGTAAAACAATTTCAAATAAATAATAAATATAAAGGCTTAAAACAAATAATGATTGTAATACCCAATTTCTCTGCCGACCCGCAAAATATTTTAAAGCCCAAACCCAACAAATTAAACCTAGCCCAAAAAAATAAAAAAACAGAAAACCTAAAAGCCTCCCTAGACTTCAGCCACACGCCCAGCAGCAGTTCTCCTTGCGCTCCGCAGATCGCGCCTCCATCGCAGCACGTCGCTTCCCACGTTGCTGCAGTCGTCGCACACGCATACCTGTCATGAAAACCACGAGCCATGAACAGTAGAGATAACAAGAAATATAACAAAAAATTAGATTTTTGTTTTTATTTTTATTTTTTATTTTCTTCTCTAAGATTCGGTTATAAAAACCGATTTGAAACACTTTGTAACGGGGGGATTCAGTGTAAAAGGGAGGAAAATAGAGAGAAAAAATTGAAATACAAAGAAAATTGAAGGTTAATCACGTTTATTCTATTTTCATTTTTATTTATTCTTTTTTCTTTTCATTTGTTTTGTGAAATAGTAGTATAAAAGGGGAAAAGAGAGACTTACCCGATGGTCGCGTTCTATCCTCTGTCGCGATCAGAGGCTGGGACAGCGATTGGGCCGTGAGAAATCCTTGAACGACGGCTCCAAGGGTTAGAGAAACCCTAAAAGAAGCAGTTTCTGCTTTAAGGGAAAAACAAAACATTTCCCAAATTTTTTCCTTTTTTACTTAAACCTTAAAACAGGTAAAACGGCGTCGTTTAAGGGGGCCAGATCCGCGCGGTGACCCGACCCGGAGGGGAGGATCCGCACTTTCTGGCTAAAGGAAAATTTGCGCAATTGGTCCCTCCCTTTTGCTGCGCGCTCCAATCAGACCTGTTTACTTCTTTTTTTTAAAAATTGGGCCGTGTATTTTTTTTTCTTGCAATTTGGCCATCGCTGCGCAGCATTTTTGGGAGGCGGGAATAATTTCCCTTTTGGTCCTCATTATTGCTTGCGCATTCATGTTGGTCCTCCTTTTTACTTATTTCGAATTTACCCCATTTTTTGTTTTTAAGTTCAATTTAGTCCATTTTTTTAACTATTTTATTTTATTTTATTTTATTTACGCTATTGTCATAATTGTGTTCTTCCAATATTTCTTTTTTTTTATTGTTATTAATAATAATATTATTATTGTTGTAATTATTGTTATCACTTCTATATATACACACGCATTTTTTTTATATAGTATACGTATATATAATACATATATATTCATAAACTTTATAAACGCATGCATATATTTTACATACGTTTTATTTTTTTATATATTTTTTTGTGTTTCTTATCTTTTTAACTTTTATATATTTTATATTTTATAGATATATACATATACATTTCTTTTATGCTGTAAATATATATACATATACATATTTTTTTATATTTTCATTTTACTTTTGAAATTTTCATGGGTACATGTACATGTATTTTTTATAAAATATGCATACATATTTTTAGAGATATTTATAAGCTTTTGCTTTGCATGTATTTTTCACATATGTATACTTATATATATGTGTTAAATATATGCATACACATATTTTTAAATTTACTTGTATGTGCTTATATATATTTTGTAAATACGTATATATACATGACTTAAATTAAAGTATTTGTTTCGTGTTATACATTAACTTTTTAGCATGTCTTGTAGAAAATATATGTTTTGGATTGCGTCAAAGCAGTAAAATCATCATATTTTATAAATTTCCAAAATATTTGGCATTCATTATTCTCGAGAAAGATCGTGTCCTAACTTACTGGATTGCGATTATTTTTCGATGAATTTAGAAAGCCAAGTATTTGTTTTGCGATAAACTCACAAATTTCAAATAAAGCTTATTCTCGGGAATTCAAAATGTTGGGTCCTAACTTACTGGTCATGACATTTATTATCTCGAAATAAGAATTTCAAAAACAAAGGCAGTATTCGGTATTTTGAAGATTTAAAATATTGTGCCCTAACTTACTGGGTGTGATGTTTTATTTCTTTAAAATAAGAATATTTATTATTTGATTCGTTTGTGAGTTAAAAGTTCTCTTTTAAAATCTTTTCAAACTTTCGATAACAAGACATTGAATAATCAATTTGGTACCAATTTTGGGCGTTGTGAGGGTGCTAACCCTTCCTCGTGCGTAACTGACTCCCGAACCTATTTTCTCAAATTTCGCAGACCAAAATTATTTTTAAAGTGAGCCGATCACACCTCAATCAAGGATCGGTGGCGACTATATTTTTTTTTGTTTTTTAAAGTCGACAACTAAAATTTTGTCTTCAAAAAAGACGGTTTCAACAGCTTGGCGACTCCACTGGGGACATTTGAGAGTCGAGCCACGAATTGATTATGCTTTGTCTTTTTTGTCGAAAGTCAAAAGTTTTTTTAAAAAATCATGATTTCCTTTCGCGTTTATTGATTTCTATCGTGACTCATTTGCATGATTGAATCAAGTTGGTTGATCTGTATTTGCATTTTGCATTGTATGGTCAGTTTTACCCCTTTAAGTGGGAGTGAGAAACTAGTCCTTCGTGAGGTTTTCACCTCCGTGCAGGGTAGTGGACCGCTTCCGGGATACATCCGTACCTATGTCTTCGTGAGATTTTCATCTTCGTGCAGCCATAGGGAAATGTATTCCCCTGAACTGAACTCGATCCACATGAGCCTATAATGGGTGAGGATCGAGGAATCTATTGGTTCAGGTACCTTTGCTCTAGAAGCCAAAATTCATATAGTGAAACCTAGGAACTTACCTTAGGTAGAATTACACTGAACCCTGGTAGACACTTAACTAGGTGTTTTGATTGTTTCTACATGATACTGACTTTTTTGTGTTTCACTTTGACTGCATGGCATTTTGACTGTATGGCATTTCATTATAGAAAAGAGATGTTGATTCATGTTTGGTTGTTAATAGAGAACTTGCCATGGAAAACGGATTTCTTAATAAGGTGGAAGATAATACGGTTGGCCGAGTAAAATCTAAGAAAATGTGACACGAAATGTAATAGCCTAACGAGGTGAGTACATGACTTTGCTGCGTGACCTGAGGATTCAAATTGTTAAAGATTATTCAAAAGTCATCAAAGGTCCCAATCTTTTAAAGAAGCTAATGAACGTGAGTGAGCAAGGAGTTACAACCTAGATCAAACAAAAAGGAGCTCAAATTCGCGAGATGCATCTTAATATCCGAATGGTCGATGTCTTCGCTTGGGGTATGAGGGTGAAGCCGTATATATATATCCGCTTTATGTAAAGAGATTTGTTTTCTAGTGAAGTTTTCTAGTAAAGAATTGAACATGAATCGTCTCTTTTCGCATTCATTTCATGCATTTGCATTACATTACATTACATCATATGCATCAAACACCTCTAAATGATCCTAATTAATTAAAATCATTGCTCAGTTAACCTGGAAACCAACCAACCAACCAAACACCATTACGGCACTCGAGCAAGGGTTAAAGATATGGATCAGATATTGGAAAAGCTCGAACAGTATCAGAAGGAGATGCAAGACCGACTTGAGCTACAGGTGCAGGAGCGGTTGGATAAGATGCAACAGGATATGTCAGAGAAGATGCAGGAATCCCAAAATACTATGATGGCAAAGCTAACCAAACTGTTGACTAGATGATGTGATAAGGAAAAGGGTCCCATGGCTGATGTCGAAGAGGGTAATGAGGATGAACCACTCTATCCTCCAGGCTTTACTCCTCCACATGTGCGAACTCAAGTTGAATATCCGCAGAAACCTACTGTTACAATCAAGCCTCAGCAGTCCCATGCCTGTACTTCAAATTTTCAAGCTGGATTGGGTTCTAATCTCGGAAACCACCCTGTTAACTTTGTCATTCCTGACTTTGATGAATGGGCTGAAAAGGAAAGATTAAAGGAGGAGTTACCAAGGCTGTTAGAGGAAAGGTGCAAATGGCTAGAGGAGAAATTCAAGGTGATGAAATTCATAGAAAGCTATCGCGGGATTGACGCTAAAGAGCTAAGCTTAGTTCCAGATTTGGTACTCCCTCACAAGTTTAAGATGCCAGAATTCGAGAAGTACAATGGGACAACTTGCCCAGAAGCTCATATCACCATGTTCTGCAGGCGAATGGCTGGATACGTTAACAATGACCAGCTATTGATACATTGTTTCCAGGATAGCCTTTCAGGGGCAACATCTAAATGGTACAACCAATTGAGTCGTACCACGATTGGTTCATGGAGGGATTTGGCACAGGCGTTCATGAAACAGTATAGTCATGTAACAGACATGGCTCCTGATAGAATCACCCTTCAAAATATGGAGAAGAGACCGAACGAAAGTTTTAGGCAGTACGCACAAATATGGAGGGAGGTTGCCATCCAAGTTCAGCCACCACTTCTAGAGAAGGAAACCACGATGCTGTTCATTAACACACTAAAGGCACCATTCATTACTCATATGTTAGGGAGTGCCACAAAGAGCTTTCCCGACATAATCATGAATGGCAAGATGATTGAAAATGCCATAAGAAGCGGGAAAATTGATGCAGAGGAGAGTAACAAGAGGTCAGTCTCAAGGAGAAGAGAAAATGATGTGAACAACACAAGTTACTCTAAATCAGTTACTGTAAGTCAGCCAAGAAAGGTGGTTGGTAATCAACAGAATTCATCGAGGCAAGATTCCGACATGAAAACTGAGAAGTTCCAGTTTATGCCAATTCTAGTACTGTATAAGGAACTGTATCAAAATTTGTTTGATGCACATGTTGTTTCCTCTTTTTATGTGAAGCCTCTACAACCTCCGTATCCCGAATGGTATGATGCGAACACACAATGTGAATACCATGCTGGGGTTACGGGACACTCGATTGAGAATTGCACTGCCTTCAAGAAGCAAGTTGAAAGACTTATCAACATGGGTATTGTCAAGTTTGGTGACTCGTCTAGTGCAGAAAATCTGCTACCCAGTCATGATTGAGGATGGGGGGACTGCAATGTATGAATAAGTGATGAGAAATTTACACATCGATCCCATACATACAGACACAATTAAAAGGGTCCTTATTAGATATTCGCCTTAGAGGTGTTCTAAATAATGAGACTGTAGAGGAAACCCCTGAAGTATTTAGAGTCTGTTAGAGTAATGTTCAGAGCACACTTGTTGCTTTCAGCCTAGAAGCAATAAGAATTTCTTTGTGAGATAGGCTCACATCTAAACATTATTATTTTAATGAAATATATTATTGCAATCATCTTTGAGCAAATGTTCTTTCATTCTTTACGATTTTTTTCATTCTTTTGGATTTTTTTTTTGCCAAACCATTCATTCATTCATTCATATTATTCTTTGTATATCCTTTAGCACCTACAATAGGTCCTTGGATATCAATGACATGAGTGACGTTGCTAGAGACTCAAAATCTCCTTTTGAGTGAGATATGTGTTTAGAGGGATCTCATGACTTTGGAGATGTCATAAATTGTAGCTTATCTCCTGAATTGTTGAGGATGGTAAAGCAATAAAAGAAACAAATGAGACAATAGAGACTGTGACCTTGAGGGAACATGCATGACCGGAAAAACAAAGCAAGACGTTGTTGGGTTACTTCAAGCATTCAAAGATGCCTTCGCATGGTCATACCAGGATGTGCCCGGTTTAAGCACCGTCATTACAATCTGAACAACAGCACGATATCAAAATTTGCAGCATGTTCAAGGTGAATATCATGAATGATGCAATGAAAACTCTATCGGGGCAATGCCACTCTTTTTAGTTTATCACGTTTTTTTCATTAAAGTTGAAATTCTTTCTCTTCGAGTTTTGGCTGAGCTGAAGTAGGATGAAGATCTAATCCCGATACAATTAGTTGAACCTAGTTGAAGAAAAAGGTTAGAAACTATTCATCAGGGTCAGATGTACCAAGAAATGAATGATGCGAGCCTATAGCAAAAGGTTCATCCCAGAGAATTCCACGAGGGTGACCAAATGTTAAACTCTTCCCTCTACAAAAAAATGTTTTGGAGGGAAGCGGATGCCAAATTTGGAAGAACCTTAAGTTACAGAGATGTTTTGTCCAAAGGAGCTTTGATTTTGAGCGAGATGGATGATAAGTCCTATAAACTCAGATTCAGTTAGGAAATATTCCGCTTAAAGAAGGAGATGACTGAGGTAGAAAACCCGCAAAGGGTAGTTTGAGTCCAAAAAAAAAAGAAAAAAAAAGAAGTGATGTGAAAAAATGAAAAGATGAAAATGAAAAATGAAAAATGAAAAAGTAAAAAGTAAAAATGGAGAGGCTAAGGTGAAAACTCGCAAAGGGCGCCTTAGATCAAAGGGGATTTGAGCTAAAAACCCGAAAAGGGCGGCTCAAATGTTGATCAAAATGGTGCTTGCAATTATCAGAGTAGCTCAAATACTGATCAGAATGGGGCATGCAGTGGTCTAGCTATACTTGAATCAACAGGAAAGGGTAGGCGACATTTTGGGGCATCGACAAAGTACTATAGATCTCCTAAACACATGTTAAATTCAGAATGGTCTTCAGAAAGTTTGTACAGAGAAGTTCAAGCTACGATATCTGGGGCACCTAATCCTTATACCAATTTTGTTATTCTTGGAACACTTCATTCATTTCCAAGATACGCATTCCTAAATCAGTTTCTTTGTTATCCATCTTTATTATATATTCATTTCGAGCTATGCTCAAAACCAACTCTATTTTATCCATTATTATGATCTTTTTGCAAGCATGCTGCATTAGAATAATGATTAATTGACTAATAAAACTTTCACAAGGGAAGTTATGCATATTACTCTAGAAGTTTCTAAATAATATAGGAACCTCAAGCAGGACTATTGTTTAGAACACACCAGGTTCAAATGTTGGAAATCTAATAAGGAAGAGTCTAAACTAAGACTATCCCTTTCAATTTTCTTGTCTAAAGTATTGATTGAACAAAATGGCAAGATGTCGTGTTGGTGACAAAGCTTCAATGAACAAGCAAGCAATGATCACCGAATAATAAGAAAAAGTTGTTCTTGGAGAAGAATTCTTCATTTGTGCATGAGCATTTGGTGTAATACCCTGGGAATGGTGTAAGAGACCAAAGAGTTTCACATTCTCTATCCTTGAATTGTGATAGCAGAGGATTGAGAAAAGGCCAAATCTTTTTACTTTTGGGTTACAATGGGAGAAAGATGGTACAAATTTTGCATCCCAGTGGATCAAACTTGGAAGTTTACAGTGGGGGCAGTCTGGTCAAGTGTTTCTTTGGAGACGCCAGCCGAGCAAGAAGGCATTATAGCACATTAGCGATGAAACTTTAAATAAACTTTGAGTAATGATAACCTAAGTGACAAGGAGGAATCATTCTCGAAAATGACATTCTGCATTCATTCAATTGTCATTCATACATGTCTAATTAGGAGCATTTGATTCATTCTGTTCATGACATCCTAATCATTAGGCATAATTAGGTTCATAAAGTGAATTATACAGGTCATGTTCCACAGAGAACAGATCGGTGAAATTATAAAGCCTTATCATCCTGAGCAACAGTGGAGCAGGTTGAAAAGCAGCAGATCTTATCTTTATGTATTGACATGAAGTAGATCAAATAAAGCAGATCTTATCTTCCCATACTGGTGGCAAAGTAGATCGAAAAAAGTAGATATTGTCTTCATGTATTGGCGTAAAGTAGATCAAAGAAAGCAGATCTTGTCTTCATGTATTGGCGTGAAGTAGATCGAAGATAACAGATCTTGTCTTCCCATACTGGTGGCGAAGTAGATCGAAAAAAACAGGTCTTGTCTTCATGTACTGGCGTGAAGTAGATCAAAGATAACAGATCTTGTCTTCTCATACTGGTGGCGAAGTAGATCGAAGAAAGCAGATCTTGTCTTCATGTACTAGCGTGAAGTAGATCAAAGATAACAGATCTTGTCTTCCCATACTGGTGGCGAAGTAGATCGAAGAAAGCAGATATTGTCTTCATGTACTGGCGTGAAGTAGATCAAAGATATCAGATCTTGTCTTCCCATACTGGTGGCGAAGTAGATCGAAAAAAAGCAGATCTTGTCTTCATGTACTGGCGTGAAGTAGGTCAAAGATACCAGATCTTATCTTCCCATACTGGTGGCGAAGTAGATCGAAGAAAGCAAATCTTGTCTTCATATATTGGCATGAGGTAGATCAAAGATAACAGATCTTGTCTTCATGTATTGGCTTAAAGTAGATCAAATACAGCAGATCTTATCTCTCTGAAGTTGTAGAGAGCAGATCATATCTTATCTCCCTGAAGTTGCAATAGAGCAGACAGAAGTAACCAAGTCTTATCTCCTTGAAGTTGCAATGGAGTGGATTAAAACTACGGATCTCATCTCTTTGAAAGTTACAGTAGAGTAGATCGCATCAGATTTATCTTTAAATTGTAGCAGAACAAGTTCAAGCTATAAGTCTTATCTCCATGAAGTTGCAGTGGAGTAGATTAAAGATAGCAAATTGAGAAACTACAGCATACGAATCTTATCTCCCTGACATTGCAGTGGAGTAGATTGAAACACTAGTTCCTATACCTCTGAAGATACAGTAGGAAGGAATGAGGCTACTTGAAAAAGAAAAGCATTGAAGAAGTCAAGGCTCAGTAAGACCGAGCATAATTGGGCATTTTAGTCTTTGCTTTGTTCCCGTTACACGACAACAAGCAAAGAGGGGCAGCTGTAATACCCAATTTCTCTGCCCAGGCCCGCAAAATATTTTAAAGCCCAAACCCAACAAATTAAACCTAGCCCAAAAAAATAAAAAAAACAGAAAACCTAAGAGCCTCCCTAGACTTCAGCCGCACGCCCAGCAGCAGTTCTCTTTGCGCTCCGCAGATCGCGCCTCTCGCGCGCCTCCATCACAGCACGTCCCTTCCCACGTTGCTACAGTCGTCGCACACGCATACCTATCATGAAAACCACGAGCCATGAATAGTAGAGATAACAAGAAATATAACAAAAAATAGATTTTTGTTTTTTTTATTTTTTATTTTCTTCTCTAAGATTCGGTTATAAAAACCGATTTGAAACACTTTGTAACGGGGGGATTCAGTGTAAAAGGGAGGAAAATAGAGAGAAAAGATTGAAATACAAAGAAAATTGAAGGTTAATCGCGTTTATTCTATTTTCATTTTTATTTATTCTTTTTTCTTTTCATTTGTTTTGTGAAATAGTAGTATAAAAGGGGAAAAGAGAGACTTACCCGATGGTCGCGTTCTATCCTCTGTCGCGATCAGAGGCTGGGACGGCGATTGGGCCGTGAGAAATCCTTGAACGACGGCTCCAAGGGTTAGAGAAACCCTAAAAGAAGCAGTTTCTACTTTAAGGGAAAAACAAAACATTTCCCAAATTTTTTCCTTTTTTACTTAAACCTTAAAACAGGTAAAACGGCGTCGTTTAAGGGGGCCAGATCCGCGCGGTGACCCGACCCGGAGGGGAGGATCCGCACTTTCTGGCTAAAGGAAAATTTGCGCAATTGGTCCCTCCCTTTTGCTGCGCGCTCCAATCAGACCTGTTTACTTCTTTTTTTTTAAAATTGGGCCGTGTATTTTTTTTTCTTGCAATTTGGCCATCGCTGCGCAGCGTTTTTGGGAGGCATGAATAATTTCCCTTTTGGTCCTCATTATTGCTTGCGCATTCATGTTGGTCCTCCTTTTTACTTATTTCGAATTTACCCCATTTTTTGTTTTTAAGTTCAATTTAGTCCATTTTTTTAACTATTTTATTTTATTTTATTTTATTTACGCTATTGTCATAATTGTGTTCTTCCAATATTTCTTTTTTTTATTGTTATTAATAATATTATTATTATTGTTGTAATTATTGTTATCACTTCTATATATACATACGCATTTTTTTATATAGTATACGTATATATAATACATATATATTCATAAACTTTATAAACGCATGCATATATTTTACATACGTTTTGTTTTTTTTATATATTTTTTTGTGTTTCTTATCTTTTTAACTTTTATATATTTTATATTTTATAGATATATACATATACATTTCTTTTATGCTGTAAATATATATACATATACATATTTTTTTATATTTTCATTTTACTTTTGAAATTTTCATGGGTACATGTACATGTATTTTTTATAAAATATGCATACATATTTTTAGAGATATTTATAAGCTTTTGCTTTGCATGTATTTTTCACATATGTATACTTATATATATGTGTTAAATATATGCATACACATATTTTTAAATTTACTTGTATGTGCTTATATATATATTTTGTAAATACGTATATATACATGACTTAAATTAAAGTATTTGTTTCGTGTTATACATTAACTTTTTAGCATGTCTTGTAGAAAATATATGTTTTGGATTGCGTCAAAGCATTAAAATCATCATATTTTATAAATTTCCAAAATATTTGGCATTCATTATTCTCGAGAAAGTCGTGTCCTAACTTACTGGATTGCGATTATTTTTCGATGAATTTAGAAAGCCAAGTATTTGTTTTGTGATAAATTCACAAATTTCAAATAAAGCTTATTCTCGGGAATTCAAAAATGTTAGGTCCTAACTTACTGGTCATGACATTTTATTATCTCGAAATAAGAATTTCAAAAACAAAAGGCAGTATTCAGTATTTTGAAGATTTAAAAATATTGTGCCCTAACTTACTGGGTGTGATGTTTTATTTCTTTAAAATAAGAATATTTTATTATTTTGATTTATTTACGAGTTAAAAGTTCTCTTTTAAAATCTTTTCAAACTTTCGATAACAAGACATTGAATAATCAATTTGGTACCAATTTTGGGCGTTGCGAGGGTGCTAACCCTTCCTCGTGCGTAACTGACTCCCGAACTTATTTTCTCAAATTTCGCAGACCAAAATTATTTTTAAGGTGAGCCGATCACACCTCAATCAAGGATTGGTGGCGACTCTATTTTTTTTTGTTTTTTAAAGTCGACAACTAAAGTTTTGTCTTCAAAAAAGACGGTTTCGATAATGATAAAATAGCATATAAAATAAATAAATTAATCAAACATATGGAGGACGTGGGTGAAACGGAATAGAAAAAACGGGTCTTAGACTGCAAATACAAGAAACAGGTGGCTAGGGGGACTGAAATAAATTGCGCTGAGGACATGGGGGGTCGATTATGCAATATCCGCGTCCCTTATGCGCATTGCTTTGCGCAGGACCAGATTGGAACAGGCGTAAAATTTTGTGTCCGAAATTAAGCGAAATAAAATGCTGTATTGAATGTACCATAGAATTGGGGGGACCAAAGGCGCAAATTACCTATTAGGGCAAGAATGCGCAGGTCTTCCCCTTTAAACGGCGCCATTTTATTATTTTATAAAATCCTAAAAAATTTGCTTCCTCTGCAGTTTCTTTCTTTTTTTTTTCTTGCAAAGAACACAAAAAATAAAAAAAAAAGAGAGGGCCCTTTTCTCTGCTAGGGTTCCAAGGCTAGGAACCCCGCCGCCGTCACGCCTCTCCACCGCCCGGTGGTCGGAGCTATGCAAGGGCCTCTCTCATCAGCGCATTAGAGCGCGTTCAGAGACCGAGGCCCTGAAACGGGGAAACGAATGGAGAAACCTCTGCCCTTTTCTAAACCCGCGTCTAGCGACGGAGAAGGGCCGATGACGACGTCAGATTCAGGGGCCGATTCAGGTAACTCCTTGCCTTCCTCTTCTCTTTTTCTATATTGATAGTTTTTTCTTTTTTAAAAACGATTCGTAAAAAAACAATAATAATAAAATAAAATAAATAAATAAACAAATGAATCGACAAAGAAAAAAATAACAAGAACAGCAACCTTTTTTAATCTTTTATTCCTGATGTTCGTAAAAAGGAAGAGGACCTCGTAACACCAAAATTTTTTGGCTTTTAAAGCCGATCTAAACAACTCCTAATATCCATTTTTTTGTTCTTTTACATGCTGTTTTTCTATTCGGCCTTTTCCTGTTGCGTGTGTTTTTCTCTTGCAGGTGTCAGACGCGTGGACACGCGAAGCCGGCGATTGGCAAGCAGTGGCGGCGGCCAAGAGGCGTGCGGGGAGGCTGAGCGGCGCACATGGGCAGTAGGGGCTGCTAGGGTTTCTGTCATTTTTTTAATTTGGGCTAGAGTTTATTTTTGTTTGTTTTGGGTCTTTAGGCCCAGGTCAAAATTGACCTGTTACAGAGAGTATTTGTGTTATTAAGAAACTTAGCAATATTGAAGGCTTTGGCTATGTTTAAGGCATTTATTGTGTAGAATGCCTTGGTTGTGTTGAATGAGCTTTTGGGTGGATGTTCTTGAGATGTGTATCACAAACATTATCTCTCTCTTGTTGATGTTGTTGCAATATATGGTTCCATGGGAGATGCTATTGTTTGAGTCGACTTAGTTGGATCTCTAGAAGATAGTTTGTAGACTATAAATATAATATGTGCCAACAAAAGTTAAATCAAAGTGTCATATATGTTTGAAATAATAATTTACTGAAATAGTTCAAGATTGCCTTAATAACATTTGATGTAATTGGTGGAGGAGGTTATGGTGTTGATGATTCTAGTGGATGAGCTAATATTATTGATGCTTCTGAATGAGCTATTGGTGATGATGTTTATGTAAGCAGAAATATGAGAATTACTATGTTATGTAAACACTTACATTTCCAACAGAGTTGGACTCTTAGAATTGTGTCTTAGTTGGAAGCATTGTTACCACCTCATTTTCCTTCCATTCTTGACAATATATTATCACAATTCTTTTTCTCCTAGCTTTTTTACCCTATTCATTTAGGACATTTTAAGCATTTTCCTTCAGACAGGAGGGTAAATAGGTTCCATAATTTTTTTGAGCCAATATTTATTGCTTCAAATAATAGGCCATGCAAATCCATACAATTGCTAGTACACTACTTTCTTATGATACCTATGCATATAATCTTTAAGGTCATATTTTTTCCACATAATGGTAGCAATTTCATGTCGACATGGGATATTGGAGAAGTCTTGTAACAGCCTGTTTTCAGTGAAATCGAAACCGTGGTTTTAGGACCATAAATCTGAGGTCAAAAATTTATTTTAATATTATTTTTTGATCTACCGCATGATAATCTTGTACAAGCCCAATTTTGCCCAGCCCAAACTAAACCTACCTAAGCCCAACCTCAGCTACCCAAACACAACCAAACCCAAATCCAAATAGAAACCCAAACAAACCTAAAACTAACCCAAATACAACCCAACAAATAAATCTAAGCCCAAAATGCACAGGCCCAAAACCATTTTGTCAAGCTGAAACCCTAGTACTGCCGCTGCACGTCTCTTCTGCCAGTGCCGCCATCACCGCGCCGCAATGTCACCTCAACCATCTGCTTCAATCGCCGCAACTTGTACCTGCAAACAATAAAGGAATAGCAGTACCAATAGCAGAAAGGAAAAAAAGAAAAATAATAATAGAAACAAGTTGTAACAATGGCTATATAAAGCCATTTAAGGATCTGTAATGGGCCCCCTCTCCTTACACGATTTGAAGAAATAAAAAAAAGCAAAAGAAAAATAGATTCAAGAAATTTTTTTGGTATAATCTCTATCTTCCTTTTTATTTTTATTTTTCTCTTTATTTTTCTTCCTTTCGAAACTGTTTGTATTCTTTGTTTTTATTTTTGTTTTTGTTTTATTTAAAAAAACTATATATATAACATATAGAAATTTTAAAAAAAATTACCTTTGGATTTTCCGGTCACCGTACACGGTGGCCGGCTCGGCGGCGGCCAGCGGCGTCGACGGCAGTTTCCCTTGCCGGATTCTGGGCAGTGCTGGAGAGGGGGAGGAGAGTTGAGATAGAATTTTGAAACTTTTTTTTGAAGAAGAAAAAATGAAAAATCATCAAAAAAATTTGGGCTTTATAATAAAATGAAATGGCGCCGTTTTGGGTAAGGGGGATCCGCGTGTCGACCTGACCCGACCGCTGGGGATCCGCGTGTTTGGTCTTGATGGGGATATTTGCGCAGGAAGCCCCTCCACCTTTGCGGCATATCCAATGCAGTTTTTTATATTTGTAATTTAGGCATCGATTTTTTCTTCTGTTTTGATTTGGTCCCCAGACCATGCATATGCGCTTCCCATGAACGACGCCGTTTTGGAAAAAAGGGATAATTTCCATTTCGATCCCCCTCTTTCAGCACGCGTCACAATTTAGTTCCTCTTGTCTTTTTATTTCGATTTTGCCCCGTATTTTTGGCTTCTACTTCGATTTGGTCCCCTTTTTACCATTTTTATTATTTTCTTCATTATTTTAATGTATTATCATCTTTTATTATTATTATTGTTTTTATTATCTTTACTATTATTATTAGTATTATTATTGATATTATTGTTATTATTGTTATGTTTTTATTTATATTTACTTATGGAAATTTTAGATATATGTGTTTTATCATATTATTATATAATTGTTTATATATATACGTATATATTTTTCTAACTTATTTAATATATAAATACTCATTTTTATATACATATCTACACATATACGTATATCTATATTTTTCTCACGAATGTGTATATACATACTCATATATATATGTTTTTATATATATTAAAATATGTATAGTATATATATATTATTTTATTTCATTTTTTATCTTATTTTATTTTTATAATTCACATACGTATATATTTTCTTCTACGTACATATATTCTTATGTTTTGTAATATTTATGCATACCTTTCTTATAATATATATGTACACATTTTAACCTTTGTAAATATATACATATGCACCTACTTTTTACACGTATTTCATTATCTTCATATTCCATAATTTTATATACCTACATATATACGTACATATTTTGTATATAAACATATTTATTTATTCTTTATATTTTAAAATATATTTTATATATATTATATATTTTTAATTTACATATAAACACATATTTTAATTTATGTCTATATACATATATATATATATCTCCACATTTTTAATTGTATTCACTATTTATTTATTTCATTTTCATTATTATTTTGAATAAATGTTTTAATTTTATTCGTTTATATACGTTGTTATTTTGTATGTTGTAGGTTTGACCTTTTATTTATTTTATATTGTTGCAATTGCTCGTATCATTTTTATACTTTTGTATTCATTATGGTTTAGCCATGCATAACAACAATGTAATTTGCTGAGTTAGTAAATAAGTATTTGGAGTAATTAAAATTATGAGTCTGATAGTGTGTTTAATTAGATTTATTATTATTATTTAGTGAATTTAGTTTAATTAAAGGTAATTAGGAAAAAAGATCAAATTGGATAAAGAGTGAAAGCCTAATTATAGATTAAAAGAAAGTAAAAAGGGCCAAAATGGCAATTAAGCCATTTGGCATAGTTGAGGCGGCATAAAGGGAATAAAATCTAAGATTTTATTTGTTTTAATTATATAATTAATGATAATTAAATTATAATGATATTATAGTATTAAATAAATCAAAATATTCCAATTGTATGGATATGATAAAATACATGTGTAATATATGTATTTGTACATTTGTAATATAATTATATATTTTCTTAAATTTTAAGTAAAAGATATTTATTAATTAAATTATTATATTAAAAGATTTTATTTATTTGATAAATTAGTTAGATTAAGACAAATGTAAGGTTATGATATAGCATAAATGTATTAATTATATTTGTTATTAAAATAGATATTTTATAATTATTAACTAACTTAAATATAAAATAAAGTAAATGAATAAAAAATAAAAGAAAACATAAAACAAAAGAAACAAAGCTAAAAGTAACAGAGGCCATTTCGAAACTGGACAGGAAAGAAAAAGGAAAGAAAGAAGAAAGGAAAAATTAGGGTTTTAAAGCTTGAAATTTAATTGGTAAGTTTAATCAAGTCCTTTTCTTATAAATTTGATGTTTTTGGAATCCTAGAGTGAAATAATCTTGGATTTAAGTTGAAATTGTGAAAGTTAATAGATTTTTGAGTAGCGTTTATGTTGAAAAAAATGATGGAATTGAGGGTTTATTTGATAGAAATTTTGATTAGAATTGAATAAAGGATTGAATTGTAAACTAAGCTATAAGTTTTGAGTTTTAGGGATTAAATTGAAATAAATTCTAAATTATGAAAATATGATAAAATTTAGATACTTAAATGTGAGTTTGGCAAGAAATTGAGTAGCAAAAGGGTATGAATTGAGAAAGAAAAATATACAGGTTTAGTTAGGATTCAAATTGGAATTAAAGTAAAAGTTAGATAAAAATTTTAGCAATTAAATTGTGTTGTGCTAATGATTGTGAAATTATTTTAATTGTTCATAGCTAATATCGAGCCTGAAGCATCAGCCTAAAAAGGAAAAGAAAAGATCGTTGAGGATTAAATCCGAAGAGAATTCTGGTTTGTATCACTACAATTCAAACTTTATCATTATTATGTGTTTAATTTACTAATTATGTATGGTAAGTATTTTAAGGTAAGTGTTTAGTAAAATGAAAATTTATGATTGGGTATTGAAATTGAGATACTGAACTGAGTTATGAAGTTACTGAATATTATTATGTGTACTGCATTGAACTGTGAAATTACTGAAGTAATGAATTACTGCAATACTGTGAAACTGATTGAAATAAGGAATTATAATTGACACTGAACTAAGATGGAAATTGTACTGAAAAGTAAATTAAATACCCTATTAACTAGTCGGGCTAGTCAGATATAGTTGGCATGGCATAGGATATTGAAGAGTATGGGTTTTTGTCGGCTTACTGATCAAACATTTACATGTCGACTACTGTTACTGTTATCGATTCGACACTTTGTGAGTTGAATATTGTTACTGTTACTGTTATTGCTACCGTTACTAATTACTGTTAGGTGCTGTGTACCATTAAGGTACAATGTGTAGTACGGGTGTGTTGGTTGGAATCTGTGTATCCATCGAGTCCGAGTCAAGTTAATAGGGGCAAATGAAATAAATTTACTGATAAAACTAAATTTGAATGATATGACATATGTGAAAGGTAACAATTGAAATAAAGAAATAAGAATGGTATATATATAATCAAATGATAATATAAAAGATTGAATTGTTCATTAAGTGATGATAATTGTAATGTAAAAGTATGTGTATGTGATTTAATGTATTTAAATATAAATTGAATTATAGTGATACCACTAAGTATATGCATACTCAGTGTACGGTTGTTTCCGTGCACAAGTTGTAGAAGTCAAGTACTAAACCAGCATCCAAAGCTAGACTCGACTTCAGCAAACTTTGGTGATGTATATTTTCTTTTAGTAACATGGCATGTACATAGGAGGTATATAAAGGTTATTATGTTTTGAATATAAATGGTTAAAAATGTTAGTAGTACAAGTCTAAGAATTATAATGAAAGAAGTTTATCCGTTTCAAATTAATTAGTACATTGATAAATTTAAATTGATATTATATTGAATTGGTTGAATTAGTTATGTTTGGAAATGGATACAGTTTTGTTTGCAAGGGTTTTATGTAAAAATAAGCAGAAATATTGTCGAAATTTTTTTAAAAAATAAAAAATAAAAAATATTTACGAAATTTTTTTCGAAATTCTCGGAAAAGTTTCGTTCTACTTTTAATACATGTTTTGGGCTTCAAGAGTCCATTATAGGGATTTAATTATTAAATTATACTATGAATGTTATTTTAATTATGAATTATTCGTAAGTTGTCTAATAGGTCCGGTAATGCCTCATAACCCTATTCCGGTGACAGTTTGGGGTTAGGGGGTGTTACAGTGAACAACAGACTGCTATTGGATCTTCGAATGTTCCGAATACAGCTAACGAACCTGCAAAATTTCAAAGTAATGTTAATTTTAATTTACATGCGTGTTGACTTTTATTATTGATTTTTGTTTCAAATTTTTATATTATAATGTATCTTTTTTTAGCTGAAAGTGGTGGGACGCGCAAAACTCGAGGACGTACGCTATTAAAATATTTATATGAGTTAAATTCTGTCGAGCATGTCAAAGTAGCTAGAAACAATCATGGTCAGCCTATTGGATCAGAAGCTCGACTTTTAGTAGGATACTTTAGCATTGTAGCATGAAATGTCAATCTGTTGCCTATCAACTACGAGTCATGACATCATATGCCTGATAGTAGCAAAAATCAAGCTCTCAATAATATTAAGGTTGTAACACCCCTAACCCGTATACGTAAATAAATTAGGGTTTCGAGGCGTTATCGGACAAAACGTAACTTAACACAGACATTCAGTAGAATTCAAAAATTTTACATCTATGTTAAATTAGTCAAATATGAAGTAAGTATAATTATAAATTCTACTTTAATAATTTTAATTTTTTTTATAACAAAACATAACATTTCAGTTTAGTTAAACCATAAGAAAAATAAGCTAATTTCGTATGGCTATTAATTATATATATACAGCATATTAAAGTACGACTCCCAAAATATTATCTAGCCTATACATGCCATAAGTTAAAATTTAAACGTTTTAATACCGAGATAGTAGATAGAGTGATGATCTTTGCTAACGATCCCCGAGTCTGTAGCTTGGTTTTTTATCTATAAAACAAATGGATAAAAACAATCGAAGTAAGCTTTTATAGCTTAATAAGTTTACAACATATCTAAAATACATATAAACGAACATATGTATAAACATTATATGCTTATAATCAAATTACAGACATAATCATTAATTGCATATACTGATTTCTAATATACTTATCATTTGCATTTCATCGAATGCATATATATGATCCTTCAAACACATATAGACAAATGCTCATGTAATTATTCATTATATATATCCCATAATCATTTATATATATATATCAAATGCATATAATCACTTAATTTAACATATTCACCGGCACTTAGCCTGCTAGGCTTATAGCCTGATTCCAATCACCGGCACTTAGCTTGCTAGGTTTATAACCTGATTCAGATCACCGGCACTTAGCCTGCTAGGTTTATAACCTGATTCAGATCATCGGCACTTAGCCTGCTAGACTTAAAGTCCGAATTATTTCACCGGCCTTAAGCCTGCTAGGTTTTAAACCTGAAAATTTCAATTTCACATATACAAAATACTCCTCAAGTAATTCATTAAATAAAACACATAATTGTAACAGATCATATTCAAACCTAAGAGAATTTATAAAATCCTATCTTCAATTTAATTCAAATTTCTATAAATTGTATGCGCACACATATATTCATATACCTTACTACTTAACTAATTTCAATACAAGAATTTTACATATATATATATATTCACCTATTCGAAACTAACTATACATATATATTTGTATGTATTCAATACTACCCATATATATATATATGTAAACTTAACATTCATATCTTGAGATATGTTTAAGACCTATTCGAATGTATACATATATGTTTCAACTCACATTTAAACACTTATTCGAAATTTACCTATGCATATGCAATATATACACTTTTAATCCATCCCAAAAGTTATACATGAATGTACATGTATATGTTCGAATCTTATGTTTACATTTACATTTCTCATATCATCAAATATTTTCAAATAAAAACATAAACATATAGATATATATTTAAATATTCAAACAATGTATATATATATATTTATCTATATACCATTCATAACTATATTAAATTCCAAAACTTATATAGGCATATATCCATTTAGCCGAACATAGCTTATACACAATTTCTATCCATATTTCAAATCTATTCAACCAAAGTATACTTGATTATAAATCAATACTAAGTCAATATAGATTCGTACACACATTTATATACTAATTTAGTTCTATTTATAAGCTAATAGACTTACCTCGGACGATGGAAAATCGAAGTCGGACGATTATTCGACTATTTTGGCTTTTCCCGATCTAACTCCAATTTCTTTGGTTCTCGATCTAAATATATTCAAAATGAGATAATTTATTTATTAACACATTCAATTTAGTCCAAAAACACATAATTTGGAAAATTACTATTTTGCCCCTAATATTTACACTTTTGGCAATTTACTCCCTATTGCATAAAACACAAATTACACAAAATTTGCCCATACCACACAAGGGCCGAATATTCATGGTTCTCATACAAGTCCACACATTTCATTTATTTCACATTTTAGTCCCCCAAAAATTTAATTTCACAATTTAGCCCTATTTACTCAATTTCACAAAAATTCAAAGACAAAACATTTTAATCTAACACCTATATTTCATATTTCATCAACTAACATCACATATCACAAGTTATCATCAATGGAAAAACACAAAATAATCAACAATTTCAAAAATTCAAGCATGGGTCTTGTAGTATACAAAGCAACGATCTTAAAAACATAAAAATTATCAAAAACCGAAACCAAAACACACCTTAATTTTCAATGGGAATTGCGGAAACCCTAAAAGCCATTGATGAATTCTCCCAAGCTTAACATTCGGCCAAGGTAAGAATGTTTTGTTGTTTTTTTTATGCTTTCTTTACTTATTTTAATTATATGACATAATTTAATAAATTATTAAATTAACCTTATATAATAAATATATAAAACATATATATAAAGGACAATGTTGTCATATGTCACCCACTAACTATATTTTGGTCTAATTACACCTTTAGACCTCTCACTTAAAAAGACAACAACAAATAGACACTTTCATATTTAACCATTAAATTTTTATTTTACGCGATTTAATCATTTTATTTAATCGGACACTTAAACGACGAAATTAAAATACGAAAATTTCACACAATTAAATTCACACATAATAAACACACAAAATAATATTAAAATATTTTTTTGACTCGGACTTGTGGTCCCGAAACCACTATGTCCAATTAGAGTCGAAATCGGGCTGTTACAAAGGTAATAACGTGACTGTAATTTATAATACTTTGGTTTAAGTTTCATTTATATTAACTTTCTAAACTTATTTTATTTGCAGGAGAGATTTATTTTAGAGGTCTTGGATAATTATGTGAAGAAGGCATTAGGAATGAACATTTTAAGAAAAATATAAGCCTCGAAGAGCAATTGAGAAATGTCCCGCCGGGAATGCTGAGGTACCAATGGAAGATGCAGCTAGATTTTGGAATTCAAAGAAAGGAGAGATATTACGTACTTTCAAACTCTTATAATTATTTCGGTTTATAGTATTTACTATATACGTAATAATAATTTCATAATGTAGGATCGTGAGCGAGTTGGAACTACAAGTAGGCAAAAACAAAAATTCACACACACAGCTGGGTCGAAAAGTTTTGCTTGTGTAGCTGATGACGAGGTAATTTAAATTTATTAATTGTGTCAAATATTAATTACTTTCTACTAAATAATATTTTTGTGGAAAAGTGTTTATGGAAAAGCGCCGCTAAAGGTCATGTTCTATAGCAGTATTTTTGTGAGAAACGCCACTAAAAGTCATGTTTTGTAGCGACGTTTTCCCACATAAACACCGCAAATTTTAGTGGTGTTAGTTATAGCGGCATTTTTTGTAGCGCTTATAAAAACGTCACAAATAGTTTTAGTAGCGCTTAGGCCTAAAAAAATGCCGCTAAAAACCTGTTTTTGGTGAAAACATCATTTATCACCTCAAGACAACATTACTCTTACCTTGAAGCTTTTATTGTATCAAGCTTAAGAGTCTATTATATCTTTTATCATATATCTCAAAGAGCAGAAGCGACTAAACCAATAAATCTTGCATCACACAACCATATAATCATGTAGGAAAGAAAAGATGAAAGAAAATGTTAACCGAATCATTATATTTTCTTCCATGATTTCTAACATTGTTACAGTGTCGAACAAGTTAACAGAAAGATTTAAAGAATAGCTGGGGCAAAAGTTGAATGCTTTTCTTCTATGTAGAACAAGCCTTGTAGACAGAACTGAAGAACCTAGGGCAAATCAACAAACAAAATATTGAAAGAAGAAAAAAAACTGCCCATTTACAGAAGATTTCAACAACGACCATATCCATAATATATGTAATCCCTTTCTAAGCTCAGTAGATTATTCGTTTTTCTCAGTCTAATAAAAGAACTCCCTAAAATGAATTGAATTGCAGACCCCAAAAACTTGGCGGCAATTTCATGAAGAAGAAGAGCAAGTATCATATGTAATTGTGGGAAGAAGAAGAAAAAAGAAATTGATCTATAAGACTGAGAAGAAGTAGAAGATAGAGAGGAGAAAGAAAAAATATAACTAAAATTAATGAACTTGCCAAGTTCCACAATTCAATTGGCTTTAATTTTTTCAGGGAGGATACAACCCATAAATGGTTCGATAAAAGTAATTCCCTCGAACAAATGATATATTTTATGGGTTTATTATAGAATAAAGGCTTAAATAATATAAAAATAAATTATTTGACTAAGCTGAGATTCGATTAATGGGTGATATAAATTTAGTGTTGGGACTTGATTAATGAGTGATACAAATTAAGTCAAAAACTTAATTTAGTATTGAAATTTGATTAAGTTGAGATTTGATTGATGAGTGACATAAACTTATTCAGAATATTAAATTTAGTATCTATTGCTTTGTAATTTAATTACTGATTTGAAACTTGGTTGATAGGTAGCACTTTTGCCAACTTCACGACTAAGATGCCTTTAGGACTAAGTTTTTTATACTAAGGTTATGTTTGTTTACATGTAAAATGTTTTACGGGAAATTTTTTTTACATTTTTCTATGATTGTTTTCACAGAAAATAACTTGGTTAACGGAAAATGACTTATACGTCAACATAAAATAAACCATTTTTACTGTAAAATGACTTACTCTTTTGAAAAACGTAAGTTATTTTCCGGAAAAAGGGCTTCTCTATAAATAATTTTATTTTCATATAAAAATTAACTTAAATCATTTTTAATATTATTATATTGATAGTAATTTTTATTTTAATTTTAAAAATATTTAAAATATTATATTTTTCAATATTATAAACATAAATATTTACTTATTTATATTTATTCATATAATAAACTATTAATATAATTAATATAATTCATTATTTTAATAAATTATTTAATATTTATTTTTAATTTTAATAATGAATTTTAAAAATAATAAATTTAAATAATATTATTCACATATTATTGAAAATATTCAATATTAATACTTTAATAAAAAATATTTATTACAATTATAAATATATTAATAATAAATGTTTTGTAGTATAAAGGTTAAAATATGTTATATGTACTCTTCACAAATTTACAATTTAGTCTCTGTACTTTTATTTTCAAGAATTTAGTCCATCTATTTTTCACATTTGACATTGTTAAATTTTTTTGTCAATTTTGTTGATGTCACATTTTAAAATAAAAAATACTCACTTGGTAGTCATGTAACTAAACAATGATGTTGTAATGAACTTGAATTTAACAAAATATTTTTAACATATGCAAAAACAATGTAAAATATAGATTTATAGATTTAAAATATACTCAATTAAACAATGAAAAGATAAGAAAAATATCAAATGCATGTTTGTTTTATTGAAAACAACTATGAAATATATTTTTTTTAAATCTATCAAACAACAGAAAATATTTTACATAGATTTATCCAAACACCAAAAAGATATTAACTTTTCTAGGAAAACAAACTGACTCTAAGTGTAAAATTACTCATAATACCTCTCTAAACCTTTAAATAGGTAGATAAAACAAGCTTGAACCCATGCCCTCCTACATTAACAGTAATATCGATGTCAACTGAATTAAAACATAATTGAAACTTTAAGATTAAGTTGAACGCGATTGATTGATGACACCGACTTAATCCTAGAAATGTTAATATAACGTTGGAACAACAACACTGTTGGTAGTTAGCTAGGGTTTTTTTAATTATATAAATAAATTAATATTTCACAAACAACTTTAAAAAATTAATATGTATTTTTTAAAAAAAATATTTATTTTTAATATTTTATTATACCTTTACGAAATATTTACCAAATAATTTTCATACATATAAAAAAAGAAATATAGAACTCCCAAGCCTAAGTTTAGAAATTATTTGTAATCATTAAATGAAATAAACCCGTATCCACCCATGTCTTACATCTCCCTGCAACAGGCTCTATTGTACCACGTAATTATTATTATTATTATTTATTTTTCCCAGAATATTATATAATCTGAAGAAAAACTGATAGGGAAAAGAAAAGCCTTTTCTTTACTTTCTTTGTGCACAGGACAGATCTCTAGCTTTCACAATCGTCGAATCTCCCATTTTTCTTCTTTTTTACATTACTCGATTTTTCGCTCCATTGCCGCTTGTTTCTTTTTCTCCCGTTCCTTCTTCTATGTATTATTAGTATTATTAAATAATTTGTTGAGTTTCTTTTTCCTGAAAATAATTAGCGCTGTAATTTAGGTATTATTGAACGATTATTTGGCAAAGAGAAGGAGAAAGGGACAGAAATTTTTTTTAAAATTTTTTTATGAGAATTGACGGAGAAGAAGAATGAACGATGCCGGTACTGCGTAACGGAGCACGCAGGGGCCGGGCAGCAGCACCGAAGCGACAACAGCAGCAGCAACAGCAAAATCCGATCGAGGAGGGGGAAGCGATTGCAACACGGACTAGGCGGCGGCGGAGGGCGGCAGAAGCGGCGGCCGCAGCAGCAGTTGATGTGCCTGTGACTAACAATAACAACGGCGACAGCGAGAATAAGAATAAGAATAAGAAACATCGGGCGCTGGGGGTCAATGAGAAGTTAGCCGTCGGGGCGGCTGGGGAAGCGGCAACTGGGAAGGAGGACAACAATAATAATCATAATAGGGTTTTAGTGGAACGGGAGAGAGTAGAAGGAGAGGAAGTTGGGGAGAAGCCGATGGACGGGTGTGGTAGCGGAGGAAGGCGGAGCAATGATAAGGGTAATGCTGGTGAGGATGAAGGCAGCACCGCACCGCTTCCTGAAAAGGTTTGCCATTTCCTTGATAAATTTATCTTTTCTGGTTTCCTATTGTTAAATTAGCTTATATTATATCGGTTTAAAGGCTGTTACATTAATTATTTCTTTTTTTTTTTGGTGGAAATAGTTTGATCTTAGGATTTGGTTGTATTCTTGTCTTGAGTTCAGAGTCTGGACTAAAGAGTTCCGGGTTGCATTTCTTTTATCAACGTTTTCAGTGTTTGGATATGGATGCTAAAAAACTGTCAGATTTATTATCTTATGAGTTACTTTGTTTCAAGGAGCCAGATATTTGGTACCAAAACATGAAGGAATATGCATCTTATTAATATGGCTAATTACGCAGTTATTGGTGTTAAAAGTTTATAATTTTTGTATTAGTGAAGTAGGCAATGTTCATATATATATTGTGGAAATTACAGGACGTATATTGTTTAAGATTGGTAGACTGCTGACAACCTTTTTTTTTCAAGCTAATGCTAGCTTTTTAAGCTTTTGCAATTATATATATTAATTACTTATCTTTCCCATCTAGGAATCATTAAATTGAAGTCCGTATTGTCTGAGAAAAAACAGTTTATATAACAAGCTACTACTTTGTCAGATGATAAGGACTTAAATTATTGGAAATATTAGGGCTATCTTGCCATGAAATGAAAAAAAGGATGTGCTTAGAAAATGGACACAATATAGCCTTTTATTGAATTACAATTGAAATGTTTAGTTTTGTCCCTTTGGTCTTACCTGTTAACGGGTTTGGTAACAAATATGGAGGTGTTTTGGCTTGCTTGTGAGAGTTTCTTGTTATGCTTATAGTTTTATCAATTGAGTTCTACATTTGGTTGCACGTTTATATACTTGATGTTTTGAGGAATAAACGAAGAGCATTCTGATAGCTTAAATCCCGAAATAAGGTTTTTTCTTACCAATATGATTACTATCTCATTTTGGTTACCTATCTACAAATAAAAGTTGTTCTTTAAATATTGAGAAAGTATATGCTTCTCGTCTAGCATCTTTTGAAGGTTTTCATTTTTATTTTGTTTGTTTTTTTTGATTTATGTCCACTAGTATTATAATCATATCAATGGAAGGTTATGTGCCGTCTTTCGAATTGTGATGTGTAAAATCAAAGTTGTTCTTGGGTAGCTAAGATCTCCAAATGGAAGTGAGAAAATTCTTGAACTGTTGGACCTATTTCCATTTACTTTCTTTAGTTTCTATATACTGGATTTTTTTGTGAATCTGCACATGCTTAGTTCTTCCATTTCTTTTTTTTAACCAATTCTTTATTTTGTTTCTTCCATTATTCAATTCAGAGTTAAGAGAAACAAAAGAAATTTTATTCAAAACCCATAGTAGTAGGCTGGATTTTTTGAGTTCATAATATCTAATGTTTGGTTACATAACATAAACTGACCATTCATATGGATTCAATCAGATCTAGAATTATTCCTCAAAGAATAGACTGGAGTTGGCCTATAGGCAGTAGACTCCATATCCCTAATTCTGTTCATCCATTTATATGTTTCCTAATCATTTTTCTAGTAGTGTTTTTTAATTTTTAATTTTTATTTTTATAAATTGTTTCTTAGCTATTATCTTCTCACTTGGATACCACCTAAATGGACAAATTCATTAGAGCAAATCATTGTGTAAAAATAAAAATCAATATCAGTTTTGATTGAGCTAAGTTCATGCAACTTATTTCTTTATTTATTAGATATTTCTTTTGGTCAGTCTTGGGCTGATTGAAGTTGACTGAAACAAGAATCATTTTATAGAAAGAATCGTTTTTTTTTAAATCATATACCCTAAATATTTGGTCTTCCCCTCCTGCTTTTTATGTAAGCTTTTTCAGCGAATATTTGGATCTACAGTTTATGGCAAAAAGATTTTATTTAAGACCTTATATTGTATCATTCTTCTGAAAGTTCTATAATTACCTTGCTGCAGGTTCAGTTTGGAGGTTCTGCAGTGTATAGAATTGAAAAGAAGTTGGGCAAGGGTGGCTTTGGACAGGTCTGTGTAGGTCGACGTATTTCTGCTGTAAGTACAAATGATAAAAATGGCTCTGGGGCTCTAGAGGTATGCCACTTTTTATTTTTAATAGATATTGTGTTTGATCTTCTTTAACGACAAAGAGTTTTCTCTTTACACTCTACATGATCTCTTTGCTTTTAGGTTGCCTTGAAATTTGAGCATAGAAGTAGCAAAGGCTGTAACTATGGACCGCCACATGAGTGGCAAGTTTACAAGTTAGTCTTGTTGCACTTCTAATTTATTTGTAATTTTTTAAGTATGTATCCCTACTTATATTTACGATATTTGCTTGCTTCTTGTCATTGCTGTAGCACTCTTGGTGGCAGTCATGGTATACCCCGAGTGCACTATAAGGGTCGTCAAGGTGACTATTATGTCATGGTATGTATTGCCGATTTGTTGTTCCTGTTCTTCTTGCCTGCTTTTGGTATTTAGGTTTGAGCAGCTTTCTGATTAGACCTTTTATCATGCAGGTTATGGATATGCTGGGTCCTAGTCTGTGGGATGTTTGGAATAATAACAATCATACGTGAGTGATACTAAACTAAGATGTATTCTTTAATCTTATACTGGCTATTGTGTTCATCTTCTTTGAACTTTCAGTTGCTTAATTAGAATATGCTCTTAACACAGAATGTCTGTTGAAATGGTTGCTTGCATTGCTATTGAAGCAATATCCATATTGGAGAAGGTGCACTCTAAAGGGTAAGCAGTTCAATCCTTGACACCTTTTAACTTATGTTGGCCTGAAAAGCATTGCTCCCTCACCCTTCCCAGGATTGTTGAATAGCTTAACAAGAAAATTGTCATCTGGATCTCTAATGGCCTATCTGTCTTGTAACAACAAAAAACATTAATAGATTTTCTGGTACTTTGGGCAGCTATGTGCATGGAGATGTGAAGCCTGAGAATTTTCTTCTAGGTCCTGTGGGAACTCCTGATGAAAAAAATTTATTTCTTGTTGATCTTGGATTAGGTAATTTTAAGTTGTATCATTTTTATATGCCAAATACTCCAGCTAAATCATTACCTCATCATTCCTAACCTGTTTTCTCAATCAGCAACTAGGTGGCGAGATAGTTCAACGGGTTCACATATTGAATATGACCAAAGGCCAGATGTTTTTAGGTACCACAAGTTCTTACCTCATGATTTTCATAAGATAGTTTTTTGTATATTGCTTCATTATCTTATTTAAAGGGAGTGCTTTTGTGTATTAGAGGAACAGTCCGTTATGCCAGTGTGCATGCTCATTTAGGGAGAACTTGTAGCCGGAGGGATGATCTAGAATCTCTTGCGTATACACTTGTTTTCCTTCTTAGAGGCCGTTTGCCTTGGCAAGGATATCAGGTTGGTCCTTCAATGAGATCAACCTTTTTAACTCAAATATTCTTGTTTGCATTTTTCACGTATATTATTTGAGATTTTCTATTAAATTTTTTTTTAAAAATAAATGTCAGGGAGAGAATAAAGGGTTCCTTGTTTGTAAGAAGAAGATGTCAACATCTCCAGAGGCCTTGTGTTGCTTCTGTCCGTTGCCTTTCAAGCAGTTTGTTGAATATGTAGTCAACTTGAAGTTTGCCGAAGAACCTAATTACGCAAAATACATTTCTCTGTTTGATGGGATTGTTGGTCCAAATCCTGATATTCGTCCAATTAACACAGAAGGTGCACTGAAGGTACAGATTATTCTTTGTCAATGTAAAGATTCTTTTTGTTGTACTGAGCCTTGTTTTTTGCTATCGAAGTAATTTTAGCTGTAAGAGTGTAATAAAAAAAATAGTAAATGTAATTATTACAAAAAAAATGTTGCTTTTTTTCTTGGCCTGTAAAATTTGACACTCCTAACCTTTTTTTATAAATATATTGTAAAGCTTATTTATCAAGTTGGTCAAAAGAGAGGCCGGTTGTCTACGGATGAGGAGGAAGATGAACAACCAAAGAAAAAGGTTCGTATGGGCATGCCAGCAATGCAATGGATTAGTGTTTACAATGCTCATAGACCTATGAAGCAAAGGTATTTATGCCTTAAGTTATTTGTTTTTCTCTTTTGGCTTTTTTGGTTGATTTAATAGCTGCTTCAGTTTACCGTTTGCATTCGTCATCGTTCTACATTTCTAATCTATTAGTAAACTAATTAGTGATCTAGTTGGCTCGGTATAGAAAATATTCAAGGGTGAGAAGTTTAATTGGTCATTTTTTCAGGTATCACTATAATGTCTCAGATGGAAGGCTTGCGCAGCACGTCGAAAAAGGAAATGAGGATGGCTTATTTATTAGCAGTGTAGCTTCCTGCCAGAACCTATGGGCCGTTATAATGGATGCTGGCACTGGATTCTCTGCACAAGTCCATCAACTCTCGCCCTATTTTCTTTATAAGGTACATCTTTTTATATATTCTGTTGATGTTGAGCAGTTCTCCAGTTTTAATGTGTTCTATTTTACTCTCTTGTATGCCTTTAGTATTCCTCTAGTTAGAAGATGCTTATGAATTTAGATTCTACCAGTGATTGATTTGATGTTTTGCTGTCTGAAGGAATGGATAATGGAGCAGTGGGAGAAGAACTATTATATCAGTGCAATTGCAGGGGCTACAGATGGAGGCTCCTTAGTAGTAATGTCAAAGGGTAAGGTTCCAGTATCTGATTTTCATTGGTCAAATCTGGTTGGTTTCATTTACTTGGTTTTGATTCACCGCATTCAGGTACATCGTATTTGCAGCAGTCGTACAAAGTGAGCGAATCTTTTCCTTTTAAGTGGATTAACAAAAAATGGAGAGAGGGTTTTTATGTCACCTCAATGGCCACTTCTGGTAGCAGATGGGCAGTTGTTATGTCTCGTGGTGCTGGATTTTCCGACCAGGTACTGATCAGTTTTAATGGAAATTTATCCCAGCTCATTCCTTAAAAGAAGCATCTATAACGAAGTGTTTTTTGTATGTTCATTCTAGGTGGTTGAACTTGACTTCCTTTATCCTAGCGAAGGCATCCACCGTCGGTGGGATTGTGGGTATCGTATAACTGCTACTGCAGCAACGTGGGACCAGGCTGCTTTTATTCTTAGTTTGCCAAGGAGGAGGCCAGTAGATGAAACACAGGAAACTCTCAGAACATCAGCATTTCCAAGCACTCATGTCAAGGTTGATAAATGATTATCTGAACCTTACTAGCTTTGGGCTTCTGTTTACTTAATTAACTCTAAGTTTCTTTACCTTGCAGGAGAAGTGGGAAAAAAATCTTTACCTAGCTTCCATTTGTTATGGACGAACAGTTTCATAAGCTGCCTCATTCTTTTGTTTAGGATCTCCTTGGTGACATGGTTGAAGGTGCAGGCCTGTTAAACTCTCAAAGTCAATTGTAACTAAAATATAGGTGCTTTTAGTTGAACTTTTCTGCTGCATTCCTCCCACCACTGTGTGGGATGTCTCTTCGTCTCATGTGCCCCGGAATTCCAGAAATGATGGGTCAGTCTGTCAACTCTCCGTAGTTTCTAAGTAATAAGAACTTTGTTTAGGTCAGATGCAAAATGGCAAAAGTTTCCTATTTTCTTGGTTTGCTTGTTGATGTGAAAATATTGCCAATGTTCCTTTGATCATATTGTTCAATTTTAGTGAGAAGTGGGACAAGCAAAAGCGAGCAGCATTTTTCAAAGTTCTGAAACTTTTGGGGGGTGCAAGTAATTATTATTCTCAGCATGAGAATAACTGTAAAATATAACTCTAGTTATTTTGGGTTAAAAGGATTGGGTGGTTGAATCCCTCGTGTACTTGTTTTACCTCCATCAGGGCCCCTTTCTGAGCCAAGTGTCGCTAACAAATACAAATCTAGATTTATTATACCATTTCAAAAACATGTTAATAGGTGAAATGACACTTAGACGGCAGCAACTATCACGTTCAGAAAATGTACCATCCTGCATCATTACTTCATTTTTTTTCTCAAATATATATATTCTAATTTTGATTCACTAAAGTCTGCAATTTTATACAATCATGACACATCATTAAAAAAAATTATTTAATTTATAATATTGTCATAATTTAATATTAAACTTATTATTCACTGTTGGATTACCTTTTTAAAAGGATTTGAGACATCATTGGGTTACAACTGTTATGCTGCTACTAAAGATGATTGTGTACCAAGAAATTGTTATCTCCTCCTTTCCATCATAGACTTCAATGACGGCTTACATTAAACTTACAAATTGCTCATCCTTACGAACTACATCACTCCCTCAATAAGAAAATGCCACTTTAAGAAGCTTGGATGAAGGCCCCTGACATCTCTTGTTTGCGAAAAATGTAAACACCAACTCATTGAAGAGTTGTTTACGGTTAATTTCGTCAATTTGTTTCTGCACAACTTCTGCTTTTAAGTAATAGGCCTGCGACATATCCTCTCCAGCGAAACATTTTCCTGGTGTGTATAACCAAGATAAATGAATGCGTGACAACATTAATATGATTAAAACATCAAGTTGCAGCTATATGTAAGGTGGATGGACACAAGCCAAAACAAAGAGGGAAGAGATAGAAGAGTGTGGTTATCGAGTTTATATACCTCAGAGTAGTCATGGTCATAGCAGACCACGAATACGCAGGTACATCCTTTATCATCATGTGTCTGCCTTTGAATATCCACAACATGCGCATCACAGTAGAGTTGATAATACTCTCTATCCTAATAGATCAACAGAGGAATATAGATTTTGGAAATTGCTTCAGTGCCGAGTGATTCAAATGGCTACTAACATCTAATCAAATAAGATAGTAAAAGGAAAATACCAGGTAGCACAGCACAAGGTCCCCAATATTAACCATACCACATTCTGAAGGTTCTAAAGGAATAGATCGTTCACGCACCGCAGTTTCTACATTCACCCACTCATCCTCTGCTTTATCAAACCCAGCAAACCGTACACGTACTTCCTACAATATAGAACAGGTCATATGCATTAATAAATACTTGCAGTCTCCTTTTTTATAGTTAACAATAACCAGTAACAAAGGAACCAACAAAGGAAAGCATTAAAACAAGCACAGTAAGACACAGGAGCCTGCTACTTTATATCATAAAATACAAAACCGGTACAAGAATCTTACAAGTTCACCATTACAAAGGACCCTATAGTTGAGAAATGTTTCAACATCGTACCTGAAAGCCAAAGAAATATTAGTCACGTGCACTAGTTTAAGCCGCAAGGACCTTCATAAGATCTTAAAATAGTTTGGGTTTTGTCCTCATACTATTAAAATAAAGATTCAATAGAATTACAATGTCTATATGTCCAGCCAAAAATTTGGAAGGCCAATCCAATATCTATATCACACATTGGATCCTAAGTGCACCTCGTCCACAAATACAAGCCGCTATATCACTTCATTTCTTTACTATTTCCCGCTTTCTTAGTTTCTTTTCTATGCGTCTGGGAGATTAATCTTTACCATAAATGTCCATGATTCCACACAACTTGACTAATAAGGGGTGCTTTATTATTTTCCTATTTTGCACATCCTCTTAGCATTCTTGATAAATTAGATACCGAAATCCAATCTAAACCTGAAATTTCGAGTCAATAATTTACTTCAAGATATAATAGCGAAGGTGTAGGCTTATAATGGCTTCTCTGAAGGTTAGACAAAAAACATTTGAATGACTTTTGCATGCCTTCATCAATATAATCTTCCTCACCATGCATAATCTTTTGCTGATCTGGCTTCAAATGACAACTCCTTAAGGTCTTCAACTGTACCTGCATTAAAATGAATACAAGAAAATCCATACGGTTTCAATTTCAACCAGAAAATATAAGAACTTTGCAAGTTGGATAAAACACTACTTTTAAAATTTACGCTATTCATGGTAGTGATAATTGTAACCATCGGCTTCAATTGTATATGTATATATGGTTGCTTGGCCTTAGAAAAAAACCAACTTGAATGGTAGCTTCGGCTAGTTTGGTTGACATAATTCAGTCAAGAATGCAGGCTAATCATGATAGTAATCTCTGCTTCTAAACTGAGTTTGAAAGAAGGGCATTAACATCAGCCTAATTTATGACAAGTAGCGGTTAATCGATAATGGTTAAACAATCAGACATTCATTTCATTGCTTTTCGCTATGCAAGTTTTAAAATATTCCTTTTAGCACTTGTAAAACTTCAAACTTTATGAAAGTGACATCTTGATGTAGCAGCTAGCAAGTAAAGCTAGACAAAGCTAGGTCATATAGGATGAATCAAGCAACAATTCCCTAGTAACCATAAGATATTTACCGATAAATTAGACTAAAACAATGTAAACTATGATGCCAACAAGTAAACCTTTTCGCTTTTGCATGACCTCTAGCGGTTTGCTTGAATCTTCACCAGAAAGATCAACAAATAGCTTTAAGGCCATTGCTGATGACTCTTGCTGAGTTTGTACCTCCATTTGTTTTTCTTGGAAAAAAAGTTGGACCTAAAAGACAAAGAGAGAGAGAGAGAGAGAGAGAGAGAGAGAGAGAGAGAGAGAGAGAGAGAAAAGATTTGTGAATGCCATTATGAACTTAACATGAAATCCGTAGGTACAATGAAATAAAACAAACCTGTTGCCATGTTATAGTAGATTTTCCAAGACGGTTTGAAGAGCAACTGTAAGAACAAAAAAACCCGAAGTAAGGAAAAAAATAATAATCTTTTTATTTATAAAATAGAAAAAATCACCTGAATCTGGTAGCTAGATTGTTGCAGAATTCCTCATTAAGCGTTTCATCTCCTATTGCCTTGTACTTGTTCTCCATTTCCAGAACCTTTTAATCAGAGGGGAAAAAATGAGGATGTTTGGGAGATTAAAGAGAGAAAATCAAGAGGTACAATACAAAAGGGGAATTCAAAGAGAGGAAGGCGTTTCCATTTATGTGATGATCAAAACAGAAAGATTAAGCATAGGTAGAGAGGGAATTGAGGGTGGTCAAGAAGTTAGAAAAAAGGAGGGGAAATGAAGAGGCAGAAGAGAGAGAATTACTTACCTCAGCTAAGGTGAATTCAGAAAGGGAATCCCATGAATCGTTGTCCACCATGTCTGACCAAAATCTGAAAAATCTTTGCCGTCGACACGACAGACACAGAATCTTCAAAAGTAACTTGGGTTTTGTTTTGAGGTTTATTACTACTATTATTATTATGTAATATGTCGGGGGTTTTGAATTTTATTGCTATCTTTTCAGCGAGTATCGACACTCAAACCTGGCCCAACCCAATTCTTTTCCATTGATTTTTTCTTTTTTTAATTTTTTAATCAAGTATGGAGTCCACCATCTCTTGCTTCTTTCAAGCTGAACATTGATGGTCTTCAGGATTGGCATTTTCGGCAGCAATAACAAAAGATGAATACGGTAGATGGATGTGAAGATAGGATATGGTAAATATGGTAATTGAGATAGACTATATTCTAACTATCAAGGAGATTCAGGGAGACATCAATACTAAGTGGAACAGATATTTAATTTCAAGAATTTAAAAGTTATGCATGTGGAAATTAAATAGATATCAAAGATGCGAATTTTACTCTTTATAGTTTGATCGGATTGATGAAAGGAATTATCCATTGATCCCAAAATGTTCCATGTAGCTCATTCAAGGGTTGCTGACCAGATACGATTAGATAGACGACTCTTGATATATAATTTTGCTAATACTAATATTATTTTGTTATTGATGCACTTTTATTTTTTTTTGTCAAAAAAAATCATAAACTTTGTTGAATTTCATAATTGTGATTCAACCACCCTCAATTGAGATTTTTTTTTTTTGCAAATTAAGCCTATTTATTTAGAATACCATTAAATTAAAAAAAATTATATTTTCGACGCTCTTAATTTTAGAAAGTTATAGAGTAAACCCTAGCAAATGGCACGAACAAGCATCCATCAATAGTAAAGAAGAAATTAGCTGAGACCACTCTTTACAAACTATCCCACAAAGCATCACTACTTCCAATTATCTTCTTTGAAAGTGTGTTGTAATATTTGTGAGGACGATTTATAGTTTAATTCATATGTAAAACTTACAAATGGTAACAAATTTATTAGTAATTATTTGTACACATCCATGACTTGTAAGTAGGTAAAAGATTATTCTATAATAAAAATATTATAACTTGTAACTTGGCTCAACCGGCCAAGTTAATCAATAAGGATGTTCCAATAAAAGACGGTCTATACACCTTGAGAGAAGGGCACTTTGGTTTGGGTGGTGAGTTGTGGATGTAGGTCAAAGCAACTCAACCACCTTCAAATATTTTTTGGAATGCTTGTTTTGGGTTTACCATGTTGTTCTCTAACGTATTAACATCCATTTATTTTCTAGGCACATCCCAAAGGAGAGGTCTTCGCATCTCAATTTAGCAAGGTCATACCAGGACATTTTCCATTGGCTAAAAGTAAATAAGATTTAAAATCTGTGGCAAAAATTGAAGTATATATATTATCAAGATGTGTAGTCTCTTCATTGCTTGATGGATGATGACTCTTAACAGCATTAGAATTTGTTGTAAACAAAGACTAAAATATGGTAAACAAGTGTCAAAACGATTGCAGCAATAGCCTGTTGGCTGAGTGAAATAGTGTTCTTCCCCTTTTGTGGATCAACCTTGGTGGTGTTGGTGGTGCTTGGAGGAGAGTAAAGGAATGCCATTGAAATGCAGTCTTCTTCCTCTCCTTTATAGATGGGCCTCCCAATTACATGCTTGAATTGTCCACCACTTAATGCCTGTACCAGCAGCAACAGAAATTTATGTAGTAATGAGTATGGACTAATATTTCATATTTTTACATTTACAGGAGAGCAGAGATATGACACACTGATTGCTCATCATTTCCTCCATTCAGTTTCCACCATATCATGATATCAAACCCACATAGCTGTCATTGCTAATGTGTTACATTATCTAGCATTATGTTGTCCCATAAAGCAGATACATAATATATAATTTTTTGTCATCAGCACCTACCAAAAGACCCAAACTCGCTGGGTGACCGCATGAACCAGTTGAGTTTAGCTAATCGGTCCTTTAGTTTGAAGTTAATTGGCAAAAACGAAAAGCAGCAACCACATAAAAGGCCAAAGCAATCTTAGAAAGTATGTAAAAGTTACCTGAGTTTGATCCCCAACTGTTATGACCAAGGCATCTTTATCAGGGCAGAAAGATACCCAACCTTTCTTTGAATACACATGAAACTCAGAAGATCCATCACACACATGCAAACACAAGGCATGTGAATAATCAAACCCTCTTATTAGCATTCTGATCACATCATACCTTAGAGATCCACTGCATTTCTCAGCTGACATATTCCGGCTATGCTTGTACACATAACATCCAGACCCAATGCCACCTTGCCCTTGCTTCATATCATTTTCATAGTCTGTTTTTGGTGGCAAATTTTGCCTGATGGCCATCAGAATTTTCTCAGCCACTTTCTCAATGTCACACAGTAGACTCTCCATCTTCTCACTGAATATGTTGAAAAGAACAACGTCCCAAATATTTTGTATATTAAATACGGCCAAAACTAAATGATAAAACAGCAAAAGACAAGCATTGTTTGTCGTTACCTGAAATTGGAGTAGCCAACAGGCCAAATCGCCTCCATTTCCAACTTCAAGCCTGCACCTCTACACCACACAAACTCTTCACTCACTTTGCCTTCACCTTCTTCTTCTTTTTCCCCATGAGCTTCCTCGAAGCCGTATAACTTCTCTGGTGGTGACCTTGTTACTGCCCTTCGTTTCTCCGGTGGTAGCTGAAAAATGCCAGCAGCAGCTGCCAGGGCTGACCGTATACATTCTCCCTCAATTCCATAATTCACCAACTGAAAGCACCCGATTCTTGCTATGGAATCCAAAATCTTGGAAAAAATCTTGGAAAGAGAGTCGCTTTCCATGGAACTCAACAGCTGGAAATCAATCTTGGGTGGGTTTTCAATGAAGTTCTGCCTAGGGAACACCTTGTCAGGCAAAACCAAATCAGGGACACGTAGAGAATGTTCAAGGAATTCAGAGAGAACATCCTCATTGGTGACGCAGGACCTGCGGCCACTAGCGATCGGAGATGGCGGCGGTGCACGGAAATCGAAGGGCTTTTCAGGCATGGATTCAGGTGACAATGCCATGAGAAAATGTAAACAAGTATAAATAACAGAGGATCACACAAGAAGAGAAATGTTGTTTGATTCTTTTGATAAACAGCTTAGTTTAGTTGTCAGTGTCTGGAATAAGAAATATATTTTGGTTGATGGTACATGGTTAAAGAAAAAGTGAAGTGGAAACACAATGATGGCTTGTGATGGGGGCATTGCATACAGTTGGAAAATCATCACAAACATTGTTAGCTTTTTCTCCTCCGCTGCTCAACTCTTTTTATTTTGCATCTTCACAACAAGATTTGCCTTTTCGCATTTGTGACTCATTGCACGCTTTGCTTCCAATGCCTTTTTCTAAAGGGCTAAATAGGCTCAGCTTGCTTCAAATTTTTACATTTCTATCCAATTAGCTACTTGGTTCAATTTGATAACTCAAATTTCTTTTCATCCAATTAGGCACTTCAGCTTCGCTTCTTGGCCTAAAATGGCACATAAATTTAACTTTTTGGTCTAAATTAGTATTTCCGGTAATTGAACTATGAAGTCAAGTTTAGGTACTAATTTGAACAAAAAAGTCAAGCTTAAGTTTCAAATTGAACCTTGAGGCCAAGTTTAGATACTTAATTAGATAAAAAAAATCCTTAGGTACTAATTTAAACTTTAAAGTCAATTTCAAGTACCAAAATATATATTAATTCTTCTAAACCAATACATATTTCTTTTGAAATTCACCTTAAAGTTTCTTTTTGATGAGAATAAAATTAATTATTATAGTCATGAAATTTAGGTGAAATTAAATTAAATTAAAATTAAGTTTATATATAATAAAAATATAAAAAAAGGAAACCATTTATATATTAAATAATAAATATAAACATAATAAAAGTTTTTTATACTTATTGGATTTTAATATAAAAACAATTCTTATATATAATAACCTAATTAATAATATATATTTTTCTTATAACTGCTCAATTTATATTTATATTATACAATATATGTAATATTTATAAAAATCCACTTTCAAACGAAAAGAGGTTTAAAAAAAAATACTTCCATTGGCATGACTTTTGCCCCCGCTGGCATGTTATTGTTATCCTCCACCAGAATACCAAAGCTGTGGTGAGATTAACACTTCCAAACAATTTCCGCCATTTGCTATCCAAATACTGGGAAATAATTATATGAAATAAACACATCATATCATTTTGTATTTTTTATCAATCATTTAATGTTATTTTAGTATTTTTTTCAACACATCATTTTAGTAATCCTGGATTCCGAATCCTGAAACCCTAGACCCTCGACCCCTTGAACCTTGGGTCTAGGGTCTAGGATCTATGATTAAAAGTCTAAGGTCCATGGTCAATGATCTAGGTATAGGACTCTAAGGTCCCAAATTCAAGATTTAAAATCCAAGATTCAAAGTTCAAGGTTCGATTAAAAACATTATTAAAATGATGTGCCAATGACATAAAAAAAATATTAAAAAAATAATAAAATATACGAAATAATATATTGTCTTTGTTTCATATAATCCATGTTCTTCAAATATGGAGGAGGAATATTCCCCAATATTTCATCTCCTTTTTTATCAAAGAGAACCTAAATCTGGTCACTAAATGGCAAATTTTGATTCTCTTAAGTTCGGCTTCGTTTTATAGAAAAAAGAAAGAAGCTAGGATGAATTTCCATTTTAAACCGTGGAAGCTCCTTGCTGCTGCTGATTACTAATAAGTAAGTAGCATGTGGTTCTGAATTAGTTAATTACATGACATTGTGGACATGATTGAAAAGTGAGGGTGAATAAATCTATATTTGATTTGAAAAAATTGAAAATTTTTTAAATTTTAAAAAATTGATTTTTTTTAATTTCGACTTAATTGAATCGAGTTATTCGATTTTTTTAGTCAACTTGATTAATTAATTTAAATTTTGAGTTCGAGTTAAGTCGAATTTTATAACTCAAATAATAAATTGGTGTAAATACCTTTTTTAATTTCGGTCAATTTTGAAAATGAGTATATTGGTCTCTTTCTCAACAAAAATTAAAAGAAAAATCAAATTAGTTTTCAAAAATTTCAAATTAATTTTTAAAATTAAAAATATTTATAAAAATTTCAGAATTTATATTTTTTATAAAAAGTAACAACTCTAAAAAAAATTTAAAGAATAGACAAATAAACCTTAAAAAATTCTAAAAATTTATAAAATCATAATTTTGAAACCTAAATAAGTAAATTAACAATTCAAGTTTATCATATTTTTGTCTCTTATTTTGCTTTAAAGGAGTTTTAGATATATATGATTTCAAATTTATGTGCTCTAAGATAAAATTAATTATATTGTAATAATATTTTAATTTGACGTGTTTAATTTTTTAAGTTAATTCAAATAGTTACACTCGATTCGACTCGACTTTCATTTTACTTGAATCAATTTGAAAAAATTCTAATTGAGTCAAGATGATAAAACAAGACTAGTCAATTAGATTAACACAAAATTTTTTCACTCGATTCGATTCGGATGTTGTTAATTTCAGAGTTAAAGAGGGTATGCTTTGGGCTGGGACCATGATAGTATGATTGTTTAATTCAAGTTTTGAGTATAGACCCCACCATCCTACTTTTAATTGGGCTGATGTCATATCTGAAAGTTTGAGCCCAATGTTCTGTTTAAAATGAAAATGGACCCCCGTTGGCTCAAAGGAATCAACTCTGTAGGCCTATTTTGCAAAATTTCTTTTTATCTTTTTTATTTCTGACCTACCGAACATAACATCTATTTGTAGATTGTTGAAAATAACAATTTATTCTTCTTACTTAGCAATTTTTTTAAACTTACTCCCTAAATCTTTTCTTTTCTTCCAACTTGGTAACGAACTTTGATCAATTTGTTGACGTTGTACTTTATGATTATGTCACATCATTACTTACAGGCAAAGTCACATAGAAGATTACAAGGTCAATTGACTTAAAAAAAATTAAAAAACAATATCATTTTTTTAAAAAATGTATATAATTGGTGAATTCACCTCACAAAAAAGTTCAAAATGACCCCCAAAAAATTTAACTTCACAAAAGTTATGAAAATGACCTACCAAAATTTTTGAAAATAAAATATTATTTTATATAAAAGTAAATGAATCTCTCTCCACTACTAAAACTCAAAAATCCTTAATCCTTTTATTTTTCTTCAACACTTATCACTTTCTCTCAAATTTCTCTTATTCTCTCACACACTCTCAATAATTTTTACAAAATAGGTGATTAATCTTCTAATACTTTCAAGTGGGTCTCTTTAATTTGGTAACAACTTTAATTTTCTTTTTAAGCTTTATTGATTAATTGCTAGGAAATAAGGATTGTGACTAAATTAGGATTGTGGTTTTTCTTATAATAGATTAGGATTTTTTATGCAATATCTAGGGTTTATTTATTTATTGAATGAGGTTGAGATATTGACTTTGTATGAGATTCACAACATCTTGACTAACAAATAAGTTTTAGAGGTTGATTAATATAAATCATTAAAGAAATTAGGATTGATTATATTTATAATCTTGAATATTGATTGGAAATTTAATATGTTTATTTAGAAATAGTTGTTACTAGTTAGAAATAGTTGTTACTAACACTTAGGTGATTTTTATTTTTGTAAATAAAAATTGCTAGCTGTATGTTCGCTTTGTGAAAACCTTTGTGTTTAAAGCTTAGATTTATTTATTTAAATGTTTAATAGGATAATAAAACATTTAAAAAAAAAGTCTGCTAGTGAAGTGGAGTATTTTCTAAAAGAAGACTTAGATTTATTCAAACTAAATCCAAAAATTATTGGCAGCTTTAACATACAAACCCGTTGTGTATTCACAACTACTGGCTGCGTATTAACTTGTAGGCACTCGTGGTTTATCCACAACTTATACTGGCAGTTATCATATCCAAAACCGTTGTGTATTCACAACTATTGACAACATATTAACCTGCAACATTGGTGGTTTATCCACAAACTAGAGTGTTCGGGTTATAAGAGTTCTGAGGAACTCTTATTGTGGAGTGTAGTGGTGGGGTAAGACCTATTTATATTGATTGCTAATGAAATGTATACTGTTATTACATAAGCTTGGTTATTGTTTGGTGCTGATTTACTTGTGATACTCACACTGGGCGTCATAACTCACTCCCCCTTTATGTAACAGCCTGATTTTCATTGGTGTTGGAAACAGTGGTTCGAGACCACCAAATCTGACAAATAAGCTCGTAAATTTTATTATTTAGTATTTTATGAGTCAAAATTGGTTTTAGAAATATTTTTGAATTAGTAATTTATGTTTTATAGTAAATTATTAGGTTTGAGTGGTAAAAACCTAGGTCAAGTGGTTTTAGAAAATGAGGTATCGAGACCTCATTTCTAAAAATTGAACCGTAAATATTTTTATAAATATTTAAAGAGTGTCATTAAAGTATTAATAAAGTTTCGTTAGAAAATTTTAGCGTTTCGATAGTTAATTAATTAAAAATGACTAAATTGAAAAAGGTGTAAAACTTGCTAATTAAAAGAAATCGTGATTAAATGGCTTAAATGGTAAATAAGGTAGGACTTAAAGAGTAATTGAGCCTAAATGAAATCGCTGAGGTAACATAAGCACAAAAGAAAAAAAAATCATGTGATTCAAGGGCAAAATTGGAAATAAATGAAATTAAAATATCAAATTGAAAATCTAAAAGTTTCTAGACAATTTCTTCATCAATTTTCTGTCCAAAAACACCATTGAAGAGCTCTTAAAGCTGGTTTTTATATTTTAGCTTCAAGTGAGTTTAATTCTTGCCTTTTTCTTGTAATTTTTATGTTTTTGAGACTTTTATAATTAGGTCCAACTAATTATTTCATTAGTTTTTGATTTTATTGGAAATTTTGAAAGTTACCATTGATGAATACTGGATATTTTGATGAAATAACATGTATTTAGAGCTTTAATTTTGTTTTTTGATGATTTTAGATAATAATTTTGTTAGATATTAATTTTAGGACCAAATTGTGAAAAAGGTTAAATATTAGGGTTTGATATTAAATTTCTGTTTACCAAGGGCTGTATGATAGCCTAGAATATTTAGATAAATTATAAATTGAGAAAAATTAGTTCATTTGATAGACTAACTAGTTAAGGGACTAAATTGTAAATGTTGTAAATGTTGGGGTAATTGTGTAAATTTGAAAGGTTGAGGGGTATTAATTGTGAAGTGAATTGGGGCTGAAATATATGTTAATTAATGAGTAATTTTATATTTTAGATCAAGACCCCATAGATACTCGTGAAATAGGAAAATTGGTAGAATAGTCCCTGAACTTCTACAAATATTACAATTCAATCCATGTAAGTTCGTATGGTTAAACTTTAATATATAATTATATATATTGAATTTATGAATGGTATTATGTATTTATTCATATTTATTGTTAAAAGTGAAATATTGTTAAAGTTATGAATTTAAATTAAATGTTCGAAACGATTGGAATGCGAGATTTGAGTACATCCTGCATTCGAAAAATTGACGGCATTGGAGGAAAATGTGACAAATTACCCAAGTGAACCGATGTTCAGCATTTTTTGTGAACTTTCATGTTTACTTTCCGTTTAGCTCTCACGAGCTTCAGTTTAACTCATATGAGTTTTCGTTCAGCACTTTTGAGCTTCTGTTCAACTCATATGAGTTTCCTTTAAGCTCTATTGAGCTTCTGTTTAACCCTTATGGGTTTTTGTTCAGCTCTTACGAGCTTCCAATTAACTCTTATGAGTTTCTGTTTAGCTCTCATGAGCTTCTGTTCAGCCTTCGGGCTTCAGAAAACGATGTACTCTTATCCGTAAGTCGTTCTTCAATTTGGTAAGATTTGGTAAGTGACTTATGTAATTGAAATTGGAAGTATTGTTGTTTATTGTTGGTATTGATCTGAAATAAATGTATTCATCATTTGAATTTGTGATTGGCAGGAAGTTTACATTGAATGATTTTATTTATTTGATTTGTTATAGTAGGTTCAGTAAGATTTACGTTTAATCCATCGAACTTACTAAGCTTTATTAAGCTTACTTGTGTTGTTTAGTGTCTTTTTAGATTATCGTGAGGTCAGGAGATCGAATCAACACATCAAGTCACACTATCCAGCTTATTTTGGTAGCTTTTGAAACGTACACTAATGTTTATATGGCATGTATAGGGTTGGAATGATTTTGAGTAAAGTTGGTTTGTGTAAATATTATGAATTATATTTTGTTTATATTTCAATCAACTTATATATGTATGTGTAGTCTTATCATGCTTGATATATGTTTGGGTATGGTTAAGTGATGAATAGTTTATAGGTATGTTAATGAATGAGTTGATATAGTATGTTTGATATAAGTAATCAAATATGTGATTTGATCAATGTGGTAAATTTGAATGTTAATATATTTGTGATAATATGATATGTTTAAAACTTGATTTGGTCGTATTGAAGGTTTTGTTATGGTATATGAATGTGCTAAATGGTGTGTTTAGGTTGAAATAAAAAATGGGTGAGGAATGTGGCTTGAAAAGAGCCTATTTTTGTCCACACGGGCAGAGATACAAGTGTGTGTCTCAGCAGTGTGTGACACACAGCCAATCACATGGGCGTGTGGTCTGGCCGTGTACCCCCTGCATCTTTAAAATTGAGAAACAGAATGCTTTGGTATTTTCACACGGCCTAGCACACGGGCGTGTGGCTTGGCCATGTGACCCTTACACCTTAATTTTTACAAGTTAGTATGCTCACAAGGCCTACCACACGGGCGTGTGGCTTGGCTGTGTGACCCAAGTCAGTAAGTTACACGGGCACGAACATGGGCTGAGACACAGTCGTATGCCCTACTTTGAATGCCACACGGCCTGAGACACGGGTGTGTCTCTTAACTGTGTGAGCCACACGGCCTGGCCACATGGGCGTGTGTTCCCTGTACCTAAGAAAAATTTTGAAATTTTGTGAAAAATTCTCTGAGTTTCCGGTTTAGTCCCGATTTATTTTTAATGTTTATTTTGGGCCTCGAGGGCTCATATAAGGGACAATATGAGTGATTATGATTAGTTTCTAATGTGTATGTTAAATTATATGAAATGTTCGTATTTGATCTGAAAAGTTTAGTAATGCTCCGTAACCCTATTTTGGCGACAAATTAGGGTTTGAGGTGTTACAGTTTAATTTTCATCCTTACAGATAATCCACCAGGTTAGGAAGCAGATGCGACATCCGAAGGGTTTCAGCCTGATTTTTTTCCTAAAATAATTTTATATATATTATTGATATTCCATTATTTAGAGTCGGTATTATTATTTTCTGTCGAACCATGGCATGAGATGTAGGATGTGATAACAAGATATGTTTATTATTGAGTTATGCATGAATCCCCGATTTTTATTAAAAAAAACCACTTATCACTTTTTCGTTGCTATATCTTAATTAAGGTTTTGAAGATTTATAAATGGGTATTTAACTAAGTTTTCTATAAAATTAAACACATGTTTTAGAATGATTGTTTTCAAAACCACGATAGCTCATTTGGACACTTCGGTGGCTAATGTAATCTTTTAAAGTCGGATCTAACATCTAGGCCGGGTTGGGGAGGTTACATTTATATCATTTGACCAACATTGTTTTGTAATGGTAACAAAATCTATTCAAACATCATTAAACCAATGATTTTTTTCTCAGAAATCTTAACAAAAATCTAAATGGCTTTGACATCAAGCTTCTTTACTTCCACCTTAGGAACAATAACAATGAGAACCCCATTTTCCATGGATGCTTTAACTTATATGTCTTTGCATTCTTAGGCAACCTAAATTGCCTCGAGAACTTGCCATTGCTCTGCTCCACATGATGCCACATCTCGTTCTTCTCTTCCTTCTCACATTTCTTTTGCCACTTATTTGAATCACCCTTTCATATTTGATTTCCTCTTTCTTAAGTCCAGGAAGATTGACTTTGAACACATGGGCATTTGATGTCTCTTTCTAGTTGATGTAAGTGTTGGCCAAGGTTTAATTTTCTCAGAAAGGTGATTCCAAATTCTTGATAGGGTCCCTCATACGTTGATGGCGAATCGGCTGAATATGTTGCTCTGTTGGTTACCGAAGAAACTTGGGATCAAAGACTTTTTAATCGAAAAAGTGATTTCAAATTCTTGGAATTGCTTTTAGGTGTGTTAGGGTGAATTTGAGAATTAGGCAATTAGGTCAATTATTCTTTGAATCAAGGTAGAGATGCATTGGTTGGGTATTTGAAGGATGTATAGATGGTGGAGGGGAATGTAATAACCCGATTTTCAGTGATATCAGAAACAGTGGTTCGAGATCACCGAATCCGACAAGTGAGCTCGTAAATTCTATTATTTAGTATTCACAAGTCAAATGTGATTTTAGGAGAATTTTTGAATTAGTGATTGATGTTTTAGAAAGATTTATTAGTTTAATTGGTTTCGAAAACGAGGTATCAGGATCTCGATTCTATAAACCAAGTCGTAAATATTTTTATAAATATTTACGGAGTTTCATTAAGTTAGTATTAAAGTTTCGTTAGAAAATTTTAATGTTTTGATAGTTAATTAGTTAAAGAGGACTAAATTGTAAAATGTGCAAAACTTGCTAATTAAAGAAATAGTGATTAAATATCCCAAATAGTAAATAAGGACTTAAAAAAGTAAATATACCTAATTGAAGAGGCTGAGGCGGCATAAGCAGAGAAAAATCTTGAAATTAGGTGACTTAGGGGCAAAATAGTCATTTTGGAAATTAAGATAAAAAAATAAAACAAGTGACCAATTGTGAGATTTTCAATTTCTAGACATTTCTTCCCCTAATTTCAGTCTAAAAATGCCATTAGAGAGGGTTTCATGATTTGGTTCATATTTTTGCTACAAGTGAGTTCGATTCTTGCTTTTTTTAAAAAAAATTGTGTTTTAAAGACTTTTACAATTAGGTCCAACTATCTATTTCATTAGTTTTATATTTTATGGGTAATTTTGAAAGTTACCGTTGATGAATACTAAATTTTTGTGGTGAATTAACATGGATTTAGAGCTTTAATTTTGTCATATGATGATTTTATCAAGTGATTTTAATAAATATTGATTTTAGGACCAAATTGTGAAAAGATTAAGTGTTAGGGTTTGGTACTGAAATTATGAATACCAAGAGCTATATAATAGCTTAGTATATTTAGATAAATTTTCAATTGAGAAAACTTATCTCATTTGATAGACTAATTGGTGAGGGACTAAATTGCAAAAACTGTAAAAGTTAGGGTAATTGTGTAATTTCGAAAATTGAGGGGTATTAATTGTGAAGTGAATTGAAACTGAAATATATGCTAATGAATGAATAATTTTATATTTTAGATCAAAAGCTCGTAGATAATCGTGAAAAGGAGAAATTAGCAGAATTATCTCTAAACTACAAATCTTACAATTAAATTAATGTAAGTTCGTATGGTTAAACTTTAATGTTTATTTATTAAATTGATGAATGGTATTATGTATTTATTCATATTTATTGTTGAAAATAAAATTATTGCTAAATTATGAAATTGAATTGATTGTTCAAAACGAGTGGAATGCGGGATTGAGTACAATTGTTCTGTGGCAAAGGATGAAATGACGACAAATGTAAAGGATGAATTGACGGAAAATTACCCAAGTAAACCGAGGTTCAACATTTGTTGCGAACTTTAGTGTTTACTTTCCGTTTAGCTCTCACGAGCTTCTTTTAACTTATATGAGTTTTTGTTTAACTATAATGGGTTTCCGTTTAGCTTCTATGAGCTTCCGTTCAACCCTTATGGGTTCCTGTTTAGCACTTATGTGCTTTTGTGCAGCCTTCGGGCTTCTAAATACGATGTACTCATATACGTAAGCCGTTCTTCGATTCAGTAAGATTAGGTAAAAGACTTATGTGATTGAAATTGAAAGATTTAACGTTTATTATTGATATTGATTTGAATGAAATGTGTTCATTGATTTATGTTGTGTTTAACAAGGAGAATGTATGATTTATTTTCTAATTAATTTATTTTATTAAGTTTGGTAAGATCTATGTTTAACCCATTGAACTTACTAAGCTTCATTAAGCTTACTCGTGTTATTTAATGTCTTTGTAAATTTTCGTGAGGTCGGAAGATCGAATCAACACATCAAGCCACACTATCCAACTTAATCTGGTAGTTTTTGCGATGTAAACTTTGGTTTATATGGCATGTATAGGGTTGAATTTGGTAATGAAATATTTTGAAATATGGTTGTGAATGATAAATGTTTGTATGTGATTAGTAGTGGATTTTGATAAATCAATGAAATGGGTTGAATAGGTGAGTTTAAATAATTGAGTATTTGTGATGTTATGTTATGCTTAAAACATGATTTTGGCTTGTGTTGATTGTTTGTTTGGAATGTATTGATGTATTGAAATGTTGTGTTTAGGTTGATAATAAAATGGGTGAAAAAAGTGGCCTTAAAATGGCCTATTTTCGTCCACACTGGCGGAGACAGGAGCGTGTGTCTCAGACGCGTATGACATACGGCTTAGCACATAGGCGTGGGGTTTGGCCGGGTGTCCCCTGCATCTAAAAATTGAGAAACAGAATACCCAAGTTTTTGCACACGGCCTAGCACACGGGCGTGTGGCTTGGCCGTGTGACCCCTGCACCTTACACACGGCCTGGCACACGGGTGTGTGACTTGGCCGTGTGACCAAAGTCAGAGAGTTACACGGGTATGGAGGTGTGTCTATTGGCCGTGTAAGTCATACGGCCTGGCCACATGGGTGTGTGTCCCTTGCACCTAGGCAAAATTTTGAAATTTTGAGAAAAATTCTTTAAGTTTTTGGTTTAGTCCCGACTTGTTCTAATGCATATTTTGGGCCTCGAGTGTAACACCCCTAACCTGTATGCATCACTAAAATAGGGTTATGGAGTATTACTAGAATAAACAGACCAAATACAAATAGTTGTATTATTATTTAACATTCATGTAAGATATAATTCATAAAGTCCCTTATATGAGCCCTCGAGACTCAAAACATGCATTAGAATCAAGTTGGGACTAAACTGGATACTTAGAGAATTTTTTGCGAAAATTTAAAATTTTTTAAGGTGTAGGAGACACACGCCCGTGTGGCTAGGTCGTGTGGTTCACACGGCCGTGTCCCAGCTCGTGTCCTAATTAGGGAGGTTACTAACTTGGGTCACACGGCCAAGTCGCACGCCCGTGTGCTAGGCCGTGTGTAGGTGCAGGGGTCACATGGCCAAGTGCCACACCCGTGTGCCAGGCCGTGTGAAAAATCCTAAGCATTCTGTTTTGAAATTTTAAGATGCAAGGGACACACGGCCAAGACACACTACCATGACACACGACCGAGACACACGCCCGTGTCTTTGCCCATGTGGACGAAAATAGGTCATTTCCAAAGCCACTTTTCTCACCTAACTTGTCTCACACCTACATAAACACATAAATACATTCACAAGGCAATACCAATCTCTTGAATCAACACAAACCAATTTTTAAACCAGCCGTTTTGTCACATATATCTTAGCATTCGCATTTTCCATGGTGATCAAACTCATATTTCCTTACTTATACCAAGCACATATCAAACATGATAACCACACACATATATATTTACAACAAAATATGTTCGCTTAAGTCATACCAACGAAAAATCACAACTAACACACATATATGTTATCATTTGGCCAAACTTAGCCTATACATGCCATTATACCCAAAAGAAAATTTTTTGTTTATACTGAAGTGAGCTGAGGGATAGTGTGATGTTACTCCGACCAGCTTCCAACCTTTACGAGCTTTCAAGTACTATAAAACAGAGTAAGCATTTAATGCTTAGTAAGTTCGTATAATAGGAAATTAACTTACCTATATATTTCACATTTAAGGTAACCATACAAATACATTCAAAGCAATTTGGCAATTTGCCTAAACACATGTAATCTCAAGAAACATGTTAGTCATGTAATTCATGTGAATATAAAAAATCAAGGATGAGCTCATCATGTAACAAATTTTCATATATATATATGTTTTCCACATCTTATATTCATATAACATGTACATTCCATAATTATTCATCTCAAGTTCAGATTATCCTATGTCAGAACCTTGCCCGTTGAATTTATTATAAACATCTGTGGATACACGGGTAGTATACTTGAAGTGTACAAACTGTAATCCGTCAATTCATATTTGAGAGTGCTCGTTAAAGCACATAATCGGAAACCCTCTCTCGATCCATATAACGGGAAGCTTATGTGAGCCATATATCGGGAAGCTTATCCGGGCTGTAATACGAGAAGTTCATAAGAGCCATAATCGGGAAGCTCATGCGAGCCTATAACGGGTAGCTCCGAAGAGCCATTAACAAGAAGCTCCGGATAGCCATATATCGGGAAGTTTAGGCAAGCCATATCGGGAAGCTCACAAAGAGCCTTTAATCAGGAAGCTCACGAAGAGCCATATAACGAGACGCTCATAAGAGCTGCGGTGTGTCTACGACATATGTAGAATCACAACCGATGGGATGCTCCGAAGAGCTATTAATAGAAAGCTTGCAAGAACTATATAACGGGAAGCTCGAGAGGGCTAATAACGGGATGCTCATGAGAGCTAATAATGGGACGCTCTTTCGAGCTACAGTATGTCCGCAACATATGCAGGACCACAACCAATTCGGGAACCCTGTATCCATCGAAGCTTATTTATCCAAACGAGACTTATTATTTATCGGATATTGTCGGATATGTGATCAATTTCATACATATGGCATTTATATAATTAACATATACAACATTCAATTCAAACATATAAATATACACAATTTAGTTACATGAATTTACCTTGATAAGTGCTCGTTGATTTGTTGTCTACTAATCCGTCACTTTCTCTTTTCCTCGATCTAATCCCGTATTTTGTGTATCCGGATCTATACGAGTAAATTTAGCTCAATTTAATACAATTCATAATCAATTCAATTCAATTCACATCTTAGGAAAAATTACCATTTTGCCCGTATACTTTTAATTAATGACGATTTCGTCCTTAGGCTCGAAAAATGAAATTCATGCAATTTAATCCTTATTTCAAGCCTAGAAAATGTTTACATATAACATTTGCAACCCATATGATTCATAAAATTTAGAATTTTTCCATGAATTTTACATATTTACAATTTAGTCCCTAAATCGCAATTTCATCAAAATTCACTTTACAAAAGTTGTTTATCTATCAACAACCTTTCATTTTCTACTATAAATTTCATAATTAATGCATATTCATCCATGTAAAAACCCTAGTACTTTGATAACTTTACAAATTAATCCCCGAGATAGCTAAATTAAGCTATTACGATCTCGAAAATATAAAAATTAATAAAAACAGGACTTGAATACTTACCTAATTAGGCCAAATAATTTTTCTCTTTCTTCAATTCTCCATGGCTAGAGTTTCCATATTTTATTTGGGAAAGATGATGATAAAATGATGATATTTTCTTTATTTTTATTATTTATCATCTTTCCAATTTTATCCTTTTCTTTTTCTTATTTTCCATGGATGAATCATCAAACTTATCTACTAACTCCTCTTAATGGTCTATTTTCCATATAAGGACCTCAAATTTTGAATTCCATAACTATTTGATCCTTTTAGCTACTAGAATTCAACTTTTACATTTTATGCAATTTGGTCCTTTTCTCAATCAAACATGAAATTGGTAAAATTTTTCTTAACAAAATTTCTATACGATATTCCTATCATAATGCAGATCATGAAATAATATTAAAATAATTTTTCTTACGGACTCGAATTTGTGGTCCCGAAACCACTGTTCCGACTTCACTAAAAACGGGCAATTACATCGAGGGCTCATATAAGGGAAAATGTGAGTGAAATGTGATTGGTTTCTGATATGTGTATAAAATGATATGAAATGTTCGTAATTGGTTTGAAAAGTCCGGTAATGTTTTGTAACCCTGTTCCGACGACGGATAAGGGTTAGGGGTGTTACAGGGAGGAAGAGGGGAGAGGGATGACAGTGGGGTAAGGGGAGGTGGATGGGGACGGTGGTAGGGGAGGTTCGATGGAGGTGAGAGGGATGGAGTGGGAGGGTTTTTTATTTTATTTAATATTAATATAATTATATTTATTTAATATTAATATTAATATTAATATAAAATTTAAATTTATTATTATATTTTTTGAAAATATTTATTTATTTTATATATTTTTAAATTTGATATATAATTATTCCTTGTCAACATTTTTTTTTGAATTTTTAGAATTAGTATCAAATTGAGACCATTTGTAAATATTAAGGGTTAATTTTTTAAAATTATGACTAAATTGATATAACATGTAAAACTTGATGGCTAAATTTGTTATTATATCGATTTTTAACGCCACGTTAGCTTTCCATTTGTGATTTTTACGAGAGTAACCAAAAGAGCCGAACTAAGTAACATGTGTGCTTAAATTACAAACTTTTTATTTTGAATGCCTAGAATAATATTTTTTTATGAGTGGGTGACTATTTGTGTAATTTACGCAAAATATTAATATATAAAAATTTCTATAAATATATCTTCAATACCATTCTAACATTTAAAAAAAAAAAAGCACAATGATTATTATGTTGCATCTATTATATTTGAAAATTTCAAATACAACATTAACATAATATAAAAAGTTTAATTAAGTCAATAAGCTCTTGACAAAAGTATTATAGTAATATAGCATAAAAGTTGAATTCAAATGTAGCAACTCATCTTTTACACCAAAATATTAAAAAAGGGGATGTAAAAAGATAGTTTTCAAAGCACAAAGCAGGATACCATTATTAACACACAAAAATATGCATCCTCTCTCTCATCAACAAAAGATATCAGCCAATATCCTACCTTTGGCACTCGCACACTCAAACTCAACAATCTCATTGCTGGGGATTGGTTTTTTTTAAGGAGTTATAGGTAAAGTGGTCAAGGTGAAGTCTGAATCAAACCCTTCATTTCAGTTAGATGGGCGAAAATGATTAGTTCAACGTTACCATGCCTAAGATTTTATTAATTTTACATAAAAATAGACTCGTAGTAATGTGAATATTAATTAAACTAAGTTAATAGAAAAGGTAAATGAGAGAGTAGTAGTGAAGTAAGAGAGAGAGAGGAAAAGTTAGTAAAAAAAGGTTAGAAATTGAATTTGAAAAGAGTGAAGGAAGCATTCTAGAATACTTGTTAAGATATTCTCCAGGAAGAAATTGTCAAATAAATACAATTCTATCTTGTGGACCGCTAAATAATTTAATGATATTAAAAATCAATCTCCCACATTTATAAATCCTACTCAATTTTTAGGTTGCGACTTTCCAGAGCATCAAATTTGACTGACTAATTTTCTTAATTTTCTTACGTACCTACAAATGCAATCTACTTCACTTCTCAATATGTCTTAAATTTAGGGTTCCTATTAAATACCCACATCATTTACACATGTATAAACGAAGCTTCTTCGCACGCGGGGTGCATCAACTCTGGATTGCTTCTTCTATTCTTCTTAAATTTAAAAATTAACTCTTATATTTTAATTTCATCTCCTTGATAATTAATATCTTCAATACATGAAAAATAATAACACTAACATATATAAATTAGATAATACAAATCATGCACTAACGTATAAACATGCACATAACTATGAAATTATTAAACCGTTGCTAGTGATTCATCTAAGTCTTGGAAAAAGAAAAACAAATCATATACATAGAAATTGTTTACGTAGTTTAGTTTCATTACGTCTACAGAGCCTAAGTTAGTGAGAAATATTCACTTTCTTTAATAGGTACAACAAGTGACTATCACACATCCGTGATAATTCTCCATACTTTCAAACCTTGAAGATCGATACTCTCACCACACGGCAAGTAAAACCTTAACACAAATGGTTTTACCATAAACCTGCATGCACTCTTAGTGTTCCTTACTTGAATAAGATGAGTGCTAAAAACTCTGAGAACAAAAGCCTATACAAATTTCTCCCATAAATAGATTTATGCTTGAGACTTGTTAACATAAAAGATCTATAACAACCCCATTAAAATAATAATACAATAAACAATTTACAATATAATAATAGAGAATAAAATAATCGTGGATTCTTGGCAATTAATCACAGACTTTCTATTCAATCCAAATGTCTATGTTGCAATGAATTGTCTTGGGTGATTTAATTTCGTATAATCTTCAATATAAGTTTCCCAAGTAATATGACCTTCAACAATATATTCTCCAAATAATTAGCACAACCCACTCAAACTGTTCCATAAATTGCCAACAATTCGAATATGAAAACGGTCACTTATGCATCACCAATGCTAGGAAAGTGGACTTAAAAACCAATTTCATATACAAAATTTAGAAAACACACAGAAAAAAGCATAAGCATCATATTAATTAAAGAAAATATAAATATTATACAAACAATTCTTTTCCATTTAATTTCATTTCTTCTTTCTCAAGAATAAGAGAGAATATATCTCCTATTTATCAAAATGAGCCAACCTAACTAAATATCTAAAATGACTTAAAAAAAATGACATTGCGACTGGTGTTAAATCCATTGCTGAAATAAGAAATTCTAGAATGAGGTTGTTTAGGGATAGGTTTAAAGGTATTGTATAAATTGTACAAAATAGGCAACTCACAAAAAAATTGCTATGGCCATGTCGTGATTTAAAATAATACAAAAAATGACATTGTTAAATTCTAGAATGAGGTTGTTTAGGGATAGCATTAAAGGTATTGTATAGATTGTACACTAAACTTGTTAGGACTGGATAGCAATGCATCCCCTGCCATGCCGTAATTTCACATCAACAAATGTTTAAATTTTTTTTTAAAATTCCTAAAACTAAATAATTTTTTTTAAAAACTCACAAAAAAAATTATGAATAATCTAATTTTTATAATTATTTAAAAAATCCCTCTAAAATGAATATAGATAAATGATTGCCTAAGTTTATTTGAGCATAAACATTATTTGTCCAAATTTATTCTGAATGTTGTTTTTATTAAGTTTTACAACTTCTTATAGTTCTTAAATATTTTTTTATTTTTTATAATTATTTCGGTGATGTTTTTCAAATAATTATTTACAATTTTTTAAATTTGTTTAAATATTATCTTTTCAACATGAGATATATTTAACATACCACATTAGCATTTAATAGTAGAAATAGATGAAATTTTTAACAAAAGGAACAATTTGCTATTTGATCTAATAAGGTTAAGGAAATTTAAGATTATAGGAGGAATGTAAGATTTTCTTATTTGTGTTTGGTTCACGGAATATAAAGTTACTTAAAAGAAAATTTTACTAAATTGTCATTGATATAAAATTTTTGTTTTTTTATATGGTCAATAGTTTAATTTTTTTCATAAAATTATACTAACTTAATACATTCATTTTTATTACACCTTGATTTTATTATATAAATTCAATTGAACAACTATTGAAACCTAAATGCGTAGTTAATTTATATGGTTTATAATTGTTTATTTTAGAGAATTTAGTTTGCTTTTAATACCAAAAGAGAACTGAAATTAAAATTCATAATACAAACCTCCAAGTTTTATGTCTATTTAGGAAAAAGGGTCCAATTAATTCTCGAACTAGTTCAAAATATATATATCAATTAAGCCCTAATGTAACCTTTTGCACTCAATTGAGCCCTCGAACAGGGGAATTTCATAAAAAAAAAAAATTCCTTTGATTCCTATCTCACTGATGTGTTAGTGTCACGTTAGCAAAAAAACTCAAAATTTTTAAAAGATAAAAAGATATATTTAATTTTTTTATTAGAATGAACTTGGACAATCATTTGTATAAGTTCATTTTGAACTTAATTTTTTTAAAATTTGAAAAAAAAGTATATTTTTTAAAACATTATTAAATTTTATAAAATTGTTAAATAAATTTCAAAAATTTCAAAAAAATAAAAAATAAAAACTATTTAAAAGTTAAGTCCGAAATGAACTAGACATATGGTTGTCCAAATTCATTCAAGACAATTTTTCTAAATTATATAAAATTTTAAAAATCTAAAAATATATATTTTTAAAGATATGATATGTGTATCAAAATTTTTAATTATATTCATGCCTTTTAAGATATATAAAATATTTTGCTTTAATTTGATTCAATTCAAACAATATTGGATATGATTTAGAGAGGAGATCAAATATAACTCCAACCCTCATTTGTCACTTAGAGTGTGCTTGGTTGGGTGGAAAAGTGGAGGGATGGGAGGAGGGAGTAGACGTGTCCATGGGTCGGGCCGGGCCCAAAAAAAATTTCGGCCCGCAACCTAGGCCCGGCCAGGCCAATTTTTTAATAAACACCAAAAATTTATTTTAAAAATAAAAAATTTAAAAAAGTATTTAAAATAAAAAATAAAAAATAAATATTTATTATATTCGGGCCAAGCCCAGGCAAAAAAAGTGGTGCTTGAGGCCCGACCCGTTTTCTAAATGGGCCTCATTTTTTTATCCAAACCCATATTTCGGGCCTATATTTTTATCCGAACCCTCTCATATTTCGGACAGGTCATCAGGCCAGACCAGGCCGGGCGGCCCGGCCCATGAACACCTCTAGGAGGGAAAAGTGGAAAGAAAATAAATTTCGAATGAGAGGAAAGAAAATAGGAGGAATGATCATTTTCCATCATAATGCATAAAAATCAATCATTGTAAATTTAAATGATGGGAGTAGAGAAAATGAAAGAGATGCGTATGTTAGTTTAAAGTTATGCATTTTCAAATATTTATTTTTTCCCCTTTTATTTTCCAACTTTACCAAGCAGTGGATGGGAAGAAAATTGTTTTTTTCTTTTCATTTTTCCATCATTCACACCAAGCATACCTATGAAAATAAAAATTATATTTTCTATTTTTTTATCCTTTCAATTTTTAATCTTTCCAATTTTCTTTCTACTCTACCAAGCAAAGTCTTAGAGTGTATTTGATTGGGTGGAAAAGTGGAGAGATGAAAGAGTGGAAAGAAAATAAATTTGGAGTAGATTTAAAAATATACATTTTTTAATGTTTTAATTTACTTTCCTTTCATTTTTCAACTATGCGAAATAATGTATAGAAATAAAATTAATTTTTCCTTTAATTTTTTTCATTTTTTTAACAAAACATATTTATAAATAAATTTGTTTTTTACCTTTCTATTTTTCTCTCTTTAAATTTTCATGTTTCAATTTTTTTTCATTTTAGCAAGAAAAACCTTAAAATTAAAACCACAAAATGATTTTTAGGGCTCTCGAGCCGTCAGATAAGCTGTTCACGTCTTGTTATCGACAATAATAAATTATTTAAATTATTACTTAATATTAATCTGTTTGTTTATTTAATATTTTTATTGTTTTTTATTAAAATAATATTTTAACTAACGCCGATTAACAAACATTATCATTATAATTAATTATCACCAAAATAAATGTAAAATAAAAGGCTAACATAAAAACTCAAAAAAATTTGAACTTTAGTATTCAGCTGGTGAAATATTGTAAAATTCAACAAAGTAAAACAGAAAATTCGACATTCTAGAAGGTGGAAAAAGACAAACAAAAAAATTAATATTCTAAACCTTTTGTTTATTATATTCCAATAGCTTTTAATGCGTCAAAAAATAGTTATATAATAGGAGCAACATGTAGCTGTAGCGTACAAACTATTAATTAATCTCTTCTCCTCCGTAGATGCCGCTTTGAATTTAAGTTGGGGTAGAATAGTCACTCCACTATTTGACAACTCCTGTTTTCAAACAAATTTAACAAAAAAGTGAAGTTTATAAAAGAATGACAACTTGCAGTTGAGCCGGCGAGCCAAAGAGAGTAACAACCAGTAGCTGCTACACATGAATCCAATGGTTAGGACAAATGTCAATAAGTCAAGAGTTTTTATGTAAGAAATTATATATTGTAATTTTGTCATAGCCACCTCCTAGGTTGTGGCCTATTTCAACTTAATACCCACAAAACCCACATTCTTTTAGTTACAAGTTTAAAATTTTAAAAAAGGAATATAGATTAAATTCACAATTTATAGGATCAATACTAAAATTTAATTTAATAAAATTAATTATTACTATTTGAATGACCAAATTAGAATAGAAAAGTTATATTTATAATTTACATAGAATATAGGGATTAATAACATAATTTCACCTAATTTTTAACCACTATTTCTTCTCATTCCACAGTCCTTGAAAAGGATACGGATACTGAACTAAATGTATCCGATTAGTGCGACTTCTGGGAAGCCAGTTTTTTCTCAATACAATTTGTTCCTACTACCTCAAACGTCTATTCAATGTCTTATATCCATTTAGAAAAGTCCATGGAATCTTCCAAATTAAATAGAAGATTTTTCTTTAGAAAGAAGAAATATTTTATGTTTTAAGACTTTATTATTTTCAATATCAAATCGGACCGGTTGACATATTAATTCGGAATAAAATCACGAATCGATACAAATTGATGGAATCAAACTAATCGATTAATCAAATCAATCATATTGATCGGAATAAAAATTAGTGATATGATCAATTTTATCACCAATCTTATTTTAAAAACATTATTTATCAGTACATCTACATCTAACGATTATTAATCCCGAAACATGACTTTTTCTTTTGCGAAAGAAAATGATTTATCATTTCATTTTAGATATAAACTTAATAGTTGTTCACAGATGAGGTAAGGCGGCGACCTAAACTTCATAATGTGTTTTGGTCCAATCTCATACTATACTCAGCTCAGCTTGCGCAGTATTCCCAAATATAATAATCATTTAATATTAAAAAAAAATGGAAAGAAGGGAATATACAAGGTCTTGTGATGGTTGGTGAATACTATTACGGTGATATGAAAAATGAAATGTACTTGATCTAAGATGAGGTATGAATTGTTAAATGTTGCAAGAGAAGAACCGCTATTAACTTTCAAAGAATCCAACAAGCCCCTCATATTTGAATTCCCTAGTTTTCCTTTAACAAAAGGCCAAACAGCCAACCTTTCAGCCACCAAGCTGGCTGCCCCTTTTTTTATTTTTCACTCCGTCAATGACTCGCACTGCCTGTATATATATATTCTCCTTCAATCTCTATTGAACTTACACTTCTTTATCTGCTCCCCACCCCCAAAAGAAAGGAACTAGCACTTGTCTACATTGAAATAGAGGGTGAGAACATTTTTCTTTTGGGTTCAAGAATTATAGAATTATTGGGAGGAAAAAGTAGAAAAAAGAAGAAGAAGAAGAAGAAGAAGAAGAAGAAGAAGAAGAAGGCAAAAATATGGATGGTTTAGAAAGAGTTCGAAGTCGAAATCCCAGCAGAAGAACGGGGCATAGCAGCATAGGCAGGAGCTTAAGTAGGAGTAGTTGGAACATGGAAGATGTGTTTTCAGGTTCCAGAAGAAGTAGCCGTGTGGAAGATGATGAAGAAGCTCTAAAATGGGCTGCTATCGAGAGACTACCCACATATGATCGGCTGAGGACAAGCATCATGCAGTCCTTTGTGGATCATGAAATCATTGGCAACAAGATGGAACATAGAGAGGTTGATGTTAGAAACCTTGACATGAACGACAGACAAAAATTCATCGACATGCTCTTCAAGGTTGCTGAGGAAGATAATGAGAAATTCTTGAAGAAGTTCAGAAACAGGATCGATAAGTAAGTTTCCATCTTTCTTCATTTACAAATATAAATTTAAAATCTAGGTATCATATACAAATTTAATAATGTTTTAAGTGTTTTCTGTTAATTGATTACGCATTTTGTTGGGATGACAGGGTTGGGATTACACTTCCAACAGTAGAAGTTAGATTCAACCATCTGACGATTGAAGCCGACTGCTACGTTGGCAGCAGAGCTCTTCCAACTCTTGCAAACTCTGCTAGAAACCTTGTAGAATCGGCTCTTGGGCTCCTTGGAATCAGTTTTGCCAAGAAAGCAAACCTCACAATTCTTAAAGATGCTTCTGGGATTATTAAACCATCAAGGTACCTGCAACTTTCTTCTTGTCACGATATAATAATTTAGTTTGTCATTACATTTTGTCTTTACCTATATATGTGTATATATATATTTTGTAGGATGACACTCTTACTAGGCCCACCCTCTTCTGGGAAAACAACCCTTTTGCTGGCATTGGCCGATAAGTTGGACCCAACCTTAAGGGTAAGTTACGGTCTAATCTAAAATATTCATTTAAAATTTATTGCGTTAATAATTTGCTTTATATAGTATTTTTATGTTATGTTGGTGTGTTAATTATAAAGTTTGGTATTAGTTAACAGTAAACACAACCTGATGTTTCTGTTACTGTATGAAACAGGTTAAAGGAGATGTCACATACAACGGATATAAACTAAAGGAATTTGTTGCTAGAAAGACATCGGCATATATCAGTCAAAATGATGTTCATGTTGGAGAAATGACTGTGAAAGAAACCTTGGATTTCTCAGCAAGATGTCAGGGTGTTGGGACACGATACGGTATATATATGTTTAACACAATTTGTTCATAATTAAGTACCAAGTGTTTATGCTTTGGCTAATGATTTACTGAAAATTATTATTAATTTTTTTGAAGATCTGTTAAGTGAGCTTGCTAGAAGGGAAAAAGATGCAGGGATTTTCCCAGAAGCTGATGTAGACCTTTTCATGAAGGTTTGGACAATAACATAAATTCCACAATATTCTTACATAAAGCAAAGATTTGTCATTTCAAATTTCCACATCATCACGTGCTTTTGAACGTTTGAATTTTTCAGGCAACCTCCGTGGAAGGAGTTGAAAGCAGCCTTATCACTGATTACACACTCAAAGTAAGGAAATTCAATCTAAAAAGAATCAAAGAAATTCCAAACTTTTTTGGGTCACCGAAGAAAAGAATTTGCATTAGGGCTAGTTGTTGATTGCTTTTGAAAAGTACTGTAAAAAAATATTTTTGAGAAATATTTTTAAAAAATTTGGTTTAAAATTTGAGTGTTTAGTATTGCTGTCAAAAAATACTTTTGAGAAATAAAATATCCATTTTAGACATGTTATTATCAAGTAATAAATATACATTTAAATAATATTTAAATCAGTTAATATTATTATATTTTAGTAAGAATATAAAAAATTATTATAACTTGTTGTTAATATTTTAATATATGAAATATAAATTTTAAATATTTTTAAGCAATAAATATTAATTATTTATAAAATTTAATTAGAATATATAAATTATATTTTAAATATTTAAATATAACCATTAAATATTTGTAATTAGTATTTAAAAAAAATATTTTTTATTTTTAATTAATGAGTTTAACACATTTGTAATTAAGCACAAAAAAAGGAAAATATATGTTATTGGAGGGGTGAAAAAGTAATTAAGTACCAAAACTGCTCTTAGAAGAAGAAAAACTAAAATTTTTATTTCTTCTTTTCAGAATTACTTTTGAAAAGCATTCCTAAAAAGTTAAAAATTTCAGTCAAAAACAGCTTGTTTTCACAGCTTGTTTTCACAGCTTTTTTTTCACAGCTTTTCTTTCAAAAGTGCTTTTAGAGTCAGAAGTAAAATACATGTTATTGGGGTGAAAAAGTAATTAAGCACCAAAAGTGCTCTTAGAAGAGGAAAAGCTAAAATTTTCTTCTTCTTCTTTTCAGAATTGCTTTTGAAAAGAATTCTTGAAAAATTAAAAATTTCAGTCAAAAACAGCTTGTTTTTCACAATTTTTCTTTCAAAAGTGTTTTAGAGTCAAAAGTATTTTTTTTAAGTGATGAAGAAGTAATACAAAATAATCACTTTCCTAGTGTTAAAAAATGAGAGGAAAATGATTCTGCCAAATCACTATACGGTTAAAATTAATCTGAAGCAGTAAACCTTGTAATAAAAAAGTACAGAATGTGGGCCTACAATGGCAGAAAAAACAAAGAGTAGATTAGATTTTCTAATGCCATTGTGGTCCCTATTGTTGAATTGGTCAGATATTGGGGCTCGACATATGCAAGGATATCATCGTTGGAAACGAGATGCAGCGTGGAATTTCCGGCGGTCAAAAGAAAAGAGTAACAACAGGTTGATTATTCTTCATTTTAGTCCCTAAACCTACTTAGTTTTTCTAATCCATTATTTTATGATGATTATCTCATCTTGAGGGTTTCAATAATATTGAAAACTAAGCCATAATATTTGATACTATAAGGAGCCTGGGTTTTGTCCAGATTCAAGATTTATTATAATAACGTTAAAATTTTGATTTAACTATAGGGGAGATGATTGTTGGTCCCACCAAGACACTATTCATGGATGAAATATCAACGGGTCTTGATAGTTCCACGACATTCCAGATAGTGAAGTGCTTGCAGCAGGTTGTGCACCTAACAGAGGGCACAATCTTGATGTCGCTATTGCAGCCTGCTCCAGAGACTTACGATCTCTTTGATGATATCATCCTCTTATCTGAGGGTCAAATTGTCTATCAAGGTCCACGAGAACACGTTGTTGAGTTCTTTGAGAGCTGTGGTTTCAAATGTCCCGAGAGGAAAGGAACTGCTGACTTTTTGCAAGAGGTAACCTTAAACCCTAAACACGAACCATTGCATCGCAGATGGCTTGAGTTTTTGACTCTTTAGTAAATAGCAAATTGTGGTTTAGTTTAGTCACAACATAAATAATTTGTGCAACATAAGGTGACAAGCTAGTGAAACTGTGACAGGTTACCTCAAAGAAGGACCAAGAACAATATTGGGCGGATAAAAGAAAGCCATACAGATACATTACAGTAACTGAATTTGCAAACAGGTTCAAGCACTTCCACGTCGGAATGCAGCTACAGAGTGAGCTAGCTGTGCCTTTCGACAAGTCAAGAGGCCACCGAGCTGCATTGGCCTTCCATAAATACTCCATGTCCAAAATGGAGCTTCTTAAGGCCTGTTGGGACAAAGAATGGCTATTGATCAAAAGGAATTCTTTTATTTATGTGTTTAAGACGGTCCAAATTATCGTCGTGGCATTCATCTCGTCTACTGTCTTTTTGAGAACTGAAATGCACCAGAGGAATTTGAACGATGCGCAACTCTATATTGGCTCACTTCTGTTTGGAATGATCATCAACATGTTCAATGGCTTCGCTGAGCTCTCCCTTATGATTAGTAGGCTTCCAGTGTTCTACAAGCAAAGAGACCTCTTATTCCACCCTGTCTGGACTTTCACTCTGCCCACTTTCTTGCTCCGGGTTCCGATATCTATTTTGGAAACAGTTGCTTGGATGGCTGTAACTTATTACACTGTAGGATATGCACCTGAGGCCAGCAGGTAAATTGAATTGTGGCAATTTATTTACATGTCGCCGCACTGATCAGAGTTCTTTTTTTCTTTCTTGAACAACAAGTTAAAGTAGTGCATGATGAAATTAGTATTAACTTGCCAATCCTCAAAACTATTGCCAGGTTTTTCAAAAACTTCCTGTTGGTGTTTTCAGTACAACAAATGGCATCTGGTCTCTTTCGGCTCATTGCCGGATTATGCAGAACAATGATCATAGCTAACACTGGTGGGGTTCTTACACTTCTCCTGGTGTTCTTGCTGGGAGGTTTCATCATTCCTAAACGTAAGAATAAAACCATAAAAAAATAAACCTTTACATTAGAAAATTTCTTCATTTTGTAGATTAATAAAAAGTTCACTAATATAGGGTATTTATTTTGACAGGTGAAATTCCAAGTTGGTGGGAGTGGGCTCACTGGATTTCACCTTTGACTTACGGTTTCAATGCCTTCACTGTGAACGAAATATTTGCGTCAAGGTGGATGAATAGACAGGTATATTATTCAGTTTTGCTTGTTCAGTAACACAAGTCAAAGATATCAATTGGTGGAAAATATTAAAAGTACATATACATTTTCATTTCAAATAAAAAGCAAGTTACAAGCTGAAACTTTGTCTACAATGCAGGTTTCAAACAGTTCGACTAGCCTGGGGGTACAAGTGCTCGATAGCTTTGATGTCCCAAACGATGAAAACTGGTATTGGATTGGTGCAGGTGCTCTTCTAGGGTTCGCAGTGCTCTTCAACATTCTCTTCACCTTTGCGCTTATGTACTTAAGCCGTAAGTTTAAACATTCCATGGGCTAATGCAATCTCTTTCTTGACTATCAGTATCTTCTTTTAGGTAGCTAATGTTCTATGTTTTCTTGGTGTTGGAAATACAGCCCTTGGAAAGCCGCAGGCTGTAATTTCGGAGGAAACAGTGGAAGAGCTAGAGGCTAATAATGTGGACTCTAATGAAGAACCAAGGTTAATGAGACCAGAATCAAGTAAATATTCATTCTCTGCAGATGCAAGCAATGCAGGTAAGAAACATGCAGCTCTTATTTTCTCCTTTACCTGTGTCTTCAATATTGATTATAATGTTATTAATATCAAATGAAAACTTTCAGTAGAAATGGAAATCCGAAGAATGAGCAGTCGAGCCGATTCCCACGGAATGAGCAGGAATGATTCTCAAGTTGATGCAGCCACTGGTGTTGCCCCAAAGAGAGGAATGGTTCTTCCCTTCACTCCTCTAGCAATGTCCTTTGACACTGTCGATTACTACGTTGATATGCCACCTGTAAGATCCCTTTTCCAACTCTTGTTTCTTCATCAATATGCTTGTTATCCAAAATAAACGTAAAAGTCAATACATAAACCTTATAATTGGCACCAGAGACATAGTTTAAACATCAAGCATTTAAACAGGAAATGAAGGCACAAGGAGTTGGTGAGGATAGGTTACAACTACTTCGGGGAGTAACAGGTGCATTTAGGCCTGGAGTGTTGACTGCATTGATGGGAGTTAGTGGAGCAGGGAAGACAACATTGATGGATGTTCTAGCAGGAAGAAAGACTGGTGGATATGTCGAGGGTGATATTAGAATATCCGGATTCCCTAAGAAACAAGAAACCTTTGCAAGAATTTCTGGATACTGTGAACAAACTGATATTCACTCACCACAAGTGACTATCAGAGAATCCTTAATTTTCTCAGCTTTCCTACGACTTCCAAAAGAAATCAGCAACGAGGAAAAGATGGTAAGAACTTTGATTTGCATAGTTGTTAGTGAAAATCAAGAATAGCGTTAGTTATTTACTTTAACCCCTAAACATTATTTGTTATTATCTTTCAGATTTTCGTGGATGAAGTGATGGAACTAGTAGAATTAAGCAATCTCAAGGATGCCATAGTAGGGTTGCCTGGAGTCACAGGGTTGTCAACAGAGCAAAGAAAGAGGTTAACTATTGCAGTAGAGCTTGTTGCTAATCCCTCAATCATTTTCATGGATGAACCGACATCCGGTCTTGATGCGAGGGCAGCAGCCATTGTCATGAGGACTGTCAGAAACACCGTGGATACTGGAAGAACAGTTGTCTGCACCATTCATCAGCCTAGTATTGATATCTTTGAAGCCTTTGATGAGTTGCTACTAATGAAGAGAGGAGGTCAGGTGATTTACTCCGGACCATTAGGCCGAAATTCTCATAAGATCATCGAATATTTTGAGGTATGAAACTATAACAAGATTTCCCATATTTGATACACTGATTTTGCGGAGAGAAAAAAAGAGAAAAAGTTATCTGACTTGCCTCGTCATCAATTGCAGGCAATTCCTGGAGTTCCCAAAATTAAGGAAAAGTATAATCCAGCTACATGGATGTTAGAAGTGAGCTCTATAGCAGCTGAAGTTAGGCTCGGAATTGATTTTGCTGAACAGTACAAATCATCTTCCTTGTATCAGTAAGTCAAGATATAAGCTATACCAATACTTATTTAATTTTTTACCTTTTCTTCTTTTGGATTTGAGCTAAATACATGTATCTATGAGCAGGAGAAACAAGGCGTTAGTAAATGAGTTAAGCACACCACCTCCAGGAGCTAAAGACCTCTATTTTGCCACTCAGTACTCACAAAATACATTGGGTCAATTCAAATCATGCTTTTGGAAACAATGGTGGACTTACTGGAGAAGTCCAGATTACAACCTTGTCAGATACTTCTTCACTTTGATCACTGCTCTCTTGGTTGGTTCTATTTTCTGGCAGGTCGGCACTGAAAGGTCTGTAGCTATTACCCTCTTATGTAGTTTGAATTCTTACCCTTTGGTGCTTGCAATAACTAAACAAAAGGCTTTTAGATTGTTTACAGTTTTTATCTTTGTTCCATGGCTCAGGAGTAGCGCATCTGATCTTACAATGATCATCGGTGCAATGTATGCTGCAGTCGTGTTTGTTGGAATCAATAACTGCTCAACAGTTCAACCAGTCATAGCCATTGAAAGAACAGTGTTCTATCGTGAAAGAGCTGCTGGGATGTACTCTGCATTACCTTATGCCCTTGCGCAGGTGAGGATTCACCTACACTTAGATTGATGCTATCTTATCATATGAAAGTTTGCATAACTTGGTCTCTTTAATCTCCAAGTTGACCAACATAAGTTGTTTAATTAAATTTTAATTACATGAGATGCAGGTGCTTTGTGAAATACCTTACGTATTTGGCGAAACCGTGTACTATACACTTATAGTGTATGCTATGGTGGGCTTTCAATGGACAGTGGCAAAGTACTTCTGGTTTTTCTTTGTCAGCTTCTTCACCTTCCTTTACTTCACATACTACGGAATGATGACTGTTTCAATCACACCAAACCATCAAATATCATCTATATTTGCTGCAGCATTCTATTCAGTCTTTAATCTTTTCTCCGGCTTCTTCATTCCAAGACCAGTAAGTTTACTTCTTTCACAAGCAATTATGTTTTTAACCACTTCTTAATCATCCAAGATCGAAGCTGATACAAACACATTACTTCTTGAATTTTCAGAGAATTCCTGGTTGGTGGATCTGGTATTACTGGATTTGCCCTGTTGCATGGACAATTTACGGTTTGATTGCGTCACAATATGGAGATCTTGAAGACAAAATTAGTGTACCCGGCGTCTCACCTGACCCTACTATTAAGTCATATATTAAAGATCAGTACGGCTATGATTCAGACTTCATGGGGCCAGTTGCTGCAGTTTTGGTTGGCTTTGGAGTGTTTTTTGCCGTTTTGTTTGCCTACTGCATAAGGACACTCAATTTCCAGACCAGATAAAAGGGATTTATTCAGGAAATTCTTCTTCAAGCTTGCATGCTTGTAAATAGACAATACAATGCCATAAAAAAATTAGTTTGGTCTTCTTCATTAATTTTACGAATTTGAGATATTGTTTTGAACTTTATATTGCTTATGCATAAGCAATTAAGCATCATATAACATAGATGATGAGTTCAGTTTGCAAAAAGTTCGAAGAATTGTGCTAGGAAATGTAAAGTTTCATTTGTCAGATAATATATCATCTTAAAGGAACAAATTCTTTTTAAGTTCATGCAGCATTGTTTCTTTAATTAATTATTCCCTTTAGTTGGTTTGAGAAAACATGGTTGTATAGCAAATTTCTTATGGTAGTTTTTTGCACTAGGATCAAAATAAAACTATATCTTTAATTTTGAAGAGCTAAACACAAATAAGAATATGCATATACAAATAAATTTCATCGGTAAAGATGGGATCCTGGATTTGTCGAAAATTTCACTATTATCCGTTGGTACTACTCCTTAGTTATTAGTTTATTTTTCTTCCCAATGAAATCTATCATGATTTCCATTGCGTCTCATTTGAAGATCTGCCACAAAAGCTATATGCATTATGCGCATATTGTATATAAATGTGCATCTAGTAGAGGGTCATACGAGTTTTTGGTCTGATAAAAATCCTATTAATCACATAGGTTGTTGTATTCACTGCATCAGCCCAAAACCTGTGAGCCACACACCTTTGCTGTTGAGCATCACCTTTGCCATTTCTTGCACAGTGTGGTTCTTGCGTTCCACAACTCTATTTTGTTGTGGTGTCTTGCCAGCAGAGAACTCATGTTTGATCCTTTTTTTATTGCAGAAATCAGCAAAATCTTCACTCTCGAACTCGTGTCCGTGATTTCTCTTGATTCTTCTAATCATCCCAATGACTTAACCCTTTTCATTCATCAACCTCCGACACAACTTCCTGAATTCTTCAAATGTGTCAGACTTTTCGCTAAGAAACTTCTTCACCCATGTGTACTTTGAGAAGTTATCTACACATACCAGAGCATAGCATTTGCCTCCAATGATCTCAACTTGCATAGGACCAAATAGATCCATGTGCAAAATTCCAGAGGTTAAGTTGTTTGGATGTGTGATTGTTGTTGATGACTCTCTTTATGCTGCTATCCTTTCAAGCATCCACTGCTTACTTTTGGAATTACACTACCTAACTTTGGAATTCCTCTACCAGCATCGTATCTCACCAACCTTTGAAGCCCTTTGTAGTGAATGTGGTCAAGTTTCTCATGTCACAACTCCAATTCAAATATTTCAGCCTTGATACATACGACATATTGGATTACCCTATAACAGTTGTCAAAGGTACGACCCCCTTCCTTAATCTTCTCATTAGACGTTGAAGATACTAGACACTTGTCTTTGGTGAAATTGACAAGCATGTCTTAATTACATAGTTAACTAATGCTTTCCAAATTAGCTTTTAGCCCATTAACAAGCACATTTTTCAAGTTTGGCATTCGAGGAAAATTGAGAGTTCCTTGCCTAAGAACATGGCCCTTCTTTATCACCAAAAGTAACTCTACCAACAAAGTAATTCAAAAATTCAGACAAGCATTTCTGATTACCTATCATGTGCCGTGAGTAGCCACTTTCGAAATACCATACATCATCCCATAGTAGTCTTTAATGATTTATGTGCTACAAGCAAGCACTTTGGTTCCTTCTTTTAGACAAGCTTCTACTGCTTCATAGGCAATGTGCCACATGAAATGGGCACTACGGCTAGCACTGCATTCTTCCCTCTCTATTAGATACTATACAAAATGCATGAACATATTGATAGAGAGAAAGATGAATCTACAGAGTAATTTTATTATTATTATTCCTTATCTATTTGAGTGAATACATTGGTGATATTTATATACTCATATGAAGTAACTGCTCCTAACCAACTTCATATCAAACTAATTAACAGATTTGATAATAGACTAACAATCTTAACAATCTTTATACTAATATTTTCTCTTAATATTCATTCAGCTTCTCAATGGGTAAGACTCGAATTAAACTTCAAAATCGAGAAAAATAGAGACAAACAATGGTTTAGTGAGAATATTTGCAACCTGGTCACAGGCTGGAACTTCACCGACAACGAGGGAACCATTAGCCACCTTTTCGCGGACAAAATAAGTTAAGTTAAACATGTTTGAATTTGGAGTGTATGATTAGATTAGCTGCAATAGCTACCGCACTTGAATTATCACACCAAACCGTAGGAGGATAAGCAGAACTGGTTTGTAATTCTATTAACAGAGAAACTAACCACGCAATATCACTTGAAACTGCAGCTAGACTTTGATATTCAGCCTCTGCTGTGGACTGAGAAACAACTTGTTGTTTCTTAGAACACCACTAGACAGGTGTATGGCCAAAGTAGACATAAAAACCTGTAGTAGACCGACGATCATCAAAATCAAGACCCTAGTTGGCATCAGCATAACCAACCCAAGATAGTCTGTCGGATCGTCAAAAAATCAGCCCATGAGTAATAGTGTCATGTAAATACCTCAGGATACGTTTTAAAGCTATCAGATGAACCGTAGTACATGAATTGACATACACGATTTACAGCATAAGCAATATTTAGCCGAGTTAGAACCACATATTGAAGAGCACCAGCAAGACTTCTGTATTAAGTAGGATCAGCAAGCCGATCATCTTCATCTTTAGACAAAGTCGATGAACTAACCATCGGCGTATGAACACTCTTTGCATTAGTCAGAGAACTACTGTCAAGAAGGTCTCAAATGTATTTGCACTGGCACAAGTGAAGACTACCAGTGGAGGACCTACTAACCTCAATCCCTAAAAAATAATGAATCTCACCCATATCTTTTGGGGAGAATTTGTTATGTAGTTGTTGAACAAAACAGTTTATTTGATCAGTCAAACTGCCAGTAATAATAATATTATCCACATAGACCAAGACATAGACAGTGGACTTGGTTGAAACTTTAATAAACAAGGAAGCATCAGATTTAGAAAAGACAAAACCAGTAGAGGTAAGAAACTATTTCAACTAGGCATGGGGAGCTTATCGTAATCCGTACAAAGCCTTCGTCAGATGACAGACCAATGACTCACCTTTTGGTCCATATTAAACATAGCCTAAAGGTTGCTGCATAAACACTTCGTCAGTTAGGTCTCTATTTTAAAAGACAATGTTTACATCAACTTGACGAAGTTTCCAATCATTGGATACAACAATAGATAAAATGGTTTGGATAGTAGCAGGTTTGACCACCGGGCTAAATGTTTCTTTAAAGTCACACCCAGGAACCTGGGAACATCCCTTTGCTACCAACCGTGCCTTTTGATGATCAACCGACCCATCAGGATTCTTCTTGATTTTGAAAAGCCATTTGTACCCAACCGCTTTCTAACCAGGAGGTAGAGGAACAACTTCCCAGGTAGAGTTGGCCATTAAAGCATCAAATTCAGCTTGAACTGCTAATTTCCATTCCGTATGAGTAAGAGCTTCCTCAACAAATCGAGGCTCAAAATCTACAGCGTCTAATGACAAAGCCTTAGGTTTAAAAATTCCTGCCTTAGACCGAGTAACCATAACATGAGTATTTCTTGAAGGAAGAGAAAGAATAGTTAGAGGCACACTGGTTTGATCGACCGAACTAGCTTCTGCGGACGGAATTGGAAGATAATGTTCTTTAGATTAATCTCGAATTTAGTTGACGAATCAACTGAAACTGATTGACTGGGATGGCATATAGCTGGTAACTCAACTGAAACAGACCGATCAAAATTGTAACTTGGAGCAAGAGGTAGAGGTACAGCTGGTGGCGAGACAGTGGAGCTGCTGGGTTCTGTTATGGGTCGGACAAAAGAGGGTCGAACAACAGGAACATATGTGGGAGTACTGGAAGAGGACTAACAAGAATTGACGTTCATCAAACACAACATGACGAGAAATAACAACCTTACCATCTGGTATGAGACAATGATAGCCTTTATGTTGAGAGCTATACCTCAAAAACGTACATGGCTGTGAATGAAAATCCAGTTTGTGTTGCACAAAAGGACGTAAATACGGAAAGCAACAACAACCAAACACCCTTAAGTGATAATACGTAGGCTTACGACCATAAAGATTTTGATACGGAGATTGACCTTTCAGGACCGAAGTGGGCAGACGATTGATAAGATGAATAGCACTGTAGAATGCATATCCCTAATAATTCATAGGTAGATTGACTTGGGCCAAAATTGTAAGGCCAGTTTCCACAATGTGCTTGTGTTTACGCTCAGCAGCCCCATTTTGTTCTGAAGTACATGGACAAGAAAGATGATGAAGAATCCCGTGACTAGTTAGAACTGATGTAAAGACACGAAACTCACCGCCCCAATCACTTTAAACTTTTTTAATACTTTTCCCAAACTGTGTGACGACCATTTTCTAAAATTGAAGAAAACAATCAAGTACTTGAGATTTACATTTAATCAAATAAACCCAGGTAAATCGACTAAACATGTTTACAAACGAAACATAATACAGGTTACCCCCACAGGTAACAGGAGTCGGCCCCTACACATCAGAAACAACCTATTCAAACAATTTCATATATTCTGTAGTAGAATGTGAAAATGGAAATTTATGTAATTTCCCTTTCTAACAGACAATACAAATATTATCAAGACATTTTTTATTTGAAGCAATTCGACACTTATCAAGAATAAGTTTAACAATTGTAGTAGAAGGACGACCAAGTCTTTTATGCCACAGAGTAAAAATATCATCATCGGAGGAACAATATTAAATCTCGGTGTTGTGAATAACAGAACTGGAATCGGATGGAACTGAAGGACCGATCGAAAACTAATAAAGACCATCACGAACTTGGCTCCGCAGCAAATTTTATTATGTTTGGATGTCCTTAATAACACAATAAGATGGACGAAATTAAAAAAAATACATTATTGTCAGTAGCAAACTGAGAGACAAACATAAGATTTTTCCGGATGCTTAGCACGCACAAAAAATGAGACAAATGTAATAACTTCTTTGTTATAGGCAGAACTGTATTTCCAATAGATGAGATTTTAGCGAGAGTCCCATTTCCCATTAACAAAGAAGAAGTACCTGAATATGGAGTGGACTCATTTAAACTAGAAGCATTCTAACAAACATGATGAGTGACCCTTAAATCTGGATACTAGGACGAGGTCCCTACCGGCACAGGAACATATGAATTGGTGTTATCAAAATTGGAGTCATACTATGTGGCAGCTGAAAAGTTAGACACATGAAAGTTAAGAATTCGGGGTAGCCCAACACATTGTGAGGAGTCAAAATCAAACACTCGAGCATGTGGTTTAGTCCACCACAGAACTTCGAGACCATTATTTCGCATAGAATTGTTAAAACCCACATAATTGTCATTGGGCTCAGAGGAATTTTGTCCAAAATTTGGACCAGCATTGGCCTGCCCACTATGCAGTCTACTAGAATTATGCAACCCAAAATTATAGCTTAGATTAGGTGGCCTAGGCACCCTAGCAGACGACCCAAATTGTTTTTGGCCCACGTCACACCCAAAAGGGTGCCCTAAACTGCGCCCCAGATCGCGCCCAAAAACACGGCCCCAATCACTCTAAATTTATGGTTTGACATATGGGCCATACATCACATGTGGTGATGCGAAATCCCGGATCTAGACACAAGAGAAACACAAATTAGAAATAAAACGAGAATAAATAAAATTAGTTAAAATAATAATAAATAAATAAATAATAAAAATGATAGATTTGCCCTATGGAACCCTTGGTTAACTTGTAACCAAAAACGCCAATGATTGAGCGGCTCCCTACGAAACCCCTAGAAGAAGAACCTCTAGAAACACCGATGAACGGGAAAGAAATTTGAATATTTGCAACTCCGAAATACCCTCGAAAGTAACAAACTCCAAACTAAATAGCAAGAGAAGAATCACTCTACTCCCAAAAAATTTGCCTCACACAAATTTGAAAGAAAACAAATACTCTTCTTTTTTTATTCTTATCTCCCTCAATGTGTAGAAAACAAGCCTATTTATAGGCAAATTACAAGAGTAATTGAATCCTAATAAAACTCTTTCAAGAGTAATTGAATCATAATAAAAACTCTTTAAAGAGTAATTGAATCCTAATAAAACTCTTTAAAATTATCTAAGAAAATAAATAAATAATAACCTAACCAATAAAATTACTTAACTCATAAATGATGTGTCCCAACCAATGAGAACTAAGTAAATAATAATAATATACATAAAAGATTAATCCACCAATTTATGGGCTTTCACTATTCCAAGATTGGTCCAGTGAATTGCATTCTCGTATTTGTCAATGTCACGAACATGATGAATTAAATTTGTAGCAAGAAAGTCTTGGACAAAAGCATTCATCTTTAATTTTAATTGTCGTGCCTTGCTTCGAGTAATTGGACCACTAGGAAAAACAACCCTTTGAGTGTCACCTCCTTGGCTCGTATCATGTGGGCCAGCATTAGACCAAGCAATAACATCAGCCACATGCCCCATTCCATCAGATTTAGAAGATGCAAAGTAATTAGGGTTCCTAAAATTTGAAAGGTGATAGCCAGATGTTGAAAATGGCGGCCACCCTTCCCATGAAGAATCACTAGGGTAGTGCGTCGGAGCGGTCTCCATATACTGTCCAGGTCCACCGAAGGTAGTCAATCGGCCAAAAAAGTCATTGGGCAAGCTTTGGCTAGTGTGAATAGAAGGAAATCACGCCAGAGTTGGTTCACTCAGACCACTGTAGTCACGGTTGAACCGATAGAAACAACATTGTGCGAGATGGCCGTATTGGCCACATATTTAGCACTGCATCCGAGGATGAAAACCATGCCCACGTGAGCCAGAAGAGGAGCGACCATCACGCTCAGCACGTAAATTAGACTCGGTCACCACCACGACCGGAAAGGCTTCATCCAAGTTCACATGCATCGCACATCTTGCACCGCTTGTGTTTGGCGACTCTCGAACTCCATCATCTCATCAACCAATTTTTGAAACGGGAGTGTCTTCGACTAAAATGATGCGAGAGTCAACACCGTATCGAACTTCGATGAAAGACCAGCGAGAATCACTTCTACCGTTTCGGCCTTCGAAATGATAGATCCAAAAGCCTCAAGTAGAGCACATGTATTCTGAACCTTGGCTATGTATTCAGTAACAGTCAATGTACCTTTCTTAAGGGAGTGCAATTCATGCTTGATCCGTGAGATTTTAGCACCGGTGGAGGCAGCAAACAACTGATTTGCAATGCTCCAGATGTCACACGCTGTTTTAGCGGCTGTAAAAGAAGATAATAAAGATGACCTAATAGTAGAGATTTAGAGTCAGAGCACCATCTAGAGACGCCACGAATCTAGGCGGAGCAGGTAATGTACCTTCTAAAAAACATTGCAGCTCATGTCCTTCTGTGATCAATTTGATATGTTACTGCCATTGCACAAAATTCTTCTTATCTAATTTCACTGTGTCGTGACAAGGAAAAGCTTGGATCAATCTCGAGCTGGAAAAAGACAGAGTAGAATGATCAACGGACGTGGAATCTTGTGAATTAGCCATGGAGTGGCAGCAGACGAAGGCACCAGGAGGTTAGGCGATTAATACCATGTTAGATACTATAAAAAATTCATGAACATATTGATAGAGAGAAGGATGAATCTACAGAGTAATTTTTTATTATTATTCCTTATCTATTTGTGTGAATACATTGATGATGTTTATATACTCATGTGAGAGTAACTGCTCCTAACCAACTTCATATCAAACTAATTAACAGATTTGATAATAGACTAACAATCTTAACAATCTTTATACTAATATTTTCTTTTAACACTTTCATATCATGTAGCATTTTGAAGCATCGAATCTAATATGGCCAGGTACACTGTAATAATGGCAAATTGTTATGTGTCAGTCATTACCTTCTTGTTAGTCTTCACCAATACAGGTTTGGTATAACATTTGCCTGGATTAACACAATTTTTTGCTTTCACAAACACAGTTGGACTTCACATGACTGTCTTCCCTTTATCCACATAGCCAATACCTTTGTTTCTTCGATCTTTTCTGCCAGCAGTAAGAATTTCATCCCACTTTTCGCTATAAGAATTGAAATTTTTGAGCATCAACTTGGTTTCATGTAATTCCCTCTGAGTTTTTTCCAAGTTAATTAACTCTTCTACAAGCAAGGTTCTTGGCTTCAACCTATTTGATCAGTTATGCATTTTCCTCCTTTAGAGGAATGTTTTCCTTCAACAGCTTGGCATTCACATCATGAACTTGCTCCCATTTTTCTAAGCTTGGTCTTATATGTCTGCAAGAACTTCTCTTCAGAGTCAACATTAGTGTTATCATTGATATTGAAATTGGACCAGATCAATTGATCAGATCAGACGGACAGCAAACCGGTCGGTACATCAATCCAAATAATCTTAAATAATTGTTCAAACCGTGAATAAAAAAAAGAATAGATAAAAACTATGAATTAAAGACTCAAAAAATCAGTAAAAACCAATTGAACCGATTTTTCTATATTTGGGATAAACTAGTTTGAGGCAAATAAAAAAAAACCAATAAATAAGCCCAATGCTAAAATCGGCCCAAACATTATTTATCCCAACCTAAAATAAAAAAAATCAAATGAAAAAAATAAAAATAAAATAACAACCCTACCCACTGTTGATTGTCGAGTAACCTTAAACCTAAAAAAAATAAAATCCGGCTTTTTTATAAAAATAACCTAAAAAATTGATTAATTACGTAAATGACCTAAAATCTACAATAAGAGTTGGTAGAGCCAAAGAGTTTGGCGCCACCAATGTGCCACGTCAGTAACCGAGATAAAAAAATATTTTTTTTGGTGGAGCTATGTAGAATGGCGCCACTTGTATAAATATCAAGGAAATACTGCAATTTCTAAAAAATTGGGGGGATTTTAAAAAATATTCATTTTTTCTGGTGGAGGCAAATAATTTGGCGCCACCAATTTCCAATGTCGCGTCAGTGTCTTTTTTAAACCTTTTTGCAATGTCCTTTTTTTAAAAAAAATTATTATTTGTTTTTTAAAATTTTAAATCTATATTATTTTTGGTGGAACCATTCTAAATGGCACCACCAGTACATTTCAAGACTTTTTTAAATATGTTTTTTAATTTAAAATTTTTTAAAAATAATATTTTTTTAGTAGAGCCATTCTCTTTCGCATGACCAAATTGGTATATATAACCCTCAATGGCAGATCAATTTGAGTTGAAGGAAAAAAATTACTTATATTGTGTTAGAGGATGAATGAGAGATATATAAGAAGCGTTTTTTTATTATGTATTTATGTTTTTTTAATTTAAATGTATGCTTTGTTTAACGATAATCCGATGGAGCTTCGACATCGGTAAATTTAATGGTTATTTTCGGATGCCAATTATTTATTTAGTAACGGGTTCAAATTGGTTATGGAAGTGTTTCCTTTGGTTGTGGTAGGACGATAACGGGTTCAAATTGGTTATGCAACCTACGAGTGGATTATTTGGGATTTCCTAGGTCAATGGGATGTTTGAAGGTTATAAGGAATCCCAAATCGAACCGCACGGGTGAGATCATCAATATCAGTAGTATTCAGGCTACAATTTAATAGCACCGAGAAAGTCGCTCTTATTGCGGTTAAACAATTTATTTTTCAATTTCTAAGATAGAATGATGTCGATTTTGAACAAAATTGTTTAATTTTTTTTAGTATTGAGAAAGTTGTTCGTGTTGTAAAATTATATATTGTAAGTTAAGTGAAAGTATTTAGAATGTTTGAAATGTAAAATTATATTTTGTAAAATACATTTTTTGAATTATGTAAATTGATAGTTATTTTGTGAAATATAATTTTCATGTAAATCATTTATGTAATGTGAAATCAAGAAAATTAAAGGGATATTTTTAAAGAAAGATTGATAAGGGACATTTTTAATAGAAATAAAAAACGAAGGACCAAAAAATAAAGAAAGTTCAAAAAAATGAGAAAAAAAAGAAAAGAAAGTGGGGTTGAGTTGTTTGGAAAAAAAATGAGAAAGGATTTATTTCACCATAAAAAAGAACGTACACCAAAATCACCATGTTATTCATCTTCAACAAAATTTTTGAATTCTCTTACTAAACAAAACAATTTCTCTCTTTTCTTCTCTTCCAATTCAACTCTTGCAAAAACGCCTCCATATATCTATATATGTTGAAGAACTAAGTGGTGGAGCTATAAAGAATGGCTCCACCAAAATAAAATATCAATTTTTAAATTTTTAGATTAAAAAAATAGATTTAAAAAAGAAATTACACTGGTAATAAAGTGGTTGTGCCCTTTAGAATGGCACTACCAAATAAAATAATATTTTTAAAAAATTTTAAATATAAAAAAACATATTAAAAAAAAGTCTTGAAATGAACTAGTGGTGTTATTTAGAATGGCTCCACCAAAAAAATATATATTTAAAATTTTTAAAAATAATAATAAAAAAAGAGACACAAATCAAATTAAAAGAAATGAGCAATATTAAACAAAAAAAGAGACACAAATGAAATTAAAAGAAATGACCGTGGCTAGCATTGGAAACTGGTGGCGCCAAATTATTTAGCTCCACTAGAAATAGGAATATTTTTTCAAAGCCCTGCCATTTTTCAAAAATTACAGTATTTCCCTAGAATTTATACAGGTGGCCTATTTCTACATGGCTCCACCAAAAAATTGATTTTTTTGTCCGGTTGCTGACGTGGCATGTTGGTGGTGGCTCCACCAACTTTCACTGTTACGTAATTACTTAATTTTTTAGGGTTATTTTTATAGAAAAAAAAGGCAGAAAATCCCCAATCTTTTACTCATTGTCGTTCAACCCCCATTGCTTCTTAGCAAGTTTGTTGTTTCTTTTGCTTCTCTCGTCCCTGTTGTCGGCGTCACCATTTAAAGTTGCAACCATTTCCGTAGAGGTGATAAAAAAGGAATTAATTCAAACAAAGAACAAAAATGGGGAATAATGGATCAAACAAAGAATAGGGTTGATAAATGACACAAATGGCTAAAAACTTTTTAAAGGAATTGTGAGAGTATATTTGATAGGTATACTCTGTTAGTAATAAAATAAGGAAATGAGAAGAAATTAAGCAAAGAAATAATGAGATAGGCATGTGATTGACCTCATATGCATTAATTCCCTTTTGATTTCCTTCTTATTCTCTATGTTTTTTAAGGTTTTTATATTTCTTGCTGCTAAGTGGCCATCCATGCATTGATGAATCAAGTTCACCCAATTGCAAGCTCCTACAAAATTGCAAGCTAACCCAAATTTGTGAGCTCACCATATCTGTGAGCTTACCAAGACTACGAGCTCACCAAATGTGTGAGCTCACCCAAAATTCTGAGCTCACCAAGACTATGAGCTCTCCAATAGTGCGAGCTCATTAAAGCTGCTAAGTATCCGGTAGTACGAGCTATGTTAGGGGAATTTATAAATGCGAGCCCTTACTCTACAAGTTACCAACTTGCACTGAAACAATGATAATTTTTTTATGAGATGTTTTGGTTGATGATTAGACTAAAGTCAGCCAATAGAGAGACAAGCTGTATTGTACAAGTTTCAAGACTTGCCAAGTTGTAATTGTTTATTATTATTTTCATCTTATTTAAGCATAGATGTTCATGTAAACTGTTATGTTGGAATGAAAATTAGAAGTTTATAATATGATACTTCGTTGTTCTGTCTTATTGTTTTCTATCTCAATACATTCCTTCATCCAATATCCAACAATTGGTATTTAGAGCCTCTTATCTTTGAGGGTCTTTTTTTCATAAAACTATCTTCAGCAAGCTTTACACCACCCTACCCCTTATTTTCACAGGAGAAAACTACCATATTTAGGTAGTAAAAATGAAAAATTATCTTCAACTCTTTGATCTTTGGTTGTAAATGCTGAAATAGAACCACCAATGTTAAGACCAAATCCTACACTTGCTCAAATGAGACAAGATAGCTAGGAATGTGCCAAAAAACATAAAGTAACGTCTTGCCTAAAAAACAGTGTTTCAGACGTGATCTTTACAAGGATCATGACCTGTGGCTCTCCTAAATAAGCTTAGGATAAGCTCAAGGAGGAGTTCTAAGGTTCACAGAAGATAAGGTAGTAGCAGATGATCAATTTCAGACGAGATTTTGAAAATCTCAAGATGAAGGAAGCTAAGATTGTAAAGCAATATTTAGATCGAACCATGGCAGTGGTGAACTAGATAAGACTATTAGGGACCAGTTTATGGATAGTAGAGTAGTTGAGAATGTGGTTACTACACTTCCTGTTAGATATGAATCAAATATATCTTCACTAGAAGATTCAAGGGATTTTTCAACCATCTTACTCTTTGAAGTAATCAATGCTTTGTATGCTTAAGAACAAAGAAGGGCAAGTAGAGAATAGGGGCATGTTGAGGGAGCCTTTCAAGACAAAAATAGAGAAGGCTCGAGCTCCTCAAGTAATGAAGAAACGAAGGACTGTATAGAGAAAAGATAGAAGAGTTAGAGAAACAGTGGAAAGAAAAATTATCCACTATACTCGTATTGTAAGAAATTGGGTCATCCTGAGAGAGTGTGTTGGTTCAGGCCTAATGCTCAATGTAGAAATTGCAAGCAGTTTGGCTATGAGGAGAGAGTGTGCAAGAACAAATGGCACACACAAAAACAAAATGCTCCAGCACAGACAGCAAAAACAAATCTAAAAGAATTGATGTTCGCTGCCTCCTGCAAAGCCAAGCTCACTACCTCTTGCGAAGCCCAGTTCGTGGCACCATGTGAACCATTCAACAAAGAAGGAAAGAGCTGGTTTGTTGATAGTGGTTGCACAAACCACATGACTTCATTGGTCAATTTATTGAGAAGAAATCACTATTGTTTCCAAAGATAAATACTGCACTATATTTGATTCATTAGGACATGAAGTTATGACAGTCTCAATGAATAATAGAAACTTTGTGCTGGATTGGAACTTTATGGCTTTGAAAGCCTATACCAATTTAATGGATGAATCATATAGTTGTCACAAAAGACAGAGACATATAAACTATAAGTCATTTAGTCAAGTGTGGAAGTCAAAATCGGTTGAAAAGATGACTAAAGTTGAAGATAAAGATAAAGATGAAGGCTTTGATCATTTTCCTATTAAAAGCATTAGGCCTATTGTTGAAACTTATCACAAATGTGACTTAGCAGTATTAGAGCCTGCAATTTTGAAAAAGTTGCAAGAGAAAACAACTTTGGTGTTTGCTGCAAAATGGTCAAAAAAATAGTGTTACAAGTTGGCCAATCATGCAGTAGCAAGCAACAACATGAAGTATGAGCTTACGAGCTCACCAAAATGCAAGTTGTGAACTCAACAAAAGTGCGAGTTGATAGATGTGCGAGCTATGAAAAGTGCAAGCTACAAGCTGAATGAAATTTGTGTTTCAAAAGTGCGAGGTCATAAAAATACAAGCTCATCGAAGTACAAGCCTGCGAGTAGGCAAAGATGCAAACTTGTTGATACTCTAACAAAACCTCTTGGGAAGATGAAGTTTAAGAAACTACATTATAATATTGGGGTTCGCAATATGGAGGCCAATGAGGAGTGCTGTGAAATGGCCATCCATGCATTGGTGAACCCAGTTTGCACAACTACGAGTTCCTACAAAACTGCAAGCTCACTATATCTGCGAGCTTACCAAAACTACAAGCTCCTCAAATGTGTGAGCTCTACAAATTTGTGAGCTTACCCAGGACTGTAAGCTCACCAAGACTCGAGCTCATCAAGATTGTAAGCTCTCTAATAGTGTGAGCTTATTAAAGCTTCAAAGTCTCCGATAGTGCGAGCTATGTTAGGCGATCTTATAGATGCAAGCCCTTACTCTACAAGCTGCCAATTTGCACTGAAACAATGATAATTTTTGATGAGATGTTTTGGCTGATGATTAAACTAAAATTAGCCAATAGAGAGGCAAGTTGTAATGTACAATTTCCAAGACTTTCCAAGTTGTAATTGTTTATTATTATTTTTCAGCTTATTTAAGCACATATGTTCGTGTAAACTGTTACGTTGGAATGAAAATTAGAAGTTCATAATCTAATTACTTCTTTGTTCTATTTTATTATTTTCTATTTTAATACATTCCTTTATCAAATATCCAAAATTTTCTTTATATATTTTTTTAGAATTTTCTTTTTTTTAATCTACGAACTGGTCGAACCAGTTGAATTGGGAATTGTTGGTCTAACCAGTTCGACCACCAGTCCAACTTTGAAAACATTGGTCATCATCTGAACCTATAATGACCTTTGTTGAGAATGTCACATAGTTGTTGAAATGATCTTCATTAGATTCTAAGTTGGTAAAGCCATCATCTCTCCAAGTCACACATAACGATTTCTTTTTTTTTCTCCAATGTGTTAGCACACTCAGCTTGGGTATGTCCAAATCTATGACACTCATGACAATAGATTCCTTTCTTCTTCTCTTTCTCAACTTCCTCTTTGATAACCACTTCTTTGGATTTGTTTTTATGAGTGCTTTTGGCAGCCTCCATCTTCTTGAATCTTTTAGATTTCTTCTTGAAAGCTTTATTGAAGTTCTAAGTGAGCAAAACAATTTGTTCATGAAGTTCCTTAATCATAGTGGAATCGATAGTGGGCACTTCATTTGCCACACAATACTCCTTTTACCTTTGTTCTTCTTCGTTTGGCTTTATCATGATTCATTTCAAAAATCTGAAAGGGTCTCTATTAGTTCATCAATCTTCAGAATTTCGTGGTTTTTGGCTTCTTTAGTGGCTGTGACTTCAATAACAAATATTTTAGGAAAAGATCTCAACACATTATTAACAAGTTTGGTGTTACAATACTCTTCTCCAAGAGCAAACGACTACTTTGATATATCATAGAGGTTAACATAGAATTCACCAATAGTTTTTGAATCCTGCATTCCTATGTTCTCGAATTTGGTTGTCAACATCTGCATCTTGGATTGCTTGACTATGTTGATTCCTTTATGGGTTGTTTGAAGTATATCTCATACTTCTTTAACAATAATGCAGTTTGAGACCCTCTTAAACTCTTGCTGATCAACACTACAAAAAATAACATATAATGCCTTAGAGTTTGCTTTAGCTAGACGTTCCTTATTAGTGGTCCAAAAAGAATTCTTCTGGTTTCAGTTTCAATCATAGGTGCTTACTATCTAGTGAGAATAAAACACCATGCCTTTTCATTGGTAAACTTGATGTAAGCTTGCGTCTTGCCTTCCAATAGGAATAATTGCCACTGTCTAACATAGAGGAGTGAATAGTTGAATATCCTTCCATATCTAGCAATCAACAACACCAGGAAACTCCACCAACTACGTTAAGTGTAAACCTTTTATACCAATTACTGAATTGAACATATACTTATTTATTAGAAACTTTAGTGTATGAATGGAAGTTCTTGGATACAGTGGCTACTTAATGTGCCATAGCGATGAACAAATAAAAAATAGAGTAAACAAATGACTCAAAAGATTGTTTACGTAATTTTTTTCCTACATCTGTGGTGTTGAATCTGGTACCTTATGTGTATTATTTTCGTTTATGTACACTTGTAATTTTTTCGACCAGATTGGTTAATAAATTATTCATGAATTACATTAATATCCTTTGCATATTTTCCTCACGTGACTTTTGCATGTAAAGCAAAATAGAAGCAAATGTTAGCTCACTGGTTGTCTAATGTTTAAACTAATACTAAGCAATATTGAGTGGTCAGATCGTAATATGGAAAGACAACTTATACTTGTAGACGATCCTAAACATGTCCTTAGTCTAATTGGAAATGAGCAAACCACTTGAAGGACTAATATGTCATCTATCAAGTTAAATTTTGTATTAGACATCGGAGCGAATGACTCCCAAAAGATAGAGATATAGATGTGACTGACTGGATTGACAGTACATCTGACCGAACCCAAGTAAAATAGATCCTGAATCTATTTATGGATTTATTCACTTGTGACATACTTTAATCCTGAGTGGATGATGGACTATGTATGCGTGACTCGTATACTTTGATGTAAGTAAAAACTTGAGTTCAAATGAATAAGGAATCAAAAGTTGGTGCATTGAGTATACGAATTTTGCAATATGTAGCATCATTCACAATAGTGGAATTCATAGCCCAAGACATGGGTAAATGATATCTTCTCATTGGAATTGCATGATAAATGAAAAGTAAACGTACACACGAGTTGTTCGTCTTTGTGATGAATAACTTAATTACTAGTTGGTAGAAATTATTTTTTCATGAAGAAAGATGTAATGATTACCATGAAATAAAATAAGATCATATTCAGATTTATCCCAAAGAGATTAAAGATATCCTATGAGGGTAGCACACTTATTACAAGGTAATTGGACGAGCATTGATCGAGTAGCTTTCATAATGGTATGTCATTACGGAGTGCTCGGTCACGATACTATAGTGAAATGACTTCATGACTAAATGAGTTTATAATTAATAGGCGAAAAGTTGGAACTTGATTATAAATTATTTGAGCCCTAATCACATATGTCTAATCGGCCCATCCACTAGCTCCTTGAAACCAGAAATGAATTGCATGCTAAATCAAATGAAGAGAAATGGACAGTAATGGTAAATTTAGAGAAATGAGAAACACTCAGAAATGAATATGATTTTCTCACTAAGTATCGAAATGACCTGAGAATTAATTTATGATTGTTCAAATTATTAATTAATTAATTAAAGTTTGAAAATAGAATTAAATTAATTGTCATAGTGAATTTATTGAATGTGGAAAATTAAATATATTTTCTCATAATTTTTTTACAGTAAAGTTGTCATGATTTTAACTAAATCAAAATCGAGTTGAGAAAATTATTTAATTGGGAAATTAATTAAATAATTTAAATTAATTTATAATTTTTATTTTGGAAAATAGAAAACAAAAACATGTATTGGGTTGGATTGTATTATTAAGTGTTGGGTTAAAAGTACAGAAAACACTTATAATTGGACTTAAGATAAAATAGGCCTAAACCCCATCATAATACATATAAGGGGAAGCACACCCTATTAGCCCCTTCTCTTCTAGTTCAACTAGGAAGTTGTTTTTCTATTAAATAGGCTTCTACTAATTCAATAAGGGTTTCACTTCTTCTCCCTATAAATAGATAGAACCGGTAGGGCTAAATACACAATAAGTTTTATACAAATTTGAGATATTGTTATTCCGCCTGAAAATAGTGAGAATTTATTTTCTAAGTATAAATTCTGTTTTTTGGAATAATAATTCTATCAGTTTCTATTGGAGAGTGTCTTTCTTTCCTGTTGAAAGTAAAGTAAATAATTTTTGGTTATGTGTTTGATTAGAATTCGTCCGAGCCCATACTCAAACTAGTTTGTGGTATGAGAATAGCGAAGAAGGTCGTTCGATTGAAAGTTGGAAACGACAAGAATCTGGCTAGCTGAAAACACGTATGATTTTGGTAAAGGTTTTATTACTATAAATATCACAAACCGACTCAGTTTTTAAATTTTAAATTTTCTACTATATAAGAAAACTGTTTTCAAACCGAATTTTCTCCAACATGTGAAGCCTAGCTCAGTGAATACTTTCACTATTTTTAATCTCTAATACAACAAGTGAACCAATTTTACCATTCACCTAGTATACCAACATAACTTTTTGTATCTTAAAAACCTAAAACACTCACCTTTATGTTCTTCCTTTGAGAAGTTAGTTGTAAACACAAATTGTTTACTTTCAATTGTACTCACAAAATGCGTTCCTTAATAAACCATAAGGTGCTCTTAATACTTAGTACAGAAATAAAAGTCTCTCAGTATATAGAAGTTTTTGAGACTTGCTAAGATACTGGAGATAAATTACAATTCAATCCCTTAGCTATAAAATAGCAAAATACAATAAATTAATAAAGGTTAATGTAAAGTGGACTATTGGAGATTCATTCTTCAATTGTATCTTCAATTCAATTTGTTTAGTTCTCCATAATCCAAGGGATTAAATTTCTTAATTTAAACCAATCAGTAACAAACCAAATTTTGTCGATGTGAGAAAATGCGATTTCTGGAACACCCCATATTCAATCCGATAGACGAGCCCAAGCTATAAGGTGTCACATTTGTTTCTGGAGCAACTACAAACAAATCAAAATCTGAATAATAATATTAAACATTCAAATATAAGTAAAACCTGTATATACAACAATAAGTAATCATTTTTGGGTCTTATACAAGCTTACGAAAGCTCTATTGCTAACCTGAGGTCTAATTAGGACTAAACTGTAATATTTTCAAAATTACAGGTTGACGTTGCGACATCGAGGGTTTCTTTCCATGGCACAATATATTAACTTATCCTCATTGCAACGACCCATACTTGATGTCACGTCATGGTATGGTGGCCTGATCTCGTCGCGACGACAACTGTTTGACGTCGCAACGTGAGATACTATTTCAAATGGTTAGGTTTTGGCATCTATTTGCAACGACCTAAAACATCCCAAAAACATTAGCATTTATAGTATCAGCCAAAATTCCATTTCAAACCTACATTTCCAACATGTTTCACCATTCATAGGACCATTTGTAATTCATAGGTATTAAATTTTTACATTTGAGAACTTTGCAACTTCAAACATTACCAAAAGGAAATAAACTATGGAGTATGCACACAAGTGATTCAACTTCTCATATAAAGCTACAAATTGCCAATATCATCTATACAATTCAACCATTAGCCATTTCTAACTCTTCAAACTAAGTCCTAATATGACTTGAACATGTATTGTACAAAACCGAATTGACCTAGGTACATGTTATACTTAAAACAAAACAAAATTACACAAACTTTGTTGAGTTAGGGATCGCTTGCTGGATGTTGGATATACTACTTGAACTCTTGGAAATCAACTATACCTGCACACGAAGAAACAAATCATACGCTGAGCAAAAATGCTCAGTGGTAATTCCATGACTTAAAATAAAATAATATAATCATTAGTAAATTGTCACAAGGTATATAATATTAATGACTATTCAAAACATGTTCTATGATGCCAAATAATTCTATTAACACTTTCACATTTGAGCATACTATAATAATAGTAAAATCAATTCAAGTCACTTATCAACAACCTATATTTAAACCAATTCCAATTTCAATACATTCAATTCCATTCTCATTTAACACCAATATATCGTTTAACCCACCATTCAATCATTTCTTAGAGTCTATCGACTCATTCGTATTCATTCAACCCTTGGGGCTCATTTTCAACTGATACATATAGTACTTTACATATCTTATCTATCTTAACAAACACATATAAGCACAGTGTACCAATTTATCAACATTCTATAACTTCTATACTACTCTTGTCATCCCAAGTTACCCGACAACGATGACTTTTATTATCAAGACTCATTATACCATCCCGTGTGGCCCGACAATGATGGTTTGAACTATTCAATAAATTATTATCCCAGACAACCCAATAATGATGGCTTTCATTATTCTTATATTTTACCATCTCGGGTGGCCCAATAACAATGGTTATCACAATTTACATATCCTACCATCCTGGGTGACCCAACAATAATGACATTCAATATCTAAATATTCTACCATCCTGAATAGCTTAAAAACGATAGTTCTCACTATATATACATTCTACTATCCCGGATGGCCTGGAAGCAATGGTTTTTCTATCTAGGGCATGCCAGCTATTTTGACGGTATTTGAGTATGTTAATAAGGTAACATTGAATTAGTAAACACCATAACCACATATCGTACTTTAATCTCATCACTAATTCATCATTTCATCACATCATATAATATATTTCAACACAAATTCATACCAAATAACACATATCAATTAAATCACACTATTTTATAGTCTATTCAATTTAGTCATTGTCTTGAAAATTCAATCTCAATCATAATAATTCAATTTAAATAGCCATTAATAACTCACCTCAATGTTATATCATGCAAAACATCTTAAATATGCAGTAATTAAATTGATCTCAAATTATAAAAATACAAACCAGGGTCCTGTATCATTCATCGACAACTCTTGCTTTTGCTTTCCCTCTCGATGGCCTAGTGTGATGTTAGCTAATTGTATAGTCGCACGTTAGAAACCTTTGAATTTTTTAGTATTTTCTTTCTTATGGTGGATGGTCATGAACTTAAAGATGATGAGAAATTTTCTCTTTCTTTCCACCATTTTATGTATATATAGAATAATTAAGATTTAATTAATTTAACTAATTATACTTAATTAACTTAATAATCATGCTTAATGAATTTAACATCACCATCCACTAACCCCTATTTGAAAATGATTTATTTCCCATTTTGGACCTTTGGCTAATTTCTATTTTCATCTGCAAGTCTTTTGTCAATTAAAAATCTATATCGATTAAATTTTACAATTTAGTCCCTAGGCCATAATTAATCACTATTTCAGCTAAATTGACTAACCAAATTTCAATTCATCAATATTATAACAATGTAAAAATCCTTATTTAATATTTACAGACTCGATTTATAGAAACGAGGTCCCAAAACCATAATTTTTACACCACTAGAAATCAGATCGTTATAGTTTTAGAACCTCATTTCCGTATATCGAGTATGTAAGAATGAATTATAAAGATTACTGGAGTTAGTATAAGAATATATTAAAGATTGTTTACGTAATTTAACCAAGAAAATTGTTAATTAAACATTAGGGACTAAATTATAAAATTTTAATCGCTATTGAGTAATTATCTAAAAGAGTAAAATGGTTATTTAATCATTGTTTAATATATGAAATTGGAAGATGATGGTGTCAATTGTCATCCACTTAGTTTAATTTATAATTAATTATATATATAAATATTTTAATAAAATGAATTAATTATGATTAACAAGTTAATCAATTTCTTACTTTTAGTATAAATACTAAGAAGTTGAAAAAGATGATAGAATCATCACTTTCATTTGTACTTGTCGTCCAACCAAGAAGAAAAGAAGAAAATAAAAAAAAACCCTTTGGTTTCAATCTCAATTTCGGTTCAAATTAGCAAAGGTAACCAAACTATTTTCATCAATTTTTTATAGATTCTTGATCACGGAAGCTTGATTTAGCTAACCCATGTATTAATTTCTTCCATTTTTATATGTTTAACAAGTTTCCATTAGAGAGAAATTGATGAATCAGGCTTGAAATTGAAAAGATTATTAGATAGTGAACTTAGATTATGTCAAAGACTAAGTTAGCAATTAAGTTAAGCTTGTTAAATAACTTTGTGACATTAGAGACTAAATTAAAAACTATCATTAAATTATGTTGTGTATAAAGTATAGGGTCCATAATGAAAGAATATGAAAGCAAATTATAATTCGATGTTAGGTATAAAAAAATGAGTATCCCAGATATAGGGACTAAATTGAATAAAATAAAAAAATATGTTAGCTATGTATTTCAATATGATTAGGATGTAAATTGACATTGTTTTATAATTGGATTATCGAACGTAGCTAAAGACGACGTCTAGCCGTCGCGAGAAAAAGGAAAGGCTAGAGCCGTAGATGAGTGACGAAAACTGTGGTTTGTACTTTTATGATTCAAGTTCAATACATATACATATATGTGATTATTGAAAATCTACCTATAAATGATGATATCGAATGTTGAGAATTGGATTAAATTGAATATAGTAGAAATGAGCATGATAGGAATTGATAAATGTTATATGATGTGAATTGATGATGAAATTGTATGAAACTATGATATATGAACATGTAAAGATATGTAATTGGAACATTAGTGACCCTATTTACTAATCGGACAAAGTCAAATATAGTTGACATACCATAGGATTAGATTGTGTAGGAATTTATACCTCGGTTATATGCCGGTGATACACTATGTGTCAGTATGATATGATAGCACTGAGCGCAAATTAATTCGATTATATGTTGATGATGCACCATGTGCTAGTATAATTTGATAGAGATGAGCACAAATTACTTCGGACTTTTCGATGATGCACTGAGGTGTCAGATTGGTGTGTTGGATGATTCGTGTATCTGTATTGAGTCCGAGTTTGGTTAATAGGGATTATAAAGCATGAACTTGATGAATGATATTTGAACTGAATTATTATATGAAATGGTACAATATGTGTGTATATATGAAATGCATCAATTGACAACATCTGATAGATCATAAGGACCAGTTTAAACGAGCCCTGAAGGCCAATATGGTAAATACATGAATCAATAGATTCGAGAAACAATGAGAAAATGAAAGGAACAGGTAATATGAAATGAAATGGAAATGGATATTTTATGTGGTTATAATACAATGCTTGAAATGTGTATACAAATTTGGTTAAATGAATTAGTGCATAAACTTGATTTTTAAGACTTGAATGGTTGAATTAGATCATGTTTTGTTGTATACTTTACATGATAGTATTGTTATTTTATTTTCTTGAATCATGAAAGTATCACTGAATTGTATCGCTCAACGTACAATTTATTTATTCTGTGCACAAGTCTCAGTAGATCTTAAAGTCTCGAAAAATAAAATAGTATCCAGATTGCAACTCTCGACTTATCAAAATTGTATATTCTTATTATGTTATTTAAAGTAGCATGTACCTAAAATTGTAATGATTTTTCAGCAACTGGTATAAAGTAATTGAATGGGGACTAGTTCATCCTGATTTTTAATATTCACCAAGTCACTTCTCGCTTTCCTTTTCATATTAGTAAGTTTCTTTCTACAAAATTTAAAGCAAGTAAAGTCAAACGGGGACGGTGCACATTGCACAGCAAAACAAGTAGAAGCTTAAAGCAGCTCGATAAATTTGCATTAATCACAAATTGGCAGATTAAAATAAGATAATCTATTTTCAACATTTATTACTCTTTTTTAAAACCTAGTCGGCTTAAAATTTTTTTTAATATATATATACACACACGTATATGAATATTGAGTTGTCCGGAAGTTGGGAATATGAAAGGAAAAACTAAGATTGAGAGTTAAACTGCCATTAAGAAACATGTAAGAGAATCACAGTTAAGTGTTCATTCAGGAAATTGGAGTCCCCGCAAGTTTTGAAACTGCTACTTGCCTCCACAAATGACTCAACAAAGAAGAATTTTCTTAGGACTTCTATTATTAATTTTGTTGGGCAAGGGTTGAGGTGAGGATATGCAAGTTTTGATTTCTTTTATAATTAAAAAAATTGGATTATGTTGGGATTATATTTGAATTGTGCTTGTATTATATAATTGGCTTAGTTTGATTTTATTTAGATATTTTTATTATATATATTTACTTTGAATAAGTATATTGAATTAGATTTAGATGGTCTATACTAACAGTTAAAAATTGTCGCTATATATTTACGGTATAATAGGAATTTCATATATTCAACAATATTTACCAACATTATTTACCGTTGGTATAGATATTAGAAAATCAATTATAGTGGACAGTACTTGTATTGACATCTACTATTTTAGCAACGCTTAAACTATTGGTATAGAATTTTAGACCTATTTCAACGGTCATGTTATTCGTCTAAAACAGTCTATACTGACGTTACTCTATCAACGGTTATCTTTTTGTCTAAATAGCCTTTTTATTGTCGGAAAAGGGTTTTAGATCTATATTGACATTTTTTGGTTTTTAGAGACAACTTTCAGGTCGTAACTATTTGGCAATTTGTTTGTAGTGAGGTTTCATGGGTTGACCGACCTAGCCCGCTTTGGGCCAAGCTTGGGTCTCTATTTTTCAACCTCAGGCCAGCTTGACTAGTTTTGCTATTTATAAATAATAAAAAGTTAAAATATTTATATATTTTATAATTGAATTTCTTGTTCTAATTCATCTCATTTCGTCTACTTTTAGATATGGGTACTGGTCACTAAACTATAGGTAAGTTTTTGTTTTGGTCACTTAACTAAAAACAATTACAATTTGGCCATTGAACTATTCAAAAGTTTTCATCTAAGTCACTAGGCTATTAAAATCGACGTTATATGGCTTTCTTTGTTCACACTACCTGCACCAATCGAAAACTCTCTTTTTAATTCTCTTCTACAATTTAGTTGTTTTCATCAAACAACTTTAGACGTCATGAATTTACTAACCAAAATTCAAATAGGTTTTTTTTTAATCTCCAACCTGACCTTCAGATCGACTTATATCTAAGATATGTTCTTCTACTTGCCAATGGGTACTAATCCACTGTATTGATTGTCGAATCGTAGCTTAGAGCTCATTGGCAGAATTTTTTTTTTAAAGTTAACAATCAAATGGCTTAAATAAAAACTTCTAAATAGTTCAGTGACTTAAATAAAAACTTTCGGATAGTTCAATTTCCAAATTATAACTTTTTTTAATTAAGTGACCAAAACAAAAACTTATAGTGTAGTTACTAATTGTGTAATTTACCCTTAAGATATTAAAATAGAAAAATAATAATTTTTAAATAATTTTTAATTTGGAACAAATATTCATTTTAGAGGGGAAGTTATTTTACTAAATTATTTATGATTCACATTCAATGAAGAAAATCACTTAAAGCACTTAATTTTTATTTTAATTTAAAGGTTCAATTTTTGCATGCACTTGCAAGTCAATTTAGGAATATTAATCCATCCGCTTGCAAGGCATTTTTATTTATTTTTAAGTGCAACTTATATGGGTAGTCTTAGTAAATTTTATGTTAGCTGTTTAACTATAAAAAATTATAAAATAGTCATCTAATTATCAGTAATTTTTTTATCACTCAACCATGAAGAACTACAAAATGATCACCTAACTATTCAATTTTATCTTTCTTGGCTACTAGCTAGCTGAAGTAAAAATAAAAACACCCAAAAATCTAAAATTGTTGAGTGACAAAAACAGGCAACACTGAAAAATAGTAACGAAAAAAGAAATTTACTAATAGTTAAGTGACTATTTTTTAACTTTTCATAGTTAGATAACTAAAAAAGAAATTTACTATTAGTTAGGTAACCATTAGTGTAGTTTATCCTATTTTTAATTACTTAAATATATTTTAGAATTAGAATTAAAATGAAAAATATTGTAAATATTGAAGAATATATTTATTGAAAATTTTAAATTTAGAGTTAAATTAATAGAATGTTACCAAATTTGTTATTTTGTTACTAAATTAATGATAATAATAACTAAAGTATTTAATTAAAAAAAAGAGAGTTTAAGTGTTGGATTAACAAACGAATTGAATAGCTTCTAGTGTACTAAAAAATGGAGAAAAGAAAAAGTAATTTAGGCTTTTTGTAGGTAGATTTAATAGGTAGTGGCCAGCCCTACTCCCCAAATCAATTTTTGATAGGCAAAAGTTTTTCCAAAATCATGGAAAAGAAGGATACGCCCGTTTCAACTTTATTATTGGACTAACGAAGTTTCTCAGGCCACATATTATAGGCATCGTTTCGGATTATTCAACGTAACTCCCAAGTTTGGTCCATATTTATTGAGAAATAAGTTTTCATTAATGATTGATTGATTCTTTCTACTTCATCTCTAAAACGAAAGTTCAAAAGTTGGGAGTATAATTAAATTTCATTATTCTCATCTTTAATAAAGTTTTTTATCCTAATAATATAAAAATATTAAATTAGTACATTTTCTCAAATGGAGAGAAAAATCAATTTACCATAAACCCATTTTTATTTTTTTTTCCAACCAGCCTCAATTTCAATTTTCAAAGTTTCTTTTATCAGCAAAAATTTGAAAATATATATTATTTGGGTAAATTAGTGTTTGTTATGGTACTTTTCATTATCGATCCGTTATCCGGTTATTCAATTGGGTTTCAACCTGCAATCTATGTGGGTTTGCGCATGAGGTGTCCGCGTCCTTCCATAAGATCACACAATGTGGGTTTGCACCACCATGCAGATGAATCTACACATAGAAAACGCGTGTGAATCCTAGAATAGGGTACGTGTTGGCATCCATGGGGACCAACCTACGATATCACATCCATGAACAATAACCATATCATATAAATATAGAATTTAACCCTTTTGGAGGGCACACACTAAAACACTCAACAATTTGTTACGGTGAGCGTGGACAAATTTTCGACCATCAAAAAACCAGAAAACTAAGATGACTCATCCCAACGAGTTTTCCCCAACAGTTTCCCATCAGGCCAAGTAGGAGGTTCTGGCACTGGCAATCAGCCTAGTGAAATTGACTTTTTTGCTAGTTGGTTTGTTGACTAACCAAAAATCTGGGCAACTTAGGCCAAACAGGTGCCTCCAATTCTTTTGATCTCAATACTCTTTTTGGTCGGGGACCATCATTTCCCTTGGATCAAAAAGCATCGTCATAACAACTATTTGGTTTGTAGGAGCAATTGAGGTTGATAAATGAACAAATGACTTAACAAAGTGCTAGGTTTGAACATCAGTAATCATTTCAACAAGAGTTGCTAAGACAAAATGAAAAACTAAGAATAAAGATGCAGTTCGACCACTCTGATTTTCAGGACCATGTCATGCCTATCCAGGAGGAGGCTGTGGGAGCACATGCAAAGCTATGGCAAAACGAAATTGATGCTTTGCATAGAGATGTACGAGCATTGCACCTTGATGTACAAGACATGGACTGTTTGTTTTGTTCTAACAACCCTTTGTCTTCAAAGGTGGCAACTGTGAGCCTACCAATTGAGTTTAAAGTCGTAAAAGAGATGTTCGAAGGTAGAAGGGATCCTCGGGCACATCTCATGCAGTATAATGATTATCTAAATATGTTAGGGCTTTTGATACATAAAAATGTAAAGCTTTCTCGATGACTCTTAAGGGATACGAGAAAGATTGGTATCTGTCTTTGCCACAGGGCTCCATTTAAAGCTTATCGTAGTTGGGTCAAATGTTTTTGGAAAGATTTCAATCCCATAGGACAATAATGAACACTCTTATGAGTTTGATGTCAGTGAAAAGAAGGATAGAGAATCTTTGCAAGATTATGTCAAACGGTTTCATGCAGCCACGTAACAAAAGAACATGGAGGATTAGTGGGCCATTGACGCCTTCATCATAGGAGTCCAAAATGAGCATATGCAATATCCGTTTATTGATAATAGGCCACAGAGTTTGGCAAACTTGTATGAGAGGAGCATAAGTTCGTTGGCCTGTAATCTCTCCATGCAATTTTTTGATATCTTTCACAGAGAGTGTGATGATCATGCAACCTCGTTTTTTGCTCCACTAATTTTCTATTTCTTCATCCAACTGCTTATGTAGTTTGCGAGCCCTTTTTAACATCCCCACGGTAGACTGATAATCATTTTTAATTTCTATCTTCTTTACTTCCTCTTCTCCAATACCCTCATAAAATTGGACGATGCAGACAGACAAACATGCTCTTTTGCTTCTTCAGGACTGGAATCTTTCCACTGTTTGCTCACTTCAATAGGGCAATCAGGAAACTTCTGTATACTCAGGTGTATACGCCCTGAAAATAACGTTTGTGTCTCACCACCAGAAGACATAAACTTCATAGAACCTCTAGAGGACCATGATGAACAATTACCCCAAATGTGTCTTTAGTCGGTGGTCTTTCTCGAGGTAGAGATATAGGAGGGGGAGGAACCACAATAGGAACTGTAACAGTGCTTGCTATATCACTGGATGTTGCAGCGCGATCCTTCCCTTTCTTTCGGTGAAAATTTCTTATTAGACTACCCTCATCTTTACTATTTAATATAATGTTGGCAACTTCAGCAATAGTCTTCTGTTTCTTTCAACTACTTGCACTCCCTTCCCAGTAGAAGTATCAGAGGGACCACCTTGCACATTTTTCATAAATGATTGATTGTCTGTGTATTCATCGATCTCTAGAGATAAACTTGTGGATTTTCTTGAATTCTTTTCAACAACGCAAACTGTACCTGCATCACCAACAAGTCTATTATCAACACCAGCAATTATCATAAGAGGGTTCGCACCACTTTCTTGATCCCCTGCAAGTTTAGAGGATCTCGGATGAGGCTTTAATTTACAAAAAGGTATAAAAATAATTTTTAGGCTCTTCCTTAATTCCTAAGATAATAAGCCCTAAATCATCAATGGCTTCATATGGCCATGTGAACTGCACGGGCAACACAGTTATGGTGTCTTGACTATTGTTATCATCAATTGGTCACCATTTATTAGGGCTCAGGTATATGAGACAATGGTGAAACATGTTTATAACAATTAACATTTCTTCCAAATCTAACACGCGACCTCAGCAAAGCCTATAATATTGAGTCCACCCAGTTTCAAATACAATATCTCATTTTTGCAAGCACATATTCTTACTAGGTATTGACCATTCGATTGAAAAATCAAAACTAGTTCCAAACTTGTATTTAATCCGTATTGTAACAGGCCCAATTAGCCGGGCCCATACAAAATAAGTTATTGGGCACAGCCCAGTTTTTTACAAACCCAATAAACTAAACCTAGCCCAAAAAAACAAAAAAAATAATAGAAACCCTAAGCAGAAAAAACCACCAACTGCCGCTCTCAACAGCAGCCACGCTCGCAGCGTCCACCCTGCGCACGTCGCGCACGCACCTCCAACAGTACCTGCAGCAATAAACAGAAACAAACAGCAACGAAAAAGAAAGAAAATAACAGAAAGATAACAGTGAAGCTAAAGGAAAAATTCGAATAGAGAATAGAGTTTTTTTCTATTATTTTCGGGCTATAAAAACCCTACTTTCATGTACTCAGAAGGAAGTGGGGGAGATATACAAGAAAATAGAAAGAAAATACTGAGAATACAAGGTTTTTAAAAGGTGAATCGGGTTTCTATTTTTTTTATTTTCTTTCTTTTGCGTTTTATTTTTTAAAAGAAATATAAAAAAGAGAAGGGGAACTGACCTCTTTCGCCGGAGTCGTCGAATCGGCGCCACCTCTGTCACGATCGGAGCCTCGGCACGCGGTTGAACGGCGGCGCAAAGGGCAGGGTATAAACCCTAGCAGAGAAAAGAGGGCATTGGGTTTTTTTTTATTTCATTCTGTTGTAAATGATTTTTGGAGAAAAAATATATTTTAAATAGCAAAGCAAAACAGCGCCGTTTTACCCAGGCATGACCCGCGCGGTGACCCGACCCGGAGGGGAGGATCCGCGAGTTCTAGCTAAAGGGAAAATTTGCGCAATTGGTCCCTCCTTTTTGCATCGCGCTTCAATCAAATCCGTTTTTTCTTTAATTTCGCTGCATATTTCATTTTTGTTTCAATTTGGTCCCTCGCTGCGCAGTGTTTTGGAGGGCGGGATTAATTTCCCTTTTAGTCCCCCATTGTTGTTCGCACATTCAAGTTTGTCCTTTCTATTTATTTTCGAAATCTACCCCATTTTTTCGTTTAAGTTCAATTTAGTCCATTTTTAGCCTTTTTTATTAATTTTTTTTATGTTGTTATCATTATACCATTATTTATTATTATATTATTTATTATCATGGTTATTATCATTATTTCTATATTCATACACGCATTGTTTTTATATAATATATATATGCATGCTTTTATATAACATACTCGCATGGTTTTTTTATAATATATATATATATATATGCATCTTTTATGTAGTATATGTATACCTGTATATATTTTATACATTTTTTTTATTTTATTTCTTAACTTCTATATACATATATATACTTTTATATTTTAGTTTCAATTTTTTTTTACTTTTATAAATATGTATTTACGTATATTTCCATATATGTTTTTATATATTATTCTTCATTTTTTACAAATATATATATATAATACACACATTTTAGAATATACATATATAGTTTAAATTAAAGTATTTGTTTCATGTTATACATTAACTTTTTAACATGCCTTTTAGAAAATATATATTTTGGTTGCGTCAAAGCATTAAAATCATCATATTTTACAAATTTCCTAAATATTTGGCATTCATGATTCTCGAGAAAGATCGTGTCCTAACTTACTAGATTGCGATTATTTCTCGACGAATTTAGAAAGCCAAGTATTTGTTTTGCAATAAATTCACAAATTTAAAATAAAAGCTTATTCTCGGGAATTCAAAAATGTTGGGTCCTAACTTACTGGTCATGGCATTTTATTATCCCGAAATAAGAATTTCAAAAGCAAAAGGTAATATTCGGTATTTTGAAGATTTAAAAATATTGTGCCCTAACTTACTGGGTGTGATTTTTTATTTCTTTGAAATAAGAATATTTTATTATTTTGATTCATTTTCTAGTTTAAAGTTCTCTTTTAAAATCTTTTCAAACTTTCGATAACAAGACATTAAATAATCAATTTGGTAGCAATTTTGGGTGTTACGAGGGTGCTAACCCTTCCTCGTACGTAACTAACTCCCGAACCCGTTTTCTCGTATTTTGTAAACCAAAATCGTTTTTAAGGTGAGCCGATCACACCTCAATAAAGGATCGGTGGCGACTCCCGTTTTTGTTTTAAAGTCGGCAACTAAATTTTTGTTTTCAAAAAATGGTTTCGACAGCTTGGCGACTCCACTGGGGACAGATTTTAGAGAGTCGAGCCATAAATTGATTATTTTTGTCTTTTTTGTCGAAAAATCAAAATTTGTTTTAAATCAATTTCCCATTTGCATTCATCAGTTTTCATCATGATATGTTTGCTAAATTGGTCTAAGTCTGTTAATGTATATGTATTTTGCATTTCATGGACGATTTACCCCTTTAAGTGGGAGTGAGAAGCTAGTCCTTCGTGAGGGTTTCACCTCCGTGCAGGATAGTGGACCGCTTTCAGGATACATCCATACTTATGTCTTCGTGAGATTTTCATCTTAGTGTAGCCATAGGGAAATGTATCCCCCTGAACCGAACTCAGTCTATATGAGCCTATAATGGGTGAATATCTAGGAATCTGCTAGTTCGGGTACTCTTGCTCTAGAAGCCAAACTTCATATAGTGAACCTTAGGAACTCACTTTAGGTAGAACTACATTGAACCCTGATAGACACCTGAATAGGTGTTTTGATTGTTTGTACATAATACTGACCTTTTGTGTTTCACTTTGACTGCATGGCATTTTGACTGCATGGCATTTCATTATAGAAAAGAGATGTTGATTCATGTTTGGTTGTTAAATAGAGAGCTTGCCATGGAAAATAGATTTCTTGATAAGGTGGAAGATAATACGGTTGTCCGAGTATAGTCTAAGAAAACGTGACGCGAAAGGTAATAGCTTAACAAAAGGAGTATACGACTTTGCTGCGTTACCTGAGGATTCAAATTGCCAAAGATTATTCAAGAGTCATCAAACGTCCTAACCTCTTAAAGAAGCTCATTAGCATGAGTGAGCAAGGAGTTACGACCTAGATTAAACAAAAAGGAGCTCAAATTCACGAGATGCATCTTAATATCTGAATGGTCGATGTCTTTGCTTGGAGTACGAGGGTGAAGCCGTATATATATATCCGCTTTGTGTAAAGAGATTTGTTTTCTAGTAAAGTTTTTCTAGTAAAGAATTGAACCAGAATCAACGTCTCTTTCTTGCATTCATTTCATGCATTTGCATTACATTACATCATATGCATTAAACACCGTTAAAGGATCTTAATTAATTAAAATCATTGCTCAATTAACCTGGAAACCAATCAACCAACCAAACACTGTTACGGTACTCGAGCAAAGATTAAAGACATGGATCAGAGATTGGAAAAGCTCGAACAGTACCAGAAGGAGATGCAAGACCGACTTCAGCTACAAGTGCAGGAACAGTTAGATAAAATGCAACAGGACATGTCAGAGAAGATGCTGGAATCCCAAAATGATATGATGACAAAGCTAACCCAACTGTTGACTGGGGGAGGTGATAAGGGAAAGGGCCCTATGGCTAATGTCGAAGAGGGAAATGAGGATGAACCTCTCTATCCTCCGGGCTTTACTCCTCCACATGTGCTATCTCAAGCTGAGGTATACCCGTACAAATCTACTGTCACAATCAGGCCTCAACAGTTCCAGGCCGGTGCTTCAAAATTTCAAGCTGGATCGGGCTCTAACCCCGGAAACAACCCTGCTAACTCTACCATTCCTGACTTTGATGAAGTGACTGAGAAGGAATGAATAAAGGAAAAGTTATCAAAGCAGTTAGAAGAAAGGTGCAAGTGGCTCGAAGAGAAGTTTAAGGCGATGGAAATCACTGAAAACTATCGTGGGATTGACGCTAAAGATTTGAGTTTGGTCCCGAATTTGGTACTCCCTCACAAGTTTAATATGCCAGAATTCGAAAAGTACAATGAGACAAGTTGCCCAGAAGTAAATATCACCATTGTCTGCAGGCGAATGGCTGGATATGTTAACAAAGACCAGCTATTGATACATTGTTTCCACGATAGTCTCGCAGGGGCAGCATCTAAATGGTACAATCAACTGAGCCGTAGCATGATTGGTTCATGAAGGGATTTAGCACAAGCGTTCATGAAACAATACAGTCATGTAACAGATATGGTTCCTAACAGAATCACCCTTCAAAATATGAAAAAGAAGCCGAACGAGAGCTTTAAGCAATATGCACAAAGGTGGAGGGATGTGGCCATTCAAGTTCAATCGCCATTATTAAAAAGAGAAACAACAATGCTCTTTGTCAATACGCTGAAAGCCCCATTCATTACGCATATGTTAGGAAGTGCTACAAGAAACATTTCTGACATAGTTATGAATGGTGAAATGATCGAAAATGATATAAGAAGTGGGAAAATTGATGTAGAGGAGAGTAACAAGAGGTCAGTCTCAAGGAGAAGAGAAAATGAGGTGAACAACACGGGTTACTCTAAATCAGTTACTGTGAGTCAACCAAGAAAAGTGGCTGCTAACCAACAAGGTTCATCAAGACAGGAAGCTGGTACAAGACAAAACACTGAGAGGCCCCAATTCACGCCAATTTCGGTGTCGTACAGGGAGCTATATCAAAGTTTGTTTGATGTACACGTTGTTTCCCCTTTTCATGTGAAACCTCTACAACCTTCGTATCCCGAATGGTATGATGCGAATGCACAATGTGAATAACATGCGGGAATTACAGGACACTCAATAGTGAATTGCACTGCCTTCAAGAAGCAAGTTGAAAGACTCATCAACATGGGTATTGTCAAGTTTGGTGACTCGTCTAGTGCAGAAAATCCGCTACCCAATCATGATTGATTATGGAGGGAATGCAATGTATAGTGAAGTGGTGAGATTTTCACATCGATGCCATATGTACAGACACGATTAAAAGGGTCATTGTTAGATATTCACCTTTGAGGTGTTCTAAATGATTGGACTGCAGAAGAAACCCCTTTAGTATTGAGAGTTTGTTAGAGTAATATTCAAAACACACTTGTTGCTTTTAGCCTAGAGGCAATAAGAATTCCTTTGTGAAATAGGCTCATGTCTGAACATTATTATTTTAATGAAATACATTATTGAAATCATCTTTGAGCAAATGTTCTTTCATTCTTTACGATTCTTTCATTCTTTTGGATTTTTTCTGCCAAACCATCCATTCATTATTTATAAATTCATAAATTCTTCGTATATTCTTTAGCACCTAAATAGGTCCTTGGATATCAATGGCATGAGTGACACTGCTACAGACTCAGAATCTCCTTTTCGGTGAGACATGTGTTTAGAGAGATCTCATGACTTTGAAGACGACATAAATTGTAGCTTATCTCCAGACTTGTTGAGGATGATAAAATGAGAGGATAGCTAGGTCCTACCTCACAATGAATCATTAGAAATTGTGAGCTCGATGAAGATTGGAATCGAAATGACCACAAAGATGAAGTGAGACCTTGTTGAGTTACTCCAATAATTCTATGATGTCTTCACATGATCATACCAAGATAAGCTCGGCTTTGCCCATTGAAGTCGAGTTACCATCTCTCCGCATTCTTTGTTGGATTTTACCCTAACTGAAGAGGAAGATCCTAGGATTTTTCATTATGCACCAAAAATAAATCTCGCTTAGAAAACTCTATGAAGGAAGCCAGATATCATATAAGATCATTTACATACAAAATGAAAGTGGATGGAAAAATTTTGTATGAAAGATTTCATTGATTCTGATCAAAATGATGGAAATGAAAATGAAAATGATGAAAAAAGAAAAGGAAAAAGAAAAAGAAAAAGAAATGAGAGACCAAGGCGAAAACTCGCAAAAGGCGCCTTAGACCAAAGGGGATTTGAGTTGAAAACCCAAAAAGGGCGACTCAAATATTGATCAGAATGGGGTATGAGATTATCGGAGCAGCTCAAATATTGATCAGAATGGGGCATGCAGTGGTCTTGCTATACCTGAATCAATAGGAAAGGGTAGACGACATTTTGGGGCATCGACAAAGTACTGTAGATCTCCTAAACACGTGTTAAACTCAGAATGGTCTTCAGAAAGTCTGTACAGAGAAGTTCAAGTTGCGATATCTGGGGCACCTAATCCTTATACTATTTTTGTTATTCTTGGAACACTTCATTCATTTCCAAGATAAGCATTCCTAAATCAATTTCTTTGTTATCCATCTTTATTATCCTTGACAATTTATTCATTTCGAGCTATGCTTAGAACCAAATCTATTCTTATCCATGATCTTTTTGCAAGCATGTTGCATTAGAATAATGATTAATAGACTAATAAAACTTTCACAAGGGAAGTTTTGCATATTACTCTAGAAGTTTCTAAATAATACAGTAACCTGAAACAGGACTATTGTTTAGAACGCACCAGGTTAAAGGTTGGAAATCTAATAAGGAAGAGTCTAAATTAAGACTATCCCTTTGAATTTTGTTGTCTAAAACATCGATTGAACAAAATGGAAATATGTCGTGTTGGTGACAAAGCTTAAAAGAACAAGCAATCAATGATCACCGAATAATAAGAAGTTGTTCTTGGAGAAAAATATTCTTCATTTGTGCATAAGCATTTGGTATGACTCCCTAGGAATGGTGAAAATGACGAAAGAGCTTCACATTATGCATCCTTAAATTGTGATAGTGGAAGATTGAGAAAAGGCCAAATCTTTTTACCCTTGGGTTACAATGGGAGAGAGATGGTACAAATTTTGCATCCCAGTGGAACAAACTTGGAGGTTTACAGTGGTGGGCAATCTGGTCAAGTGTTTCTTTAGAGACGTCAGCCGAGCAAAAAGGTGCTATAGCACATTAGTGATAAAACTTTAATAAACTTTGAGTAATGATAACCTAAGTGATAAGGAGGGATCATTCTCGAAAAATGACATTCTGCATTCATTCAAATGTCATTCATACATGTCTAGTTAGGAGCATTTGATTCATTCTGTTCATGACATCCTAATCTCTAGGCATAATTAGGTTTATGAAGTAAATTATACAGGTCATGTTCCCTAGAGAACAGATCGGAGAAATCATAAAGCCTTATCTCCCTGAGAAACAGTGGAGCAGGTTGAAAAGCAGCAGATCCTGTCTTCCTATATTGGTAGCGAAGTGGATCGAAGATAACAGATCTTGTCTTCCCATACTGGTGGTGAAGTAGGTCGAAGAAAGCAGATCTTATCTTCATGTATTGGCATGAAGTAGATCGAAGATAGCAGATCTTGTCTTTATGTATTGGCATGAAGTAAATCGAAGATGGCAGATCTTGTCTTTATGTATTGCCATGAAGTAGATTGAAGATAGCAGATCTTGTCTTCCCATACTGGTGGCAAAGTAGATCGAAAAAAGCAGATCTTGTCTTTATGTATTGGCATGAAATAGATCGAAGATGACAGATCTTGTCTTCATGTATTGGCATGAAGTAGATCAAAGAGAGTAGATCTTGTCTTCCTATACTGGTGGTGAAATAGATCGAAGAAAGTAGATCTTGTCTTCATGTATTGGCATGAAGTAGATCAAAGATAGCAGATCTTGTCTTCCTGTATTGGCAGTGAAGTAGATCGAAGATAACAGACCTTGTCTTCCTGTACTGGCAGTGAAGTAGATCAAAGATAGCAGATATTGTCTTCCCATACTAGTGGTGAAGTAGATCGAAGATAACAGATCTTGTCTTCCTGTACTGGCAGTAAAGTAGCTCAAAGATAGCAGATCTTGTCTTCCCATATTGGTGGCGAAGTAGATCGAAGATATAAATCTTATCCCCCTGAAGTTGCAGGGGGCAAATTGAAGATGGCGAATCTCCTTTCTCTGAAGTTGCAGTAGAGTAGATCGCATCAGATTTATCTTTAAGTTGTAGCAGAACAAGTTGAAGCTATAAGTCTTATCTCCCTGAAGTTGCAGTGGAGCAGATTAAAAGTAGCAAATTTTGTTCTTTTAAGAAGCTACAACGTATGAATCCTATCTTCCCAACATTACAGTGGAGTAGATTGAAGCACCAATTCCTATACCTCTGAAGACGCAGAAGGAAGGAATGAGGCTACTAGAAGCACTGAAGAAGTTGAGGCTCAGTAAGACCGAGCACAATTGGGCTTTTTGGTCTTTGCTTTGTTCCCGTTACACGACAACGAGCAAAGAGGGATAGCTGTAACAGGCCCAATTAGCCCGGGCCCATACAAAACAAGTTATTAGGCACAGCCCAGTTTTTTACAAACCCAATAAACTAAACCTAGCCCAAAAAAAACAGAAACCCTAAGCAGAAAAAACCACCAGCCGCCACTCTCAACAGCAGCCACGCTCGCAGCGTCCACCCCGCGCACGTTGCACACGCACCTCCAGCAGTACCTGCAGCAATAAACAGAAACAAACAGCAACAGAAAAGAAGGAAAATAACAGAAAGATAACAACGAAGCTAAACGAAAAATTCGAATAGAGAATAGAGTTTTTTTTTCTATTATTTTTGGGCTATAAAAGCCCTACTTTCATGTACTCAGAAGGAAGTGGGGGAGATATACAAGAAAATAGAAAGAAAATACTGAGAATACAAGGTTATTAAAAGGTGAATCGGGTTTCTATTTTTTTATTTTCTTTCTTTTGCGTTTTATTTTTTAAAAGAAATATAAAAAAGAGAAGGGGAACTCACCTCTTTCGCCAGAGTCGTCGAATCGGCGCCAGCTCCGTCACGATCGGAGCCTCGGTGCGCGGTTGAATGGCGGCGCAGAGGGCAGGGTATAAACCCTAGTAGAGAAAAGAGGGCATTGGGTTTTTTCTTTCTTTCATTCTGTTGTAAATAATTTTTAGAGAAAAAATCTGTTTTAAATAGCAAAGCAAAACAGCGTCGTTTTACCCAGGCATGACCCGCGCGGTGACCCGACCCGGAGGGGAGGATCCGCGCGTATTGGCTAAAGGGAAAATTTGCGCAATTGGTCCCTCCTTTTTGCATCGCGCTTCAATCAAATCCGTTTTTTCTTTAATTTAGCTGTATATTTGATTTTTGTTTCAATTTGGTCCCTCGCTGCGTAGTGTTTTGGAGGGCGGGATTAATTTCCCTTTTAGTCTCCCATTGTTGTTCGCACATTCAAGTTTGTCCTTTCTATTTATTTTCGAAATCTACCCCATTTTTTCGTTTAAGTTCAATTTAGTCCATTTTAACCATTTTTATTAATTTTTTTATGTTGTTATCATTATACCATTATTTATTATTATATTATTTATTATCATGGTTATTATCATTATTTCTATATTCATACACGCATTGTTTTTATATAATTTATATATGCATGTTTTTATATAATATACTCGCATGGTTTTTTTATAATATATATGCATCTTTTATGTAGTATATGTATACCTGTATATATTTTATACATTTTTTTATTTTATTTCTTAACTTCTATATACATATATATACTTTTATATTTTAGTTTCAATTTTTTTTACTTTTATAAATATGTATTTACGTATATTTCCATATATGTTTTTATATATTATTCTTCATTTTTTTACAATAAATATATCTATATATATATAAACACACACACACTTTAGAATATACATATATAATTTAAATTAAAGTATTTGTTTCATGTTATACATTAACTTTTTAACATGCCTTTTAGAAAATATATATTTTGGTTGCGTCAAAGCATTAAAATCATCATATTTTACAAATTTCCTAAATATTTGGCATTCATGATTCTCAAGAAAGATCGTGTCCTAACTTACTGGATTGCGATTATTTCTCGACGAATTTAGAAAGCCAAGTATTTGTTTTGCAATAAATTCATAAATTTAAAATAAAAGCTTATTCTCGGGAATTCAAAAATGTTGGGTCCTAACTTACTGGTCATGTCATTTTATTATCCCGAAATAAGAATTTCAAAAACAAAAGGCAATATTCGGTATTTTGAAGATTTAAAAATATTGTGCCCTAACTTACTGGGTGTGATTTTTTATTTCTTTGAAATAAGAATATTTTATTATTTTGATTCATTTGCGAGTTTAAAGTTCTCTTTTAAAATCTTTTCAAACTTTCGATAACAAGACATTAAATAATCAATTTGGTACCAATTTTGGGCGTTACGAGGGTGCTAACCCTTCATCGTACGTAACTGACTCCCGAACCTGTTTTCTCGAATTTCGTAGACCAAAATCGTTTTTAAGGTGAGCCGATCACACCTCAATAAAGGATCGGTGGCGACTCCAGTTTTTGTTTTATAGTCGGTAACTAAATTTTGTTTTCAAAAAATGGTTTCGACACGTATGTATTTACAGCGGTCTAGGTGAAGGCTTGAAGACCAGTTGGAGATAATTGATTCCACTCCTTCGCGAGGAGTAAAGTAAAATAGGCCCACTGAACCTCTTTGATTGCTCACTTTAAGTTGATATAGATTTTGGAAAACAACGATCAACGACATCTCCTTTCGGCGACTACATTCGATGAAATATGTCACTACGACCCATCACGAGAAACCAGATAGTTGCCCTGGAGCTATCCTGTATTCATCGAGAAGATAGTAGAAAAAAGGATGGAGTGGTAGATAAAAACTCGTTTCTAACACGTGCAAGGGAAGTAGAAAACTTCCATCAGTGGTATCACTCAATCGGCTCGACCCTTTAATGATTGAGAAGTCATAGGCAAAGTTGGGTATTTGAATTCCCCGAGCAGCCAAATGACGACTCATTTATTCTTGTTTGGTGGTGCAAAAATAAGCTTTCGCCTCCACGAGAGCATTTACTTCACGACGTTGTGAAGGCTCACTCCCTGAACCACTACAGACACCCTGAATAACACAACCACTTCCTCTCACCCTAACCATTGTGCCCGAATAAACTCAGAAAAACATAAAAACAATTTGAAAATTTTAAGAAAATTACCTCTGAAACTCAATTATCCTTCTCAATAGTAGTTCATTCTCAAAAATTTCAAATTTAAATGGTTTGATTTTTAGGGTTAAGGTAACCTCCTTTTAAAAAAACTTTACACTTTAATGATTCATGTATCCAAGAATGAAGGCACAATCAGCTGTATATAGCTATACCACTCCTCAACAAGTGGTGAACTGTATATGACAATCTAAAACGAAAAACGTACACAATAAGTTTCTCTCTTAGTAACCCCTCACCCCGCGAAGCCAAGTTCTCAGAAGAGTCACTTTATAACTCTTCTTGGAACTAGGTGGGGGACAAATTGTTATGGTACTCGCCATTACCCACATGCTACCCAGTTACCTAATTGGGTCCCGACCCGTAGTCTATGTGGGTTCGCACCTTGAGTTCGCACTTGAGGTGTCCAGGTCCTTCTATGAGATCGTATGATGTGGGTTCGCAGTACCATATAAGCGAACTCACACATAGGAAACACATGTTAATCCTAAAATAGGGTACGTATTGGCATATGTGGAGATCTACCTACGATATCGCATCAGTAAATAGTAATAATATTATATAAATATAAAATTTAACCCTTTTGTTTATGTTTTGAGTTTTGGGCCGATTTCTAGTTTTTCAGCCATCAATCCTCAAATTCAATTTCCAAAATTCCTTTTATAGCAAAAGTTATAGAAATTCAACATCGGTTTGTTTGTACTACACCGATTTACTCGAATAATATATATTTAATTTTTTTGCTGATAGAAGAAACTTTGGAAATTGAAATTGAGGTGGCTGAAAATATGGAAATCGGTTTATAATAAATCGACCTCCCTCTAATTTAAAGAATGAACTAGTTTGGAAATTAATAAAAAGAACTTATATTAGATTGTTTTTGTATTATTTGAATGAAAAATAAATAAACTTTCATTTGTTGAAATTTTGATATAACATTATAAATTTTAGTACTGATATAACGTTAAATATTTTGGTATGATATTGGAAATTTTAATATGAACTTAAAATTTTTTATATAAGATTAGAAATTTTACTTTAGTCCATTGTATTACTATGATCATTCATATATAAAAGCCACCTTATAATAATTTTGGTTAAATTATGTTATTCACCCATGTATTTTATAAAAGTTGTCATTTTAGTTTGGTGACTTTTAGCCCCTTTACTTTTCAAATATTAAAAGTTTAGTGCTCATAAAATAATAACTGTTAAATTCATTAAATTAAGTCCAATTATTTTGAAAATTTGACGCGTTATCATATGTATAATGTTATGTCTAGTTGTTATTTCCACATATTACTCACTAAAAATCCAGTTAATGGGTTAACGATTGTGTCAAGATTGGAATTTCAAAATTCGAAAAGTATGGGGACTTAGAATGATCTAGTTGGAGAATATAGACCAAACCTACATCGGTACACATAGCACATAATTAGTAATTGAATTTAATCAAACATATTTACTTGTTACTATTTGGAACAATACTAAATTTTCAAAATCTAAAAAGTATACGGATTAAAATTGATCAAATTAAAATATACAAACTAAAGTCACAACTTTCACAAAGTATAGGGACTAATAATAGAATTTAACTAATTTTTTTTATAAAAAAATGTACAAAAATTTAAAATTTACATTTATCGAGCACTCCAAATTGTAACTTATTAGCTAGATATTCACCTTCCCAAAATTATAACAAACATATTTTAATTTAAATTCAAACATTAATTTTCCACAGTTAAATGAATAGAAATTACAAGCATCCTAAATGAATAGTAATTTGAATAATAAGTTACAAAACCTCGTGATGATGTTTTTGTTAATATGCATTTCAAATCTTCCATGTTTGCTTTATGATTCATATTTAGAATTTGTGGCTATTTCTCATAATAATATTAATTTTTAAGAATTAAAACTACGAGTGAGTATTTGCTATTTTTTTTTATTCTACAAGCAATCTAGAAAAATTAACATGTGTCTTTATTTCTAAGTACATACTTTTTTAATATATCACTATATTTCTATAGAACATCTGTTAACCCCTAACTTTATTTGTTGAGTCTAAAAATTCTACCGACAATCTACCAAATAATTTTTCTTAAAATTATATATTGTTTTAGAATACAATATTCCTTATCATTATACTCAACATTTATTGGTAATATTTATATGATCAGTTGTATAAAAAAAATTAAGCCACTTACACAACTCGGTAAGCTCGGCCTTCGATAATATCATCCAATATTCAAGTAGCTGCAGTCTAAAATTAGTATTTTGATAATAAAGATAATTTTTTTTGTTTGAAATTAATTATAAAATTATATGAATATTAAAATAAAAGTCTTTAAACAAAATGTCAAACCGTACAACCGCCTACCCTAAAGGGACATGTAAAACAATGTGATAATCGTGTAAAACAATGAGTGGCACGTTCTTAATTTTTTCTTCCTTTAACGTTTGAAAAAGGAAGTAAAGGAATTAGGGTGGGGGCTAACCAATGAATTATTCGGTTAATAGTTCAGAGTACTCAAAAGTCAAAGAATATTGAAGTTCATCAGACTAAGAACAGTTCCACTTTACGTGTATATATATTGGCACCTTGCTCCATTCTTAGCTACAAACATTACCTTCCATAATTACTTTTACAGAGCAAGTAAATATAAGCTTGATCATATACATCCGAATTATTGAAAATTTGATTCCCAATCCATTTATTTGATGTCTGATATCACACTGTTTGAATCTTTGTAACATGAACCTCAATATTCATTTCATTTGAAATTTTAATGCAGGAAAATATATATGCAATGGATGGTATAGAGAAAGCAAGAAGTTCAAGGAGTAGTTCAAGCCATAATAACCTGAGTAGCAGTATAAGGCTCAGCTTGAGCAAGAACCATTGGACAATGGATGATGTTTTTGCAGCGCGGAACAGTGGAGCTGAGGAAGACGATGAAGAAGCTCTGAAATGGGCTGCTATAGAGAAGTTGCCAACTTATGATCGGTTAAAAACAAGTATCATGAATTCTTTTGTGGAGAATGTTGATGGAAACACCAACAAGTCTGGTCCAAGAGAAGTTGACGTGAGAAAGCTGGACATGGATGACCGACAGAGATTCATTAACGCACTGCTTAAGGTTACTGACGAAGACAACGAGAAGTTCTTGAGGAGGTTTAGAAACAGACTTGATAAGTAAGTTTCTCTTATGCTAATATAATTTTGCTCAATTGCTAAATCTTTTCTTGCAATTTTTTTTCACCAACCCACTGTTCGATTCAATAAGCTGTGCAGATTTGTGATCTAACTCAACAACAAAATTATATAACAAATATATTTATAAAATATTGATATATATATATTAGTTGAATAGAAAAATACAAAAGTTGAAAATTATAGAAATTTGAGTTTGAATCTTATTATGTGTGTTCTTTTTTTTATTTTTTTATATAAATATATAAAATTATAAAAACATCATCAAAATAATACAACTTATGTTGTAAACTAATTGAATTGAATTGATGCTAAATAATACTAAATTGAATAAATTTTTAATTTTTAATTTTTTTTTATGATAGTGTTAAATAATACGGATTGTTTTTATATATTATATTGTTATTAAATCTAGGTTTAATATAATATTTTGTACTTGATCTTGACACTTTTTCTTAATTTGGTATCTAAACATTTTTTTAGTCCAATTTGGTACCCAAACTTGACATTAATTTTTTTTTGAATTTGATACCTAAACTTGACACTTTTTCTTAAGTTAGTATTTAATCTTTTTTGGGGTCCAATTTAGTACCTAAATTTGACTCTTTTTCTTAATTTGGTACCTACTATCTTTTTTTGTTCGATTTGTTACTTGAACTTGTCAAACGTTTTACAAGTTACTCCAATATACTAATAATGTTATTCTTTTATAAGATAGCAAAACTCATCAATGTATGACCAACATGTGAAAGACGATATGATATTTTTTTGTATTTTATATGTTCAATTACTTTTAGTTTTATTTATTTAATTATTTATTTTATTAATAAAATAATGAATTTTTTAATTTGGATTTCCGAAACCCTTTTTTTTCTTATTGAATATTAATTCGTTAAGTAGCATAACAAAAGAAATTTAACGCCGTTAGTATTGAACATAAAAAAAGGCTTAGTTACTAAATTAAGAAAAAAAATCAAGTTCAAATATCAAATGGGACTCAAAAAAAGTTTAAACAAAATTAAAAAAAAAAGTGCCAAGTTAAATTTATTTATTTATTTGAGTTGTGATGAATGGTGTGATTGTATTATTAATTAAATTATATTTAATTATTTCTTAATTTTTTCATAAATTTTGCAACTTTTTGCTAGTCTTGTAATTATGTTGAAATTTTTCTCCTCTCTGAACACATTAAAAACTTAAGAATACTTATAAAACCAAAATTTAATTTAATCATTTAATCATTTAAAAAATATAAAAATATAAATTAATACACTGAAATTCCAGCTATTAAAAAAAACACAACTTAATTCCACCTAAATAACTTTTTACTTCGCCCTGATGTTGGATACAAAGAAATTTAAAGTTTCCCAATAGATTCGGTAAGGCAAGGTCATGAGTATTAATTCACTCCTATTTGCAGGGTGGGGATTCGACTTCCTAAAGTGGAAGTTAGGTATGAGCATTTGAACATTGAAGCAGAAACCTATCTGGGTAGCAGAGCTCTTCCAACTCTTGTAAATTCGGCTCAAAATATTGCTGAATTAGCTCTTGCCATGCTTGGTATTAGGTTGTCCAAGCCAACCAAACTTAATATCCTTAAGGATATCTCTGGTATTATCAAACCATCCAGGTAATTTTATTTACTAAAAATGCTCAACTAAAGCTTTTTAATTTTTATACCTAAACTAGGGTTCCAAATAGTTGACATACTCTCAAGTTCTCTTCCCACCAATAACTTGGTTGATATGATACACACATCACTAAGTTTTGGTTTAATTCATTTAGTAGGTCTGAAGTTGATATTAATATAACTTTTATCGTCATCGTCGTCGTCATCATCATCATCATTTACCTTTCCATTTACAGGATGACCCTTTTGCTAGGCCCACCATCCTCTGGAAAAACAACCCTTTTGCTTGCATTGGCTGGAAAATTGAATCCAAGCTTAAAGGTCAACAAGTACCAACTAAACTTGATTCGGTACCTTGCATGCAACGGAATAGCTTACGGTGATTCATTAAACTAACAAATATATTGAATTTTTTTGCATGAAACAGGTTAGTGGGGAAGTAAGCTACAATGGGTACAAACTCAATGAATTTGTTCCCCAAAAGACCTCTGCATATATCAGCCAACATGATGTTCATGTTCCAGAAATGACAGTTCAAGAAACCTTAGATTTCTCTGCAAGGTGCCAAGGGGTTGGAACTCGATATGGTATTCATAGATAATGAAGATAAATTACTTTATAATTACAAGGCATCTATATATGCTTACAGACACATGAATTTGAAGGTTTTAGTTGGGAGATTTTTAGATATTAACCTGTCTGTCTGTAACAGACCTTCTAAGTGAACTTGCGAGGAGGGAAAAGTACGCAGGCATTTACCCTGAACCAGAAGTTGACCTTTTCATGAAGGTAAATCTCATAAAGCAATAAAAACTAAGCACCTAATTTAGGTTTAATTTAACTTCATAATTTTATTTTATTTTTATTTACTTGCCACTTCAATTCCAGGCAACTGCAATTGAAGGAGCTGAAAGCAGTCTTGTCACTGACTACATTCTCAAAGTACGATCAGATACTACTTTACACCAAAATATGATTTGTGCATTTCATTAAAATTTCAAAAGAAAATTAATTTTAAAACTAAATCAAATGTTTAGATGTTGGGCCTCGATATATGCAAGGATACAATAGTTGGAGATGAGATGATTAGAGGCATATCTGGAGGACAGAAAAAACGAGTAACAACAGGTTTAATAGATTGACTATATTTACTTAACAAATTAACCGTAAATTATGTGATTTATGAGCTTCCATTTCCATTAAATTTAAATCCCATATTTGGTTAAAATTAATGCAGGAGAGATGATCGTTGGGCCAACCAAAACATTGTTCATGGATGAGATATCAACCGGCCTTGATAGTTCCACGACATATCAAGTTGTCAAGTGTTTGCAACAGATTGCTCATCTAACAGATGCCACTATCTTTATGTCCTTACTACAGCCAGCTCCTGAGACGTTTGATCTCTTTGATGATATAGTGCTCATCTCTGAAGGTCGGATTGTTTATCAAGGTCCACGGGAGCATGTTGTTGAATTCTTCGAGAGCTGTGGGTTCAAATGTCCTGAGAGGAAGGGGGTAGCAGATTTCTTGCAAGAGGTAAAACATCATGGTTGTAATGTAAGAAGCATCATTTAAAACTCAATAAAAACTGAGGAGCAAATGCCACTATTGCAGGTTACTTCAAAAAAGGATCAAGCACAGTATTGGGCAGATGGAAGTAAACCATACAGTTATTTTCCAGTTACTGAGTTTGCAAATAGGTTTAAGAAGTTCCATGTTGGAGTGCAGCTAGCAAACGAGCTCTCGATGCCTTTTGATAAGTCCAGAGGCCACAAAGCAGCCTTAGTCTTCTCAAGATATTCAGTAACAAAACTTGAAATTCTTAAGGCCTGCTGGGATAAAGAAGTGTTACTGATGAAGAGAAACTCATTCTTTTATATCTTCAAGACAACTCAGATTATTATTATAGCAGTCTTCGCATCGACAGTGTTTCTCAGGACTAGATTGCATCATAGGGATGAAGCAGATGCATTGCTATACAACGGTGCTCTTCTATATTCACTTATCACCAACATGTTCAATGGTTATCCTGAGATTTCACTTATGATCACTAGGCTTCCAGTTTTTTTCAAGCAAAGAGACCACTTACTCTATCCGGCATGGGCATTTGCCATCCCATTACTCGTGACAAAGATACCTATAGCCATTTTTGAGACAATTGCTTGGATGACACTGACATACTACCCCATAGGATTTGCACCAGGGGCTGACAGGTCTAAAAACCATATCTCTAATTCCATTAATCAGTTTTGGCGAACTATTAGCCCTTAAAACAAGTTCTGAATCATCTGCCAGTTTTTCTTGTAGTACTAAGGTAGAGAGTTTTTCATGTTCATATGCAGGTTTTTCAAGAAAATGCTTGTGGTATTTATGATCCAACAAATGTCTGCTTCATTATTTAGGCTCATCTCAGGGATCTGCAGGACCATAGTTGTTTCAAACACTGGCGGAATGTTTGCTCTGATGTTTGTGGCATTTCTGGGAGGTTTCAGCCTTCCTAGAAGTAAGCACCAAAAACAACCTTAATTTCTCTCTTAAGAAATTAATTAATTCAAAGAGTTTTCAGTATGCTTGAACTTTGCACCTTGACCTTAGAATTGACTAAGGCTTACATTTATGAAACAGCTCAAATACCTAAATGGTGGAAATGGGGTTACTGGCTTTCACCTTTGTCATATGGTTACACTTCTCTTTCTGTTAATGAAATGTATGCTCCAAGGTGGATTAACAGACGGGTATACTATTCTCTGCCATATTTCTTATATTCAAAAAATACATGTTTTACTTTAATACCAACCATACATTGGATCAAGTTGAAATTTTATGAATATTCCAATTGCAATCCAGGCTTCTGATAACGTAACCAAATTGGGGGAGGCAGTGCTTGAAGAATTAGAAATATATCGTAATAAAAATTGGTATTGGATTGGTGTAGGAGCTCTTCTGGGGTTCTGTATCCTTTTCAATGTCCTATTTACCCTGGCACTCACTTATCTGAACCGTAAGTATTAGCATTGCTATCCTGCTTCTCATTTTGCCTTGTAGGATAACTGACCTGTGATATTCTTTGTATGGATTATAACAGCTCCGGCAGGCCCACAAGCAGTACTTCCACAAGATACAGGCGATGAGACAGACAGTCAATCAAATCCAACACGAGCAACAACCAAGAAAGGAATGGTTCTTCCATTCACTCCTCTAGCAATGTCATTTGACAAAGTGAACTACTATGTTGACATGCCTGCAGTAAGACATCATTTTTCACGTTCTCTTTTATTTATTTGAATGCCATCCTTCACCTTACCTGCTTTTTAAATAGGAAATGAAGGCACAAGGCGTAGCAGAGAACAGGTTACAATTACTTCGAGAAGCAACAGGTGCATTTAGGCCTGGAATTTTGACTGCTCTAATGGGAGTTAGTGGAGCTGGGAAGACGACGTTGATGGATGTTTTGGCTGGAAGAAAAACTGGTGGATACATTGAAGGTGATGTTAGAATATCAGGGTTCCCCAAAAGGCAAGAAACTTTCGCCAGAGTCTCTGGATATTGTGAACAAACTGATATACACGCACCCCAAATCACGGTCAGGGAATCCCTGATATTTTCGGCTTTCCTTAGACTTCCTAAAGAGATTAACAATAAAGAAAAAATGGTAAGAGTATTAATTGTACAATTACAACTTAATTACTGATATTAAATTAAGTAGAAAACCAATATTTTTCTTGGGTTTTATGGTTTAGACTTTTGTGGATCAAGTGATGAAACTGGTAGAGTTAGACAATCTGAAAGATGGTCTAGTAGGGCTGCCTGGAGTTACAGGGCTGTCAACAGAGCAGAGAAAAAGATTGACAATTGCGGTAGAGCTCGTTGCTAATCCTTCAATTATTTTCATGGACGAACCTACATCTGGGCTTGATGCAAGGGCGGCTGCTATCGTCATGAGAACTGTGAGAAACACTGTGGATACTGGTAGAACTGTCGTCTGCACAATTCATCAACCAAGCATCGATATATTTGAAGCCTTTGATGAATTGTTATTGATGAAACGTGGGGGACGAGTTATCTACTTTGGACGATTGGGTCAAAATTCTCAAAAGATTATTCAATATTTTGAGGTGACTTATCACCCTAAAAGTTGTTTATGAAATGATTTGGAGAAATCTGTAACTCATCCGAAACTTACTGCAGGCAGTTCCTGGTATTCCCAAAATTAAGGAGAAACAAAATCCAGCAACTTGGATGCTAGAAGTGAGCTCAACAGCAGTTGAAGCACAACTTGGAATTGACTTTGCGGAGCATTATAAGTCATCGTCTTTGTATCAGTAAGCTATTATTTAATGTTCAGAAGACAGTTTTTGACGCTCTTGTGTGATTCCAAGCTGACATATATGTGTTTGATTAGGCAAAACCAAGCTTTAGTAAAAGCGCTAAGCACACCACCTCCTGGAGCTAACGACCTACATTTCATCACTCAATATTCTCAGCCTATGTGGGGGCAGTTCAGATGTTGCCTCTGGAAGCAATTCAAAGCTTACTGGAGAACCCCTGACTATAACCTTGTCAGATTAGGTTTCACTTTGATTGCAGCTCTAATCATTGGATCAATTTTCTGGGGAGCTGGAACAAAACTGTCTGACTCAATCTTTCACTTCTCATTCACCATATGACTAAAAATTTTCAAAATGTCCCCTAAATGATGCATTCTGTTTTCTTTTTTATTGTTCTGTGGTTCAGGAAAAATGCAACTCAGCTTTCTGTGATAACGGGAGGCATGTATATAGCTGCCATGTTTCTCGGAGTTAATAACTGCCAAACAGCCCAACCAGTTGTAGCCATTGAAAGAAGCATATTTTATCGAGAAAGAGCAGCCGGAATGTACTCTGCATTACCTTATGCACTTGCACAGGTGAGAGGTAGTGAAGGCTTAATACTTTTTGGCACTTTGTTTCAAGAATCAATCACTTCAACGGGATGGAAACTCGTGTCAAACTATCAATGGCAGTGTGTTTTTGTCATTTGACTAATCTACTCTCATCTTATAAATTAATTTTGACGTGGCATCCAGGTAATAGTAGAAATACCATTTGTGGTAACCCAATCTTCATATTTTACACTTATTGTGTATGCTATGATGAAGTTCAACTGGACGGCGAAAAAGTTCTTCTGGTTCCTTTTTGTTAACTTCTGCACCTTCCTTTACTTCACATACTACGGGATGATGGCTGTTGCCATCTCTCCAAACGTTCAAGTAGCTGCCATCTTAGCTGCCGCTTTCTATTCACTCTTTAATCTTTTCTCCGGCTTCTACATTCCAAAACCAGTATGTTAACTTCTTTTGCAAGCAAATTATGTGTATTAATAATCCCAACAATGTGTGATGATAGAAATTAATTCATTTTCTTTGAAATTTCAGAGAATCCCTCCATGGTGGATATGGTATTATTGGATCTGCCCAATGGCATGGACAGTATATGGATTGATCACGTCGCAGTATGGAGATGACGAGCGCACCATAAAAGTACCAGGGATGAAGCTTGACCCTACTATTAAATGGTACTTAGAACACCATTTCGGGTTTCACCATGATTTCCTGAGAACAGTTGCTGTGGTTTTGGTTGTTTTCCCATTGTTCTTTGCATTCATGTTTGGGTTATGCATCAAGTTGCTGAACTTCCAAGTTAGATAGAGGAACATTTCTATGCAATCACTTCTTCACCTTTTAACATGTTATGACTATTTAGCTCAAGAATGGTCTTTGTAAATTGATGCCAAATGTATGAGATTGTTGATTATGTTTTCCAATACTACATGCTATTTCTAAATAAAGGAGTTTGATTTCTGTTTCCGGGTTATAGGGTGGACATATTTATTGGATAGGGTCCTAGTTCCTTTCAATAGGAATAGGAACTAGACATAAGAATAAGTTAAAATATGTTGTTAGTCCATCCACTTGTATAGAATTTGAGATTTAATCCATTTACTTTAAAAGTTAAAATTCCAATTTCCTATTTTTTCAATTTAAAAATTCTAATCCAATCATTATTATCATTAGTAGTTTCTATAAAAAAAATGTCAACTTAACATGTTTATTTTCTATCAATCATATCTCATATTATATGAGGACGGCTTAATTAAAAATACAATTTGACAAATTTTGACGGAAAATACTTATAATTTTAAGGATTTGATTGATATTTTTAAACCAATAAAATAGGAGGAATTTTTTTAACTTTAAAAGTACAATGATTAAATCTCAAATTTTATACAAATACAAGGGTTAACAAAATATTTTAACCTAAAAAAATCTCATCCATATTCCATGCTCATGCATGACTAAGACTATGATGATGCCCTATTTTAGTATCTAGAACTAATTAGATATAGAAGTGATTGTTATAGGTGGACACCAAATTTTATCCAGAGGGTTCTAATAGTAATGTGATGAGAAATTTATTTCTAATTCAAGTTTGTGTAGGTCCTTTGTTTCGATAAAGTTCAATTGTTTTTTCTTTTTGTAGAAAAGAGACTGCATTAAGCGATTACAACAATAAAATCATAAGTTAAAATGATCTAGACCTATTGCCATCTTCAACCAACAAACTTCTAACCAAAACCGACGGAACTGCAAACAAACAGAGCAAAGAGTCTCTTGTGTCAGCACATTTAGCCATGTGATCTGCAACTCTATTCTAATCTCTCAAAATATGTCAAATGCGAAACTCTCATCTTCGACACAACAACTTATATAATAACCTTAATTCTATTAAAATACTATTAGTTCCTCCACCAGACAATAGAAGTTCAATCAACAAAGCATTATCACACTCAACTTCAACCTTTCTGAACCCCTTCTCCCAAGCTATAAAAAGGCCTTCCAACATCGCTCTTGTTTCAAATTTAAAAACAGATTCTTTGTCGGAACTCATCATATAACCCCACAACCAGTTTGCATTCGAATCCTTAACACTCCTCAAATGGAAGCATTTTTCCCACTAATCGGCACCTCTCCATCTGAGTTAAGCTTTATCCAAGCTGTTTCTAGAGGTAACCAACTCGAAAGGATCATCACGGTTCTTGGCAGTTTCATTTTCACATCTAAATCCCGATAACTCCTAGCCTACGTGTAACTTGTATCCACGATGACTTGGGTGCACCTGTGACTATTAAAAAAAACAGACCTATTCCTATTTTTCCAAAGTAGCCAACATAAAATGACAAAAAGAGTTTGCCACTCAATATCATTGTACAAGTCCAAATTTGCCTGGGCCCAAAACCACAAATTATCAGCCCAAATCAGAAACCCAAAGCCCAATAAAATAAGCCCAACTACCCAAACCCAATTCAGCCCAAAATTACCCTGGCCCAACAGAAGTCAAACTAGGGTTTCAGCTTTTCTGAAACCCTAGCGCCGCAGCTCTGTCTTCTGCCACCGCTATGCCGCACGTCCCATCGGCCACCCCCACCTGCATCTGACTAGCGCCGCACCTACCGTCTGCCGCCACCTGCTCTACCAAGACCTGTAAACACGCAACAAAGAGAAGCAGGAGCAAAGAGAAACAAGTCCAAAAATGGCAAAAAAATTTAGATTTTCTTTCGGCTATAAAGCCGATTTGCAAAAGTAGAAAAGGGGGGCTTCATCACTGTAATCGGGTCTTTTCTTTTTCTTTTGTAACATTTTCACAAAAATACAACGAATTAATAACAAGAAGATCAAAAAGCAAAAAAAAAAGGTTGATCTCAGTCTATTTTCTTTTCTGTTCTTGCGTTTCTTTTTTGTTTATTTTCTTCCTTTTTTTGTTTATTTTCTATAAATTTTTAAACGAAACAAAAGAGAGAAAGGATCATTACCGGTCTCGAAAGCCTGTCCCCGGAGACCGTCTTCAGTGCTGGAATCAGACCGAGAAATGGATGAAAGGTCTCTCCTTTTTCGGCTCGTTGCGTCTGGAGGATCGGGCCTTAAGGTGGAGGTCGAGAACGGGGTTAAAAACCCCACTTTTCTTGCTCCGACCACCGCCCGTGACGGAGCCCCGGCCTCAGAACGGCCGCTCGCCAGCGTGGCCATGTTTGGCTGGTGGAAACTTTGAGGGAAGGAGAGAAAGGCTTGTTTTTTAGTTGAAATTAAAAATGAAGCAAAAAAAAATTTTGGTTTTAATAAACATTTCAAAACGGCACCGTTTTACCCCCTCCTACCCGCGCGTTGACCCGACCCGCAACTCAGGGTCCGCGCTTTTTGTGCGGGTGGGTTATTTTCAGTCCAGGTCCTTCCGCATTTTCTATTTATCTCGATTTCATCCTTTTGCTTATTTATTTGTTTTATAAATTCGGCTCGTGATTTTAGTTTCTGTTTCGATTTGGTCCTCAGACCATATGCTACCCTTCCGTTAAAACGGCGCGCTTGAAGGCTGGGAATATTTTCCCAATCAGTCCCTTCCTTTTGACGCGCGTTTTACTTCAGTACTCTTCGTTTTTTTATTTTTGAATTTACCCGGTACTTTCGTTTTTATTTCAATTTAGTCCCTTTTTTTTGCAGTTTTATTGTTTAATTAATTATTTTTATATTATTGTTATTATTATTATTACTATTTATTATTATCAGTTTTATTTTCCTTTTATTTATTCATTACTATTGTTAATATATTAATTAGTTTTTATTATTGTTTTAGCTTTATATATATATATAGATGTTTACATACTCGTATATTTTTATATTTTATAATTTATGTATACATGTATTTATATCTATATACATGTTTTTTAATTCTTATAAGTGTATATATTTATATATTTACGTACTTATATTTTTTTTTGTACTTTCTAATTTGTATAGATATATACATACATATTTTTAATATATCTTTAAACATGTATATAAATTATCATATTTGCTTGTATATATACGTATATATTTTTATTATTTTTAAACTTTAATATGTACATACATATATATATAACATATATTTGTATGTGTGTGTATATACATAATTATATTTTTCTTATATATATTTAATTTACATACATATCTACATATTTCTACATACCTATTTTATAAACACATACAAATATATCTTTTTTATAACTTTGTTCATTCTCTTTATTTGTTTATTTATTTACGTTTACGTCTTTATTTTAAAAGAATATTTTAATTTTATTTGCTTATACTTGTATTTTTTGCATATTATCATTTGCCCTTTTCATTCATTCTTATTATAGTTGCTTGTATTATTTTTATGCTATCGCATTCAATATTGTTTTGTACGCATGTTAACCTCGTGTTTCATTTTTACCATTTCAAATTAGATTAATTCATCTCAAAGCATAAGTTTCGACTTTCAAAAAAGCAAAATCTCGTATTTTAAATTCGAGAAGATCGATCCTTAACATATTAGGTTTCGATTTTCTTCGTTGAATCTAAATAACCGAGATTACTCTTTTTATAAAAAAACGTAAATAAAAGCTCATAATCAAGAATTTAATGTATTGTGTCCTAATGCATTGGATATGACGTATTGTTCTCTTGAGACGAGGATGTTCAAAAATAATAAGAATAAAATAAAGGTAATGTTCAGTGTTTAGTATTATGAGAAGTTGTACCCTAACGCATTGGGTTGCAATTTTTTTTTACTTAAACAATTGAACACCTTTTTAAACTAGATTATGCAAGTTTTTAAACTAACTCATTTCTGAAGAGATAAAATATTGTGCCCTAATGCATTGGGTGTGACATTTTCTTTTTCTGAAATAAGAAAGTCTTAACGAGTAACACGATTTATAAGTTTTCTATAAAAATAAGAATCGTATTTTTAAAATTCTTCAAAGTCTTCAATTTTCAACATTAAGATATTAACTAATCAACTAGGTACCAATTTTGGGCGTTACGGGGGTGTTAATCTTTCTCCGTACGTAACTGACTCCCGAACTTATTTTTCTAAATTTCGTGGACCAAACTCGTTGTTTTAATAAAATCAAACCGTTTATAAAAAAATAGCCACTTTTCGAGGTGATCCAATCATACCTAATTAAAAAGGATTGGTGGCGATTCCTGTTTCATTTTTCAAAACCCAAGTCGACCCCGTTTTCATTCAAAAATGGTGTCAACAATCATTAAAACTTAGATTTCTTTTACCTTGCAAGTTCCATGATAGCCGCTCTTTAAACATCAAAGAGAAAAAAAATATTTTGAGCTTGCCTTGGAACTAGACCTGTCCATGGGCCGGGTCGGGTTTGGGTCGGGCCCAGAAAAAAATTTTAGCCCGCTTCCTAAGCCCAGACCCGGCCCAGCCCGAAATATGGGCCCGAGATTTTGTCCAGGCCCAGCCCGAGAAAAGAATATGGGGCCCGAGCTCGGCCCGGCTCGGCCCATTTTAATTAAAATTAATTTTTTTGATAAAATTAAAACTAATTGTTATTAAAATTAATTGTTAGTAAAATTATCAAATTATTAATTGTTAATTGTATTAATTGTTGTAACAAAATCTAACCTTTGATTAGTTTACATTTTTGTATTATCAAATATTTTTGTAAACAAATAAGTTTACATTTTTTTTATCTTAAAACCAACCAATATTAATACATGTGCAGGATATTTTGTTACATAAAAAATATATATATTTTAAAAACTTAAACATAAAAAAATATATATATATTTTAAACATAAAAAACTTAAAACATAAAAAACTTAAACTAGTATATTTTAAACAAAAAAATATATATTTAATATAATTTCGGGCCGGGCCCGGGCCAAAAAAAATTTGCCTGAGGCCCGCCCCATTTTCTAAACGGGCCTTTTTTTTTGCCCAAGCCCATATTTCGGGCCTATATTTTTACCCGAACCCTCCCATATTTTGGGCGGGCCGTCGGGCCAAGCCGGGCCGCCCGGCCCATGGATAGGTCTACTTGGAACCACTGCCAGCCATATAGTTTTAGCAAAGGAGCAATCATGAAATGCATGAACCCCCGTTTCCAAGCTACCATTACACAAAGGGCAACTACCATCCTCTGTCATGTGCCATTGCCTTCTTTCATAATTCGTCAACAGTCTATCCTGCCACAGTAGCCATAAGAAAACATGCACCCTTTGAGGCGTCCGAGCTTTCCAAATCATCTTCCAAATAGCAGAACCCCTATTATCCTCAAAAAAATTAATTCTTATAAGTTTCAGTTGAGGAAAAACCATCCTTTTTCATCCATTTCCAAGCCAAACAATCTGGTCCCGCCTCAACGCTTGGAGGCATTATCCCTGTAATTTGTCGAACAATATGCCTTGGGATAAGGTTATTTAGATTATCCCAATCCCAGAGTTCATTTTCAGTCACCAAATCATAAACGCGTAATGTGTTACTGGCTGGTCAAAGCCTCTAAAAACTTCTCATAGATGACCACACTCCTTAATCCACACATTATTCCAGAAATTCGTGGTGCAATTATCGCCCATAGACTAGTAAACATTACCAATAATTTATGGCCAAACCCTCATTAAAAGTTTCCATATGAAAGAACAATTACTGCGATAAATAGAGATTGGAAACACCCATTGTACATTATGTTTCTTCCTTAACACCCTAACCCATAATTAAAAGTTTTCCTTGTATCAGCAGTAGTTCTCCAAATGAAGTTACGGGCAATTCTTTCGATCTCATTGCACACAGAGATAGGAATCCGAACGGTATACATAAAGTAGTTTGGAATAGCTAGGAGAACTGATCATACCAAAGTTATTCGACCTACCATCAATAGTTTCCTCGCTTCCTAACCAAACAGTTTTTGTCGAACTTTATTCACAACAAAATCAAAAGTGTTTACTATAACTCTATTGTGCAACAATGATAACCCTAAGTAAATACCAAAATCGTCAACTCGATTAAAGCCTACACTGCCTCAGCAACAACTCTCGGTGTATTAAGAGAGAAAAACACCTGAGATTTATTCATGTTCACCTTCTGCCCAGAAAAATAACAAAAATTCTCCAGAATGCTATTCACCACCACTACTTGATCCCTACTAGCCTCACAGAAAAGCATAAGATCATCAGCAAAGAAAAGATGAAATAAAGGTGGACCTCTTCTTAAAAGGGACAAAGGCTTTCAACTACCCTTTTCAATTGCCTCTTCGATAAGGTGCCCAAGTCTCTCCATGTAAAGGACAAAAAGATAGGGAGAAAGTGGCCCTCCCTATCTTATGCCATATGAAGGCTGAAAGGAATCTGTAACAGTCTCATTCCATAGAACCTGAAAAGATGAAGAAGAAATACAATGTAATATCACATTAAACCAACGAATATACTATTTTTTGTTGGCAAGAAACAGGTTAATGGAGAAGTAACCTACAATGGGTACAAACTCAATGAATTTGTGCCACAAAAGACCTATGCATAAATTAGCCAAAATGATGTTCATGTTTCTGAAATGACAGTTAAAGAAACCTAAGATTTCTATGCAAGGTGCCAAGGAGTTGAGACTCGATATGGTATTCATGTATAATGAAGATAAATTACTTTATAATTTTCAAAGCATCTATACATGCTTATAGACACATGAATTTGATGGTTTTAGTTGGGAGATTCTTAGATATTGACCCGTATGTCCGTAACAGACCTTCTAAGTGAACTTGTGAGGGAAAAGTATACAAGCATTTACCTTGAACCAAAAGTTGACCTTTTCATAAAGGTAAATCCTATTCCTTAAATAAGGTATTAGTTATTGGTATGCATCGTCGGTGAATAATAACATGACATACTATTATTAAATTAAATTAAATTAAATATATATATGGAAGAAAAATACATAAATACTAATAATTTTAAGATAAACTATACAAATGGTCGCCCAACTATGTTTGCATTTCTGTTTTGATCACCCAACTTTAAAATTTTTCACTTTAGGTACTTATGTTTGAATTCGTTCCTATTTTGGTAATCCACCATTAAATTGATAACGGAAAGCCTTTTTCTAACTGGTATAATAACACATTTAGTCCTCAATACTTACATATTCTATCAATTGATCTTAATTCTAAATAATTAAAGAAATTTAACCCTTCACATTTACAAATTCTATCAATTTAATCCAAATTCTATGTATCTTGAAAGAGATATCTTACTTATCAAGAAAACAACAAAAATAAGAAGGCCAATGGTAAACGAAGCTAAACAATACAAAATCAAGTAATTTTCACTAAACAAAAATGCAAATTTTGAACATTTTACTTCCTAATATATGGTAAAATATGCAGACCAAGATAGAGAATACAAAGCTAAAATGGTCCACTTTAAAGGTCATTTTACCATAAGCTTCATAACTTTAACTATGTTCACATTATAAACAAATAAACAAACAAATTAAACAAAAAAAATTCAATATTATCAAGATTTTAAATTTTGTTTTCTGGGTTCAACAAACAAACACATGATTAAAGCATATTACCAACTATATTTATTAGTCATATGAAATAAAAAAATTACTTATTTACTGAAAAATAATATACCAAAATTATATGCTTAAAAGTTCAAACTCAAGCATACAAAATAAATATCCTAAAATTTCCCCACACAAAAATGATGAAAAAATAAACTTGTAAATGATTATAGCCTGGTTTCCCAACAATTAGGTATTTATCCAAAATCCCCCAAAAAAGGGAATTTAAGGAAATGTAAATGAAAAAAATCTAACATTTTTAGCAATGGGGAAAAAAGAATGCACCTTGACATAGAAAGTTTACTCATATAGATGACATTTAATTTCAAAAAAGACTATGCACCGAATTGAATAATTTGATCCATAAATAAAACAATTAATAGATGTGGAATGCCTCTATTTTAAAAAGCTGGAAGCTTTGGTTAGGGAATTTGATGACCAAATTGATAAAATTTGTAAATGTGAAGGGTTAAATTTATTGAATTATTTAGAATTGGGATCAAATTGATAGAGTATGTAAGTATTGAGGACTAAAAGTGTTATTATACCTATTAGAAAAAGGCTTTCTGTTATCAATTTAACGACATGTAACCAAAATAGGAAGGAAATCAAACATGAGTGCCTAAATTAAAAAATTTTAAAGTTGAGTGGCAAAAACAGGAACACGAGCATAATTCGGTGATCATTGTATGGTTTACCATAATTTTATTTAAACATGATTAAACATTAATCATAAATATTATAATTAAATATTAATAACTCTCCGACTTAGGATCTTGGGTTCAAGGGTTTTAAGATCTTGAGTCTAGGTTTCAAATTTTTAACATTTATTTATAATTAATTATTATTTAAATATATTTAGATAAAGTTATTAGTATTTATTTATAAACCCTTCACTATTTTTTATTTTATCTTTTCAAAATATCTATTTTTTTAAAATTCAAAACAAATATAATTGAGAATCATTTATTCAAATATCAATAAATAAATTGAGTTAATTCACAAAACTTCCTAATTAAGCAAAAAAATTACCTCAAGTCAATAATCTTATATTTCTAATAGTACCAAGTTTCTAAAATACATAGGAAAATCTCAATATAACCTCTTCTTTAGGTAATGTAAAATTCCGGAGGTAATCCTTCCTTTTTACACATGTTTATTTTCTTACTTTTCACTATCCAAATGTTCATTTTTGCAAATAATATCAAATAAATAATTTTCTCTTTCTCTTTTATGAATAAATATAAAAAATAAAAAAATAATTTATATTATAATTAGTATTTTAACAAACAAATTATCTTTAAACTAGCAACAAAAAAAATTTTAACTTAGTATGTAAATTATTATTTTTCTGTATTTCTTTATATAAAATAAAAACAGGATATTGAATATTTATTAAATTAATATAAATAAGGAATTTTCTAATTAATTATAAAATTAAAAAAATACCTTAATTATAACATAAATTAGTACTTGTTTTCATTCATAATTTATTTTCATTTATGTTGTATTAGAAAAGAAATAAAACTGTGATGAAATAAGAGAAAAGTAAAACAAAAACAGATTAACATGCACGTGTCATCAGTCGACAATTAAAGGAAAATTTATTGCAATGGTTCAAAGGACTTGATTGGAATAGTACTAATAGTTTTGTTTAAAATTTAAGATTCCACTTATGGTTGGGAGATACACAATAAAATTTATACCTTGTCAAGTCAAAATAAGACGAGTGTTGAAATAATTTTCTTTTCACAGCATCTATTTTTTGTGATTTCAATTTTCGATTTTTAAAAGATTTATACATATATATTATGGAGGATTATATGTTTACCCATTTCTAAACTCATGTCAAATACAAGAATAAAAGTTGAGAATTTCCAGGAGAAAACCCTAAACATTTGTTATTAATTTGATTGGCTTGCCAATTCCAGGCAACTGCAACCGAAGGAGTTGAAAGCAGTCTGGCTACCGACTACATTCTCAATTTACGATTAAATACCAATATTATGAAATCCATATTTATGCCAATGTGTTTTTCTTTCAAATCCCAAAACAAAATTAATGTTGATACTAGATGAAATGTTTAGATGTTGGGCATTGACATCTGCAAGGATACAATTGTTGGAAATGAGATGATTCGAGGAGTATTTGGTGGATAGAAAAAAATGATCAAATACATGTAACCTTACTAACCCGGCTCAGATGTTACGGTCGAATTCTGAAGGCTACTTTAACCACCAAAATGGCCTAATAGAACTATTAGATTTCCAAAACGGTCTTCTTAGATCATTTATTTATCCTTGAGGAAAAACTTAGCGTGTTTATCTTAGTTTCACAAAAACATCCAATTTTTAATATTGATTTGAGTTATGGTTTAATTTATAAAATATTTTATATTTTGAAAACTTAGTTGATTCTTTGATTGAGTTCACTTTTCAGAAAGATCCAATTTCGGTGTCGCACAGCAAAAAAAGTACATTGTTTACCGATTTTATAAACCAAATCCAAACCCATGCCACAGTCCATATAAAAATTATCCAAAACCCATAGAACTTATAAAAATCAAGTCTAAAATACTTTTATTGAAAATCCAAGATGAATCCTCTGAATGTCAAGTCTAAGTTCTAACCTCGCGGGTTATCAGTAAAATAGGTAAACTAAGGGGTGAACTAGAAATCTCAGTGTGAGTCATAATTCAAGTAATCAGTGCAATACAGTAATCATAGCATACAAGCTAACACAAATATAGTTTATCACAACATTACAAGGTCATAAAGTTAACAGAATACATGTGCATGCTCTTGAATGATAGTGCAGTTTTTGAATTACAGAGAAAGTTCCTACCCAACATCCACTATACACCACAGTAAGAGTTCCCCAGAACTCATCCATCCCTACATACCGCATTGTAGATAAACCACCACTAAATTGTAGATAAACTGCTAGAATTTCCTCCTTACGGATCATCCCAGCTCCATGCAATACAATATGTGTAGTCACAAAACAAACTAAAAATACGACAAAGACAAGTGCACCTATCAATAAATAGTATAGCTACGGTGTGTAAAGATATCGTATCCACGAGGACTAGAAGTACTAATAATTATTGTTTTACTATTACTTAACCGACAAATTGGAGTGATTGGTTTAAGGTAAAATCTACTACATTACTTAACTGAAGAACTCATCAGAGAAAAAATTAAGAAGATAATTGAATAATAACCAAGAAGCTAAACAATACCCAGGAAAGAATCCTCCTAGACTTCATCTATCATTATGAATCTGAATTAAACAATTTGTTCACTTGGTATCTTGATCCGTGGAAATCCCTAAATTATGTTAATATCCCTTTCAAGACTAAAAGCGACTGACTCTAAGTTGATTAATTGAAATTTCTTTCTAATTAAAACCCCTATTATCGCATTAACTCAATTTATAGATTCCCCTATTAGATTTGACTCTAATCTAGTAGATTTATGTCGTCCTAGTTCTAGGATTGTATGAAACTCCACTCAATTATGTTAGATCTACTCTTAAACAGGGACTTTTCCTCCTCTGATTTAAGCACATTAAACATGAATTAATATCCCGAAATTATTAAAACAAGAGATAAGCACACATAACTGATAATAAGATTCAAGTATTTATCGCGTAAAACATAAATCAAATAATAGAATTCATTATAGGGTTCATTTCCCCTAGGTATTTAGAGATTTAGTTCATGATTGTAAATAAAAACATCTTTAAGACAAAATAACCACAAGAAATAAAGAAACTCATAAAAACTTCAAAGAAATTAAAATGAGGTTTTCAATCTTGATGGAAGTCAGCTTTAGAATTTACTTCAATGGTGTTCTTCGAGTTATTTTCTTCAATACTATTTGATGACCCCTTATTCTCTTCTTCTATTTTGTATTTGTAGGTCTTGGAATGCCCAAAAAGCCTAAAAATTGCGTTTTTCTGTGTGTTTGGAATGCGACTCTCGAAATCGACACGGTCTGGCACATGGCCATGTGTTCAGCCTGTGTGGCTCACACGGTCGTCTATCCAGCCCGTGTGGCTCCTGAAATATGTTCCAATTGTCTGATTTTTGCTCATTTTACTCCCAAATGCTCTCCTAGGTATAGAAAAACGAATTTAAAAGATTAGGAGCATAGAATTCACTCATCTGCATAAATAATCATCCAAAAACGCATTAAGAACGAGATTAAAACATTTTACTTTTATCACTTATCATTATGACAAGTCAAATGTATCAATAACAGTACAGTGGTAGCATTAGCATATTTTTAATCATGCGATGAGTTTTAAACAGTAATTTTAGCATGCATTAATCATGAGATCAGTTCAAATCGGTGTTTAAGCAGAAATAGTAGCATGCATTAGCAACACAGAACTTGCAATAGCAATACAAGACCAATTAATAACTAGAACTGTAACACCCCAATCCCGTATCCGTCGCCGGAATAGATAAAGGGGCGTTACCAGTCTTGAAACTCATATCAGAACAGTAGGTTTTTTTTTTTGAACATTCCTTTAGATAAGTACTAAAGACAGTCAGGGATACAATTTAAACTTCTATAAGTACACATTCAAAAGATGCCATTTTCGCATGGCTTATATACATTAACCAAAATATCCTCTCACTACTAGTCTATTCTATACATGCCATAAGATAATCCAAAACGTAGCAGTACCAAACAGTGGATAGTGATAGTGTGGCTAGTTGCTGATGATCCCCGAGCCTGTAGCTTCCAAATGAGATCTATAAAACAGAGGAAACAAAGTACACGGAGTAAGCATTATAATGCTTAGTAAGTTTAAGCAGTGTCAACAGATAACAATCAAATTATAACATAGTTGTTCGTATTTTTATTTCACTCTTCCTTCGGGCATACCATCCCTTTACCGAATATGCACATCTCATCATATATAATAGGCAGATAAATTCTCACTTGATAGTGACCTCTTATGATCATAGGTACATTACATATTTTTTTTCCTGACTTTCCACATTGACCAAATGCACAATAATCATAGAACAGTCTTATTGCTTTACTCACATGTGCATCACATAACGACCTTGTGATTTAGTCTAAATCAAACTTAAATATAATCTCAAAATACATACCTGACCAACTTAACGCATTGAACGTATTTATTACCAATTGTTACTGTGAAGTTGTATAATCTTACGCTTTACTTGAATCTTCAGCAAAACCTTTAGTTCGGGGCTTACCTGGACAAAATCTCCACACGTAGTCATCGGGTCTTTAGAGCTCGGATATATGAGCACGAAGCCTACGGACATTAATCAGTGATAATATTCTCGCATAAAGCCTGCGGGATTTTAACCCGGATATAGTACTGACACAAATGCCCTTCGGGACTTATCACATTTATACACTTTCACATCCATCACGTTGGCCACTCAGCCCTATCACATATATACACTTTCACATTCATCACATTGGCCATTCGGCCTTATCACATATATACACTTTCACATTCATCACATCGGCCATTAGGCCTTATCACATATATACACTTTCACATTCATCACATCGGCCATTAGGCCTTATCACATATATACACTTTCACATTCATCACATCGGCTATTAGGCCTTATCACATATATACACTTTCACATTCATCACATCGGCCATTAGGCCTTATCACATATATACACTTTCACATTCATCACATCGGTCATTAGGCCTTATCACATATATATACACTTTCACATTCATCACATCGGCCATTAGGCCTTATCACATATGTATACACTTTCACATTCATCACATCGGCCATTAGGCCTTATCACATATGTATACACTTTCACATTCATCACATCGGCCATTAGGCCTTATCACATATATACACTTTCACATTCATCACATCGGCTATTAGGCATTATCACATATATACACTTTCACATTTATTCAAATATACTTCACATACCACATATACTATCATGTACAGACTTGGTCTTGGCCGAATCTACATCCATCACTTTCCAATGAATAATTCAATTTTACGCCATACTATCATTTCATATTCGAATACTCATAAACTTACAATATCACGATTTAGAATTCAAGTATGGGTTTAATCAATAGCTTATGAGCAACTAAAACAAGTTTTATCCATGTTTACAACAAAATCACATATTCACTACGAGCTGCTTTCCTGATAAATGGTCACTAAATTATTTATAATCAGAGCTACAAGACTCCAAATCACTTGCCGTTAATTTTCCCTGAATATAGACTCATATATCTTTCATCCATAAATTTTTCAGAATTTTAGGTTTGACCAATCAGTACCATATTTTTCTTAAAGTTTCCCCTGTTTCACTGTTTGACTAATCTGACCAGTCTTCACTACGAATCAAAATTCTCATTGTACAGAATTCAAAGTATGTTCTATTTGATTTCATTTGAAACTAGACTCATTAAGGAATCTAAGCATATAAATTTTATCTTGTAACCATTTTTGTACAAATTATAGTGATTTTCTTAAAACAGAACAGGGGATTTCGGAGTCATTCTGACACCGTCTCACACAACTTTAAATATCTCTTTATAGGAAATTCCTTTGCTTACACGGTCTCTTTTATAAGAAACTAGACTAATTAAGCTTTGATTGTATATATTATTCAGCCTATAATTCTACACCAAACATTTATAGTAATTTTCTAAAATCACGTTACTGCGGCTGTCCTGAGCAAATTATTACAATTTGCTCTTAAATTTCCAAGTCCAAACACTTAGGAACTTACCATTTGAGTTTAAGACATATCATGGCCACATCATATCTTATTAAATCAACTCATTATATCCTATTATAGTTGAATTTACTCAACATTTAGTCACTTAAAACTTACCTCGGATGTGGTCGAACAATTTCGGCGGCTATTCGATCACTTTTTCCTTTCCCTTATCCAACTGTGGTCCTCTAAGCTCTTGAGCTAATTCAAACAAATTTAACTTATTAAAGTCTCATTATGCTAGCTTATGGCCGAATATGACAAGGAGTTTGATTGGTCATATGGCCACCTTCTAGCTCAACTACACAATGGTCATATGCATTTTTAATCACATCAAGCAATTTAATACAATTCATTCGAACATCAAAAGAAAACCTCAAGGTACTTAGCCCATATATACTTTAGGCATTAGAGTCACATATATATATATGGAATCATGAATCAAACTCAACATTTTAGCTAATATTCCCCATTGGCCGAATTTACTAAGCCAAGACAAAAGCATCAATATGCTTGCCTCTAACCGAATACATGCAACACCAATCTTCTTCCTATGGCCGAATATGCATGTCTATGTTGAGGCCGATTATATACTTAATACCACACATAAATGGCATACATTTTACTAACTAATGCATTACATATTATTTAACCATGTATATCACCAATCAATTTCATCATAATTTCACTTAAGCATAATCTCAATACAATACATCGTGCTCAAATCATTATTCAAGTTCAAATTCGGCCAGCACACATATACATACTAGCAACTATGTATTAACATTGCATTTCATACTATAACCGAATGTATAGCTCATCGAAATATATTTATTCATGTTCCCTTAACACATATTGGTCAACTAGATCATGCATTATTCTTTGGCACATTTGGTCATTAAAGCAATCACCTATTTAACTTTCAAGCATTTTTATACTAACATTTCTCCCAAGGCCGAATTTATATACAACCTTTAGTACTCATTTAAAGTTTATATTTTAAGTAATTAATATACACAATATTAACCAAATATCCATTTACTAAGCATTTTAATAAATTTTCCTTCAACTATCCACACATTCGGCAATCACATAATCAAACACTAAACCTTAACTTCCAAGCCAAAACAACTAGCAAATTCAACACATCCAACATAAATTTCCATGCTAATGACATCAAAACAACTACTAAGAATTTCAAGCTCCTTGGCCGAATTTCAATCTTCCAAATTAACAAAAATTTGAACCATGAAATAGGTAGAATTCAAATTAACCATTCAATTTATGCATGAATTTCCAAGAGTAGCATTGTACATACCTTAATCTAGCAATCTCCTTAGCCGAAAATTTTAACAACAAAAGGAAATTTCTTCTCCACCCTTTCCTAGCTACGGCAATGGAGGAATAAACCAACTTTGGTTTCTCCTCCCACTAACACATTATTTTTATTACCCATACTCTTTTATTCATCTTTAATTCATTTAATACATTTTTATTACATATTTCTCACCACTAATAAATATAATAATATTAAACCATGCATATAATGCCCATACTTATGAGCTTGGCCGGCCACTAGCATTAAAAGTGGCAAATTGGCATGCAAACCCACTTATTTGCATCATTCAATAATTAATCACTTAAAATAAGCCACACATATATTCAAAGCTTCTCACATAAGTCCTTTTTATTTAGAAACACATTCAAATTGACAAAAATCAAAGCATTCAAATTTCACACATGCATGATCACATATTTTAGACATAAAATATTATATTCAATTATTTTTGCAACTCGGTTTAGCGGTCCCGAAACCACTTCCCGACTAGGGTCAGAATAGGGCTGTCACAAGAACACATTTACCAGTCAGTAAGGCTGACTTTTCAGCAACCAACACACTTGCTTTGGCACCCATACATTTGGCCAAACATCAAAATAGCATACGCACCCTTTCAACTATCTCTAAATCACTTACCACACAATCGACCAGAGCAATATAGGTTCTTACAAACAATTGGTCAAAATAGAAAAACACATACATACATTCGGCCAACACTATTAGGTACACTTACACATTCGGCTGGTGCACAAAAGAGCACACACACATTCGGTCATCACCCCAAAAGGGCATAGATACATTTGACTATCACCAAAAACACATAGATCGGTCATAGTTAGGACGCACGCCTTAAATCGACACTAACAGTCCTCCGAAGCACTTTTACGATTCAGATTTGATTCGTTTCCTTCTAGATCTGTACCTTGAATGTTAAACACACACAAAAACACACAATTATTGTAATAGCCCGATTTTGATCCTAATCGAAACGGTGATTTCGGGACCACGAATCCGAGTCAAAAAATAAAAATAATATTTTAAAATTATTTTTGGTGTTTATAATGTGTGAATTAGTAGGTGCTAAAATTTCGTTTAAAAATTTTAACGTTTAGATGTCCGATTTAATAAAAGGGCTTAATCGCGTAAAACGAAAATTTGGTGGTTTAATGTGCAAGGGCCGAATTGCATTTGTCTTTTTAACATGGAGTGTTTAAGTTGAAAATTGGCCATAATTTAAGTTAGTGGACGGTTTTGACTTATTTATATAAAGGTTTTATATTTATTATTAAAGGTTAATTAAGTAAATGATTTAATATATTATATGTTATAATATAATAAAATGAAAGTGGTCATTCATTTTGTCCATTAACTAGCCGAAAATACTAAGAAAAAAATAAGAAGAAGAGGTTCATACATTCGGCCATTGTTGGAGCTAATTCAAGGTTAGTTTTGTTTCTGTTTTTGATAATTTTTATGTTTTTGAGATCGTTGCTTCGAATACTACCCGACCCATGCTTCAATTTCTGATTTTGATGAATATTTTGAGTTATGCCATTGATGAATAATTGTGTTTTGTGATGTTTGATGATGAATATTATTGAAGATAAGTTTTGGGTTAGTATGTTTTGTATTGGAAATTTTGATGAATTTGAGTAATTAGGGCTAAATTAAAAAATAATAAATTGAGGGACTAAAATGTGAAATAAATGAATTTTTTGGGCTTGTATGGGCATAATGAATATTCGGCCAAAGCTTGGTATGTGTAAATTTTGTATGTTTTGTGTTTTATGCAAATTGGACTAAATTGTAAAAAGTATAAAATGTTAGGGGTAAAATAGTAATTTGATCATTTATGTGTTTTTGGATTAAATTGAATGAAATTGTGTTTAAATGAGCTTAATTTGAAATTTTATAGATCAAGAACAAAAGAAATCAGACTTGGATCGGGGAAAAAAAATAGTAGTTGAATAGTCGTTCTATATACCCGTCGATATCCGAGGTAAGTCTATAAGCAAATATATATTATTTATTTTAATTAAATATGAATTTTATATGCTGAAAGGAAATATGTGAAATTATACATGTGTTAACCAAATGAAAATAAGCTTGGAAGCTATGTTTATGAATTCGTTTCGACTGAGTTACGACGTCCGAAAGCCCCGTACGAACCTTAGGAATAGCTAGGATACATATGTCATGACATAGGATTTTCGATATGTGTTCTCGTGTAAGACTACGTCTGGGATGATGGAATCGATATATGTGATTACGTGTAAGACCATGTCTAGGACATTGGCATCGTATTTGATTCGTGTAAGACCCTGTCCGGGACAGTGGAATCGATATGAGATAGCATGTAAGACCCGTCTGGGACGTTGGCATTGTTCGATATATGTGATTATCTGAGTATCTTATTAAATTCTGAATGGTTCAACGGGAAATGATAAGTTGTAATCGAAAGTGTAAAACGAGCTAAAACGATCAGGTATGAGTTACTTGACTACCTATTTAAAAATAAGGTAAGTTGGCCAGTTGGTTTGTGATACAAATTATATAAGTTACTAATGTGAACATATGTACATTGGTTAAGCATATTCGGCCATGTGTTATGTATATGCATATGATGTTATATTTTGATTCAAAATTATATGTATATGTGTGTAAATATATATCCGGATATATAATGATATTATGTCTTTGAATTGAATGACACTTTGAATATATATATATATACATTCGGTTAAGATAAGATTTACTTAAGAAAACACATGTTTTATATGAAACGTTAAGCTTGAGGTTAAATGTGATTATCTAGTATAATTTAATTTGGTTAAAAATGAGTTGATAATGTAGTTTATATTCGGTCAAAATTGATATGTAATAATGAGGTTAAAAATGAGAACTGCATATGTGAATGACATTATATATATTCGGCCAAATGTTAAACTTATGTGTATTCGGTTAAATATGGATTTGATGTATAGTATGTGTTTGATAAATGTATTTTTCGATTATGGAAATGGATATGAATATTGAAAACATTATTTGATTTTGTTGTAACTAATTAAATATTGTTAAGTTATTTAATTGCTCGTGACTTACTAAGCTGTAATAGCTTCCTCTGTGTGTTTTTCCTATATTTTTAGAGCTCCAAATACTTGCTCGGGTTGGAAGTCGTTGGAGTCGTCATCACACTATCCGGTTATCGCTTCGGTAAATTATAACTTTGAGTTTTGGTTATGTGGCATGTATAGGCTAGTTTTAATTTAGTTGTTGTATATATATTCAGCCATGCGAAAATGGCTTTATCTAATGCTAATGATTCAAGGTTTAAGTAATTTTGGTCATAGTAAAGGCGTGGGGTATGCTTGGTATATGAATTTGGTAAGACGTAATGATATATATATGGTTTATAATTATTTTATTTTGGTAAGCTTGATATGGATGAGGGATGTGTTATGGTTGTGGTTTGTTAATGATGCTAATGATAGTGATTTTCATCATGTATTAGCTTAATTTGTAAGTATGAATTATGGTCTAATTTGTGTGATGGAATGGTATTGAGATTTGACTTGATTAAATAGGTAAAATACGATATATATTGAAGATGAAATAATGATTATTTATATTTATATGATGTAGATATAGGTGATGGTCATAATCTAGTTTGTGATTCGGCATTGGTGATCAAATCATGTAGTTAAGTACTTAGTTATATGTTAACACTACACCAAAACAGGGTTCTAGCGGCGCTTTTTTAGGTCTATAGCGGCATTTTTTAGCGCCGCAAATACTTTTAGCGGCACTTCGCAAAGCGCCGCAAAGATCACCGCTAATGACAACGTCAATAACTTTCGCAGCGCTTTATATAATAAACGCCGCTAAAGATCAGGAACTTTAGCAGCTTTTTTTTTACAACGCCGCTATAGACCATGGTCTGTAGTGGCGCTTAAATAAAAACGCCACTATAGACCATGGTCTTTAGCGGCGCTTAAAACAAAACGCTACTATAGACCGTGTCTCTAGCAGCGCTTACCAAAAAACGCCACTATAGACGATGGTCTTTAGCGGCGCTTAACCAAAAAACGCCACTATAGACCATGGTCTTTAGCGGCGCTTAGGCGAAAAACGCCACTATAGACCATGGTCTTTAGTGGCGCTTATGCAAAAAACGCCGCTAATTTTGGCAGATTTGGAAAGTTTTTTTTTATTTTCAGCCCTCTTGTAAAAACAAATAAGAAGAAACCAAATCTAAACCAACCAAAAGTAATAAATCTATATAATATTTAAAACAAATGTCAATAAATAAAATAAAATTCGTATTATTCTTACAAAAATTGTAAAAGTTTAAATGATAATACCAAAGTCAAAATTGAAGTATATTTACACGATAGTCTGAGACGACGGCGGTTGCGAATGCTGAAACATCTTCATCATATTCTGAAGCTGCTGCTGGAGTTCATTGAACTTTTTAAGCTGTTCTGCTTCCCTCACTGCAGCCTCTACTTCCCTCGCTTTAGCCTCTGCTTCTCTCGCTGTCACATCTACTTTAAGCTGTTGCTGGAGTTCTTCATACTTTCGTTGAACCTCAGCTTCTCTCGCTGCTACCTCTGCTTCTCTCGCTGCCGCATCTGCTTTAAGTTGTATCTGGAGTTCTTCATATCTTTTTTGAACCTCAGCTTCTCTCGATGTTGCCTCCGCTTTAAGTTGTGTAATTTGCTCAGTTGTTGTCGCTTGCATCTGAGATATCTGGTCTCTTAACCTCTGAACTTCAGCTTGGGCCTGACTCCCCGAACGCATGTATTGTTGCGAGCTGGATCCAAAATATTGGGATGGGCTAACAAAAGATCCTTGAAATCGAACCCGACCATACCTTTCAGGACCCAAAACTTCAGTGATAATCCGGTTATCAATGTCTTCAATATGAACAGAACTATCACTGGAAGCAATCGCTTCGTACTCTGCCTTTTTATCCTTCAATTTTTCCTAAAAAATAAATCACATAGTTAAGAACGCAATATATATTAAAAAAACAAATATTTGCATTACAAGAAATGAAATAAACCATTAGAAAATAAACAGTATAAATAATTAAAACAAGTCAAATTGTATTAAGCAAACGTACCATAATTTCTGCAGCTTCAGGAGTCATAGGGTTTCCATCTTTCTTCCTATGTGTAATGTCAAAAAGTTGAAGGCGTCCAAATTTTTGACCCGACAACACTTCCTACAATACAATAGTAAAAATATTATTTGATAGAAAGTAATAAATATCTGCCAGTATTAAAAAATTCAAAATACCTCGGCCTGAGCTACGCACGCAAAACTTCTCGACCTAGCTGTGTGCGTGAATTTTTGTTTCTGCCTACTACTTGTTCCAACTCGTTCACGATCCTACATTATGAAATTATTAGTACGTTAATTATTAAATACTATAAACCAAAATAATTACAAGATTTTTGTAGTAACACATACCTCTCCTTTCTTCGAAGTCCAAAATCTAACGACCTCTTCCCACTGGTACCTTAGCATTCCCGGCGGGACATTTTGTAATTTCTCGTCGAGTGTTGTTTTTGTCTTAAAATAGTCTTTCTTTAAAGTGCTTTTATGGTCTCTTCATCTTTTTCCCAATGCCTTCTTTACATAAGCATCGGAGACCTCTAAAGCAAATCTCGCCTAAAAAAAACACAACTTAAAAAAGTAAATGTAAATGAAACTTAAACCCAAGTATTATAAATGACATACACATTTTGTTACCTTAATGTTATCGAGAGCTTGGTTCTTGTTACTCTTGGGCACTTTATGCCATGACTCGAAGTTAATTGGCAACATATTTGCATTCCGTGCTAGAATGCCCATGTATCCTGCTAAAAGGCGAGCTTCTGATCCAACAGGCTGACCAAAGCTATTACTGGATACTTGGACACGCTCGACTGGATCTAGATCGTATAAATCCCTCAGTAGCGTACGTCCGCGAACTCTTCGCGTCCCAGCAGTTTCAGCTAGAAAATAAAAGTCTTGTAATATAAGAAATTTAAAAAATAAAATAAATAATAAGTCAACACACATGTAAGTTAAATGTTAAATTACTTTGAGCTTCTATAGGTTCAAGTGTAACCGGAACGTTCGAAGATCCAATAGCAGTTTGTTGTTCAGTGCTGTTTGTTTCGGTTGAGTTTGGAGTACCTTGAACAATACGGTGCGCTCGCACGGGTCTTCTAGGCATTTTATCTGCAATACAAATAAATTAGTGGAAAGCTTAATATACAATTACAACAATAATAATATGTTTAAAATAGTTGAAATATATAATAAGACCAATATTATGATATGATATTACATATAATTAAATAATCGTAAAAGCTTACTATATTATAATCCATAAATATCTTCATCCGTATCCTGGCGGACCCATTGAATGTGTGTACTAGTACTAGGGATGTTTTCGTTTAAGTTTTATTCTGGAAATGGCAAAGTTTGTGTTCTGTCGTCAATGCCATCTCTGCTTCCACTGCCCATGTCAAACAAGTCCCTAGGGATGTTACGGAGCACAACGTACCAACCCTCATCAATTGGATCTTTTGAGTAAAAAACTTGTTTGACTTGAGAAGGAAATAGGTACGGCTCATCAATCAATTGTTGTCCGGTATGAATCAATCAAGTGAAGTTCACCATTGTGAAACTAAATTGATCTTTCTTAATTCCACGACCAATATTAACATCGGCCCAATCACCTCGAAATAAGACAACTTTCCATTTTCCGTAGTAATCCAACTCAATTATATCAGTAAGAAATCCGAAATATTCTACATTTCCCTCGACAGGATTGTTGTCCCTAGCACTAGCATAACTAGTAACTGAGGAATTAACAACTATTCCACAATTTTGCGTTCTCCTCAATCTCTCTCGATATTTTGTATGAAATCTAAATCCGTTTATGAGGAACGCACTATATCTTTTAACCACCCGATTTGGACCTTGAGAAAGCCATTTGACTTCGTCGGTCACGTTCTTCCCACTCCAAACCTATTGTATGATAAGTCAACTGAGTAATTTCAAATGTTATGAGACAAGATTATAATTATATGTCAATGAAAGCTACAATTGCATACCGTTTCAGTTAACCATTCATGGAAAGATTCTGTGAACAACTTATTGATGTCTCGAAGTTGTGTTATTCGGGAGCGCGAACGAGATCTCAGTATTTGTTTGTACTCACTATGTAAAAAATATGTTCAGCTTGTTAGAAGATAAACAACTGAGGACTAATTGATGAATATCTATCAAATTGTTAAAAGATAAATAATCTTACTTGTGTAAAGGTTCCATTGATTCATGGTGAAACAGAACATACCAATGTGCTTGCACCTACGAAAAACCATCTAATTCTGCAATTTCCACTTTGTCGATTGGTTCTCCAAAACTTTGGAACAAATAAGTATCGGCCAAGTTATGATCCGTGAGTCTAGCATTTCTATTTGGTCTGCTCAACCTTGTTTCGACATCATCCAAATATCGCGAACAGAAGGTCATACATTCCTCTACTAAGTAGGCTTCAGTAATCGATCCTTCTGGATAACGCTTGTTGCGGTAGTAAGACTTTAATTTGGATAGGAACCTAAACACAATAAATAATGTTATGAAAAGTTGTACTTAAAGGCATATAGGTTTACGGAAGGAGAGTTTTTAAAATAAATTAACACATTTCTATGGGATACATCCATCGGTACAAAACGGGTCCGCCAAGAATTGCTTCTCCCGGGAGGTAGATTATCAAGTGAACCATAATAGTGAAGAAGGATGGTGGAAAGATTTTCTCTATGTTGCATAAAGTTAATGCGGCTCTATCCTGTACCTTCTGAAGTTCTTGAACATCCAAAACTTTGCCACAAATGGCTTTCATTATATTGGATAGTTCAATTATACAAGACGTCACCTTCTTCGACATACAACATCGTAGAGCAACTGGCAGTAAATCTTGCATCAAGATGTGATAGTCATGTGATTTTAGCGAATACAGTCTTCAACCTTTAACACTAACACATCGAGATATATTTGATGCATAAGTATCTGGAACCTTTATATCCTTCAACACCGTACAGAACACTTCTTTCTCTGTCCTCGACATCGAAAAAATTGAAGGTGGCAACTGATATTTCCCATTGGGAAGTGGATTCGGATAAAGATCAGGTCGAATTCCCATTTGGACTAAATCAAGTCGACTCTGAAGATTGTCTTTTGAATTTCTATCTACATTCAAAATTGTACCCACAATGTTCTCGCAGACATTTTTCTCAATGTGCATAACATCAAGATTGTGTCGTAAAAGCTGATGCTCCCAATAAGGCAACTCAAAAAAATACTTCTTTTTTTCCACAAGTCCGCCTCATTGGGATCATCCTCTTCATCGGAGTCATCATCAGCTTCATCATTTGATCTTCTATTTATTTGCGTGTTTGCCGGGTGGTTCATCTTTCCATAACTGAAATTTATATCTTTCAACATGAACAAGATATCAGATCCACTTGTCTGCGAAGGAGCTTCTCTGAACTCTTCGGTACCGTCAAATACTGAACTCTGAAATCTAAATTTATGATTTTCCGATAACCATCGACGATGCCCCATGTAAGAGAACTTTTTCCTATTGTATAACCATTGTGAACATGTTTGTGCAGCACAACAAGGACACGCATAACGACCCTTTGTACTCCAACCGAATAAATTGACATAAGCGGGGAAGTCATTAATGGTCCACATCAAAGCTGCACGTAAATTAAAGTTCTCCTTTCTCAGCACATCGTATGTCTCGACACCAGCCTATAATTGTTTTAACTCTTCAATAAGTGGCTGTAAATAAACGTCAATATCATTCTTGGGCCCTTTCTCTCCAGGGATAATCATAGATAAGATAAGGGAAGATTGCTTCATGCAAATCCACGGAGGCAGGTTGTAAGGAACAAGCACTACTGGCCAAGTACTGTACGCAGTGCTCATGATCTTGAAAGGATTAAATCCATCAGATGCTAGGCCAAGCCTCACACTCCTAGGATCGCTTGCAAAGGTTGGAAATTTATTGTCGAATGATTTCCAAGCTAAAGAATCTGCCGGATGCCTTAATAATCCATCATCGGTTCATCCATCATGGTGCCACGTCATTGACTCCGCTGTCTTCGACGACATAAAAAGCCTTTAAAGCCTTGGTATCAGCGAAAAATACCGTAAAATCTTGACCGGCTTCTTTCTTGGTTATGCATCAATTTCATCGTCGTTCTTGTCTTCTGTGTTTCTATTTATCCAATGGGATTCGCCGCATACATGACAGCACTGTTGGTTTCTCCGATCGCCCCAATACAACATGCAGTCGTTCGGGCAACTATGGATTTTGTTGTACCCAAAACCTAAGTCTTTTATCATTTTCTTCATATCTTTGCATGACTAAGGGATTTTTGCATATAGAAACATTTCTCTCAAAAACTCTAGCAGCATTGTCAAAGAGTTCCCGGTCCACCCTCCCAAACATTTTAACTGGAAAAGACGAACGCAGAAAGCCATTTTGGAGAATTTGGATCCCTCATATAGTTCTTCGTTCATCTCATTAAGAAGCGCATAGAACTTCGCCGCTTCTCCATTCGGCTCTTCATGAGGTACACTTGTTCCCCGTTCGGTAAAAGCATTTGCACCAGCATTACAATCATCAGATGCCACAAAGTCAGCCGGGAACGACTGAAAACCATGACTATGCATATTAAATGCATCCCGCAACATACCTTCCATGTCATCCCCTCTATCAGACTGATGGTAAGTAGTACCAGGATAAGATACATCTATCCTTGAAGAGGAAGTACTAGGCGGGCATTCTCCATGGAAAAACCATTTTTTATAACTCCGAACAAACCCATCAACAACTAGATGCTCGTATACAACTTCACAATAATGCCAGTTTATGTTGACACACTTGTTACAGGGGCAAAGAATCATGTTCTCTTGGCTTGCATATTGAAATGCAAAATTCAGAAAAGTTTGTACTCCATTTCTATATTCGTTGCTTACCCTTGACAAATTCATCCAAGACCGGTCCATTGCTTAATTCTTGCAAGTCTGATTTTCAGCAGAAATTACAAGGGTAAGTTGTTAACTTCATTGGTATTGTTTCACTATCTAAGTTATCATATGATATATATTAATAAGTTATGTCGTATTATATAAGTTATGTATTAAAAATGTAAAAGTATTAATAAGTTATGTAAGTTATGTATCATTTATCCATAAATATATTAATAAGTTATGTCGTATTAATGTAAGTTATGTAATTTATGTATAATATTAATGTAAGTTATGTAATTTATGTATAATATTAATGTAAGTTATGTAAGTTGTAAGTTATGTGTAATATTAATTAATTAAGTTATGTAATTTAAGTTATGTATTAATGTAAGTTATGTAATTTATGTGTAATATTAATGTAAGTTATGTAATTTATGTGTAATATTAATGTAAGTTATGTAAGTTGTAAGCTATGTATAATATTAATTAATTAAGTTAGGTAAGTTATGTATAATATTAATTAATTAAGTTATGTAATTTATGTATAATATTAATGTAAGTTATGTAATTTATATATAATATTAATGTAAGTTATGTAAGTTGTAAGTTATATAAGTTATGTATAATATTAATTAATTAAGTTATGTAATTTATGTATAATATTAATGTGGCTTCTACGTCTCTCAAGTCTTGATTGAAAACGTGGCTTCTACGTCTCTCAAGTCAAATTTAACAACATCATAAATGATAGGCAGTAACATTAATTTCAGTTAATTTCAATTAGGTCATTTGGCATGAAAATTTTAAATCTAAAGTTTGATATATGTAATTCAATTGGTGCTCTAAGAATTTAAAAACTGTAATTTCAAACATTATCTACTATTTCAATTTTGTGTCCATTTTATTAGTACCATATGATGGTTTCATATTAATTTTTTATTTCATGGTATAAGCTACAGAAAAGCTTATATTAAACGCAAATTGAAGGTGTATATAATGCTCAAATTCTTCACTAATAGTGCCATCAAAGGATAATGACAAGACATTTTTCTCAATTTCCATAATTTAGTCAAATGATCCTCTGTCGATTCCAATTCCAACCATTGTTGCTTATAAGCATTGAGATTGTAAACTTACCAACGCTAGACCACCTCCACATGCATTAATCAAATCCTAAATTATATTTTAGAAGGGGCACCTCCATATGCATTAATCAAGCCCTAAATTATCTTTTGGAAGGGGAATCGAAGCAATCTACAAAAGGATCGACTATTCTAAAAGATAAGCAAAGGAATCCCATTTCCAATTGTCATGATTATCTACCATATTCGAGACCCGAACATTCTCCAAACCGCTAGCTTCCATAGTGCTTTTGCTAATCAAAGGTCTTACATTAAGCAGCTACCTTTCTATTAACATCGTCACACTTCTTCCATTGTCTAGTGACCAACTTATATTACTTCGAAGCATCTCTTGTACTTTCATGAATGAACCTCAAACTTATATTACATTTTACCATGTACTAAAATGAGAATGAGATATTAAACCATAATATGTTGATCGGAAAGGCAAAGGGGAGCACATGGGATAAGAATTAGAGGACCCACATGCAAATATGTCCTTAAATTTGAAAGTTTTTTCATGGGAACTTGAAGAATATGCAAATTATTAACAAATTTTCACTACAAGCCTGCAAATCCTGTATAAATACAAACAGTTTCAAACTTATGAACAAAATTATTACCAAATTTATGAACAAACAGTATTAGAAGCCTGCAATTTCATTTTCTTATTTACAACAGGCCGATAGTCAAAATTATGAACAATATTATGAACAAAATTATTAACTTCTTTTTAAAATACAAACAGGAAATAAACAAATAATGAACTAAATCATACAACGGGTATAGTTAAAATTCTAAGAACAAATTCCCAATTTTTTCTGTCCAAAACACGAAACTAGAAAATTGTCTAAAACCCATCAACAACATGTTTGCATTCAGTTATCAATAAAGGTGTAAAAAAATGTATGTGAGGTTGTAAAATAGACGAAACCAGGTGCAAATCTATTTCAGTGAAGGAGAGAAGGAGGAAAACCTGTCGACTATTGTACCCTAGCGACGGCAGAGGACTGCGGTGGTATAGCACTGTGACGGTCGACGGTTGACGAGCGAGAACAGAAGGGTCGACGAGCAATGTAGCAGAGATGGTTGGGGCGCAGCAACCTAGGGTTCTAGAATTGGGGGATTTTGGGGGGAATTTCGACTAAGTGTTGGGAGTAATTGGGATGTAAGAGACGATCTTTTGCGGCATTTTTAACCTATCGCCACTAATGCTGTTAATGTGGCAGACAAAACGACACCGTTTATTTAAAACCGGAAAGAAATTTTGCGGCGTTTTCCACATAACGCCGCTAAATCCAACCTTTAGTGGCGTTTCTACACTTGCGCCGCAAAAGCCATTCAATTCTCAAACAAAACTACACCGTTTTCACCAAATATTTAATAACTTGTTGCGGCGGTTTTGCTGAGAACGCCGCGAAAACTCACATCTTTTATTTATTTATTTATTTCTTAACTGTATCTTTTATTAACTGTATCTTTTAATTACTAAGTATAATTAAAGTTTAGCAATCCTTTTGACAATGATAATACCATAATAAAAATTTATTAATTATTAAAACAATTTTACACTACTAAAAGTTTAGTTTTATATTCGTAATTAACTTTTAATATTTTAGACTAAATTGTTATAATTTTTTCTTTTGCTTTCTAGTTCTTATTTATTATTATACAAATACATAACGAATTAATCAAGTATTATATTTCATTACCAAGGAATATATCAATGAATTCAAAATTCCTACATTTTTCCTAGATAATACATTTTAATAATATAAAAGTATTAATGAATTAATTGTATCATTTAACAAGTCTCAATTAAACCTTAAACCCTAATTTAACCATTCAATATACATGCATATATAAAGTTATCTATACAGTATTACGATGCCGTTTTTTTCCTATCTAACCCAGTTGCGGCGTTTATACCTAAGCGCCACAAAATATACAGTCAAACGCGGTCGTTTCGACATCAGTTAAATCAAACTCCTGGCGTTTTCAACCCTCAATGCCACAACTAAAATACATAAAATGGCACCGTTTATATATAAAACTTAAACTATTTGCGGCATTTTAGGGAAAGTGCCACTAAAGACAATGCCAAACGACGCAGTTTCTTAACTCATAATACACTATTGCAGCATTTACAAAAAGCACCACTAAATGCAAAGAACAAAACGGCAATGTTTTGCTAACATTTCAATAAAATTAACCGATATTTCAATAATTTCGTTTAAATTAGAGAGAAAATTTTAACTAATAATTACACATTTTAAAAAGAAAATACATCAGTATATTTTTATATTGAATAAATATAACTATTTATGTATGCAATATGAATAAAATTTTATTTTAATTATATCAATAATTATGTTACTATTTTACAAGATTATCTGGATCACACAAAAAAAAGTTAATGTATAAAATAGTTGAACAATAAAACATTGTTCGTGTCTGCTTTTGGGATTTAACCCATTTTGATATATTTTTTAAAATATTAATTTATATTTACATTATTTTCATTTATATTAATCTAGAATATCCAAGATTAAACACAAAAGCCCCAATCTGAAACCCTAAAATCATCAACCATGTTATTTATATGTAAACATCAAACCCCAAACTATAAACCACTATACTGTAAGCCTTGATTAATTAATCATAAACCCTAAACCCCAAACTATATAAACCCTTACATTAAACCCCAAACCCCAAATTGTAAAACTTAAACCCTAAACTCGTCAATTAATCATAAACCACCAAACCACAAAATCCAATCCACAATATATCGTACACATTAACCGTAAATCTTAAACCCTAAATTAACCATAAAAATTAAACCCGTAAACCATAAACAACAACCACCAAATTATAAACTCTAAACCCTAAAATTGGCCACCCCTAAAGTCTAAACTGTAAGTCATAAACCATAATCCTAAACCATATCTTTGAAAATTCGGGTGCCCAATGTGTTAGTTTAGTACAGAACATATATTTTATATTATTTAATTATTTAATATAGGTGTGCTACAACGTGGCATGGATCCCAGTAAAATTAAAATGTTATTCTTTAATTAGTTTTCAAATAGTAGTATATATATCTTTAAACCTTGAACATCAAACCTTCAATCCCTAGCCCAAAATAGAAAATAGTATATATACCAAAAACCCTAAAACTCTGTAGCAAAAATAATGGAAAAATAAATCCTAAAATAATGGAAAAATAAATTAAGTTTCTTGCGGCGTTTTTAATCTAAAGCGCCACTAAAAATTACTCTATCGCGGCGTTTCCAAATAAGCGCCACTAATTAATCTATACGTGAAGCCGTAACGATGCATTTTGGTCAAATTTTTTGCGGCGCTTAAGCAAAAGCGCCACTAAAAGCTGATATCTAGCGGCGTTTATGAGTAAGCGCCACTAAAAGCGCTATAGCTCAAGACGAAACGTTGCGTTTCGCTTTCAAACTTTCTGGCGTTTTTCGGCTACACGCCGCTAATATCAGGCTATAGTGGCGTTTATCGCAAGCGCCACAATTGGCTCTATGCCTCATTGCCAGACGCTGCGTTTTGGTTCAAATATTTTGTGGCGCTTGTTCTATAGTGCCGCTAATGATGTGCTTCAGCGGAGTTTATACAGAAGCGCCACTAATTTTACCATACCTCAATATTGTACGCTGCGTTTTGTTTAACATTTTTTGCGGCGCATACAAAAAAACGCTGCTAATTGTACTCTATAATGGCGTTTTCATAATGCGCCGCTACTGCCACTATTCCTGAATATTGAACGATGCGTTTTGTCAACTTTCTTACGGCGTTTTTGTTTAAAAACGCCACTAATGGTGCTCTTTTTGCGGCGATTTGATAGAATCGCCGCTATTGCTGGATCTTTACCGACGTTTTATGATTAACGCCGCGAATGCCTGATTTTTAGTGGCGTTTAATTTACAAGCGCCACAAAAAATGCCGCTAAATCTCGCTTTTGGTGTAGTGTAATTTTGAATTTGGTTGTCTTCATTATGTGTGGACTATGTTATGCTATGAATATTTGGTAAATTGAAATGGTTAATTTGAGTAAATTTGTAATGGCATGAGTACACTGGTGAAATGGATTGAAAATGGAAATTGATATATTATTATATATATTTGGTTGATGAAATGTAAACAAATGTATATATGTCTTTGATAAGTTATTTGATAATTCGGTATGTAAAGGACTAATGGTTTTAATGTTTGAATTAAAAAAAAGTGCTATATATATACATAGTGGTATGATCAATTATGGTAATTGACTTATTATTGTAAGTATAAAATATTTACATTGTATGTGTTCTTTTAAGTTTATGAAATGTTTATGTCATTATTATGATTTGACTATTTAGGCTTAATATAGGATGGCAAAGGTTGTATGTGATTTAAATGTTATATAGAAGTTATTTTGCATGACCAGATATATATATAATAAATTGATTTGGGTGTATATATGAAATTTTGACATGATTTATATTGTATGGAATTGGCACGTTTTGAATCGGCTAAAGCACTTGGAAAATGGCTAATGTTAGTCAAGTGAGTAAAGTATAAATTGGTTTTATATGTATTTTAGGCTTAATAATTAATATGCGAATTGGGTGTAAATTGTATGGTTAGTTTGCTAGCCGAATAGAAGATAAGATGAATGGCAAAGCATACACATGTTTTGTACTAAGATGAATGGCAAAGCATACACATGTTTTGTACTTAAATGGGAAGTTATGCATGTATGTCTTATTAGTTGAGTTTAAAAAAAAAGGTGCTTATTTGATAAGGTTAAATGCATTTATGGCTAAGATGTTTATATGCTAAACTTGACTATTTGGTGAAATTGATTATGCTGCATTTTCTAATGTACAATAAGCCGAGCAATATAGATTGTTTGGTTTTATGCACATGAATAGAAGTATGAATTAATATGTTTGATATTTAGCTTAAGAAGTAAAAAAAAATGCTTGGATGTCTTAATGTATGCGCATGGAATTTGTAATGTGATGAGTCATCTTATAATTTGATTTTTGAATTATAGGAGTAAGAAGTATATATGTTTCGAATGGTGGAATTTTAAAGCATGTGTAATATGACTATTTTGAGCCGTGTTTTATATGGTAATGCCTTGTAACCCTATTCCGGCAACAGATACGGATTATGGGTGTTACAATTATATTTGTCGATTGACAGATCCAAGAAGGGACTTATATAACTGATTAATAGATCTAAAAAAAGAAGAAAAAAGAGATGATCACACATCCAAAAACGAGATCTGCTCATGAAAAACACATACACTTCTTACTTATAGATCGAAAATGGAAAAGTCGGTAGAGATTTGAGCAACAGAAATGATTTTGCAATAAGCAAGTAGAGAATATGATGATAGAATAGAAGAAAATAAATGGATGAGGCAGTAGAAAGTAAAGAAAATGCGGTAAATAGAGAAGATGGGAACACAGAGGGGCGGCAACAATGGAGAAGCAATAGAAAAAGAAAGAAAATGAGAATGAGAGGAGAAAGGAGAAAGGAGAAGTGAGGGACAGCACAACAGAAAAGAAAATGAGAGAAAGTTGGGGTTTAAGGGCAAGGGGCGGCAACTATGGATATTGGTAGAACTGTCGTCTGCACAATTCATCAACCTAGCATCAATATTTTTGAAGCTTTTGATGAATTGTTATTGATGAAACATAGGGGACAAGTAATCTACTTTGGACCATTGGGTCGAAATTCTCAAAAGATTATGAAATAATATAAGGTAATTTATCATCCTAATATTTTTCTATGAAAAGGCACAACTAACATATAGCTGGAGAATCTTAATTCACCCAAAACTATTGCAGGCAATTCTTGGAATTCCCAAAATTTTGGAGAAACAAAATCCAATTGCCTGGATGCTAAAAGTAAGCTCAATAGTTGTTGAAGCATAGCTTGGAATTGACTTTGCCGAGCATTATAACTCATCATCTTGTTAGTACAAAACTCCGGTAAGGAAAAATCTCGAACACACGATCAGAACTCGAAAAGAAAAGAAGAAATAGGACAAGGCTCCAAGGCGTGTATCAAGGCACTATCTTTAAGGTTATATTCGCCCCAACTTATCTTCAGTGTGCAAATGAGTTCCAAGCAAATTAACCTCAAGGATACAATGAAGCCAATGATTATTTGCATTTTTCACTGATGAGAATAGTCCACTATGCACTGAGTAATGTATAACAAAAACTCAATTTCTACAAAGGATTTCTGCAGTAATACTTTATAAAATAATCTAATAATATTAGAAAATGAAGGAAGAGAAGAAATAATATTAGAATTTGTTGATATATTTCCAAATGAAAACCCATTCCTATTTATAGGAATTTTCTTGTCTCTTCATAGAGACATCTTTCAATAGGTGTCTTTATGAATAAATAGATAATAATAATTATTCATTTAATTTTGTAACTATTCAAATAATATTTTTTGAATAATTATAATTCTTTTTAAAAAAATCAAATGATATAACTTTTGACCAATGACCAAAAGATTTATCTTTTGATTAATTACACCCATTCATTTATAGTTATTGGGATACTATAAATATTTGAAAATGTTCCAACAATCTCCCCCCATTTTCAAAATATTTAGATTTTGATATTCTTGGAAATCAATTTGCATAAATAAAGGTGTCTTACGATTGAACCTTCACTTAGTGAAAAACATGTTAAAGTTAATCGAAATTGCATGGTAGACTAAGCTTTGAACCAACTATTCCATTTGATTAACTGAACACATCTCACACAATGATTTCAGCATCAGTCAATGCATAGTATCTAGGGACACTATTATGGCCATGTGTCTATGTCCTCTTTTCATGAGTGTTGTCAGAGCCAAGCCCTTAAGCTCCTAGAAGCGACCACACTTCCACTCACATAGGTAGATCCCATCAAAAGTGTTCCCGTAATTATAACACTCTAACATATTTATGTTATGGGTCCATTAAGAGTATATTACTCATCCTTCCCTTATCATTACGGGTACCTAGCACTTTAATCTTAGGATGAATTTATTTATAGTGCTAACAGTCACATACTAATGATGTACTTTATCTCATTGAACTCAAGACTTGACGTTATACCAAGCGTTGAGTCGAGTTTCCATCATGGGTGACTCTAATTAATAGGCTTGAGTCACATCTCTTTTGAGGTCCTTTTTACTGCATCTCTAACAAGACTTTTTGTCAAAGGATCTGCCAAATTTTCACTTGACCTCACATAATTAATAGTGATCACTCCATCAGAGATTAATTGTCAGACATAACTATGTCTTAATCCAATGTGTTTAGACTTTCCATTATATACTTGGCTATATGCCTTTGCTAGAGTAGCCTCACTATCACAACGAATAGAAATAGGTGAAATTGGCTTAGGCCATAAAGGTACATCATAAAGCAAATTTCTTAACCATTCTGCTTCTTTAGATGCAACGGCTAATGCAATAAATTCTGCTGCCATGGTGGAATCAGTAATACATGTTTGTTTCTTGGAACCCCAAGAAATGACTCATCCACAAAGAATAAAGATCCATCCACTAGTAGATGCATGATCTTCCAAACTTGCAATCCAACTAGCATCCGAATACCCTTATAAAACTGGAGGATATCCATTATAACACAATCCATAGTTAATAGTTTTCTTTAAGTACCTAAGTACTCTATTCAAAGCTTGCCAATGCAAACTACTTGGATTACTTGTGTACCTACTCAATTTTCCAACAGCATATGCAATATCTGGTCTTGTACAAGTCATTATATACATAAGACAACCAATTAGACTTGCATATTTCAATTGATCAATTTTCCTACCAGCATTAGATACTAATTTTAATTGCGGATCCATGGGTGTAGATGCTGGTATACAGTTGAAAAGATCAAACTTTTTAAGCACATTTTCAATGTAATATGATTGTGATAAAGCTATAGTGCTTTCATCTCGGGCTATTTTAATCCCAAGAATAACATCTGCTACACCCATATCCTTCATAGCAAAGTTGTTTGACAAGAATTTCTTTGTGTTTTCTATTTGTTCCAAATCCGTGCCAAAAATGAGCATGTCATATACATATAAGCAAATTATGACACCCTTTCCATTATCAAATTTGCTATATATGCACTTATCAGATTCATTTATTTTATAGCCATTAGCTAAAACAACCTTTTCAAACTTTTGGTGCCATTGTTTTGGTGCTTGTTTAAGCCCATATAAAGATTTAATAAGCTTACATACCTTATGCTGTTGTCCTGGAACAACAAATCCTTCCGGTTGCTCCATGTACACTTCCTCTTCCAATTCACCATTTAAAAATGCAGTTTTAACATCCATTTGGTGAACAACCAAATTATATATAGAGGTAAGTGATATTAATAATCTAATTGGAGCAATTCTTGCTACTGGTGCATAGCTATCAAAGTAATCAATACCTTGTCTTTGTGTAAAACCTTTTGCTACCAACCTTGCTTTAAATTTATCAATGGTTCCATCGACCTTCATTTTCTTTTTGAAGATCCATTTACAACCTATTGGTTTGGAACCTGGTGGAAGATCAACTAAGATCCAAGTTTGATTTCCCATTATTGAATCCATCTCATCATTTATTGCTTCTTTCCAAAAAGCAGAGTCTTGAGATTTCACTGCCTCTTCAAATGTAATAGTATCAGATTCGGTATTATAACAATAAGGTATCTTATTGCATATACTTTCACCTTTTCCTTCTACAAGAAACATGATGAAATCTGGTCCAAAATCTTTGACCTTTTTAATCCTCTTACTTCTTCTTAATTCTTGACAAGATTCATCATTATTATCAATTTGTTTCAATGGAATCTCATTCTCATTTGAAGAATGAATCAATTGTTGTGGTTGTAATTGCCTTGATATAGAATTAAATCTATTTTCATCAAAAATAGCATCTCTTGATTCAATAACAGTATTAATTGAAATTGAATCATTTGGTTCAATTACCATGAACCTATATGCCTTGCTATTATGTGCATAACCTATAAATATGCATTCAATTCCTCTTTCACCTAACTTTTTACGTTTAGGTGTTGGAACTTTTACAATAGCTCTACAACCCCAAACCTTCAAATAATTAAGGTTTGGTTTCCTTGTCTTTCATTGTTCATAGGGGGTTATTTTAGTTTCCTTATTAAGAACTCTATTCAATATATGACAAGCTGTTAGAACAACTTCTCCCCAAAAACCTTGTCCAAGACCTGAATATGATAACATTGAATTTACCATTTCAGTCAAGACTCTATTTTTTCTTTCAGCTACACCATTTTGTTGTGGTGTGTAAGGGGCTGAAACTTGATGGACAATTCCAGTGAGTTCAAAATAACTTGGATTATAGTATTCTCCACCTCTATCCGATCTTAAGCACTTGATAAATGATTCACACTGAAGTTCAACTTCAGATTTATAAACTTTAAATTTATCAAGCGCTTCATCTTTTGAATGCAATAAATATACATAACAATATCTAGAACAATCATTAATTAAAGTAACAAAATATTTCTTTCCACCTAATGTAGGAGTATTATGCAAGTCACATAAATCACTATGTATCAAATCAAGCAAGTTTGTTTTCCTTTTAACCTTAAGGAAAGGATTTCTTGTAATTTTAGTCAACATACAAGTATTGCATTTTTCAATATTATTATTAAAAACAGGAATTAAATCTAATTTATACATGTCATTCAATTTTCTATAATTCAAATAACCTAATCTATAATGCCACAAACAAAAAGATTCAACCATATAAGCAGAAATAGTATTTTTATTCTTATTAATAATATTGAGTTTAAACATGCTCCCATACATATACCCTTTCCCCACAAAAATTCCTCCATTAGACAAAATAAACTTATCTGCCTCAAAAACAAGTTTGAAACCAAACTTATTCAACAGACTTCCAGACACTAAATTCTTCCTAACTTCTGGTACATAATATACATCATTTAAGGTTAAAACCTTTCCAAAAGTGAATTGTATTTCAACAGACCCTTTGCCTTTAATTGCTGCGGTGGAAGAATTTCCCATGTACAAGACATTGTCATTTTCACATCGTGTAAACTTTGTGAACATGATTTTGTCTTTGCACACATGTTTGGTTGCTCCTGTATCAATCCACCATGTATTATCATCTTGTGCCATATTAATTTCAGATATCATTGCTACGAACTTTTCGTTATTATCAGCCTTAGAAGATGATTTCTTCTTTAAAAATCGACATTCATTCTTGAAATGTCCCGGCTTTCCACAGTGATAGCATGAGCCCTTTTGTTTCTTTTTGAACTTAGGTGCTCTATCAGTCTGTTTGAACTTTCTCTTGAATGGTTTAGTAGTTTGTACTTCCTCCGTAACATGTACTTTGGCATTTTCAGAATTTAGGTTCTGATCTTGTTTTCTATACTCTTCTTCAATACGAAGATGATTTGCCAAAGCCTCAAGAGATATTTCTTCTTTCTTATGTTTTAGACTTCTTTTAAAGTCTTTCCAAGATGGAGGAAGTTTGTCTATTATGGAGGATACCACAATCATTTCATCCATTTTCATATCATATTGCTTAAATTGATTCAGCATCTTTTCAATATCACGAAATTGTTCCATAACAGAATGACCATCAACCATTTGATAATTATTAAAATGACTGACAAGAAATTTCTTACTTGTAACATCTTCGATCATGTATCTTGCCTCTAATTTGTCCCATAATTCTTTAGCAGTGACCTCGTTTTGGTAGGTGTCGAACAAACCATCAGATAAACCATTCAATATATGGCCCATGCACATGTAGTCAGCATTGTCCCATTTTTGTCTTTCTCGGGTTGCAGCAACAGATTCGTTTTCATTCTCTTCAGGTCTTGGAGTATCCAAAACATAAGCAATCTTCAAAGTTGGTAATAGGAAGTGCATCTTTTTCTGCCATCGTCGAAAATTGCCACCTTCAAACCGATCAAGTTTAACAAAGTTGGAAGCCAACTCCCTTAGAGTTCCAATTTCATGTGTTGTGGTAGTCATCATGTAATATAACCTTAAAATTGTTAGTACAAAACTCCGGTAAGGAAAAATCTCGAACACATGATCAGAACTCGAAAAGAAAAGAAGAAATAGGACAAGGCTCCAAGGCGTGTATCAAGGCACTATCTTTAAAGTTATATTCGCCCCCACTTATCTTCAGTGTGCAAATGAGTTCCAAGCAAATTAACCTTGAGGATACAATGAAGCCAATGACTATTTGCGTTTTGCACTAACGAGAATAGTCCACTATGCACTGAGTAATGTATAACAAAAACTCAATTTCTACAAAGGATTTCTGCAGTAATACTTTATAGAATAATCTAATAATATTAGAAAATGAAGGAAGAGAAGAAATAATATTAGAATTTGTTGATATATTTCCAAATGAAAACTCATTCCTATTTATAGGAATTTTCTTGTCTCTTCATAGAGACATATTTCAATAGGTGTCTTTATGAATAAATAAATAATAATTATTCATTTAATTTTGTAACTACTCAAATAATATTTTTTGAATAATTATAATTCTTTTTTAAAAAAATCAAATGATATAACTTTTGACCAATGACCAAAAGATTTATCTTTTGATTAATTACACCCATTCATTTATAGTTATTGGGATACTATAAATATTTGAAAATGTTCACAATATATTTTTGTATGCTTTTGTTTATTCAAGCTAACATATATGAACTTCGAGCAGGCAAAACCAAACTTTAGTTAATGGGCTAAGCACACCACCACCTAGAACCAAGGGCATGTGTTTCATCATTCAATATTCTCAATCTACATGGAGGCAATTTAAATGTTGCCTTTGGGAGGAATTCAAAACTTACTGGAGAACTCTTGATTATAATATTGTCAGATTAGGTTTCACTTTGGTCGCATCTCTAATCATTGGATCCTTTTTTTAGGGAGTCAACACTAAAATGTTTGATCCAAAATTTTGAACTCTAATTGACTTACTTTGGTAAGAACAATCAGAAAATAAATTATTAAAAATAATAATAAGAGAGAAAAGAACAAAACCCCAATGTTTATTAAACTTCAAACCAAAACAATTTCAAAAGTTCAGAATCGAAGTCTAAAGAGAATATTTTGAAGATTAGGAACTCTTTCCAAAATCTCAAAAAAATCTTCGAAAAAATTGAAAATCTTGAGGAAATTTTGATGAACATCAAATTCACTAAACTCTTAAAGTAGAATCATTTATCGAAAATCAACTATCAAAGATCCTTGGATCCAAACTCATTTTTTTTCTAAATTGTTTTCAATTTTATTTTAAGATTAAGTCTTGATGACTCTTGAAGCAAACTTCATTGATTCAAGATTAAGTTGTAACGACCTTTAAATTCAAATCAAATCAATTTTTCATGCAAACATCCCTTCAAACTCATTTTCAAGTTTATCAAGATCAAGGCTTAATGACTCTTAAAGTGGATTGCATTCTTCCAAGATCAAATGTTCAACAAATCTTGGATCGAAGTTCAATCGAAAAGAAGAATCAAACTATTTCTTTGTATTTGAGAAACTTTTAGAGAGTATAACCCATAATTTCATAAATAAATTTCTTTAATTTATTTCAACTTTTCAAATCTTATTTTAACTCGAAATTTGTGTGTACAATATTTTAAAATTTGTTAGTAAACATAATTTCAATGTATATAATTCTTGTAAATCTATATTCATATTTATATAAATTTTGATATATATAAATATATCCACATACGAAAAGATCAAATTTTGTTATAACTTCTTATAGTATGTAAAAGTTACAGATTTAATCCATATACTTTAATTTGTTAATTTTTAATCCCTTTATTTTTATTTTCTGAAATTTCAGTTTTGACAAAAACAGAAACTATTAAATTCATTAAGTTCTATTTTTTTTCAAAATCTTATGCGACAAACATATTATTACATGCGTCATGTTATGCCAGCTTGTTGTTTTCACAAAATAATTATAAAAAAGCTTACATTATTTTTGTTAATGAATTTAATTGTTATTATTTGAGTCAGGGTTTGAAATTTAAAAATTCAAAAAGCATAAAACTAAAAATGATCGAATTAGAGAACATTGACTATGTCCACTATTTACTAGACCAATAGCAGAATTTGACCAAACAACTTTAACAACTACCATTTGGGTCATGACTGGAATGTTAAATTCTAAAAGTATATGAACTAAAATTGATCAAATCGTAGTACCTAAACTAAATTCAAAACTTAAACACAATATAGGTACTAATAGCATAGTTTGACATATACCAGAATGAAGCAAACATAAATGAGAATCGTCAAACTCCAACACCAACGTCCACCTTCAACTTCATTCTTCTAGGAACTATCGCAATGAATCAAGACAAAATTCATCATGAAATGAAAGGAATGATGCTGAAAACGATTCTTAACCTAATACTACAGTCCTTTGGGATTGAGAGGACGACGCTAGCTCTGGGCCTGCCGCATTGAAAATATGGTTAGAAATCTAAATAACACCACACTCCACATCAGCCACCAGTCATTAGCCCTAAAAAGGCAAAAAGGTTTGGCCACTAGCCGCTGTCTCAAGGCTGCATGGTCCACCACCCTTTCCCCTGCAATTGCCTACGCGTTTCATCTTGCACCGCTTTCTACCCATCACCCTATTTTGCTTGCTTTTATTGTTGTCAACGCCACAAACATTAAAAATAACAAAATCAGTGTTATATTACATCAATATATATTTTTAATTTATGAATATTTAAAGCGTGATATCAATAAAACTATAATTTTCAATTATATATTATAAACATTATGATATTTATTTTTTTATCTAATTTATAAGTTATATAAAATTATAAAATTTTTAATTATCACTTTTTATGTTATATATCATTTATTATTTTATGCATTATATTTTTCACTTGTATTATACATTATTTATTACTACTTTTATTTTTATTAATTGATTATAAAATGTTATTATGTAGTACTATGTTACATATAAGTTGGAAATTATGGTTTAATATATATTTTTTTAATATAGAACATTCAGTTTAATGAATTACCCTACTAAATATTATCTTACAAAACTTAAAGAGTATAATTCCACTTTGATATCATAAAATTTATGCTTCATAATTAATAATTTATTCCTATACTATCAATCATATAGTATTTTAACATTCTTTTTATAATTTTGTTAGGAGTTTTTTAATTACGAAAAATGACCTGATTTAAAATCATGTACATAAATAATTCGATTTTTACAGTATTTGTTGGGACCACCTAACACATCAGCGGCACCGACCTCTCAACATTGACCAATAATTGCATTTAAAAGAAACAATTTTTAGTGGTGCCGCTTGATAAATTGACGGTACTAGACTAAAGTGTGATTATATAAAACATTTAGGGACTTTATGAAGTAATTACCCTTTTTAGATTTATTGAAAAAGGGGCACCAAATTAAATTCTTTTCAACTTTTGATCTATTTACATGTTAGATTTGTCCCCTTTTAAAATTAAATTTAAGTAGCCCTTAAAAAATATAAGAATAACAAAAATAAACCCTTCTCATTTTTTTAAATAATAAGTTTAAATATATATAATTATTATTTAAATTACCCAAATATATTCCAAAAGAATTCCCTTGAGTTTATTTAAATTTAAACATTTTCAATTCATTCCCTAGCATATTTGAATTTAGATAAACTTGAAAAAAAATTGAGAGATATATTTGGGTAATTTAAACAATAATTTAATATAATTTTTTAAATAAAAAAATGAGAAGGGTTCATTGTTGTTATTCTTATACTTTTTAAGGACTGTTTAAATTTAATTTCAAATGGGAACAGAGTTAACATGCGAATAGACTAAAAGTTGAAAAGTATTTAATTTGGTGCAGCCATACAGTTAGACTACAAATCTTTTTTCAGTCAATCTAAAAAGCATAATTGCTTCACCAGGTCCCTGAATGTTTTTTATAATCATACTTCAATCTAATGTCGTCAATTTGTCATGCGGCACCACTAAAAGACTGTTTTTCTTTTAAATGCAATCATTGGCTGATGATGAGAGGCTGTCGACAAACACTATAGAAATAGGGTCATTTATGTATATGGTTTTTAAATTGGATCATTTTCGTATTTGTTAAAAGTTATTTGACCCAAATTCTTATTAAAATGAAATACAAGTGGCAAGATAGGGAAATTTACGATGGTGAAGGATGAGGGTCGAATAAGGTGTTGATTAGAATAAGATATTTTAATCTTAATGCATTACTTCTATTTGACTTTGATTAGAATATGGTTTTACAAACCTATAAATTGACGTAGTCTACACTCCTCTTATATCATTCAAATTTCGACATAGTGAATTTTCTTCTCTGCCTGTAATTCTTTCTCGAAAGGGTTTCCACATAAAATTATGTGATTTTTCCTCTCTTTATTCATGATTCATTGTCATTATTTTAAAAGTAATTAATCAAAAAATTTGGATTACTTAAAAAAAAAACCTCCTATTAACATTACTTCTATTTATAAATCACTAGAGTGAAAACCCAGCTTACGCTTGGCGATTTAATTAGTAAAAAAAAGTTTTACTAAATTAATGTATAAAATATAATAATGTTATTAATATATTATTAATTATATTTTATTGATTATAAAAATTAAACTTAAGATAAATTTTAAGAACGATACTAATATTGAGAATAACAATTACAATCTCTAAATATGAACCGTTAAACAAATATAAAAAAAATTAATCACAAATATTGTATCACTCACCGCATTTACTTTTACAAAAAAAAAAATCACCTCATTTCAAATGAAATGATATTGCAACAAAAACAAAATGTCAAAACTATGAAAAAATAAACCCTTATCTAATTTAATTTTAACCACAAAACCGTGAATGATATTGCAAATGCAATACGAAAAATAACATAAAGAAATAAAAATGTCAAAATATATACATTAAAATTTTATATAAATCTTAACGATTTGATATACATTTACTTTTAACAACAAAATTATCTAATTTAATTTTAAGGACCAAATCTAACATAAACATGTTAAAATATACATAAAAATGCACAATAAACACCTTTCTTTTTTCTCCCTTCTTCACTTATCCATCCCTCCCCATTAAAATTAAAGCCCACGTGTCACCTTTAAAGCAAGGTATTCTGTTTTTGTATATATGAGTATCCATTGGATTAATTATTAATTTTTTAATCATTTTATAGAGTCAATGTTTAAATATTAAAATATACTTCAAATTTTTCTACTTGAGATTTAACTTTTTTTTTTATTTTTTATTTTATAAATTTAATCTATTTATTTTTCGAACTTAAAAATTCAGATCAAACTATTAACACAACATTGATTTCTTTTGTTAAATTCGTTGGTGTGTCATTTTGAAATTAAAAAAAAACTTATTTAGTAGCCGTGTAACAAAAAAAAATTGAATTTAATAAATAATTTTAATAGTGTTAATAAGTCTTAAAAGTTATATCAACATTTTGATCAAAATAAAATATTTGAGTTAATTAATGACATTTTGAAAATTAAACTACCAAATTATATTAAAAAGTTAAAGTATTAAAATTGAATCTTAAATTCAAGTACATAAAAATCAATATTGAAATTTGGCTATTACTATATAATCTTAAATTTGATTGTAATAGAGTTACTAAAAATGAAAATGGACCATTTTTCTATATAATGCAAAAAAAAAAAAGATTAATACACATGTCAACCAAGGAAGGCTGGACCTTCTTTTTATATATAGTTATATAGATTAGTATCGTCACCCCGTTATATAGAGTATTTTAGCTTGATATGAAAGAAATATTAGATTAGTTTGAAAATTTATATGCATGGCAAGCATAATTATATTGTTAAATTCAATGATTAGATTGTTAAAATATTAATTATATAAATAATGACATGGAATTAAAATAAAAATTACAGTTTAATCACTCAACTTATCTATAAGTTTTGTTTTAATTACAAAACTTAAAAATTTCACAATTTGATTACTATAAATTTGACATTTGTGAGAACTTATTTTAATAATATTTGATCTTCATTATCCGTGGTTCATCATTCACATGGCTTTTATATCTGCTAATATTTTTTTTAATTTGATTTAATAAATTATTATTATCTATTTATATTAAAATGTGTTGAGAATATTTAAATAAGCATTAAAATTTTATAAACTTAAGAAATAACCTTTATGATATTTTATTTTATGAAATTATAATGATATGTTAGATTTATTTTAATTATACCCTTTGAATTCTAAATTTTGATGAATAAACTAAATTAGAAAAATTATTAAAATTCATTACTAAAATATTTGATATCCATTTCATTCAATAAATTCACGTACTTATTGCAGATGAAGAAATTTTAACCGGAATACAAAGATTTTGCGTTCTCAAACAAAACATTAATCATTTTAAAACGTGAATGATTAAATTATAAAATTTTCAAAATTAAAGGACCTAAATAAAAATTAAAAAAAAATTAAGTAACTAAACGTATAATTTGTTTATTAGAAAACTCTTTTTTTTTTAAAAAAAATCATTATACTATCGCTATAACAAATTTGATTATTTGTGGGGTCAATTCAAATGTCACAAAAAATATATTTGCGTCACTTAATGGTATAAATGACGAAAATTAATATATTATACCATACATTATCTTATTTGCGTCACTGAATGTCAAATGTGAGATAGTTTAAATGCGCTATTGATATGTTGGTATTCAAATCAATCAACTTAAATAATCGAGTGATCCTATTTGCAATTTTTCCATATATTATAAACAATATAATATTACTATTATTGTTTAGAATGCATTATTATTTTACAATTATTAATCTTTATATTATGAAATTTAGTATGAATAATCCATTTTTTTTCTATTAATTGCTATTCATCACAAAATTGAATTAATATATTTATTTTCAAAAAGTTTTTAATTTTAGAAACATGCAATTTAATGATCTATACTTGTGAGACAATTCGAAAAAAAAGAGGTTACGCTAAAAAGTTTTAAAAGCAACTGAATTTTTTCAAAAAAATAAAAAATAAAAACTACACTTAATTGAGCCCTAACATTGCAATCAATTAAGCTATTTGATCATTGAATTTAAAATAAGGGTAAACTGTAAAAATAGTCACTTTTGTTTACCTCAAATTACATTTTAGTCACTTATGTTTGAAATGTTACATTTTAGTCACTTACATTATCGTTTTGTTACGAGGTGATCCCTCTGTCGTTAAGCTCTGTTACTTCCTTAACGACAATCCTACATGACAATCCAAATGGGTTTTAAATGCCAACTTAGATATCCAATTGGGAAAAGAATATGTTTTTAATTAAATAAATGTAATTCATTGAAAATTTTAAATTAATTACACCTTGAACTGGAAAAGAAAAAACGTTCGTCTCTTTTTCTTTTCTATTTTGACTGAAAAACTATTTTCATCTCAGTTGGACATCCAAGTTGGCATTTAAAATCCATTTGGATTGCCACGTAGGATTGTTAGGGAGGTAATGGAGCTTAACGGCAGAGTGACTATTTCGTAACAAAACAATAACGTAAGTGACTAAAACATAACATTTCAAACATAAGTAACTAAAATGTAATATGAGGCAAACAAAAGTAGCTATTTTTATAATTTACCCTTAAAATAATTTAAAAATAAGAAAATTATAGAAATAATACTTTATATAAATTAACTACTAACAAAGTGCAAATTAGGAAGCTAAAATATACATTGCCCCTTGTATATAATATACATGCTAACATCTTCCGTCTAATATTCCACTATAACTCCACTGGGTCAAAAAAATAGTGTGTTAAAAGGTAGGACAACCAAATTTCACCTTTCCGTGGACTATTATCAAGGATTGGATAGCCTGCCTAGTCTTAACTGGATTCAAAGAAAACAGACGTGTTCCTATGAGTAACCAAAATTTATAATCGATACCATACTAAAATCTTTACCCATTAGATTTTCATTTAGGGCAAAACCTGTAGGTCGAAAAGCTATGGAATGTCCTTTGTTTTTGTTTTGTTTTTTTGTGTGTTACCTTGGAGAATATCAATTAATTAGAAAAAGCAGTTCCTACTGCCTACTGTTTTTTGTGTTACATCTTTTCAATGGATTTCATTCCCTTGACAGCAGGGTTTGCTTAAAACAATACAAATGGTTACAGGTATCGAGATTGATTTTCTGCGTAATCTGTTTCGGGGTGTGTTTTTCTATAGTAGATAATCACAGTTTGGTTGTAGCGTAAGTGCTTCTATATTCAAACCCTCTTGTGTTTTGATGGAAAATATCTACTTATACCAAATCTTTTGAAAAATATTCACTTTTTTTCTGGGTTTTCTTTTAATCTTTAGCAAAGTTGAGGAAGGTTTCTTCAGACACAGTGTAACATAGTTAAGGAGCCCATTGCTCTAAGATAGAGTGTTGTATTCTAAAGAACTAAAGCTGAGAGGGAGGGGGGAGAGGGGATTTTTATTTTATTTAGTATTAATAATGTTATTAACATTAATATAAAATTTAAATCTATTATCATATATTCCAAAAAAATATTTATGTTTTTTTATATATATTTTTTGAAATTTTTAGAATTAAATTAATATAATATGTAAATGATTATTTGAGGGGCGTAAAATGAGAATTTTTTATAACGGGGTTGAATATGGCTATGCAGGCGAATGTCATCTAACACCAAAACCTCAACTACCATTAAATGCAATTACCACATGGTATTGCTATGCCACCTACCCTCACACTTGTCTGTTAGTTTTTTCCCATCTTTTTATGTAACCAAGAAAGAAACAGGGAGTGAGGAAAACAAACTGATATATATAACTGGTTATGATCAAATTCACCACTTTATTACGTGTAATATAAATGGCCTTAGGAGTTAGGACTAATACAATCTCTGGTTTGGTTTCATTCTCAACTGCCCATGCTTCATTGGAATTTCAGATTGAATCTAAGAGATGATGATTGGTACGATAAAAAGAACGTGAGAAAAGCGATTAGGAAGCCAATCCAGCTTTATATTATATTACAGCGATAAAAAGAAAACTTAAATGTAATAAAATTTAAATTTTATAAACTATTTAGCTTTTTTTTTACAACATACTTAATTAAGTTCTAATTAGGGGTGTTCAAACGGTCGGCTCGGTTTTTAACCTAACCAATTACTTGAAATGTAAAAATCTTTAACCGCTGACCGAATCAAAATTTTTTCAAATGAATTAACCAAATTGAAATATTTCGATTAATTTGATCGTTTAACCATATAAACTAAAATTTATATGTTTTTATCTTTTGATTAAAATAAGTATAAACATATAAAAAAATACATTGCTAATGTTCATTTTCTTCTTTTTTTTAATAGTTCAAAAAATATATTATATATTATATTATATTATTTATTTTGATTAATATAAAAATAATAGTTAAAAATACATTACTAATATAAAAATATATTATATATTATTTCATTTAATTAATTACCTGATTTTAAATTAAATTAATCGATAACTGAAATTTTAAAAAATCATTAACTAACCTTTAACTGAATTAAATTCAGTCATCGACCGATTAAATTAATTTAATTTTAACCGCTCATAATTTTAATGCCTAAATTATCTTTATTGATTTTTTATACTACCTAAAATATATTTACTAATTCCTAAAATCTCTTTTTTTTATATATAATATATAGAATATTGTAAAGGTAAAATGCAGAGCACGTGGGATGATATTAAGAAATTCCCGAGTCATATTATTAATAAAAACAGCAAAGCACTTGGTTTTATTATGTGGGATCTACTTTTACATATCTCTCAATTACTTGGTTCTCATAACACCAAACTACTTGGTTTTATTGATTAAATAATTCACCATTTCGCAAAATTAGTAAATTACCAATTTATTATTATATTTAAGTTTTAAAAATATTTTATTGTTAATTTTATGAATAATTTATATTAATTACGTAAAAAAACATTTAAAATTTATATTTTATCTACCTTAAAAATATATTGTTAAAAGGAATAACCATGAATCCCAAAAATAAATTACAAAATGAGCATGAAAACTAAAAAACAACCATATTTGATAATAACATAAATTACTAAAAATTAACGAATCCCTTTTTTCATATTTTCTTTATCACACTTTTTAAAAATAATTTTCCTTAAAAAGCAAAATTGGAAAACACATTTCAAAATAATAATTAACTAGCTCTAGAAAAGCCACGTCAGACAAAAGTTATCAGCCACATGAAATAAAGAAACCGACAGACAAAAAGGCCCAGAACCAGAAACTAAAAATCAAATGGCTGTCATGTTACAGTGGTTCAGAAAGTTGGCTTCTTCTTCCTCCCAATGTCTTTATTTTTGTTTTACCAAAGGGAATGAAGGAGGAGGAGGAGCTCACTATGTCTGCTTTCCTAAATCTCCCCTACAATTTACTTTGTCCTCATGCCTGCTGCTGCTTTCCTAAATTTATATTTTATAAAATTAATATAACATTTTAAAAACATTAATGTAACAAAATATACATCATCTAGATATGTATGTTTAATCTGTTTCCTTTCAATAACATTGAAATACTGGTAAGAAGAAGGAAAAGAAATACGCATATAAACAGACGACAAGATTTCATGAAGACGACATTCCCGAAAATCTTGGAATTGACATGAAAAATTGCCGCACACAACTGCATGAAGAAGACGTTCTCAGACTCTTTCTTGGCCATAAAATTTGATGAAACGAATCCTGCGCTTTTTAAATATGTTTCAACCATCATAACATGACAAATCTCACTATAAATCTCGAAGAATTCTTAATCCAAGGGCTGCAAAACTAGATTAAAAATTGTTTTCAATGTACTAATGCAGAATATTTCGAAGCAGATCCTCATTAATTTTATCTCAAAATTTCTCCTCATAATTATATAGTTCTTTTTTTTAGTAAAATTTCCGACTCCCGAAACAAAAGAATACTTAAAAAAAAAAGAATTATTTTGTTATTATTATGATTTACAAGTTGACGACCAATCAAGCAACCAGTGTCTGGTTGTTCAGAAAACCAAACCCGAACTCATCAGCTCAACACACCTAAAACATACAGCAATTAAACAAGATTCGCAGGAAGTTGGCTTGGGTTGGGACCCACTCTTTTTGGACGTCCTACTTGAGGGGACGGTGGTGGCACTTTCGTAATAAAGGGACAAACTCAGCTACCCACTTGTCATTTGCAGTCACCAAAAGTCTGCTGAGGGTAGCAGAGAGGGATAAAAACCGGACACGTTTTTTAGGATTCCTCCTTCTCTCCCTCATAGATACAAAATCAGCGGGTAGAGAGAGAAAGCAGAGTAAGGGAAGGGAAAAGGAAGGGAAAGGGAAGCTTTATATAACCCATCTGCTTTCTCTCTAAACTCTCTTCCTTTCCATCTTTCCTTTCTTTGCTTTGCTTGTTTCTATTGAGAGATTTCCACTAACAAAAGCTCTAGACTCTTGTCTTCCCACATTTTCTCTCACCATGATTTCCTTGCACAGAAGCTGTTTTCTGGTAATTTCTTAATCAACCCATTCTTCATTTTCACTACCCATTTCCTATAATTTATTTCTAAACCTTAATCATTGTTATATCTCTTCCTCATGTTTCGTTTTTTTTTCTCTGGTATTTTTCTAGTTTGAAAATCACATGAGTTTACCTTTTTCAGGGTCTTTCCTTTGTAGCTCTTTTACAATAATAAAAATTTCCTTCTTTTTTATTCCTCCTATCTGGTTTTGCACATCTTTGAAAGATATTCAACATCTAAGGCTTTCTTTTATGACATTAAAGATCTCAGATTTACCACAAATACATATATATATATTTAAAAAGTCTGTTTTGCTTTTTATTTGATTTCGTTACTGACCTTTTCTTTTCTTTTTTTTTTATGGGATGGGGGGGGGGACAGAACAACACTGGCATTTCTGGGTCATCAAGCCCTTTCTCATACAAGCTGAAGAAGCTGCCACCAGCTTCTGTCAAAGTCACAGCTTTAGGCCCCAACAGGGATCGAAACAGCAGCGTTTTGATTGAAAACAACAACCCATTGAAAGAAATAAAAGAAGATGACACTTCTTCTGTTGCTGATGTGGACCCCAATCCTACTGTTACCGGCGAAGACCGCGACCTCTACTATGACGCCGCCGCCACCGACGATCAACTTGTCACCCCTTGGTCTCTCTCTGTTGCCAGGTAACATTCGATTACTTTCCTTTGCACTAATATCTTTCTCGTGTAATTTTTATTTATTTATTTGGCTTTTCCCACCTCTATTATGAGCTTTCTTTTTTCTGGGTATGACATGATGGTTTTTAAGATTTTTCATATATGTTTGACAGATCTCTTTTTTGTCTAACATTTAAATAAGAAGGTGATCTTCTAAGTGTTGGGTCTTATTTTATTTTCTGGTCTTCTTCTTTGTGTTTAAGTTCATGGTTTTCCTTTTGATGTACTTGTTGTGAACTCTTTGTTTTGTATTGAATGTTAGATCATGATGTTGTGGCCAACAATAATTTTACCAATTCAGATCTTTGATTTGTTGTTTTGTCTTTGTGTTGGTTGTTAGATATGATTGAAATTCCTAGGAAATAAATGTTACGTTTTTTGAACTACTCTAATTTCAAAAATCCAATTAATTATACTTTCAAAGACTAAGCTCTTCTTCATGCACTGCAGTGGGTATTCGTTGTTGCGAGATCCTCACCACAACAAAGGACTCGCCTTTAATGAGAAAGAAAGAGATTCTTATTACTTGCGTGGTCTTCTTCCCCCCACAGTTATTTCCCAAGAACTTCAGGTTATCTACCCTGCTCGTACATCTTTTTTGACTTCACTTGAATCATTCTGTTGAATTCTGTTCATTTTCCTTAACCCTTGCTATGTTTAATGAACTATTTTACCACTACTCACCAGGTGAAGAAAATGATGTATAGTATCCGCCAGTATCAAGTTCCTCTGCAGAAGTACATGGCCATGATGGATTTGCAGGTAACCGTTTGCTCTAAAGTCGTAGGTTTCTGGCTGGAATTATTGCAGCATGTTTCTTGAATGTCAAATATGTAGCTGCACCCGATGGCATGATTTTATTTCTCTTTAGTTCATCATATTATATGAACAATATGTTTGAATTTGTGTAGCTTTGTGCTATTATGTTTCCTCCTATTATTGTGAGATTATGATTTTTATTTTCTCTATTTAATTTCACAATCTTTCCTCCTTGCTGTTAGTTCCCATTCTTATTCTGTTTTAAGTGTTTCTAAAAATTTTTATTCGGACTATCGTACTCAGAAAGAAATAATACTTTATGCTTTTATCAATTGCTGTTAATGACTTTAACACTTCTGAATTGATTTCGGTTTCACTTTCATTTTCAGGAGTTAAATGAAAGGCTGTTCTACAAACTTCTGATCGACAATGTTGAGGAGTTACTGCCTGTTGTCTATACCCCAACTGTTGGTGAGGCTTGTCAGAAATATGGGAGCATCTTCAGGCGCCCTCAGGGTCTTTTTATCAGTTTGAAAGAAAAGTACGTTTCACATAGAGAATTGGTTCCTCGGATTATAGCTGGCATCGGATTCTTGAATTTGAGCTTCTTTCCCGTTGTATTACACTGACTTGTGTCCTTTGCAGGGGGAAGATTCATGAAGTTCTGAGAAATTGGCCTCAGAGGGATATTCAAGTCATCGTCGTCACTGATGGGGAAAGGATTTTGGGTCTAGGGGACCTTGGCTGTCAGGTATAAATACTCAGAGACATCTAATGATAACTGCCTCTGTCTCTCACATGTGTTATTGACTTGTTAATGGTAATTTATATTCTCAGGGAATGGGAATTCCTATAGGGAAGCTCTCTTTATATACTGCACTTGGAGGAGTTCGTCCTTCTGCTGTAAGTATATGTAATGATGAGTATTTACTACCCTTTGCTTTATTACTAAAGGACTGATGGAAGGCTTCTTTACATATTGCTTTTATTAAGAGGTTATGAATCCGGACAAGCCTCATAATGATCTGTATCTTACTGTTAACCATGTTTGGCAATATTTTCCCTTATGCTATGGCTGATACATTAGCTGCTGTTTGCAGTGCTTGCCTGTAACCATTGATGTGGGTACAAACAATGAGCAATTGTTGAATGATGAATTTTATATAGGGCTTAGGCGAAGGAGAGCTACTGGGCAGGCACGTAATCTTATTGTACACTTGTTTTGCTTTAGTTATGAAGGCAATCAGATTTTGTTTTTAATACTAAAGAGGTTCTGTTCTTCTTGACTCTAGGAATATGCCGAACTTATGCACGAATTCATGAGTGCAGTCAAGCAGAACTATGGGGAAAAAGTTCTCATTCAGGTAAGTTAACTCGAGCGAGATATGAATGGAATATTGGCTGGAATATATGATGTGTTTGTTTATATGTTAAGTTCAATGTTTTCTGAATCTTTAACGATTTTTGCAGTTTGAAGATTTTGCAAACCACAATGCCTTCGATTTGCTTGCTAAATATGGCACAACTCATCTGGTTTTCAATGATGATATTCAGGTTACCATTTAATCTTAATTTTCTTAAATCAATTAGGATTAAACATCTCATTTATGATATGGGAAAATTACCCCTTTTGCAGGGAACAGCATCTGTGGTCCTTGCAGGGCTTGTTGCTGCACTAAAAGTAGTCGGTGGAACCTTGGCTGATCATAGATTTTTATTCCTTGGTGCTGGAGAGGTGAGCTGTTATTATAACTTGTTGAAAGTCTTGGTTCATTCTAATGACAGGAGCAATCATGGTAATTTTCAATTAGTTAATAGGGAAAAAAGGAAAAGATGGACAAGTTTTCGTCCTGCAAGACATGCCCATCTGGTGACAATTAGCATAGCTAAGACAAGTGTGAACAACAGAAGTGAAATGGATAAACATTGTCCTGCTCGGAGTTGGATAATAAAGAGAAAAACATTGAGTTAAAGACATGGAGTCTTCTCTCCTATAATTTGACGTCGAAATTCTTATGTACTTAATATTAAGTTCCTTCAGTTTTGCTGTAATAGTTCGATTATATTCCCTCCCTCTTCTTTTATATTCAAAAAGTTGAAGGACAGGGGCATCTCTCAAACCCTTTCTGTTTAATACCATTACAACCTTAATTGTTGAAGGTGAAAATATTTCTGTCTCTATTTAAAGAGTATATTGCATCTAGTGGCATTGTAGTTTCCATTTAAGATTCTCTTATTGTCCTCTCTCTTTTTTTTATACTATTTGCATTGCCATTTTATTGCCGTATCTGACTTTGTATTTGGTGATCTACAGGCTGGTACTGGCATAGCAGAACTTATAGCTCTTGAAATTTCAAAACAGGTTTTACTTTTAGAATCAATCATCATAGTTTTTATGCTATGGTTTATAGTAGATGTACATCATGTCATGAAGCCATTGGAAATAATACTTGATTGTACATGCAGACAAACATGCCACTTGAAGAAGCTCGCAAGAAGATTTCGCTTGTGGACTCCAAGGTAGGAAAAATCTAATCTAGCTGTTTCATACAAAGCAGATAGTTCATTCTAGTGAATGAATGTTGTATACATTTTGTTCTTTTTCCAGGGATTGATTGTTAAATCTCGTATTGACTCACTTCAGCATTTCAAAAAGCCCTGGGCTCATGATCATGAACCAATCAAGAAACTTGTCGATGCTGTTAATGTGTGAAATCTCTCTTTTGTATTCCTTTGCTCACTCAACTCTCACCAAAAGAAAAAAAACAAGTGTTTCTTAGACTCTTTGTTCTTTTGTCTTATTTTAACAGGGAATCAAACCAACAGTGTTGATTGGAACATCAGGAGTAGGAAGGACATTTACTAAAGAAGTGGTTGAGGCTATGGCTGCTTTGAATGAAGTACTGTATCTCTATAAATTTTCTTTATAAATAAGTGAAACAATGAAACCAAACTCATCCCTTATATATTTGACTGCTTGCAGAAACCTATTATATTCTCCCTTTCTAATCCAACTTCACAATCTGAATGTACTGCTGAAGAAGCATATACATGGAGTGAGGTAATTGAGTCATGCAGCTTTTATATCTCATTTCTCAACAGTTAACCTAATTAGTTATTTCAGCGTTTCTGAAATATATTATTCAAAGCTTTGTATGACTATTAACAATGTAACACACAATGGTTCTTCTCTTTTCTGTTCACTCACAGGGCCAAGCCATTTTTGCCAGTGGAAGCCCATTTGATCCTGTAGAATACAAGGGAAGAGTTTTCGTACCTGGGCAGGTTGTACATAAAGTAGTTTGACCTCCATATTTGGTAAAATATCTTGCATTTGAGGGCTAACTTAAGTTGTTATACTTCTCTCCTACAGGCAAATAATGCATACATCTTCCCTGGCCTCGGTCTGGGTTTAATTATGTCTGGTGCAATCCGTGTTCATGATGATATGCTTCTGGCAGCCTGTAAGTTCACATTTAACTTATGCTTTGGATAACCGAGCTATAACCGTTAAAGGCATGCAGATTTTGTTTTGTATCTGGTGGTTTAAAGTAGTGCTGACTAGGTTCTTTTGCAAGTTGTTAAACCTTTTCTTCATTTGTGAGCGCAGCGGAGGCTTTGGCTGCACAGGTGACACAGGAGAACTTTGACAAGGGACTTATTTACCCACCATTTAGAAATATCAGAAAGATTTCAGCCCATATTGCAGCCAGTGTTGCAGCTAAAGCATATGAACTGGGTAAAATTCTATCTTATATCGTATCAATAACATGATACAACATGCAACTCCATCTTATCTAATCTTTGATATAATTATCCCATTGTACCCTAGGTTTGGCTACTCGGCAGCCTCAGCCCAAGGATCTTGTGAAGTATGCTGAGCACTGCATGTACAATCCTGCCTACCAAAGCTACCGGTGAAGGTAGTTAGAACACCTCTGCTTTTACCATATTATTTATTAAAAAAAAAAGGAAGCCCACTTTAACCATTCCTTGAAGTCTTGTATTTGGTCTTTTTTGTTTGATATCTTTGTCATTCTTGAAGTTTTGTTCCTCCCTGTTCATCTTTGCTGTCTTGTAAGGTACTTGGTGGGTAAGAAGGTGAATGGTGGGTGGTGTAGTTAGATCAAATGAAGTCAAAAATAGCATTTTTTTTTTCTGAAAAAAAATGTGGTTATGAACTGGAAAATGTTTCACATTACATGAAATAGAAACTTGAAAGGTGTCAATGAGTGTGACTTTGCTTGCCCTTTATTTCTCACCTACTCAAATATTTTCTTTAAGCTTTTAATGCAAAAACCAAGGGAAATATGCATACGTAAAATATTTGGCCTATTAAGTTGGTCATATTAGTTGAGCACCTTAAGAGGCCAAACATTTTTTTTTTGTATATGAAAAAGGTGTCTATTCCCATTTAAAACCAATGCACAAAGCTCACATTCTATCTCAAATGTTTTGTCAAAATTGGTAAGCACAAAATAGGTGCATTGCGAAGTGTTAAATGTTCCCATTTAAAACCAACTTATTTTATAGTCTTCATTAAAGTCGCAATGGAAGAAAAATTCTGTACTAGTACGTGGAAGAAAAGTTAATCTCAAATGTTTCCTCAATAATACTTCGATAGGCACAGAGTCAATTTGGTGCTGTATGCCTCTCAAGTTATTTGGCTGACATCACAATGATTCTCCTATTCTAAAGATTCTATCAAGTAGAAATGATTACAGATTGTCCAAGGTAAAACTAAATCCAAGACTCTCATGTAAACCAAGTTAGCCTCCATTATGATCTCGGTCATCTCCATTCATGGGGTTTGAAAGTTGCTAGTAGTGGATGGAAAAGAGGTGGTGTGGTGGCTTAAGGTGTTTGGTGAAAGATGGGCAGGATGGGTTGATTATGGTAGAAGATTAAGAGGGAAGGTTCAACGGAGATAACCCACGTGTGCAATAGGTGACACTTAATGTGCCACATAGTATTCACGTTACTTAAGTGAAAACAGAAAAAAAAAAGGTGGAATAACAACCTAAAAACGCTAGGGACGATATTGTAAGCTTTAAAAGGTTAATGACATAAATGAAAATTTAAATGAAGTTTAGGGATTTACCACTTGGCATTCCTTAGGTGGTCAAACAGTCTTGGGCTCCAATTATCCAAATACCAAATTGATTTGTAATGCCCGGTAGTCGAATTCATCATATCGTGGACTTTCGGATCAAGTTATTTAATTCTCAACAAAAATTAAAAATTAATTTATTAATATAAACATATAACATCACATGTAAAATTAATATTAGAACTAACATTTGCGTTTCCCTATTAAGCGAAAGGGACAAAAACCCTTCTTTTTTGCTAAGTACCAAACTGCCCATTTTATTTATTAGCTATGTGGTATTATGATTTTTTAGTAAAAATAATAATTTTTTTCTTACTGCCCATTTTATTTAGTAAAAATAATATTGTTTTACCTAATAAATTTAGGTATTTAATTTAATCTGGAAAAAACTTTAGGTATCAAATTAGAAAAAAAACGTATTAAATTAGGCTTAAAAAAGTTTAGATACTAAATTTTTTAAAAAAGAAGTGTCAAGTTGAGGTATTAAATTAAGCTAAGAAAATTCAACTACCGAATTAGAAAAAAATGTTAAGTTCAAGTATCAAATATTATATTAAATCTATTTTTTTTAACTTCACGAGCCCATTAATAAATTAACAAGTGTCTTTAATTAGTATTTTAAAAAATAAAAATATATAAATGAAACACATTGGCTACTTTTAAACCAGTTTTTAGAGTTAGAAAAATTTTCAAACTAAAACTCTTCTGTAGTATACCAAATAATAATTCATATATTTATTAGCTTTGTTATATTTTTTTTAGTAAAATTAAGATGATTAAGTCCATTTAATATAAAAAATAAATCACATTATTTAATTAAAAATAAATAAAAATTTTAAATTTTTATATAGAATTATTTTTTTCTCTAAAAATGCGTTTTGCATCCCTTCTTTTAAATCTAAAAATTCATTTTGCTTTGTTTTGAAATTTCTAAATTATGGTAAGAATGAACACAAAATTCATGTTATTTAATCAATTTTTCACTAATTGAAAGCTTAACAAATTCGATTGATAGGTTTTTTAGGCTTAATATGTAAATTTCGAGGATTATGAACAAAAGCACAGAAGGAGTGGAGATGGAAATACAATTTTGAAAACACACATGTATATTTTAATCCATTATATTTACAATAAATTATTTTGACATTTTTTTATATGCTTTAAAAAAATTTCTATGTTTTTACCATTTTTATTTTTTAATAAATAATTAATGTTTTTTATAGAAAATTTAAAATTTTTTTATAATTTTTATAATATTCTGAACTACATTCAGAATGAATTTGGACAAATGAATGTTTAAGTCTAAGATGAACTTAGACATCGATTTGTCCAAATTTACTCGGGATGTACTTTTTTAGTAACTTTTATTAATTTTTTAGATTTTTGACCACATCAACAATGTTAATTGTCGAAATTATTAATGTCAATTTTTGTTAACAAAATGTGCCACTTCAATTCTTTTTGAGTGATCAATAAAGGATTAATTGGTTGAAATTTTTTTTGTCCTTAAACCTAGAATAATTAATACCAAGAAAAAATAAAAATATATTATTGCATTTGGCATATACTTAATAAAATTATACGTAGTTGTTTACCTATGTGTTTTTTTTCAAATAAACAAATGAAAAAAATCATAAAATAAAATATTTTTGTATAAAAAAATAGCTTCAATAGCAACGGTATAGTGACCATTCAAGTTTTCTATTATTATTATTTATGAATATCAATAAACATGCGAAATGTTTTTTGTGACTACTCCATTTAAATTTGTGGAAAATGTTTGTCACAACTTTGACTTTTCATACTATTACTCATTAAAATGATCTTTGCCTCCCTCGACGATGCCTTTTTTTTTTCATTTCAATATTACTTAATATTTCATCTTTAATCAACCGTAATTTTAATGATTTTTAATTTTTAAAAATAATTATTTTTAATTTTTAGAATGTCATAAAATGCTTTCGTTTCATCTACGTGGCAACTTATGTATATGTTAATTTTTTTTACTTATTTTGGAGTGATTTGACAAAAACACAAGTTTAAAAGATAAAAAAAATAGAAAATTAAATGGAGTTAATTTTTTTTTTGTAAAATTGGAGGGTCAAATAAGTCGTTATGACTTATTAAAAAAATAAAACACAAAAGTATCATCATAACAATATAATTTATTTTAATATGAAATAGCATTTTTATAATTTTTCGAATTGATTTAGTATCTGATTGATTTGTGATATCAACTCAATCAGAGCTTTAAATAATAATATAGATATACAAACAATCCAAGTGAAACAAATTGCGTAATAAAATTGAAATGTATAAAAATATTAAAATGAAACTTTGGTTGAAGTGGTAATAAAAATTCATAGATCTTGATGGCATGGGTAGTTCAAGTATCAATATTTGCAACTTTTTATGGGTTTTTTCAAATAAAAAAAAAACAAAAGAGACAAAAGTATCATAATAATAATATAATTTATTTTAAATATAAAAAAGATATTTTGATAATTTTTTTAATTGAATTGAATTAATTTTTTTCATGTGGTTAAAAATCTTCACCCTGATCAAAGATACACTTTTGAAAACTTCTTGTTACAATATGCCTAGAATTAGGCATACCTCCTCTCCAACCTTTAAATAGGAAGATAATGCACTTCAACGCATTCGAACGCACATGACAACAATACCAATTCCAATTGAGTTAAGACTCAATTGACGACCTTTAAAAACTTATCCACTTGTTTTCCTTATCAAAACTCACCTATTTTTACTAAACAACTATTCCATTCATTTATTCCAAAATACATTCTTTTATTTATATTTTCTTATATTCTCGACGTGTCAGTTTGGTGATGAATGGACCGTCACTCTTTATATCGACTTGTTAAATTAATTTTTCTGTTATTGGACTAATTAATTTAATTCCTATATTATTAAAAAGAATCAAATAATATCATATTAGAATAAAGTTAATATTTATTGTTTAAAAAATATCATTTATTGTTTATTAGACTTAATATCTTTAAAGTTTTTTATGGATATAAAATCTTTTATTTGGAATTAAACAACAATTGATAAAATAATTTTCAAGACATTTTTTATATGGTAAATGTTAACTCTGTTATAATTTATATTTATGTGATTCTTTTTAATAATAGAAAGACTAAATTAATCCATTTAATAGTATAAAAACTAATTTAATCTAATCCCTGTAATACAAAAAGCTCGAGTGTTTAACCATAAGATTAATTCAAAAAATATATCGATTTGTTTAAAAAAAAACTTACTTTATCAAAGCTTAAAGCATATGCCATTTATATTATTTAACTCTTTTTCAAATTAATTTTTGCATTTTCCATCATAATATTGTTTTTTTTAATTATTATTATTATAGATATAATATACTCACTGATATAAGTACAATGATATATTTGAACAACTACAACATATAATCAAAATAATATAAAGCATTATAAATAAAAAAATAAAATGAAAATAATGAAGAATCACACAAAATTCATACATATTGAAACTGAAAATTCACGCTTCATAACTATTATTGTTGGACTTGAACTTAAATACTTAAAGATGGAAGAGCTTAGCTTTAACTAATAATACTAAGGCTATATTGACTACCATCATTATATTTTTATTTTATGTATATGTATTTTTAACTAAAAAATTTATCTCTATTATTTTTTTTGGTAAAAAGAGACTACTATCTTTTTTTATCTCTAAGTTTGATTCAAATCTTGTATAAATGCATGAATAATTAATTAAAATTGAGTGATTAATTTGATGGTTAAAGATTGTTCATTTTAGAAGCTATGCGAGAGTAGTGATAGACCTTTATTTGGATAGTTATTTTGTAACTTAGTATATGTGCCAAATATATATACATAATCTCTTAGTTATTATTTTTGATCAAATTCTATCATTGACTCTATTGTAAAAAAACATACAAGTAACATAAAAATCTAGATTTTAAATCTTCATAGTTAACTTTCTAAACAAATTTAAGTTATGGATATCTAAATTTTGGGATCTATTTGTAATTTTGAACCTATAAATACAATCTTTATATGTCTCTCACATGTTTAGACATATATATCTACTAAAAAAGAGAGTATATTATGGTTTTTTTACCCTAATAATACAAAAAATACTTAAATACTAAAATGGTATCCCCATAGCATTATTTACTAAAATGGTATGAAATGAACAGTGTCGAGGGGTGATGCCTGAAGGAGTGGCAGCACCACCCAATTTTTTGCCCAATCATTTTGCCATCATTAGCCCATAATTCGTTTTAAAAATAATAATATTTAAATGGTGGATGGGCCATATACGACAGCACCGATATCAAGCACCTATACTAGGCAAATAAAGGTTTCTACGAGTAAAAAGGGGTGGAGGGGCAGTTACTAGCGGCACCAAGCTTGGAGGGCACGTGTCAGGCAGCACCAGTAGGAGGGATGCTGTTAGGCGGCACCAGACTTTTATATATTTGAGTTGAACAGTTGTAGCAATTTGTGTGTTTTATTGAAGTATTGTAGTAAATTTTTGTGTTTTGTTGAAGGCTTGTAGTAGTTTTGTTGAATGGTTGTAGCAACTAATGGATAAGAAGAAAGGAAAGGAAAATTTTTTGTAAAAGATGAGAAGACAAAGAAGAAAAGTTAGAAAGATTTGTAAGGTTTGTACAATGATTATTATATTTTTTTATAGTAGAATTTTGTTTTGTTTTTTAAATAATTATTGAGAAATTTAATTATGTTTAATTATTTTTACAGATTTAGTATTAAAGATGGATAATCAGTTTTTCGTATGCGTTTATTTCAATAGAGTAATTTTAACAACAATAGTTAGTTGTATATTTGAATGTCGTTAACAAATAGCAATAAGATTTAATAGAAACGTGTCGGTTGATGATATGAAAGAAATGATCAGTGCAAAAATTATTAGACGTTGTGGGAGAAGAATCTCGAAACTATTCTACAAATTCCCAGTTTCGACAAATCCCATCAAATTCATCGAGATGAAACTTGTAAACAATGAAAACATTGAGACAATGGTCACACTTTATTGTCGAAATCAAAATGACCACACTGAACTAATTCAGTTGTTTGATGAGTTAGCTGATGTGGAGTCAACTGAAGATTTCACTCCATTAAGTAAAGAACATGGAGTTCAAGATCCATGTACGGAGGTTTCGAGAGTGTCTATTGATAGGTGGTCATCTATACACGAGTTTGACATCAATCTTAATGTTCCACCTGTGTTTGAGAACCTTAATCTGGGCCCCCATTTACAAATACATCCGGTGGTGATTGAGACCGATGCGGATGGTGAAGATAGATATGATAATAATGGTCCTTCTGATCACGAGGTTTAAGATTATAGTGATCTCGATCTAGACAAAGTCCCGGATGATATCGACGATGAAGATGTGAATAACGACGAAAATATTTACGCATCTTTAGTTGAAAACCCGAGTCAAGGCATTGGCATACATAATGATCTTGGGGCCCACATGTCAGTCATAGATCCTGATACGACGCATGCATTTGAGTTTCCAGAGTACCTCGATATACTACCTGCTCACTGATTAGCCGTAGATCCCAAACATGAGGAGTTGTTCGAGGGCAAAAAATTCATGACCAAAGAAGATTACGTATTTGTCATCAAACGGTATAGCATGAATGTGTCGATTGACTAAAAAGTCTTCGTGTCTAAATCGACATTGTATATTAGGGAGTGTTGGAAGTCGGTAGAAAGGGTACAATTGGAGGGTACGAGCTGCATTTATCTAGAGGTTGCAGATGTGGAAGATCCAAAAATTTGTTGGGCCTCACACATGCACTTCTGCACGTATAACGTAAGATTACTGCAAACTTGATGCGAAAACTATCTACAACTGTATCATGCTAATGGTGAAGGACACACCAACCATTCCTGTATCGATATTGATTGTCAAAATGCAAGAACAATTTGGTTAGATAGACATGACTCCTTCCTCAAGTTACGAAGATGGAAAAGGGCATTCAACAACAGGCTAAGATGCTGGTGCAATTTGTTCTGTAAGTTACAAATTCAAGGTGGAGCGGCTGCCTGATTCACAAGTTTTTCCTTCATTCTAGTCTTGGACAAACTCCTATGATTCCTTTCCCAATGTTTAAATTCTCCTAATAGAATCAATTGGTTTATCTTTGTATTAATAAATGGTCAGAAATTACAGCTTATGTTTTTTTATCACTTTATCTTTAGCTCCAAGCTCAACTCTTAACTCATTGTTCTAAGATAATAGTGATTGGTATGGTCAATCTACTGCCTTTGAAGATGAAAGGTCTCAGGATACAATTCATGATTGGACTAAAAGTATGAAGAAGTAATGTCGATGGAAGTGGAAAGATTTGATGACGACTTCCTTTTTAGCGTGTTTGATTATCTTGTGGGTCGTGAATCCGAAGCCAAAGCTTTCTTAGCTAAAAGTATGAAGCATATGAAATTTTGACTTCAAAATTTTTCTCAAAGTTGAAGATATTGATGCTTTAATGTGGTGTAGTACTAATTATGTAGTGTAATACTAGTTATACACTTGGACTTTATTGTAGTTATCATGTGGTGTACTACTAATTATACACTTGGATAATATTATTAATTTGTAGTATTAATTGTGGTTTGGAAGCTAATTTATTATTATTCAATTTTTGTTTTTTTTTAATTTTTTCATAACACAATTAGGAATCATCTATTCGCTTTGGTTGTTTTCAATTTATGTCTGTTAATATTCTACCTTAATAATCTGATGTATTTATTTATAAATAAATCATTGCAATATATGTAAAAGACAATGTAAAATATAAACTTAATAGATATAAAATAAACTCAATTAAACAATGAAAAAAACAATAAATTCACAAATGTATGTTTGTTTCATTTAAAACAATTTTTATGAAATATATGTAGGAAATCTGCCAAATAACAGAAAATATTTTACACAGATTCATCCAAACACAAAAAAAATATTAACTTTTCCAGAAAAGAAAGTTATTATTTTTCAGAAACCATTTTCAATCAAACAAACGAATACCTTTCTCGGCCTAATTTTTTGACTACTTAAAAGCAATAATTTATTATTCTATAATTAATTTTAATTAAGTGATCAGCCCATTTATATATATTTTTGCGGGTAAACTCTTCAGTCTTTGTAGTATGTATGAGACCTAATATATCAACAAATACTACAGATTCAATGTTTCCATCATTTAAAGGGTGCTATAGCATCCCTATTAATTTCTACCCAAAACCTTAGCTTAAAACTTATCTTTTAATTTAATTCAGTTTTCCGTAGATAAATCATAAAGTTAATTTAATATATTAAATTTCTTTAAATTAATCCTCAAATATTGTGATAAAAGTGTCAAAATATGATGATCACATATAACTTTTTAATTGTGTTAACAAAGAAAACAGTAGTCACATTAATTAATTAGTATTAGTCGAAGAGAAACAAATCTCTAATAACATGATTAAAAAAGATGTTAACATCTATCGTATCAGCGTATTTGCAGCTTAGCTTTACCTTCTTAAACTCATTCAGAAATTGAGGCAATCAGGCCTTGAAGGAAGGCATAGCTGACTTGTAAGTAGTGCTGTTTAAATTGTTTCCATCAAGAGCTTAATTCAACTTTTAATCAGAACTCGATAAAACAATATAACCATTGGCTCTTAAAACAAACAAATAAACTGTAAAAAATAGAATGTCGATAATGACAATATATCACAAAGAAAAGAGAAATAAAAATAAAGAACACATAGATTTTACATGAAAACCCTTTTAGGAAAAAAACCACTGACAGAGGAGAAGAAAATTCACTATGTCGAATTCAAATAATTACAAGAGGAGTAGATTATGTCCATCTATAGGCTTGTAAAACCATATTCTAATAGGAGTGTAGTAAGATTGAAACACCTTATTCTAATCAATATCAAATAGATGGAGTTTAATAAGGTTTAAAAAACCTTATTCTAAAATAAAATAAAAGAAGTGTAGTTCTATATGAATTTTACTTTTATTTTATTTTATTTTACCACTGTATTTTATTTAAATAAGAATTCGGATCACTTAATTCTAACAATCTCCACCTTTACACGAATTCTCAACGAATAAGTTCTTCATTGCGAACTCTCAACGAACAAGTTCTCCACCTTTTCCATAAAACCCCTTAAGGGTTTAACTTCAACAATGAACACTAACCAAGTCTAAGCAATGCTCAAACTTGGTTATAGGAAGTGACTTAGTAATCATATCTGTAGGATTTTCATGAGTACTAATTTTGCTCACAACAATATCACCACGAGCAATAATATTACGAACAAAATGATACTGAACATCAATGTGTTTTGTTTTCTCAGGAAACATTTGATCTTTTGTAAAGAAGATGGCACTCTAACTGTCACAAAATACTATACTGATTTGAAGGTCTTCATTGAGTTCACTAAATAGTCCCTTCAACCAAATAGCTTATTTACAAGCCTCAGTAATCGCCACGTACTCAGCTTCAGTGGTAGACTAATCAACTGTAGTTTGCAAAATGACTTTCCAACTGATTTCACAACCTCCGATTGTAAATACATAACTTGTGAGAGATCTTCTTCTATCAAGGTCTCCAGCAAAATCAACACCAACATACTCAATGACTCCATCTCTAGTTCTTCCAAACTGTAAGCAAACATCAGTAGTACCTTGTAAATATCTTAAAATCTACTGAACTACTTTCCAATGTTCTTTACCAGGATTCACCATGTATCTGTTAACTGCACTAACTGCTTATGATAAGTCTAGACGTGAACAAACCATAGCAGCATACATGAGAGATCCCACAGCACTAGAGTATGGAACATGTGGCATGTACTCAATCTCATTATCTAATTATGGAGACAAAGCCGATGAAAGTCTGAAATGGGATGCTAAATGAGTACTAACAGGCTTAGCACTCTACGTATTGAACCTGCAAAGAACTTTCTCAATGTACCCCTTCTCACTTAGGTACAATTTACTTGCTTTTCTATTTTTGAGAATCTCCATACCAAGTATCTTTTTTGTTGGTCCCAAATATTTCATCTCAAATCTTTAATCTCAAATTCTTCACTTAGTTGGCCATTGACTTTTCTTATCTCTCCTTTATCTTTTACTGCTATCAACATGTCATCAACATAAAGGAGTAGATACACAAAATAACCATCACTATTTTTCTTAAAGTAAACACAACTATCAAAGCTACTTCTTTTGAAATCATGAGAAGTCATAAAGGAATCAAATCTCTTATACCACTGTCTTGGTAACTGTTTCAAACCGTAAATAGACTTTTTCAACAGGCAAGCATAGTCCTATTTTTCTGAGACTATAAAACCCTTTGGTTGTTGCATGTAAATGCTCCTCAAGTTCTCCATGCAAAAATGCAGTTTTTACATCTAACTGCACAAGCTCTAAATCATGCATGGCCACAATACCAAGCAAAGCTCAAATTGAACTATGCTTTACAATTGGGGAGAATACATCTGTGAAGTCCACTCTTGGAATTTGATTGTAACCCTTTACGACAAGCCTTGCTTTATATCTGGGTTCCTCAACTCTTGGAGTCCCCTCTTTCTTTTTAAACACCTATTTACAATGAACAACTTTTTTACCCTTAGAAGTTTCATAATATCTCATGTTTTGTTTTTGTGGAGTGATACCATCTCCTCTTGCGTAGCAAACATCCACTTTTCTGAGTTTTCACAGCTAGCCGCCTCAGAATAATTAGATGGCTTTTTGTTTGCATCTATATCATCAGCCACATTTAAAGCATAAGCAACTAGATCAGTCTTGACATACTTATTTGGAGGTTTAATTTCTCTTCTAGTTCTATTTTTGGTGATAGAGTATTATGGTGAAGAAGCAACTCTATTCTGAATTTTTGTATTGGCTTGAGGAGTTGACTTTTTATAGATTCTGGATTAATCAGATATTCCACTTGATTTTGATTTTCTTTATTGGAAGAGCATTTAAGAGATAAGTTAGGTAGCATAGCAGTTTCATCAAAAACAACATCTCTACTAATCACAACTTTTTTTTATTTTTAGGACACCATAACTTATACCTTTTACACCAGCTTTATAACCAAGAAAAACACATTTAATGGATCTCGGTTCTAATTTTCCATTATCAACATGAGCATACACATGACACCCAAAGATCTTTAAATTAGAATAGTCAGCAGGATTACCAGACCATACCTCTTGTGGAGTATTTTTCTCAATGGCAACGAATGAAGATCGATTGATAAAAAAACATGCAGTAGAGGCTGCTTTGGCCCAAAATGACTTTGGTAAGTTGGCATTTGACAACATACATCGAACCTTCTCTATGATTGTTCTGTACATTCGTATTGCAACGCCGTTTTGTTGTAGAGTTTGACGAACCGTCAAGTGTCTCATGATCCCTTCTGACTTGCACAGTTTATTAAACTCATCAGAACAGAACTCTAAGCCATTGTCTGTGCGGAGGTACTTTATTTGTTTTCCCGTCTGTTTTTCAATCATAGTTTTCCAAGACTTAAATGCAGAAAACACATCACTTTTCTGCTTCAGGAAAAACTCCCAAACTTTTCTGGAAAAATCATCAATAAAAGTTAACATGTAATTAGCTCCACATCTCGAAGGCACTCTGAATGACCCTCATAGATCATAATGAATATACTCCAACGTTCCCTTCGTGTTATGGATTCCTCTAGTGAATCGAACTCTCTTTTACTTTCCAAAAACGCAGTGCTCACAAAACTTCAGTTTGTAAATTCTTTGCCCATCAAGAAGTCCTCTTTTACTCAATTCTGTCACGCTATTCTCGCTCATATGACCTAGGTGCATATGCCAAAGTTTAGTAATATCATCATCTAACAAGGAAAAGGAAACAACAGCTGCAGTACCACTAATAGTAGAACCCTGCAGAACATATAACTTGGCAGTCTTTCTATCCCCTTTCATCAGAACAAGGGAACCTTTTAAAATATTCAAAACCCCACTTTCAGCTGTGTATTTCTACCCTTTTAAATCAAGAGTACTCAATGAAATTAAATTTCTCTTCAATTCTGGAACATGTCGTACGTTACTAAGTGTTCTGATAACTCCATCAAACATCTTAACCTTAATTGTTCCAACACCTGTAATTTTACAAGAATCATTATTTCCCATCAAAACAACCCATCCAAACACTGTTTAGTAAGTTGTAAACCAATCCCGATTAGGACTCATGTGGAAGGTGCAACCTGAATCAAGGATTCACTCCTCGCTCACTTTAGAATTGTTAACAGAAGCGGCTAGAAGTTCACCATCGCTGTAGTCTTCTACAACATCAGCTTCACCAAAATTTTCTAGTTGTTTTCCTTTTTGATTCGCAGCTTCCCTTTTGATCTTATTCTGTAGCTAATAGCATTCAAATTTAATATGCCCTTTCTTCTTGCAGAAGTTACAAGTTTTACCTCTGTTTGAAGACTTCGATCTACCCTTTGATTTACCACGAGGATTTCATTCCTATATCTTTCCACGATCATCATCAGCATTCTGGTATTGTCTCCTACGAATAATGAGACCCTCTCCTTGAGAGTCGATTTTAACCACAAGATGCTTCATCTTATCATACGAGGTCAAAGAATTATAAACCTCATCAACTGTGAGAGACTCGCGACCATATAAAATCGTGTCTCTAAAGGTTGAATAAGACGGGGGCAACGAATAAAGTAGAATCAACCCTAGATCTTCCTTATCATATTGAACCTCCATAGCCTCCAAGTTTTAGAGAATTTCTTTAAACACTATTAAGTGTTTGTGCAGAGACGCACCTTCTTCTAAACGATGAGCATAAAGACGCTATTTCATATGCAGCTTGCTGGTTAGAGTTTTCGACATACATATTTGTTCCAACCTCTTCCATAATACAGTGGCGGTCTTTTCCTTCATCACATCCTGCAAAATTTCGTTAGACAAATGCAGATGTAACTGTGTTAACGCCTTTCGATCCTTGCGCTTCTTCTCTTCCTCCGTCAATGTCGAAGGCATCTTATCTACCCCTAGTAGGGCTTTCTCTAAGTCCATCTGTGCAAGAACTGCCTACATCTTTATCTGCCACAATGCGAATCTGGTGTTGCGATCTAATAGCGAAATTTCATACTTCAAAAACGTAATTACCGTGATTAAGATGTGATTAAATGCTAAAGTTACATAGTTTATGTAATTAAATTGGTTAATTTATGAGAATGCACCACTAATTTTTCCATGTTTTCGTTGAATTTTGTGCAGGGGTGCAATTTGGACTAAATAAAAGAAAAAGGAGACAATTGGGCTAGATTGAAGAAAGAAGCAAAGAATGAGGGCCAAAGCAGAATTTTTTCAAGATTAATTAGCTGAAATTTTTGTTAACTTAGTGGGAGATTATTTTGGGATTTATTTTTTTTATCATGGGATATTTTTCCTTGATTTTCTATACTAGTTGGCTCTTAATTTAGGAAAGCCACTAGTATAAATAGTGGCTTATTTTGTTCATTTTAATCAATCAATTCATGAATCAAAATATTAAGCTTTCATCTTTCAATACATTTTCTCTCTTCTTGTCACGAATTCATTTGCTTCCTTTGGTTTCTTTTCCTTCAATTTATTAATTTCTAGTAGCCACCAAATTCAGCCATTTGCAATTCCTTTTTCAAATTCCTTTTTTATTTCCAGTAGCGAACATTCACTTTAATTCATTACCAAATTTCCAACCCCATACTCAATCACGCCACCCATATTTTTCACCCCATTTTTTATCCAATTATGCCCAATACCATCATGTCCCAAACCTTAGCCAACTAAACCCATTTTCAGCTTTAGGCCGAAATTAGCCTCGTTAAAACCCGTGAGTTACGAACCCGAGCCATTTAACTCCCAAAATTCCAGTACTTGTTACTTCTCCGGATTAAGAGTATGATTTTGTCAACTCACAAAGTCAGATCAACACTAAGTCAAAAAAGGCGTCGCTTGATTTAGTGTGATTAGACGTTTAGTTGGAATTCCGAAAAGAACGTTTCTAATCGGTTTTCTGTGAACACATTGGCGTGCCAAGTGGAGATTGCTGTTTGGTTCCGTCAAGGGAAGTAGTAACCGGATTTAAATGTCCCACGCGGTTGAGGGCATTGGTTCGAGCTAGGCTCTTCTAGAACGCAAAGCTGCCGGAGTTCTAAATCACGAACGTTTCGTGGTTGTTCGATCGGTAAGGGTTAGTTATTGGACGTTCCATAACTAATTTACAAAAGGAAGAGTTGGTGTCCGAGGCGTTCTTGGTAGCTATAACTAGCTTATTGGAAAAGAGGAGTTCATCCAATTTCGAGGATCAGTTCAAAGACGAGGAAAATTCGTGCCTAAAGCTGAGCTTATTCTAATTAATTTTTCTTCATATTTATTTCATTGTTTTTATTATCCTGTTTTCAACTTTTACTTTTTATGTTATTTTTCTGTTTATTTCAGGTCATCAAATTTTATCCCCTCGAATTTCTTGGGCACGACAGCTGCCCGGACATAAATCTGGTCAAGAGAGCAACAATTTACAGTAAACCACTCTGAGGGATCGACCCTACTCCCTATACTGCATAATTTACAAATTAAGGCGTAGGTTTATATTGGTGGAATCGACACCCATCAAGATGAACAACCAGAAGCTTGGATACCAATTTATAAAAAATAGAATATCGGTAATGACAATATATTGCAAAGAAAAGAGAAATAAAAAATAAAGAACACACAGATTTTACGTGGAAACCCTTTTGGGAAAAAAACTACAGGTAGAAGAGAAGAAAATTCACTATGTCGAATTCAAATAATTACAAGAGGAGTAGACTATGTCTATTTATAGGCTTGTAAAACCATATTCTAATAGGAATGTAGTAAGATTGAAACACTTTATTCTAATTAATATCAAATATTTAGAGTTTAATAAAGTTTAAAAAACCTTATTCTAAAATAAAATAAAAGAAGTATAGTTCTATATAAACTTTATTTTTATTTTATTTTACCACTATATTTTATTTAAATAAATATTCAATTCACTAACACAAACAAAAGAGAGCACTACAGTCTGAGTCTGTGTGCTGGCCATCCAACTCCCCGAAATTGCTTACCCATATATTTGCTTGCCAACAAATAATTGGGCGTTGACTTGAGTTTTGCTTCTACCACTGTGGCATTAACCCTTTGCCATGCAACATATTACGTATCTTCGTAGCTCTTTCCACGCGTTGCTGCAAATCCTTTTTTACTTCATTTTTAAGTCTAACCCCCTCCCTTCTTCCTCCCTCATCCTCTCTCTCTCTTAACTTTTACTCTCTATTCTCTCTCTGTTAGCTTTTGTCTTTAAGCTCTTTCAATGGCAACAGAATCCACCGTCATGAATGAACAAACCCAAACCCTCCTCCAAAAAGATACCACCACCACTGCCGACGACTCATCCAGTCCTAAACCAATGGATTCCAGCTCCAGCTCAGCCACCACCCTCGTCCTCTCCCCTCACTTAAAGGGTGTTGAGGCGGGAAGTAGTGCCGTCGTGGTTATTACTGGGTCGGGTAGTTCTTCTTCTGACACAAAGGGGAGCGACATTGCTGGTGTGGAAGGCCAAAGGACAGCGCCAGCGAAGCACTGCATTGGGAAAAGCAACAAAGGAGTATCGTGGGGATTCAGCTTGGATCAAGGAAGGCGGTCAACAATGGAGGATAGGGCGGTGGTTCAGCCAGGGTTTATGAAGCTTTGTTGCAAGGATGTTGGTGGATGTAGAGAGCCCGAGTGTGAATACGCCATGGAGAAATCGCTGGTGCATTATTTCGGCATATTTGACGGACATGGAGGTGACCAGGTAATTAATTCATCAACCTCATCGTCACAGCTCACATTTCAATATCGCTTTTTTTTTGTTTTGTTTTGTTTATAAAATCAGTGGTGCTTGTTTTCATTTGATGCTTAAAGCTGAAAGTTCCGGTTTGTTACCTAATCATCTAAGCACATAAATGGATCATAATGCAGCTTTGGCTATCATATATAATGTCATACGTAGAACAATAATTTACCATTCCCCTTTTTTTTTATTAAAAAATCCTCAAAAGTATACATGCAATAAAAAAAATTTCTCTCTTTTTCCCTTACTTTCATCTTCTGCCATTTTCAAGCTACAAAAGTGATAGTACGTAGAGAGTCAAAGTAGTTTCACACCTGAGTCAATTAAGGTAACACGTGGCAATTTGGGGCACCAAGCTGTCAGCTAAACCCGGTGACAGAATAGCACCCTGTTAGACACGTGTGTTTCCAGAGGAGACAAAAGAAGGTAACGCCTTTTGTCTTTTGAAATGGAAAACGCGATTTTGGGGGGCTGGGTGTTGGGACCCACCGAGAATCACCGTCAAAAGTTGAAATGGCGACCAGTGTGGAATTCCCCTCTTTGTTTACGCCATCTGATTTGTCTGTGTTTGGAAGTTGAAACAGTTGCTTGCATCATTGCATGCAATCCCCACAGCCACGCCCGGCCCACTTGTCACTGGCCCCAAACCCAATTCGAAACCGCTTTTTCAATTTATATTTTATAATTATTTATTTTTTTTTTAAAATTCCGATGTCCATCATGTCTGCTTCAAAGTAGTTTCAATTTAGAGTAATACTATCACCTTCAAAAAAAAAAAAAAAAAAAGGCTTCATTTCCAGAGAAACAAAAACGAATTAATGATTTAAATTATAATTTTATTTTATTAATTAACGGTAATACTATCATCTTCAAATAAAAGTCAGTTTACAATATCTTATTTTCAGAGAAACAAAAAAGAATTAATAATTTAAATTATAATTTTATTTTGTTAATTAACAGTGATACTATCACGTTCAAATTAAAGAAAGCTTACAATATCTCCTTTTCAAAGAAACAAAAAAGAATTAGTAATTTAAATTATAATTTTATTTTGTTAATTAACGGTAACACTATCACGAATTTTATTTTATTTCCAAACTCTAAATTTACATTAAAAAAATTAACTTTTAGATTTATGTATGGAGATTAGGACTTTAAAAATAATGTAAATTAAGTGATAAAATAAATACAAATATAATATTTACGAAGTTCATAAATTTATTGGATGCCTAGTTAATAGTGAAGTTGAAATTTTTAAGAAATTTATGGATTTGACAAATTCACAAATATCTAATCTATTGAAACCCAATTATATTATGCTATATCTCTAAATACAAAATCTAAATTCTTAAATTTACGTTCCTAAATGTAGTATAATGCTATAAACATTTTGGACTTAAGTGAAAGAAAATAAAAATTGAATGTAAAAAAGCTTACTTTTGCTAGGACTTAAGTGAAAAGAATAAAAAAAATTGAAAAAAAAAGAAATAAAAAATAAACAAAAGGTAAAAATTTATTAAAGCTGTAATTCTAAAAATTTAATTAAAGGCTTTGATTGAAGCTAAATTCTTATACATTTCATTATTTTTTTTAAAAAATTCTTTATTATTATTGTTATAAATTTAAATAAACTATTTTTATTAAATTAAATAAATAATAGTAACTCTTTGTTTAAAACCACAAAAATGATATCAAATAAATAAAACAAGTTAAACTTTTTTACCCTGTTGACGCCGCACCTTTTTCGTTCAATCAATTTCTATTTATTTGAACTAGTTGTTAAACACAAGAAAGAGAAGAAGTGACATAGAAAGTGAGCATCTCTAATAACATTGTGTCAATCAACAAAAAAGTTGGGACAAGGAATTGTTTAACCACTTCGGTTTCCTTATGTCTATCGAGCCTAGCTTAGTGAGATAAATTCACCATCTTTGAACATAATACAACCAATGATCCTAGTTCTAATGTCACGGGGCTAGATCTTTCATCTCATGATCCGTGCGGCCTTAGGTGATCCGTTCGTCCAAACTCGCCTAAGTCAGCCTTTACTCAAGTGAGGATCCTTTTAGAAGACCTCCAAGGCACCAATTTGTATAGCGGAAGCGATTTATGCCAAAAGAAGCAACAAATGAATAAGAGAAAGAACACACACAAGGTGTTTGAGTAAATGCTCTCAATATTCTCTTATTCACAAAGAATAATGAAACAATGAATGGAGTGAGTACAAATGAGGGGGAGGCTCTCTATTTATAGTTGAGCTCCCCCAAAACCGACGGTCAAGATTACAATACATCGACGGACGAGATTCATCCTATCCCTTAAATCATGGGATTTACAAGATCTGCCATATCAAATCTAATCTAATCTTTACAAGATATGATTCTATCAATCTTCTAAGATTAGCTACCAAAATAGCCTAAGTTGGCATATCTTCATTATCGGGCCAACCAGGCTTAAATTTGACAGGCTTCTCCAACAGCTTACTGAATCGGGCCAATTCTTGTGGACCAAATGATCCCCATTTACACAATAAACCTCCATTAGATGCATTTGGTGTGATGGTCACGGGCTTTGAGCTGTGGCCTTTGACATTCTCCCCCACCCATTCTCTCAACACCCTTGTTGTGACTTCCGAATGGCACTGACTTGATTTGCCTTGGTCTCGTCTCGATGCCTTAGCTTTTCCCTTCCTTCGGGACTTTTGCCTCAGCTTACGCCACTTTTTAACTCGAACCGTCCTACTCGTTACATTTACTTTGGTCAACTGTTCAACTTGCATCACTTCTTTTTTTCTTGAAGTCCACTGCACCACCCACCTCTCCCATAGGTAGAAGCCTTGTAAATGGTTCGGCCAACTCTATCGCTTCACTCAAATTGAGCCTCATTGGTCCCAGCTTCATTATTTTTATCGTAACTTTTTCCCCTAAGTTCGATGACAAACTCACATCTTCCTTAGGTGGAAGCCTCTCCGACGACTCACCAAGCTTAGACGTTGCCTTTCCTTTGACTACGACTTGCTTTGGATAGTTCTGTAACTCATATAGACCACGACACAAGAAGTACTTTACTCGCTTATTTTCACTTCTTTTTGCTCCTCTTTGCCCACTTGGCTTCGACTTTTCCATTACTCAAACCAAGCTTCTTAGGCTCTTTGTCTACTCCATCGTCTCCTTCGATGACAGACTTATTCAGACACTTCCGCAACCTATGCGGACCATGACACAAGAAGCACTCTATTGGCTTCTTCTCACTTTCGGCCTTATTGACTTCGACACCCCTTGCGCTCGAACCAAGTACCAAGGCCATACCTACCGGTTTCTCCTTAAGCACGGATTTCTTCGGACATTTCTTTAACATGTGTGGATTGTCGTAGAGGAAGCATTTCAACTTGTCCCTTTTCTTGTTGGGTTTCTTCTTCTCAACTCGTGGTTTCTCATTACCACTATTGTCGTTGATGCCATTTCCATCATTATCTTCATTGTGATCCTTTTCACACCTTTCCTCGGACTTGGAAGACCCAAGCTTGACCACAGATTTCGCTACCATCATAGCTTCCGACAGCTTTTGGAAACCTCTTTGTTCCACATCTTATTTGACCCACGACTTCAATCCATTCTGAAAAGCAAGCAGTGCTTCTTTATCGGTCACATCTGAAACTTAAAGCATGAGTTTCTTGAACTCTCGAACATACTCCCCCACTGTGTCCTTTTGCGTTATCCTTTGCAACTTTGCCCGAACTTCTTCATCGGTAAATTTTGGGTAAAACTGTCCCTTCAACTCACATTGAAACTCTTGCCACATCCTAATCTCACATTGCCTTTAACTTGTGGTCTTGCCTTGCCACCATAAAAGCGCAATTTCAGTAAGAAAGAATGAAACAGTGTTTATCTTAACCGCATCACCGTGATGCCTTTGGCACGAAACTAGTTTTCCATTCTCCACAAGAAATTGTTCACATCGCATGCATACCTTGTCCCCACAAACTCTTTCGGCTTCGGGACATCCTCGTTACTAAGTGTTGCACTTGACACTCCTTTCCCCATGGTTGCTCGGTACAAGGATAGCTCTCTCTCGAGCTCCTCTATTCTTGTGCTCAAAGCCATCGTCATAGCTATTGTTTCCTCATTTAAATCCATCACCATGGCTTCGAGAGCATTGTTCCTCTCTGTCAGTTTCTTATTTTGGGAATCTAGCAACTCTTGCACGCTATCCCTATTGGAAGTGAGACACATGGTCACAAAGTCCTTGGACTGCTCCCTCAAGTCATTTATGTTTTCCCCAAGCACATTATCTGACTCTTTTGTGTCCTCCATGGACTCCTCAAGTTTACCCATACATTCATCAATAGCCGACAACATCTCCCTCAAAGACTTCCTGGCCCACTTTTGTTCGAACTCTTTTTTCGACATTCCAACAGTGCATTCGAACCAATAGCTCTGATACCACTTGTCACGGGCTAGATCTTTCATTTCGTGATCCGTGCGGTCTTAGGCGATCCGTTCATCCAAACTCGCCTACGTCAACCTTTACTCAAGTGAGGATTCCTTTAGAAGCCCTCCAAGACACCAATTTGTATAACGAGATTGATTTATGCTAAAAGAAGTAACAAAAGAACAAGAGAGAGAATACACATAAGGTGTTTGAGTAAATGCTCTCAATATTCTCTTATTCACAAAGAATAATGAAACAATGAATAGAGTGAGTACAAATAAGGGGAAGGCTTTCTATTTATAGTTGAGCTCCCCCAAAACTGACGATCAAGATTACAATACATCGACGAATGAGATTCATCCTATCCCTTAAATTATGAGATTTACAAGGTATATAATATCAAATCTAATCTAATCTTTATAAGATATGATTCTATCAATCTTCTAATATTAGCTACCAAAATAGCCTAAGTTACCATATCTTTATTATCGAGCCAACCAGGCTTCAATTTGACAAGCTTCTCCAACAGCTTACCGAATCCGGCCAGTTCTTATGGACCAAATGATCCCCATATACTCAATAGACCTTCATTGAATACATTTGGTACGATGGTCATAGGCTTTGAACTGCGGCTCGTGACACTAACACACCCCAGTAAAGAATCTTCACTTTCGTACTTCAAAGACTAGACTTTTCACCACTAAGTTCTCTCTCTAAGAACTTAGTTTGTAAAACCAATAACATAAGGTTTTATAGTCTCAAATGCACTCTTTCAAATAACGTTTCTCAATGAATTGATAAGTGCTCTTAATACACAATTCCTTAACCTATACAAGTCTCTCAAATATATAGAGATTTTCAAGACTTGTTAACATACTAAAGATAAATCACAATCCATTCAAAACAACTACTAAAATAGCTAAATATAATATAATAATGACTAAAGTAAAGTAGGTTGTTGGAAGATAAGTCTTTATATATACATTCATTCTAACCTTTTAGTAGGTATAATTGCCACAATCTAACATAAGGGATGGATGGTTGAAAATCATTCCATTACTTGCGAATAATAACACCATAAATCTCCACTAGTTATGTTAAGTGGGAAGCTCTTATACCAATTGTTGACTTGAACTAGTTATTAAACACAAGAAACAAAGTTTGAGTAGAAGTGACAATGGAGGTGGGCATTTATGATAATACTAAGACAACTAGCAGAAACATAGAAGGCAATGAATTGTTTACGTAGTTCTATTTCCCTAAAATTGTGAACCCTAGCTTAGTGAGATAAATCCACTATCTTTGAACTCTACAACTAGTGATCTTAGTTCAAACACACCCTAGTAAAGAATCATCACTTTTGTATTTTAAAGACTAGACCTTTCATCCCTAAATTCTCCGCTTAAGAACTTAGTTTGTAAAACCAAAAAAAAAGGTTTTACAGACTCAAATAAAGTTGCTTAATGAATCAATAAGTGTTCTCAATACGCAGTTCCTCAACCTATATAAATCTCTTAAAATATATAGAGATTTGTGAGGCTTGCTAACCTACTAAAAATCAATCCCAATTCCTTATAAACAATAGTTGAAATAGCTAAATATAATCTAATAATGACCAAAGTAAAGTGGACTATTGGAAGATACGTCTTCAAGTTTTGTCTTAATCAAACTTCCTTGAATCAAGGGATTTGGTACAATCTATTCGATCCTCAAGATATGTTTTTTCAAGTGAATTGATCTTCATTGATGGGCTTGAAAAATCTTATGACATCAACATAGCCCAAAGATTTTGTTTCAATAAATTGTCAATCCTCCAAATATGAAAAATTGCATTCTATCGCAATTGTGATGGAAGTGGGCACTTCAGTTGGCACATTGCAACTACTTCAAATATTTGCCTCAATAGTTTCAAATCAAACCAAATCATTTAAAAGCTTTATGTTTGTTCCTCAAGAAAAAAAATTAAGAGAAATAAAGAGAAAAGATAATTAAAGTTGCATCGATAAGGTAATTATTTCATACATATTCATATATACTATTTAACTCTTGAATTTGTTAAATTTGATCATATTTTCTTGGTTTAAATGCTTGCCAAAATAAGGTCAACTAAAATTGGCATTAATTAATTATGTTTTGAAAATATATTATTATTTGGTTTACTGATTGCATTTTATTGTTTTCATTTATTGAAAATATATTATTATATTTTTTCTTGTCCATGAGAAAGGCAGATGATCCGTTGCAGTGGATTCAGATAAAAGGTTTTGGTTTGTTAGTAGATGATCATCCACCAAAGAAGATTGTAATCCATAAGATATGTAGATGATCCATTGTGATGAGCTATTGTGATGGACTAGGATAAAGGTTTTGGTTGGTTAGGAAAGGACCATCCACTGGAGCATTTTAGAAGATTGTATTTACCTCATAAGAAAGGCTGAAGTATGGAGATTTGATGTGTCTTCTATGAAGGAAAAGGCATGTTAATTTGTTGGCATATATGAATAAATAAAATTTTTAACAAAATGATTCTAGTTTCCTCTTTTGAGTGAATTCAATGGCTTGTTAAGATGAATAAGGTAGCCTTGAGTTGTTAGGCACTTTATATCCCGCCAAAAATATACAAAAAAATAGGAAGGAAATCATTGATACAATTATTCTATGTTGATCATTGATTCTTTCTTATAAGGTAACAAAATCTCTAATATTTTTAAGTCTGAATTGCGAGACTAAAGATCTAGCCTTGTGATAATTAGTATCCGAGCTAAGGTTGCAAAGGCACCATTCGAGATGTCGAATTAAGTCCCTGATCAGACTAAGCCAGTGGAGACCCGTGAGATGACCAGAAAAGCAAGTCGATCGAGGGACATGTTGTTGGGTTTGGAGGAACGAGTGGTCAATCTTAAGGATTCCTTGGGGGACGTGAAGAAGACACTTGAGGAAGTCAATAGACGTATTGTGGAGTTGGACTTGAAAGAAGAGCAACTCAAGGAAGTGGTGTTGGAGTCTCTTAGTTCCAATATGAAAGAGATGTGAAGGATGCTCAATTCCACCGAGCAAAATTTAATAGTGAGGGATAACTTAATTGACCTTAATAACACAATCCTATATTGGTAGTTCTCATAAGTCTCTTTATTATTTCTTTCATACTTTATTTAAAAGTGAATGTCTCCTAAAAAGAATGAAAGGCAAGAAAAGATGCCTCAACATATATCAACTAACAAGGTGGGAAGGTTGAAAAAAATGAACTAGAGGTCAAACTAGTAAGACCTTAAGTTTTTTATCCAACCAATTGGATTAATTGATTAGCTTTAAAAAGATTTAAATATTTAAATAATGATTTTAATGTTAGATAAATATTAAATATAGTACATAATTTATTAAAAAGGATGTATTTTACTTAATGGTATAGTTTTTTTATTTAAACTTAATATGCCATCAAGGATTAAAATCTCATCAATAACAAAAGAAAAGGAAAAGGAAAAAAATCATGTCAATCTAGTTTTTAGTGGTTCTCTATCGGTACATTAAATAGGTTGTTTCATATAGTGTACCAATAGATAAATTGCCTATGTTTTTTTGCTCAACCAAAATTTAAAGTTAGAGTCAGCAAAGCCTAAAATGTTCAAACATATTGCTAAACAAAATCATCTCAAAATCATACAAGGTACAATACATTTAAGGTGATAGTAGCTTAAAAGCAGCTAAGGTCCACTCTGTTCAAATAGCAGCACTGCAACATATCCGCACTGTTAATCCTTGAGATTGCTAGTGAAGCAACCCACCTGCTCAAATCCAAGCACAAATATTCAAAGAACACAACCCATTGAGGAAACAACAAAATTGATCTTCTTAAAAATCTCTAAGGACGACTCACTAGCCTACTTGGCAAGGATTAAGATACATTTTAAAGACATATTCCACCAATTATCCTCCCGAAGTTCAAAACCCAATAGCTCCCTAACCCAATAAAGAGCTCTAAGTAAGGAAGAAAATCTCTTTGACAGAATCACACTTTACATTAAAAATAAAATTGTTGCGCGCCAACCATGTTGACCATAATCTTGTCACACAACTAATTTGCCACCACTGCTTAATTTCACCTTTAAACATCCAACCATTGAATTGAACAAAATAATCATGGATAGAACGTGGTAGACAACCTTCAATCCCCCACCACACCCAGATACAATACTATAAATCACATATCAATGGACAACTAAATAATACATGGTATGTTGTTTCCAATTCAGTACTACACTAAGGGAAGCTACCTTGATCCTCTACCAATTTGAGTTTTTTTATAGGGATCGGTTGAATAAGAGCATCCAAAAGAAACATTAGACCTTTGGTGGGAGATTCATTTTTCATATAGTAGCCTAATGACTCTCTCGCTGACCATTTCCCACATGAAACAAAAGTTTTGACAATTTGTCAACTAAGAACATTCTTTTAAGGTCAAGCTATCATACAATTTTATCAAGTTTAGAAGACACCAAGATTATATTCTAATTTTCTAATCAATGTCATTTTGACTAATACAGTCTAGTCCTTTCTTATAGCCCAACTTGGACTTGGATTAGACCACGTGGTAATATATTATAGAAATTATTACTAGGAAATCAATTGTGAATTATAGAACTAAAAATACCAGTTGTTCTAGTTACACCATTAACGATGATTTTTAGGTATGATATGAAATTTACTTAGTGTGCATTTCCCTGTTGTGATTCAATGGATGGTTTTATTAGAAATTCCTTCAAATTCATATTATACTATTTTAAATGATCTTGTTATTATAATTTTTAAGTTGTAATTGCATTAAAATAACTAATTTTGTTCCTTTATTGGTGATGAAATATTGTGAAGTAATGGAAATATAGTAGGAAATATATTCTAGTTAAAACATATCCTTAATAAACATATATTTACCATTTTCAGAATGAATATGTAGTACTGGGTAAGCATCAATTGCATGTAGTAGCTTATGAACCTTGGGATCAACAAGATGCTTGTTGTATAGAACATGAGACAATTAATAAATTTTATAAGTGTACAAATAAAGGAATCTAGCTTGAGCTTAGTTATATTATATTGGACCTTTAATGAGTTAAAACCTTGTCAAACATGAAAGAAATTCAAACTTCTTATTCCAAAACTCAACCCAACTTCTTTAAAGATAGTTAGGCCCAAACCAAACCTGTTCACCAAATGAGTTGAGCTCATAATCATAGTTTGTTTGACAATTTAACTAGACAAAGCTTAAAAATAAAATAAAGCATAGACCCTTTTGTTGTCAAACACTACTACTCTAACTTGAAGGTAATAAATAAAAAGAGCAAAGTCTCTCTTTAAATAGGCTCCATCTTTTACCTTTATTTTGCAATAGTGTTGGCATTATAGGATATTTTTCTATTATCCATCCAAGTTACATTAATGATTTTTGAAGCAAAACACTAATGGAGAAAGAAAAATTATATTTGATTCCTCTTACAAACAACCTATTTATAAACGTTAAAGTGATTTAAAAAATGTATAGAAATTAAATATAACCTATCAATTTCGTAAGAATCAACTAACGATTAATTGCTAAAATTAGGTGTGATTGATTCTTAAGATTATGTTGTATAGTCGAAACTATTTTCCTAAAATAGCTTCTAGCATAGTGTTTTCCCTTGCTCCCCCTTAAGATTTTGAATTCATATTTTTCCATTCCTAACTTACATACAAACTTTCCAATAATGGAGCTACACAATCACTTTGTAAGAATCTCATTAACCTATCCTTAGGTAGACATATAAGGGTACAAATCAAACCACTTTCCAACTTCTCATTGATGAAATGCCTACCAATCTCAATGTATTTTATTTGGTGAGCTATATTGATTACAGATTTGTTACCACTGTAGAGTTTCATAAGACCATTCCCTTAATCCCCAAATAATTAAATATGGTTCTTAGCCAAACTAGCTTAGAGACACCATGAATCATTGCTTGGAATTTGGCCTTTTCACTTGATCTAACCACCAAATTTTATTTCTTACTTCTCGATGTTATGAGATATCTATTGAGAAAGATACAAAACCTTGAAGTTGATCTTATCAACCACCAATCCATCATAATTTGTATTAGTGTAAGCCTTAAGTATCAAATCCCCATTCCTCTTGAACAAATTGCCTTTCCCTAGTGTTCCCTTGAGATATTATAAGACTCTATAGGTTTTCTATAAATGAACCTTATTTAGACTATGCATAAATTGAATAACTAAAGTAATTACATATGTTATATCTGGTTAAATATGAGACACATAAACAAGTCTTCCTACTAGACATTGGTATATCTCTTGGTCCACTATAACATCTTTTTTTAGTTTCCTTAATATTAGAATCAATAATGGTGCTTGTTGCTTTGTATGTTGTATTTGTTAATATCCTGAAGTAGATCTAAGATTTTTTTTTAAATGAAAATTCCCTTATCAGAGTGAGCAACCTCAATACTAAAGAAATATTTCAGTCCCCCTAATACTTTAATCTCAAACTCCTTATCCAACCTTTTAATTAGAACATATTGTTCCTTGATTTCACTTCCAATTACAATTGTAATCAACATACATTAAGTATTGTAACTCTCCTTGAAGAAGAGTGTTCGATGAGCAATTATTGATCCACTTGACTTTGTTTGTAACCCATGGCTACAAAGACACATTTCATAACCTTTGGATGTAACTTACTCCTGTTTTGAGGATCAATATGAACATAAGCTACACACAAGTATCCTAGGAACAAGGTTTTCTAAAATATTTAGATCGAGATTAATGGTAGAAAATGTGTCAATAGGACTTCAAAAACTTAAGACTTATTTGAACAAATGAGTGATTGTAAGAACGGCTTCCTTCCTCCAGAAGAATTAAGGCACAAAATTTTCAAGCAATAAAGACTTAGTTTTTTTTAATAAGTAATTTATGTTCTCTTTGCTACCCCATTTGAAAGTATTAATGGCTTGTTTATACATAGTAGAGCGGTTTTCAAAGGAAAGGAATTAAATATGATAATCTATCAAAATCCTTAAGAATCATCTAAGGGTTAATTCTTAAAATTAGGTGTTATGGATTCCTAAGATCATGTTGTGCAACTGAATTTTTTTTCTTAATTAGGTTATAACATCCTGTTTTTCGGTAAAAGTTTCATGGATGTCCTTGTACTATGATTTGGATTGCATTTTCCATCTATACTCAAAAATTGAAATGAGCAAATTAATTCCTATATGTTAGATCAAAGAGCAAACTAGTCTTCTTAAAAAAATAATCTATTTTATTGTTAAAAATGAGTAAAATGTAATTTGACTCCTAATACAAGGATCCTCCGTAGTATTAGTGAAAGACCAAGTCTTACTTGTAAATTCTTTTGAAGAAATAGGTGAGCCAACAACCGCAAGTTCATCAGTGATCGTTTTGATCTCATACAAATATTGAACCACGCCCTTTGATCCTTTGGTGATGCGTGTGAGTCGATCACGAAGACTATAAACTCTTCTGTGACTCTTGTTGGCATAAAGTGTACGTAGAAGAGATCATGCTTTCTACGAATTGTCGGCAGTAGTAATAGTGGAAGCAACTGTGCTTTCAACATAGGCAAGCAACGCTTGGCGAAACCATTTGATGTAAGAAGGATTTTCGTGTTCAAATTATTTTTCGAGATTGTTGGAGGGGCTAATGTAGCACTAGTGAGTTGGCCAATTAAACCATGACCATCAAGTAACATCGTCATTTGAGATTTTTCCAGTTCGAGAAATTAGTACTTCCGCTGAGTTTTAGAGGAAATTGCGAGGCAGAATTGAATTGAATAATAGTGTTTACTATAATAGTAGCAGCTTTGGTGTTTGGAGGTGAGAAAGAAAGAGAGAAAGAGAGAAATGAAAACTCTTTCACTAATACATAGTACTTTTACCCCTGTTTTCCCACAATTTCCATATTTGGGTTATAGGAAAATAACTTTTTTGGCTTGATTTTGCTGAACTGAAAGTTTGCCTTTTGTGAGTATCTTGATTATATTCCCTTGTACAAACAAACACGATGATCTATTTCTACCCCATTATTGAAGGATTTGAAATTGAAAATATGCGACTTTATTTGAGATTGTTGAAGCATTGTCCATCCTTGACTGAATGGAAAGTAACTTCTTGGTCATGAATTTTATGGAACGATGAGTGTTATTTGTTGTAGGCCACACAAGTTCTAATATTGCATTTGAAGATCTTAATGTTTAGAGATGATAGTTTTGTGTAGAAATGTTTAAACTATCCACCTATTTTGTTGTAGTTGCAGTACATTTTATTTCTTTCTTAGAAGGTCTAATGGTCATAGTATTAGCAACATTGCATACAAATGCCATGTGATCAACTAGGTTTTCTTCAGGCGATGCTTTTGTGGGTTTCTTTGAAACCTTTTGCCGTAAAGATCAACCACCACATGGTGCATTTGTTACTATTTTAAATTGGATAGAGATTCACCCTTTAACCATATTACTATATGCTATTAACAGAAAATGTGCTAGTTTGTATAAACAAAAAAAGAGTACGAGACAAACTCCAATTTGGTGGTGTAGCATGGTTGTAAAACAAGTTTTGCATAGTCTTAACTGGCAAATTGCTTATGACCTGATAGTGATGGCCAATAAATGTAAAGTAAATCATATGGATGGTATTTTGCAGGTGAGCAACTATTGTGCAAATGAGCTTTGCGAAATTGTGGCAGAGGAGTGGGAAAGAGGAAGCAGTTTAGATGGATGGAATAAGAGGTGGGAGGTTGCGCTGTGCAAGGCTTATGGGAGGGCTGACAATGCCTTCAAAGACGAGGCATTAGCGCCCAAATCTGTTGGATCGACTGCTTTGGTACTTATTGTCTCACCCTGCCAGATAATTGCTGCTAATTGTGGTGACTCCAGGGCTGTACTTTGTCGTGGGGCACAAGCAATCCCTTTGACAGTTGACCAAAAGGTTCTCTCTAATTTCAGTTTCATTCATCCCTCCATTTACAATTATTAAGGTTGTATTTTCCAAAACTAAGCACTCTTTCCTGGTGCCTCCCCTGTTATCACTTTTCTGTATATATATATACGGTCTTTGTCCGTTCTGCAGCCTGACCGAGCAGATGAGTCGGAAAGGATCACTAGCAGCGGAGGTAGAATTCTCAACTGGGGCTGTTTAAGGGTGGAGGGAATTCTTTCCATGTCAAGAGCAATAGGTTTTTCTTGCTTCTATACAACTAATTATAATATCATTTTCATGGCATGAACAAGATAGTCGGATACACCTTAATTTATGTTAAGTGTTTTGTTTCTTCTTCAGCCAAAACCAAAAGCTTGTCATTCTGTGTTTACTGAAATTCATGCAAATTTTTATAGCTCCTCAGGCTCTGTTTTCATGTCAAAGATTAAAAACTAGAGACACAATAGAACCAACCTACAAGTGTGCCAAGAATACTATAGCAAATCCCATGTTGCTCCTATATCTATGTCAAGTACGTACCCAACATTTCAAATTGGGCATCAACATGAGACACTACCCTCCAAGTATAGGTCAAGCCACTTTCACGATTTTGATCTAATGTACTAGTCTTATGCTGTAAAAATGAAGACAATACCAGAGTCATCTCTAATATTTTGTAATTTACTAAGCAAGCCCTTCTTGAGAATTTAATTGAACCAACAAAACATGTTTAAGAAAAACTGCAAGTTATTTAGTTTATTCTACAATGAATAATAAAATTGATTATATGAACACTTATTAATTTGGACGATGTGACTTTCAGGTGATCATGATTTGAAACCATGGGTTATTTCAGTCCCTGAAGTTACTTTCAGGACTAGGACAAAAGAAGATGAGTGCTTGATTTTGGCAAGTGATGGCCTCTGGGATGTTTTATCTAATGACGACGTTGTGAAGTTAGCTCGCAAAGAACTAAGACAGCGACATAGGCTTGCTGGGGCTAATAAGAGTTCATTCCCACCTGCTTGGCATGTTTCTCAGCATGTTCTAAAACAAGCTCTGGATGCATACAGTCTTGATAATATCTCTGTCATTGTTGTTGACCTCAAGAATCCAAAGCTAAAACCCCAGGAAAAGCCTTAAAGGTTGTGCTTTCTGTAGATGAGGACCTTTGCTTTAATATCACCATAATGTTTAAACCAAATGAAACTTTAACAAAGTTTTTAAATTTATTTCTTGTCTTGACAGGGATGTACTGAAGGAAAAGGAAAGACAACTAACTGATGGTGAAGATATATATATATATATATAGACAGTGTTGTAATGTAAAGAATAAGGTGGTTTTTAACCTAGAAAACTTGAGACATATGTACCCGCCTTTGTTAAGTGACTTTCAATGACAATATAGGTTTCCTTGTTTGGACTATACTTTGGATCTTCTGACTGGAAGATTTAATGGCATGCTTTTAAAGTTTCTGTATTGAAATGATCTACTCATAGATGATGACTATCTGCTTAACCATTTTCGTAATTTACTGGGATGGTATTGTATGGGGTTTGTATTGCTTACTTTTCAACATTCTTCTAATCCAAGACAAAGGAAAAAAGAATGCAATGTATGCTTATAGTGACACATGCCAGTAAAAAAACCTCTTTGTTTCCTTTGTTATTGGTGGTGTTTAGAACTCGAACTTTGATGGTTGATCGAGAGATTTGAAGCAGAAAGAAGAGACGGGAAGTTTTAAGTAGAAAAATAATTGAAGACTGGAATATGTTAATTGATTTGCACCTCAACTATTTAAATACAAAAGTTCAAGCTAAAAATAGAAAAAAAAGTTCTAAAAATCTGCTAAAAATCTGGTAACAAAATAGCAAACAAATCAAAAATCTAATCTCTTAAGGAGAATTATTCAAACTTAGCAACAGAAAAAATTAAATGGCAACAATCTTAAACATATAATCTCAACACTCCTCCTTGTTTAGATGCTGCAAACTCCAATTATCTTTCTGTCTAAAGGTCGATCAACCAACTCTCAAGTTTTGTTTTTCTCGATCATCGCAAGCTCCCCCTTCATTGCAGTCATCCAATGTTGACTGTTTTTTTTTTGCATCATGATACCCTGCAGGCTCGCAAATAGCCATGTTACATCTTTGGTAAATGTCGGAGAGCAGCCTTGTAGCTCTGACAGGTGCATCATCAGCCAAGACATCTTGCCTTTCATCTTCAGGCTCTTCTAACGTGCTGCTAATGGTAAAATGATTTGGTGCACTAGAAGTTTGGTTCGTCTTGGTCGAGTCTTCCCAATTCCATTGCTCATTTTCAACGAAATAAACATCTCTGCTCATAATAACACGTCTAGTGTGTGGTTGAAAGACTCTATAAGCTTTAGATACATTGCTATACCCAACAAAAATGCCAGCTTCTGCCTTTTTGTCAAGCTTATCACGCTTGACCTGTGGAATGTAAGTGAAACACAGGCAGCCAAACACTCTAAGAAACTTTAAAGAAGGTTTGTAAGCATACCAAGGTTCAAATGGCGTCTGATCCTTCACAACTTTTGTTGAAATCTGATTTTGCAAAAACACAGCAGTGTTTGCAGCTTCTCCCCAAAAGCCTTTTGGAAGATTCTTCCCATGAAGCATACAACGAGTCATCTCCATTATGAATCTGTTCCTCCTTTCACTGACTCCATTTTGTTGTGGAGTGTATGGCGCTGTCAACTGATGCTCAATTCCAGCCTCTTCACAAATCCTATTAAAGGTTTCTGAAGTGTACTCCTTGCCATTATCAGATCTTAAAATCTGAATCATGCATCCACTTTCATTCTCAATTCTAGCTTTGAATTTCTAGAACACACTAGCAACTTCTGATTTTTGCTTCAACAAAAAAATCCAACACATTCTTGTTAGATCATCGATAAAGGCTATGTAATAGAGGTTACCATTTAATGAAGGCGTTCTCTGAGGGCCACAAAGATTAGTATGAACAAGCTGTAACTTCTTCGATGCTCTCTAGGCTTGTTTAGGAAAGGGTTGTCTATGTTGTTTCCCAAATTTGCAAGCTCGACAATGAGGTAGATTATCATCAATGTCTGTAAGTCCTTCCACCAGCTTCTTCGACTGCATTTGAAGCAATCCCCGATGGTGAAAGTGCCCAAGTCTCTTGTGCCAAGTCTCAGTAGCACTAACTCTGGATTTAAAAGCCACTTGCTCATTTTCCATTGGATTAAGAGCAAAAATTTTTCCCTTCATTTTGACATTGAACAAGTCTCTGCCATTAGCATCTCTGATTAAGCACTGCTTATTCTCAAATAGCACTTTATAGCCTTTATCCAGTAACTGACCAACACTTAAGAGATTTTGATCAATTTTAGGTACGAACAAAACATCTGAAATGAATTTTGTACCTTCATAGCTTGTAATAGCTATTGTGCCTTTTCCCCTGACTTCCAAGTACTCACCATTTCCAATCTTGACTCTTTTGACTTCAGTGTTTCTCAATTCCTTGAAGAGCTCCTTGTCATACGTCATGTGATTTGTGCACCCACTATCAATCAACCAACTCTCACTTGATTCTCTGCCTGAGAAACAAGTAACCACGAACAATTGATCTTCTTCTTCTTGATCAGCTACCTGTGCATCTACTTCTTGCACCTAGCCTTTGACCTTGCAAATCACCGCTTCATGTCCAAGTTGGTTGCATTTGGAGCATTTGGCGTCAGGTCTTTTCCAACATTTGAATGGTGGATGACCTTTCTTCTCACAATGGTGACAAGGTGGGTAGGATTTCTTGACACCTCCTCTTTTGCTCTTCTGATAATTGCCTGATGAATTTTCTCCACTCGTCGACTGGTTCTTAAAATTTTTCTTCTTTTTATACCTGTTGTTGTCTTGATGCTTGGCAGGTAAGGCCCCTTCTATCACTCCCTCTTGCCTCATGGATGTTCTTTGCTCTTGTGCTTGTAAAGCATTCAAGAGCTCAACAAGAGAGATCTTTGACAGGTCCTTGGTGTTCTCCAGAGTAGTAATGGTGGCTTCAAACTTCTCTGGAACAGTGACCAGCAGCTTTTCTACGATTATAGAGTCGTTCAACTCAGAACCAAGCAATCTCACCTTGTTGGCAATGCTGAGAAGTCTGTCAGAATATTCTTTCACTGACTCAGACTCCTTCATCTTCTGCAACTCGAAATCCCTGATTAGATTAAGAACTTTCATTCCACGAATCCTCTCATCTCCTTCATATTCAGCCTTGAGGTAATCCCAGATTTCCTTTGCTGATTTCAGAGACATTATTCGTGTGAAAATCATTTGAGACACAGCTGCAAATAAGCAAGCTTTTGCCTTTGATTTCCTTGTCTTCTTTTCCTTTTGTGCTTTAATCTGTGCCATAGTAGGATTTGTTGGAAGAGGTGGGACCTTGTAATCCTCTTCTACAGGTTCCTAAAGATCTAAAGCCTCTAGGTAAGTGTATGCATGCGAACTGCCCACATCTGGTAATTGTCTCCATCGAAGACTGGTGGTGCAGCAACTGAAAAACTGGACCCTCCTTCCATTTTAACACGCAAATAACCTCACAAATCCCTCAAGAAAATAGCTCTGATACCAATTTGTTGGTGTTTAGAACTCGAACTTTGATGGTTGATCGAGAGATTTGAAGCAGAAAGAAGAGACGGGAAGTTTTAAGTAGAAAAATAATTGAAGACTGGAATATGTTAATTGATTTGCACCTCAACTATTTAAATACAAAAGTTCAAGCTAAAAATAGAAAAAAAGTTCTAAAAATCTGCTAAAAATTTGGTAACAAAATAGCAAACAAATCAAAAATCTAATCTCCTAAAGTCAAGGAGAATTATTCAAACTTAGTAACAGAAAAAATTAAATGGCAGCAATCTTAAACATATAATCTCAACAATTATTTAATGCAATGATCTCAATTAGTGGCATTTCAAAACCCTGGTGAAGGCAGGCAACTACTGAAAGATATATAATTTCCGTGTTGTATGTATTGTTGTTTTAAAGTATAAACATTCCAGTAGGTACAAGAATGTAAAAAAAAAAGCTCTTACATGTACTGTGGCTGATTAGTCACATGGCACCACCATGTATGGTTCTTTTCTTTACCTTTTCAGTGGATGATGTGGTGCCATCAATCATATCAGTAAATGGATGGGTGGCTCCATTCATCATTAATTCGATTCCTCCATTTGATTGCTTTTCAGGTATGCTACGAGGATCATGTCTCCTTCAGTTTATTTGGATAAAATTTTGGCGGACGGGACGGGAGCTCCAAAAATGAAAAAGCACAGGCTTATAGTGGGCAGGGTTTGCCAAACAAAATCGGAAAAGATAGATTCTAAAGATGAGAAGATGAGCAGAATTGATGCTGCATGAATTGAAGAATAACTGTGGAAAGAAAGCAGCCTTAAAGTTAACTCCTGTATGATTGCATCAATGCCCACAAGTTTTTATTATTCCCTTTTAAAAGCACAAGTAAAAAATGGGATGCATCGGGCATTTCTCCTGAAGCAAGCAACAAAGCTAATTCCTTTCATGCATTGCCATGCCATGCAAACACGATGTTCCTTTCTTGTCATTGAATCTTCCACCTCTATTTTTTCAGCTAGAGCCATTTCTTGTTATTAAACCTCCTTTGATTGTGTGCGTGTGAATGAGTACATTTTATAAGAAGAAATTTTCCCTATGGATACAACAAAAAAACATGTTCTCTTACAGTTAATTAAGTTAGAAAAAAAAAGGGGGGTCCATTTTGGAAGCAAAGTGTGAGCAACATTAGGCAATGTTGTCTGAGCCACAAGTATAGCAAACCTTATTATCCATTTCAAGGTGGACGAACAAACATTCTTTTTCTTGCATCACTATGGAACTCACAGGATGCTGTTTTAATGGATGGTTTCAGACAAGGCACATCTAGAAAGCAACTTGAGTTTTTCCCTATACCTTCTTGCATGCTGAGCCATCTGGTATTTGGGTCAACATATGATAATTATAATAGAATTATTACCCAAAAATTTTCACATCTTTCGAGATCCCATATTGTAATAAATGTCAACATTTTCATCTTTCTTTCTGATAACATGTTAATTTACATAATTTTTTGTGTTTAATTTGGTTAATTTTTTAATTTATCCCTGCTGAATTAGTGATTTTATATTTTAATCTTGTCAGGGATGCAATTAGGATGCTAAGAGTAAAAAGAGAGCAAAAAAGGACCAAATTGAAACACAATCAATAAAGTGAGACCGAATCAAAAATGTGGAAAATGTCAAGGACTCATCAGATTCTTTTGACTTTGTAAAAGCCAAAAATAGAAAAAAAAATCTAATTTTAATTTTAATTTAATTTTAATTTTATGTTGAAGTGATTAAAGCTAAAATTAGTAAATATCATGTATATAAATAGGGCTTTAATGTGCTTAGGAAAGACACAATTTAATTTTATATCTTTGATTTTCATTTGGAATTTAAGAGAAATTACTCTTTTTCTTCCAATTTGGGCGTGAGCATTCTCTTGCTTCCATTTCCATTTCTTTGTTCTTTCAAAATTCGTTTAATTGTTTTTCAAGTCTTTCCCTTTCCCAATTCCCTCCATTATCATCAAATCACCTTCCATAACCTACAAGCATGATTAAATCCATGCTTCACTAAATTCTAACTTAGTTTTAGGCCGGTATTCTTTCCGGTCGGGAATCGTGAGACACGTATCCATACTAAAAATCCTTCCAATCGGTATTCACTTTTTCCTAAGTATCGGGATTGACAACTCATCCCTTAAAGTTAACTCGATTTCAAGCCAAAAAGTTCACGTTGGGTTGGAGCCTTGTTTGCTGACAGTTGGAGAAACGAGTCGGTCGTGCTGTATTCGGATCTCCGAGAACAAATCAAGGAAAAATGATCGGGTTTAAACGGTCCATACAGTTAAGGCCGTTAGTTCAAGTTGGGTTCTTCAGAGCGCAAGGCTGTCAGAATCTTGAATCGGGAACACGTGTATCTTGGTTAGATAATCGGTAAGGGTTGGTTTGCAGGTCGTACCGAGGCCAGCTACGAGAGGAAGAATTGGTGGTTAGGACGTTCTTAACTACTATAACCAGCTTATTGTTTGGAGGAGAAAATTAATTTTCAAGAATCGATTCAAAAATCCGGAATCCACCGAGTCTAGGGCTAAGGCTTATTATTTTTGATTACAAAACTCGAATTTATTTTCCAATTTATTTAATTATTTATTTACGCTATTTCAATTATTTAGTTTCTAAACATTTCAAAACTCCCCTGATTTATTTGTTTATTTTTTAGTAGGTCTGTTTGGAGTCATGGGCACGACTTTCGACACGACAAAAATTCTGATCACAAGTTAAACGCGGAAGTTGATTATAACATCCAATCCCTGTGGACTCGACCCTACTATTTAGAGTTATTTTGTAGGAATTATTTTTGATGGTTTCGACATCCATCACTTTTCTGCATGTTGGTAACAGAATAAATGAACATATTTGCTGTTCGCAATGCTTATTTTCTTGTTCAGAGACGGAGTTAGAATTTAAGATTGCAATTTTAGATATGGATTCGGATATCCGCAAGTATTGGACGATATTTATTTATTTATTTTTGCATATGGTAATAATCTTTGGATGTTAAAAGTATTATTTGTAGAGAATATAGATAAATATCCATTATTTTTGCTCCTTGTGAGAATCAATCCCCGATTTCCAAGAACATTTAATAAATAAGTGTTTTCCTTATGTTATTACACTAGTGATCAAATGAGGCATAAGATCAAAGAGGTAGATGATGCGTTGAATTGCATTACCAATTTGCTTTTATTCATTCCAATATTTTCTATTTTGTTCGTATTATTGCGTAAATACTTATGCTATAACATGTCCACATCGCATACCACAGCCTAACTAGAAATTCCTTCATTGTAAAAATAAAAGTTATTTTTATTTTTAATAACTTAAGTAATTTTTAAAATTATAATTATGAAATTGATTGTTATGCAATCAATCACTTAATATTATTTTGTATAACATTTTTTTTATCGATAATGTTATTATAATAAAAATTTTAAATATGTTATATAGACTGCATTTTGAATTATTCCTCTATGTAATCATAATTTAAAACGTAAATGTTTAATAATTAATTGTAGATTTAACATACTATGTTCTTAAAAGAATAGAATTTTCTTATAATTTATATTAATATGATTTATGTAAAATTTTAAATATATATAATTATCTTTTATGTATTCATTTACTATTATTTTGATATGCAAAATTTTCTTATAACAAATTTTATTTTAAAAAATAAAATCTAAAAGTGTAAAATGTAATCACTTAATTGTAAGTTAACTTATTATATTTAATTAAAAGCTAAATATACAACAGGTCACTCTAAAATAGTTTATTTATATTTTGGTTATTTATTTATTTTTTGTCAATTTTATCACTCTAATTAAGATTGTTGCTCAATTTGGTCATTGCTGTTAAAAATTCTGTTAATCTACTAACGGATTGCTAACGTGACATTTTCTTTTACTTTTGACTAAAGCTAGGAACCTTTCTATAATTAGTCCAAAACACTTTTTTTGGTTTATTTACAACATAAGACTAAAGCTTATAAATGTTAGTGGAAAGGGAGAGAAAATATATTTCTCTTTTCATCTTTAACAACTGAAAATTTAAGGAGAAGAAGAAAAACTTTTGGCCTCAGGATTTCACATTTAGAGTCTCAATTGGTTAGTACAATTTGGTTTTTTTTTTGTAATTTTTATGTTTTGAAGTCTCGGGAACTTAATTTAGTCGACTCGTGTGTTATTTTTGAAACTTTTAAAGTTTATAAATGTTGCCATTGATGAATGCTTAAAGTTTTGATGTTAAAATGTTAGCTTTTAAGCTTAGAAATGAAAAAGCACAGATTTGTAAAGTGAAAGTTGTTAATTTTGAAAAAAGGGACTAATGTGTAAATATTTCAAAATTGACATAAAATTTCTGAAATTATGATTGATAGAGGGACTTTGAAGGATGAACTTGAAATTGGATTGTAAATCGAAGCTCAAATTTGAAAGATATAGCCATTTCGATTTTAGGGATTACATTAAATAAAATGTAAAACTTTAGGAAACATTTGAAAAATGAAAATGAATTAATATATGATTACAATATGCTATTTTGTGATGTTGAAATTGATAAATTGAAATAAATTATTATATAGATCGAGATTTGAGCTAATTGGTGATGACCGAGGAAATCTTTTTTTTGAAATAATACTCAGATTGGGCTTTATTGAAACTATTAATAAACAAATAAGTCTTAGAAACATAAAATAGAGCAAGCCCAGTATCAAGACTAGGCCAAACGGAAACCAAACAGAAGCATAAATAAAAGGAAACCTAATCACCTAGGAAAAGAAAAAAGGAAACAAAAACTTCAAAACATTAATTCAGCCGCTCCACCTGCCCAATCAGATTCAAAAGCTATTAAACGTCCTGTCTCTTCACCTGTTTTCCTTCTTCAAGACGTTTTGAACCACCCAAGAGCTTTGAAAAGTCACTTTGATATATGCTCTTCACCATTTCCTTCCTTCCATTTCTCCCTTTCCCGTTTCAATCTGGTTCTCTCAGCCTTTCATTTTCTGCTTGAAATTTTGCACCATCAGGGACTCGTCCGACCAGGTAATCCCCTCTGTTTCGTTTATTCGCTTCTGTTGCTAAAATATGTGCTAGGCTATTTGTAGATCTAGGGATATGCTCAAACTTGCATTCTTTAAAATAAAACGAAAGCTGATGGATGTCATGGATAAACGCACTCACCACTGATTTATCTGGGCTTTTTGCTTTGCACTTTTTTATTATTGATAGAGAATCTCCTTCGATAATAACTCTTTCCCACTGTTTGTGAACGCCGATTTGGAGAGCTTTCCGGCACGCCATTGCTTCCGCTCCAAAAGCTGAAGAGACCCTTTGATGAACCTCCGAACAAGATAAGAGAACTAAACCCTCTTTGTCTCTGGATACAACTCTAATAACCGCTTTATTCTGTCCTTTTTCATATGCTGCATCAAAGTTAATTTTGACAAAGTTATCCTCTGGTTTTTTCCATGTTGTAACAATAGATGGAGTTTGTCTACTATTTTGTGCAACCGATTCTAACTCTGAAATGTATCTGTTAACAAATCTTCCTATGTCTTTTCCAGATTTACACCCTTTATTATGCAGTCTGTTATTCCTATCACCCCAGATGGCCCATACAGCAACACAGAAGGTCCGACACTGAAATACCGAGCTCTGTGTAAAAACCCAGATTAACCACTGAATAAATCCCAACTGATTTTCCTGCATATACTTATAAAATGATAACTCTTTCCACACTGAAATTGTAACAGGGCATTCACGAAAAAGGTGATCCATAGATTCAAGTCCAGATCCACACCGAGGACACATTGAAAAGTTTGTTAGTCTTCTAAGAAGCATATTAACACGAGTTGCTAGGAAATTCCAAGAGATCTTCCAAACTGTAATTTTTATTTTTGAAGGAAGATCAAGAAGCCATAGCTTCCTGTAAAAATCCTTATAGTCATCTTGTAAAGCATAAGCTCTAGGATTATTTTCAGTGTTTTGTAATAGTTGATAGGCGCTCCTGACTGTGAACTCACCCGACGCTTCAGCGCTCCATACTTGGAAATCATCGTGTGGTTTTTCAGCCAGCGGAATACTAAGAATCTTCTCGGCAACAACTTCCAGAAGGGTATACTCTATCAACTCTTGTTTCCATGTTCTACTGCTTGATTCAATTAAATCCGCAACTTTACTAACATTCAAATTTGAAGTTAAAACTGGTAATTCATCTCGCGATAAACCTGGAATCCAATAATCATGATTAATCGAGATATTTGTACCTTTACCCACCCTCCAGCATAATCCCTTAGCTAAGACACCCTTAGTAGCCCAAATACTCTTCCATGTATACGAGACATTATTCCCCAAATGGGAATCTAAAAAATCAACATTTGGAAAATACTTTGCTTTTAAAACTTTTGCAACTAAGGAATCTGGGTTATTCAAAATGCGCCACCCTTGTTTAGCAAGAAGGGAGATATTAAATTGAGCCATATTTCTGAAACCCAAACCACCCTCATCTTTAGGACGACATAAATATTTTCACTGACACCAATGGATACCTCTTCTTCTATATGCTTTCTGCCACCAAAACTTAGCAAATATATTTTCAAATTCTCCACAAAGAGTCTTCGGTAGTAAAAAACACGACATAACATAGGCTGGAATAGCCTGTAACACTGATTTGATAAAGACTTCTTTACCTCCTTGGGATAACAGTCTAGTACTCCACCCATCAATCCGAGTAACAATCTTCTCTTTTAACTGCTGAAAAGATTCCTTCTTGCTACGCCCCACCATACTCGGAAGCCCCAAATATCGTTCTAAATTTGTAGAGGTCCTAATCCCCAACTTTGCTGATACTTCTTTCTTCTTCTCATTAGATGTATTCGAACTAAAAAATATTGTAGATTTATTAAAGTTAACACATTGCCCAGAACACTTTCCATATATTTCCAAAATATCCTTTAGTACCCTAGCACCCATCTCTGATGCTTCGCCGAACAAAATACAATCATCGGCAAAAAGCAAGTGTGAAATTTCTAGTCCTCTTCTACTGGCTTTTGCACCTTTTAGTTTTCCGGCCACTGAAGCCATTCTCATCAAAGATGATAACCCCTCACTGCAAATCAGAAAAAGAAAAGGGCTCAAAGGGTCCCCTTGACGCAAACCTCTAGACGGTGAAAAGGTTCTTCCACTTCTTCCATTGATATTGACTGCATAAGATGTTGTAGAAACATAATTCATAACCAACCTAACCCATTCTGATGCAAAACCCATTCTTAACATTACTTTCTTCAGATATCCCCACTCAACCCTATCATAAGCTTTGCTCATATCAACCTTAACCGCCATATATCCCTTTTTCCCTCTGCGCTTCTGACGAAAAGTATGCAAGATCTCATAAGCTAGAAGCACATTATCAGTAATTAACCTTCCTGGAACAAACGCGCTTTGAGTCGTATCAATACATCTTCCAATAACTACTTGAAGTCGGTTGGCAATTGTTTTTGCGACCATTTTGTAGATCACCGAGCATAGACTAATGGGTCTAAAGTTAACAATGCTTGAGGGATTTGGAATTTTTGGGATCAACACAATATCCGTATGATTTAAATTACCGAAAGTAGCACCATTATTTAAGATATCCAAACAGAATTTAGATGTTTCCTTACCTATTAAATGCCAGAATTTCTGAAAGAAAATAGCTGGGAAACCGTCAGGTACTGGAGCTTTTGTAGGTCCCATTCCCTTGAGTGCCGAGTATAACTCGTCTGCTGTAAAAGCTGACAATAAATCCTTATTAATATCTGTTGAAATACTTTCCTCAACTCCTGATAAGAGATATGAGCAGTCCCCATCTTCTTTTGTCGTAAATAGCTCCTGAAAATAGGAGGAAGCTACTTCATTAACCTCACTCTCTTCATTAGCCACTCATCCCTCTTCTTTTTCCAACCTGGATATTGAATTAATACGTCTGCGGTATGTAGCAAACCTATGAAAAAAGGCTGAGTTCTTATCTCTGACTTTAAGCCAATTCGCCCTTGCCCTTTGTTCCCAATAAATTTCGTCTTTGTCAATTTCCATATTCAAATGGATCTTGGTGTCAGTAATTTCTGCCAGCGTATTATCATTCCTTTCTTCTCCCATTAACATATCAAGCTGCTTTGTTAACTTTTTCTTTAAGCCTTCTTTTCCTATTTTAATTGTTCTTGCCCAAACTAATAAATCTGCTTGTAGTTTTCCAAGTTTCTCTTCAAATGTACCTACTCCTGACTCCCAAGAGTTTCTGATGGTAATTTCACACGTCTCTTCCATCAACCACCACGCCTCAAATTTAAACTTTGAATCGCCTTTGTAAAAATTATCTCCATCTGTAGTAATAAGGATTGGACAATGATCCGACATTGTGTGAGAAAGATGGTTAACCCTACCTGCCGGAAAGAGGATCCTCCACTTATCATTTATCACCCCCCTATCAAGTCTTTCTCTAATATTTGTTTCTGGCAAATTTCCCCTTTCCCATGTAAACCATACTCCTGAAAACCCCAAATCCTCCAACTGACAATTTTCTAATGTCTCCCGAAATATTTGCATTCTGTTTTCTTCCCTTGGGGCGCCCCCACATTTCTCAAAAGAAAACATAATCTCATTAAAATCACCACTTACCAGCCAAGGATAGTTCTTATCTTGCCCCAACTTCATCAAAAGTTCCCATGAATTACTCTTATTATGAATATATGGAGATCCATAAAACCCTGTAAATCTCCACTCTTCTTTGACCTTCTCCTCTTTAACCAAAACATCAATATGAGATTTAGAGAAACTACGTAAGCTGACAATCAAGTCTCCTTTCCAAGCTAAACATAAACCTCCTTTTGGGCCTTCAGCCTCAACATCAATTCCATTCATAAAATCACAGCTTCGTCTAACTTTTTCCATCTTTTGCTTATCAACTTTAGTCTCCATTAAGAAGACCACTTGGGGATTGTGCTGCTTTAGAAAATAATGCAGTCTTCTTCCAGCTCGTGGACTCCCCAATCCACGAACATTCCAGCTTACGATTTTCATTGCGTCCGGTCGGCTTGCCCGTTGGCAGCCGCCGATCTCAATAATTCTTGCACCTCTGGAATATCTTGTTTCATTCTTTTAATTCCATCTCTGTCAACACTTTCTCTAAACAGCTTTTAAAAACTGCATCTAAGGACTTCCTCTTCCATGACCGAGGAAATTAATTACTTTTATAAAAAGATAATATTTTAAAATTTAAAAATTATATATTTAAATATTTAAATAATTTATCATAATTTAATATAAAAAAAAAGTTTATTTTAGATATTTATGAGTTAATTTTTTTAAAAAAACTAAAATAGGATTAATTTATTAATTTATTAATTTTAAAAACTTAACGGTAGGAATGCGGGTCTTTTACAAAAATATTACAAAAAATATCAAAATAATATAATTTTTTATATTTGCCAAAATAATACAAAAAAAACAGTTAAAAAAAACAAACTTGAAAGGAGGGCCTGCCACAGGCGGCACCAATGGTGCTTGTGGCATAGGCGGCACCAATTGTTCGTATTTTGGCCATTTGTTCATATTTTTTTAGATTTTATTACTTTTAAAAAATATACTATTTTCCAAATTTATTTTTTTACATTATTTTAGTACATTATGTTTGAAATGTATTCATTTAGTGTGTTTTTTATTTAAATTTTAAAAAAAAAAACTCTTATTTCGGCCCTTTGTACGTATTTTTTCCAGATTTTATTACTTTCAATAAAAATATATTATTTTCATATTTTATTATTTGACATTATTTTAGTACATTATATTTGAAATTTATTAATTTACTATGTTTTTTAAATAAATTTAAAAAAATCTTTATTCCGGCCCTTTGTTCGTATTTTTTCCCAGATTTTATTACTTTCAATAAAAATATATTATTTTCTAATTTTATTATTTTACATTACTTTAGTACATTATGTTTAAAATGTATTCATTTAGTCTATTTTTTAAATAAATTTTAAAAAAATCATTATTTCGACTCTTTGTTCGTATTTTTTCCCAGATTTTATTACTTTCAATAAAAATATATTATTTTCTAATTTTATTATTTTATTTTATTTTAGTACATTATGTTTGAAATGTATTCATTTTGTCTGTTTTTAAAATAAATTTTTAAAAAATCCTTATTTCGGCCCTTTATTTTTTTCTCAAATTTTATTACTTTCAATAAAAATATATTATTTTATAATTTTATTATTTTACATTATTTTAGTACTTTATGTTTGAAATGTATTCATTTAGTGTGTTTTTTAAATAAATTTTTAAAAAAATCCTTATTTCGGCCATTTATTTTTTCCCAAATTTTATTACTTTCAATAAAAATATATTATTTTCTAATTTTATTATTTTACATTATTTTAGTACATTATGTTTGAAATGTATTAATTTACTGTGTTTTTAAATAAATTTAAGAAAAACCATTATTTCGGCCTTTTGTTCGTATTTTCCCCCCGAATTTTATTACTTTTAAAAATATAATATTTTCTAATTTTATTATTTTACAATATTTTAGTAGATTATCTTTGAAATGTATTCATTTAGTGTGTTTTTTAAATAAATTTTTAAAAAAACCTTATTTCGGCCCTTTGTTCGTATTTTTATCAGATTTTATTACTTTCAATAAAAAACACACCAAATGAATACATTTCAAGCATAATGTACTAAAATAATATAAAATAATAAATTAAAAAATAATATATTTTTTTTTAAGTAATAAAATGCAGGAAAAAAATACGAACAAAGGGTTGAAGTACGAATATGTTGGTGCCGCCTCTACCACCGGCACCATTGGTGCCGCCTCTGGCAAGCCCTCTATTCAGCTGTTTTATTTTTTTTTTGTATTATTTTGGTAAATAAACTTTTTATACATTATTTTAGTATTTTTTTGTAATATTTTTTTAAAAGACGCTAGGAATGCATCTTAATCTTCCATGTGGTTAAAAAATAAAATAAGATTAATCCTTTGGATGGAAAAAAGTAAAACAAGAAGAATTAAACTGTAAATGCTGGTTTGCTGATGCAATATCTTTTAGTTTGAGGGTAAAAAGGAAAAAAAATGTCTCCGATGAATTAGCTGGTGCAGGAGGCTGAGATTCTTATCGACGTAGGAGAAAGTGATAGGAAAAAATAAATAAATGACAAAGAACAAAATTAAAATACTCACCCCACCAACACCTTCCTCACAGCTTTTCTAACAAAGGAGTGGATGTGACTACACATGAAAGACACAGATTCTCTTCCTCTAACACTTATTTCTTCTTTTTTGTAATTATAATGGTGCTGTTCCTTGATTTTGCTTGCACAGAAAAAGACGTGACAATGAGGATCCATCCGTTTCACCTCTCAACAGCGGTGGTGGTGAGATTAGATATTATAGTAATATTATAGCGTGAGATAACAAGTAGGCTAAATGCACCGCACCGCATTGCCCATCCAAACCCACCCTAAGCTGATTTTGTTTTTTAATTTATTAAATAGTTCTTTTTAAAAAAATTAAAGGAATAGATTATTTTTGAAGATACAATGTTGGGCATGTTTTTCTCTAACTGTTATTTTTTTAACGGCTTTTTAAACATGAGTAACAGTAAAAGATTTTAAAGGCCAATGGTAATTTTTTGCCCTATAAATATCAGATAATTTTTCATTTTTTTTTCACTTCAATCTAATAAAATGTTGTTTATTTATTATATATTTGAATTAACATGTTGCTTGAATAGATGGAATTATGGGTCGAGTTATGTGGAACTACCAGAGTAGCTCAAAGATATCTGGTTGTTGTTAGATCAACACTTGGAAGCCAAGATTAGTTATTGAATTTTTTCAAACCTATAATAATTACGCAATGATTTGAAATTTAAAATTTTGTACATAACAAAATTGATAATTGTGCACTACAGTTTGAATGGGTGTCATACATCGATCTAGATATTATAGAATGCATCCCGCTCGAATTTTTGGCCATTCGAAATATGTAGGACGCAAATCTGTCATTGATTGTTTACGTGACGGTGAAGATGCACAAATCGGATCAAGTGATGCGATAATTCGGGTGAAGGCAAAAAATTCTGCCGCCATCGCGAGATATGGAAGCACTGCACAAGCTTAATTTACGAGGGAAGATCGATGAGAATTGGTGAGATTACCACAAGGAGTATATCAACATTTAGGATCGTAGGATGAAATTCTTACCTATTCACAATGAGTGTGCTAAAATGCATTATCTTCCTATTTATGAGTTGAAGGACTATGAGTGGTTCTAGGTATTGTGTCAAAAAGAGCAGATATGATCAGAACTTATAATGAGATTGTTCAAAAAAAAAACTTGCATAGTTGTATAAAAAAAAACAATACTCTTCATCTACATTAATATAATTTGTATATTTAAATTAAATCTTACAAATATTTATATTAATTATGTAAAAAGTATTTAAAATTATATTTTATATATCACAATATTAACGATGGTCCACACAACACACTACTTCTTCCAAAAGGAGCTCACCAAGAAAAGGTTTCTCCATATGCTCAAACTCGAGTGGGTTCTGTGAGTAAATAGTCGTTGACCACCGGGCCAAACATAATTTTCACTTATATCATAATATTAATTACTTAATAAATTATTTTTGATATTTTTATAATAATTTTAGTTTATATATTTAATATATTATAATATATTAAAAAATTAAATATCATTTAGACACATATCTTCTATTTTATAATATTATATTTAAAATAAATATTTTATCTTTTTAAAATTTTTTTGGCAACAAGTATAAACACTATCAAATTATAAAAAAATTATTTTTTTCACATCACTTTTCGTTTAATAATAAACTATACCTTAAATTTTTTTAAATTTAAATTAATTTGGTTGAATATGTTGTTTTTAAATAATAAATATATTTAATAATAATTTTACATTACTATCTATATATTTATATATATTTATAATTAAAATTAAATAATATAATTTTTATTAATTTAAACAGTAAAATAATTTATTTAAACGAAGTAAAGTCCACATATAATCATGGAGCAATACCACTTTTTAAAGAGTATTATTTCAATCTTTTTGGGATTTTTACGTCTTTATAAACCAAAAAATTATTCTCTTTCTTGTCGCTTTGCTGCGTCCACCCATTAGATCTCACCCATTGTAAACACAATTGTTTTTCTTTTAAAAGACTAATGCATATATCCAATATATGTGTATATATCCACTCCATCATTTGGTTCCATAATCCCTGTCATTCTTTATTCAAAAAGCTTAGCAAGCAGGGGCTTTCTCTTTCTAATTAGAGGTGTTCATGATCGGATCGGGCTCAACTAAAAATTTATGCCTGTTTGCTAGGTCTGAGTCCAGTTCAGCCCAAAAAATGGCCTAAAATTTTGTCCAAGCCTGATCCGGATAAAAATGCTAAAATTCGGGCCGGGCCCACCTATATTAATTTTTCATATTATTTTTAAATATATAATACATAAAAAATACTAAAAACATCAAAATAAATATTTCCCAACAAATTGAAAATAAATTTTAAAATATATGTATACTTAAATAACACTATGATAGATGCAAGTTAACACGCAAATGCCTCTAAAATAATAACAAAATTAACAATAAAACAAATTTCATACAATATCTAAACAATAACAGCAAAATAGTAGCAACATAATAGTAAAATGGTAGAAAAATAGGGAGAAAATAACAATAAAATAACATTAAAAACAAAAAAAGTAGATTTTTTGTCCTTTAGTGAATTCAGGGCGAGTAGGGCCCGGGCCAAAAATGTCTTACCTGAGGCCCGGCATGTTTTCTAAACGTCCCTTATTTTTTTGTCCAAGCCCATTTTTTGGGCCTATATTTTTGTCCAAACCCTCCCACATTTCCAGTGGGCATTCAGGCCTGGCCCATGAATAGGTCTACTTGTAACACACCTTACCCGTGTTCCTTGCCGAAACAGAGTATGAGGTATTACTAGAACTCAAACACTTATAAATTTTTTTTATTTTTTTTTTGAATCTTTACCAAAATTTCGGCAGTATTTCTGCTTATTTTTACATAAAACCCCCTGCAACTTTCCAAAAACAATTTCAACAACTTCATATAATCCAACCAAAAACAGATGTATGATCAAACACAATTTATTTAATAATGAACACCAATATTTTAAACCGAAACACATATATATTTTTTTACGCCACAATACATAGAGTCATCTATACATGCCATGTTTCCCAAAATATGAGTTGCAAAATACCCCAAGCGTTGATGATAGTGTGGATGATTATCTGACTCCGCCCAAATTCCGAGTTGATTGATGTCACTAAAACCAAGGGGAAAATAAAAAAACGAGTAAGCATATAGCTTAGTAAGTAAACATATGATAGATAAATAAATTCTCACATGATTACACCATAGTATAATTTTAATCACAAATAAATTTCATAATTTGTTCAATTTCCAGCAAGCTGTTTTTCTGTGTCATAGTCACTAATTTATTTTTATCTAGAGCTACAGAGCTCCAAATTGAATTCCGTAAATTTTCCCCAAAACTAGATTCATATAAATTTCTACCATAAAATTTTCAGAATTTTTTGTTTGGCAAATCAGTACAGTTTATTCTTTAAACCTTCCCCTGTTTCACTGCCCGACAGTCCTGACCTCTCCTTACTAAAATTCACTTAACTCCCTGTACAAAATTCAAAAAATCTTCTCGTTTGTTTCTATTAAAAATAGACTCATTAAGGAACCCATGCATATAAATTTCAAGCCATAATTATTTTTGTACAATTTTTGGTGATTTTCCAAAGTTTGAACATGGGATTTCGAAATCAATCCAGCCCTGTCTCAAATAAATTCAAATATCCCCAAATATACAACTCTTTTGTTTTCTCTGTTTATTTCATATGAAAATAGACTCACTCAACTTTAATTTCATATATTATTCAACCTCCAATTCATTTTCTACCATTTATGGTGATTTTTTCAAAGTTGCCCAACTGCTGTTGTTCAAAACAGTTTTATATTTAAATTGTTTCTTTTGTACTTATGATATTTCCTCCCATCTTATACATGGGTTGATTAAGTATCAAACCCAATATTCCTCCCATAAACTTGTCCACCACATATAAATATTCACCTTCCCAATTTTCTCGTTGAACACTCGGAATGTTAACCGTTATCGGTGGATTTAGCACTTAGCAACCACCAATGAGTCGGGGAATCAGCACTTAGCGACCCCTTTCACATTTAAGATACGGTGGGTTCAGCACTTAGCAACCACCAATGATTCGGGGAATCAGCACTTAGCAACCCCTCGGGGGAATCAGCACATAGCAACCCCCTTCACATTTAAGATACGGTGGAATCAGCACTTAGCAACCACCAATGAGTCGGGGAATCAGCATTTAGCAACCCCTTGGGGGAATCAGCACTTAGCAATCCCCTTCACATTTAAAATATGGTGGAATCAGCACTTAGCAACCACCAATGAATAGGGGAATCAGCACTTAGCAACCCCTTGGGGGAATCAGCACTTAGCAACCCCCTTTTTATTCAATGTAATCCAGCCTATTCCGAGTGTTCAACCGGAAACCATGTTTTTCACCACTTTACCACCCTTCCCCACTTAGCCACATTTTTAGTATCCTTGCCAAATATTTATTCTATGTTCAAATAAATCTCAACACATATCAAATAATATCAAAATAATGCATTATTTCACATGTTTACTTACCTCGGTGCAAAATATCGTAATTTTGCAATTTACTCCACTACTTTCTCCTTTCCTCGTTTGAGGTAGTCTTCTCGTCTTTCTTGATCTATAATGGAAAATTTAACTCATTTAATGATCACATTTATTAAAATAATCCTCCACCCAACTTTTTGAAAAATTACAATTTTGCCCCCAAACTTTTGCATATTTACATTTTCATCCCTAAGCTCGGAAATTAAACTTCATCTCTTATTCTTATGTTTTATGACATGCTGAAAATTTTTCCCTTCTATGACAACATCAAATTCTCACTCTAACACACACTTTTGAACATTAGGTATTTTTACCGATTATGTCTATTTACCCGTTTTCGTTTAAAATCACTTAGCAAAAGTTGTTTAACATAATTTCTAGCTTCATATTCCATCATAAAACATCAAAATAAACACATTTCACCTATGGGTATTTTTCCAAATATGAACCCTAGCACGAATTATTGCTAGAATAAGCTAAATTAAGCTACCGAGACTCCAAAAACGTAAAGAACATTAAAAACGGGGCTTGGGATCACTTACTATGGAGCTTGGAAGCTTGAAAACCCTAACTATGGCTTCCCCCTTGCTGATTTCGTTCACCATGAAGAAGATGAGCATATTTTGCCATCTTTTTCCCATTTAATTCTATTTAATTACCAAATGACTAAAATGCTCTTACTTAAAAAAATCTATTTCACTAATCCTATGCCCATTTTTGTCCATCAACTAACTAATGGTCTAATTACCACATAAAGACCTCCAATTTAAAATTTCATAACAATTAGATACCTCTAAGATGCAGAACTCAACTTTTGCACTCTTTACAATTTAGTCCTTTTGACTAAATTGAGTTCTCAAACGTCGAAATTTTCGAACGAAATTTTTACGAAAATTTTTCGTGAAATTGTAGACCATGAAAATATAATAATAACCATATTTTCCCTCGTCAGATTTGTGGTCCCGAAACCACTATTCCGACTAGGCCCAGAGTGGGCTGTTACACTACTTCTTACCATCTTAATTCGAAAACTTATATAATTATATATACATATATCTTTTTAAAAATTGATTATGTTAGGAAAAATATTGTTGTTGTTGTTTAATTTATATATATACATATATCTTTTTAAAACTTGTTATTTTTATATTACATAGTGTTAGGGATCGACTTGTATAAATAACGAAATAGAAAAAGGTAAAAAAGATCGAACACAAATATTTTACATGGAAAACTCCTTCGAAGAGGACAATAACCATGGGCAAAGAAAACTTAACTAAAACAACAAATAATCTGAATGAGTACAGGATGGATATAACCCCCCAAAAAAAACCCCAAACCACGGAAACAGAGCTTTTTGACTAAAAGACAAATTTTCCTTAAAGCTCTCTCAAAACACTCTTAATCTTATCTTAATCTTAATCTTAATGTGATGAAGATATCAATTCTTGGGTTACTAAGGCCATTTTATAGGATGAAATTCGTGTGAATATATGACTAAAATATCTCTAGAATAATCAGAGTTTGAATGGAAAAAGATAGCAGAGTTTAATTGGAAGAAGGAACCTAGTATTTGTGGGAACACGTTACCACGTCGCAACGTCCCTCACCGTGTCGTCCCAACATCGCCCGTCTTCATGACGTCCCATGTCGCATCATTGGGATGTCACCTTTGCTTCGTATTGTCCCGACGTCCCGAAGTTCCTCATCGTGACGGGTCTATTTTGGCCCTTCTTCAATTGTTGCAGGTTCATCTTTCTAAGTGCCTGCAAAAAGTCCAATAACTGTGAGGCACACTCCACACATAGAGTGCTATAACAATTTGAATAACACTTCTAATGGCATTATCAATGTCTTGTTTAAGTCCAAATTTTTACTTGTACTCGTTAGTTACTTATTTCTTGTTTAAGCGATAGAAAATATAAACATTTCTTGCGATGGAAAATTAGATATTATAGGCTCCATGATATTTGGGATTTGTACTTTTCTTATTAATGTAATGCAAGGGATGGCTTGAGGCAACTTGATCCCTATTATTTAAAGAATGATACTATCACTTTATTGAATTGCATAGAAGATAATATTTTTAAGACTTTCATCTTCGATTAAAAGAATGATTTTAGAGAGCAATTTTTGTTCAATAAGGAACTATCATGAGTGCATTTAGATATATTAACTTACTCATTTGAGAGTTGATTGAAACTTTCAATAGAAAAAGCTTTGAATGCTTAAGAAAATTCATTAAAAGTATGAGACATTAAAGTTGTAATAATTTTATATGAGACACTAAAGTTGTAATAATTCTAAGGTTGATTTAAATGTAATTAGCGGTTGTATTGTTGGGATTCAATCTCTAAACAAGTTCCTGTAGATATAAATGGTTCACCAAACTATGTAAGCATCTCTCGTGTATTTATGCTCGTGTTCTTTACTTGTTGCTCCTTAGTGTTACACCAACTATTCCAATAGTTCCAACCAGGGGTGAAGCCAGAATAAGTTTTTAAGGGGGGTCGAAAGAAATTTTAATTTTTTATAGTCTATATTTTTATAATTTTTAAAGGATTAAATCAAACTTTTATAATTTTAGGGGGGTCCAAAGTGCAATTTTACCATTACTAATTTAAAATTTTAAAAAATTTTAATGGGCCTAAATAACAATTTTACCTTGACTCGTATTTCCATAATGCATTATTTCTCAAAACTCGTCACAGGCCTATCTTAAACTATGCAAGATATTAGCTCAGTCGAAGCTGTGTTTGAACTTTGAAGCTAGAAGACTTTGAGTCTTTAACTTGTGCACTACCAAATCAAAACTAACCTGGGTCTAATTTTCACGAATACAGTTACTTATCTTTTCAAAACTTGCACCCAAAAAAGAACCTCTTATACGAAATAGTCATAAACTTTTCCCTTCTATGACCAAATTACTTCCGCTTTAAACGAGTCAACTTTAACTCCTTAATAGATAAGGGACGCCTTGCTACACTAGTCATCGTTGATCCTTTTAGAACATAAATGTTGTCAATAAATTTACCTTTCATTAAAACAAGAGCTCCACGAGATAATTTAATGCCGCCTGACTCGATATTAGTTTTACAACCTTTCGAGTCCAAATTTCCTAAAGAGATGAGGTTTCTCTTTAAATCGATACATACCTAAGATCTGATAGTGCCTTGATTGTCCCTTTGTGCATCCTGATCTAAACAGCACCAATATCATTAGCTTAGTGGGTGAACCATTCCCCATACACACAACTCCACCTTCAACTGAACTATATGCGGAAAACCATACTATATTGAAACACATGTAAAAAGAACACCCCGAATCCAAGATCCACTCAAACATAAGCTCGAAGCTTTCACTTGTTGACACCAACAAGATATCATCACCCTTGTCATTGGCCACATTAGAATCAACTAAATCTTCCTCAATGCTATCAATAGCCCTTTTATTTCTCAGTTTCTAACAATTTACCTTGACGTGACCTAACTTCTTACAATAATGACATCTCTTGTCTTGCTTCTTTGATGCTACCAAATCTGAGGCTGTCTATTTGAATTTCTATTTGAACCAAACTCATTCTCGAGTTTGTCTTTGCTCAACAAATAACCCTTCACATCCTCAAACGAAATATTATCTCTGCCAAAAATCAGGTTCCCTAAAAGACTTGTATGAAGGGGGTAAAGATCATAATAATATCATTATTTGATCTTCATCGTCAATATGAACCTCGCCTTTCTTTACATCATTTAAAAGAGCTATAAATTGACTGATGTGACCTCTAAGGTACTCACCTTCATTCATGCAGAACGTGTAGAACCACTGTTTCAACACCAATCGGTTAAACAGAGACTTTGTTACGTCAAGAGTTTCTAACCTTTTCCACAGGGTGTATGTTGTTTTCTCCATCATCACCTCCTACAATACATTATTCGTGAGGCACAACTAAATTGCAGATAGGGCATTCTCATCAAGCTCTTCCCATTCTGACTGTTCTATATCCGCGGGGTTCTTCCCTATAATGACCTTTTTTAGATCGTTCTAGACAAGTATTGTCATCATCTGAACTTACCACAAATTAAAATTTACGACGCCATCGAACTTCTCAATGCCGAACCTTGTTGCTGCCATCTCTGAAAGAGTTGAATACGAAAATCAAACTAGCTCCGATACCATTTTGTTGGGGATAAACCCGATTAAGCAACGAACAAGTAAAATAACAAAAAAAAGTGAAAAGATCAAACATAAATATTTTACGTGGAAAAACCCCTCTGAAGAGGTTTAAAAACTACGGGCAAAGGTAATTTCACTATAACGAAAAAAAACAAAGAGTACAAAAATGGAGATAAAACTAAACCCTGAAATCTGAAATAAGAACCCTCAAAATGTAAACACAAAATTCTCTGAAAGCTTGTAAAAGCTAATACTTAATTGTGTAATGGATTCAAAGTTTCTAGAGTAGAAAAATGTCTATTTATAGGCTAAATTCGTTGGTCAAACAATATAAAAATATTCTACACTAATCAGAGTTCGACTGAAACAGATACTCAGAGTTTAACTAGGAGAAAAAAAACGAGAAAATTACATAATAGGTTATCACATTGCAACATCCCCTGTCGTGTCGTCACGACATTGTCTTTGCTTCTCCCATGTTTTCGTCATTGCCTCGTTATGACATTGCATCTCTCTGTTTGTGCCTAAATTTGACAGAAATGCGATGCATACTCTACAATGTTTAGGCACATCTCAAAAGGTGTTTTTATCAAATAAGCCTGAAGAATCATTGAAACTACACATGAAATAACTCTAAGTGTTAAGGATGTTTAAATTACAAACATTTACATCCATATTAAAAATATATATTAGAATGATTGAAAGTAAAACAATTAATTAAATTCATGATAAACTTTGTGGTATCACTAACGAAGCTTTGCACTTAACGAGCAACATTTTGAGGTGAAAATTCATGTGAAAAGTGTTGAGATCTTTGTCAAAATTTTTTTCTATCAATGTTAAAATAATTAAGGAAGCTAAAGACATCAATATCATGAGATTGGATCAACTAAATGTTATGCAAAGTGTTGCAATAATTTGAGTAAAACTTTTAGTAACATTACTAATGTCATGCCTAAGTTGACAATTTTTTACTTATGCTTATTTTATTGATTATTTATTTCTTATTTTAGCAACAACACATATAGCTCTTTTCTATAAGGTGAAACTAAATATTATAGAATGCATAATATTTATGATTTCTACTTTTTCTATTATAAGGGACATAGATCAAGAAGATTTAGGTGATTCAGGATGTAATGTAATAGAGGATTTGAGGCAACCCAATTCATATTATCTAGAGAATGATACTATTATCTTATTTACTTGTATCCAAGATATTATTCAAAGGACTTTGATCCTTGGTTAAAAGAATGGTTTGAAAAAGCACTTTTCTATACAATAAGAAATTTGTTAATACTGCATTTAGATTACTTAGTCATAGAGAAGGGGTAGGTTAACTACTTAGGTCTAATGGTGATAGTGTGGGCTGGCCTAGGGATAATAATGCTGCTTCCCACTTGCTATATGAATTGGGTCAATTTTCGCGTGAATTGGGTCCCCAATTTGGGCCAAATATTACCCTTAATAGGCAAGTTGCTCCAGCTCGTGTATTTTGTGTTAGAGTATGCCCAAAGATCAATCATGATATGGTTGTAATAACATACTTGATTTATCATGTTTATTAATATGAGGCGTTACCATTATTTTTTCAGTTTCTTTTCTGTGTGTATAAATAAATTGTTTTATAATAATGTCCTGAGAATAATATAATTATTCTTAAAAGGTCCTTAGTCAAATATTATTGTTGGATAGGACAACGATAATGCATTATGACTAACATGTAGTTGATTAATGATAAAGAGTTGTCATTGATATGGAGTGTCAGAATCGATGCATGAATATGTGTGTTAGAGAACAACATATTGGACTGACCCGTTATGAGTATGTTTCTTGGATTATTATATAATTGTCACGACATTACTCATAATGATTAATATATATATATGATCCTCAGATTTGAGATCATCATAATCTCAATATTATGAGTTGTATATTTTGATACAGTCAAACGTACATTGTAACTGGTTGTTCTATAAAGGCTGATGTTGGATATACCACAATCTATGTAGAGGGATATGGTTGATCGATATAGGATAAGTCCCTCCTACATAATGGGAGTAATATCTTAGGCCACTTGATTGAGTGAGACTAGAAATGCATGGCCATGCTCAAAGAAGCTGATATGAGATGTCATACTTATTTGTATATCATAGTCTACTTAAGATATCAAGGAACATGAAATGGACTATACAAGTGTGACTATTCCATGACTTGTGTTCAATCCAGAGATAAAGAACTTAAGGATTAGTGCATGAAAAGATTAATCATAAAAAGGTTATGTCGAATCATGATTTCTTGTGACTTAGGTAGCAATGATGCATTGCTAGGTGCCACTCATTGTTTGTAACATTGGAATCGTTCTAACATTACTACTAACGTTACAAGAACCTAAAAGGTCACACCCTATAGTTGAAATGAACGGAATAAAACATAATTGGTATTTTGTTTGGTTGTCGCATGAATTAAATTAATTATAGAATTAATTTAATTGGGTAATCAAATATCGAACACATTATATGTACAAGGTTGTTGTACACATAATGAGAATATGATTTTGGTTCGTATATAAATAAATATAGTTTACCGAAATCTTTATTATAATTAACGTAATTATAATTTTCAGTTTTTAAACATTATTATATTTATTTAATTTTGAGAAACCCTAAAAAAATAATAAGATATAAAATCTCGTTTTTCTTTGCTTGGTGAGTCTAGTAGTCGTCAAAGCAAAGTCTTCTCTGAAACTGTTTGGGGATTCCTTTCATTCATAGTCAACTTGGTGGATTATGTAGAGGTTGGAGTCATCAAAGATTATGGCTTGGTTCGATAGTAGATCAAATTACTCATTGCCGAGGCGTCGCTGTCTACTCAGAATCACTATTCGGTAATTTCGAAACCCTTTTTCACCCCGATTCGTTCCTCACACATGGATCCATGGTTAGGATCACTAGGTGTTTTATTTTTTCGCTGCGCCGTAGGGGTGCCGGCGTTCTAACATTTGGGTCATATGATAGGCCGGTTCCCTCAGCCTCTAATGTGGGCTAGAATAGTGGGCCTAATGCTAATTTTGTTGGGCTTGAGACAAATGACAATTTTCTGCTCAAAATATTGGGACCGGTGTACCATGGCAAACTAAACCAATAGCTCGTGTTCATGATATTAATGCCTCGCCATACGTCGGGTTGCCTCGTATTCCTGACTTTCATGCCTCTAATTTTTTGACCACCTCTGGGTCTAATGCCGATACAACTAACTATAGGTCTAATTTTGATAATGAAAATTCTTATATTCCTATACCCGTAGGGACCTCCTCTTGGTGTCCTGATTCAAGGGCTACACATTATGTATGCCAGGAAGCCACTACTTTGCATGAACCAACGCCATACTTAGGTGAATCTCATCTTTTCATGGGCGATGGGACTCCTACAAAAGTTTTGTATGTTGGGAATTCTATTTTACCTACAAAGAGTAAGATCCTTCATCTATCTAATGTTTTGTGCGTTTCAAATATACGGAAGAATCTGTTATCTGTTTCTTAATTTACAAGTGACAATAACGTATTTTTTGAATTTCATCCATCCTATTATGTTGTTAAGGACATCCTGACTCGGGAAATTTTACTACCGGGCCACACTCGTGACAGGCTCTATTATTTTTCACCAGTCTCGCTTAATCCTTCTGTTGCTGCTTCATCTATCTACAACACCAAACTACAGGCTCGTAATGATGGTGATGACGTTTTTGCTTTATGGCACCAAAGTCTTGGTTATCTGTGTGCATCAATTGTTAAAATTGTTCTTGATAAGTGCAAAGTTGTCTCAAATAAAATGTGTCTTGATAATATTTGTATTGCATGTCAAAAGAGGAGATCTCATAAACTACCTTTTTCAAACTCTTTTACTGAATATAAGGATACTTTTGATTTGGTTGCCTCTGACTTATGGGAACCAGAATCGGTTGTATGTGGTACTAATCTGTATTATGTTTTGTTTATCGATATGTGTAGTCATTTTACGTGGGTGTATCTAATTCAATGTAAGTCTCAGGCAGTCAACTGCTTTCTTCAGTTTTAAAAGATGGTCAAGGCTCAGTTTGGGAAGGGATATTAAGAGTTTTCAAAGTGATTGGGGGTGAGTATCGGGCATTTACATCCGTTCTAGCTAATCTTAAGATTCTACATCGTCTATCCTGCCTCTCACTGGTATTTCCTCCTCTACTCTTCATTATAGTTCTATGTTGTCTACAATAGGAGATTCATTGGCTGAGTTGGGGTCTGCTCATGACGAGTTCCGACCCTTAACCTCGACAAATGACAATAGTTCGTCTGCTTCAGACATAGTCCTTTCGACTTCAACGTCTGCTCCACTGGGGAATACTCATACTATGATTACTCAATCCAATACTGGGATTATTAAACCCAAGGCTCTATCTATTGAAGCTGTTGATTATGAGCCACACACGGTTGAGGAAACTATCACTGATCCAGCATGTAAACTAGCAGTCTAAGCTGAATTTAATGCTCTTATGGCCAACTCTACTTGGGAACTTGTTTCTCTTCCTCTTGGACATAAGGTAATAGGGTGTAAGTGGCTTTTCAAAGTAAAGAAAAATCCTGATGGGACTATTACTCGACATAAGGCTAGGCTGGTAGCAAATGGGTGTTCGCAAGTTCTTGACTGTGATTTCAATGAAACGTTTAGTCCAGTGGTCAAGCCTGCTACTATTCAAACCATACTCTCAGTTGTTGTCTCTCGTGGTTGGTAGATTCGTCAAGTTGATGTCAACAATGCCTTCTTAAATGGTGATCTCACCAACGAGGTGTTCATGCAACAACCTCCAGGCTATGTTTAGTTTGGTACAAATGGTGAACAATTGGTGTGTCGTCTAACAAAGGCATTATACGGGTTGTGTCAAGCTCCTTACACCTAGTTTGATAAATTGAAAAGGTTTTTTTCTATTTCTACAGGTTTTCTCATCTCCAAATCTGATGCATCTCTATTTATTCATGTAATGATAGAGTCTGTCATCTATGTTCTGGTCTATGTGGATGATATTATTATCACGGGGAGTGTGTCTGACTGTATAACTAGTTTTATTCAGTTGTTAGATAAAGAATTTTCACTAAAGGATATGAGAGACCTTCATTACTTCTTAGGTATTGAAGTCACTCGATCCTCCACTGAAAGTCTTCATTTATGCCAACGCAAGTATACCAAGGATCTACTTAGCAAAGGTTCTTTGACTAATGCAAAAAGTGTCCACACACCAATGATCAGTTCGTCAGCTTTGTCTAAAGATGAGGGCGATCATCTTGCTGATCCTACAGAATATCAAAGTCTTCCCGGTGCGCTTCAATATGTGGTTCTAACCCGACCTGGTATTGTTTATACAGTAAATCGTGTGTGTCAGTTCATGCATGCACCCACCTCAATACATTTGATTGCCCTAAAACGAATCTTACAGTATTTACGTGGGACCATAGATTATGGGTTAATTTTTCATCCATTCGACCATCTCTCTCTCTCATTGGTTATGCTGATGCCAACTGAGATTGGATTTTGATGATCGCCGATCTACGACAAGATATTGTGTGAATTTTAGAGATACGCTTGTTTCGTGGTGTTCAAAAAAGCAACAAGTTGTTTCTCGGTCAACAGCAGAAGTTGAGTATCACAGTCTAGCTGCAACCACCAGTGATGTTACGTGGTTAGTCTCTCTCCTAACAGAACTATAAATATCGTCTGCCGATTTACCTGCTATTTGGTGTGATAATTCTGGTGCAGTAGCAGTTGCTGCAAATCCGGTCTTACACTCCAAGTTCAAGCATGTTGAACTTGATCTAATTTTTTGTCCGCGAGAAAGTCGCTCAAGGTTCGCTTGTTGTCGATGAGGTACCAGCATGTGACCAGGTTGCTGACATTTTCACAAAACCCTTGTCTGTATCTTTGTTTACTCAGTTTTGAAATTTGCTTCGGGTTTTACCTATTGAGAAGTTGGATGAATGTTAGTGTATGAGGAAAGTTAGGTTGTTAGCAGTCAGTTATACAATCTGGTATATTGTTAGTAGAATTGGTTAGCAGCAGTTGACACTTACTCATGTATATAAGTCTTGTTTCTGTATAGATTCATTGAAGCAGTTAATAATAGAATATTCAATCAATACTCTTTTTGTATTTCCTTTCTATTTTCCTATACTTACTAACAGATTAAAATATACAAAAGATAGTTAAAATGTTATATAATCTTATAAAATTTTAAAATTTTCTAATTAAATTATATAATTAATTATAAAATAAATAAGATATTTTGATAATTTTTATCTTAAATTTTTTAATTAAAAAATTACCCCGTTGTCAAACCCGATTTTTAAAATTAAAAAGAAATTACCCCATGTCAAATTAGACCGATTCAAGTTATTTTATCAGCCTAATTTTCACGCATAAATGGTATGACATGATCCCATGTGTCGCTCAAGAAATATGCAGTTTGGGGTTTGCGGTTGAAGGGAATTGCTTCTCTTTCATGGTTGAGTCTCTATTAACAATTTTTTAAGCTGATCCTATTGAGAATGAGAATCCCTTAATTTCAGCTTAGAATAAGTTTAATTACTCTATCCAACCTTTCAAAACCAATCTCCATAACTTTCCAAAATTTTTTAATTTAATTTTGATTTTTAAAAGATTTCTCACCTTACCCTTCAATATTCCATATTTTTTTATATTAAATATCACATCAATTTAATCAATATAAAAAATTTGAGTTAAATAATATGAAATAAAAAGTAGTAATCACTTGTACCATGCACGAGCAGAAATTCTGTATAATGAAATTAATGAAATATTATAAAAATAAAAAAAAAATTGAATCTATATATACTGAATATCAATTTTTTACAATTATTTTATGAATCACTCAATTAACTTATCTAGTATATGTTGCGGTAATTATTTTTGAGTTAAATTATAGACTTCTTCAAATTCAAACCCTTTCAAACACCCAAAATCCTCCACATTCATCCTTGATGAACATAGATATTTTTCTTTGTTCCATGGAACTTTAAATATATATATATCAAGACCCTTACCTTCTTTGTGATTTTGGAGGATGAGAACTCACTCAAATCTCTCTCCCTCTACATGACTTACTAAGGAAAAATAGATGGAGAAAAGAATAAAAAAATAAAGAAATATAAAAAGAAAAAAAAACAATATGTGATTAAAATATTAGGGACAAATCCACTTTATCCCATACCTTAATTTACCAAACCATCTTTTTATCCCATACCTTAATCTATCAAACCATCTTTTCCCATTAATTGGGGGAAGACTTTTATTCAAAAATGGTAAAATCACCATATTAGCCATCCATCTTCTCCTACTTCACACAAGCTTCCCAACATTCTTAATTTCTTATAAAAAGGTCTAAAATTCGCTCAAATTAATTCCAACAAAACCTAATCCCAAAATAAATTTATCTATCGCCAACCCTGGTCAAAACTCGAATGTTGACTCGAGAATTTGAGGCCGTTACAAAATTCATTTGTTAATACCGTTAAAGTACTTTTATTAAATTTGTTTGTGTGGAATTAAAAAAAATTACTTGGTATCTATGTAACAAAAAATTACATTGTTATAGACATAAATTTAACAAAGGATTTTAATAGGATTTACTGTCCTTAAATTTCATGTTAGCATTTTAAATTATTAGTGAATTTATGTCTTAATCATTCAAGTTTAAAAAGTTTTAAAATGATTATTTTTGGAGAGAGAGAAAGGAAATGTGTGAAATGTTAAAATAAAGAAGAGATATAAATTAGTATAGATATAGCGTAGTGATGCCTGACGTAAGACTTGAAAGTTGTGAAAGAAAAAATGAAATTTGATCAAATCAATGTTTCCTGTTTGGATCTATTTAAGATTCGGAGCTATGGATAGGACACTTAATTTTTTTACTAATCATCTGATTTGGTGGCTAATTTGTAAATAAATCATCCCTGGTTTCAAATCACAATCTCCTATTTCTTAATTGATTTAGGTATGAATAATTAGAGAATTACAGATTTCTATAAAAGACATTGTCCGTACAATTTTACTTTTTGGAGAAAGGAAAAAATGATTTTAGTTGGGGTGAGATCTTTTGATAGAATCGAACAATGTCTCTTCACTTTTGGGTTTATTACGCTGCCTTGCCGTCTTTTGATAAAAGTGTGGGAATTTTGATTAGGTTGGTGTATTGATTTAATCGAGTATTAACTCAGTTTAAATATTATTAATGCCTTTACTATTACAACCTAACAAATATTAATACAATAGTGTTTTTTTTTCTTTTTTCTTTTTCATGTTTTTAATAAAATAATATAATGATAGAATATGAACTTGAGACACGTGAGTTTTGAACTTTAAGTTAACCATTTCAACCGATGTCTTACTTGATGTTAATGTAAAATTTAGGTGAAAAACTAACTAGGTTTTGGTTTAAATGATATAATTGAAACTTGGAGATTTTAATATCTTAAGTTCAAGTAATAATCATTTATAATTTTTTTTAAGATTTATTCTGAATTGAATTTTTTTTATATTTTATGTAAATTTATAAAAATTCATAAACACTCTCATAATAATGTGTTATTTAAAAAAAAATTTAATATTTTCAGGTATTTTTCTAATTAAGTTAGTACATGATTAACTCGTAACACTAGTTCAATTTAATAATAATAGAGATGAAAATAATTATGACCAACTTGCCAACATTAAAAATGATATTTTTCTTTTCAATGTGTTTTTGGTTGTGTTAGTAAGGTTGAAGTCCGTAGAATTTGAGTGTCTAATTAAGTTTGAGTATCAGGTTATCCCAAGTTATGTAATTCATGTGTGAATTCTCTCAGAAATTGATTCTTAGTAGTTAGTTAAAAGTTAAGTTAATTATTAAATTCAATACTCATGATTATTGATTTTAATTGAAATTATTGTATAGTTGTAACTTTAAAAGAAAATTAATTATATTCATCTTAAAAATTATGATATAAGAATGATGGTTGATTGAGCCTTAATTACCTTAATTAGTACTATTATTGTGTCAACAATAAGGAAAACATAGGTTCAAATATATTATCATTCGATTTAAGGGTTTAAAAAGTTACTAATAACTAGTGGTAAGAATTATATCACAAAATAGTTAGATTGCATTTGATGCTTCTATTAAATATTTTCAAATAAATCATTAAAAATGATTTACTTCTATAATGAAATCTTGACATATTGACAAGAAGCCTGAGGTCTTGGATCTTGATGCTTGAGGTTCGACTTTCATTTTGCATAAATCTTGTGCAAGTCTTCAAATTTATTCTAACCTAAATCCTATCATGTATAGCTCTATTTTAATTGGCTTTAAATATATTCTAAATATTAATTTGATTGCACTCTGTAATGCTAAATTCTAATTATAGTTCATATACATAGCTTGAATCAACAACTTCAAATGTAGGTCATTGTTTTTCATGTGCAGACCTTTAAAGTAAACTGAAACTTGAAAGAATTAATATGCTCTAAGTTTTTTATATATTTTTTACATTTAGTCTTTTTATTTTTTAAATTTTAAAATATAAGTTTAATTGTTAATATTATCAAAATTATTATATTAAATTCAAACATATTATAATGATTTTTTTATTACATAGCTATTAATTAAATATTTTTAATTTTAAAATGTGACGCTAAAAAATTAAATTAAAAATTTTTAAATCTTAAAATTAAGGGAAAAAAATATATTTTCAAATGCACGTAAATAAAGAGACATGAAGCATAAATTTTATAAAAAAAAACATATCTTTTAGATAGAAAAAGATGCCAAATTATGAGCCTAATAATAAGTTACAATAATAAAATTATATGAATAAAGTAAGTGAATTGTTAATTCACATCCCATCAAAATGAGTAGACATCATATATGGTATTTTAAATCATCTGAATATTATATAGAGAAAAAGAATGTGTAATTAACCAAAAATTCACTCAATCTTATCACAAGTCTTATTTATAAATAATTAATTTAGCAAATGGCACACTAAAATTTCCATATTCTACATCTTCAGTGTGAGTAATTTAAGTATATCAAGGCGAAAGTGAAAGGCCATGTCAGAGTTAGAATTATAGAATCTGCTGAAACCATTAATTTAATTTTTAACAATTTGATTTTATACAAATAACTAAATAAATAAACCCGACAAACAAATCAGATATTTTCCTTTTAGAAACAGAATCCGAATCCCAGCCCCAATCATAATGAAATCCAACACTGCAAAGTCGGTATAATCTCCATTTTCTACCTCTTTCAAAACCATTTTACGTCCACTTCTTTTTCTTTGGCTAGGATTTCTCCACTATATAAACCCCCGCTTGGTCCTTTCCTTTCCATTGCACCATCACCTCTAACTTGTTTTAATTTTTTTTTCATTTGCGTCCCTCTAGCAAGCATTAATTCTTTGTTAAAATGGAGAGAAACCCCATACGTAGGCAGCTTGCAATCATGAGGCAATCCCTGTTTGATCAGGTTTGTTTCCCAAATAACCAAATTAGCATGCAACTCCTAGTTCAAAGTTTTATTACTACGTTCATTAATGCTAACTAGTGTCATAAGATGGTTACATTTGCAGGGACATGTTGATGAACAATTCGTGCAGTTGGAGGAACTCCAAGATGATGCCAACCCCAATTTCGTAGAAGAAGTTGTCACCTTATACTACCGTGATTCAGCCAGAATAATCCTTAATATAGAACAGGCACTGTAAGTTCAATTTTCCACTACTTGAGTTATATTAATCTAAGACAAAATGATATATTCTCTTGTTTGTGATGCTGTTGATCAGGGAGAGGAAGCCTTTCGATTTTGGAAAATTGGATGCCTATATGCATCAGTTCAAAGGAAGCAGTTCAAGGTAAGATATAGGAAAAGGGTCACAATCTTTTATAACATCATCTAGTATATTCTATCAATGCATGTTGGATTTAAAGCAACCAATTATATATATTTGGTTTCATTGTTTCTCATTGGTTTGCAGCATTGGAGCCAAAAAGGTGAAAGCTGAGAGCACACTGTTTAGGGAATGTTGCAAGTCTGGAAATGGAGAAGGGTAAATCCCTTATTCCCCCCCTTTCATTTCTTATCAACACAACCCAGAGCTTAAAACCAAAATTTTGATTTGCATGATTGCAATTTTCAGATGCATGAGGAGTTTCCAACAACTGAAGAAAGAATATGCAACATTGAGAAAGAAGTTTGGAGCTTATTTTCAGGTGCTTTGGTTATTTATTTATTTTGTTTCTTCTTTCTGTTTTTTGCACCCATCCTGCTAATGTTTCTATAATTTATGTGAATATTCAGCTGGCAAGACAAGCTGGGCCGGTGGAGACCGCAAGTCGTCCCAAATAAGAAAGAGTTGGAGATATATGATCCATGCAGAATTAAGTAACTGCATTAATATGTCAAGAAATATATACATACATGTATGTATATGTATGTTATTGGGGTTGGTGAATTTGTCATCTGTTTGTATCCCAAGATTCACCTCCTTAGCTTTGTAGGCCTCTTAGAGTTTGCTTGTAAGCTATGTATTGGAGTGAGCTTCTTCAATGGAATGCTTTTGTCTCATCGTTGTACCAATCAATTACTATAGGTACTTTGGTATCCATTTTAACTGAAATTATCATTTCAAATTTATTCACATTAAACATGACCATGCCAAAAGAGTATGATATGTTAACTCTAAATAGATCTATGATGAACCCATCATTCCTGTCTATGTTCAGTAAATATGGTAAAATTTTTTGTTTAAACACAACCAACTTTGTAAGAACATGCCGATAATTTTCTTTTTTTGTAATAACACTATTCATAAGCTCACCTAAATGTTTAGTAGAAAGATCAGAACTTTTTAAAAGGAGAAGTTCCTTTTTCTTTTATATTTAAAAAATAATAATATTTTAAAAACCCTACTTAACTGCCTTAAAATTTGTGCAAGAAATGATTAAGATGGAAGGGGATGGTTTTTTCCTTCAGAGTAAGAATCCTTTTTCAAAGTTATTTAAATTACTAGTACCTGAGTCGAATATCAAATTAGATCTTGGATCGAATTATTATATATTTATTTTAATTATATAACAAAATTAAATTAAAATTTGAATTTGAAGAATGCTTCATTTATTTCGTTTATTCAACTTTTTTTCAATAAATTATGACATCAAAAGGGTAATTATTACATTTTTTAAATTTTAATTGAGATAAATGAATTTTAAAATTTAGACTAATAATAGAATAGAAATTACTCATTTATTAAAAAATAAATACAATCAATTTGTATCAGACCAACGTAAGCATGACATCATTTCTGCTTACACAAAACTTCAAGCGTGAATCTCTCTCAACACCGGTACAATATCAGTCCCTGTACTTTGTTAAAGTTATGGATTTAGTTTTTATATTTTAATTTGATCACTTTTAGTCTCTTTATTTTTCGAATTCTAAAATTTTAATCCTAATCCAAACAGTAGCAATTAAATCTATTTGGTTAAATTTAATTACTAGCAATGTATTGTCGTACAATTGTGGTTTAGTCCATATCATCCAAGTGGATCATTCTAAGTCCCTATAATTTTCGAATTTTAGATTTTAGTCTTGACATAAATGACAACAGTTAATCCATTAACTGGTTTTTAGTGAGTAATATGTGGAAAAATAACAAGCTAACATGGTATTACACATATGATAATATGTTTATCGTATCATATTTTGGAAATAGAACTTAATAAATTTAATAATTATCATTTGATGAGGATTGACATCAGGAGTGTAGCTAGGAGGGCTGGCAAGGGCCCCGGAACCCCTAAAATGAAAAATTCTCCATTTAAGCCTTTTAAATATTTTAAAAATTTAAGTTAGTAAAGGTAAAATTACATTTTGCCCCCTAAAAATGATAAAAATTTAATTTAATCCTTTAAAATATAAAGATATAGGCTACTCAAATGGTAAAATTGCATTTTTACTATCGTAAAAACTAAAATTTAATTTTGACCCCCTAAAAAAAATTCTACCTTTGCCCCTGACTGACATTTTAAAATTTGAAAAGTTTAGGGAGGAAATATACCAAATTAAATTACAATGATTAAATCCACAACTTTTGTAAAGTACAAGGACTAATAGCAGAATGTAAGCTTCATTTTTTTATACTATAGAACAGATCACTGTTATCTGATATATATGGGAAAAAGAAGATGAAATAAGTGAGATAAAAGACCAAAAAAGAGCCTCAATCTTTGAAGCTTCTGCCTGCTATCATCCTGCGTCTATTTCCAAATGCAACTGAAAGAAAGGCATGGTAAGTATTTGTAGGTTCAAGTGTGTTTAAGTATGCATTGGGTATTCAGGAGTGGTAAGAGGTTCCACGTGCAACTGAAATCTGCAAGATTAGTGGTAGAATACACAATCAGAAGAATGTGCAGCATTATCTACTTACTATTCATTATAAATGAAATAAACGTTAATGTGATATTGTTGACATAAATCCTCATGCGGTCTAGAGTCGAGGGCATAATGTTATGATCAGCAAGTATGCTACAAATTGTTGATATTATCGCTGCAGCTTTAAAATCCTTTGCAATGTTGTTTAGGCATTAACATTTTTTTATGGTATTATTATTGTTATTATTAGTTTTATAAGCGCAGGCTATTATTGTTTTAGGCATCTGCATAGGCGCCTACACTCTGCACAAACATTCTCTCAGCTCAGATAAACCACCACACCAGCTTGACAGAATTGAGAGATCCGAACTCCTATTAAATGATAATTGTAACCAATGGAATTGGCCTCTGGTGAGGGGGGGCAGGAAATGGACAAGGTTATATGGGAGGGGGACTTTAATCGGGTTGAGGCAAACGATCGTGAGAATTTTCAAGCGGGCCTGATAAATAATAACCATAATCAGACCATGGTAGTTGGTACCGATCATATCGGTCGGCAGTACCATTTCGGTTTTAAATCTGTATCAATCCATTTCGATTAAATTTTAATGCATTTTGACTATATAGATATATTTCGGCCTGTTTTGATCAATATTGACTTGTAATTATACGTACTGATTGGTGCAAAATTTTGATATTTTAAAATAATTTTTAAATTTTTTATCTTAAGCACTTTAAATTTTCTATAATTATATTTAAAATTAAGTTATTATATTAAATTATTGAACGTAATTAATAATTTTAAAGTTTATATTCACTTATAAATATATTTATATGAATATAATTAAGATATAGTTGTATGTATATATAATATATGATAATTTATTTGTTATCAAGGTAACTATATATGTGAAAAATATTTGAATGTATATATAATTTATCAATAAACAAAAAATGAGAAAATAAATATATATACGCATGTATATGAAAATATTTAAAAAATTGATAAACTCGAAACTATGCACTAAAATATATTTGATACTAATCTGTACCATTAGCAGAACAAAAATGGTACACCTACCTATACTGATACCGTTATTATAGTGACTACTATGGGTATACTTCCCTCATTACTTCTCGTGTACAGATTTTAAATCAAGTAACCCGAGAAGGAGTGTTAGGAGCTCCCATGCCTATGAAATCTTCGCCTGCTTGACTGCGATCAAGGAAAAGGTGTAGGTATCATGAAGAAATGGGGCATAGCATAGGAGTGTGTGAACCTGATAGATGCCATAGAAGGAGCTGTGAGGTGAGGCCAATTAAGGCAATTTATGGAAAAACAACCTAGAAAAAGAAGGTGCCAAGAGGAAGAAAGACCTAGGCAACAGGAGATAGGGGTCAACTATGGGGAACTATGAACATGATAGTGAAAGAGACGGAGGAGTGGGCTACTGTATTACCCAACCTAAAAACCTATAATGTAGAGGGTAAGTAACTGACCTAGCTTCTGTATTAAACGGGGAGAAAAACTTAAGCTAAAAAAAAAACAAACAGAAAAGTTATCATCAGATTTCATTAGAAGCAAATAGAGAAAAAAAAATTGACGAAAAGAAAGAACCCCTCAAAGATATCATGTATCTCAACATGATTGGTTAATATGACAGCACGTTTGGTTCGCTGTAATGGAATAGAGGTGTAATAGATAATCCTTTGTTTGGTTGAATGGAATGGAATAGAAGTGTAATGGTATTATTGTGTTTGATTGAATGGAATAGATATGTAATAGTATAAGGAAAAAAACTAAAATGGTTAAAATACCCTTAGCAGAATTTTTTTTAGGTAGATGATTATTGTTATTGTTATTAAATTTTAATAAGATTATTAATATAAATAATAAATAATTTAATCATATTTTAACATAATTTAATAAAATTGTTAATATTAAATATTCTTATATGAATTTACTAAAATCATAATATATAATACTATAAAATATAATTTAAAATAATTATTATTAAATATAGTTTAATAAAAATATATAATTTAATAAAATTCTTAATATTAAATATTCTTATATGAATTTACTAAAATTATAATATATAATACTATAAAATATAATTTAAAATAATTTTTATTAAATATAATTTAATAAAAATATATAATTCCCCCCACATTATTTGGAGATACAAGATACGAAACGAATTAATTGTTTGACTAATTAAGGGACTAATTTTGTTTAGTCATAAAATACATCAATATATATATTCATTTGATATGAATATGTTTGGATCATACATGAATTTGTATACACTATCAATCAATTAATTACAATTGTTTAGCATCCATTCATAAAATGTTTGGAAATTTCTTTTCTTGATTACATATAATAAGCTTAAACTTCTTTAAAATAGATGTGAACTCAAAAGGTCAAAATTGAAGATTATGGGGGACGCAAAGCACATCGACTATAAAAACCAACCAAATAATTTTAACCATTGATTTTCTAACACACTTGGACAAGGTTTTGTTACCCAGGGACGTAAGGTTCAAAGAGTGTTATCTAAGGATTTGGATCATACTGCATTACATCAGCCGCTCGTTCAAACTCTTCTCTTAGAACTTTAATGCTGAACTTGTCCACCACTCGACCAAGGATTTAGACTCGGATTTACGAAACTGTACCATGCTAGTTATTTGATGGTTCATAGTGGGTCGTGTTGTGCCTATCTGAACTTGGTCAAGAATCATGACTCAAGATAACCCCAAATTTAGTTTCATAGCAGAGAATTAGTAGTAGAAATTTGCATTCCCTGTGAATTTTCGTCTCAATAAATGTTTGAATAAATAGCTAAGTTAACCCCACAGAAGCATGTCTAAAATGGCATCTCAGAACTATAAAATTATTAGCCATAATGGGTACAATGATCTTACACATTTGAAGCACATTCAATAAAGTTTCCGATGTATGGCAAACATTGGTAAGGATATAGATCAAAAGCACTGAAGAGTAATAGTTTCTCAAGGGAGCAAAGGTAAGCAGGAAAATTCCAAAGACAATTTCTCTGACATCAAAACATATTCAGCGTTGAACCAAAAGAAAAACAAATAACATTCAGTAATTACTTCAAATCCAACAGATAAATTTACGTGTTCGATGCATGTGAACCAAGAAAAGTTTTCCAGATTTGAATTACAAACAAGTTGGAACGTACAGTGGAATGTACAAAAAATAAAATAAAAAACAGTGTTATAGATGTACATCAATTGTGGTTCAAATTGATGTCGCCATTATCAGAATCTTCAGAACACCAATATTCCCTTGCTTAAGTAGAAGCAAGAAGTTAGTATCTGTTACAGGATCACCAGTTTCTCAGAGAAAAAGGGGGGGGGGGAAATTATAGAAGATGGTTCTATGAGGAATATGCATAATGGAGAATTGTAGGAAACAGTTACAGAGTTGACAATTTTTATCTAATCTCTTTGAAGATCCATCATCAAGAGTTAGCCCCATGCCATAGAACAGGCATAATTAACCACCAGTTTTCCATCAAAACCAAAATTCTGCAATGCAAAAGCAGCAAGGGTTGGACTAGGCATAATTAACCACCAGTTATTAACTATGTAACTTATGTGTATTTTGAACTCTAGTAGGGGACAAGCACAACACGGAGTGGTGAGTGGTATCCTCCTCTAAGAGAATGCCTAAATTGCGAGAGAAAAAAATCTCTTCACTAGCGCATAATATCATATGTTTAAGAACTAATTAGACTATCATTCAAAGCAAATATAATTCTCATCAAGTGTGGCATCATATAATTGACAGTTAAAATCCAACACTTGTCAGAGCAAGAAACATGATTAGCTTGTATGGAATATTCTACAAGATGCATTTACCTCCTTAGTGAAAAGGTTTTTGATAGATTGCAGATCCAACCTTTCTCTCCAATCAACATTCTGCAAAAAGCAACCATTTGAAAATCATAAAGAACGAAGAAGCCATCAAGTCTATAACCTAAGACAACCAAATGTAAAGGGAAAAGCTTTAGAATAGGCAACCTGTTTGCTAAAATCACTTTGAATACTATTTTGATCTGCACAAGAAACAGAAATCGGTACAAAGGTCAAGTACAATCAAGTGGAAAAGACCAAAATGTTTGAAACATTGAAAAATAAAGTCATCCCTGCCACCCAGATTGATGCTGTAGATGGTAGAAGTATTGTAGGGAATAATGCCACAGAGGCAAAGACTAGAACTGCCAGCATTGGAGTACTAAAGGTTGTCATCTCCCAATTTATTATAGGCATTAGCTCCTGCATTCATCATGTCAAGAGATAAAATGGACAATCTCCACTAGTCTTTGGAAGGAAATTATGAGTTTTAAAAGCAAAATTAATACAAACTATCACTAAAATCGACAGTTTTGAGTGAACAATAAACAGCCTGCACCTCAAAAAATATCAAACCTAAGTGGACATTCAATATATGTCAGGTTGTATTACACAACTGAGACACATAATAAGACAAGCTCCTGCCTATAATCATCATGGAGGTGATGAAAATTTCTAACTTACAAGATAAAAGCCTAGTCATCTGCCCATTCTAACTAAACAGTGTGCTTAGTTTAATAATAACATCAAGTGCAGCAAGGAGAAAACTTCAGTCTATTTTAAGAACAAAGCAGCAATGATCTCCAAAATTATACTGTTAGAAAACATTAACATTTATTAGAAAATATGTATAAATCACATAACATATCACAACCAAAAAATGTACAACCGTGAACCATCATTAACCCCATAGCAGCACTCACAATCAAAGAGATTTCTAAATGGTTAATTGCATACCACATTTCCAACATCAGTTTTCAATACAAAGCATTCATCCTTGTTCAAAATTTAATGCAATTCCATAATCATAAACTAAAAACAGCTAAAGCATTCAATGTAATGACACCCCTCGAGAGTAATGTTCTCGTAAAAGTTTTCCTAAAAAGAGAAGGCTTCATCCAAAACAACCTTGTAATACCTCAAGCAGAAGCTGCTGCAACCTTCTTCCTCGGTGCTGCTTTAGTACCTAGATCATGATCCAACGCGTTGAAAATAGAAACAAACTCCAAAGATATGCTTTGAACAAAATAGAATGAAAAGAAGTTTAATTATAAACCCGTCAGCAAAAAGAATTAGCAACTCATTACCTTCTCTGAAACAAGTCTTGAACCTGCGAGGGACATGGCGCAGATACCTCATCCTACCGGTTCCAGTGGTCTTTCTTCTGATTGCCTTCACGATCTTGATAACAAAGAAAAAGCGCATGAGGCACTTACATGTCCTCTTACGAGCAGCAGGGAAAGCACAGGCAGAGCAATGGCTCTTCTGGAGATGGAAGCTACGGTGGCCACACCTAATGCAGAGAGTGTGGGTCTTGTTCCTTCTTTTACCAAAACTCCATGTTCTCTTTCCCTGTACATTACCACTTTTTTTAATTTCATTTTCAAATATACAAGTAGATCAATGGGTGGAAAAAGAGAAATAAAAGAGAAATAAAAAGCGATAATCTATGAAGAAATAAAATGAAGAAAGTAAAAGAAATGAACGATCAGAACCGATGGAAGGGAAAAGAAATTACCTGGAAGGGGAACATGGGAGATTCGGAAGCTTGATGAGGGCAAAAATGGAAAAGAAAAGATGAAAAGCAAGCGGAGTCCCTAATCGGCGCTGAGGGGTCGTAATAGCTATTACACGTAATGGGGTAATAGGCCAGTAACCAATTCGGGCTGTAATGTGATTATAGCAAACCAAACACCCGTTTGGTTGTGGGCCCACTACATAGGGGGAATGCATGCCTATTCCCCCAACCAAACGTCCCCTGATTTTTTTAATAAAGATCACTTTTGAAAGAAAATTAGATACTCCAAAAAAGTGTTAGGGATAATTTTTTTATTTAATCTTTTTTTAAATGGAATATACTATAAAAATTAATTCAGGGTTAAATATAGTTGTCATTTTAAAAAACTAAAAATGTTATTTCAATAAAAGAATAGCTAGTCCAACGCATCAGCCTACAACTTTTGCTTCGTCTAGCAAAAGAAGGAAAAGCCTACAACTTTCGCATTCTAAAGAGGAACATAAAGGGTATGGAAAAAGGGTTGATTAGAAGAGCCTGGCATTGTCTGTATTTTGTAATCTGAATATAGCTGAGTAGCATTGTTGCCATTAATGTTTCTTTTTGTTGGGACTAAGAAACAATGTTAAGGAATTTGACAGAAACTTGAGCTTGAAGGCTCGATGTCTTGCTGAAAAAACAAGAAAATCAGCTGAGACCTTTGAGCAAATTGCTTGAGTAAAACCAGAAAAAATGAAGAAAAATTTTGAATAATTTCATTAATTTTGAATTGAGGCATAATGCCAATACATATACTAGTCAATAAGCTGGTCAAAACAAGCAAATGTCACCTAAACAACTACCTACTACAACTAAGTAGTCTTGAAACTAGTTAAACATAACTTGCACACATAGCTATGCTGATTTATCAATCTATCAGCACCTAATTACATCAAAACAATACCAGCTTAGTTCATTTTCAACTAAGTAGCAAAACAGACACTTGAAGTAACAAAATAAATCAACAACATGACCTTCAGCTGCAACTGCATGGCTCGGGCAACTTATCTGCTTCTTGACTGCATGCAGGCCAGCTTCATCACTCCTCCTTGGCTTGCATGCTGCAAACTCCTATTTTGGCTCTCAAATCCTCGAACCTTGACACATAAAGAGGCTTTGTCAAGATATCAGCAAACTGATCTTCAAAATTGTAATAAATCAGTTTCACTTATTGAGATTGTTCCATTTCCCTAACAAAATAAAATTTTATCTTGAAATGCTTGGTTCTCCCATGAAATACTGGATTATTTGCAATTGCAACAGCAGATTGGTTGTCACATTTGATCTCTGTTGCTTCTCTTTGGTGTAGATTCAAATCTGCCATGATTTTTCTTAGCCAAATAGCTTTGTTAACAGCTCCTGCAGCTGCCACATACTCTGCCTCAGCTGTCGATTGAGCAACAACACTTTGCTTCTTTGAGCTCCAGTAAAAAATAGCTGAACCAAGGGTAAACAGATACCCTGAAGTGCTATTCATGTCATCGATTGATCCAGCCCAATCACTATCAGCATAACCAAGCAGCTTCATGCTCTCAACCTTGGTGAATTTTATTCCAAAGTTCAGTGTACCTTTAATGTACCTGAGAACTCTTTTGGCAGCTTGAAGATGACTTGCATTACAATAATGCAAGAATCTAGATAGCAGACACACATCAAACATGATGCCTGGTATTGTGGTTGTCAAGTAAAGTAAACATCCAACCAAACTTCTGTAGGTTGACTCATCTACTTTCTCAAAATCACCTTGGTTGGTCAGTTTTCTCCAACAACAACTGGTGTGCTTGTTGTTTTACAATTCAACATGGAGAACTTATTCAGAATCTTGAAGGGAAATGCCTTTTGACTCAAGAAAATTCCTTGCTGAGTCTGTGACACTTCTATACCAATGAAGTAGGACATTTGTCCCAAGTCTGATATCTCGAACATCCTCTCCATCTTGTATTTGAAATCAGCCAACATGATCTTATTTCCTCCAGTTACCAGTAGGTCATCCACATATAAAGAGACTATGAGTTGTGTTTCATTACCTTCTTTCTTCACATACAAGGTTGGCTCACTGAAGCTTCTCTCGAACCCCAAGCTAGCTAGATAGCTGTCAATTCTATCATTCTAGGCTCTTGGTGCTTGTTTCAAGCCATACAAGGCCTTCTTCGGCTTGTACACATTATCCTCCTTGCATTCAACTTTGGACCCTTCAGGCTGTTTAACATAGATTTCTTCATCAAGAAAACCATTGAGAAAGGTAGATTTTACATTGAGTTGATGTATCTTCCATTGCTTCTGTGCAGCCAAAGCAACCAATAGCCTAATTGTGTCAAGCCTAGCCACTGGTGCAAATGTCTCAAAGTAGTCAATGCCATACTTCTGACTGAATCCCTTCACTACCAGCCTTGCCTTCAGCTTGTTCAGAGTTTCATCAGTATTGTGCTTGGCTCGAAACACCCATTTTACTCCTATGACTTTCTTGTTGATTGGCCTGCAACTAATTCCTAGGTCTGGTTCTTGTCAATCATGTTCATTTCATCGAGCATGGCCTGTTTCCATCCTTGTTGAGCTTCAACTTCTTCAAAGTAAGTTGGTTCCATAGTAGCTACATCTGTTCTTGCATAAACTTCAGCCAGTGGTCTGGTTCCCTTGACTGGCTCATCATCAATGTCCATTTTAGGATCATCTTGATCACATTCAATCTGATTTGTCACCAGGTTTTCAACAGCATATTCTGGCTTATTCTTATCCTAGTTCCAGCTTGATTTCTCATCAAAGACTATATCTCTGCTCACACAAACTTTGTTGGATGTAGGATCCAAAATCCTGTAGCCTTTCTTGACACTACTGTAGCTTACTTTGCCAGGCTGAGCTTTCTTTGCTAGCTTGTCCCTCTTAACTGCTGGTATGTATGCATTACAAATACAGCCAAAAACCTCCAGGTGAGTAATTGATGGTTTGAACTCAAACCAGGCCTCAAATGGTGTTTTTTGAACCAAATCCTTAGTTTGTGGCCTATTTTGAAGGTAAACGGTAGTGTTAACAGCCTCAGCCCAAAATGTCTTAGGCAAATTCCTTTCAAACATTAAGCACCTGACCATATCCATTAGAGTTCGATTATTCCTCTCACTAACACCATTCTGTTGAGGTGTGTAGGAGTTGGTGAGCTGGTGTTTGATGCCTGCGTCATCACAAAAACCCTGAAACCTTGCTGAAGTGTATTCTGTGCCATTATCATACCTTAGTGTCTTCAGCTTGCAACCTGAGTCTATTTCTACTGCAGCCTTGAATTTCCAAAATACTGATGCCACTTTTGACTTATGATTTAAGAAATAAACCCAACAAAACCTTGAGTAATCATCAATAAAAAGGATGAAATACCTGCTACTATTCAAGGATTCTGTCTTCATGAGGCCACACACATCAGTGTAGACTAGCTGCAGCTTTTCTGAGGCTCTCCAAGCCTTGTTCAAAGGAAATGGTTATCTAGCTTGCTTTCCTAGCTGACATATTTCACAAACATCCTCTTTCTCAACCGTTGTGAAATTTTCAACCAAGTCCCTTTTGGTCAGCTCAACCAGTGACTTATAGTTGGCATGACCTAACCTCTTGTGCCATAGCTTAAACTCATCTAAGACTATTGTGTAGGCACTATCTAAACTTTTGTTCCAATCCACAACAAAACTTTTGTCAGCCATGGTTACTGACATGAGTTTGGATCCACTTGGATCACTGATTAGGCATTCCTTGTTTCTAAACACAACTGAATAACCCTTTTCAAGCAGCTGAACTATACTAAGCAGGTTTCTATCAATTTTAGGCACAAACAAAACATTTGAAACAAGTTTGATACCTGAAGGAGTGTCAATCAGCACATCTCCCTTGCCTTTTTCTTTGATGAAGTGTCCATTGCCAACTTTTACCCTTGTTTTGAAACTTCTATCTATGTTCTTGAAAATAGCAGCATTAGGGGTCATGTGGTTTGTGCAACCACTGTCAATCAGCCATTCTTTTATGGCTTTTCTTTTGGCAGCTGAGTAAGAGACTATAGAGACTTGCTCTTCTTGTTCACAGCCTTCTTCTACCACTTGAGCTTGAGCTCTAGACTGTTGAGGCTGGTTTTGATTCAGCTTGCCTTTATTTCTGCAAACCTTTTCAACATAACCCATCTTTTTGCAGACTTTGCACTGCACATCAGGTCTGAACCAACAATTTGCTTCTGGATGACTAAGCCTTTTGCAATGTGGGCAAGATGGATATATTCTTCTTGCTCCATCTCTTCTAGGCTTGTCTGACCAAGTCTTCTTCCTTTTGTAGCCAGAGGAGCTCGAGGTTGGCCTGCTCTTGGCTTGGAAGGCACATTTTTAATTCTCTTCTTGTCTGCTGGCTCTTTTTTACTCCTGAGCATAAAGAGCATTGATCAGCTCAGTCAAAGAGATGCTTGACAGATCTCTTGAGTCTTCAAGGGATGAGATCTTGGCTTCATATCTCTCGGGTAAGGTTGCAATAACCTTTTCCACTATTTTTACTTCACTAAACTGGTCCCCAAACAATCTGATATTGTTCACAATAGACATGATCCTGTCTGAGTATTGCTTCACTATTTCTTCTTCCTTCATCTTCAAATTTTCAAAGTCCCTTCTCAAATTCAAAAGTTGTTGTTGTCTCATTCTTTCAGTCCCTTGAAACTCCTCCTTGAGTTTATCCCAGGCCTGTTTTGGAAACCCACAAGCCATGATCCTTGTGAAAATTACATCAGACACACTGTTTCGGATGTATGGCATGACCTTGTATCTCTTGGCTCTATCATCAGAGTGCTACCTAATATGAGCCACTGTGGGATTGGCTCTCAAGGGTGGTGGTTCAACATCCGAGTTGACAACCTCCCACAAGTCGAATACCTGCAGATAGGTATTTATTTTCACTACCCAAATGTGGTAGCCTTCACCATTAAACATTGGTGGTGGAGCTGGAGAGAATCCGGATGAAGTCATAGTTTTTAGTATTGAAAAATGACAGGTCCACTAAAAAATGAGCTCTAGATACCAATTGTTGAGACTAAAAAACAATATTAAGGAATTTGACAGAAACTTGAGCTTGAAGGCTCGATGTCTTGCTAAGCAAACAAGAAAATCAGCTGAGACCTTTAAGCAAATTGCTTGAGTAAAACCAGAAAAAATGAAGAAGAATTCTGAATAATTTCATTAATTTTGAATTGAGGCATAATGCCTGTCGAAACCATTTTTTGATAAAACGGGATCGACTTGGATTTTCAAAAAATGAAAACGAAAATGGGAGTCGCCACCAATCTTTTTTTAATGAGGTGTGATCGGGTCACCTCGTAAAACGGTTATTTTTAATAAACGGTTTGGATTTATTAAAATAATACTTTTGGTCTACGAAATTCAGAAAAAGAGGTTTGGGAGTCGGTTACGTACGAGGAAGGATTAGCACCCTTGTAACGCTTAAAAAATGGTACCTAGTTGATTAATTAGTGTCTTAATGTCGAAGATTGAAAATTTTAAAGAGTTTTTTTTTAAATACGATCCTTAAAAAATCAAAAAACAGGGGTCGGAATTTAGGATTCTCTTATTTTAAAGGAATATCACATCCAACACGTTAGGATACAATATTTTAAACTCTCGAAACCAAGATCACCTTATGGTTTCAAAAACCCATACTTTGAAGTTTTAAGAGGATATTTGGCCATTTGGTCAAACGAGAAATCGAAACCCAGCACGTTAGGACATGCTTTCTCGAATTTCCAAATGCAAAATATTGCCTTTATTATTTTTAGAAAAAACCCACATATCGAGAAAATAACATGTCATATCAATGCGTTAGGACACAATGTATCGAATTCCCGATACAAGAATACATGCCGAAAATTTACTTATTGAAAGACATTTGACTATCTCGAGTTTGGAAAAGAAATCATGTTCCGTAAGTTAGAACATGATCTTTTGTCAATTCCCGAGATTATTTAAAAAATTTATGTTTGAAAAGATTCGTGTATTTAGATTTTTCACGAAAATCGAAACCCCGTAAGTTAGGATATGACCTTCTCGAATCTAAACACGAAATTTTGCTTATTCAAAAGTCATAATTTAAAAGGATATTTTGCTATTTAGGTTTAACGAGGAAATCGAAATCCCGTAAGTTAGGGTACAATTTCTCGAATTCCGAAAACGCAAAATATTGCCTTATTTTAAAACTTTTTCCTTTTTTTTGAATAATGGGCGAAAGTCGACGAAATATCTATCAATATGCGCGTAGTTTATTTGATTATGCTTTAAAAGAAATCATTTAAAAACTTTGAAAGGATCATATGTGGCTAATAACGATATTGCAATATACATTTGAAATGACAATGAAATAATATGCATAAAAAATATACATGTAGCATTGATGCTAACAAATCCCAATATTAACATGCATGAATAAAAATAATGATGCCAATGACAATATTACAATAATAATAATAACAACAACAATAACCATAATAATAAATCTAAATTTTGAAAGTATTAAAAATAGCAAATAAATAAATAATGAAATAAATAACAACAATAATGGCCAAAATAAAATGAACAAGCCAATAAATAAATAAATAAATACTAATGTAAGTTTGATTAATAATTGAAAATAAGTAAATAAATAAATAGTAAGTGAAATATTAGACAAAACGGTTTTTTTTAAGTTAAATAGACTCGAATTTGGGGTCGAAATTGCAAATAAATAAAAAAGGGATAGCTCGAGGCTGAAATACAACGCGCTTAAGGCATGAGGGACTAACTGGGAAATATTACCTGGTCCAAAAGAGCGGCGTTTGAGCGCGGACTAAAATGAAAAGGAAACAAAATTGTAAGGTAAAATGCAGAAAAATAAATAGGTCCAGATTGAAAGATTAATAAAAGGTGGAGGGACCAGGTCAGAAAATATCCCATTAGGCACTAGAACACGCGGACCTTGGCAGTGTTGGGTCGGGTCTTCGGGTCCCACGTGAAACGACGTCGTTTTAGCCATTGTTGCCTAAACCTAAAACGGCATCGTTTTATTCCCAATATAAATGTTAAAAATCAGAAAAAAAACATTTTAACCCTTATTTTTAAAAAAAAAATCCAGAGAGCTTTCAAACTCTCTCTCTCGTAGCCCTCAAATCTGGCCAATAGGGCTGTCGCATGCGCCGCCGTAGGCGGTGGCCGGAGCACCAAAAATTTGGGTTTTTAACCCCGCTTCAAGGACCGACTGAAGGCCGAGCCTTCATAGCCTAGGGCCATGGGAAGAAACCACAAACGCCACCCTCTCCGTCCGGTTTCGGCAACCGAAATGGCTCCGGCGACGGACTTTGCAGGCAACCCCAAGTAAGTCTTTTTCTTTTTTATTTTCATTTAAAAAAGAATAATAAATAAATAAATAAATAAAGATTGAAATCCAAAAAAAAAACCCAGAAATCACTTTAGTTTCTGCTTTTTTATTTCTAATGTTCGTCAAAAAAGCCAGAAGAAATTATAGTGCTTGTATTCGGCTTATATAACCAATTTTAAAATCCCTAAACTTCTTTTTTTTTGTCATTTTGTGCTTTGGATTGTTGTTTGTTGTTTGCTGCTTCTCTTTTGTTTTTTTTCTTTTGTTGTATTCTCTGCTTGCGTATTGTTCATTGCTTTGCAGGTGTCAGAGGTTGACAGTCGGTAATGGGCAAGCTGTGGCGGTGTGCGAAGGCGTGCGACGCAGGTGGCTAGCAGAACGTGTGGCGCGCCTTAGGGTTTACTTCTCTGCTGAATGGGGTTAATTTTGGGTTGGGATTATGTTTGTATTTGGGCTTAGGGTTATTAATTGGGCTTGGGTTGTTGTTTCGTTGTAATTGGGTTAAGTCTAGGCTTGGTTTGGTTTTGGTCTATTTGGGTTTTGGGCCCCGGGTCAAAATTGGGCTTGTACAATGCCAATACATATACTAGTCAATAAGCTGGTCAAAACAAGCAAATGTCACCTAAAGAACTACCTACTAGCTACCACTAAGAAGTCTTGAAACTAGTTAAACATAACTTGCACACATACCTATGTTGATTTATCAATCTATCAGCACCTAATTACATCAAAACAATACCAACTTAATTCATTTTCAACTAATTAGCAAAACAGACACTTGAAGTAACAAAATAGATCAGCAACATGAACTTCAGCTGCAACTGCATGGCTCAGGCAGCTTCTCTGCTTTTTGTCTGCATGCAGGCTAGCTTCATCACTTTTGTCAATGGTAATCTTGGTGATGAAGTGGTGTAAAACATGGTCAAATTCCTCCCCATTGCTCCATTCGCAAACTTCAGCCTTTATTAGGCTCCTGTTGTTTCAAACCAAGTCCCAAATTGGGAAATCTTTCCTTGGCAACATATAGTCTCCATCTCCAAGCTTCAAACTGGGGCAGAAATCACCCAATCCATCCCCCATGTAGATGATTGTTTTCTTCTCCTCCACCGCGAATAAAGATATTTGGATCTTTTCGATCACAATACCCTATTCAAAAGGAACCGAAACATAGTCAATTTGATAACAAGAAAAATGACAAAGCTCCACGTACCTAACAGCTAATCGTGTTTTGTATCTGATTACACGTAAAATTCCCCAGAAATTATGTTAATAAAATAGTATAAAAATGTTGGTGGGTGATAATCTATTTAAATAATGCATTTGCTTATGTCCAAATTCAAGGCGTGACCGAGAAAACATGTCGGGAGCTTTCGAATTTATTAAAGAAAAAGATTTAGAGGGTATGGGTAACTTGCCCATGTTTGGAGGGCAAGGATGAGAATATCCATGGGGATGTTTAGTGAAATCATGGTAAGGGAAGATCTTAACCTGCCTTCTTCATCCACGAAGCTTGGGTTCGTATTGATTTCTGAAAAGCATTCCTTCAAACCATGATGTTTTAAAATTGTGTCGATGAAGAACACGTTCGCATCACTAACGATTTTCAAATCACATCTGCAAAAATAATGCCATTGCACACACTAAACTTTTGAGTATTTTTCTAACGAGAAAACCAATAAGAAAATTAAATAAAACCAAGTGAGAAATATTATATACCCTAAAGCATGTGCAGATTTAATGGCTTGGATGATTCGGGGATGAATAGGAGTTCTTTTTAAAACAGCTACAATGTCTTCAATTTTGGTTCCTTGTATATGAAGTTCTTTCATCATTCGGTCGTGAAATATATATTTTGTAAAAACAACAACAACAACAACACTGATTAAACCCTAGTTCTTAGATTTGGAAAAATTAAAAGAAAAAACTAAAAAAAAAGAATAAAGAGAAATTACCATGAGAGAGTTCAAAGGCATAGTAGGTAAGAGCTCGTTGAACAACTCAGTAGCACCCAACTTGTCCACCACCCAATTATCACTATCGCAATCGAGAATCGTCTTATCGAAATCCATAACCACAACTACGTTTGAAGCAGCCATTTTAGAACGTGAATCGAAAGAAAAGGTTCTGAGAGAGACAACGAAACACGGAAGAATAAAAATATAGTAGGAAAGAGAAGGAAGGTAATTTGACTGAGGTTGAAGGGTTTTTTGTTTTTTTTGGGTGATGGGGCTTAGAATGAAGAGGGTATTTATAGTGAATGATGATTGTTCTGATTTTGGAAATATTAAACCTATATCTTTGTGTTCCAATTACTTTGTTTCCACGAAAGTGGATAATGGGGGACTTGTTCATTTTTATGAGAACAAATTATATTCCTATTAGGAACTCAATTTCCTAAATATATAACTAGAGTGTAAATTATCTATTTTAGTTTTTACCTCTCTATTAAATAAATAATATTTTGTATTCTTTAAAAACATTTTTAAATTATTGATATCATGCTTAATTGTGTTAATTAACTAAAGGTTTGAAGCCACATAATTTTATGGTATGCTTAAAAATTATTATTTTAAGATCATTTTAAAAGTAATTTTTTATTAAAATTTTGATTGAATTAATTGGGTCTTAATTTAATTATAAAACTATCAGAGTAATAATTTTATTTTTTTCATATAAAATCTAAAATAATACTTAGAATTTGAATCCAAAACATTATGATTTTTAATTTGTACCTTATCATATCAATAAAGTGACATTTGATTATTATATATTTATTTAATTTGTTAAATATATTATTTTCACCCATGGTCGGTAACGTAATTATTATTATGTTAATGGAAATTTGGGTGGTAGCGGAAGTAGAGAGAGGAGCAATTCTATGAGTTGGAAAACTAGTGCACTTTGCATGCTCAAGAAAAACAATGAACCCTTTACAAGTACAAGGTGATGATAATGCAAATAACCTAACCACATTGAGCGAAATCATCTCCTCTTCTTTATCCACTGCTCGCTGTAATTTCTATCGATAAATAACACACGTTTCTGATTTTTTTTTTTGTCGAAACCATCAGAACTACATTAAGGAAATTCCATAAGAAAAGTAAACAAGACCATCACATGGTCAAACCAAACATGAGAACAAGTGCTCGAGTGAAGAACAGCCACATCCGACGAAGAGAAAATAAGCACAACCTGCCTAACACAAAAGGCCACAAGAGGACAACAAGAGACAAAATAGACTAAAACGGACAAAGCTTCAACTTTGTTCCAAACACCAAAATACAACGCTAGTCCTAATCTCTTAGTCTTCATCTTCACCTCCAAGGTTCGGTCAGGATAGACATTGCAACCATATGAGACCACCTGGCGATGTAGGAGACCAAGAATGCTCCAACCACGAAAGCCTTTTGGTGGAAACATAAACCCTGGAACTGTTCCGTGACCTCGGATCACTAGAGGATGGCGGAGATTACTCGGTACAGAAGCCAAATACCTTCCTCCGGAGGAGCCCATCAAGTCAACCCATGGAAAAGCTAAGGATGCAACCAAGATTCATACCTAAAACAAAATAAAAAGCAAACAATAACGGTAAACAAGAGCAAAAGGAAGAAAGGGGGAAAGGGAGAGCCCATGGTGGCTTGAAGCCTCTTTCCCACATAGCATTTTTTTAAAATCTGAACATATAATTGTATTGTATTTTAGTTTTATGTTCGGATTATAGAAATATCGCTGAGTTATACTCAATATACGATTTTGTTTTCCATGTGCAGATTAAGTACTTATCGATTCGATAGTCTACTCAACATCCAACGACCATCTCGAACTCAACTGTTGGTGAAATGTTCTTTGATCTTGGCATGTACCTAGGATGTTCTAGATATATTTAATGTTCATTTTGTGTCTTAATGGTATTTGAGTTCTAAGTTTGTAAGTATTGTGTATATATGTGTGGTTGATAGGAATGATCATTTTGAAGATGTGTTGCTAGAGTAATTTGGTGATATGCATGATGATTAGACAATTGAGGTATTGATATATTGAACTGATTTGTACATGGATAAGATGTTTAGATGATGATTTGCATGCTTTTTTTTATGTTTAGGTATGTTATTTGAGTTTAGGCAAGTTTTGAGCACGAGTGTATCTTTTAAAAATTAGTTTTCACCATTTCTGAACTCAAGTATCAATATTTTTACATCTAGTATCGATGCTTAACCAAATTAACAGTTTTAAAACAAACAGAATCCAGAAATGGTGTCGATTTTTATTTAAGTATCATTTTTCATAAAATATTGATACCATGAAATAAATATTCGGTATCCTTATTTTGCAAAGAAAACATAATTGGATTTAGGTATCGATTTTCAATAAGGTATCGATTTGGTATTGATACCAACTGTGAAACTTCAATATTGATTTTTAAACTTTAAAATTTTACAATTAAATCCTATTACATGCCTGAATTTCACAATTAGGTCCTTGCAAGTTTCAAAATTTTTAATATGTCTGATTATACGTGATTTAATGATAAATAATTGAGATATCTTCTTTAGTAAAGTATTTATTGATTATTGGATATTGTCATAGCATCTTATTACTCGAGTCTACTAGCCGGACCGGATAAGGGGTTATATAGCTCGAATAAGTCGAAACCAAAAATATTCAAACTTGAAATAATTTGAATTTGAATAATGCACTATTCGAACCGATCGAAAATCTCCCGTTTGCCACCTTTAATAATGATATTTGTATCTCAATATTTTATGTTTTTAAGCACATTTTGTATTCCTTTTTTTAAAATATTACAATATATGCATTTGAAAGGAAAGTTCATTAATTCATTCCATGAATGAGATCATAAAATTCGGGGGGAAAAACATCAAACACTCAACGTTGGCGATGAAGGACAAGCTTCATCAACACAACAAAGGCTTCAGCTTCAGCATCAATAAATTATTATGGCACATTTAAAATTGCCTCTGTCACAACTTAAACACGACATATTTGCAGTGATATTGCAAGTACTTTGTAACAACCCGGTTTGACTCTAATCGGAATAGTGGTTTCGGGACCACAAATCCGAATTAGAAAAATATTTTTATATTATTTTCTGTGTTTATTATGTGTGAATTTACTAGTGTAAAAATTCCGTGCTTTAATTTCGTCGTTTAAGTGTCCGATTTAAAAAAAAGAGCTTAATCGTGTAAAATAAAAATTTAGTGGTTAAATATAAAATCACCTAATTGTTGTTGTCTTTTTAAATGGGAGGATTTATGATGCAATAAGACCATAAAGTAGATAGTTGGTGGCATATGACATAATTGACCTTAATATATATGTTATATATATTTATTATAATAAGGTTAATTTAGTCAATTGTTAAATTAAACATTATAATCAAAATAAATGATGAAAAGATGAATGTTTTTCATCTTTTCTTAGCCGAATTCATGCAAAAGAAAAATAAAAGAAGCCAAACAATATTCGGCCATTTTGAAGCTTGATTAAGATCGAGAACCAAAGAAATCGGAGTTAGATCGGGGAAAAGCCAAATTAGTCGAATAATCGTCCGACTTCGATTTTCCATCGTCCAAGGTAAGTTTATTAGCAATTTACTGTTATTAAATCAATATATACATATATATATATATGTATATATATTGTATATTTGATGAGTTATAATTAAAAGTATATGAATTGAAATTAGTTAAGTATGAATGTTATATATATGCATAAATGAAGTTCGAATATGTATACATATATATGTATATCTATTGTACATTTGATGAGCTATAATTAAAAGTATATGAATTGAAATTAGTTAAGTATGAATGTTATATATATACATAAATGAAGTTCGAATATGTATATATATATGTATATCTATTGTATATTTGATGAGCTATAATTAAAAGTATATGAATTGAAATTAGTTAAGTATGAATGTTATATATATACATAAATGAAGTTCGAATATGTATATATATATGTATATCTATTGTATATTTGATGAGCTATAATTAAAAGTATATGAATTGAAATTAGTTAAGTATGAATGTTATATATATACATACATGAAGTTCGAATATGTATATATATATGTATATCTATTGTATATTTGATGAGCTATAATTAAAAGTATATGAATTGAAATTAGTTAAGTATGAATGTTATATATATATGCATAAATGAAGTTCGAATATGTATATATATATGTATATCTATTGTATATTTGATGAGCTATAATTAAAAGTATATGAATTGAAATTAGTTAAGTATGAATGTTATATATATACATAAATGAAGTTCGAATATGTATATATATATATGTATATCTATTGTATATTTGATGAGCTATAATTAAAAGTATATGAATTGAAATTAGTTAAGTATGAATGTTATATATATGTATATGTGTGAGCTTCGAATATATAGTTATGTGTATATATATAAGTTTTTGAAATGAATGTAAAGTATGGACTTTACATATGCATGTGTGTGGTTCGAATAGATATAAATACATATACAAATACTTGAGTTGGATTAAAAGTATAAATTGTAAATGCTTGTATGATTCGAACATGGATTACAAATTTTCTTGGGATAAAGTTGTGGTTGTGAATTATACATAAATGTTTTGAACGTGTGTTGCTATTAAGAAATATACAAGAAATCATCTTTGTATCTGTGAAATTGAAATTTTCAGGCTAAGCGCCTAGTAGGCTTAATGCCGGTGAATTTTTCGGACTTTAAGTCTAGTAGGCTAAGTGCCGGTGATCTGAATCAGGCTATAAGCCTAGCAGGCTAAGTGCCGATGATCTGAATCAGGTTATAAACCTAGCAGACTAAGTGTCGGTGATCTGAATCAGGCTGTAAAGTTTAGCAGGCTAAGTGCCGGTGAATATGTTAAATTAAGTGATTATATGTATTTGATATATATAAATATGTAAATGATTTTGGGTTATATATAATGGATAAGTATATGAAAATTTAATTATATGTACTTGATGAGCATATAAATGTTTGGATCTATGTGTTTAGTGAATAGGCATATATATATTGGTTGTTATGAAGATTGTTGAATATACATGTATACATTCGGCACATGTGGATTAGAAGTATAAATGTGCATTTGGTTCATGAAGTTGATAAGTAAAAATATAAGTTTTTGACATATGTATTTGAAAGATCATAGATATGCATTCGATGAAATCCGAATGATAAGTATATTAGAAATTAATATATGCAATTAATGATTATGTTTGTAACTTGATTATAAGCATATAATGTTTATACATATGTTCGTTAATATGTATTTTAAATTTGCTATAAACTTACTAAGCTATAAAAGCTTACTTTGATTGTTTTTGTCCATTTGTTTTATAGATTTTGGAGTCACGTTATGAGCTCGGGGATCATCAGCATAGTCTACCACACTATTAACTTCTTTTGGTATTTTGTTATGTTGAACTCGATCTTATGGCATGTATAAGCTTGAGTTGTTTTTGGTTAGTTTTGGATCATAAAATATAAATAGCCATGCGAAAATGGTTTAATTTCCATGTTTGTGATTAGTTTGGTTTAAAAACGTTTTGTTCATGATCATCTTGTTTAAATTGGGTTTTATGTGTTTTCGAATGTGTGCTTTGTTTAGTAATGCCTCGTAACTCTAATCCGGCGACGGACGCGGGTCGGGGTGTTACATACTTAATACGATAAGGAAATTAGTCCTAGTCAGTCCAAAGCGATAAGGCAAAATCGACAAAAGAACCAAGTATCCACCAAACTGGAGAGAACGACAACAAAACCATTCCTAAAATCACTTGCAAAAGCAAGACTAAAAAATGTGTTAAAAGAGCACACAAAAACTTCTAGAAGTGAAGACTTATTAAACAATGGAAAACAAACAAAAAAACATATAAACCTTAAGACAACACGGGTTCAAACTGACTTGTGAAATCATTTATTATTTTGAAATACTCTTAACACAAAAAAATAGATTAAGAAGCTGACGAAGAGCCTCCTACCTACAAAATAGATATGCAAACTGAAAAGAGAGAATGTGCATGGAATGAATAAGGAGTGGAAAGAAAGAGAAAGTTGATGGAAGGGAGAAAAAGACGGGTGGTAGCTAACCCAAAGGCTGGCACCGTCACTAGACAAAACAAAAGAACTTGAGAAAAAGAAAAAGAGTAATATGTTTTTAAAATCTCATTTCCCTAAAATGTATTATGATATCCAAATATATTTAAAAACCTTATACATTAATTCTGGTAATTTTTTGATAAAATATAAGTTATGTTCCAAAATGTTATATTTTATATCCTAAAACCCTATTTTAAATCTCAATTGAATAAATTATACATAAATTATTGGAGTTACAACAGAAATTTGGATCCTCAAAGTCCAGAAGGTACAAAGGGTCTGTTTGAAGCCCTAATTTATGGGCTCTGTCCTTTCCTTTTAAACAATTGAAACCCAGATTAAAGGTTTTAAGTAGGGTTCCACTGTTCCTTTAATAAAAATAACAAAAAGGTAACATGTATTGATCTCCCTCAGTGAGCCAGTTGGAATTTTGTTTCTTTCAAAATGATAAGCAAAAGGAAAAGAGACGTTTAAATAGAAATACTATTCACTTTTATGATTCTTCACCATAGTTTTCATTTCTTGTGATGGTGAGGAGCACAAGGCAGCCTCAACATAATAATTAATTTTACTCTTTTGTTGTAATAATTCCGAGCATAAGGGCTTTTTGTCGTTTGAGGATCGAATCAAAATATCTTATTTATATTCAACATTTTACACCTAAATAATTACCATTTTAAGTCATATTATCAAAATTAATTTTACACTCTACATAAACCTACAACTAAATCATTTTTTTTAAAAAAATGCAAATATTTTAGGTTTTAATTTCAAAAAATGACAACTTATAATGTTCGTTTAAATTAAGTTTATGTTATTTTATAAAAAAAATTAATTATTTTAAATTAAATAAAACTTATTTCAATGAGCAATGGATAAATACTAAATCGACCTGCATAGATTAACTCCATTAATTATAAGAATTTATATTAGATTTGTAATTTTGTTTGTAAAGTTAAAAAGCTTAAGTGACAATTGACAATTGACAGGATAATATTCCTAAAAGCAAACAAATAAAATAGTTTGTAAGAAAATCAATGATGGATTTCAATCGACTTGAAAGTAGTTTAATTTTGTTCTCAGTACACGTACTCTTCAAACTTTTATAATTTAATTTTAGGAATTTAACTCCTATTTGAAAATTAAAATCTAATTGGTAACACTTTTATTTGATTTGAATAGGTGGCACTTTAATATTCAAAGGTTTGGTTCAATATATAACTCATATTAATTTCAATTTATAATGTTACCGATCAAAGGCAAAATTCCTAGGATTAAATTCTATAAATTAAAAGTACAGGGACTAATGAATAATTATACCTTTTTCTCTCCCTTACTTTATGACAAAGGCAAAAAAAAAACAGCTGTTGACGTGTCAGCATTTAGAAGCTTATAAAACATCAATATGTATAAAATTGATTATTTTAATGAAGAATCGACTTTGCTTGAGCTTGACATGCACCAAATCTTGGCAAGCAAAATCGATTAACCAACACCTTTAATGTCAATGTTTTATAGACTTGTATATAAAAAGATTTACACCCAATCCAATAAATCTACTTGCATTTTCTTTCTCTTAACCACCTACAGTTAATTTGACGATTTACTTGTAAGGAGATAATTTAACACAAGTCATCATTAAATTCAATGTATTTAAACCCTAATTGTAAAGCATTTTTTTATTTTGGGAATATGGGTTCTTAATGGATATAATTGGCTGCAGATTTGTAGACTTTTTCCCCCCTCAAATCCGCACTGCATCATGGATACAAATCAACTAATCATCTATCATAACAACAATAATTAAACAACAAATTTATTAACCAGTGTCTTAAACTTACTTTTTTATAATTGGAAGAAAAAAGATTTTTGTAATTTATCATAACAACTATAAACTATTGCATTTAATATTATGTTACTTTTAAAATATACCCTAATGATGCTCATTAGCATAATCCATTGTTTAAGAAGAAAAAAAGCTCTCAATTTATGATGGTTCTTATCAACATCTTGCTTTTTGGTTCGCAACTTCATGCTTCTAATAATCACATTCATGATCATACTTTTTTTTTATTTTATTTCTAGGTTATTTTTAGTTTATCATCCATTTTATTTTGAGGTTTTAAAAGTTTCCTTGGTGTTATTCACATACAATAATTAGGATGATCCACTTAGTTTTATCATATAGTTAAAAGTAGTAAAAACGAGTTGAATTATATTTTTGTCCTATTTATTCAAAAAAATAAGTAAATTAATCCTTATACATTGAAATAAGGGTAAATTGGTTTTGTTAAAAGTTTCATCCATTTCTACTATTAAAAAATGATTATTGTACATCAGCGTGAGGTACGCGTAGTACACCTGTGATTATTCCGTTAGTCATGTCAACTTTTAATAGTGCAAATATTGGATGAAATTTTTAACGAAAAAGACTAATTTGTTCTTTGATTTAATGTGTAGGGACTAATTCACTCAATTTTTGAATAGAAAAGACAAAATATAAAACATATATTTGTGAGGAGGGTATTGATTGGTGGGGCATTTAGATGAAAGGGTGAGAGCGAAGTGGGATATAGATATCAATCCCAACAAGTGATATTGTACATATATGGTAGATTAATAGCGGCGCATGAAAAATGATATGCAAAGGGAAACAAGACAAGACGTAAATGAGACCCCATTATAAACACACAGTCATAAAGCAATCAATGGAAGTGAAGAAAATAACACAAATCATTTGGGAAAGGAAGGGAATGAGAAGCACATTTAGGTGCCTACGAAGCAAACTTCATATACACAGTCATATAATTAATAACCCTTACAAGTATAACATCCAACATCAAGTTTGAATTAGGGTAAAAAATATCATTTCAGAATTATATATATATATATATGGTAGAGGTTTGCTGTTTTTGTGGCTATTTGAGAAACATTATCGCTTTCTGTTTTCTTTTAATTAAAAGGAAAACACTTTGCCAGGATTCGGATTGGTGTTGATCTCTTATTGTGACTGTGATGATGGTTCTTGCTTAGCCCATATTTATCTTTTTAGGGGAATCTTTCATGGTACAACTTAGCTTTAATAGTGGGAAAAGATACCCAAAATTTCTCAATAAGAGTCCATGAGTATAAGCTATATATTTTTTAAAAAAAGATTAAATTCAATTTGTAAACATAATTAAAGAGATAATTACAACTGTCCATGAGTTTATTTTTATTTTTAGATATCGATTAAAGATATAAGATAATTTGTTTTTTTTTTTGAAGAGATGGCATCACAAAATAATAACATAAATATGAAATGCATAAGCACCTTAAAATAAAATTTTATAAAAGGTAAACTATCAACATTTCTTACAATATGATAATATACAAACTATAAAATTTCTTTCTTTCTATCTTTGTCCATAAATCACCAAAATAAAATTTGTAATTGGAAAAACATGGAAATTAATACAAGGAGTAAAATTTGTTAATAAATTCACATGTTAATTAATCAAATATGAAATCATGCTTAACATGTTAATTAATCATGAAACCAACCTTGAGAATAAAATAGCAAAAGAGAAATTATATTTTGAAAGATCGGCTTTTTCTCGAAATAATATTAAAAAAATTAATATATGAATACAATTTTATTAAAATAATTTGAACTGTGCATAGGAACTCCAAATTAGCATCGCAACAAACAATTTGGGATGACAATGCTACATTTCTTCTGTCAAATTAACATGACAACATTGTGGATTCAAATCGATAATTTTTTTTTTGGCGAATTAAGATTTTTGGATTAAGAGTGTGTTAATGATAGTTTTTACTGGTGATAGATTTTAAGTAATCTTTTATTTTTTATTAAATTTTTTTCATAAAGATAAACAAAGACCTACAACAAAATTAATTTCAAGCTATATATCTTAACTTGAAAAATCCAAGAGGGAAGAAAATATTTTTTGTGTTCTTCATTTGGGAAGAAAATGTTCTGCGTGTTCTTTATTGGGAAGGAAAATGTTTTCTTTTTTTACATTTTTCGGATTTTTAATTATATATTTTAATTTTTAATATTATATATATTTTTAATCTTGAGAATTGTTTTTTTTTTAATTTCGTGATTCATACATGTATTTTCTTTAGTTTAAATAGTATAATCTAGATCTCTTTCAACAGCAAAAAATAATTATTTAGAATTTTATGATTTTATAAAAAAATCATAGAATGGTAATTCAAAAAATGTAATTTAAAAAATAAATTATGAAATTTAAGATACTTTCAAATTGTTTAAAAATTATAGTTAAGAAAAGAGAAATTTTTTATTTAGTCTTTAAATTGTACATAGAAATCCCAAATTAAGAGATTTTTTAACAGAATAAATGTATTATTGTGTATTTAAATCGTATCGATTTAAATTGTTATATATAATTTATATTATTCAGGTAATTAAAAAAGTTTTCGTATTATTTCATAATTATATTATATTATTAGGAAGAAAAGCCTAAAAATGTTGATGCTGCCGACTCCCCTTGATGGTCCCAATTTCAATCACAAATCATGGCCAGAAATCGGCATCGTTAATCGACGGTGAGGAGTATCCCATCAAAGAGAGTACCATGATTAGACGGCTACCTCTAGTGCGCCTTATCTGATTTCCAATTAATTTAATTTAATTTAAATATACTTTTTGTCATTTATATATGTAGTATAGGACCATGATGACCACCACTGACCAAAAAGCCTAACTCGTTTTGACATGACGTTTTCTTCACGGGATGTTTCCCTTTTCCATCATCACCGTTGATATTGGAATCAACGGATGTAGGTGATTTCTACGACCTTGAACACTGTGCTCAGACCATGAAGTATGATGGTGATGTACGGTCCTGATGTCTGTTTGAGAATGTCGGGAACTGAGAATACGTTGAATTGTTTGTAATAACTAAAATAAAAAGCTAAGATTCCAGGTTCCACCATCCACGCGCCTCCAACGCCATTTTGCCTTAAAATGTGTTATTTAATATCGCTATTTTGTTTTGTTGTTGAAAAAACTTATATATTTCAAAAGCCTTTTAATAGCTGTTGGTAGGATGAAATATAGAAACTTTTTTTAAAAATTTAATTGAAAAATAATTTGGCAAAGTTACTTTCTCGTTAACATAATAATTGTAATGTGATTTTCATGTAAAAAGGTGGAGATAGAAAGTTTTTTTTAAAAAATCAAGATAAAATTTATTTTATTTTATATTAGGTTAGGATATTAATCTATAAAAGAATAAGAGTTCCTTCTTCCTTGATTTTTTTCTACTATTTTAATAAATTCTTCGAAAGCCATCTATATATTATATTATTTACATTTTATTTTTATTTTTAATTATTTTTCTCTTTTCTTTTCGATATATTAATTGAAAATTCAATTTTATTATAGTATTAAGAATCTTTATGAACAAAAGAAAAAAAATTAAAGCTTAGGCTTAACTCAAAGGTTGATTTGATCATAGCCTTTTTGCATTTTGTGTGCAATTAATAATTCTACTAGAATAATTTTCGAGACTATGTAAATGATTGACAGCCCATTTAGAAATAGAATAGATAAGACAAATGATCAAACAAATTTCAAAGCAGTTATATATTATATTCAAGTAAATGATGTTTTTCTTTAATATCCAAAGTAAATTATGTTTTTTTTTTCAATATCTAAAGTAAATGATGTTACATTGGATATTTGAAAAAATAATGTAAAATTATCAATTAAAATTCAATATTAAATATTTAATCCAAATATTTGTTAAGAATAAATTTTATTATAAAAATTAAAAACATGAATATTTTATTTTATTTAATAAGGTTACAATTCATAAATTATCATTACATTTATAGGAAAGTACTTAATGAACCAAATAGGATAATGCAATTTTCTTGAGATTTTAACCAATACCTTTTCATGTATACTATAACACCCCTCACCCGGTCCGTTCACTAAACCCGGGCTATAGGATGCTACAACAATTAACGGAGTAAAACACATAAAATTTTAGCTTTAAAATTTAATTAACCAATAAAAAGATTTCATAATCCATGCATAATATGATCTACAAACTAATTCGAGTCTCATTTGAGCTTACGAAAGCTCTTAAGTTGACCCTAGCACAAGGAACAAATTAAAAATTTTCAAAACAAGGGTCACACGATTGTGTGCCCAGGCTATGCAACAGGCTGTAACCATGTAGAATAGGATTCATACAATTGTAGGTCTAAGCCATGTAACTCATTGTAGCCGTGCGAGTCAAATTGAAAACATTTATCAAAAGTCACAAGGTCGTGTGGCTAAGCCATGTAACAAACTAAAACCATGTGAAAAATAAATGACCAAATCTAGAGTACTCACACGGACATTTGGCCAGCCCGTGTGATAATTAGGAACCGTGTGCTTCTTCTAATCATTCCTATTGTCTAGTAGACACACGATCATGTGTGACGCACAATTGTGTGGTGTAAAAAATAGGTCACTTGTAGTTTATTTTGAAAACCAACCATAAAAAGAAATATCAAATAAGCCTTTAACAACATTAACCCAATATTCCATTCAAAGTGGTTAAATGTTGTTAAAAGGTTATTTGAGATTGCTTTTTATGGTTGGTTTTGAAAATAAACTTGATATGTGTTAGCATGATTTGAAGTTCATTCTCTAAACATTAACCCAATATACCATTCAAGGCATCTTAACTTGCTCATTTCAAGGTGGCTAAACCAACACTTACCAAAACTTAACTATAACCAATTGTATGCAATCAAACACCAATTCCAAGCATATACAAGTAGCCACATTTCTAAAGCCAAACAACATGCCAAGTTTGGCATCAATGCCATACCTAACCATCATACCATTTCCACATCAAAAATCATTTTCAAAATGCATTTAAAAGCAACATATAATCCATATTCAAAGTTGTAACAGCCCGATTTTTATTGATGTTGAAAACAGTGATTCGAGACCATAAAATCTAGAAAATAAGCTCGTAAATTTTTATTATTTAATATTTACGAGCCAAATGTGATTTTTAAAAGATTTTTGAATTAGTAATTTGTGTTTTATAAGGCTTTATTAGGTTAAGTAATTTAGAAAAGAGGTATCGAGATCTCGGTCCTATAAAATGAGCTATAAATATTTTTATAAATTTTTGCGGAGTATCATTAAGGTAGTATTAAAATTCCGTTAGAAAATTTTAACATTTTGGTAGTTAATTAATTAAAAAGGACTAAATTGAAAAAGGTATAAAACTTATTAATTAAAGAAATAGTGATTAAATAGCCTAAATAGTAAATAAATGATGAATAAAAGGGCAATTGGACCACATGGGATGGTTGAGGCGGCATAAGCATAGAAAAATCAAGAAATTGATGTGAAATAAGGGTAAAATTGTAAATTTTGCCAAATTTAAGTGAAATAAATGGGAAATTAAAATTCTAGACATTTTCATCATCATTTTTCAGTTCTAAAACAACCATTGAAGAGGGTTTAAGATGGTTTTTCAATATTTTCTTCATATAAGTTTAATTCTTGCTCTTTCCTTGAAATTTTTATGTTTTGGGACTTTTACAATTAGGTCCAACTAACCATTTCATTAGTTTTTGATTTTGTTGAAAGTTTTGGAAGATACCATTGATAATTTTATATGATTTTAGTTATTAGATGATGAAATTGAAATGTTGATGGATATTTAAAGGTATTTTATTAAAGAATTTTGGATGAAATCATGATTTAGGGATTAAATTGAAAAGTTGTTGAATTCATGGAAAATTCTAAAATTTCATGGAATTCATGGGCTGCTATTGATATATATATATATGAAAATATATAGGCTTGAGATAAGGATTAAATTGTATGAATTTCATTTTCCGAGCTTAAGGACGAAATCATCATTAATAAAAAGTATAGAGGCAAAACAGTAATTTTACCTAAGATGTGACTTGGGTTGAATTGAATGTAAATTTTATTAAATTGATGTTAAATTTACTCGTATAGATCCGGATAGATCAAAAACGGAGTTAGATCGTGGAAAAGAAAAAGTATCGGATTGGTAGTTTACAAGTCACGAACAATTGTCGAGGTAAGTTTGTGTAACTTAATTGTGTATATTTATATGTTCATATTGAGTGTTGAATATGTAAATTGTGTAAATGTTATATATGTGTATGTAATTTATCTCATAATTGAAAATCCCTAATAAATAAATAAGTCTCGTTTGGATAATGAGATTCAATGGATACAGGGTTCTGTTTCTCGTAATGGTAGTGTTCCTGCATATGTTGCGGACATACCATAGCTTGAAAGAGCGTCCCATTACAATCCCTCTCAAGCTTCCCATTATAGTGTTCTTACGAGCTTCCCGTTAAATGCTCTTCGGAGCATCCCGATCGGTTGTGACCCTACATGTGTTGTGGGCACACCGCAGCTCTTATGAGCGTCCCGTTATATGGCTCTTCGTGAGCTTCTTGATTAAAGGCTCTTTGTGAGCTTCCCGTTAGTACTCACTTGAACTTCCCGTTATATGGCTATCCGGTGCTACCCGTTAATTACTCTTTGGAGCTATCTGTTATAGGCTCTTTGTGAGCTTCCCGTTATATTGCTCGGATAAGCTTCCCGTTATAAGGCTCAATGAGCTTCCCGTTATAGTGCTTGAGAGAGAGCTTCCTATTTAAGTGCTCATAAAAGTACTCCGGGATATAAATTGACAGATTTATAGTATTGTACACTTCAGGTGTACTACCCAAGTATCCATCGAGATTTCAAATGATTCAACGGGTGAAATTCTGACATAAGAACATGTGAAATCAAAATGAAACTATTATCTGTATATGCATGAAATACTTGGAAACTTGATACCTAATGAACTCATCATTGTTCTTGTTATTCAAATGAAATACATGACTAACATGTTTGTTGAGGTTATATATGTTAGGCTAATTGCCAAATTGCTTTGGATGTATTATGCATGTTATTTATATAAGTAAATGAATGGTAAGTTAATTTCCCGTTATACGAACTTACTAAGCAGTAAGTGTTTATTCTGTCTTATTTCTTTTGTTTTATAGTACTCGGAGGCTCGTAAAGGTTGGAAGTTGGTCGGAGCTACATCACACTATCCCCCGGACTTTTCAGTATATAAATAAATAGTAAACTAATTTTGGTAATAATGGCATGTATAGGTTAAATGTTACCATTGATGGCCATGTAATGTTGGTTGAAATTAGCCATTGGAATGGCTATTAAGTGATATGTTTTGATATGTAAATAGTCTTAATATGCTTGATGAGTATGTTTAAAAGGTTGAATGAGAAAAACCATATAAGTATATTGGATATTGGTTTATGATAGTGTATTTGGTAAAACATGTATATAAGTATTAGGCTATCTTGGTAAGTTGGACATTTGATCATAGGTATTAATATGTCATGCATAAGACTTGAATTTGGCTAGGTTTAAATGTCTTGAATTGTCTCTTGAATGTGTTTAAATGTTTATATAGGTGGAATGTGAAATTGGGTGAAGAATAAGGCTTGGAAATGACCTTATTTTGTCCACGCGGGCGTGTGTCTCAGTCGTATGTGACACACGACATAGCACATGGGTGTGTGTTATGGCCGTGTGTCCCCTACAACTTAAAAATTTTAAAAAAAATGCTCAGAAATTTTCACACGGCTTGGTCTCCTGCACCTAGAAGAATTGCAACTCAAAGAGTTACACGAGCTAGGGACATAGCCGTGTGCTCTACTTCAAACACCACACGGCCTGAGACACGAGTATGTCACTTCGCCGTGTAAGCCACACGGCTTGGCCATACGGGCGTGTGTCATTTACACCTTGTAAAATTTTGAAATTTTACGAAGAATTCTTTAAGTTTTTTATTTAGTCTCGACTTGTTTCTAATGTATGTTTTGGGCCTCGAGGGCTCATATAAGGGACGATATGATAAATTTATGACTAATTTCTGATATGAATATGAAGTAATATGAAATATTTGAGTCTGATCGGTAAACCCTGGTAGTGCTCCTAAATTTTGTTCCAGTGACGGATACGAGTTAAGGGTGTTACAAAAGTTGTCATTCATCTAAACAATCATGGCATATAAAAATAACTACATAAACATTCATAACCATTACAACCATATTATTACCAAATGTCATATAAAGACTAAAATGACAAGTCTCAAAACCAACATATCCACAACTACACTTATGTACAAGACATGTAACTATTCGAGTGAACTTATACAACCACCTAAGTACATGCCACATATAACCAAGCCAAAATGACCAAAAGTCTACCGAATCAAAAGACGAATAGTGTGAGCTTCGACGTGGTCCACTCGACGCGATCGACAACCAATGATCTATAGAAAAGAAAAGCATAATAGTGGTAAGCATTTTTGAATGCTTAGTAAGTTCGTACATAAACCAATTTAACTTACCTCAAAATTAAACAATATAAGTAATTGAAATCACATAACATAAGCATGATTTAAAACCTGTCAACTTTACACAATTTGGTACAACAACTAACTTGGTTAGTTCATTACAAAAAATACCATCTAAGCATATATAAAACCATAGCATTTCATAAATATAACCATTGATTTCACATTCGATCTTACCATTCGATCCAATTTCATTTGGTTACTGTTTTTTTCTCGGAGAACTATAGTAAAATGACTTCAAATACACGATACTTAAATTGCTCACACGATGTAACACCCCAACCTGACCCATCCACTGGATCCAGGTATGGAGCGCCATAAATGGACCAGGTTCCTATATTTAATTTTTTTGCTAACATAACTGCTATAAAACAATCTAAAAATAAAACGAATAATAATTATTACAACCAAGGCTTTAAGCCACTCAATACTTAGTCTTTCAAATTTATGTCTCTATTTTGACTGTTTAATTATAATGAAACTCTTACAACTCTTTTCAGAGACTAAATATTCTTTTCTCTTACAACTCTTTTCAAAGGCTAATTATCATTTTCCCCAAATTCTAAGGGTGTTATCTGATTTTGACATAAAAATTCTTGAGGCAAAGCCTCCGATAGTACCCCATTCCTGTGTGCATAACTCTAATCCCTCAGCAATCCCCGTTCTCCACTCGATCTAGCTTGGTCCCTCCTCAAAGTCCTCGATCGACCTCGCAAATCTTGCGAACATAAGCCAACCACTTGTAAGTTTGAATGAACTTAGTGAGTTCCTTCATTAGGCCACTCACGAATAAACCCTATCACACGAAGGTAACAAGTGTAAAATAAATTAAACTTAAATTAACTCTCTACTTGCTTAAGGCGAATATTCTTTATCAGGGTGGCGAACTCCACCCAATCCTTTGAGTTACTCGGCTCAATATAAGATCTCTCTCTAGTCATACTTTCCATACGATTGTATATCAGATACCTCACCATATCAGCGAGTCCTACCTTTACTTCTTGTCTTTCCTTCCTTTTATACACCCCACATATAGGGTGTTTGTTGGCTTCTAACTTACTTGGTTGTATGCTTATTTTCCCATATTGTACCTCTGTATTAGCTTTCTCGTCTTCCTGCTGAAGGGTCTTAGGACCTACCATCCTTGGTGGACTTTCATGGGCGAACCAATCCTTAGTGGACTCCCCCTTTCCATACCATAGTCCCGAATGACTCATTGACATTTCATATTGTATTGTCTTACAGCGAAACTAGTCACTCTAGCGAACCCATTCTCATTCCATCCTACTAGTAACAGTGGCGGGACTACTCACAGTAACTAACCTTATGTACAAGACTAACTTAGGACCTCACCTAACCAATATGATAAACCGCTAACTTATCTTCCTGGCAAGCCATCACTCATCAGACTATACGAGTCTACTTCCCCTTTTACATCTTCATAATTAGGTCAGCTCTCGCACGACCTATCTTCCTCTAATTCTTGTTGGGTCTTCTTCCATGCCTGGTCGGGCTTTCACCTATATCCTTACCGCTTTCATCATTTTTGGCAGATTCCTCATGATCCGCTTATCATACTTACGCTTTCTTTTAACTCTCCTTCCACCTGCGTGGTTTCTCATACATGGTGCACTAGCATTATATCCCTTACTTGAGGTCCTGACGAACTTTTTCACGTCTAGTTCTTGCGAACTCTATGGGTTGTCGTAGTCAAGCTATGGTCTTATACCCTTCTTACCTCAATGCTCATGTCCCAACGGGCTTACCCTGTGTTTACTTTCCCGACGAACTTAACCTGTATCTACTGTCCTGACGAACTTTATCTGTGTTTACTGTCCCAACGAACTATCTCTTCTCTGTTTTTACTGTCCTAGCAGGCTATCTCTATTTTTTGTTTATTGTCCTAACGGACTTTCTCTGTTCTATGTTTACTGTCCTAGCGGACTATCTCTATTTTGTGTTTACTGTCCCAACGGACTTTCTCTGTTCTATGTTTACTGTCCTAACAGGTTATCTCTATTTTGTATTTACTGTTCTAGCGAACTTTCTCTAATGATTACGAATTTACCTTTATTAAATAAAAGATAATATACATGTATTTAATTTTTATAATAAACTTCATTCTTAACAAATATTTAGATTAAACATTTAATAATAAATTTTAATTGATATTTTAAAAATTAAATTTATAATGTTAATTGGAAGAAAATTTATTTCAAATTTGCCCTACATATATTTTCTAAATATAATAATGCACATATAAAATCATGTATATATAAAACTTGTTTTGGAATAAATTAAAAAATTTATTTATATATAATACTTGTGAAGAATCCGTTGAAAAAACAGAAAAAATCAAGTAGTAGGACAAATGAAGAAGACAATAGCTTCTCCTTTTTAGTTTAAACCAATACAAAATAGGGTTTCGTCTTTATATTTTTTAACTTTTCAAACTAAATAGAAAAGTAACTTTCTCATCTTTTATCATGAGAATCATATTGTCTTGTTCATGGGAAAGTAACTCTCAAAGTAAAGTTAAATTCTAAGGAAAATAAATAAAATTTAACATATCAAACATTAGAGTCACTTTCCAATTAATTAAATTCTTAAGAATCACATTCTACTAGAATCATAACATGGGAAAGCACAAAATGCTACCTTTGTGTTACAGAAAACAGGGAAATTCTAGGGAAAGCTCATTAGTGTAAGCTTCATAAGCTCCATTGTAATAACAAATGGATACCTAGTAAACAGGTGAAATATTTGGAAAACAAATTCTTTCATATTTTTTTGGTATTCTCACATTTTGGGGTCACTTTCATAATAATCTTTCATAATTTTTTATATACTTTCAAAATTAAGTTTTGGCATGAGAAATCAATTTTTGGTATAAAAGAAATATTTTTGCATACTAATAAATTTATTATATATACTAATAACTTTTAAAATTTAAAAACTAAATAAATAAAATAAATTTTATAAGACGAACCAATATTTGGTAGTCCCTCCTAATTTTTGGTATTCCCTTTTTTTTTTTTACTTCATAATGTTAGGTAATCTCCCATGCTTTTTGGTACTCACCTCATAATTATTGGCATTCCCTTTTAATTTTTGGTACTCCATGTTTTTAGTACTCCCTCATTATTTTTGGTATTCTCTAATAATTTTTGGTATTCCTTTATAATTATTCACAATCTCTCGTAATTTTCTGTATTCTCACATAATTTTGGTATGCTTTCAAAATTAAATTTTAGCATAAAAAATCAATTTTTTGTATAAAGAATTCATGTTTGTATATTTATAGTTTTTTTTACATATACTAATAAATTTCAAAAAAAATTAAAAAAATAAAAAAATATTTTTAAGACAAACGAATATTTAGTGGTCCCTCATAATTTTTGGTAATCCCTCATATTTTTTGGCTGGTTATATTAAATATCTTTCATTTATTTAATTTTTTAAAAATTAAAAACTATTACTATATATAATTTATTCCGTACCATATATTAGTATAAAAATAATAATTTAAAAGTTACCAATTTTTCCATTAGAAAATCTTTAATGAAATCTTTAATATTAAAAAACAACATTTTTATACACAACAATTATATTCCTGGTTTCAAGTCTTTATTTCAAAACCATACAAAAAAATTTATGAGACCATACAAAAAATTATGAGGGTGTACCAATTTTAGCATTAAAAACTTATTCTTTATTTACTCCAAAATTTTATCTCGTACCAAACTTTCTTTTCGAAACAATACAAATAATTATGAGGAAGTATCATAAAATACGAGGAAATATCAAAAACTATGAGGGAATAAAAAAATTAACAAGAAGTACAAAAAATTATGAGAATGTATCAAAAATTACGAGGGAATATCAAAAAAATATTGGAGAATACCAAAAAATCAAAGGATATACTAAAAAACATGAGAAAGTACCAAAAATTACGAGGGAATACCAAAAAATCTAAAGAATTAGAATAGATTTTAGGATGTATTTAATAAAAAATTTTAATGGTGCTAGCAATTTTTAAAAATTCACATTATCGTTTTAATTAGAATGAAGTATTTAGACTAACAAATGACATCAAAAAAGTTGAAGTATTAAATTATGTCAAAATTAAAGTATATAAATTAAATTTCAAATTTGAACGAAATATAAGGAGCAAATTGAAATTTAACCAATTTTATAGTCTAAAAATTAGAGAGACTAGAATTAAAATTTACCCCTAATATTCTCATGTAAAAAAAACAAATGAAAGAAAAAAAAATGGATAGTTGTGCCTTCATTTTATATAAAGTAGTAAATATTCTGCTTTTCTTTTTTCTCATTTTTTACTTAAAATTTTTTCTACTTTTTAAAAAAAATTCTATTTCTAAGATTTGTATGCATTTTTTTAGTATAATAGCCTACGATCTAGTGATGGTAGATAATATTACCGCTCAAATTCAAAAGGAGATCTAGCAAACACGGTATTGTCAGATTGAAAAATGATTACAATAGTTTTGTAAGGAAATTTAAAAACGATACATTTTCTATGCCCTTATGATTTTTTTATTATGTTATAATCATTTGCCTAAATTGTAACCAAAAAAAGGTTTAGCTTAGTAGTATCTAAAACTGTTAACATTTAAATTAACCACCACTTTATATTAGGCTAGTTGTTACTAAGGAGCGTCCAAATTAGAAAGAAGGTACAACAATCCTTGAAAGCATATAGTCCATCCTCTACCCCATTTAGACACCTAAGATAGTTTGCAAAAAGTGTAGTGTGTTTGTTGAATAAGGTTTGTTTGATTGGAAAGTAGTTGTTCAAAATTCTCCACATTGTGTGTAGAATTTTAGGATGAAAGCTTATGCTTCATAAGTGTTCGTAGAGTTTTATACATGAAGTGTCTACATTTGTCTCTGTACATTTGTCTATGGTAGTCTTTAATAAAGTGTCTATCAATCTCAACATGTTTAGTTCTGTCATGCTGGACTAGGTTGTGAGCAATGCTAATGTCAGCTTTGCTATCACAGTACAACTTTATTGGTGAAGTTATTGGATTCCTCAACTATTCCATAATTCTTTTTAACCACATTATTTCACAAATTCCTTGAGCCATTGATCTACACTTAACCTTTGCACTACTTCTTGCTACAACACTTTGTTTTTTCGCTTCGCCAAGTCACAAGGTTTCCCTAAACAAATGTACAGTACCTTGATGTAGATCTTCTATTTGTTACTGAGCCTGCCCAGTCTACATTAAACCTGTCCATGGGCCGAGCGGCCCGACCCGGCCCGACGGCCCCCCCGAAATATGGGCTTGGGCAAAAAAACGAGGCCCGTTTAAAAAATGGGCCGGGCCTCGGGCACAACTTTTTTGGCCCGGGCTTGGCCCGAATATAATAAATATATATATTTTATTTTTATTTTTTAATTTTAAAATACTTTTAAAATATTTATTTTTATTTTTATTTTTAAAATAAATTTTTAATGTTTATTTTAAAAATGGGTCGGGCCGGGCCTGGGCAAAATTTCAAGCCCATATTTTGGGCCGGGCCGGGCCCGGGCCTAGGAGGCGGGCCAAAAATTTTTTCCAGGCCCGGCCCGAACTCGGCCCGACCCATGGATAGGTCTAGTCTATATATTTATAAGCTCAAATTCCTCTTTGTTCAGATTTCTTAAAGAATAAGCCCTTGCCAGGTGAACTCTTCAAGTATCTCAGAATCTGAAACAATACTTCTTCATGTTCCTCCATTGGGGACTGCATAAATTGACTCACTAAGCTTACTTAATAAGTTATGTCTGGCCTTGTATGTGATAAGTAGATTAACTTACCAACTAATCTCTGGTACTGTCATTTATCAACTGATCTTCCTTCTTTATTTCCGAATTTTACATTTGGATCAATTGGTGTGTCAACTGGGCAGCAACCACTCATTCTAGTCTCCTTTAATCGAGGAACTTTCATTCCAAAGAAGTATTTTAAAAGACCCAAGTCTTTGATCTCAAACTCCAATGCAAGATGCTCCTTGAAACGCCTTATTTCATCCATATAATCTCTTGTAAGAATGATATCATCGACATAAACTATAATAACTATTATTGTTATAATTAAGTGACCCGAATCCTTATTTAAATCAAATACAATGGTAAAATAAAATAAAAGTAAAATCCCTATAGAATTATACTTTTTTTATTTTATTTTAAAATAAGGTTTTTTAAACCTTATTAAGCTCCTTCTATTTGATATTGATTAGAATAAGGTGTTTTAATCTTACTACACTCCTATTAGAATATGGTTTTACAAGCCTATAAATAGACATAATCTACTCCTCTTGTAATTATTTGAATTTGACATAGTGAATTATCTTCTCCTCTGCTAGTGGTTTTTTTCTCGAAAGGGTTTTCACGTAAAATCTGTGTGTTCTTTAGTTTTCTCTCTTATTTCTCTTTTCTTTGTGATAAATTATCATTATCGACATTCTATTTTTTATAAAGTGGTATCCGAGCTTCTGGGTTGTTTATCTTAATCACGGTAATGGCATTTTTGAAGTATGAAATTTTGCTGTTGGATCGTAACACCAGATTCGCGTTGTGGTAGATAAAGATACAGACAGTTCGCACAAATGAACTTAGAGGAAGCCCTGCTAGGGGTAGATAAAATGCCTTCAACATTGACGGAGGAAGAAAAGAAGCGCAATGATCGAAAGGCGTTAACACAGTTACATCTGTATGTGTTTAACAAAATTTTACAGGATGTGATAAAGAAGATCATCGCCGCTGGATTATGGAAGAGGTTGGAACAAATATGTATGTCGAAAACTCTAACTAGTAAGCTACATATGAAGCAGCGTCTTTATGCTCATCGTTTGGAAGAAGGTGCGTCTGTGCACGAACACTTAACAATATTTAAAGAAATTCTCTCAAACTTAGAGGCCATGGAGGTTCAGCATGATAAGGAAGATCTAAGGTTGATTCTACATTGTTCGTTGCCCCCGTCTTATTCAACCTTTAGAGATGCGATTTTATATAGCCGCGAGTCTCTCAAGTTGATGAGATTTATGATGCTTTAACCTCGTATGATAAGATGAAGCATTTTGTGGTTAAAACTGACTCTCAAAGAGAGGGTCTCATTGTTCGTGAGAGACAAGATCAGAATGCTGATGATGATCGTGGAAGGACACAGGAACAAAATTCTCGCGGTAAATCTAAGGGTAGATCGAAGTATTCAAAAAATGTAAAACTTGAAACTTCTGCAAGAAGAAATGGCACATTAAATCTGAGTGCTATAAGCTATAAAAAAAGATCAAAAGGGAGGCTGCGAATCAAAATGGAAAACAACCAGAAAATTTTGGTAAAGCTAATATTGTAGAAGACTACAGTGATGGTGAACTTCTAGTCGCTTCTGTCAATAATTTTAAAGTAAGCGAGGAGTGGATCCTTGATTCGCGCTGCACCTTCCACATGAGTCCCAATCGGGATTGGTTTACAACTTACGAAATAGTGTCTGAAGGTTTTGTTTTGATGGGAAATAATGCTTCATGTAGAATTGCAAGTGTTGGAACAATTAAAGTTAAGATGTTTGATAGAGTTGTTAGGAACACTTAGTGGCATACGACATGTTCCAGAATTGAAGAGAAATTTAATTCCGTTGAGTACTCTTGATTCAAAAGGGTACAAATACATAGTTGAAAGTAGGGTTTTGAAGATTTCCAAAGGTTCCCTCGTTGTGATGAAAGAGCAAAGAAAGACTGCTAAGTTATATGTTTTGCAGGGTTCTATTGTTACTGGTGATACAGTTATCGCATCCTCTTCCTTGTCAGATGATGATATTACTAAACTTTGGCATATGCGCCTAAGGCATATGAGGGAGAATGGCATGGAAGAATTGAGCAAAAGAGAAATTCTTGATGGGTAAGGAATTTACAAACTGAAGTTCTTTGAGCATTGCGTTTTGGGGAAGCAAAAGAGAGTTTGATTCACCAGAGGAATCCATAACACGAAGGGAACATTAGAGTATATTCATTCTGACCTGTGGGGGTCATCCAAAGTACCTTCGAGAGGTGGAGCTAATTATATGCTAACTTTTATTAATGATTTTTCCAGAAAAGTGTGGGCGTTCTTCCTGAAGCAGAAAAACGATGTGTTTTTCAAATTTAAGTATTAGAAAACTATGATTGAAAAATAAACGGTAAAACAAATAAAAGACCTCCGCACAGACAATGGCTTATAGTTCTGTTCTGATGAGTTTAATAAACTATGTAAGTCAGAAGGGATCGTGAGACAATTGACAATTCGTCATACTCTACAGCAAAACAGCATTACAGAACAAATGAATAGAACGATAATGGAGAAGGTTCGATATATGTTGTCAAATGCCAACTTACCAAAGTCATTTTAGGCTGAAACCTCTACTGCATGTTTTTTGATCAACCGATCTCCATCCATTGCCATTGAGAAAAAGACTCCACAAGAGGTATGGTCTGTTAATCCTGCTGACTATTCTGATTTAAAGGCCTTTAGGTGTCCTGCATATGCTCATATTGATAATGGAAAATTGGAATCGAGACCCATTAAATGTGTTTTTCTTGGTTATAAAGCTGGTGTAAAAGGGTATAAGTTATGGTGTCTTGAAAATAAAAAAGTTGTGATTAGCAAATATATTGTTTTTGATGAAACTGCTATGCTACCTAACTTTTCTCTTAAAGACTCTTCCAATAAAGAAAATTAAAAGCAGGTGGAGCATCAGACTAATCCAGAATCTACAACAGAGTCGACTCCTCAAGCCAGTAAAAAAATTCAGAATAGAGTTGTTTCTTCACCACAATACTCTATCGCCAAAAATAGAACTAGAAGAGAAATTAAACCTCCAAAGAAGTATGCCGAGGCTGATCTAGTTGCTTATGCTTTAAATGTGGCTGAAGATATAGATGCAAACCAAGAGTGATCTAATTATTTTGAAGCAGTTAGCTGTGAAAACTCAGAAAAGTAGATGTTTTCTATGCAATAGGAGATGGAATCACTCTACAAAAACAAAACATGGGATATTGTGAAACTTCCTAAAGGTAAAAAGGTTGTTCATTTTAAATGGGTGTTTAAAAAGAAAGAAGGGACTCCAAGAGTTGAAGAACCCAGATATAAAGAAGGCTTGTTGCAAGGGGTTATAGTCAAATTCCAGGAGTGGACATCACAGATGGGTTCTCCCCAGTTGTGAAGTATAGTTCAATTCGAGCTTTGCTTGGTATTATGGCCATGCATGATTTGGAGCTTGAACAGTTAGATGTAAAAACTGCATTTTTGCATGGAGAATTTGAGGAGGATATTTACATGCAACAACCAGAGGGTTTTACAGTCTCAGAAAAAGAGGACTATGTTTGCTTGCTGAAATAGTCTATTTACGGTTTGAAACAGTTACCAAGACAGTGGTACAAGAGGTTTGATTTCTTTATGACTTCTCATGATTTCAAAAGAAGTAGCTTTGACAGTTGTATTTACTTTAAGAAAAAAAAGTGATGGTTCTTTTGAGTATCTACTCCTTTATGTTGATGACATGTTAATAGCAGCGAAAGATAAAGGAGAGATAAGAAAGGTCAAAGCCCAACTAAGTGAAGAATTTAAGATGAAAGATTTGGGACCAGCAAAGAAGATACTTGGTATGGAGATTCTCAGAGATAGAAAAGTAAGTAAATTGTACCTAAGTTGGAAGGGGTACATTGAGAAAGTTCTTTGCAGATTCAATATGTAGAATACTAAGCCTGTTAGTACTCCTTTAGCAGCCCATTTCAAACTTTGATCGGCTTTGTCTCCACAATCAGATGATGAGATTGAGTACATGTCACACGTTCCATGCTCCAGTGCAGTGGGATCTCTCATGTATGCTATGGTTTGTTCACATCCAGATTTATCTTATGCAGTAAGTGCAGTTAGTAAATACATGATGAATCCCAATAAAGAACATTGGAAAGTAGTTAAGTGGATTTTAAGATACTTACGATGTACTACTGATGTTTGCTTACAGTTTGGAAAAACTAGAGATGGAGTCATTGGATATGTTGATGCTGATTTTGCTGGAGACCTTGATAGAAGAAGATCTCTCACAGGTTATATCTTTACAATCACAGGTTGTGCAATCAGTTGGAAAGCTACTTTGCAAACTACAGTTGCCTTGTCTACCACTAAAGCTGAGTACATGGCGATTACTGAGGCTTGTAAAGAAGCTATTTGGTTGAATGGACTCTTTAGTAAACTCAATGAAGACCTTCAAATCAAGACAGTATTTTGTGACAGTCAGAGTGCCATCTTCCTTACAAAAGATCAAATGTTTCATGAGAGAATAAACACATTGATGTTCAGTATCATTTTGTTCGTGATATTATTGCTCGTGGTGATATTGTTGTGAGCAAAATTAGTACTCATGAAAATCCTGCAGATATGATGACTAAGTCATTTCCTATAACCAAGTTTGAGCATTGCTTAGACTTGGTTGGTGTTCATTGTTGAAGTTAAAACCTTAAGGGGTTTTATGGAAGAGGTGGAGAACTTATTCGTTGAGAGTTCGCGATGAAGAACTTGTTTATTAAAAATTTGTGTCAAGGTGGAGATTGTTAGAATTAAGTGACCTAAATTCTTATTTAAATCAAATACAGTGGTAAAATAAAATAAAAATAAAATCCCTATAGAATTATACTTCTTTTATTTTATTTTAGAATAAGGTGTTTCAATCTTACTACACTCCTATTAGAATATGGTTTTACAAGCTTATAAATAGACATAGTCTACTCCTCTTGTAATCATTCAAATTCAACATTGTGAATAATCTTCTCCTCTGCCCGTGGTTTTTTTCCCGAAAGGGTTTTCATGTAAAATCTATGTGTTCTTTATTTTTCTCTCTTATTTCTCTTTTTTTTACGATAAATTGTCATTACCAACATTCTATTTTTTACAGTTATTCTACATCTTTGTGAGTGTTGGTAGAACATTGTGTGGTCAGCTTGCCCTTGTGAGTAACTTTGTTTTTTAACAACCTAAGTGAACCATTCAAACCAAGCTCAAGGAAACTGCTTTAGGCAGTACAAAAATTTCCCAAGCTTACATACTTGAGTTCCAAAATTTTCCTCAAAACTTGGAGGAGGATCCATGTAAACTTCTTCTTCAAGTTTCTCATTTAAGAAATCATTATTCATATCTAGTTGTTGTAAAGACCAATCAAGATTAACAGCAATGGATAAAAGAACTCTAACAGAATTTAACTTAGTTATTGGAGCAAATGTCTAATGATAGTATATCTCGTATGTTTGAGTGTACCATTTAGCCACAAGCCGAGCTTTGTATCTATCTAAAGATCCATCCAGTCTGAATTTAGTTATGAATACCCATTCACAACCCATTGTTTTTTTTCCTACAAGTAATTCAATTGTTTCCCTTGTACCTATTTTTTCAAAAGCACACATCTCTTCTAAAACAACCTCCTTCTATTCAGGAACCTGTAAATCATCTTTCACATTTTTAGATATTTTATAGTATCGAGACACACAAAGACTGAGAATGTTGAAAACAAGGCTTTATAGGACACAAATTTAGACATGGGATATTTGACAACATTTCTAACACCTTTTTTTTTAGCAATTGGAATATTTAGATCAAAAAATTCATTGGCCAGTTTACAAGTTTTACTTGGACTTTTGACAAGATCTTGCTGGTCAGATTCTTGGTGATGAATCTAAAAGATTCCACTTTCTTGATTTCAGTTTCTTCTTAAGTAAACCAACAACTCCTTTATTTATTCTCTGTTCTCATGATCAGAATCTACACATTTATACTCATTTTTATTAACAACATTAACATCATTCAAGTAATTTTTATTAACAAAATTAACATAATTAATTTCTATGTTTATCATAAATTTGCCTTCCCCATTATTAGAATCCCTATGTTGTATATTTTTAGTCTTTTCTTGATTAATTCTTAAATCTTCCTTACTATAATTCCCTCCCTGGAGATTAGAATCAAAATAAGATTGTGTTTTAACGAATGTGACATCCATGGCAACAATAATCTTCCTATCAATCGGATCATAACATATGTAACCCTTTTTATTAGAAACATACTCAACCAAGACATTTTTTTGCTCTAGGATCTAGTTTACCCTAGTTGTGAAGATGAACAAAAATGCTACAACTGAAAACTTGGAGGGATGATAAATCTGTGATCAAGTTAGAGTTAGAAAAATTATCTCTAAAAATATTTAAAGGAGTCCTATAGTTTAGAGTTTTATTGAGCATTTTATTAATAAGATATGTAGCCATTAATAAGGCCTCTCCCCAAAGATAATATGGTAGTTGACTAGTGAACATGAAGGCTCTTGTTACTTCCAAACGATGATAGTTTTTTCTTTCTGCAAACCCATTCTGTTGTGGTATATTTGTACAAGAGCTTTGGTGGACTATTCTATATTTGGTTAAGAAAATTTCTAATTGGTCACTAAAAAATTCTCCACCATTGTTACTTGGAAATATTTTTATTTTCACACCAAATTGTGCTTTCACCATAACATAAAAAGACTGAACACATTTTTAACTTCAAACTTATCTTTTAATATAAACACCCAACAAATGCAAGTATGATCATCAATAAATGTGACAAACCAATGTTTTCCTGAATAACATGTAACACCCTTTAACCCCAAACCGTCACCGGAATAGAGTTACGAGGCATTACCGGACATATCAGATAATTTACAATAATTCTTAAATAAATATCAAACACATTTAGATAAAATCATAAATGCATATAATATTTTACTAATTGACTTCATTCATTTTTTTTTAATTTTTTTTAAAAATTTCGGCAGCACTTCTGCTTGTTTTTACATAAAACCCCCTGCAATTAAAAACCATATCATTTTCAAATCACAACCAGTTCAACCAATTCATTTCACATTCTCAATTTCTATTTCAAATACCTTCTAATCAACTTAATCAACATAATATCAATTTAAATTTAACAATATACTAAATTAAATAAATATAGATAAACTTCCTTCATTATAATTCATAAACTTATAATACTAACACTTTCAACCGTTTATATTAAAAACATAATAACATTTATACACATCCTATGTACATGCCACATTACCTAATAAAATATACATCACCAAAAGTTTGCTGAAGTCGGGTCTGGCTTTGGATGCTGGTTCAGTACTTGACTTCTACAACCGTAATTCTCGTGTCTATTCCTCGTCTACTTTTTCCTTCCCTTTCCTCGTGGATGCCTCGGGTGCGATATTAGCAAATTAAATTCCAAGCTTTAAAAACCCTATTTTCCCTTTTTCTTTCTTTTTCTACTTTCTTTCCCCTGTTTCGTTTGCTTCTCTGTTTCTTTGTTCTTTCTGTTCTGTTTCTTTTCTTTTGCTTTGTTTTTATTTCCTTTTATGTTTAATTAATTATTATTTATAAAATATCTATTTTAATAACAAATATAATTAATACATTTGTACCATATCATAACCTTACAATTGTCACTATTTAATTTGTTTACCAAATAAAAATCTCATAATATAATTAATTAATTAATTAATATCTTTTACTTAAATTTTAAGTAAATAATAATTATAATACAAGTGTATATATATTTATTATTACACTTGTACCATCTTTTCACCATACATTTGTCTTAATTTTAATTTATTCCATAATAAAATAACATAATTAATATAAATTACCATTTAAATAAATAATTATAATAATTATAATAATTATATACATATAATATTTATATATATAACTTAAACAAAATCTTGAATTTAATGCATATATGCTGCCCCATTTATGGGACTTGGCATCTTTGCCTATTTAGTCCTTTTAACTTTCTTTTAATCTATAATTAGACTTTCACTCTTTATTCAATTTGATCCTTTTTTCCTAACTATTCTTAATTAAGCTAAATTCACCTATCTAAAACCTAATTAAACACACAACTAATCTCGTAAGTATTTCTAATAATTATTTTCGAACTCAATTCACTAAGACGGAGGCCCCATAATACACACACTTTTCCGGTACCCACGGATTTTGGGTCGTTACATAACATTTTCCTAAGGCAGCACCAATTGTGGCAAAGCAATTATCAGACACTATTTTAAGGCATGCCAATTTAGTTCCTAAATTGTTTATTGATGCTGAGATGCACTCTATTAAGCCTGTTAATTTACTTGTAGTTGTGACATGTGATGTTTATATGTGCTGTAATTTTTTAGAATGCAAAGTCTACAATTTGTTATCTCATCTTTGTGTGGATTCAATCATTATCTTCCTTTTCACCTCCATATTTACTTATGATTATTGATGTGGTTAACTGGGTATTTTAGCCTTGATATTGAAACTTTGAGTTCCCCTTCTTGCTTCTTACTACTTGCTGAAGCACACTGCCCAGTTATTTTATCTAAATTTGTTGGTGGTTTTGTTTCTATTGAATCTCTTTACACTTATAAATGTTCTATTTCAAAACTGTTCCATTTTGAATCCTTTGGTTTCTGTTATGTTCTCAAACAACTTCTTATGTGTGATTACAGCTCTGGCATGATCAATTTGAAGCAATTGTCATTGGTTAGTGGAAAAGTTGCTTGGATGGCATATTTGGTACGTGATTGTGGTTTTAAAATGTCTTAATTATCTGTCTAGGACTTTTATATTGTGTAAAATTTTGAACATAAACCATCTAGTGTTCATGCAAGTTGATATGGAAATTCAAGTAATACCATAGTGCCTTTGTTCTCTTTGAGTTTGGAAGTAACATAGTATTCTGTTTTTTCAGGACATATACTGTTGGCTGCTATTAAAATAGAGGTCATAACGTGTAGTTCGGCATATATTCTATTTTTTCTATGTAGTTTGGTATGACAATTCCATTTTATATTAATTTGATTACTTATAGAAATGTCCTCTTAATTTTGCATTAAATCAAATTTTGGTAGGGTAGTTTGGCATCCTAATTTTGCATTCAATCAAATTTTGTTTGGCTAGGCATTTTGGCATGACAATCTCCTACACAAAGTTTATATAAACCTTATCTCATGTAGTGAAAAACAATCATCAACAAATCGAATCAAATATATACATAATGGGGGAAAAATTAGGGGTGTTGATGTTTTGTTTGCTGTTGGGGTCCTCACTAGTCCATCACATCAAGTTGTTACAACACTCATCCCAATTGGGTTAAAGTATACGTTTTTTTACTACCTGTGTCGCCAATGGATCCTTCCCTGAAGACTGCATTTAACATTGCCTGGTGTAGGAAGCACTAGTGGAGACTCTAGAGGACACCCACCACACTAGCAGCTCAACATTCTGCATTTGCATGTGCCACCACCATGTGTTCAAGGCTAAACAGGCAAGGGAAGCCTGGTAGTTTTTCTTTTTTTTTCTTTTTATATTAATATTTGATGGTAAGCAAGTATGTATATGAAACGATTTGTTTTGTTTTTATTAGCTGCAAGGGAAGTTTCATGCTGTGTCAATATTTGCATTGAGAGATGCGTCATAAAGAACTGATGATCATTGCCTATGAATGAAATAATAATAAAAGGCCTTGAATTATAATGTTTTCTTGAAAAATTTGGGACTCTTAAAAGTATTGATATGAAGGAGGACTTTTATTCTTAAATAGATCATGTAAAAAATGTCTTAAATAGTAAAAATTAGGGTGTCCAACATTATAATGCCAAATCATAACCTTATTAAAACTAGAAACAAAATTTAAACACAAGTAGTTGATGGTCGACTTAGATGATCGTCATTAAAAAAGTAAATTCCACCATATTATTTAGCACTGCTAATAATCCTCCCCGAGATAATGTCCTACAGTTTACACATAGAGGAGTCAAATATAATACGACAATTCGAGGACTGAGATAATTACTGACAAATATGAGATTACAAGCTAGATTTGGTACATGTAAAACCAGGAAGGTGAAATTTTAGTAGTGCATTTCTTGGCTATTGCCGTGAACAATGTGTGTTTCCTGCAGAAGGTGTGTAAGTTGAGAAAAAGAAATGACTACTAGTCATGTGATCACTAACACTAGAATCAATGATCCACATGTTTGTTTTACAAGGCTTGACACTGAAAAAAATAAAAAATTAGTTGTGTAGATGAGTTAGGAATAAAAGAATTCATTCAAAATTGTGGTGATTGAAAAAGCTTGTATAAATGCTCTAGTTGTTCCTTAGTGAATGGAGACTCTTCTAGAGAACTTTGCTACTTTGTTATCCTTAGATTATGAATCATGACCATTGTCACTCTTCTTTCTCCCATTTATCGATTTTTTATGGGAGCTTCCAACATATTTATTGAGTGTGCCTATATTTTTTGCTGTGGTCACATCAAGGTTTCTTCCTTTTTCACTGTCATCATCACTTTTAATAGTCACAATAGCAGAATTTTCATCATTAGCTTCAAATCCTGGCCTTAACATTACTTTTCTCTTAGTCTCATTTCTTCTAACCTCAGAAAAAATCTCACAGAGTGTAGGAAACGATTTTTTTTCTTAAGATTCGAGATTTCACTTCATCAAATTCTTTATTTAAACCAGCCAAAAATAAATAAGCTCGCTCATTCTCTTCTTTTTTCATAACTTTTACACTATCTCCAAGACACTCCTATTCATAATTATAACATTGATCTAGTTCTTGCCAAAGAGACATTATCTCATTATAATAAAAAGTAACCTCCTTTTTTCATTACCTAGCCTTTTAGAGTTTTATTTTTAACTCAAAGATTTGTGAAACGTTTTTTAAATTTGAATAGGTGTTTTTTACTGCATCCCAAAACATCTTTAACAATTGGGAGAAAAAGAAAAGGTTTACTTATCGATGCTTCCATGGAATTAATAAGTCATGCAATTATCATAGAATTTTTTTACCTCCACATGTTCATCCTTGGATCACCCGTCTATGGTTGCTTGACTTCTCTAATTAAATGACCTAGCTTGTCGCGCCCATCAATTGCTAACTTCACAAACTACGACTATTCGAGGTAATTCTTGCCATTTAGCTTGTGAGATGTTAGCTGAAAAAAGAGGTGAGACGCCTCTATCCCTTGAGTCATTGCACTCTCGGTTGTTGTTCTGACGATAGAACTTTCTATTTTCGTTTGGTTGCTAGATCACTTATCTCCAGTGAAGGCTGTTTTAACCATGGTTTTCTTAGAGATTTAACCTAGCTTTGATACCATTAAAATTTTCAATAGTGTATTCAATAAAATTGTTCTAATTTTATTAAGTAATGAACTGAATTTAAATAGAAAAAAGACTCATAACCTAGCTAGGAAAATAATTCTCTTATTCTAGTAAACTACTAAAAGATAAAAAAAATTCCTAAAAGATCCCAATTGATTATTCTAAGGTTTATCTACCTAAATAACTTTAAAAACATTTCAAAAATATATGGGGTTTTATGTATTTCAACAAGTTGCATCATAAGGAAAGGATTGTGATACAAGAAGACAATTTATATTAGTAGGTAATCTAAAATTGCTAATAGTCCACAATGTTTTCTAAACTGGATTGATGGTGGAACTGGTCAAGCCATTGATTTTTTGATTCGATCGGTCAAACCAATCTAATTAAAAATTATTAAAAATAAAAAAAACTAATTTTTTTAAAAACTCAGTTCAATCGATTTTTAGCCGATTCAGTTGGTTCACACTAATTCCCGATCTAATTGGTTCAAAGTCACTCTTCAAATTGGTACCCCGATTGATTTTTAATCCAATTGGTCTAACCAATTAATTCGGTCTGGCTCAAACATCATTGATAGTCTAAGGAATCAGAATGAATATTTGATTCATAAGGCTATGATGTTTTTATTAAGTTTAAATTGAAAGATACAATTTGTTGGGTATCAGAGCAGTTGGCTCTAAAAAAATAGAAACATATATGTGATTGTCTAGATTGATAATACATCGGATAAGACCCAAGTAGCATTTATCCTGGATTCGTTTATGTAATTTTTTTTCACTTGTGATGCTCATGATGTAACTTACCTCAATCTTGATTAAGTGACTGATCACGTTTACCTAACTCATATGCTTTGACATACTGAAAGCTTGTGTTTCATTGGTATTGAAGCCAAAAGCTAATATGTTGGCTATATAGCTTATGTATGACATGACTACACTTACAATAGTGGAATTCATAGTGGCAATTGTGGAATTCATAGCTTAGTTAAAAAGTTAATAACATCCTCTCACTAGTATTTCATGTATTATAAAAAAAGAACATGATCGTGGGTCATTCATCGCTTAGGAAAGACTTTGTTCCCATGTGTACCTAATTGCCCATGTACACTCACTTACGTAACATATATATTCATCACTTTTTAGCACGAAAAAACTGCAAGCATAATGGTCTCAAGTTGTAATATAGTAGTATTCATTTACGATGGAAAACTTAAGTAAGCATTCCAATGATTATTTTCCGCAAGGATTACTTAGTAAACTATGCAATAGTTATTCATTTCACTAGTTAGGAAATTACCAGTGTACTCAACTTAAGGATTATTAATACAACTCAAATCAAGTTGATACAAAACTAACCTAGAGTATTTACTAAGTAAGCTAACCTAAAAATCCTCTTTCTTCCTGTGACTAATGCAATTAAGAAGGTGATGGTCAATTGTTCAACTAGTTACTAATATAGCCACCACACACATTTTAGATTGTATCAATTGCTATTCTTAAGAAGAAATATTCTTTCAGACTCATTTGTACTTAAGAACTACTGCTTAGGATATCTTCTTGGGCTCAACTAGTTAATAACTCACCTTTCGGCCTCATTATTCAACATGATTGTATTAAGGTTCTATGCGATAAAAATCTCCTCTTGGACTCATCTATCTAAATCTTCAACTAGAGGCATCAATTATAGTTTACTAAACATATTAACACATTTAAACAATCAACCAATCATTATGTATCTTAACTACATTAGCAACTAGCATTCCAACCAACCATCAAAGAATTTTAGAACATCATGGTATTCAAAACACAAGTAGTTATTCTGAACATCAAATAAATTAAAATGAATTAAAGTAAAGAGTTTAGAATTGCTCATTCATGGATAAGAATCCATATTCAGAGTTGCAGCTTGCTTTGATCTCTATATTTCGTTGTCACCCATAAGAAAGAGTTGTGATATCTACAAAAGAATATGCTTTAAACAAAGTCTCGGCAAAAGTCTACACTTCAAAGTCTAAAATTTGAAAAATTTTAGAAAAGATCTCTCTAAAAAGTTTTCAAGTCTCTTTAATTATGATACAAAGCAAGTGTTTATAGTGAGGAGCTAAATGACCATATTTTTACCTATTAAAAATAGCTTAAATAAAGGATGGAGACAAAATTTCCACTAAATTTCCCTTTAGTAACCTTCACAACTTCCAACTCTGCAGATAAACATCGTGGCCTCCATCCATTATCGCGACGTGGACGAAGGACTTCCTACTTGTTGATGTCTGGGCATTAACGTTGCGACCTGAAAAATCAACATATCGCAACATAACAGGCTGACGTCATAGCTTTAGCACTTCCTATGCTGCAACGTAACTCACTGTCATTTTCTCCTTCAAGCTAAACCCAATTAATGTTGTGCCCTTAAATCACTCACATCACGACATTACATTTAAGCTTCATCTCCTCATTTCAAGCAGTTTATCAAGTCGCGACCTCTTTTCCATCCATGTTGCAACATCCCAAGCTAAGCATTTCTTTGCATCCCAAAACAGCAACTCACATCGTGACATTGCCTTGTTTCAACCAATCTACCAAGCCTTGCATGCCATGGTCCTTTTAACTCTCCTATATAGCCAAATTAAGCACCACTTGAGTATCATTTACTACATAAAACTAATGTAGTATTAAGAAAACACTAAAATTGGTATAAAAACACAACTAAAACTAAATACAACATGTCTAACCACTAATCAATTAAAAGATTCAATTTCACTTAAAAATAAGTTGAAGTAAGCATGAAAATGCCCTAATTGCATATGCCAAACTATAACATATCAGTATCAACACCCCCTAAATTTGAATAGATAACTTAATCCTCGAAAATAGACTATCATGAAGATTTAACTCTATATTCACTTATTCAAATCTCAACTTACTAGACTATCATGAAGCAATCTTCTATCTTTTATATTTTTTACAATCTTTTAACTCTTTAACTCTAATAATAAATGAGTTTAGTCAACTTCAATTTTGTTATTTATAAGCTTGAGCACAAGCTCTAGTTGATGTTCAAAACAATAATTTTTAATATTAATTAAAAATATAAATATATAAAAGCAGTCAATTATTTATATATGGCTGGAGTTGTGATTAAAAAAAGTAAAAAGTTTCACCATTTCTTATTCTTACAATAATTCACGGTGCATAAATATGCTATATATATTTCTATGTAATAGCAGCATATTTCATATTATATTTCAATAATATTCAATTGTATGCACTGATTGTTGTATATCATTTGTGAAATGTGCATCTTGTCCTCCCTCGCCTAAAGAATCACGTACCTATATGGAGTCCTAGAAAGCGATAAAAGGGAGGGCAAAGAATAACCCACAAAAGCGTGCCCAAAAAAAGGGGAAAAAAAACTCTTTTCATATCTCTCTCTATAACCTTTGTAGTTTTGAGTTGTCAATAAAAACACTTCGTTCTTTTGGGTGGTTTCCTTTCACTTGGTGGGATTTCTCTATTTCAAAGGTGGCTTTTCTTAACATATTATATATATATTATATTTATAATATGATATGGCGTTTTTGGTCTGATTTTCCTCGTTTAAAGGTGTCGGTTTGTAAAGATTTTAATGGTTGAGAGGCTCTATAAGCTGGACAGTTCTTGCTTTGTCAGCTAATATCTTCACAAGTTTAGAGTTGTATCACTTGTTCCTTCTTTGCTCATAGTAAAGATTTGTTGGTTTCATGATGTGGGTCTTCATTATTTTGAGCTCTGGTTGAGTGACTCCTTTAAGGTATACCTGCAACTTCCCATCTATGCATGGTTTTAAATAACCATTAGCTCCTTTTCATTTGTTTTCCACCTTTGTTTTTATGGTCCTTGGCTTCTAAACCTGCAACACTTAAAAACATATATTTTCAGATTATTGCTAATTGTTGGTCTTCAAAGTAGTTGAAGAAAGGTGATCATATTGGTGTGGTTGGAGATCATATCTGGTGTGTGAAGGAGATGGAGAGTGGTTGCTCTAAGAATGTTGAATCATGTCCTAAACTTCTTGATTTAATACCTCAAGAAAGAGAGTGGCATTTGAAGGGAGAAGAGGAGAGAAGGGATGGATCCTCAGAGGAGAAGAAGCTGGAACTGAGGCTTGGTCCCCCAGGTGAGAACAACTGGTCCAACAAAAACAATACTGAGAGAGATGAGTCTTTACTCTCACTAGGGTACTTCTCTTCCATGAAGAGCAATGGAAAACAGACACACAAGTTTCCATGTCCGGAGGACCACTCTGTTGGGTCAGTTTTGTCCACTCCATGGGCCAAAAGCCACCATCAGCAGCAGACAATGCCTCCATTTCTCCAGTTCCCATCAACAACAGCCCCACCACAGACCTTGCCTGTTATAGCTAAGGAATCGTCACAGCCCTGTTGCAATAAAGCGGTAGACTTGCAGGAAGCTGAGAGAAAGGCATTTAAACCTCCTGCAAATACAGCTGTGCCTCTCAATGGTTCTCAGAAAAGGTACTCCAGCTTTTTACATCTCTCTCTCTCCCTGCACTTCTTTTAATTATATTTTTACTTTTTAAAATCTTTTTTTTTTGACAGAGGATATTCACTGCAAGTCACAAGTGTATTTACCTTTCTTGATGTTGTATGTGGTCCAGCATCCATGCATGCTTGTTACTTGGTTTCATTTCTTTATGTCTCTCATGTTAACCTGAAATACTTCATTAAATCTTTCGTATGTAGTATTAGTGCAAGATTTTACTTTTTATTATATTTCAGATGTTCTTAAGAAACCTTTTTTTCCCTTTTTTTTGGGGTCTAATTATGATCATGGTAAACAGAACTGCTCCTGGTCCAGTTGTTGGTTGGCCTCCAATTCGTTCTATAAGGAAAAATCTTGCCAACAGCAGTTCTTCAAAACTAGCTTCTGAATCACCAACTCACAAGGCTGCTAATGAAAAACCAGCAGCTGAACCTAATGGCAAAGGCCTGTTTGTGAAAATCAACATGGATGGAGTTCCCATCGGTAGGAAAGTGGATCTCAAAGCCTATGATAGCTACGAAAAATTGTCAACTGCTGTCGATGAACTCTTCAGAGGCCTCCTTGCAGGTAAATTTGTTATGAAATATACAAATATACAGCTGAGATTTTTTTTTTCACATGGATTAGGTAACTTAGATATGATAGTACTGTCCATTAGCCACTAGGGGTGAATTTGTTTTATTCATTGTTTAATATGGGCATCTATATCATCATCAACTCATCTAGTATTCGACTACCCCATCATTTTGTTCAGTGTATTAGAAGCTTTTTGTGTTGCATCTGGGTTATTGTAATGACCCATCAATTCACATCAGTGTTAGTTTTCAACTGTTTAGGTGATGGAAGTGGGGGAGGCATTGCATATTTCAAGGGCCAAAATTTTGGACTCACCTGCTTGTTGTTATTGCAATTAAACTCGTAGCTTAAATTAATGGGATCCTAATTGACAGATATGGTTTGATCTCATGTGTTTGTCTTTTGCTGCCATCCATGTAGCTCAAAGAGATTCCTCTGCTGGTGGAATAGTGAACAAGCAAGAGGAAGAGAAAGCGATTACGGGCGTATTGGACGGAAGTGGGGAATATACACTTGTTTATGAGGATAACGAAGGAGACAGTATGCTTGTTGGGGATGTCCCATGGCAGTAAGCATCTTTATCTTTATCACTGTTGATCTTTGTTGCAATTTGTGATTATACTATACCATATTATATTATATTCGATCCCACAATTAGTGACGGAGCATATAGTAGAATACCCTTTATATTTCGCATCTTTTGTCCTCTAGTTTCCCCCTAAAAACAGCATTAGATTCCTCATATCTTCACCCAAATTATGATTTCTTTAATGTTGGCATGTTCTTTCTTAACCTACGTATTACCAAACACTAGAGAAACCAGTTTTGTCTTATTATGGTTATTTAATTATTTATATGTTGTACTAATACATGCATAAATTTGTAATATCTGGTTTTTTTGCATTGGATGTGCAGCATGTTTGTGTCGACTGTGAAGAGGCTGCGTGCGTTGAAGAGCTCCGAGTTATCTGCCCTTAGCCGTGAGTGTCGGTTTTATTATTAAAAAACAACTAATCATTAAATGTTTAATTATGTGTTGTTGTTGTTTCACAGTTGGAAGCAATAAGCAAGGAAAGCTACAGGCTTGAAGCTCTTTAAAGATCCTGATCATAGTTCAAAGAAAGAGACTTTGAATTATGTTTCGCGTTTTCACAATTTTCTCCCCTATTTTGGAATGCAACTTATTGCACTCAACAGTATAAATATATATATTTAAGTGGTTTTATATGTAAGTTTTGATGTCTTTCCCTTAAATGCTTAATAGCAACTATCTCGAGTTTGTTATGTAAATTTTATATTTTTAACTTTGCATTGAAGTACCCATCTTGAATGCTGAAAAACCCAAATTGAGGCCTATATTAAGTTCAAGTTTACTAAATTATACAACAACCAACTTCAAAGGGAAAATTGAAAGAATGATGGGTTGTAAAGTTGAAACCATTTCCTTTTATGTTGGATTCCATTGAAGTTTTCACTACAACCGAGAAACAGTAGCCTAATTCAATACAAGGGGTGAGTTGTTCAGGGTTAAAGGAGAAAGTGGAGGAAATATGTGGCCTTTTTGTTCAAAGTGACAGACAAGACAACGCAACAAAGAGCTAAATCTATATTCCCTTTTGGAATTGAATGTTGACCATTGATGCAGCAAACACTAGTCAACCAGATATGGTTTGATTTGGAGCAGCGTGTGTAAGTGTTCAAGTGTAGGGGCGGTACCAAGCTCAATGAATGAATGCGTGGGAGGGGGCAATGAATTTAGCTTTTAAAACAAAAAAGGGGAAACAAAGAGGGTTTGGGGGGGAAGGGTTGAAGGGTCATTATCGTTGAGAGTTGCCTAACTTTGGGCCCTAAAATTAGACTGGTCGGGTCTCCTCTGATTTGGTCTAATTCCTTTCAAACCCCTCACGCGTCAAAATGTTTGCGTAAAAATATCATTTATAGAAATTATACATTTAAATTTTGTTGATGCCCTATAATGAATGTGATATAATCTAACAAATATAATAGGTGTAATAAACATAAAAGTAATATGAAAAAAACAAAATCATATTTGTGTATATAGTTAAGGAAAATATATGGTACATTATTAGTGGAGTTTTTAGATTTTATAAACTGGGTTACAAAATTGATAAGTGTAGTAAAATATTTTTAGAAAAGGATACATGTCAATTTTTTAAAATTGCTAGTGGAATAAAAAAATATATTACCAATTAACCAAATAATTACCTATAATTTTAATCCATTAAAATGTTTAATTAAAAAAATTCATATATGAAAGAGAGTTTGGCTTAACCTCGAAGAAGAGAGTTGAGGTTTGAAGTTTAAAGAAGTGAGTTTGGCTTTGTTTATTTTGAGGATTAGGAAAAGTGATGGAAGAGCAAAATAACAACCACAGGAACAAAAGTGAACTTGATAAAGAGTTGAGACGACGATGATAGCCTTTGCCAACATTTAATCACATCAATTCCGTCATCAACCAAATGCCATTTTCCCCTTGACACATGTACCTCCCGTTAATCCTCAAGTTCATGAAAAACCAAAAACCATGCCAAACCTTAAGTTGAGCTACCCCAATTTATAAGAAAATTTGGAAGTTACGGGTGGTCATAGATTCTGGTTTTTGGTAAAAAAGTTGTGCAAGGAGCTGTTTTGGTTTGTGGATTCAGTTGCGAAGATAGGAGTGGAGAAACCCCTGTAAGAGTTTGGGTGTTATGTTGGTTTAGCGTAGGGATTAATCAGATTTGTTGTTGGTTACGTAGGTGCAGTTTCCAGAAAAGAGAGGAAACAAGCAACTATGGAAGCATCATGCATGAGCTAACCATCCCACAATTAATTTAGATGAAAACAACGAAAACAAAAACAAACAAGCGCTTTCACAATTGCATCTAGGTTTTAAACCATCTTAAGCTTTGGGTTAGCCATATGGTTTTTGGGCCTAAATCTACAACCCCGACTTCATTCTATCATTCATAATGCTCCTTAATTAATTAGGAGTGTTGACACCATTTTTTTTGATAAAACGGGGTCGACTTAGATTTTGAAAAAGAAAACGAAAATGGGAGTCGCCACCAATCTTTTTTTGATGAGGTGTGATCAGGTCACCTTGTAAAATGGTTGTTTTTAATAATCGATTTAGATTTATTAAAACAATGCTTTTGGACTGCGAAATTCAGAGAAACAGGTTGGGGAGTCGGTTACGTACGAGAATTAGAAACTTTATAAAGATTAGCACCCTCGTAACGCCAAAAATTGATACCTAGTTGATTGTTTAGTGTCTTAGTGTCAAGAATTAGAAACTTTATAAAGATTTAAGAATACGATCCTTTATTGAAATGTATAAATCAAATTACCCGTTAAGACCCTCTCACTTCTGAGAGAGAAAATGTCACACCTAATGAGTTAGGGCATGATATTTTACTTCCTCAAAAATGAGATTGTCCAAAAAAAAACTTGTGCAATAAAATTTAAAAGAATATTCAATTGTTTAAGTTAGATGAAAAAAATCGCAACCCAATACGTTAGGGTACAATTTCTCAAAGTTCTAAACATTGAATATTGCCTTTATTATTTTTTAGAAAAATCCTTGTCTTGAGAAAACAACGTGTCATATCCAATGCATTAGGACATAACGTGTTGAATTCCCGATAATGAGTTTTTTATTTATGTTTTTTTATTAAAGAACGTTTTCGATTATTTAGATTTAACGAAGAAAATCGCAACCCAATACGTTAGGGCTCAATCCTCTCGAATCTAAAGATGAAATTTTGCTTATTTGAAAGTTGAAACTTATGTGTCGAGCTAATTAATCTAATTCGAAATAGTAGAAATGAAACGTGAGGTTAATATGCGTACAAAACAATATTGAATGTGATAGTATAAAAAAAATAATACGAGCAACAATAATAAAAATAAATGAAATAAAAAATTAGATTAATGACACGCAAAATAACAAATATATGAGCAAGTAAGGTTAAAACATTCTTTTAAAACACTAATGAAAACATAAATAAATAAATAAAGAGAATGAATAAAATTAAAAAAAAATATAAAAAGATGTATATATATATGTATATATATGCATTTACGAAAATAAAATAGGTATATAGATATATGTAGACATATATGTAAATTAAAAACATATATATAAGAATATGAGTATATATATACATACAAATAAGTTATAAAGATATATATATATGTATATGCGTGTATATATATATTATAAAAATGTATGTATGAATATATGTATACAAAAATTATAAAGTATAAAAAATACATAAGTAGGTATGTATAAAAGAAATAATAAACAGAATAATAATAATAACTAACGAACCGAATAAAACAAAACTAAAAAAAGAAATAAGAAAATAAAAAAAAGATAAAAATAAAAGAAGTTGAATAAATAAATGAGCTAAACTGATTTAGGGACTTAATCGTAATCCAAACCAAATTTAAAGGATAAATTAAAATAAAGTAAACAAGTAAAAGACCAAAATGTAAAGCGTGACAACTAACGAGGACCAAAATGGGAATAAACCCAAATTCGGACACATGTCCATCGTTTTAGTGCATCAATGAGCCAGGGACGAGATCAAAAAATAAACAAAATTTTTGGGGCTAAATTAAAAGAAAACAAAAATGAACAAAAATGAGTAAATTTAAAAGAAAATAAACGCGGAAGGACCAGGGTCGCAAATAGACCATTGGTCCAAAAACAATCGGATCCTTGAGGCCCAATGGGTCGGATCTCGGGTCGCTTCAAAACGGCGCCGTTTTGGCGCTGAAGCTCCCCAAGTGAAACGACATCGTTTCGCTAGCAGTATAAAACTTAAAATTTTTTTGAAAAGGCTCATTTTTCTCTCGTTTCTAAAAAAAAAAAAGCCCTTTCCCAAAAGCTCTCCCCCCAACCCTTGCATCCGGCCAGCTTCGGCTATCGGTCCACCGTGCCGGCCGTCGGTCATCAGCGTCGGCGTCGCCGAGCACGGTGGCCGACGAGGGTAAAAAGGTGCCCTTTTGTAGATCCCGACCTCCTAAATCCAGATCCGGTCTCAAAATACCCTAAAAATAAAAGGAAGAGGACCGCCAATCTTTCAACAACCGATTTTATAAAATACCCCGGTAAGTTCTTCTTTCTCTTTCCTCTTTTTTGTTATTGATTCGTATAAAAAAATAAACAAGCATAAAAAGGAAATGAATCAGAATACGAAAAGAAAATGGTAAAGAATATAAATCCACCTTTCAAATTTTTTTATTTTCGAATCGTCTTCCCTTTTTTTTATTTTTGCAAAAGCCCCCCACCCTTTACATTGTTTGATCTTTGGGCTTCTAAAGCCGAAATACAAAATGTTTTTCTTTTATTTTTCACTGTTATTACGTTGCCTCTACTATTCTTGGCTGCTATTTGCGTCCTTCTTGCAGGTTATGGGGAGAGGTCAACTTGCTGTTTTGGTGCATGACTGACAAGCGGTGGCAGAGGAGGCAGACGGCAGCACATGGGAGCAGCAAGGGCTGCGACGCCCTAGGGTTAGGGATTAGGTTTTTTTTCCTAAAATGTTTTAGGTGTTTTTGGGCTTGTTGGGCTAGGTTTCAATTTGGGTCAGTTTGGGTTTAATTTGGGCCATGTGGTTTGGGTTTAGTTTAGTTTGTTGGGCTGGGGTATTTTGGGTTAATGTTTTTGGCACTAGGCCCGGGTAAAATTGGGTCTGTACAAGGAGTTTTGAAACATCTTCGTCCTTATCGATTTGACAAGGTCATGGTGCGGCCGAAACTATGATAAACTTTACATAATTGAGATCATCGCTATTGAACCACCTTGTATTGGGAGTTTTTAGCATTTAAACAAACCCAATCGCCGGTGAAAATACCAATTTATAGAGGCAGACATGTACACCACGTTTGGTTTATTGAAATGGAATACGATTGAAATAGAATAAAGTTGTAATAGAATAAAACTGTAATCAGTAATTTAATTGTTTGGTTGAATAGAATGGAATAGAGTTGTAGTAATATTATTGTATTTAGTTGAATGGAATGGAATAGAATTGTAATAATATTGTTGTATTTGGTTGAATGGAATAGAATTGTAATAGCATAAAGAAAAAGCCTTAAATGACCAGAGTACCCTTAGCAAAAATAAATTTAAGTAGATAATTATTGATATTGTTATTAAATTTTAATAAAATTATTATTAAATATAATTAAATAAAAACAAATAATTTAATCATAATTTAATATAATTATTATTCAATATTTAATATGTATATTCATATTACTTCAATAAAATAGTAAATATTTAATAAATATAGTAATTTTTAATTAATATATAAGTTACTTTTCTTTTCTTTTTTTCTTTTTTTTTTTGACTTTTTCTCTAATTTATCCTCTCACTCAAATGCTTTCTCGCTCTCACCTTGAAATATGAAGTTATCTTTTCTTTTCTTTTTTTTAGAAAATCATCTCTCTAGTTTCATTTTTTTAATTCAAATGGAATGTTAATTGTTTGGCAGAAAACCTTTTATTAAAGTCTAGATTCCGACAATGATCGTCGTCACTTCTGCTGCCACCTCGTTTGTGACCAACCCCGAAGAATCATTTGATTCTCCTTTTTTCCTTTCCTATCTTAGGTTTTTTTTCCTAACATTCATCACAAAAGTTTAGATCTACAAAAATTACTTGTGGCTTTCACCATTGTTTTTGCCGTCATCTACTGCTTGCATGTCATATGTTGCCATCAATTGTCGACGTTCACTTTTCTCTCTCGTGTCTCATTCTCTCAAAACCCCCGAAATTAGAAATTCTTTTTTCATTTTCTGGTTGTCAACTACCATGCCCATCGTTTCCATCCACCATTCACAACCAATCGAATACCCGTAAATCTAAAGAATTTTCATTTGCAATGACTATGAATTAACTCAATCAAAGTTTCACTTCAATTTGCCGCAAGTTTCCCTCTTGGGGATGTGTTGAATGATTTTTGTTCTTACCATTTTTTCTTTTCCCTCTTGATTTTTGGTTGGGAATATCTATTTTGAGTTACTTAGAGGATGAAGTAACTTTAAAGAATAGTCAATATAATGAAATTCGGACAATCAAATTAAGGAAAAATCATTGCGCTCAAAATAAACATGAAACCGATTAACTATTACAGCCAATCCAAGGTGCTGTTAGGATAATCTAAGACACTGAAACTTCTCCAGATTCTTTCACTTTCACCCCAACACCGACACTCCACACTTGCATTTCGTTTGAAATAAAATAACATTATTGGTAGCAAAACCAAAGTTGCCACCATCAAAAGAAATCAAACACTACCATTCATAAAATGAAACGTCTTTTCTTGGAAAGTTGGGCCAAAACAAATTTAAGCTTAGCACCAGCATTTTCATTTGGGTTCACCCCAGATTATGTCGAAAGACAACAAATGTTATTTATTAATAATGTTGGATGTACTCACTGAATTCCATGATGGTAACATCGTCCATAAATTTTAAACTAAATCCATTTAATTGGCGTGACCATTAACGCATTAAATATAAACAAAAAAATCATATCAAAATTATTTATTAAATCAAGTACTATATAATTGGACAATCGCCATATATACAAGTATTTATGTCAAACTTCACCCTAAGGAATTACTTTATAAAAATCACACAAGTTACTTTCTCCATTTTAATATATTAGAAGTTAATTCAATTACCGATAAATATATAAATTTTACATTGTGATTTTTTGGTCAAATATTAAACGACAAAGTCTAACAATATAATGTAGTTGGACTAAATTCTGATTTTTTATATAGTAAAAAACCAATTTTTGATAAATGAAAATAAAGCGACTAACTTCTTAATTCTGATAGAATAAAGGGATATACTTCAAAAAAAGAAGAAGAAAAGAGTTAAGATTCAACTGTGAATTGGAAATTGTGATCATGAAATAGATTCTTACAATACTATAGTTCACCATTCATATTGATTCGATATCTTGCTAAAATGAAGTCCCCAAAGATTATTAGTGTTTAACCTAATCAACAAAACTTTGGATAGGATCTATCATATTCTAAAGAACTAAACAGAGAAACCAATAAATTCTTAGAAGAATAAATCATAGATCAAACATAATACCATCAAAAGAAACAGAATAAAAACCCATCAAATATCAAAATTACATGATGAATTCAATATTTATTCTCTCTTGATATTTTTTTTAATAATAAATCAAGAGATTAAAATAGGGATAGAAATACAGACATGTTAGAACAACATGTAAGCTTATAACAGTTATATACCTTTTACTTTTGGTTTCCCTGCCTGGCTTCACCCTGTGTGCCATTCATCTATATATGTAAGCCGTATAGTATGTATAGGCTGTGTTTTTCATCGTATGCTCCACTGAACTCGGCGGTGGTGTCGCCAACAACAGTGGGGATTTGCAGCTTGATGAGTTGCCATTGAGAGGATGAAAGGTTTCCAGGCTATATGTGTGTGTTTATCTCTTTTTCTTTTTATATAATTTTCTCTTCTTTATATATAACATGTTCCAGCTGTTTTTTCATGGGGAGAAAAACTTGTTACGTATTGGTGGGGTTTTAGGAAGTTAGGTTTCTCTTATTAGGTTAAAAAACCACAATAATGATATTTGGACATTGATCTTCTAATTCAAACCTTTGGACATTGATATTCTCAGTGGAACTTAATTATTATTAGAAGAAAGTAAAAGGACTCCAACCTTAATATTTACAGTTCATGTAGTAAATTTAAAGTTGAATCTCGATCGATATTTACAATTTAAGCTGCGGCTGTTTTCTGGTGCATATCTTTAGTTTAACTATGCCTACTATGCTGAATATAACCCAATACAATTTTTAATCCTAAATTGTTTTATGAAGCAATTGAATCAAAACATGTTAAAGTTGAAGCAAAATGCTGAAAAATAATAAAGGGATTATTTGTTAGGTGGCCTGAGTGGCCCTTGTATTTAGATTCTCCGTGTACATACCGAAATGGGTGGTTGATTATGCCCTTGAAATGTTAGACTTGTTAATAAATGAAATTATTGAAGGCAAGAACTATAGTTGATATATATATTTGTGTGTGTGTGTGTGTGTTAAATTGAGAACAAAATTTGCTAAATAATTTTTTACTAATTCTATTTTGTTATGAAAATTAGGGTAATGGTAATATATATTATAGGGTATATGCTTGAGTATATAAGATATATAGTCATGGCGTGAGAAGTTGGAAGCAGAAAATAATCTGATATATAAAATAGGGTCCAATATAAAATATGTAGTGGTGAGTGGGAATCCTTTCAGGAAATTCAACTCGGGAATTCATTACCATTTGGACTCAAACATACAAAAGAAGGGAAACATTTTATTCAAGGGAGAAGGCAAGTCAAGGCAACAATACATGGTCAGTTGGTTGGGCAGCCTCCACTCATTTTATTTTGGCATAATCTTTCTTTTTACCCTCAAACTAAAATATTAAATCATTTTAGCTTTTCTTTTTCTATGCAGTTTTTTTAACCCTCAAACCTTTTAATTTTTATTAAATTGATTATAATCTGATGGAGAAGTTGACAACAGCATTAACTTATTAATGTAGTATCATGTGATAATCTATATGTATTTATTATTGGCATATGTAGTATTATTTTATCTTATACGTTATGTCAACAAAAAAACACTTTAAAAAATTATGAAATTTTTAAAATAAAATCTAAAGTTAATAAAAAATTTACAACAATAAATCATCAAAACTATTAAAAATTTTAAGAAATTACAAAAATTATAAAAAATTTAAAACCTCGATCAGAAACCAAGTTTTGTTTGGGGTTTCGGATATGTTTGGTTCAACGTTTTCTGGGGACAACTTTTTTTGAGGGTTTTGGAAGGAGAGGGGAAAATGGAGGTTAACTGTGTTGGATTGGTAGCCAAGTCGAAGTAATGACGGTGTCGGAGTGAGGAATAGTTGCTGTAGTTGGGATAGGAGGAGGCGCGGCAGGGGCGGAACAAGGTTGGATTTTTTGTATTTTAATAATCTTTCTATTTTTGTTTTATAACCTTTTTAATTTTTAAAATTTTATATAATTTTATAACTTTTTAAATTTTCTTAATAATTTAATAATTTTTTTGTATTTTTGTATTTTTGTGAATTTTTAAAATATTTTTATTATTTTTTATGAATATTTTTACAATTTTAATTTTTTTAATTTTTGAATTTTTAGAAGTTTTTAATAATTTTCTAACCATTTTTTAAAAATAATTTTAATTTTACATTTTTTTCAATTTTAATACTTTATTTATAATTTTTTTTTCCAATTTTCATAAAATTTTAATTAATTATTAATGTGACATGTAAATATAATAATGACATGCTAATAATAAATACACATAAACCACCACATCAACACTCAACTTCTTCACCTGATCATGCTTGATACGTTAAAAACACCATACTTAAGCCATTTGCATTAAGCCTATCACTTACAGAGGAAGAATTATAGGCAAGTGTTGAAGCTTGCGCCCAAGATGCTCTGGGACGCTTAAGTCAGTGAAGGGGGATGTTACTTGATAATTTTGACAAGAAAAACTACAATGACCATTATTTACGAAATGAAATTATGCATGCGTTTTTGTTAAAAAGTGGCTTTTATTAATGTGAAATAAACATTATATCGTTTGAAGAAATGGTGTTTAAGCGTAACGATGGGCGAGTGAAGGTTTTAATTTTTTTTTATTGTTATCTAATTTGCTGCAATTTATTGTGGCAAGATGATTTCGACACTTAACGAGTTTATATTTTCGGTTTTTATTATCTTCAGTTCAATTTATACAAAATAAGTGTTTTTACACAATTTTGAATAATTTCACGACTTAATGGGTCACTATGAATCTAGGTATGATTTAACGGCTTCATTTACTGTGTAAGACACTATTTTCGGGCAAAAAAGACGAAGGACTACTGTAGTGTTGCGACATTGAGGAGTGGTGTCGTAACACTGGACTTTGAAGCCACATTTTTTTCATTCGAAAGGTAGTGTCGCGACACCGGTCCGGTGGGCGACGATTAAAAATTTTAATTATGGGTATTTTAGCCCACACAATGTAATGTAATAATATTTTTGGGCTGCTAATTAACCCTAATTAGTTCAGATCATAAACTTTATAAATAGGCATGTTTAGCCTCATTTGAGGAGGTTTTGGTCAAGTGAGCCACTTAATTAGTTTTAGGTTTTTATTTTAGTTTGTATTTTCTTCCAATTTAGTCTTTTAAATAATTTTTGTTCTTCTTTAACTTGGATTTAATTTTGATCCAAGCTTTCAATTTAATAGTTTTTAGTTACTTTTTAGTTTCCAATTGCAATCGGAATTATCTTCGCAATTGTTAAAGGAAATCCCGCTTTCACGCAAAAATCGACATCGAAATGGATTTACTTTCTTTTTCCCTTCTTTTATTTAATTTACTATTTTGTATGTTGAATATGAGTTTAAGAATTATTGCATCTAGATCCATGAGTGGTTAGTTTCCGTTGGGAGATTAATGAATGGATGCATGACTGATTAACGGATGAATTAAGGTTTAAATTATGTACTATTAACCTTAGGAAGTGATGACCCTAGGAAGTAATTTAGGATAAACGAGATCGAGAGATAAGTTTACCAAGTAAATCATAATTCATCCCGGTCAAGAAAGTGAGGTCAAGAGATAAGCGTGCATTAGTCGATTAGTTAATTAGTTAGAGACTGAGAGGTAATAACTGGTTATGTAACACCCACACCCAACCCGTTAGCTGAATTCGGGTATGGAGCGTCACAACTGAACCGGGTTGATGTACACACTTAGAATTCACTATTTAAAATCAGATTGTATACCTATTTAATTAAAAAAATTCTTTACAACAAAGACACTCATTTTAATCCAAGAGTTCACTATATCAGCTTCGGACACTAAGGGAATTTCATAATTACAACGTAATAAACTCCAAGGCAAAGCCTCACATAATACCTCATTCCTATATGCATGACACCGTACCGACGTTTAATCCTTGAATTAACTCAGTCTGGCTTAGTCCCTTCTCGAGTTCCTTGGCACACACGTCTTGCAGCCATAGGTCGAACCCTTGTAAGTTCGGATGAACTTAGTGAGTTTCTACGTTACACGAAAATAGGCTCTATCTTATAGGGTTTAAATAGAAAGAGCTAAACATAAATAACTCTCTGCTTGTGCGAGTATATTTCTCTTAAACCTGAAATAGCGGGCTCTGATTTATTTTTGATTCTATCCATTGGTGAATAGATCGTTAGGCAATTTCCTCCTGGTCAATCCTATCAACCTTCAACCAGTCTTGACGGTTTCTCGTATGTCTCGCCCTCTCTACGGGCTTTATCCTTTCCTTTATGTATTTTTTTTCTTCCACTTATCCCCAAGGTGAATTCTTCTTTCCACCATGTACTTATAAGTTAGTCCCTTAGGTCTACCCTCCTAAAGGTCATTGGGTATGTTTCCCTTAGTGATCATTTCAAATCTATTCAGTCTGTGACTGTAACACCCCTAACCCGTATCCATCGCCAAAATAGGGTTATAGAGCATTACCGGAGTTTACAAATTAAATTACAGATGTTTCATTTCATCAAGCATTCATATTTATAACCAATCAAAATCAAAACATTAATGAGCTAACGTTGGCCAATTTAACTTATACATGCCATTATTACCAGAATCAAATCATCCAAAATTACCGATAGAATCAATGGATAGTGTGATATATCTCCAACAAGCCTCCAACCCAATCGAGCTTTCGATAATCATTTCAATCCATCTAATAATTATACATATTACCAATAATAATTCAATTCCAATAATAAAACACATATTTATATAATATTCATCACCAAATAATATTCACTTTAATTAAAATTATACAGAATATAGTTCATACGAACTTACTAGGCTAAATTGCAGAAATACCAAAATTTAGGGACATTTTGGTGATTTTCTATTTTCTTCGAATTTTCACCCAATCTTGATCTAAATAAATATTTCATTCGATTTATTAATTTAAATAATAAAACAATTCATTTCATGCAATTTGGTCACTTTTTGACATTTTTAAAATTTTACCCTTAAAGTTTCACATTTGTTCAATTTAGTCCCTGAACTTAAAACATGTAAATTAGCTATTTTTAAAATAATCTCATATTAGCTGAATATTCACATATATTTTTCCTCCTCCTCCTCCTCTCCATTCCACATCCTTGGTATATACATAATACCACTATTTACTTGTTTACTCATAACAAGCTGTTTACTTGAGTCATGGTCACTAAATTAATTATATCTTAAGATACAAAACTTTGAATTGAGATCAGTTAATTTTATCTAAAACTATACTCACATATATTATTACCATAAAACTTCAGAATTTTTGGTTCAGCCAATAAGTACATTTTATTCTTTAAAGTCATCCATGTTCTGCTGTCTTACAGTTTTGACCCTCTTCACTAAAAATTAATTATCTCCTCGTACGGGATTCGGATGATGTTACCGTTTTTTTACATTGAAAATATACTCATTAAGTATTTAAAATATAAATTTAAGCCCCTAATTATTTTTCTCCAATTTTTGATAATTTTCCAAAGTCAGAACAGGGGAACCTAAAATCATTCTGACCTTGTCTCACAAAATTTATTATATCTCATGATTTACAATTCCATTACTTACACCGTTTCTTATATGAGAAATTAGACTCAATAACATTTAATTCCATATTTTTTTCATCCTCTAATTCGATTTCCACAATTTATGGTGATTTTTCAAATTTAACCTACTGCTACTGTCCAAAACTGTTTTAGTGCAAGATGTTGATTACTAAGTTTATAACTCTCTTATTCCCTTTCTCTATAATATTTCCCATCACTTTCACTTATTTTCCTTCACTAATATATTAAGAGCATAAGACCTTATATAAGAAAACTCTACTATAACATCATTTCCATGCTTTTTCAATAATATCAAACTTAAAAATGTATTGAAATCTTGATGTTCTTATCTTGTTCTATTAGTTTCAAACTTTAACTTGATTTTCTCTCTCCTCCAGCTTCTATTTCTTGAATCTAACTTGATATTTTAGCTCCCCATAGTCTCCTTGTTATCTTTCTCTCTTGATGGATATGGAAATTTTTTTGATTTCTAAGTGAAAATGGTGAGTATTTGGTGAAAGGACCAAATTATAAAGAAAGCAAAATTTTCTTTCTTTCTCTCTTCTTCCCATGTTGGTGCATGGGAAAAATGGTGAGATGGTGGCTCTTTATTTTCTTTCTTTCCATTTATATATATACTAAATAAAATAATAAAATATCATTAAAAAAATCAAATCAAATATTATAAACTAATATTTATTTATTTATCTAAAATATCTCCGACATCATCATTGCCTTCTAGATTTCTCTCTGCTTCTAATTGACCATTTTTCCCTTCATGATCTTTTAAAATTCCATTCTTGAGTCGACACTCAATTTGGTAAAATTACGATTTAGTCCCTCATAATTCTTCACTTATTCAATTTGGTCCTAATTCATCCATTTTCCTTAGTTTCTAGATCATTCCACCCTTAAAATATTTTCACAATTGATCCTTCAACTTTTTATATTTACACTTTAACCCCTCAAATTTTAAATATTTACTCCTGGGCAACAAAACTTTTCTCACTTTTGCAAATTAGTCCTTTCTTGCATTAATATGTCATAATATACTTCCCAATTTTGACATAAATCAAAATTTTCCTTTTTGTCACTTTATTTCCTTATTTTATTATATCAAGTATACCTACTTTCTTACTGTAGTAATTTTCGGGATATTACAGTGACGGACTCCTTATCTTACCATAGCCTGCGGAATTAATTGTTGGCTTGGTACTTTCTCAATAATTTTCCCTTTGAAGAGGAATAGTGTTTACAGTCATATCTATCACCCAAGGTATCCCTCTTTGTTAATGGATTCGACTAACCCCTCTTTTCCTTATGGACTAACCGACGTGCTTTCGATCAACCACTAGTATATGGGGCTCCTTGAGTAGCCCCTGGAGACTCTTGGTGACGGATCCTTTTTCTGTGATCCTCGGATAAACCTTAATTTGTTTGCCTATGCATCAAGCATTACTGGTACATCATCTCCTGTGACTATTTTTTGCTGGGTTACCACGCATATGCTCTACTGGTTTCCACAACTACTATTTTAGTTGTCTTTTTCCACTTTCATATGCTTCCTATTCACTAGTGGATTCCTTCAGCTCGCTGGCTAACTATTTCGCCCCATACTTCCACTTTACTTTTAACCCTTTTTCCTTGTTTGCAAAATTTCTCATGATTACCGTCATGATTCACCTCCTGTGTTTATTGTTTCGGCAAACTATCCTGTGTTTACTGTCTCAGCGAATTACCCCATGTTTCCTTTCCAAGTAAACTTTTTCGTGTTTACTGTCCCGACGGACTACCCATTACCATAACCAATTTTTTATTAGATTTGATTGGGCATGTGTTTATTTTAATTGGTAAATATTTTAAAATTGAACTGAAGTTTTAGAAAAGCATGGGCTATTTCTTTATTTTGAGGTTGTGTTTGGGATTAAGTGAAATAATCTGCCTTGCCTCAACCTTGTGGAATATTATAAGATTTTTAAATTAGACTTGCGTGCTAAATTTTCAATATTACTTGTGGATTTCCAAAATCTTATGCTGAGTATATGAACATATTAACTCCTACTAAGACACCCAAACCAAAGAATAAAAGTGTTGACAATATTTTCTTTATTTTTTTAATTTTTATGTTTGAATGTTTCAAAATGATATGATTCAAAGGTTGCTTCTTAATCTATATTTGTCGCACGGACCACTGTCATTTCTGCCAACATGCCCCAACTACATGGCACAGCCGTGTCGTTTTCTCTCACAAAAGTCTCCTCCACTTCAAGTACATACAATCATTTTATAACATGAATATTTTCACATAAATTTCACCCTTGTCCAAGAAATATGCTAACCTATAATAAAATTCTCCTAACCGGGTCACACCTCTCAACTCAATAAATGCATCTTTGACTCATGATTGAATTTACAGCCCTCCAATTTTAGCTAAATACAATAATCTCAATTATATGAAAATTTGCCATGCTCAGATGGATTGATTGAATCTATCTGATAAATATCATTCAACCAAGAAATAATTGAATTGATTAAGAACTCGTTCAACCGGCAAAAAAACATATATATTTATATATATAAACTAAGAAAAATACATCAAAAGAAATCAAATTTGGACTTATCTGTGAACCGAATGCCTGACAAAGAATAAGGATTAGGAATTATTTTCATGGAGCAGCACTAGCCACTTTTAGACCACAAGATGGAAACACAAATAGTGAATGCCAATAATTTCTCAAAAATAACTTGGAAAAAACAATGCAGAACCAGTTTTTACTCGTCCGTTTCCAGATACTTTGAATGACAAGCAGCAAGAATAGCAGCTCCAATGCCAGAACCATCATTTGCAAGCTCGAGTACAACGGTTTCAGACACCTCTTTTCCGAGCAATTCATTTAGGGTGTTCTCCAAGCAATTACGGTATTCCGTATAGTGTTCATATAGTCCGCCGTCCATTGCTATCACCGTCCTTTGTTTCTCCCCTTCCCTCATTGTATCTCTTCCCATTTTCTTCAGAATACTTAGTATCCCGGCAGCCGAAAGACGTGCCCCGCGCGTTGCTACAATGTAGCAAAGCTCAACAATTACTTTTCTCATCTTCAGGGAGGTATTTTATATCTGCAATAGTGATGATATAAACAGGCAGTAAAATACACAACAAAAGTTTTGATGATCAAGAATCTGAAAGAACCAAGTTTTGATGATCAAGAATAAAATACACAAGTTTTGGTGATCAAGAATCTGAAATAACCTCAAGAATGTCTTTCAAGCGATTGGCTACCACTTTGAGGTCAGGGGAAGTGTCCTGATGCATGGCAGATATGATAGGTGTTCTGCAAGTTAACAAAGCTCAAAAATATTACTATTTTGCAGATCTTGAACACTATAGGAAATTGTAACTTTCATTATAAATTTTCTAGTAAAACAAAATTATTAACTATTTTACTTGGACTCTTCGTTTTTCTTAAAATATCGTAAAATGAAATCAGATGTGCCACTAGGGATGAGAGGCTGTGGAGATTGGAGGTCCTATGAGATATTTCATTGCAAGGGCAAAGAAAATGTCTGATACCGGTTTTCTTATTTCGAACATGGAAATGAATAGCATGTGCACCAAGCTATTGCAGGGAAAATGTTAACCAATTTATAAAAATTAGAGTACAGCTGATGAACAATAACCAGAATCAAACAAAAGGAGTACCCGGAGTTTGAAAGAAAAGAAAAGATCCATAAAAAGCCAGAAGAAATTACCCCAATATAAGCGGCACTTTAAGTTTCGGTGGAACTGTGTCACCAAAAAAAGCAGCTTCCTCAGCCATCCTACGCAAGACTTTACGGACTATTTCTCCCAAGTACATGCCAGATGTTACCTTCTCATAAATCTATAGCAAATCAAAGGAATATAAGATGAACAAATTCTGTTATAGAGAAAGCAAAAGTTAAAGGAATCAGAAGAGTATGAAGTTATGAACTTACCTGCTCACCAGGGTGTAAAGTCTCAGCATCGAGCTCATGATCGTACTCTGTTAGTGGAAGATGCGACGACTTAAAGTTACCCCACTCCGTATTAATGACCTTCACAAAAATGCCAACAGCAACTTTAGTTAACCTGAATAAAGATTTAAATTGTGACATCAATAAAGAAAGAAACGATCTCGAAGCTGTACAAAGTTTACAAGAGAAATTAAAAAGATCAGCTAACCATCTCTCCTGATTTTAGCGGTAGACCATGCCATTTTGGTATCGCATGGGCACGTTCAACATATGCGGCATTTGATCCAGTACCGAGGATCACAGCAGCAACAACATCATTGTTGGTGAAACGACCTCCAGCTAGTGTCCCAACAGGATCATTGACCTGGTTTCAAAACGGTTGCAGTAAGGCATGGGAATTGGGAGGAGACTAACAATTAAGAAAAAGCAAGATGCTGAAACTCAAGCATGTAAAGGTCCACAACATGAACCTACAAAAGCTGAAACACGCATGTTAAGGCCTTGTTTTTCCATGGCTTTCGTCAATTCTGCTACCACGTCTCGGCCGACCTGTTAATTCAGCACCCAATAACAGTAAAGAAATATAAGTCAATGACAAAAAATGGTACATTCCTTAAAATTTGAGAAACATTAATGCATAATAATTATGAAAAGAGCGAATGAGCAATTAGCACCGACTGTTTCTTCTATAGAGAAGCCTTTTGTCCACCTAACAAGTGTTCCAGAAGAAATGGATGATTGCAACACGGGAAATGAGAATGTAAAACCAAGTTCCCTCTGCCTACCGGGACGTAGTTCAAAATCCATGCCTTCTTGAGCTACAAATTTTGCAAGTTCTGCTACAATAAAGTCAAACAATGCCTGAAATCAAGATCACCTATCATACATTAGAGACCTCCATATGCCTCAACCAGTTTCCCTTCATCTATCGTAAAACAGAAGCACTTACATCTGAAGTCCCTGTCATCAAACTCCGAGGAATTGACACCTCCTCAAACTGTTTACTGACGATACCACGGCCCTTCCCTCCCAAATGCAGTCGTAACACACGGAAGTTAGTTCCACCGAGGTCCAATGCATAAAACAACCCCTTTTCATTCCTTATTTAGGAAAAGAAAATATATAAAAAATATTTACAATCTCAGATGAAACATAAATTTCTAGATGTGCATCTATGTAAAGACTCCAACATGAACTTGGTCCTACAGTCTCAAACCACAGACAACCTCATATTAGCTGATTCGATAAAATTCCATCTAAGACTTAGCTTGGCTGATGGAAAATACTCAGGCGTATCTATATAAACACACACATTTATAGAAGCAATATATGAACGAACATTGATATTTTATACATGTTATGTTAGACATAAGTGAGAAAACACCCTATATTTGAATCCAATAAACAGCAGTAAATACATAACCATTGATGTTTATAAACGAAGGAAAGAAATTGAAATACCCAGTAGGTAAATTGTCAACATAGCTGATGAGCATTTTGAGTTTGCTGCCACCTTCAGAGGCAAGGCCCGCATGCATCTCTACAAGCATGGCATCAGCCACTTGTCTCAGTTTCGAAATCGGGGTCGCGCATTTCTCTTCGAACTCTTTCACTATCTCCATTGCTTTCTCCCACTTCCCTGACTTCTTCATTTTATGATGAACCACCACCGCTGCTGTCACTGCTACCGCTACCCCACATACCACCGCCACCCTAACTGCAACCTTCCCCATTTTCCCACCCCAAAAAAAGGAAAAAGAGAAGATCTTGGAAATTTTAAATGGGAATTCTGGGTGTTTTCCGACTCAAATCAGTGAATGGTCATTGAATCTATATTGGTTTACAATCCGAGCAATGGTGAGTTGGTGACCTCCACTTCATTCTTTGAACTTCAATAACAAACAAAAGTCCGTTCATTGATAGAAAACAATTCTTTGACTAATTCTCTTATATTTTAAGGAGAAAATAAACCCTATTACAGAATGCCATGAGTACACGTGTGTGTGAAGAACAAGATAAAAAGTTCAGTTGCTTAGTCAGATGTTAGATTCGGCGGGCCTACTTCGTGTTATATTTTATATTTTTAATCTATAATATTCAATGGGATTATATCATACATAATACCTGTATTTTGGCCAAATGTTCAATATTATACCATTACTTTTAAAATTATTTATTTTGATACCTAAAGTATTCACAATTTAATGCCCGTTAATAAGTAGCAAGACAATCAACAAAATTTTGATACGTCCAAATTTTTATCTAAATTTATTATATTATTATCTAAATTTATTCCTTTTTAGATTTTTTCTCATGACACCACACCGATTAGAATGTATAAATCTATACTATTATTTAAACTCCTGATTGAGTTGGTGCCATCCTTAATCGGATCACCAACTCGATTAGGAAAATTATGAAAATACCCTTCCATAAATAAAATAAATTATATTATTCAAAGGTACTTTACCAAAAAAATGATAAGAATATGCGTAGGATGAGAATTAAGCCCAAACAAATTGCATTAGTAAATGCTTTAATATACCACTAAACTAAAGCTTTATTTTGATAGTTTTATATCTTTTAATTTTATTATGCATATTTTATAACTTCCATCAAGTGTATATATTAATAATATATTTGATTGAGCTAGTATCAAAAGTTAACTCGATACCGACTCAAGATTTAGGACAACACAATGATAAATAATTTTATTTATTTTTTTAATTTTAACATCGTAAATATTTCATGTGTTATTATTAATTAGTTTTAAGCCGTACATTTCATTATTTATTGTATGTTATTTTTAAATACACATTTGTGTTATATATTTGTGGTTTCCACCCGCATATGCGTGTGGTAGGATTTTTAATATTTATTAATAGGTTAAAATGGTAAATTTAAATTTTTTTTTTATTTTTTAAAAAAATCCAAGCTCAAGCATAAACCTAGCCTCATGCCAGCGAATAGTTCATTTCAATATTAAAAAAATAATAAAAATATCGTTATTCACGCCTTAAACAAATTAGGTAGAACCATCTCAAACTTAGGTCAACATATAAAAAACCCTGCAACTCTAAGAAGAGAGACAAGTAAGAGACTCTACTAAGATAACTTCCAAACAACCACCATTCGTCAAGGCTAACAGTTGTTTGTATCTTTGGTGGAAGATTAACTTATTTGTCTACTAAGATAACTTCCAAAAAACCTTAAAATGTGAAGCACACACACCCTTTATGATAAAAGAAAAACTTCATAACTTGATTCAAGTAAATCTTATATTTTTTATAATAAATAATTTATTCCTACATAAGCTTTGCAAATGAAAAAAAGAATTCCATCTGAAAGAATAATAAAAGACTAACAACTTGGATTCAATAAAAGTATAAGGATTTATTTTGAAAATAAAAAGAGCTGCAAAATCTTAGTAAGTGTGCAAAATTCGGGTAAAATCGAAAAAATTTGGTTAACCGACTGAATTCGGTTAATCGAATTTTTTTGGTCGGAGGTCGGTTAATTATTTTTTAATTTTTCGATTAACGGTTAATTCGGTTCGAAATCGGTCGGTTAACCGAATTTTTTCAGTTTAACCGAAAAAATTAATAAATAAAATTATAATATATAAATAGGCCCATTCACCTAAACCCAATCTAAACCCAAGTATTCAACCGAACCTAATTACCCAACCCAACCCAATCAAAAAAATTACAAATAATTTAATAAATAAAAATAAAATTCTAAAACTAAAACTGAAACTAAAGTCTAAAAGTCTAAAAATAATTTAATTATGTAGTGATTCAATTCGATTAATTCGGTTAATTCGGATAAGTTGGTTAATTCGGTTTATTTGGTTAATTTTTAACCAAAAATAAAAAACATATAATTTTCGGTTCGGTTAACGGTTAAAAATTTTAAAAGGTCGATTAATTCGGTTAATGTTATTTCGAGTCGGCTAACCGAATGAACACCCCCTACTCACATGTGCAAGCCCAAAAACGAAAGGGAAAAATATATAGAAATGGCCCATGCAGGTTTCAAACCTGCGACCGTCGCATTATTAGCACGACGCTCTAACCAACTGAGCTAATAGGCCATATTCTTCAGGTTGCGATTTTAATGAATTAGTACTTTAAATAATCTTGGTTTATTGTAATGTTGAAAATTTTAAAACGTACAAGAAATCGTGTGCGCAATTAAGTGAAATTATACTTAGGCCAGTATCCTTTCACAAATTTTTAATTTCATTTATTATTTACTTTTTGATAATCAAATACATACATTATACGTAAAAAATAATTGTGAATCGGCAAAAGGGCATAATGCCAATTTTGGTTGGGCAGAGTCAGGTGAGCTTGGTCGCAGGTCGCTCAATCATAAATAATAGTATAATTGTTCAGGAGATCATTCATTCAATGAGAATCCGGAAAGGATGGATGACCATCAAGGTCCACCTTGAAAAAGTTTACGACAGAGTTCGTTGGGATTTCTTAAATGACACTCTTCGTGATGCAGGTTTTCCTCGTCACTTAATTACTCTCATCATGCACTCTGTTTCTACTTGTACTATGCAGATTCTATGGAATGGTCCTATGGATGAAATTGTTCCTTCGAGAGGTGTTCGCCAGAGTGACCCCTTGTCGCCATGTTTTTTTCATTTTGGGGATGGAAAGACTTGCTCATAGGATCAATAAAGCGGTTGCCGAGGGTTTTTGGAAACCTATTAAGTTGTCCAAGGATGGGCCTAGTTTATCTCACCTTTTTTTCACAGACGATTTAGTTCTGTTTTCTGAAGCAGATAGCTCTCAGGCTAGTTCTATTATGGCTATTCTTGACCAGTTTGCCTATTTCTCGCCTTTATTTTTCGCCTCATACGAGTATTTCCAATCAGAATTACATTGGGCGATATTTAGGTCTGCCGCTTTTTCACAAACGGATAACTACAAGTACTTACAGTTTCTTGGTTGATAATGTCAGAAGCTGCTTGAATGGTGGGATACCCGCTTCCATTCTATGGCGGCAAGAACTACGTTGGTGAAGTCAGTCCTATTAGCCATCCCAAACTATTTTATGCAAGTAAGCATGGTTCCCATTACTATTTGGAAGCAAATTTAAAAGCTTGCAAGAAGCTTCATTTTGGGGTCAAGATTGGATAAGAAAAAATTAGCGCTGGTGAACTGGAATGATGTTTGTCAACCATGCCGGAATAAGGGACTTGGTAACCGTAGACTAAATGAGCAAAATATGGCTTTTTTTGTAAAGCTTGGTATGCAATTGGTCACTAAATAGGATGATGTTCGTTTTCCTGGCGCTCAATTGCAAAGGTTTGGGATATTGTGCGAGCTAATATTTTATGGTAGGTTTTTGATGCCCTAATGGTTCGTTTTTGGACTGATAGCTCGGTTCCTGATTTTGGACCCCTTTTGTTACCATGTTTTGAATTCGGATAGTCTTAATATGGATGCTCGTGTTTGCGAGTTGGTGACGGATTTGGGGGAATGGGATTGGCAAGCGGTATCCCACTGTTTGAACCATATTATTCTTAACCGGATAGCTAGTATTTGGCCACCCAATGAGGGTATTGGGTGCGATCAAATGATTTGGAAAGGGACCAGCAATGGTCAAGTTACCGTTTCGAGTGCTTATGAAGTTCTTAAAGGCCATAACTGGAATGACACCGATCCTATTTGGTTACTGGTTTGGAGGATAAAATGCTCTCAACGCATCATGAATTTCTTATGGTTACTCCCACGAGGCAGGATCTTAACTAATGTGGAAATATGTCGAAGAGGACTTAATGCTGATACACCGTGTATGCGTTGTGGTAATATTCAGGAAACTATTATACATGCAGCGCGCGAATGTCCGACAACAAAGTTTGCTTGGCTTCAAAATATTCCTGCTACCCTTAGGAACAGGTTCTTTAATCTTGACCTTGTGGAATGGATCGTAGTTAACCTCCAGTATAATGGTTCTATTTTGAATTCTAGTATTGAGTGGAATGTTTTGTTGCTACGGTTTGTTGGAATAATTGGAAGGACAGAAGCACGTTTATTTTTCGGGGTAAAAGTAGCTCGACATTGGCTTTGCTTAACAGAAGTATGACTTGGGCTGAATATTTTGCGTCTGGACAATCGGTTACTGGCCATTCAAGGCAGAAGGAGTGGCAACAAATCGGATGGATGGCACCGCCGCAAAACTGGATAAGGATTAATGTTGATGAGGCTTCTTTTGGTGGCTGTCAACACTCTATTACAGCTGGTCTCCTCCGCGATGACGAGGGTGGTTGGATCCGGAGATATTGTCGGCGAATTGGTGGCTAGTCTGCGATAAGAGCTGAGCTATGGGCGATTCACGATGGTTTGATGATTACTTGGCGAGAGGGATACAGGAAGATCTTGCTTGAAACTGATAGTTCTCTTGCTATTCACATGATCAAGAACACAAATGGAGAGGGCGCTAATACCATGTTTTTCGAGAAGCCAATCACGCAGCGGACTTCATGACGCGCATGGCCACCATGGAAGAGTTTACTCTGAAAGAATTTGCTCAAGCCCCGGTTGGAATAATGCATGTCCATCTAGGAGATAAATGAGGTGTTACTAGGGATCGTTTGTTCTTACTAGTTCTTAATTAAGCCTATAGTACAGGGACTCATCAGATGGTTGAACTAGCTAGATTGTGTTAGTTGAATTTAAAAATTAATGTATTTTGTATGCTAACATAATTTTAAATTTTAGATATTTATATATTCATTTAAATTTAAAATTATATTTTTACATATTTCAAATATATTGTTATATTAAATAATAAATGAAATTCATGTGAAAGGTGTAATTTCACTTATTCAAGATTTGTTTTACATTTTTAAAATTTCACAATTAAAACAAGTAAATGATTGGTGAAACATCAAACATAAATCCAGGTCATTTACAGCACTATCGTTGCATAAGAAACATGACCTATTAGCTCGGTTGGTTAGAGCGTCGGGATAATAACGCGAAGGTAACCTGCATTAGCCATTGTTTTTATATGATTTTTCCACATAGTCGTTCGCTTCTGGGCTTGTGAGTTTTGCAGCAGCTCTTCTTAACTCATTTGGGCTTTTGTTTTCTTCGACTAAACTATTTCAAAAATAAATCCAAGTTTTTAGGCTTCTTTTTATTATTTCAGATGGAATTCGTTTTATTTTTACTTTGAAAGATTATTTAGGTATAAATTATGTATTATGAGTACTTAAAAATATATAACTTTCTCGAATAAAGGTTATTGGGGTATTATTTTCCTAAAATGTTTAAATTTTATATCCCTATAACATCTATCATATTTCGACTTCCTTAATTAATATTATTGATATATTATAGTCTTTTTCGTTTGGAAATTTAAAAATATTTAAATCTCAAATATTATTATAGCTGTATAACAATTAATTCTCTCCAACATTCAAAATTTTGATAGAAAAATTAAATCATTATAGAGGAAATAGAGTATAATATTTAATACTATTAAATATTAAAATAAAAATAATATAATTTTTTTTCAAAAAATTAAAAATAATACAAATAAAAAAATGAGTTTAAATTAATTATTTACATGTACAAAATTTGTAAACATGTATTAAATGTGTTAAAATTATGGTTAAACTAATTTCAACCCGGCCCTGCCCAACTCATTATTGTTATGTGTACCTCTCTGTCCAAGCCCGTTAATATTTAATAATTAATATTTGGCGAAGATTCCTTTTATTTTTTATTTGTTCTAAAATAGGTCACGAAAATGCGGATCTCCATTCTACCGTTAGACAACGGCTAGCTTATCCAACGGTTCAAAAATACAGTGCACTTTAAATTTTCAAATACATCTCTCCCAACGGTCACCAGATTTCATTTTTGTACGTTCTTTCTTCCTGATCCGCCTCCGCATTCACAAGCAAAACAACTCCAAAAAAATCATTTCCAATCAAAAGCAAGAAAAAGATGGAAGGTTCTGAGAGAAAAGTCTCTTTCTCGTCTCCTCCTATCAAATCATATGCTTCTCCCAATGGTAAACTCTGACTCTTTACCTGTTTGTTTTGTTTGTCCCCCCCCCCAAGCAAAGAACATTAAGTTTTAGTCTTTGAATTCGTACTTGTTTTGATTTGTTTAGTTTGGGATTTTTAATAGGTTCGGATGAGAATGATAGAAGCAATCAGCAAATGGGTTTGAATCTGCAAACACAGAAGAAGCAAGCTGGGAAGACTTTCATGTCACCCACCATTTGTGCAGCTTCAAAGGTCAGTTTCCCAAGAAAGAAAGTCTTAGCTGAAAGAAATGAATCTCTAGGATCCAATTCCTCCAATACCCATTTCTCCAAATCCCCTTGTCTTGATTCTAAGCCCTCCCCAAAGATCATTTCTAAAGCTTGCCAGAAGAATTCCCCAAATCTTGATCATAAAGTCGCTTCTAAAGACCCTTCCTCTCACAACACACCCTTATCTTACAATTCCAGTGATGGGACACCCTCACCAGGTCCTTATGACCCATTAAACAATTACCTTTCCCAAAGGCCTCAATTCCTAAGGTATAATCCTAGCAGGCGAAAGGAGATCTTTTTACGCCTTGAAATGGAGGGAAAGGAAGGAGATGGTGGAGCTGATACTGTATCTAGTGACAATTCTTCTTTGGCCTCTTCTCCTTCACAAGAAGATGAAGAAATCGGTGACGAATATGACAGTCTTTTGGAGCAAGAAGATGAAGAATCTGACACTGAATGCGAAGAAGAGGCAGAGGAGGAAGTAGCATGGAGTTTGAGAGGAGTGTTGAAATATTTCCTTTTGTCGGTTGTGTTATTACTAAGTACATCATATATTTCCTCCACGAATTCCCCCGTCTCTGCACCAGCTTTTGAGTCCCCAATACTTGGTTTTCATAATCTCTCCTTTGGAATAGGTGAGGGTTTTGAGGTTGGATACAAGTTCTTGGATGGAAAACAGGAGCATTTGGGTTTACTGAGCTTTACCCAAGCTATTGCGGATGAGGTAATTGAGGAAGAGATGACAGAAAATGCTAGCATGGGACACATTGTTAATATTAGCTTGGAGCTAGAGGATAGAATTGTTGAAGCTGAAGAGATGGTTGAAGAAGAAAACAAAAAGGCATGTGAAGAAGAACTGATTATGATGGAAGAAGCTTCTGAGGAACTTGCTGAGAATATTGAATTGCAGGAGATAGAAGAAACTGGGGAGCAGATTGAAGATGTAAAGGAAGATGGTGAAACACATGATGTTATTGTAGAGGAATTGGTGGAAACAGGAAAAGTTTTTGATGAGATGGTAAGGGATATTGAGCAGCAGGGGCAGCAAACTGCTGAAGTGGTTGTATTCTTACAGGGTGATCATCAAGCAAGTCTGTTGTCTGAAGGAACAGATTCTTCAGAGGAGATAAGGGTGGTTCCAAAGGAAACCAGTGACATGGTTCAATCCCAAATTATGCGATTCAGGAATGCAGTCAGTGTGCTGGAGAAGTGGAGCGAATCCCTTGCTCTAAATCTTCAGGAAGTGAATCCACTGAAAGGGCTCAACCAGCGCATGGGGACTGAAGTATTTCTCAAAGTTGCGTTTGGGGTTTTAACAATTTCTGCCATTGTTGCATCCTTTGCATTGGGATCCAACATTAGGCGAAAGGGAACTGCAGCCTCAAAGCAATCATCTCTGGTGGATAAGCAATCAACCCAACCAGCAGTGAAGGAAAAGCCAAGTTTGCCGCTTCCAGTTGAAAGAGAGGAGCCAAAAGAGCTTGCCATTCCCAACACCATGCCTTTGATTACCTCGGCGGTGGAGAGCGGAGCACCTTCAGTTGAGTTGTTGGCTGAATTCGAGGTCGGCGTAATAAGTAGATCACTTAAGAGTTCTGCTATAAGCAGCAGAATGAATGATGAAGTGAGTAGCAGCCATTCTTATTCTTCAGAGAAGGATTTGGGGAACAAGGATCATCAACAAGGTTTCTCAGAGATGTCTGCTGTGAACTCCACTTCATCTGAAAGATCCAGTGCCAAGAAGAAACATTTAGGGAAAGAGTTGGGAAGCAATGACTCGGTATGTTTTTCATTCAACTATATTTAGCATTGTCATCTTTGATGAGACTGTTTTGCATGTTTCAGATTCATTTTATAACAATTTTGTTCGTTTGTTGTATGCAACAGGCAGGAGCGAAGGGAGAAGGGAGGAATAAGGAGGTGACAACTCCACTGAGGCGATCAGCCAGAATCCGAAATCGTGCAGACATTGTATCCCCATGAAGGCGAGAGTGAAGAGTATAATTTGAATATTTTTGGGCATTATCAGAAACAGCATCTCTGTTGTTTCATGTTCCCGAAAAGTAATGTAACGAAGGTAGAATTAGAAATTGTTCTACTCTAATCTTGTAGGAAATGATCATTATAAAGGCTGACATATTGTTGGTCACTTCCAATTTTATGTTAACAATCAGTTTATCACCTTTATAATCTTTCATCTTTTGGCGGATGTGCAATGTGATAGGTTCATGAAAACCAGATTTTCATTATAACAATCTTGTTACTCAATGTTTTCCCTAGCCAAAAAATATTTACATTTATTTCAATTGAAGTTCCAATTTATAGAGCTCAATTTTTAGGTTATTAAACTGGTTGCTTTAATAGCAATTAAATCCTAATCATTCATTTGGTAACTTGGCAAAAGTCTTTCTATTAGGAAAAAAAATTAAGAAGAAAAAATCAATTTAGAGTGATGTTTTTCTTTGCCGATTCCAATTTTGCATTAAGTAACTCTGTTATTGTGGAAATCATATTTGTATGTTCGCTTACATCAAGAGCATAATGAAGCTCAAATGCAAATTGAAGTAAAATTTCAGGGGTAAAGTCAAAAACTATTTTAGAGAGGGCCGAAATTGAATCATAAATTTTTTAGAGGTCAATGTGTAGTTTTATCATTATTAACTTGTGATTTCATCATTTTAAGTGAAACCAACATGCAATTTTACCATATAGTAACTTCTAATATCATTATTTTTAAGGGGAGTAAAAAACAATTTTTCCATTGCATAATTTATATATGGTCAAAAAATTCTTCTGCCCTCTTTTGTGCCTCTTTTCATGCCCTTCCAATAATACTTTGATTATAATATTTTACACTTAACAGAGTGCTTAACAGAGCTTTGCTGTTACTCTAAACCTTGTTAGTAACCATTACAACTAAGAGAACAAGCTTAGCACTGTGCTGCTGAGCAAAGGCATGAATGTCCCAGTTAAATTTAGATACAGAGACTTCTACAAGGGAAAGAATTATACGAAACATAGATATTATCCCTTTTTCAATAGTTTAATATCACATTAGCAATTTTATTCTCAATTACTAAATTTTCATTTAAATTTAATTTTTTTAATATAAAAATACTGACATGACATTAAACTATTAAAAAAATACAGATGACATAACGTCACAGTCTTTTCCCTACCTCGCAATACTCTTTAAGATGCTACACTCGTATTTTCAATGAATACCAGAACATCACAAGGGATTTGCTCATCCTACTATGCTTTTGTATTGTATTATTATGCTCTTAAAATATTTTCAATTTAGTTATTATTTTATATATTCAAAAACTTATAATTATAAAAATAAAACAATTCAACCATTTTTTATGAAATAAAATTAAATGATGAAAATTATAAATTATAAAATTTTTAAAAAATACAAGTGAGTGAATTTTTTTTAATAGATTAGTAATATTATCTTTTACTCTTCAAAACCATTCATTTTTGTAAGTAATTGAGTAATTATATTTTTCGGTCTAAAAGACCCACAAAATTTCCAAATAAACGAACTTCTAGAAGATCAAGTGAAACATTTGATGAGAAATTGAAAAACTAAAACCAAAGTTTCAAGTCAAGGTCATTGAATGGCAAAAACAAATCACAAATAAGAAATTGAAAATCTTAAGTTTGGGTCCAAGTTTTCTCTCTCTCTTCTTATAAGAAATCAAAGCAATTGAAAGTAGCGACAACATGAACAAAATCCTCATTTCATATTTCTACTTAAGTAGATAAGTAGCTATTGATCATTTATTAAAAAATTAAAATAAATTATTTTTAAAGAAAATTCAAATTATCATACTTATCTTTCATCTAAAATAATATAAAATATTATATTAATAAGATTAAAATTAAATAATCTTTTAAAAATTAATATTTACTTTTATCAAACAACATAATTATATTCAGTATTTATATTTACTAATTTAACAAATAATTTTCTAATATAAACTCAACATTTATAAATTTTAGTAATAAAAATTTAATACTTAATTTTTTAGCACTTATATTTTCAATTTATCAGACATACTCTAAGTTGTTGGGAAGACAGATGTAACAACCCGTTTTTCAGTAGTGTTAGGAATAGTGGTTTCAAGACCACAATTCCAGAGAATAAGTCAGTAAATATTATTATTTATTATTTATAAGTCAAGTATATTGAAATAGTGAATTTTGATCTGATAATTTTTATTAATTGGATAATTAGTTAAGTACAAGTGGTTTCGTCCTAAAGTCAAATGATTTTGAAAAATGAGATATCAGGACCTCGTTTCTGTAATTTGAGGTTGTAAACATTTAATAAACATATTTAAGAACTCGTATTATAGGTGAATTACATTTTTCCCGAAAATTTTATTGATTGGATGGTTAATTAAAGTATAAGGACTAAATCGTAAAAGTAGTAAAAGTTAATCACTATAGATTTTAAATAGCTAAGGGTCAAAATGGTGAATGGATCATTTTCAAAATTCCAAGCGGTGGTGGATCTCATTAAATCTCATTAACTTTTGGATTAATTGCTATTAGGCCCTAATTAATTAAGGGTTAATTGAAATAAAGCTTGATTAATTAATAAAAGGATCAATTGAGCAATTGGATCATTTGTATAAGTCTAAACGGCAATGGATGCCAATTGTATCCCACCAATTTTGCTAATCATGTTTAAAGTTTAATTACTAATAGATTAATTAAAGTTTAATTTAAAAGATCTTAATATTTACAATTTTACCAAGCTATATAAATATAGGTTTGGATGAACGGTACACTGTGTTTAGCTTACTTTTTGTCTCACACTACAATATCGCTACAGTATCTAATCTCACCGTCACCGTTGTTTTTACACTAACTACAGGTAAACACACCTGTAATATCTCGAAAATTACTATTATAATACCTCGAAAATTACTACAGTAAGAAAGTAGGTATCCTTGATAGTAAAATAAGGAAATAAAGTGACAAAAAGGGAAATTTTGAGTTATGGCAACATTGAGAATTATATTATGACATATTAATTCAAGAAATGATTAAATCGCAAAAGTGAGAAAAGTTTTGTTGCCCAAGAGTAAATACTCAAAATTTGAGGGATTAAAGTGTAAATACAAAAAAGTTGAAGGACCAATAGTGTAAATATTTTAAGGGTAGAATAATCTAGAAACTAAGAAAAATGGATGAATTAGGACCAAATTGAAAAGGTGAAGAATTTTGAGGGACTAAATCATAATTTTACCAAATTAAGTGATGACTCAATGATGAAATTTTTAAAGATTATAAAGGGTAAAATAGTCAATTAGAAGAGAGAAATCTAGAAGGCAATGATGATGTTGGTGATATTTTAGATTAATTAAATAAATATTAGTTTATTAATATTTTAATTTGATTTCTAAATGATATTTTATTATTTTATTATTATTCTATTTAGTATATATATGGAAGGAAAGATAAAGAATCTTCATCTTCTTCCCATGCATCCAACGTATGAAGAGAAAAGAAAGAAAGAAACTTTCTTTTCTTTACAATTTGGTCCGTTCACCAAAAATTCACCATTTTCACTTAGAAATCAAAAGAATTTTCATATTCATCAAGAGAGAAAGATAACAAGGAGACAATGGGGAGCTTGAATATCAAGTTAGATTCGAGAAATAGAAGTTGGAGGAGAGAGAAAATCAAGTTAAAGATTGAAATCAATAGGACAAGGTAAGAACATCAAGATTTCAATATATTTTTAAGTTTGTTATTATTGAAAAAGCATGGAAATGATGTTATAGTAGAGTTTTCTTAAATAAAGTCTTATGTTCTTGATATATTAGTGAAGGGAAATAACAGAAAGTAATGAAAAATATTATACAGAAAATGAATAAGGAAGTTATAAACTTAGTAATCAACATTTTGCACTAAAACAGTTTTGGACAGCAGCAGTAGGCTAACTTCGAAAAATCACCATAAAATATGGAAATTGAATTAGAGGATGAAAAAAATATGGAATTAAATCTTATTAAGTCTAGTTTCTCATAGAAGAAACGGTGTAAGTAATGGAATTGTAAATCATGAGATATAATAAATTATGTGAGACAATGTCAGAATGATTTCGGGTTCCCCTATTCTGACTTTGGAAAATTATCAAAAATTGGAGAAAAATAATTATGGGATTAAATTTATATGTACGAGGAGATAATTAATTTTTAGTGAAGAAGGGTCAGAACTGTCAGACAGCAGAATAGGGATGACTTTAAAGAATAAACTGTACTTATTGGCTAAACCAAAAATTTTGAAAATTTTATAGTAAGAAGATATGTGAGTCTAGTTTCATATAAAATTAACGGATCTCAATTCGGAGTTACATAGCTCAAGATATAAATAATTTTGTGACAATGACTCGAGTGGACAACTTTGAATGAACAAATAAATAAATAGTGAAATTATAGATAATGTTACATATAAGCATGTTATATACATTAAGGATGTGGAATGGAGAGGAGGAGGAGGAAAATATATGATTATTCAACTAGCATGAGTTTTCATTAAAAATGACTAATTTGCATGTTTTAGGTTCAGGAACTAAATTGAATAAAAGTAATATTTTAAGGGTAAATTTGTAAAAATGTCAAAAAGTGACCAAATTGCATGAAATGAATTGTTTTATTATTTAAATTAATAAATTGAATGAAATATTAATTTATATCAAGATTGGGTAGAAATTCGCAATTTTTCATGTTCACAATTCAAGTTCGTGTAACTTAAATTATATTCTTAGATGATTGAAATATATATATTGGATTGAGAAATTGATTTGAATTGTGAACATGAGAAATTGCGAAATGAATGAAATGGAAATGAAGCTTTGAATTACATGAGTAAATAACGGGTCTCGTAAGCCTTATTTGTTATGAATATAATATTTTGAGGATATGTAGTAAAGAATTATAAAAGCACGTTAATAATTTGAAAGTTTTAATTCGGATGAAATTTTGTAACTCGGTTTAATACGTATGCAAATATATGTCTTCTAGTAATGCCTCATACCATATTCCGGCGTTGAATACGGGTAAGGTGTGTTACAATGTGACATCACCAGATTCGGTCATAATGTTTAGACCGGGTTTGGGGTGTTACAACACCACCCAACCAAACCCATCCTAAGTTAATTAACCAAAAAAATAACATATTATCATCATGTTCTTCAACTTTCTCTTCCATATCCAAATGTAAGAAACAAAAACAAAGGTTTGGGTTTCAAGCTTTAACTCATCAATTGGTAAGTCAATTCTAGTCCTTTTTTTTGTAATTTTTATGTTTTTGAGATCGTTGCAACAAGGTCCAGGTAACTCATATCTCTATTTTAAAAACTGATAAAGATTTCTAAATTTGTCATTGATGTTAATTGAAGTTTTTGAATATTTATGGTTGAGTTTGAAGCTTTGATGGAAAACAAGACTATTTTATAATGTGATTTTTGTTAGTTTTGAACATAAGGACTAAATTGTTAATATCTTGAAATTGACATGTAATTTTTGTAATTTTTTATAACAGGAGGTTGTAATTGGATATATTTGAAGTTGGTTTAAAATTTGGAGTCCAAATTTGGAAGTTATGATAAGTTTGATTTTAAGGATTACATTGAATAAAATGTAAAATTTGAGAATTGAATCAAATTGAAATGGATTGTTGCGAAATGGTATAATGTGAGATTAAACCCCGATGAAATTAGTAAAAGTCTTATATATGAGATTACGGGTTATTGCCCGCAGGTTTCAAGCTCCAACATATGTTGCGAACTCGAGAATACAGGTATGTTAAGCCCTGGCTAGGCTATTTGTTGTGTAGGTTCAGCCCTAACGGGTGACTAGGCACTATTATATGATTTGTGTAGGTTCAACCCTAACAGGTGATCAGACACTATTATCTGATTTGTGTAGGTTCAACCCTAATGGGTGACCAGGTACTATTATCCGATTCGTGTAGGTTTAACCCAAATAAGTAACCAGGCTCTATTACCTTCACCTATGTACAGAGTTCTTTTACGAAGTTTCATCGAGTAATATTGTAAATGAAAATGTGATGATATGCCATTGAATGTTGGCAAATATTATATGATTTGGAAATAAGATATAATTTGGTTTGAAAGGAAAAATGTGAACGAATGAGATTATAGATGTGTTTGAGCTCAAAGCCTTATATGTTAATGATGTTGTTTGAATTCTTGATAGGTGTATTTGTATTACATAATGATTTTTGTATGTGAAAAGAATTTGAGGTAAGCAAATGTTTATATTGTATGAGCTTACTAAGTATTTTAAATACTTGTGTTACTACTTTTTTTTGTAGATTTTGGACATTCGAAACTTGTCGATCGGATCAACAAGAAGCACACACCTATCGTTTCTCAATCTGGTAGATTTTTGATGTTTTGAACTTAGTTACTTGTGGCATGTACATAGGATGTTTTGGCTTGTTAAGTGAAGGAATATGTTTTGGTATGTGACATTCGGTTTGATGTCAAATTTGGTACATTGAAGCTTAAAAGAAATGACAAAGTTTAAATGATGTTATGCATATGAATTAGCAAGTGCTTGTGCTTTGGCGTTGTTGAGTTTGAATATATGTTGGTGCCAATGAGGACATATTGGTTGAATGTTTAGATGGTTATGTAAATGGATGTTTTAGCTTTGACATGTATCTGCTTTGGATTAGGTTTGAATGGTATGAATGGTAATTTAGGTCACCTTGTAGGATTGGTATGTTCCTTGCACAAAAAGGGTTATATATACTGCACACAGTCTACCACATGATCATGTCACGATCTTGTATCACACATAGGTAGGTGACACGATCGTGTGCACTATTTTTTTAGGATGATTTTGGTTTCACACAGTCGCAATTAGTTACACAGTCGTGTGACCCTGGATGACACAGCCTGACCACACGACCGTGTGGTAGACTATGTGCAGCATTTATACCCTTCTTTTTGTAAAAGCTTCAAAATAGTTCTAAATTGATTCCAAGTCAGTTCAAGAGCTCTCATAAGCTTGATTGAGACTCGGTTTTTGTGTGTAATGCATGTTAAACATAAGACTTGACTTGTATTTATTGATTTATTGAATGTTCTTGATGAATATGTATGAGATTGTTCTGCTCACAGTTATAGCATCCTGTAGTTCGGGTCTTGCAACTGGATCGGATAAAGAGTGTTACAAGAGAAATATTTATTTATTTAGTTGTAAATTGAATTTAGAATAAGGATAAAATTTTGTTAAATGTAAACTATTATATCTATGTGTAAAAAGCTTATTGGAGAGCATAAAAGGAGGGGAAAAAAAGGAGAGGAATTCTGGTACGAAAACACCAATGTACTCAAAAGAATATAATTGACTTATTAACAAGTTTAGACATTTAAAAAAATAAAACAATATAGGACCCCCTTTATTAGATGTCGTCAGGCCCTTTTAATTCCTCGAAGAAAAGATCTGTGGATGTGTATCACATAAAGCTGGTCAGGTCATGCTCCGCATTTGGCTTGGGAAATAAAGTCGACATATTTCTGAACATTTTCTAGGGAAAATAGGCGAAGCATGTCCATATTATGAAAGGGCTTAAACAGCAATGGATGAGCCTCATCCACAAGCTCCTTGGGCGTTTCTATAATCTCCCCACTAAAAGAGAAGAATGCAAGGCTATATCTTTCCTTTTCAGCTTCCACTTTCACACGATGGATTGGAGAGTGTATTCTTCCATTGCTCCATGCCTATTCAACATAACAATCCCATTCATTAATTTCAGTCATCTTTTCAATTTGAATCAATAACTTGTCTATATATCCAAGAAAACTTCATTTGTATTTTATTGCTAAAGATGAAATTTTTCATTAACGCCTAATCTTAAACTTGTTTTATTTGATTCATTTTACTTAAACTAAGTTATAATTTTACTTATTATTGTAACTTTTTTTTTTAAAAAAAGAGTAAGAATTATGAGTAGGAACTAACCAAGAATGCATCGCCTGCCATGACAAGGAACATAGAACCAGAGGGCTCAACGCCAATCCAATCACCATCCTTTGTTTTTATCTGTAGACCTGCAACATCATTATCATGAAGTATGGTGATGAAGCTCTTGTCAGTGTGATCGGGACTGCCATTTAAGTCACGTTCATCCTCATGGGGCACCCTATATTTGATGAGTCGAAGAAGATATTCAGTAGATTTGACGTGGGAATCGTAGTACCTCCCTACACCATAGCTTTCAAACACCATTTTTTTCACCATGCGATCCAGTTCCGACACCAGCTTCGCGTACGCATGTATTCTCCCACTGATTAACCATTTTCAAACAAAAAAACTGTTAGTAAATCATGCTCAAAATATGGGGTTTGAACTGTGGAAAGAATGAGACTGTGTATAAGAGTATACCAGAAAGTGTTGTTCCCATTAGGCCACATGAGATTGGTGAAACTTTGAGTTGCTCGGAGAATGGTGGGGTTATCAATGCCCATGCTTTCAGAGAGAGGCATGGAAGGGTGTTGAAAGTAACCAAAATAAGGTTTATCAGAAGTGTTTTGAACCTTAATTTGTGTAGGAAGATGGAACAATTGTTGCAAAGAGAGGAAGACATCATCCTGATGTCGTAAAGAAACTCTGTCAAATGTTGCTAAGAAGCACCCGTATTGCTCGAACGCCACTCGAACGTCTTTGCATTTGGAGATCCAAGCCTGAGTACCAGGCTTGGAATTCTCATCAAAAAGATCAATGACGGGTAGCTTCATAGCAGCTGACTGGTGTGCCATTAATTTCTGCTGGGAAATGCAAATATATCTGGCGTTATAGATAGGAATTTGTTGTAATATTTGTTGCATGGCCTAACCCTGGATTTGATTTACTTATATAGACGAGGAGGGGGGTGTTAAGGCTTGCATTTATTATTAATTAAAATAATGTAAAGATTGTTAATGTGAAATGAAATGTTGGGCGGGTTAGAGTTGGAGGATAGTTTCCTGTATTTGGGTGCCGCCCCTTGTATATGTGAGGGCTGTTTTACCGCCTATCCCTCAATGAATCGAGAATTAGCGATACGTAACATTAAAGAAATGTTGCTGACTTTCTTTAAAACATTAGACTCAATCTCCGCCCAATTGAAAAACTAGATTTCATTACCAACGAACCAGTTCGGTACTACTTGAACCGACTTTTATTGTTTATCTCTAAATTGATTTCAAAATCTTTATTCCATTAATTTGGATTTAGTACACCTAGTTCATCCAACTTACTCTTCTGTTGCAGGATTTTCCATTTTATCCAAAGTGGTTTGTGAAATATACTGTTTAGAGTCAGCAAATTTACGGTTTTATTTCTTGGCTAAAATTGGAAAATATCACTTTTCACCTTCTAGGATTTATAAAATTGTCAAATTCTAGTTTCGCCTGCAAAAAAATTATAAAATTTTAATTTAATCCTTTAAAAAAATTATAAAGATTTAAACTAATACAATGATGAAATTATATTTTAGCTCTTACAAAAATACATAATTCAATTCTAGCCCACTAACTTCTTTTGGCTTCATCCTTGCTCCTGCCTCTACTAAAACACTCAAGTGTTTGAAGAGATAGTAAGTTCACACTGTGAGAGTACCTTGTCAAATGCTTGAACAAGCAAGATCATAGTAAAGTGAAGAGTTTGCACATCTCAAGGCTCGAACTCCTAACCTCAAAGGCTTAGAGTTAAAATGTAATTTTATCATTGTATTAGCTCATGTATTTATAGTTTTTATAAAGATCAAATAAAAAATTTATCATTTTATGGGATCAAATTACAATTTTATCATAGATATAACTTATAATTTTATAAATTTTAAAAGATTTAAGCGCAAATTTTCTATTTTAAGAAGGCTAGGGCTCTACCTCCCTGACTCCCTCTAACCTAACCTATAGCACAGTACCACTTGGGCTACCTCTAAACAAATAAGATTTTGTGGACTTCACTCTAAAGAATCGAAAATCCCTCAACACTTATAGATCTAAGTTTAAATCATATTACATCTATAGAGTTCATTCCTTCTTATGCCATTGAGTAAAAAATAATAATGAAATCAATCAATTTAAATTCCTTCTTACATACAGAGAATGCCTAATAAGCAAAAAAAAAAAAGTGTTTGAATAATGGGTTGTAAGGTTTTAAGCACCGTTTTAGAGAAAAAGAGTGAAAGAACATTCTTTTTTTCTTACATGGCTTCCACACATCTTTAGATTATTTTATTTTATAATCCAATTTAATGGAATCCTATAAACTGAAATTTAATTATTAGATCAAAATAGTTAGGACTAAAGAAGGATTAAATTTTAAATGTGGTAGGAGTATAACTAAATCCACGTGATAAAAGAAACTATATATACACATGGGCGGCGTTGAAGGGGGCAGGGAAAGTTTTTACTTTAGTCCCTTTGATAATTGTAAAAATTTAAGTTAATTCTGTGGTGACATTTTATGTTAATATAGTGATAAACCCTCTCAAAAAAATTATAATTTAAAAGAAGCTTCTAAATTTATTTTAAGACAACTTGCAAAATGATTAAGAAAAACAAAGTAAGGAGATTTTTAGAGGAAAATGATTAAAATAATGGATGCATATGTTAACATAGTTTGTTAGAATAAAACAACAACATTTATTAAAAAATAAAAGATGGAAGCATTTAAAAATATTTAATTGGAACATAGCTAAATAATTACCAGTCATCATAAAAAATGCATACATAATTTTTTTAATATTGTTATTATTATGATATTATCTTTACCTCATCTTAGTTGGATTTAAACAATTGAAAGACTAAATAAAGTTTGAGAGAAAATTAAAAAAAAATGCAGACATAAAATCTATGAGTAAATTTAAGTTCTTCATCCTAAATTTTAAATATTATAAATCTTTTATTTTTATATTATTAGTAAAAATAAATTTTTTAAATAAGTACACCTATTAATTATCATTATAGTTTTATATCAATTTAAATCAAAATTCTAGAAACATTTACTTCTAAAATTTAATTAAACCTCAAAATGATACATGAACTTTAATTTGGTGTAATTATACATATGAAACTCTAATTGTGGTTCAAAAATATCGAATCATATTTGAACAATAATGACATAAAAATAAAATAAAATAAAATAAAATAAAAATATATTTCTAATTTTTCTATAACTTATTTATAAAATGGGAAGTAAATAGTGTTAAAATCATTTATTTTTTTATTGTAAACATCTTTCATATTGATTATCAACTGTGATCATAATTGTTTTTATATTACCTAGGGGAGTGTGTACAGCTTGGTTTCCTAGGGTATTGGCTAATGTGATGTTGCATATAAAAAGATGTTAGAGATTGGCCTACCTCATGCCTCTTTCTAAATTAAGAAATGATTAATTTAACATATGACTTTGTAGAGTCAAAACTAAGATAAATAAATTGCCCCACAATTTTAAGATCACAATAGATTTGGTCATTGAATCTAAACTTGAATCCTGGTTACATTGCAGCTAGCAACCACCGTCCCATAATACCAAATAAATAATTAGATTATGAATATTTATAAAATTTCGGTTTAAGTGTTTATAGTGTAGAATTATAAAAAGACAAAAGTGTCCTCTTAATAAAATAATTTATGGATTATTTGGGGATGGAACATTGATATAGATAATGCAAGTAGGAATAAAAGAACCTTAAAATAGGAGTGCTGAATCGGCCACATGCTCCTAACATTACATTAATTCATTAATTTTATTTATGTACGATTATCTTGATTTAATTCATGCACAAATAAGCCGTAAGAAAGAAGTCTTGAATTATGTTAAACTCTAATCAGATATACAAAAACAATGAAATTATAAAACAAGTTTGATGATGCAAAAGAGTTGTTTTCCAGCAAAATAGGAAAATGGTCTCTTCTCTTTATCCATTCAACGTAAAATTAAGTTGATATTCGCATTATATTTAAGTTATTCTGAAAGCATAAACTTGTGAGGTTTAATTAAACAAATATTTTCCCTCTATTCCGTAAAAATTTGTCCTTTACGCAATACTCTATATTCAACTTGTTAATTTTGTCAATGCTACGAAATTAAAATTAAAGATTATATCTTGGGTTCAGGAAAATTTTAATATGATTTGAATTTTGAATTCCTTGAATGCTGTTTTAATTGGCTAAATTAATTATGTTTTTAGATCAGGCCTAAATTAAGCTTATACCTATAATTACAATGCATAAATAATAATTTATTATAATTAGAATCAATTGAATAAATACTCGAAATATATATACATTCATACATGATGAGATTTAAGACGGAATAAATATGTAGACAACTCAAATATAATTTATGCATTATAGGAGTCAAACTTAAGACATCAAAATCTCGACGTGTTAGCCTTTACCAACACTATCAAAACTTCACCGGTAACTAATTAAAACTTGTTTTTGATACCATGCTTAAATTATTCGTGGCCCCCAAATTTTTAAAGTGGAGGATATTAAATTTAATGGTGTTTGAATTCCTATCTTCCAGGTTATTACAAACTACAACAATGCCAATTGAGTTAAATTAAATAGAGATGGTAAAATTTATTTGTTCATAATTTTTTCTTTTTTTGCTTATTTCACGATTTGGCATCTAAAATATATATTTTTTTGTATTTAACCTTTTTTTAGCTCACTTTGGTACATAAAAGTATTCTACCATTATAGTTTTTAGCCCAAAATTTGAGGTTTTTTTTTAAATCTGCTTATTAATTCGTGGCATGTATCTTTTGACTTTTCATTTCATAAAATACTTCTATTAGAATTTTTAATAAAAAATATATTTTAGAAAAGGATAAACTATCTAGTTGGTCACTCAACTTTTAAGGCGTTTTTATCTTGGTCATTTAAAATGAAATTCTTGCAGTTTGGTCATCCAATTTTTAAGGTGCTTTCATTTTAGTCATCCAAGCATTAAATCTCTAACGACGGTTAAATATATAAGCCACATCATGTTTACACTTTCAATTTGGTCACCTAAGAAATATTTCTTGAAGTATTGATTGGGGTAAAAAAATCAAATATTAAAGTAAAAAAGCAATAGAAACTAAAATAATGTACAAAAATTGTCAAATTGTACTTGTTTATCCCATTGCCGAAATTCTAAATTCAATTTTCTTTTAATATTGAAATTTCAAAATTCAAAACATCAAAATGAATTGAATAAATTGTTGAAATTTTTTTATCCATTGATAATGTCAACCAATTTGTTACTATAATATTTAAATTAATTAATTTATTCTCCTTTTAAAATTTTATTTATGTTTCCATATTATCCTTAACAAAATCAACTCAAGTAACTCATATTTAATAATTGTCTATGAAACTTAAATTTATTTTGATTATATAATTTTAGATCTTCAATGTTAAGCAAAAAGTAAACGAAAAATTATTTGCAAATAATTAAATTATTTGCTTGTTCTTTGTTTAGGTAAAGAAGTGACGAAAAAATTATGAGTTTAGTTTGGAATGGAGGATAAAATTAATTAATTTAATTAATTATGTAACACCCCTAACCCGTATCCGTCGTCAAAATAGGGCTTCGAAGCATTACTGAGTAATCGTAATCTAAATCATTCATTTCAAAACATTTCAATAATCATAATATAATTCATTATTAATATGCATAACGTCCCTTATTCAAGCCTTTGAGGCCTAAAGATCACTTTAGAAACAATTTGGGACTAAATTGGGAGCATTTGAAAATTTTGAGAAAAAGTTAGAAAAAATTCACTGTAAGGATCACACGCTCGTGTGTCTGGCCATGTGGACCTAAAATGTGCCTTAAACCACAAGTTTACCATTCCTACTTACTTGGGCATTAAGCAATTCAAAAACCATTCGTTTAATCTATTCAAAACACGATCAAACACACTCAAAACATGCCAAAACAATCATCTTAGGTGCCTAACCAATGTACCCTCATTGGTACCACATTTATATCATCAATGCAACATTCAAATCAAAATTATAAACTTGCCAAAATCCATCAATTTGACCTAGCTCATATTTACCTAAAACATCAACTTTAATTCACATACACATAACAAGTTTTGATTCAATTCAACATACCATATTATGGCTTCAAACAAAAACACATGTTTACATATATATATACCAAACCAACATAACACTTATAACTTCATTTACAATTCATCCACAAAATAATTATCAACTAGACATCCTAGGTACATGCCAACACAAAAGATCAACATCACCACATTTGAGATCGAGATCGTTGCTGGATGCTGAATTGGTGATCAAAAGTGAATAACCTAACCTGCGCACAGAAAACAAAACCGTACGCTAAGTAAAACTCAATGATATTTCTATAATCCGAACATTTAAAACATAACGATACATGAATGCTCAATTTAAATTACATAATCACATTTCTATCCAACAAGTAATTGTAAATTTATCTCCATGTCAATTTCATGTATAATAGCATATCATTTCATACTATACTCAAATTGCAAATGCTATCATCTTTTATTTGTTTAAAAAATATCCCAATTCACATCTCTTGCTATATAAATAGCTTTTCACATATCAATCAACATTGCATTTATACAATGGCACAATTCATTCCATGGTCAATTCATGAATACATATCTCATATATTTCATTTGATCACAACATGTTTCACTTTTCATGTTTCAATTCTCTATCTCATTTCCATTTCACATAACATGTCATTCCAATATCAATATAAAAATTTAATATTTAACTACCCCTATTAACACGACTTAGACTCGGACGGATACATGGATCCAACCAGCACACCAGTATGGCACTTAGTGCCTCATTGGATAAATCCGAAGTAACTGCGCCTAGCACTATATAAATTGACACTCAGTGTCTCATCAGTTAAATCGAAGTAAATTGACACCCAATGCCTCATCAACTCGAAGTCAAAGAAATCCTTGAACTCTTCCTACCCTATGGCATGCTATCTATATCCGACTTAGCTAGATATAGTTAATAGGGTTTAATTTCACATTTCAATTACAATCAATATTCAAATTTCACATTAGCACATATATTCATTTCAATTCAAATAATCAATACATTCATAATATATATACCAATTCAATCCATTTCAATCAATTATCAAAATGTCAAATACTCGCCTCAAAAACTTACCATATACATTAAATCAAATTACAACAATTAAAAACTAGATTCGAATTTATAGAGATACAAACTGTGGATTCTAAGCTATTCGATGTCGATTTTATCCTTCCCCTTTTTAGTCGAGGATTTCGGTACGACGTTAGCTACAGAATTCAAACAATTAAAATACACCAATACAACACAAATCAATTTCACATTGAATATTTCAATTTTCACTCAATAATTTCTTAAATTCCAATTTAATCCTTAAACCAAGACTAATTTTTATTCTTCACATTTAATCCTTAATTTTTACACTAATTTTAATTTAAGCTAAATTTAGTTCCCTATTTTCAATTAAACCCCTAAATTTAAATTTTTTTCACAATTTAGTCCCTAATACACAAAATTTGCAATTTGTTCTTCAATTTAATCCTTTTCCATTTCTAGTTTAAAAATCCATCAATTTAATCCCTAATGCTAAAACTATTCAACATTAAAAATATTTAAAATCTTAATAATTGCTAAAATTTCAACCTGAGTCGGGTAGTACTTAACATCGAAATTCTAAAAATATAAAAATTACAAAAAAAAAAACTAAATTGACTAACCAATTAAAGTTTGAAACTTAGAAATCCCTATAGCCGTGCGTTATCCTTCTCTTCTTTCTTTTCTTTCTCAAACTTTTGCATGTCTTTCTAATTCTTTTTCTTTATTCTTTCTTTTATTATTATTACTTTTATTATTATTATAATCTTTATACATGTTAATCCCAGTTTATAATTCATAATATATAACATGTATATATTAGCTATTATATATGTATAAATACCCCCATTAATGCCGTCCACTACTCAATATAAAGGTATAATTACCACTTTAACCCCTCAATTGATTTTTAATTTATAATTCAACTTTCACCCTATACGCGATTTAGTTCTTAAACTATAATAACTCTTAATTCATGCAAATTCATTTAACTGAAACCTAATTAACTACACAACTAACTTTATAAATATTTATTAAAAATATTTACGAGTCCGATTTACGGGAACAGAGCCCCGGGAATGCACTTTCCGACACCCCTAACTATAAGGTCATTACAAATTAAAAGAATTTTTCTTTACTTTTAGCTTAGCATGGAAGATTTAATATCATATAATCAATCAAAATTTGAGTTTCATTGACAACTATTAAAGACAATAATTTTCATAGATAATTTTTGAAAATAAATTCAAAACATCAAAATAAATTAAATAAATTATTGAAAATTTTTTATCCGTTGATTATTTTCGGCAATGGATAAACAAGTAGAATTTGATAACTTTTCTGTATTATTTTAGTTTCTACCACTTTTTCAGTTTAATCCACGATTTTTATTATCTCAATCAATACTTAAAAAAATATTTTTTTAGTGACTAAAATGAAAATACAAACATGATATGACATGTGCAATTAACCAACTGATAAAAATTTAACTCTTAAATAACTAAAATAAAAGCTAATTACAAACATTTTATTTTGAATGACAAAAAATTACTTCAACAACTAAATAGTTTATCTTTACAAAGTAAAGCATTATTATTAAAAAACCTACCCTAAACCCATCCCCTGCCGCTCCACACAAATCATTCATACAAGCCTTTGATCGTTCGACTTGCCTGGCACCATTGCACGCCGATCATCCCTCATGCATTCGCGTGTTCAATTACTATTATTAAATATAAGTTAAAATATGCTCCAACTAAATTTAGAATTTAGTGTTTTTAATTTTTAAAATTTTAAATTTAAATTCAATTATTAACATTATTAAATAATAATGTACCATTTTGAAATAAAAAAAATACTTACTTTATAGTCATGTAAAAAAAACGTCGATAATGAACTTGAATTTAACATAAGAATTTTAATGATATTAACAATAATACTTACATTTTTAAATTCAAAAAGTAGAATACTAACTTCCCGGAAATAAAAGTAAATAGATTACATTTTAAGAGTTAACATGTAGTGAACTTATCCAAAAGTGCCTAGCCAGTACTTAGAACCTTTTTTGTACCTAGCTGTTACCTAAACTTATATCCTATCACCTATTTTGGTACCTATGCACTAACCGGGGTTTAAAAAAGGTATGTTTGAAAAGTTGTATGTCTTTGTATTGCCTGTTGTCTCTAGCGAAAAATTTTGGTATAAAATTGATATGGGACCAATTGACCCCCCATCTTAAGGAAAATGCTTGGGAGACCAAAAAAGAACAAAGTAAAAGAAGAGAGAGAGAGAGAGGAGCGAGAGTAAACTGTCTAGAAAAGGGAGAAAGACAAAATGCCACAAATGTTACATGGTTGGACACAACGACAAAATGCCACAAATGTTTCATGGTTGGACACAACTCCAGAAGCTGTCAAACTTCATCTACGTTAGTGTTTTCATGACTAAAAATTCTAATGTAATTGTTAGCTAATTTGAGAACCCCTAATATGTGAATTTTGTAGAGTACACCTCCACCAGCTCCTGCTCAAACATCTGCATTCAAAGCATCTGCATCATCACCACTAGCTCCAACAACATCACTCTCATTTGTACCAAGACCAATAGTAGCATCTCGTTCAGTCCCAAATCATGCTACAATTACATCTTTTATGGTAATTGTCAAAACCTTTTTTTGAAATCGACTTTTTATTTTAAAAAACGAAAAATGGAGTCGTCACCGATCACTTTTAAGAGGCGTGATCCGATCATCTCGTAATTTGATCGTTTTAATAAGAGGTTTGATTTATTAAAATAATGTTTTTCAATCTACAAAAATCCAAAAAATGAGTTCGGGAGTCGGTTACGCACGAGGAAGGATTAGCACCCTCGTTACGCCCAAAATTGGTACCTAATTGATTATTTGATGTCTTTAGTGTCGGAAATTGGAAATTTGAAGAGATTTTAAAATACGATCCTTAATTAAGAAATTACTTAACTAAATTAATTTTCACGAAAAATGACTTATTTCAAGTTAATCGAGAAGAAATGATCATGTCCCGTAAGTTAGGACACAATGTCTTAAATTCTAGTAAACGAGAACAAACGCTAAAATCTTTTTTTTTTATATTTATCTTAAAATAGATATTCGACTATCTCGGTTTTAGAAGGAAGCCATATACCGTAAGCTAGGAACACGACTTTTCTAATTTCAAAATAATGAACATTTACCTTGGTTCAAAATTTTTCCTTTTTTATCCATCGCGCAAAAAAAGGAACGTAACACTTAAGGTGATATGCATTTAATTTATCCAGGCGTGATATACAAATAAATAAATGTTTAAACCTAATGTATGATATGATGATAACGAAATAATTTAAAATAACTATATAGGTAGAATGATAAATAATAAGTAAATGAAAGAATATTATAATAATCATCATCATTATAATAATAAAATTAATATTAATAATCATATCATGATAATAATAAATAAATGATGTAATTTAAGATAAATAAAAAATGGAATATGCATGATTAAAAGATAAATAAACATGACATGAAAATATCAAAAATAATAAGAAATAATAAGATAACGAGAATAAAAAATAATAATGATAATAAATAAAAAATTGCGCAAATAAAAGAGTATAAACAATCTAATTTTTAAGTATATATAAAAAGGAGTAATACATAAATATAAATAGATAATAATAAAATAATAACAAATAACAAATAAAACATAAATAAATGCTCGATGAAAAGAAGATAAAAAATAAAATAAAAAAACCAATATTAAATAAAAAATGAAGGCATAATAAATAAGCAAATACGTAAATAAATAAAATAATACATAAAATATATATAATCTATACAGGGTCGAAATTAAATAAGTAAGGATTAAATCGAAATTCAAATAAAATTAAGAGCCTAAATTGCAATAAAATAAATAATTGCATAAATATAAGAAAGACTAAATCAAAACTTAAGTGGAATTTTGGGGGCAAATCGGGATAAAATAAATGATAAAGGGGCTAAAATATAATAAAATAAATGAATAAATAAATAGAGGACTAAATCAAATTTAAATGAAATTTAGGGGACAAATTGTAAATAAAAAAACTAATAAAACAAAATAAAGGACCAAAATGAAATGCGCGAAAAGAAATAAAGACTAAATGAGAAAATATACCAAACCCTATTAAACGCACTGTTTCTTTGGCAAATTGGGGGACTAAATTGAAAACAAAATAAAATTAAATGGCGCAATCTAAAAGAAAAAAATAAAGGAATTAGGACCAGATTGAAAAACAATTAAAAAGCGGAAGGACTGGAGTGGCAATTAGACCCTCCCTTAAAAAACACGCGGATCCTAGGAAGATCCGGGTCGAGTCTTCGGGTTGGACCTAAAACGACACTTTACCCTTTTTTTTCTCTAAAATTTTTTTAGGTTGGCCATGGGAGCCGCCGTTGCTCTGCCGCGGCCACAGGTCGTCGGCGACGGTGGTGGCCGTCCCTGATGGCCGGAGTTCACGAAAAAGGCCCATTTTGGCCATTTTATTTCCCTCAACCCCGATCCAAGGCCAAAATAATCAAAAAACCCACCAAAATTTGAGAAAAATCAAAGGAACCTTTTGGCTCTCAATCTTCTTTCGTCGCAACTGTTCGGCTAATGCCTGAGGATCCGTCGGTCTTTCAAAACAGAGGGAGAAGACGGCAGCAACGATAAAGGTAAAAAAGGTTTCATTTTTATTTTATCATATATATTTTCGAAAATAAAAAATAAAAATATAAAAGAATCACCTTTCTTTTTTTTTGAGTCTTTCTGATTCTATTTCAAAAAAAATGCCCCCTTACAATCGATTTTTGTAGGCTCTTTTATAGTCGAATTACAACATTATTTTTTCTATTTTTCTACCTGCTCTTATTATTGTTCTTTGAGTTTTGATTCTTCTTTGCAAGTGGTGGTTGAGTCAATGGTGGCAGAGGCATTAACGGTGGCAGACCTCGGGGTGCGAGCATGCTAACGTGGCATGAGGAGCGACGCAAGGGGCACTAGGGTTTTTGTTTTTTTTTTTTCTAAAAACAGTTTAGGTTGTGGGCCACTGGACCATCAAAGTTTTTTTTTAATTTTTTTGGGCCATTTGGGTTTGTAAGTTTAGGCCTGATTTGACTTTTTTTTAAATGGATTTGGACTCTTATTATTAGTTGTTGCTAATAGTAATTAACAATAGCAACAATCAATAAGTCAATTAAAAAAAAAATCCAACAAGCAGGTACCCAACCTGTATAGGTGATAGTGGCTACCGAGTAAACAATGAATTATAACAGAATGCAGCTACTTGCATAATGTAAACAAGGTACCTAGCCAAATGAGTGATGACTATACCTGAGATTTTGTCAAACGTACTGTATCATGTGAGAATTTGCACTTCTCGCCCTGTGTGGAAAAATGATATTTGGGCCACTTAATACCATACCAACATAGAAAACATGTTTGAGAAAATTAGTTAAAGAAGTAGGAAGTATAACCTCATGACATCTTCCTTTCAGATAATGGCGACAATATGTTACAGTTTTTGGTTTCAGAACTGCCTGCAGTTTCAACCTTTTAACACCAAGCTGCCGGTTTTTCTCAGCTCTTTTCTTTCGTTTATTCTTCTGCAGAACAGAACCATAATAAGTGAATCATTTATACCTGTGAAGAGAATTGAGAGAATGTGTGGAAAACATGAAAGCTAATTGTTATGACTATAAAGTGCAGATTTGATGTTCCGAGAAATTAACTTGAACCATGAGTTGTAAAGTTAGCTAATAAGAATCCACTTAAAAGTTCAAAAATACGAAATAGCAAACTGAAGTACCTTTTTCTTTTCTTTCTTCTGTGCAGGAGTCAGACTTTTGCTTTTTCTTATTGCTGAGACCAACATCCTTGTGCAAAAGATAGGAGAAATCGTACTTGTCACATGTCAGAACTCTCAGACCAATTCTATTTTGACAACATGTAAATAACCTAGTTCATAGGCGCCCTCATTTACCTTCCAGATAAGATTTCTAGCAGACTGTTGAACTCATTACATGTCTTTTGGTGCACGAAAATGCAGTTGCTCATATGTGCATTCGTGAGAGCCAGGGATTTAAATAGCGGTCCGTTACCGAAATAGCGGCCGTTATATAGCGGTAACGGCACCGTCCGAAACCGTTACTGCCGAAACCCGCTATACCCGCAATACACAATAAGTAATGTAAAATTCACGACCGCGAAACCCGCAGTGACCGCAATAGCGTCCGTTATGTCCGCGACCGCGACAAACGCGACGCGACCGAAAACGCGACCGCGACCGCAATTTAAATCCCTGGTGAGAGCATATGTGTGAAAAGAAGAGGAAAGACAGAGAGGTGAACATAGTTTACTACCTGTTCTAGATCTTTAAAATTTGGCATACCTTTGATTTAGTTTCAATGACTCTATTTTTGTGTCCAATTTGCTTCTGAATCCTTCCACTACCTTCCTTTCTTTGCATCATTCCTAGTTCAGACACCATCTGACCTGTCTCACTTCCTTTAAATTCCCCGTGTGTAACTTTGTTTGCAATTGGAGCAACATTTGTATTAACGAAAGTAAACTCATCACTAACGGTGCTTTCTCCATTGCAATAAGGGTGTTTGTCATCAAAGGAGCCTCCAGAAATTAGCTTCTCCTCCACCTTTTTTCCTGATACCACAGTATCATCTAAGAGTATATCAATTGACTCATTCACAAGCAGACTCTCACCAAAAATGTCTCCTTCTTCAAGTTCTCCTTTTTCAATCACTGGACCAGGAGAACACATTCCCTCATTGGAGGGAAAATATTCTCCAATTCCATCTCTTCTTTGCTGAATTTCATTTTTCTCATGCACCAAGTTAGTCTTCAGCAATGAACTTTGGTCTTTGACTTTCTCACTCTATTTTGATACTTCAACTGCCAAACTCTTATCTGAAGAGATTCCAAAGGGGCGAATATTCTTTTGATTACCACCCTCAATGTCTACTTGTCCCAGATTCCATAACAACAGGTGGACAATCATTATGTTCATCTTGATTATTCAACAATATGCCCGGACAATTATCACCCTGATTCTGGCCCAATGTTGCGGCCGAGCAGTTACTAATCTTATGACAATCTTCATTGCCTTCCATGATATTTTCGAAACCAGCCATTAGCATTTGTTCCAGACCAATCTCTCCATCCTGAAAACCGTTGCCTTCCATGCTACTATTAACCATCAGATCATTATGATTAAATGAATCCTGACCATCGTCCATTCCCATTATCTGCTCAATTTCATCTATTACCATTTGTGTGTCATTCCCGGAAAACAGCACCTTCAGAACCTCCATTAGCCACCATATTTACAGGCTCCCTGACATCATCTCCACCTTGTTCACCTCGGTTACCACCATTATCTTCAACAAAAACAAAGAACCTAAACAACAAAGTCACTGAACCTAAATAGTGAAGGAATTTGTGTATTTACTTGGATTGAATTTATCTAAAAAAATAACGGAGTGAATGATGGATTCCAAAAATCAAATGAAAAGAAGTGCTAATTGCTTTATCAGCGTGGTAACAAAAACAAAATTACTTTAATTTCAACTCAGCCTCTTTTATTATTATTTTCTTAAAAAGGAGTAAAAGAAAAGAATTCAAATAAATACATTACCAGGTGTTTGTGGAAGAGGGGCCGGGCCTCGGGCAGAGTATTTTTGGCCCATACCGGCCCGAACATATTTACTAATTTTTTAATCCCAAATCAGGTTTTAGGTTTTCTGCTTTCTATTCCCAAATCTGTTTCTTATTTCCTAATGATAAAAAAAATCACTTTCTATTCCCAAATCAGTACCACCTCCACCTGCCCAACGCCGCTGCCGTCGCAGCCGTCTCCACTCCGGCTGCCGCTCTGTCACCCGCTTCCTCTGCCGCCGGCGCCTATCACCGTTGCGTCGTCCTGCTCGTTCTTCCATCAATACACTGTGGAGTGTCGTCGTTCCCGTCAAACTGCTGGTTCATCTGTCGCCGGCGTTCACCACTTTCGTCACCTTCTCCGCTCCAGCCTTCAGCCGTCGCCGTCCCGCTGTGCCGCCGTTCAACAGGTGTCTTCTAATTTCCTCCAAAAAAATCCCTAATGTCTTTCTATTTTCTAACGGGCTTCATTGTTTTTCTTTTTGAAAATCTGATTCCGATGCTTCGAGTTGTTTATTACCTGAGAATATGTGCGAAATAAGAGGGAAACCGTCCTAGGGTTTAGGGTTTTGATAAATTAACCCCCTCCCCATCACTTTCTCTATGCTATTCTCTGGCTTCTTGGGAAAATGTAATCTGAAGTTTATGCTTAGTAAAGTACTGCATTGGATCCAGATTATAATCTGTTATTGTTTAGTTCTTTCACGGGAGAAATACAATCGGTTGTTTTGTGAAATACAAACTATTTGTTAACTTTCAATTAAAAAAACGCTGGTTTAAGTATCAGAATAAATCCTAGAAGCCAGCTTTAATTATTAGTCTCTCATTTACTTTGGGAAGTAAATAATCTTTTTCTTCTTTTTTTCTTAAAAAGGAACAACAAAACCCAAAACCCTAGCAAAGCAGTGGTGTGTGTTGAACGGGTTATTGAATCATATCCGTAAGAAGCTAAGAGACTGTGTGAAAGAAGAAAAATGGTAGTGAGGATTCGATTGTCTAGGTTCGGATGTAAAAACAAGCCATTTTATAGGGTGATGGCTGCCAATAGCAGATCCCCAAGAGATGGGAAGCATCTCGAGGTCCTTGGTTACTACAATCCTTTGCCAGGTCTTCTTCCTCTTTCTCCGCTTATTAATCTTTGATCACCATTATTTTTTACCCCTGAGATCAAAGGATAGCTGATTTAATTAGTGAAACTGCTAATAATAAATTTCTATTTCATTTGTTTCTTTTGTACAGGCCAAGACGGAGGTAAACGAATGGGTCTTAACTTTGAAAGAGTCAAGTAAGCTTCAATCTTTCACTCTATTCTCAACTTCTCATCATATATATATTTTCCCGTGTGGAGATATTACCTTTTTGTTTTATCTCATTGTCGAGAATTAGAAGTATCTTTCATTGTGAATTACTAAATTTGTGAGGCATTGTGGTGGATTACAAACATCACGGATTCAGTTTCAAGATTGCTATAGTGTAGTGTTTTTCAAATTTTTGTTGAGTAGAAACAACATAGGGTTTATTTCTTTGGATGTCAGGCTCTGACCTTGATAGTTAAAGGATAAGAGGGAGCTTACTGATGTGATATCCTGTGAGAAGTATGACTATTTATAAAGAAATTATTTTGAATATATACATTATTGTTATAAAGTAGTAGAATGAAAGGATTAACGAGCTGTGAAGAAGAAATGCTTTCTGGTTGGAAATTGGCAGGAAGACCCCCTTTGCTCTTCCAGGCAATCAAGGTTGGCAGAATATGGGAATCAAATTATTATATTTAAAAAAAAAGATATGAACACTTATATTTGAATGCTATGTAATTACTAATCAGTGTGAATGGAAGCTTGCAGCTCTTATATTTGCTTCATTATTAATGCATTTTTATACCAAAGGAGTCCTTGAAGCTATAAGAACTATCTTGAGGAGTTGCTCAAAGGAGGATGCAATTCAGTTCAACTAGAGTTAACTCAATTTAACATGGAATTAGTTCATGGAATATTGAGATTTTACAAAGCAGAACAAGTTACAAGTCAACTTTTTTGTTTATATTAGGGGAGACAGTAGGTGCTTCCTGTAGGTCCTTGGATTCATGTAATTGAATGTTGTATCCCTTGCTTGCTCGAGATGTTAAAGTTTTGTAGAAAAGAGAAAAATCCTACAGTAGTACTAACTTTTTGTATTGTTCTGGAGAATGTGATGAATTACTTTTAGTGCATAAGCTTAGCAACTTCTGTAGCCTTGTTCTACTAATTGGCAGTGAAACCACCTAATATAATAGAATTTAATTTTTTGTGCTCTGCAATCAGTAAAAATTTATAATGTCATTTTTTTTACAGGTATTGGTTATCAGTTGGGGCACAGCCTTCAGAGCCGGTCCAACGCATCCTTTTCAGGGCTGGAGTATTGCCTCCGCCACCCATGGTGGCAATGGGACTTAAGGGTGGACCGCGTGACATGCGTCCTGTTGATCCTATGACAGGTCGTGTTTTAAATGAAGAGAAACCAGTTGCTGGCAACCAAGAAAAAAGTGGCAATGATGAGGCTGTTGATGAGTCAAACTCTGCATGAAAAATTTATATGATCCCCAGGAGTCCTCACTCTGCAGTATAAGTTGGGGAAAATGAAAAGGTGGATCATATTGGATGATTGTAAGTTTTTGTCTGAAAAATAACATTTGCCATTTGCAGAAACTGCCAGCTTATTTCCAGTGGCCTGGCCCTGCGTACAAGATGTGTTCAATTAAATGTGATCCAATGACAAACTACTTTGGATTTTGAATTAACTTTACAATACTAAACCAAACATGTTGAAATTATTGCTAGGTTTCTTGTTTTCTCTATATTAGTCCTGCAGATTAAGGTGCTTGCTGCTCGAGTAGTATAATTGCTTATTAATTATTGGGTGTATCAGCATGCTTCATATCAAATAATAATGAGATATTTACCGCCCAAATGTTTGGTTTTAAACACTTACACCTTTTGTTTAAAATTTGTGTTTGATATGAAATACATACATGTGTGTGCATGTACAGGAAGAAAAATGAAATTTTTTATTCATTGTTTACTATTTTGTTTGAATACAAAGCTTAATTGTGTTTTTAGAAGTCTTGTACCTAGTATATGAAAGCAAACTCAGAAATTGTAGCATATCTTTTTATGAAAACTCAATACCGTTTTTCCTTTCGAGGAAGGAATAAGATATTATTCAAATTACGAGATATCTGGGTTTTTATCAATTTTTTTCCTAATAATAATAGTTTAGCCACGTTTGATAATCTTCGTCAGAGTTTACATCTGTCAATAATATTATATATGGAGAGAAGTGATTAAGATGAGGTAAAACTAATTAATTTTACACTTTCTTTATTTAGGTTATTTTTAAAGGAACAACAAAACTCAAAACCTAAGCAAAGTGGTGCATGCTGAACTGGTTATCGAATCATATCAGTAAAAAGCTAAGAGAATGTGTGAAAGAAGAAAAATGGGAATGAAGATTCGATTGTCTAGGTTCGGATGTGAAAACAAGCTATTTTATAGGGTGATGGCTGCCAATAGCAGATCCCCGAGAGATGGGAAGCATCTCGAGGTCCTTGGTTACTACAATCCTCTGTCAGGTCTTCTTCCTCTTTATCCGCTTGTTAATCTTTGATCATCATTATTTTTTACCCCTGAAATCAAAGGATAACTGATTGAATTAGCGAAATTACTAATAATTTTCTACTTCATCTGTTTCTTTTGTACATGCCAAGACGGAGGTAAACGAATGGGTCTTAACTTTGAAAGAGTCAAGTAAGCTTCAATTTTTCACTCTATTCTCAACTTCTCATCATATATATATATTTTCCCATGTGGAGATATTACCTTTTTGTTTTAACTCATTGTCGAGAATTAGAAGTATCTTTCATTGTGAATTACTAAATTTGTGAGGTATTGTGGTGGATTACAAACATCACGGGTTCAGTTTCAAGATTGCTATAGTGTAGTGTTTTTCAAATTTTTTTCGAGTAGAAACAACATAGGGTTTATTTCTTTGGATGTCTGGCTCTGACCTTGATAGTTAAAGGATAAGAGGGAGCTTACTGATGTGAAGAAGAAATGCTTTTTGGTTGGAAATTGGCAGGAAGACCCTCTTTGCTCTTCCAGGCAATCAAGGTTGGCAGAATGTGGGAATCAAATAATTATATTTTAAAAAATGATATGATATATTAGTGTATGTTATATGTTATGATATATTAGTGTGTATATTATGTATGTTATGTATTGTATGATATATTATGTATGTTATGTATTTTATGATATACTAGTATGGATATTATGTATGGTATGTGTCAGACCCTTTATTATGTAATTGCTTTTGTCTATGTAGTATTTTATCATGACTTGGGATAAATGTGTGGTGCATATACATTTGGGTGGAAGTTTTGTCATAGACCCTTGTGCAGCCTATGTAGGAGGGGAAGTGCTGCAATGGGATTTCGACCTACATTTCTTATCTAATTACACTTTGTGTGAGATGGTATTGGAAGTTGGGTATAGATGTGTGAAGAACTTTATATACTATGAAGGTGGATTAGATTTTAGTAAGCGATTGAGTGTTTGCTATGATAATTCATCATTCATAGCAATAATTAACCATATTAAAATTATATAGCCCATACATGTATATGTTGAACACGAGGTAGACACACCTGATGTTGTTGATGATAGGATGTTGTTGCCTACCACTAGGGAAAGGGAATTAAATAGTGGGGGTGAGATACCAAATTGTAATGAGGAACTAAACAGTGGGACAAAGTTATCAAATTACAACAAGGGAGTAAATAGTGGGGTTGGGGAACCATTTACCGAGTTAGGTGGGGAATCTAATGCGAGACTAGAGTTGGGTGAGAGTAATATAGCATGTGCTAAGAGTGGGGAACAAAATTCTGAAAGTAGTGGTTCCACTAATATAGACAACTCATTGGGCAGTGAAGAGTTTTTAAGGCAAATTTTGAAGATGAAGAGGTGAGAAATATCAATGCTTGGTAGAAAAATTATAAAGGCAATAAAAAGAGCCAAACAAATGCACCAAATAGGGTGAATAGTGAGGGTGTAAAGGTAGGTGAAGGCAATGAAAGGAGAGAAAAAATAACGAGGTATCAAATGAATCAGGTGGAGGAAAATATTACGTTGATTCATCATATTTGGGGTCTGATGAAAGTGATTTAGATGGTGAAGTAGTCTGTAGAAGAAGCCTACATATATGTTTTGATCCTACTAACCTAATGCCACATTCAAAGCTTGGTATGGTGTCTAATGAACCAACAGAATTCAAGATTGCTTTAGCAAAGTATGCAGTACATAAGAGGTTTAATATTTCCTATCTTAGGAATGAAAAGGGGATGACTAGGGTTAGGTGTAGAGAAGATAGGTGCCCTTTTAAAATATATGATGTTATAGATAATAGTGATGGGTTTTACAAGATAAAAACTTTTATACAAACTCACGAGTGTTTAATAGCTTTTAAAAACAAAATGACAACATATAAGTTTGTTGGGGAACAGTTTGTAACAGCCCGTTTTTAGTAAAATCGGAACAGTGGTTTCGAGACCATAAATCCGAGTCTGGAAGAAAAATAATTTTAATATTATTTTATGGTCTGCATTATGATAGAAATGTCGTATGAAAATTTCGTTAAGAAAAATTTACCGGTTACATGTTTAATTTGATGAAAATGACCAAATTGCATAAAGTGCAAAATTTGAATTCTAGTAGCTAAATGGATCAAATAGCTATGGAATTCAAAATTTGAGGTCCTTATATGGAAAATAGACTATTTAGAGGAGTTAGTAGATAAGTATGCTTAGTCATCTATGGAAAATTAAATAAAGAAAATGACTAAATTGAAAAGATAAAAGATAAAAGAGAATAAATAATAAAATAATTGAAAATATCATCATATTATCATCTTTCCTAAATTAAAAAGATGGAAACCCTAGCTATGGAGACTTGAGTTCAAGCCAGTTATTTCGGATTAATTAGGTGAGTGTTCTTGTCCCGTTTTTAATATTTTTTATATTTCCGAGATCATAATAGCTCAATCTAGCTATCTCAGGGATTAATTTGTAAAGTTATCAAAGTATTAGGGTTTTTCTATGGATGAGTATGTATGAATTATGAAGTTTTATTTTATAAAATTAAAGGTTGTCGATAGATAAAAAAAACTTTTGTAAAGGGAATTATGATAAAATTATGGTTTAGGGACTAAATTGAAAAGATGTAAAATTTATGGAAAAATTTTGAATTTTGTGAAATGCATGGGCTACTAATGTTATATGTAAAAATTGGCTAGGCTTGGAATAAGGATTAAATTGCATGAATTTCATTTTTCGACCTAGGGATGAAATCGTAATTAATTAAAAGGATAGGGGCAAAATAGTAATTTTCCAAAGATATGAATTTGATTGAATTGAATATGAATTTTATTAAACTGATATTAAATTCATTTGTATTGATCCGGATAGATCAAATACGGAGATAGATCGTGGAAAAGAGAAAGTAACGGATTAGTAGCTTTTGTGTACACGAACATTATCGAGGTAAGTTCATGTAACTAATTTGTATAATTATATGTTTGAATTGAATGTTTTGTATGTGAATTGTGTAATTTTCATGTATGAAAATTAATCACATATCTGACAATTACTGATAAGTACTAAGTCCCGTTTGAATAAATGAAATTCGATGGATACAGAGTTCCCGAATTGGTTGTGGTCCTGCATGAGTTGCGGACACATCACAACTCGAAAAAGCGTCTTGTTATTAGCTCTCATAAGCATCCCGATATTTGGCTCTCCCGAGCTTCCCAATTAAAGGCTCTTTTATGAGCTTCCCGATTAATTGGCTCTCTAGAGCTTCCCGATATTGGCTCGCTTTAATTTCCCGATTATGGCTCTCATGAGCTTCCCGTTACATGGCTCACATGAGCTTCACGTTATATAGCTCAAATGAGCTTCCCCTTTATGTGCTCGTAGAAAAATTCCTAAATATGAATTGATGGATAATACATGAATTGACGGAATACAGATTTGTACACTTTGTGTGTACGACCCGACTATCCATCGATATTTTAAATGGTTCAACGGGTAAAGTTCTTATATGAGATAACATAAATTCAAGACGAAATATTATAAGTAAATACTTGAAATACATGGATATGATTTATACAAGATATATGGATACATGATGTGAAAAGTATATGTATATGGAAATTTGATTATTGTGAGCTCAAACATGTTCTTGTTTTTTATATGTAAAACATGATTAACATGATTGTGGATGATATGTGCTAGGGCTTTTGGCCAATTTGCTTGAGTATGCGTTATATGCTCACTTTAATTGTAATTAAATGGTAAGTTAATTTCCCGTTATACGAACTTACTACGCATTAAATACTTACTCTGTTTTATTTTTTGTCCTATAGTACTCTAAAGCTCGTAAAGGTTGGAAGTTGGTCGGAACTACATCACACTATCTATCGGCCCAATTTGGTATATATATATATGTAGAAAACTAATTTTGGTATAATGGCATGTATAGGGTAATTTAGCCAATGTTGGCTTTAAAATATTTTGTTGTAAATAGCCATTGGAATGAATTGAGTTGGACATATTTTTATATGTTTTGTATGTGTGGCTTAATATGTTTATTGTGTTTAATGTGGTTGAGTAATGGATAATTTCTGAATATGATAATGTATGGTTTGAGATAATATGACTGGAGAAATATGCATATAAGTTTATAAAGTCAATTAAGTAAGATTGAATACTTGGATATATGGGGTATTATGATATGTGTTAAATTTGGTTTTAGCTTGATTTAAATGTCTTGTATTGGCTTCTAAATGTGTTGAAGTGTTGATGTAGGTGGAAGACAAATTGGGTGAGAAAAGTGGCCTTGGAATTGGCCTATATTCGTCCACACGGGTAGAGACACGGCATGTGTCTCAGCCGTGTGTCCCCTGCATCTTTAAAATTGAGAAACATAATGCTCAAAAATTTCACACGGCCTAACACACGGGCATGTAGATTGGCCGTGTGAACCTTGCACCTTATTTAATGCAAGTCAGTATGCTCACACGGCTTAGTACACAGGCGTGTGGCTTGGCTGTGTGACCCAAGTAAGAAAGCACCCTAAATTGGACACGGGCTGGGACACAGCCGTGTACAGACACGGGCGTGTTTCTTGACCGTGTGAGCCACACGAGCGTGTGTATGTTGCATATTGGAAAAATTTTAACATTTTGCGAAAAATTCTCTGAGTACTCGATTTAGTCCCGACTTTTTTCTAAAGTGTATTCTGGGTCTTAAGGGGTCATATAAAAGACAATATGACTGATTTATGATTGATTTTGATATAATGTGAAGTGATATGAAATGTCTATATTAGCTGTAAACTCCGGTAATACTCCGTAACCCTGTTTTAGCGACGGATATGGGTTAAGGGTGTTGCATATATTGGTACCAAACCAACGGTTTAGTCGATTCTCAAACTAACGTAGCATATACGGTTCTAGCTATACATGTCATTATATAACCTATGATAGTGTGATATCTCCTGACCATTTTAAAATATGTTTTTCATATAGTAATGTTATCCAATCGAGCTGAATCCGAAGAAACTGAGAGTAATGTTCAAGCTTCAGTTCAAAGAGCAACCTCAAGTAGTAAAAGGCCCGTATCTAAGGGCCGAGGATGAGAGGCTAAAGAAGTCTTCTTCCAAATGATGAATGAGTGGCTTACAGAATTCGTAAGAATAAATCCGGCTGTACAACAACCTCTACCCCCTCCTGTTTCTCAACCAGTTCCCGAAATGCTTCAAGGTACATAACTTGTTAAAATTGGTAAGCATCCGGTAGATAAAATTCGTAAATATGGGGCAGATGAATTCAGAGCTACCGCTGAAGATGACCCCGAAAGAGCTGAGTTTTGGTTGGAAAACACTCTTAGGTTCTTGATGAACTATCCTGTACACCAGTCGGATGCCTGAAATGTGTTGTATCTCTGCTAAAAGACTCAACTTATCAGTGGTGGAACACTTTAATTTCTGTTGTACCAAAAGAGAGGATTACATGGGAATTTTTTCAAACCGAGTTTAAAAAGAAGTACATTAGCTAGAGATTTCTTGATCAGAAATGGAAGGAATTTTTAAAGCTTAAATAGGGGTATATGACAGTATCTGAATATGAACGGGAATTTGTCCGACTGAGAAAATATGCCAGAGAGTGTATCCCGACTGAAATTTCCATGTGTAAATGGTTTGAAGAGGGATTAAATGAAGACATAAAGTTGTCAGTTGGGATTCTTGAATTAAAAGAGTTTATTGTGATGGTTGATCGAGCACATAAAACCGAAGAGCTGAGTAAAGAAAAGAAACAAACTGAGATGGAAGCCAGAACTTCAAGTAAAAGATTTACTGGAAAGTCATATCAATCGGTCTCAAATAAATCAAAAATATATCATGACCGCTTCACTACCTCTGCGGGGTACTTTGGGAGAGATAGAGGTATTTAACGCTCTAGTCCAAATTTCAGACTACATTTGTAGCAAGTACGGGCAGTGTTAGGAGCACAAAAGCCGGATGTAAGTACTTTAATAAATTGCATTTTGGAGAGCGTCGCCTGAAAAGCAGAGCATGTTTTAGATGTGGTTCCTTTGACCATTATCTCAAACACTATCTGAAAAAGCCTGAAAAAGATACAGTTCAAACCTCAAGGCCGAGCAACCCTACTACAAGAGGTAGACCACCTCGAAATCCTGACAATGTGAGTGGTAGTCGGGGTACGACAAAAGATTCAACCATGAAATCCGAAGCACAAGCACCAGTTAGAATATATGCTATTCGTACACGTGAGAATGCTTCTGCACCCGACGTTATTATTGGTACTTTTTCTCTTCTTGATACTAATATAATTGCTTTAATTGATCCCGATTCAACTCATTCATACATCTACATAAATTTAGTGTTTAGTAAAAATTTACCTTTTGAGTTTACTAAATTCATGTTTAAAGTATCAAACCCCCTAGGCCAGTATGTGATGGTAGATAAAATTTGCAAGACTTGTCCGTTAATGGTATGGGGTTACTATTTTTTGGCTGATTTGATGTTATTACCATTTGATGAGTTTGATGTGATTCCGGGCATGGACTGGTTAACTCAACATGATGCTGTGGTAAATTGTAAACAAAAGCATATTATGTTGAAATGTCAGAATAGTGAAATGCTTTGTATTGAATCTGATAAATTGGATGGGTTCTCTAATGTGATATCAGTCGTGTCAGCACATAAATATGTTAGAAAAGGATATGATACTTATATTGCTTATGTTTTCGACACCAAAGTATCTGAATCGAAGATTAAATCAGTGCTAGTGGTTTGTGAATATCCTTATGTGTTTCCGGAGGAGTTACCCGGATTACTGCCAGTCAGAGAAGTAGAATTTTCTATAGATTTCGTTTTGAGGACAACACCGATATCTATAGCACCCTACAAAGTGGCCCATACAGAATTAAAAGAGTTAAAAGCACAATTGCAAGAACTAACTGATAGAGGTTTTGCACGACCTAGTTCATCACATTGGGGTGCACCAATTCTGTTTGTTAAGAAAAATGATGGATCGTTGAGATTGTGTATTGATTACAGATAGCTCAATAAAGTCACAATTAAGAATAAGTATCCACTACCTCATATTGTTGACTTGTTTGACTAGTTGAAAGGTGCTATAGTATTTTCGAAGATAGATCTGCATTCTGACTACTATCAGTTACGAGTGAAAGACTCAAATGTGCCAAAAACAGCCTTTAGAACCAGGTATGGGCATTATGAATTCCTTGTGATTTTCAGACCGTATCTAGATAAATTTTTGGTGGTATTCATTGATGATATTCTGGTATATTCCCGAGATGAAAAAGAATATGCTGATCATTTGAGAATTGTTTTGCAAACTCTGCGTGAGAAACAATTGTATGCTAAATTTAGCAAATGTGAATTTTGGCTTCGAAAAGTTGGTTTTCTTGGACATACAGTATCTGCTAAAGGCATTAGAGTGGATCCGAATAAAATTTCAGCAATTGTTAATTGGAAACCGTCGAAAGATATATCTTAGGTCAGAAGTTTTCTGGGATAAACTGGTTATTACAGGAGTTTTGTAAAAAGGTTCTCGATGATAGCTTCACTGATGACATGGTTATTACATAAATATATAAAATTTGAATGGATTGATAAATGTCAGCAAATTTTTGATCGATTGAAAGCCCTGTTGACTGAAGGGCTAGTTCTAGTTCAGCCTAAATCAGGTAAGGAATTTGTAATTTATAGTGATGCGTTATTAAATGGTTTAGGCTGTGTTTTGATACAAGAAGGTAAAGTGATTGCCTATGCTTCTAGACAGCTAAAACTACATGAAAAGAATTACCCGATACATGATTTAGAATTGGCAGCTATTGTATTTGCTCTGAAAATTTGGCGAAATTATCTGTTTGGTGAAAAATGTCATATATTCACTGATCATAAATGTTTAAAGTATCTGATGTCACAGAAAGGTTTGAATCTGAGATAACGTAGGTGGCTTGAATTGTTGAAAGAGTATGACCTGGTTATCGATTATCATCTGAGAAAAGCAAATATGGTTGCAGATGCTCTGAGTAGAAAGTCTACGTTTTCCTTGCAAGCAATGAATACACGATTGTCATTGTTTGATGATGGTTCAATCTTAGCTAAGCTAAAACCTAAACCGATGTTTCTGCAATAACTCTGTGAAACTCAAAAAAGTGATATTGAGTTGCAAGCTAAACAAGTACAGTGTGAATCGACTTCTGATTCAAAATTTCAAATAGGACCCGATAATTGCCTGTTATTTAGAGACATAATTTATGTACCGAAGAATTCAGAACTTGTATAGAGAATTTTGCACGAAGCTCATAATGGTGCTATGTATGTTCATCCGGGGAGTGATAAATTGTATAATGATTTGAAAAAGTTGTATTGATGGCCGGAAATGAAACGCGACATTTCTGGATTAATATCTAGATGTTTTATATGTCAGCAAGTTAAAGCTGAACATCAAGTACGTTCGGGAATATTACAGTCAGTTACGATACTGGAGTGGAAATGGGATAGAGTTACTATGGACTTTGTATCGAGGTTACCTCTATCTCCGAAAGAGAAAGATGTCATTTGGGTAATCGTCGATTGATTGACGAAGTCTGCACATTTTATTCCGGTACATATGAACTTTTCACTTGACAGATTGGTTGAATTATATGTTTCTGAGATTTTCAGACTACATGGAGTGCCAGTCTCATTATTTTAGACAGAAATCAACGATTCACATCTCCATTCTGGAACAAGTTACAAGAAGCTCTGGGTACACAATTACATTTCAGTACCACATTTCATTCTCAGATTGATGGTCAGCCAGAGCGTGTGATTCAGATTCTTGAAGATATGCTCCAATGCTGTGTATTAGAATTCTAAGGCAATTGGGAAAAATATCTACCATTATTTGAACTCACATATAATAACAGTTATCAGTCAAGTATAAAGATGGCATCGTATGAAGCTCTATATGGTCGTAAATGTAGAACTCTATTGTATTGGACTGCGCTCAGTGAGAAAAAATACATGGAGTTTATTTAATCTGTGAAACCGAAGAAAAAGTGAAAGTAATCCGAGATAGCTTGAAAGCAGCCTCTGATCGTCAGAAATCCTGTACGGATCTTAAACAAACAGAAATAGAATTCCAAGTTGGCGACAAAGTATTCTTGAAAGTATCGCCTTGGAAGAATGTTCTTCGATTTGGTCATAAAGGAAAACTGAGTCCACGATTTATCAGGCCATATGAAATTACTGAAAGAATCAAACCTGTTGCATACTAATTGGCCATACCACCAGAACTAGAAAAGATTCACCATGTCTTTCACGTGTCTATGTTACGACGATATCGATCAGATCCTTCACATGTTATCTCTCCGATAGAAGTTGAGATTCAGCTTGACATGACATACAGTGAGGAATCGATCAAAATTCTGGCACGCGAGGTGAAAGAATTGAGAAATAAAAAGGTAAATCTAGTAAAAGTTCTCTGGCAACGCCACGAAATAGAATAAGCTACTTGGGAACCTAAGGAAACAATGAGAAAGCAATATCCAAACCTATTTACTAGTAAGATATTTGAGGACGAAAATTCTTCAAGAGGGGAGAGTTGTAACAGCCCGTTTTTAGTAAAATCAGAATAGTGATTTCGGGACCACAAATCTGAGTCCGGAAGAAAAATAATTTTAATATTATTCATGGTCTGCATTATGATAGAAAGGTCGTATGAAAATTTTGTTAAGAAAATTTTACCGATTACATGTTTAATTTGATGAAAAGGACCAAATTGCATAAGTGCAAAAGTTGAATTCTAGTAGCTAAAGGGATCAAATAGCTATGAAATTCAAATGTAATGATTAAACGATTTAGATGATGTAAAGAGAGAATAGCCCTCTATAAAAGGCTATCAGTTTGTGAATGGAAGGCAGAACTCGATTTTCCCATTTGAGTTGTTTCTCCCAAAAGTTTCTCAAAGTTTTTCAAAACTTTCGCATTAACAAAGTTTCATTTTAAGTTTCCAAAATTTCAAATTAAATAATATTTTCTCAAATTGCATTTACAAAATTAAGTTTTCAAACTTAAACTATTTTCTTAAAAATATATCATTACCAATCCGGTACCATTTTCTGATACCAGGAAGTCCCGAGGATCTGAGGACCGGATTGGTAATGATATATTTTTAAGAAAATAGTTTAAGTTTGAAAACTTAATTTTGTAAATGCAATTTGAGAAAATATTATTTAATTTGAAATTTTGGAAACTTAAAATGAAACTTTGTTAATGCGAAAGTTTTGAAAAACTTTGAGAAACTTTTGGGAGAAACAACTCAAATGGGTAAAATCGAGTTCTGCCTTCCATTCACAAACTGATAGCCTTTTATAGAGGGCTATTCTCTCCTTACATCATCTAAATCGTTTAATTATTACATTTGAAACTTTTGAAAATAAATTTTCAGAGAATATATTCTCTGGTTACAAAATACAAATTACATAACTATTCACTTGTCTTTTCTTGCAGGGAATATTTCCTGTTCACGCATTATTCTGTTGCAGGGAATCTTTCCTGTTCACGCATTATTTTGTTGCAGGAAATCTCTCCTGTTCACACATTATTTTGTTGCAGGGAATCTTTCCTGTTCACATCATTTCTTGCAGGGAATCTCTCCTGTTCACGGATTATTTTGTTGCAGGGAATCTCTCCTGTTCACATCATTTCTTGCAGGGAATCTCTCCTGTTCATGTATTATTTCTTTTTGGACCTGGTGATGGTTACCGAAGTGGTATCATCTGCAAGATCCACCGTTTTGATTGAGGATGCCGGAGATTCATCTTCAGATTCGGAGTCCAATGAGCTGAGCATTTCAGCCATGAGTTTTTTGTATTCTTTTTTGGTCTTGGCTTGAGCTAACATTGCACTGGCTGTTGACTTTGCTTGAAGAAATTTTGCTGTGGTTTGATCCGGGGCTGCAGACTTACATAATCTTGGATTCTTGTTGAAAAAATTATCCAAATATTTTGAATCATATTTCTCATCATTAAATTTGTCCCACCATTTAGTCCTGTAATTGCGAACTAATAATGGAATTCCAGTGTGTTGGTCTTGCTCATAAGAATAATTCCATGAGACAATCCAGGAAATGCATAGTTTTGAGAAAAAATGGATTGTCCTGTAAATGTGTTTTTGATCTGGTTCAGGATGAAATTTGTCAAAGAATTTGGGCCATAAGTTTTAAATTTTTTCTGGTAGTATCTCAAAGGATGATGGTCCATACCAATTCCACCACTCTTGGAACCAGTTTGGGAATTTGAATTGGGTGCCATATTTGAAATATATGAGCCACGAATGTCTCATGTGTTGGTTTTTCATTAAAAAGGCATTGTACCATGCCATTTAGGAATCCCAATATGTAAAATATGGGTAATGGTCTATTTTGGTGGTAAATTTGGCTGGGAATTTCTTTGAAGCATTTGGGCTTTCACTCCAATCTCTTGGTCGGAGAGTTTTTAATATTTGGGCTGTTGAATGGGTAATAAAATTTGGATCTTTTGGATCTGTGTATTTTGAATTATTGTATTTTTGGAGGATTTTGACGATGATGATGATTTCTCATCTTCTTCTTGGCAAATTTCATACCATGTTTTAATTGGTTTTGATGTGATTTGGGTTTTGGATGATTCTTCTATTTTCCCTTTTCCTTTGTCTCGGAGTTTGGGGGCATTTTTGAAGAAACTTTCTGGTGAGAAAATCAGGCAAAGAATTAGTTTCTCCTTTGATGTATTCAATATCAAAATCAAATATGCTCAAAATTGCCTGCCATCTTGCAAAAATCTGTTTTGAGGCAATGTTTTGAACATCTTTTTGTAAAACTTCTTTTGCTGATTTGCAATCGATTCGCAAAAGGAATTTTTGATTTAATAAATCACTTTGGAATTTTGTAATGCATAAAACAATTGATAAAATTTCTTTTTTAATAGTACTATAATTTTGCTGAGTAGGATTCCAGTGTCTGGAAGTAAACTGGACTACTTGCTCTTTTCCTCCTTTAACTTGTTTTAGGATCCCACCATACCCTATTTCAGAAGCATCTGTTTCAACTATCTTGGGGGCATTTGGATCAGCTAAATATAAACAAGGAAGCTTAGTGATTTGTTTTTTGATTTGGGTGATAATATTGGTATGGTTTTTTGTCCAAGGTTGTGGATTCTTTTTGAGTCTATCATATAATGGTTTACATAATTTGCTAAGACCTGGATAAAAGTCTATAACATAATTGAGGCTTCCTAAGAACCTTTGTAATTGGACTTTATCAAGAATTTGGTCTGGGAATTTGCTAGCAAATTCTATAGATCGTTCTATTGGGGTAATGGTTCCTTGGGTAATGTAATAACCTAAAAACCTTACTTTGGTTTGGAATAAACTTATTTTGGATTTAGAAACTACTAAACCATTATTTCTTATGACTTTTATAAAGATTGATATATGTTTAAAGTGTTTTTCTAAATTTTCTAAAAATACTAATACATCATCGATGTATACTATTGTGAATTGAGAATATTGGTAAAAAATATCATTCATTATTCTTTGGAACTCAGATGGAGCATTTTTTAACCCAAAAGGCATTACATTCCATTCATATTGTCCAAATGGTACAGTAAATGCTGTTTTATATCTTTCTTCTTCTTTTATTTGGATTTGCCAAAATCCGGATTTCATATCAAATTTTGAGAAAATATTTGCATTACAAAGTTTTTGTAGCAAATCTTTCTTATTTGGTATTGGGTATCTAATCCATTTTAAGGCTTGATTGAAAGGTTTGTAATTAATTACTAATCTTGGTGTTCCTCTTTCAAGTTCTGCATTTTTTATTACATAAAATGCTGAACAACTCCAAGGGGAACTGCTCTTTCTAATTAATTTTTTATTAAGAAGGTCTTGTATTTCTTTTCTACAAAATTCTTCCATTTCTTTGTTCATTTGTATTGGTCTTGCTTTTGTGGGTATTTGTCTTTCATCAAAATCGTTTTCGTATGTAATGTTACTTCATGTTTCTTTCTATTCCAAAAGGCATTAGGAATGTCAGAGCAAATTGTTGATTCTATTTCCTTTTTGATTTGATCTATTCTTTTTTGTATTTCTCTTTTTCTTAATTGTTCATTTAATTTTTTTTAAACATATTTCTTCTTTTAGGAAAGAGATTTGCTTCTGTTTGTAGTTAATTAAATTATTAATTTGTCCATTATGAATGGATAAAGATTTTAATAGGTTGAGGTTTCTTATTTTCGGTTTTTCTACAAAAGGAAATTCTACCTTAGTGTTTAAAACTTTAGTGGAGATAGAATTATTTGTTACTTTATAAGGTTTGAGTAAGGATATGAATGGGGTTCCTAATATGACATCTTGGGTAATATCTTTTACCATTAAAAAACATGTTTGATATTTTATACCTTTGTTGGATATTTCTGCACTGGGAATTTTGTAAGTAATTTTTAATTTTTTACCATTTGCAGCCTTAAGAGATTCTGATGTTTTATTATAATATTTTGTTAGAATTATTCCTTCTCTAATGCAGTTTTGGTCTGCTCCTGTATCAAAAAGGGCTATTGTTTCTAATTGAAATTCATTATTTATGACAATATTTATTTTTATTAAATATCTTTGAATAGATACTTCAGTTAGAACCATCATATATTCTTGTGTATTTTCTTCAGGTTCAGGTTCAGTTTCTGATAAACTTTTTTCTGAGGCTTCGTCTTTTAAGGATCTAATTTGTTCCTTCATTTCTTGTTGTTCTATTTTAAGCTGAGAAAGTTCTGATTTAATCTGTTTTATTTCCAACTGTAATTTAGAGTTTGTAATTTGTCTTGGTTTTATTTTTTCATATTTATTAAATATTATATCTTGTATATTATACATTTGTGATTGACTAGAAATGATTTCTTTTTCTTTTTCTGGTTTATCTTTTAATGAGGATTTTAATTTCAAAAGGTATTCTCTTTTAAGCTCTAGGTCTTGAATTTTATCAATAACTTCTATCATAAATTCTTGATCTTTAGTTAGCATATTAATTGAAGGTTGATTCTCATCTCCAGAAGACTGGGATGTTGTATGTAATTCGTCTATTTGTAATTTATCTGTTTCAGTAGATGTATCATTTTCAGAAGAAGTTGTTTCTAATAGGATTTCATTTAATTTTTGTTCTATCTCTTCTTCTAAATTTAAGTTATTGATTTTTCTTTTGATTTTACAATATTTTGAGATATGTCCTGGTTTTCCACATCTATAACATTTTATTGTTTTGTCAATTTTGTTTTCTGTTTTTTGTTGTTTCTTCCCTTTTCTGTATTTTTTATATTTAGGTTTTTTATAATATTCTGAAATATTCTTTTCCTATTTTTTGGCTTTTCAGGGCAACATGTTTTTGAAGAAGAAGGCTCATTCCTGATGTCAAATTGGTGGCAGAATGATCCTAATTCCTTTCTACATTGATATCTTTCTTTCTTGAGTTGTTTTTGTAATTTTAAATCTTGGAAAATTTTTAATCCTTCTTTTTGGGTGAAACTAATTAGTTCACCATATGTAAGCTTTTCATATGGAATAATACCTTTGTAATTTTCTCTTATTTGATTTCTAACTTTTTCTCCTAATAATGTGGGAAGTCTTGCTAGAAATTTTTCTTTCCAAAATGGTTGCTGGTTATTAGATCTTTGCATGACTCTAGTTGTATCAGAGCCAAGGATACTCGACTCTGATACCATCAATTCTAATAGCTAAAGGGATCAAATAGCTATGGAATTCAAAATTTGAGATCCTTATATGGCAAATAGACCATTTAGAAGAGTTATTAGATTAGTATGCTTAGTCATCCATGGAAAATTAAATAAAGAAAATGACTAAATTGGAAAGAGAAAAGATAAAAGATGATAAATAATAAAATAATTAAAAATATCATCATATTATCATCTTTCCTAAATTAAAAAGATGTAAACCCTAGCTATAGAGACTTAAGTTCGAGCAAGTTATTTTGGCTTAATTAGGTGAGTATTCTTGTCTCGTTTTTAATAATTTTTATATTTTCCAGATCGTAATAACTTAATCTAGCTATCTCAGGGATTAATTTGTAAAATTTTCGAAGTATTAGAGTTTTGCTATGGATGAGTATGTAGTAATTATGAAGTTTTATGGTAGAAAATGAAAGGTTGTTGATACATAAACAACTTTTGTAAAGGGAAATTTGATAAAATTATGGTTTAGAGACTAAATTGAAAAGATGTAAAATTCATGGAAAAATTTTAAATTTTTTGAAATACATAGGCTACTAATGTTATATGTAAAAACTTACTAGGCTTGGAATAAGGATTAAATTGCATGAATTTCATTTTCCAAGCCTACAGACGAAATCGTAATTAATTTAAAAGATAAGGGCAAAATGGTACTTTTCCTAAAGATGTGGATTGGATTGGATTGAATATGAATTGCATTAGATTGATGTTAAATTCATTCGTATAGATCTGGATAGATCAAATACAGAGATAGATCGTGGAAAATAGAAAGTAACGGATTAGTAGCTTTTGTGTACACGAACATTGTTGAGGTAAGTTCGTGTAACTAAATTGTATAATTATATATTTAAATTGAATTTTTTGTATGTGAATTGTGTAATTGTCTTGTATGAAAATTAATCACATATCCGACAATGTTTGATAAGTATTAAGTCTCGTTTGAATAAATGAAATTCGATGGATACAGGGTTCCTGAATTGGTTGTAGTCCTACATGTGTTGTGGACACACCAAAGCTCGAAAGAGCATCCTGTTATTAGCTCTCATGAGCATCCTGATATTTAGCTCTCACAAGCTTCCCGTTATCTGGTTCTTACGAGCTTCCCGTTAATAACTCTTCAGAGCATCCCGATTGGTTGTGATCATGTATGTGTTGTGGACACACCACAACTCTTATGAGCGTCCCAGTATATGGCTCTTCGGAGCTTCCCGATTAAAGGCTCTTTCATGATCTTCCCAATTAATTAGCTCTCCAGAGCTTCCCGATATTGGCTCACTTTAACTTCCTGATTATGGCTCTCATAAGTTTCCCGTTACATGGCTCACATGAGCTTCCCATTATATGGCTCGAATGAGCTTCCCGTTTATGTGCTCGTATGAGCATTCCTGAATATGAATTGACGGATAATACATGAATTGACAGAATGCAGATTTGTACACTTTGTGTGTACTACCTGAGTATCCATAGATATTTTAAATGGTTCAACGGGCAAAGTTTTGATATGAGATAACATGAATTCAAGACGAAATATTTTGAGTAAATACTTGAAATATATGGATACATGATGTGGAAAGTATATATATATATATGGAAATTTGATTATTGTGAGCTCTACATGTTCTTTTTTTTATATGTAAAACATGATTAACATGATTGTGGAGGATATGTGCTAGGGCTTTTGGCCAATTTGCTTCAGTATGCCTCGTATGCTTACTTTAATTGTAATTAAATGGTAAGTTAATTTCCCGTTATACGAACTTACTAAGCATTAAATGCTTACTCTATTTTATTTTCTCTGTCCTATAGTACTCTAAAGCTCGTAAAGATTGGAAGCTGGTCGAAGCTACATCACACTATCTATCAGGCCAATTCAGTATATATATATGTAGAAAACTAATTTTGGTTATAATGGCATGTATAGAGTAATTTAGCCAATGTTGGCTTTAAAATACTTTGTTGTAAATAGCCATTGGAATGAATTGAGTTGGACATATTTTTACATGTTTTGTATGTGTGGCTTAATATGTTTATTGTGTTTAATGTGGTTAAGTAATGGATAATTTATGAATATGATAATGTATAGTTTGAGATAATATGACTGGAGAAATATGCATATAAGTTTATAAAGTCAATTAAGTAAGATTGAATACTTGGATATATGGGGTATTATGAAATGTGTTAAACTTGGTTTTGGCTTGGTTTAAATGGCTTGTATTGGCTTCTAAATGTGTTAAAGTGTTGATATAGGTGGAAGACAAATTGGGTGAGAAAAGTGGCCTTGTAATTGGCCTATTTTCATCCACACGGGCAGAGATACGGCATGTGTCTCAGCCGTGTGTGACACACAGCCTAGCACACGGGCATGTGATCTGGCTGTGTGTCCCCTGCATCTTTAAAATTGAGAAATAGAATGCTCAAAAATTTCACACGGCCTAACACACGGGCATGTAAATCGGCCGTGTGACCCTTGCACCTTATTTAATGCAAGTCAGTATGCTCACACGGCCTAGCACACAGGTGTGTGGCTTGGTCGTGTGACCCAAGTAAGAGAGCACCCTAAATTAGACACAGGTTGGGACACGACCGTGTGCCCCTATTTCGAATGCCCACACGGCTTGAAACACGGGTATGTCTCTCAACTGTGTGAGCCACACGTCCTGGCCACATGGGCATGTGTCCCCTGCACCTTGGAAAAATTTTGACATTTTGTGAAAATTTCTCTAAGTACCCGGTTTAGTCTCGACTTTTTTCTAATGTGTATTTTGGGCCTTGAGGGCTCATATAAAAGACAATATGATTGATTTATAATTGATTCTAATATGAATGTGAAGTGATATGAAATGTTTGTATTAGATCTGTAAACTCTGGTAATACTCCGTAACCCTGTTCTGGTAACGGATATGGGTTAGGGTGTTACACATTTCTTTAAGTAAAATGAAAGTGATTCTAAAGCTGAAGTTAATTAAGATGCAGAAACTAGCCAAGGAAGAGTTGATATGAATAGGGATACATGCAGCATGGCTAGGAGATTAGACTAGAAGAGATCAATGTAAGGTAAGTTATGAGTTGAATAGGCTATGAGACTATGCATATGCACTTAGAAAGACATATTCGAATGCTAATATAGAGTTCATTTTAGAAAGACCAACTCCTAATGAGGTTCCCATGTTTAGGAGATTTAATGAAGGGTTTAGTGCATTGAGGAAAGGGTTTAGGGAGTGTTGTAGTCCTTTTATTTGTCTGGATGGTGTTTTCTAAAGGAAATATTCAATTGGGAACTTCTATATGCTGTCAGCACAGATGGCAATGACCAAATCTACCCTATTTCATAGGTTGTTGTAGAGAATGAAAGTCGAGAAACATGGTGTTGGTTTTTTAAGAATCTTATTTCAAATTTACAAATTAGTGATGATATTGGATTCACGTTAATGACTGATAAACAAAAGGTATGTTTGGGACCTTAATTAACTAATTATGTTCTAGTATTCTTAATTTATTAAACAATTCATCTAATACCATTGTTTTTGTTTATATTTAGGGATTGATGGAGGAGATAACAGAGTTGTTTCCAATGGTGGAGCACAGAGTCCGTGCAAGGCAATTATATGACAATTGGAGGAAAGAAAATCCAGGATAAGATCTGCAACAAGCATTTTGGGAGCATAGAAATCATACATAATTGTTGAATTTGAAGATAACATCAATAATATTGACCATATCAAATCTAGTTTCAAGGTAAGTCTACTTAAGACTGATCCTGAGCAATGGTCAAAGACATTTTTTCTAGTAGGTCTATATGTAATGCAATTGGCAACAATTTTTCTTAGTCCTTTAATGCAATAATTGCAAGAGCTAGGTCAATGTCTATCATCTCCATGTTAGAAGAAATTAGCCAATATATAATGGAGAGGATTGTAAACAATTTGGCTAAATGTGAAAATTGGAATAAACACTTCTTTCCCAAGATATGTGCTAAGTTACAATTGTCATGTTGTCAGTTAGACAATATTCAAATGAGTTAATTCTATCATGTTAAATGGAATGGAGTGAAGGGTTTGAAGTGGAAAACTTTGGTGATGTTGTTGTCAACTTAAGTGTGTGGTGTATTTGTAGGAGATGAGACCTCACTGGCATCCCATGTCTACATGCAGTTGTAGCCATTTTGTGGAAAAAAGTTGATATTTCTGATTTCGTTTATGCAGGGTTTACAAAAGATATGTTTGAAAAGTTGTATGCTTTTGTATTGCATGTTGTCCCTAGTGAAAAATTTTGGTATAAAATCAATATGGGACCAATTGAGCCCTCCATCCCAAAGAAAATACCTGAGAGGCCAAAAATGAATAGAGTAAGAGAATAGGGAGAGAAGAGTGGTAGTAAATTGTCTAGAAGAGGGAGAAAGATAAAGTGCCACAAGTGTTTAATGATTGGACACAGCTCTAGAAGCGGTCAAACTTCATCTACTGTAAGTGTTTTCATGACTAAAAATTTTAATGACATTATTTGCTAATTTGAATATTAATCTGTGAATTTTTTAGAATACACCCCCACGCTCCTACTCCATTAGCTCTTACTTAAATAGCTGCAACCAAAGCATCCGCATCATCACCACTTGTTCCAACAACATCACCTTCATTTGTACCAAGACCAATAGTAGCATCTCGTTCAGCTCGTGTAACACCTTATACCCAATCCGGTCATCGAGCCCAAGTAATAGGATGTTACATCAAACATCAAACTCATACATATTCACACAGTCTCAAATACATGCAACCATTGTCACTTTCAAATATTTAGAGGAGCAATGAGTCTTAAACACCTTAGACAACATTTAAAATGACTTAACATACCTTAGCCAACATTAGAAATAATCTAAAAACATGTTTAGGGACCATTTGATAAAATTATAAATAACCCACATAGGTATCGATACGTCATCACAGGTATCGATATTTTGGAAAATAAGTATTGATAGTAGTAAGAAAATCGATACCAAACTAACATTCTGTCAAATTTTAAACGAAAGCATTTTATTGATACATGGGCAAAGGTATTGGTATTTTCATCCTGAGTATCGATACTCGTGATTGGGTATCGATACCAAATTAAGCTATTGACTTCACAAAGATACAATCCCACTCTGAGGTATCGGTATTTATGTCCCGGGTATCGACACCTCTACTTAGATTTGCAAAAACATAGCAAAACAGAGTATTAAACATGCTCAACAAATCTATATTCTAACTTGCATTAACCATCACAATATTAAGCATCAAATTTACCCGAAACACAGTCTAACGAAACATCTTTTGTCACAACCCGTTTTTCAATGGTGTCAGAAACAATGGTTTCGGGGCCACCAAATCTGACGAGTAAGTCCGTAAATATTAAATAAATCACTTATAATTTACGAGACAAGTGTGATTTTTAAAAAGGTTTTTGATTTGATAATTTATGTTATATAAGTGATTTATTAAGTTTAAGTGGTTTTAGAAAATGAGGTATCGGGACTTTTTTTATAAACTGAGCCATAAATATTTTTATAAATATTTACGGAGTGTCATTAAGGTGGTAGTAAAGTTTCGTTAAGAAATTTTAACGTTTCGATTGTTAATTAATTAAAAAGAACCAAATTAAAAAAAGTACATTCCCGGGACTCCGTTCCCATAAATCGGACTCGTAAATGTTTTTAATAAATATTTACGAAACTAGTTGTGTAGTTAATTAGGTTTCGGTTAAGTGAATTTGCTTGAATTAAAAGTAATTAGGTACAATGACTAAATTGCATATAGGGTGAAAGTTGAATTATAGATTAAAGAAAAATTAAAGGGACTAAAGAAGAAATTATGCCATTGGCATTAATTGAGGCAGCATAAGTAAGATATTTGTGAATTTATCATATATATTATAAAATAAAAACCTTAAGTATTAAGTATATATATTATATTATATAAAAAATTAATGTATAATAAAACAAAATAAAAGAAATAGAAAAAGAAAAAGAAACAAAGTGAAACGAAACAAAAAGAAAAAAAGAAAGAAAGAAGGAGAAAGGAGAAAGTTTGGATTTCAATTGTTCAAAGCTTAATTGGTTAGTCAATTTAGTCCATTTTCTTGTAATTTTTTATGTTTTTGAAATTTTGATATTAAATACTACCCAACCCATGTCAAAATTTTAGAAATCATTGAGTTTTTAGGTGTTGTTAATGTTGAATAATTTTAGTATTAGGGACTAAATTGATAGATTTTCAAGTTAGAAATAAAAAAAGGATTGAATTGTAGAATAAATTGTAAATTTTGAGTAATAGGGACTAAATTGTGAAAATTTTGAAATTTGGAGATTTAAGTGAAATTAGAGAGTTAAATCTAGTTTAAAGTGGAAATTGAATAAAAATATAGAATTTATTGTGAAGAAATAAAATTAGTCTCTGTTTAGGGACTAAATTGGAATTTAGACAAATGTTGAGTAAAAAGTTGAAATACTCAATATGAAATTTAAATTGTATTGTATTGATAAATTTTAATTGTTTTAATTCCGTAGCTAACATCGTACCGGAATCCTCGACTAAAAAATGGAAAGATAAAGTCGATGAGAAATAGCTCGAAATTTCTAGTTTGTATTTCTATAATCTGAATTTAGTTGTTAAGTGTTATAATTTAATTTAATGTACATGGTAAGTGTTGAGGTGAGAATTATTATGTTTTGCAATTGAAATGAATTGATTTAATATGTAATAAATTTATTGAATTTATATTGATTGAATTGGTATATATATTGAATATATTGATTATTTGAATTGAAATGAATATTGGCTGTATTTGAAAAGTGAAATTAAACCTTATAAACTATATCAGGCTGAGTTGGATATAGATGGCATGCCATAAGATTGGAAGAGTATAGGGATTTCTTCGACTTAGAGTCGATGAGACATTGGGTGTCAATTTACTACTTCGGGTTAATTCGATGAGGCACTGGGTGCCAATTTTCTTCAGTTTAGCCGATGAGACATTGGGTGTCAAATTTATTACTTCGAATTATCCGATAAGGCACTGGATGCCAAACTGGTGTGTTTTGGTTGGATCCGTGTATCCGTCCGAGTCCGAGTCGTGTTAATAAGGGTAAATGAATAATAAAGTTTTATAATTGATATTGAAATGGCATGGTATGAGAAATAGAAGTGAAATAGTGAATTGAAAATAGAATATGAAATATGTTGCAAATATATGGAATATATGAGTTATATACTCATGAAATGAATATGGAATGGATAATGCAATTGTATAATGAAATGTGAAATAAATTGTGAAAAGTTATTTATATAACAAGTATGAGAATTGAGATATTTGTGAAACAAATGAAATATGATATGGTTGTTGAAATAATTAAATATTAATATGTGTTTATATTTCAATAGCATATTTGAATTTTTTTATCTTTAAATATTCGGATTATAGAAATACCACTGAGTTTTTACTCAGTGTAAAGTTTTGTTTCCTGTGCGCAAGTTAGGTATTTAAGTTTTGATTGACGATTCAACATCCAACAATGATCCCGAACTCAAATGTGGTGATGTTTATCCTTTGTGTCGGCATGTACCTAGGGTGTCTAAATAATAGTTATTTTGTAGTTTGATTGTTAATGAGGTTATAAGTTTAATTTTGGTTAGTTTTATACATATAAATATGTGTTTGTTTTTGAAGCCATATTATGGCATGGTAAATTGAACAAAATCTAGATAGGTGCATGTGAAATTTAATTTTATGTTTAAGTGCTCATGAACTAGGCAAATTGATTTGGATTTGGTATGTTTATAATTTGGATTAAAATGATGCTTTGATAACTTGTTTTGATGATATGAAATGTTTAAAATTTATGTTTGTTTGATCTGTAACTCCTATAATGCTCTATAACTCGATTCAGGTGATAGATACGGGTTGGGGGTGTTACATCTTTGCCTTGTCAATCCAAATCATGGTAATAGCAATTAAAAATAGTAATAATTACCACGAAAAAATTCTAGACATTCACAATCATACTAAACTGACAATAATATAATAATAACCAGCCAAAGTTCTAACCACATTGCCTTTATTTCCACAGCTCAACAAATAATAATATCACCTACTTAAATACTAAAGTCTAACTTGGATCACTTCCTTGGAACTGCACCGTTCACACCGCAAGCGCTAAATATCTACAATGGTTAGAAAGAATGGGTGAGCTTAAACAAGCTAAGTGAATGTCAGAATAACTGCAAGGTACACAACATCAAAGGTTAAACAAAAACATACTATAACACATTCACAACCATATTCTAACAAAGTCAAAATAATATATTCACGCTTCATTAAATCATAAAAGTAGCATACACTCCCACATGCAATTACACTCAACTCATAAATATATGTAATTCATTTGATGATACTTCATCAAGACAAAACAACGTATTTATGCTTTAATGACCCAAAAGTCTAGCTTATATATTCAAATGAATTTACACACAACATTTTCATGTATTAATCAATTAATGATAATTTGCCAACTTGGAAACATGAAACATAAAAGTGGACTCTAGTACCACACATTAGATACACGGATCTCTATCACACCAATGACTCAAAGAGTCTAACATATCCCATAAGTGTAGCATAAAACTAAACACTCTCCAACACACTAACATATCCCAGTAAATGGAGTTTGGCTCGACATTTCCTTATCCCTCCAATCTGTCCTGAGGTCTCAATGCCCAAATCACAAAACATAAGGGTGAGTATTCACAATCTTATGGTATGTCAATTATATCCAATGGCTTCACGAGGTCAAAAGGCCAAAGTATATGCAAATACACACATTTAATTACTATTTTTATGCACTTAATCTATGTTCATAAACATCAATTCACATCACAATTTGTACACATAGCACACTTATCAGATTTACATTTAATTACACTTTAAGTGGCACAATTATGCTCATTGAGCTATCACATATCCATTCACATATGAATGCATTAAGAATCAGATTATCACATACCACATACCAATATTCACTTACTTTACCTGTCATACCAGCATCATATTCCACAATTCAACACATACGTACTTACCGTTTTCTGCACATTTATATTTCTAACACAATATCATCACTGTCATTTGGCATGTTTAATATTCCCACAACTAACACATTCACAAGAGCTATCACAATATATATATCACAGGTCACATTATCACAACTTAATACTCAATCCATTTCACACAATCACATACTTTGTAAATTAAACAAGAGTTTAAGAAAGCTTACACTCAGAACTTAGGATAGGGATTTAGGATATTCCTAAGCTCTCGATTAATACTATAAATCGTGTCTACAAGTAGCGATTCTAAATACTCACCGTTCGTGCTTCCACATAGTTGTCGAAAGCTAAACTAGCTTTTCATTTCCTTTTGTCTTACTTGTCAAAGGCTCCAAAAGTCCCGAATCTTTACCAAAATTGGCTACACAATAAACATAATTCAATTATAGCTATAAACACACCCAAACAATAAAAATGCATGTCTAAGATTTCTTCCTCTTGGAACTGGAATTTTTGACTTGCAAATTTGAAACTCCAATTTCTTAATCTTTACTCATTCCCTTTACCTAACATCGATTCCAATTATCTAATCATTTATCTAAGAATGATTCTCAACCTTCAAACCATTCTAAACTACTCAAAAACTTGGTTTCAAAATGTCGACATACAATGGCCATCTTTTATGAAAATTTAACAAAACCTTAAAACCTTTTAATGAAAATTTAATGAGAGTTTTAAAACAAATTGAAAAAAACTTTGAAACATCTATTCCATTCAAAATCTTGAATTTCACCATTATTGTCCCAAATTTCAGTATTTATACAAAACCTTTGATTCAATAGATAAAAAAATCTATTTAAATAGCTAGAGTTCATCAAAAACTATTAGGAAAATGAAATATTACCTTGGTTGAGGGGAAAATGAACGTTTGGTCTAAATCCAAGAAAACCCACAAGTTGAACAATGATAAAATCAATGGTGTTTTTTTATGCTTTTCTTGGAATTCTAGGAAGGTTTAATGCTTGGAAGATGATAGAAAACAAGGGATTGGAGCTTTTGAATATTGGAATTAAAGGATGAAAGTTTGGGATTTTTCCTTCCTAATGGGCGGCACAAGAAAAAGATGAAATATTTCTCTTCTTTTATTTTTAAACGTCAGAAATAGGGTGAAAAGGGAGAAAATTAGGTTGATTTTAAAACTTGGTATAATTGCTTTAAAACTATTCTTAAATTAGACCCTTTTACAAAACAGTCCTCTATTCAAAATTGAAGGTCTTTTCTACATTATTTTTAGATTTTGATTTAACTTTCAAAAAGTCATAGACGAAGATATTTGTGGTTTACCATACTTCAAATTTTCGAACTCATTTCGAGCTAAAATCCCTAAGTTACCTTCGAAAATTTTAGACCTAATTTCAAAATTTGACAGCCCATAATCATGCTATAACTACATCTTTTGTGGTAATCTTTTCAAGACTTATATTAACTATTCTTTCATAGTATTACACTAATGCTACAATATTTACTACAGACACCACTAGCTCTTTCAACACGGCCAAATGCTTCCACCATGCCAATCTCTTCAACATAGCAAATACATGCAAGACTTCGTAACAGGGGAAAACAAGTTGGCAAGGGATTGGGTTATACACTAGTTAGAGGTCATGGATGAAAATTTTAAATGTAAGTTACCAATTGTTGAACTGTATAACAGTTCCTGTTATGTTTATTGTATTTTGGGGACATTTTTTTTTATTATGTGTTATTGCATTGTAGCCTAGTATAAGAGGGGAAATCATGGTAACTGCCCCAACCAATTGCACCAATAAAAGAAAAGAAAGCAGCAACATTCAAACTACTGGTGGGACTCAGGAAAGTAGAAACACAAAAAAGAAAAAAAACTAAGTTCAAAGATCCACCCAAGCACAATCCTAAGCCATTAAGATAGTTGATGTTGAGTCTAGAATCCTAAGCAAACATGTTTTGTTGATGTCAATCTGATTTCGTGGATGAGTTATGGATTCTATTTTGTTGTTTATACCTCCCAGTTGGATTCAGCTAGTTAGCATACTATGGATAATTTTATGGTTCTATTTTGTTGATGTCAATCTAATTTTGCCTGTCCAAGGATCCTTTATATGATGATTCTATTTAAACATGTGTTCTTTATGGACCTCAATTTTGGTATCGGTAGATTCTTTTACAACAACATAAAAAGTTTTTTCATTCAATTCATCCATTCTTAACAACTAATGCAACAAATGCATGGACAACATTTCACAATCCACAAGCAAGATAACCCAAAAACATCATCTATGATACAATTAACATCTTAGAAGAAACTATTACTTCATTGTTCCCTGACATTTTTAGCCTTGTACAATGTGATCTTCTCTTCCAAACGAGTTACTTTCAATCACATTCTTTGCATTTCGTCAATATTGAGCTTATTGTTCTCAAGTCTTAATTTCCTATTCTCTATCAATAACATCTTATTTTGAATAATTATTTCATCGATTATGCATCCTTATTTTTTTGCAGTTGAACTCGTCCCATCATTGTTACCTTCAACCCACCAGAAAAATCAAAACCCCAATATTCAAAAAAATCAGAATATTAAAATTCTCAGAATATATTTTCAACCTAAATTGCAACAAAATGTCAATACACAAAATTGCACAATATCTTCAACTAAAATCACAAAACTCTTTGTCTGTCGCATGCCTAACTATAGCAGATCAAAACACAAACCTTAATTTACCTCTTTGAAGTTCGCACACACAAAGAATTTTATTCCTTTGTTTCATGGAGTAAACGCATTGCAAACGAGAGCCCTTAACCCGCAATAGCAGTACAAAACTATTTTTTAAGCACTTGATTTTTTGTTTGTTGAATAAGACATTTTTTGTTTGTTTTCTTCCTTCTAAAGATGTGTTATGAACAGATAAAACAAAAGAGATAGAAAACAAAGAGGTCAAGTAGAAAATAAAACATATGGTGAAAGGAAAAACCAAAAGAGATAGAAGTGAGGTAAAAGACGATGGTGAAAGGAAAATAAAAGGAAAAAAATTAAAGGAAGAACTTTTAAAGGAAAATGAAAGGAAATATAATTAAAGGGGGGTCGGTTTGCAGCCAAAAAGGACAACACGTGGCGGCACACAAATGGCCGTGCTACCACTTTAGCAAAAAAGTAATGGCGTTAGGCTCGAGCACCAATATAATGGATGAAAAAAAAGTTCAGGTACCAATCTACGACAAAAAAAAATCATAAGTACCAAACTAGGAAAAGTGGGCAAGTTCGGGTATCAATTTTATATTTAACCCTAAAAAATAGTAAAGTAATATAAAATGGGTTAATATTTGGTATTTATTCTACAAATAACTTTAAACATGTGTTTTTTAGAATATTTATTTATTATATATGTTACTAAATCTTTATAGGATATTTGTCAACCTCCTAATCCTGCTTGTGGAGTCTAAAAACCTGGTAGTATACCAAATAGTTTTCCGTATAAATATAAATAAGGCTAGTATGTGATACATTGGCAATGTGTTTTTTATTAAAAAAATCATTCATACAAGCCTTTGATCATTCGACTTGCTTAGCACCATTGCACGTTGATCATCCCACTTGCGCACCACCAACACACTCTGATCGTTTAAGAGATAATATGCATTCATGTGTTCAATTACTTTTATTAAATACAGGTTACAATATGCTCAAAGTTCATGTCCTCTTTTTTCGTTTGGAATTTAATTTTTTTAATTTTCAAATTTTTAAATTCAAATCCAAAGTAGAAGACAAACTTTCTTGAAATAAAAGTAAATAGACTAAAATTTAAGGGTTAATATGTAGTTTGCACCCTAAATCTGTCCAAAAGTACCTACTTGGTACCTTAACTTTTTTTGTACCTAATTGGTACCAGAACTTGTATTCCATCACCAAGTTTGGTACCTATGCACTAACATCGCTAATTTGTGCTGACGTGAACTAATAGCCAATCAAGTGTTGGCATGTGGTAACTTCTTAGTAGGTTATGTGACGAGCATAATTTTTTTTAAAAATATTTAAAATTTCTTTAAATTTAAATAAATTAATAAAAAATAGTAATTTTAACCTATAAATTAATAAATTAAATAAATTTTTTAGCTTTGCCTTCCTCTTGTAATTCAGAAAACAAAAAATTTCAATTACCAACTAGGTACTTTTAAACAAGTTCAAGAGACAAATTATATATCAACCCAAATTTTAAATATATGAAAAGTACAAAAACTTAACATATTATAATCTTATTTATAGTTAATGAAATCTTGCTACTGACTGGAGCGATTTCAACTCAACTAAAAATTTATTTTAAAAAAAAATTAAAAATAAATATTTATAAAGATATCTGCATTTAAATTTGTATACAATAATACTTTAAAAATTAATTTAGTAACTCTTTAGGGAAAAATATCTTTGGAAAACTACAAATTTAAAAAAAAAAAACTTCTCATTTTTTCTAAAAATACCATATATATATAAATATTCACTCACGTAGATGAGGAATGCGTTAATGGGCGAGCTTCGCTGTTGATTTTGTACTCAATACCAAAAAAATAATTAATTATCACATAGAATATGAAAAATACTGTCCTGCGTTAGCGTTAAAATAGGCTACAGTGAGAGGAGCTTGGCCTTTCTCTTATTAGTGTTATCATTAAGAGACTATATCTTGTAAGAAAACCAAAATCCTTGTAGCAATATATTGAGATTACACATCCTTTAACAAAGGAGGGCAACTAGCACCTTACATTCGGGAGATTTATAGCAAATATTATCAACTCAACAAGTTTGATTTCAACATAAGAACACAACCTAGTGTTAATTATATTAACAATTTTTCATGTTCTACCTCCAACCTTGTTTGTTCCTGGTGAATCATTACACTCACAAATCACAATTTTAAGCATACCGATCTAATATATTTTACATAATTTGTGAAGCAATGCTGCTAAACTCTGTTCAATTTTTAGTAAACACTGTATTGATGACCCCCTTCAAATCATTGCAGCCAATAATCTCCAGCTCCCCCAAATCCAGAGTTGCTAATGATTTTTTAGCTGACATGGGCACTATACACTTCTTATATCCTAGTTTTGCCACTGTGTTTACTCTTTTGTCCATCCTTGATACCTAAATCATAAGCAACAAAACAATGTTTTGCACCTGTCAATGTAGGGTCTGTGAAGGAACGAAAAATAGCTTGAACTTGGGTCTTCTTAGTAGCCTCAAGTTAACCGAACAATAAAAGATAATAACCGCACTGGTCAATGCAGTACCAAAAAGTTCCAGCATTTCAGCTCAACAACACTACCCTCCAAACAATATCAAAGTTCATCAACTATGCTATAAAATAGATTTTCTAAGACTAGATTCCTGTTTTCATTAGAAAATAGAATTTGAGATTCAGCATAGGCAAACAAACTTAAGTAACACTACCTCTGGCCCCCTGCCTCCCCCCCCCCCCAAAAAAAAAAAGGGATTGACAAGGTAATTGTAGTAATAGGGAAAATAAATGTTTACCATGCGAAGCTCACCACCAAGGCCAATTTCACCAATGAATGCAACTCCACTGGGAATAGGAAACTCTAAGAAGCTGATCAAGACATGAGACACATGCTTGCTTATCAATTTAGATCTCTCTCTATATATATATCAAGTATTTGTCGCAATAAACAGGTAAAGATAAATTGTTTAGATGCTCTGTTCAGGAACTTGAGGGCCTGGTTTACCAAGTACTATGGTGTCATTACTAATAAAATGGAACATAGCCACATTATTATATGAACCAGATATGTGATATAATGGAAGTGAAATAAAGAAACAAGTAAAAATGTATATTCTAGAACCATCATCTAATAAAAAGAAAAACTCATGCCTGCTACAAATTGAAGCTGCTATTGCAAGATCCCCAGCAGTCTCTGTCAATGATACTCCACTGACAACATTTAGAAAAACAGCCTGGTTGAAAGAGTAACTAAAGTTACACAAGTTTATAAAAAAGAACATCTAATAAAGAATATAAACCATACTTGGATGAAAGAGTAAGAATTAAACAAAATTAAATACAATGGCTAAGAAGTACGGAGCAACTTAGGTCAAACAAAGTTTCATTTCATCTTTTTCTAAAACTAAAAGAACCACATAGTCAAACATACTCTCTAACAAATGAAAAACAATGGCTAAGAATTGAACAAAGTTTAATTCAACTTTTTCTAAAACTAAAAGAACCACATGGTCACCATACTCTGCAAAATGGAAGTTACATTTCAACATATTGACAATGACTGACAAAACATGCTAAAAACGCAATGAATCACAATCAAACAAAATTAACAATCTCTTTTGATAAGGGTGAAGAAGGAAAAGAACTTTAAACCAGAACTGGAGAGCACACCATAAAAGACAAACAGTAAAATAGTAACTTACATTCTCTTGGATCTTTAGACCAGCTTGCTTGGCAAGGACCTATATTAAAAGAGTCAATACAGAATTGCAGCCTTGTAAATGCAGGATAGTAAAATATATAGAATTGCAACATTGTAAAGCAGGATAGTGATATCAGTGTTACCAAAAATTGTAAAAGCACACTATATGATTGATTCCATACTCAAGTTATAGCAATTGATTAGCCCAATACTTGAAAGTATAAAGGAATAAAACAAATAACTTTTAAATTATTCTGATATATCTTTGAGTAATATGAAAATGAGTCTCCAGTCCTAGCCCCCCAGAGGAGAGGAGAGGAGAGTTTTCTGATATGAGTTGACTTAAATGCCAATGTCAAAGAAAAAGTCCTTTTAATCCAGATGACGAAAACTGAAAAGTCAAGTAATTTAAGTTGTTCAGCTAATATTAAACTATTAAATTAATTATAAGAGAATTTACTTCTGAGATTCATAATTAAAAAAATTATCCACATCCTGATCAGAGCACTTCATTCCTCAACTTTCATTCATAATTAACATTTTGGAAAGCCTTTACCAATGCTTGCCAGCAGAGATACAAGAGGGATACTTTCAGAGTAATACTCCTAACTTCTATATTTGACAAATTTCTTACATGTTAATAAGTGGGCAATTGCCTAGCCTTGAGGTTATGGAACATTTGAAGGTTGGCCTCATTATCTTACTAAAGGATCTGCCAGCATTGCAATTAAAGTAATAAACCAGAACATGACGACAGAGACTAGCAGTGAGAAAATGAGCATTTAACTACCTCAATTGAGGTAGGAGACTAGGAATCACATGATACGACATCAGATACAACTACATTCTTCTGCAAAAAATCTTATAAACCTACCTAATTAAAAGTAACGTATTGAAAAAGACAAACTTCAAGGCATATAGATGAAATGTTTACAGGAGAATGAAATAGCACTTACAGAGATAAGCATGTCGGCTCTACTTGCTTGGATTCCATTCACATGTCTAGAAACCGTTGAGCTAGATACACACAAGGCCTAAACATGATTATGGAAGTCCATTAACATCATTTGTTGGACAAAGATACTAACAAGAAGCATAGCAAAACTATGGCTAGAAAGAATACTGGAAAGTTTCCCCTTTATTTATTCAATGCCTCGTGTATTTATTGTATGCCTCACCCTTTTAAATGCTTGCTAAAAACCATCAACAATTAACTGAAAAAATTAAAGATTTACAATCTAATACAAGCAAACGTCATCAGATTCATTTTCATAAATATACACAATCATAGCTCTTCTGGGTAAAATAAGAGCTTCAAAGCAATGTTTTAATTTGTTCGTTGAAGAACTCCTTGCAAGAAAACATTTTTCTACCAAGTCTCCCAGGAAACCCTACTCCAAACACAGAAGGCTTTTCCCCCATATATATTCACTCCAGTAAGGAAAGAGATCAAGCTGTTTAGACCTGTTTTACCACAAATCACTAACTATGCTGCTATTTCTGAATTGGATTGTGGTTCAATTTGGTACTATTAATGTCCAAGGACTGGTCTGAGCAACACAAAAACTTGTTTAAAGAAAGAAAAGGGGGCAGTTTTTTTAATGTACAAAAGCTCCACTGACAGAAATGGAAGGCAATAAGAGGTAATATCTTCACTGGTATATGGATTTTGAAAACTAACCCCACAAAACCTTCCAAAATCGTATTTTAGTGAATCCTTCTAATTGGGAGGATTGGGAAGGAAAGGACCCAGTTGAAAGTTACAATTGTATAGAGGAAATGACCAATGATATTTTATTTCAACAAATTAAGGATGCAATTCTAGAAGTACATGATAAAAATAAACTATACTTCATATATCATAATCCCCATGCAAGGGAAGAAAATCTAAAGTATAATTATTTAACTTCACTGCTTCTCCTGAACTCCAGATAATCATTTTAAATATATTACTCGATAGTCAATAAAATAATAGAGCCTATACCCTTTGCAGTCACTAAAGGATCAAAACTCTTGGAGGACAAAACATTGTTAGAAACATGAAGCAAATGAGAAAAGCAAAAAAGTAAAAGAAGAAAGTACCTGAATTTCAATAAGGAAAGCCCGAGATCCATCCATAATTACAGCAACAGCAAGTCCAGCTAAAAACTCCGAATCAGAGTTCTGGTCACTTAAAAACATCTCACTGGGGTTTAAAACAACTTGCAGTCCCAGTTGTGACATTTCAAATATTCCTAGCTGATAGTAGGTAAGCCCATCAAGACAACAACCAGTGATTGGTTCACATGAAATATTTGAGTAGAAAGAAATCAAACCTTTAACAAGATCTTTAACACAGAAAAACTAAAAGAATGATGATGATACAGGATACAATCAAGTTGAGCATCTTCAAGCCATTCATCTTAAAATTGAAACAAAAAGAATAGTATCTCGGTCATTGGTACCTCATCAACTGACCCAAAACGATTCTTCACAGATCTAAGCAAACGATGTGATGAGCACTTTTCCCCCTAGAAATGATTGAAGTGTTATCAGAACCAAAAAATATGATCTGAAGAACTAAATTGTAGAGCAAAGCATACTACTTCTGAAATATGAAATATATCGAATCTTTGAAGAGTATAAAATAGTACAATAGGTTGCAATCAGCATAAGAAACTTTCAACAATTCCAAAATTACAAATTTAAGCAAAAAAAAAAGAAAAGAAAATCTAATCTGTTATATTTGAATACAAATATCCTGGAAAACAGAAGCATCCTATTCATCATCCATGAAGATTAAAGAGAATGCATCCAAACTTTTGCAAAGTTGAGGAACATTATGCCATTTAGATTTGAGTTAACAACCGACAATGAACTATTTAAATAAGCTTTATTTTCTATGTTTTATAATAACAGGGCACTAAAAAACAGTCCTAAATTGCGATAACCTGTAGATTTGTGTCAGGATTTCACTCTATTTTAATAAAAAAGAGAACTTTTCTCCCTTCTAAAATCCGTGCTAAATTTTCTCCATTTTTTGCTGCAAACACTTTGCAAGTCCATAAAAAGGCAGATATTTATTGAAATATGAATGCTCATTTTACTTATGCAAGTTCCCCGAGAGAAAAGCTATTGAATATGGACAAGCACCAAAATATGCCACTTTAAAAGATTTATTCTTAAAAAATGGAAGGGGGAAATAAGCTCAACAAAGATTAAGAAAAGGAGAGATATAATAAAGAAAGAAATCCACACAAAGACAACAAGATTAGTAATAGTGAAAGAAAAGAGGCAATGGTACCAACTTCCAGATATAAGACAGCATCTACAATGTGCTCCAAGACACGAGGTCCTGCTATATCACCAGATTTTGTTACATGTCCAGCCTGACATCACAAAAAAGGATTAGAAGAATAGAAAAGTAGACTTCAGAACCAATAGTGTGACTGGATAAAATTAGAGCTGAAAAAAATTCAGTATGATACATATATCAGACTACTTGTGCAACATATTCATTCAACAATTTTTTAATATTTCTAAAAGTGAAGTGAAGACTGAAGGAGGTAAACTACTTGAGCACCTTTTTCATAGAAACAAAGTGTTATAATCGAATTTATCGCCAAATTCTGCAAATACTATGAATGTTCTCAGAAATAACCCTCTCCATCCCTAACTCTCTCACATCCCTCTTTCCTTACAGATGATCAGTCATCTTATCTCCTTTCCATTTTTTACCAAAAAGCTTAGCAATAAAAATAAATAACCAGTATTTATCTCACTTTTGCAGCTTATGAGCAGTTTCAAAGCCAAAATGCATCAAACACTTCTATTAGAAATAAAAGAGCTAAAATAAAATCAATCCAAAACCACATGCATAAAAACTAAAATTACAAAAAGCCGAGCGATGTTATAGGAAATTTCAGATTTCAAACAGCTAAAATAAAGGAACAGCCACAAAAATTTCAGATTTCAAACAGCTAAAATAAAGGAACAGCCACAAAAGAGAAACGCTTGAGAGCCATCCAAACCACATTCATAAAAACTATCTCTAGATTAATCAAACCACTAAATCTCATTTAACAAGTTAAACAAATATATTTTTAAAAAAGGTAATCAGCCTATTTGAGAGTAAGAACTTTATGCTTACCAAAAGAACTGGGATGTTGGTTTTCTTTGCAAACCACAATAAAGCTGATGTACATTCCCTGACCTGTCATTGACTAAATAGTGTCACTACTTAGCAAATATGCTGACCTCCCCTTCCCTAAAAGTTACACATATATTGTTAATCCTAACACCTTAAAAAGGAAACCGGTTGGACTTTATTTGAAAAAACAGGATTACTTGAGGAAGAACAAAATATTACCAAGGGAAAATGGTTTATAAGTAGTGCCAATTACTTGAAACATATAAGACTCAGAAGTCAAACATTTCCATATGTAATGCAAGATTAAGGGACTCCTTAAAGGCCACGGTGAGAAAATATTCCAACCTGAGGGAGACCTCCAGCACTTCCGGTGACTTCCTTTAAGTATACCGTCTGAATTGAATCAACAATTAGAGCCCGTGGTGAGAGGGACTGAATTTTCGTCAATATGTCCTGAAAGGTAGCAAATCCACCAATTATTTTAGGATTCACCAACTGGTTCTCTGTACATGGAAAATCGTAGATTTCATTTTTCACTAGAGTAAATCAGTAACATTCATTCAATTTGGAAGAGGTGGACAGAAAAATTACGTGGGAAAAAGTTATGAATAATATTTCTCAACTATAAGCATTTATCCAGAATCATTTACCTTAATCTCAGTACCAGCATAAAGGTAAAGTTCATTTGCTCCAATCTTCATACGTTCAGCTCTGCTGCTAATTTGTTCAACACTCTGCCATGAGGAACCCAGACACAAATTTAACTCTCTAGATACCAAATAAATCATGCACGTGGTAAAACAGGCACAATAATTATAGTGCAAAGGTCAATAACTCATCTATATGTACAACTATAAACTAGTAAAGCTTTGACAGTTGAGCGTGATAATATAGATAGATGAGTGTGAGGCTGCACCAAAACTAACCTCTTCACCAGATACATATACAACACAAGTAGGTTGATAAGAGTCATGCCCTTCAGCAATTAGCGCAGCCATCTTTCAAGGAAGGATAGAACTTAGCAGTATAAGATGGGTATTACCAATTAAAAAATGTGAATATGAGTTGATGACAAAAGAACCTTCTTTTTTAAAAAATCCAGAACAAAGAAGCATGAACACCCCAAATGCTAAAAACTCTACCTGCAACAGAAGGGTGCTCTTTCCAACACCAGGATCACCACCAATCAAAACCAACGAACCTGTAAACCAGGAAAAACATGCACACAAGAAATAAGACATAAGCTTCCTCTATGAACTCAATATATCAATTTTAAGCAGTTAGTTAAAGACAAAATTGGATCACACTGTCATGTTTTCTTTCTTTCTTTTTCAAACTTTTTTGAAGCAATAATCACAAAATTAATCAGCACGGGGATTATGCAGACCAGGAACAACGCCACCTCCAAGCACTCTAGCAACTTCACTTCCAAAGGGTCCAAACCTACATATCAAGCATACCAAACAAAAAACATACATCAATACAAAACTAAGCACAATCAAATCCTTTAACATTTTTTTTCTCGGGAGAGAAGGGGGGGACCCACATTGGAATCCGGTAATCCGTCTTCTTAACCCCACTGTTAACATCAATCAATTTTACAGGTTCCACATCCCCTGCATCCCCGAAAATTCCAACCCTCTGTTCTTAGTCTCCACTTCCGAAAACCTCTTCATCGTCCCGGAAAAATCGCAAGAACGGCAAACTCCCCACCACTGTCCATCTGAGTACCCACAATTCTCACAAACCCACGTAACTCTACTTTTCCCTTTCTTCTTATTCCCAACTATGTCCCCCAATCCGAACCCATTAACCGAGAACGCCTTCTTTCGACTCATCCCATCAGTGTTTTCCTTGGGGATATAACGAGCATTTTCGGCGATCTGGGTTTTGTCTCCATCGCTCAAATTAGCATTTTTTTCCTTCCCATAAGTCCTATGGGTCTCAAAATCCGCATCTGTTTTGTCTCCTGAAGCCGACTCGTTACCCTGGGTAATGCCTTTGTGTCTGCTGGTAGGCGTAGAAAGGTCGGGGGTGAGTCCCTCGTAGGCGGTCCAGGCATGCGGTGTTCTTTGGGTCCCATCGGTTTCCAGGGAATTTAGAGAGAAGCGGGGATTGGAGGAATGGAAATGGCGGGAAAATAAGGAGAGGGAAATAGGGGTTCTGGAGAGATTGCGATGAAGGAAGTGAGTATGGGTGTAGTAAATTGATCTCAACACTTTCATTTCTATGATCTGCATAAGAGAAGCCGTGAAGTAGAATGGAAAGGGAAGGGAGAGCAGGGCAGTTGGTTTTAATTCTCCATAAATCAGGGTTTAGCTTAGGGTTTTAGTGGAAATATAAAAAGGAAAACACCCCGCCAATGTGTGGATTCATATTTGGGCTACTCCCGTCTTGTACCATCTAACACTTAACTAATGCTTCAACTTCGAAACAATAAATTAAAAACATCCCCACCAATTAATTTACATAATATTTTATCTTTAATAAAATTAATTTTTTATTGTTTTCTCAATGGTTTGATTAGACTTAAATACAATATATTTTAGATAAAAATCCCATGTTATTGTTCTTTCAAATAAAATAAAACTATAAAGATTTTAATCAATTCATTGTCTTTCCACAGTTTCTCTCCATCGTTCATCATCATCATCATCACCGTCACTATTGTCCTACGCCGTTCAATCCGCCCTGCTCCAAAATACTACTCTCTTTCCCTTCTTTCCAATTTGTTTTCTCATAAAAACTCTTTGAAAACCTCAAAATCCATCCTTGAGCCTTGACCTTCCTTGTTTCCATTTTTTAGTATGTATTTCCTCTCGCTGAACTCTTTCTTCTCACCGTTCGGATTGTCGAACGGACACCTGGAAACCCTCCGACAATCTAGTCTTGGTCTCGGGTTTAAAACTTATCTTTTTTTGGCTGCTAGTTTTATTGTATTGTTCTATTTAGTTTATTGTATTGTGGGGGTTCAACGATGGGAAAGTGGGTTCTATTAGGGATAGGGGGCGATGGCAGATGGGTATGGTGGTTCTGTTAGGGGGCAATGGGTTTGGTGGGTATGCTGCACCGGGGTTCTGACATTGCTGTATCCAATTTGCTAAGACACAACTTGAGTTTGAGAATAGCAATGAATGCCAGCACATTGGAAGAAGCTAGAAAATGTTTGAATAAGCTCAAAGATGCAGGTTTGTTGCTTAGCAGTGATGAAAATGAACTGGAGATTCAGTTGGAAAATGTTTGAGCGGCGGAGCAAGGATGATAGTAATTGTGAACGGTGGTGTTGGGAGAGGAAGAAACGAAGGATGAAAATTTGGAAGAAAGAAAATTGAAAAAAAAAAAGTTAATTAATTAAAAGTTTTTATTTTTCCTTTATAAAAATGAAAAATTGAAAAAAATAAACTAAATGATTTTACTTGTGTCAGTAAAATGATTGATGGTGTAATACATGTTTCATAATCTAATTGGGTGAGATGAAAAATTTAATGGTATTAGTTAAAATAGTATCAAGTTGGTTTATGATTTTTAAGGTCGTATTAGTTAGTTTTGAAAAAAGTTTTAGTAGTAAGTAGATGTAAATTATCAAATTCAAGTTTATTTGATTGAGTTGGCAAGTATAAATCACCTTCAAAAGAAGATAGCATCAGAATGATATTAGACCCATTAATTTTACAAAATAAAGGTTATTTAAATTTTAATTTAATTTTTTTCTATCTTTTAACTATTAAACTTATATTATTTATTAAATCATTCAAAAATAAATGGATAATTTAACGCTTAATAACTTTCTTGATGTAATATAAATCACATAAACAATTAATTTATTTTTTAAAATTTAAAATATTCTAAGAAGTTATAAAATTATTTCTAAAAATTATTAAAAATATTTTTATTTTTAAATTATAATTAATTGTTAATGTAGCATATGTATGGATATTAAGTCAACAAAAGCTTTCATCTATTTTGAAACGATTTGATAAATAATATAAATTTAATAATTAAAAGATAAGTAAAATTAAATTAGAGCTACGATAATATTTTTTTAAATAATTTCGTTATAAGTTTTGATTATATTTATTTTTTTGACGCAATATTTTGGAATTACCTATAAATATTTCCAATAAAAAGGTAAAATAAGTATTATGTGAAATATAATTGGAAAATGCATATAAAATATTCTCAATCCTTCCTAATTATGAGATGGTTGTTTTTTGGTTGCGCACAAATGCAAAAGCATTAAATGAAAAGAAAAAAAAAAGAGCAGATAGATAAATAGGGGGGTTTTTTACCCAAATATATTAAAAAAAATTTAAATACGTAAATAGGTTGTCAGTTAGATTAATTACTGAAATGGTATGTTTTTTTAATCGCGTCTATCTGACAGGCGCGAATCAATTTTTTATATTAAATTTTTTTTAATCGCGCCTATCAGATAGGCACGAATCAATTTTGTATATTAATTTTTTTTCGTTTAATAAAATATTATTAATTTTTTCCCAGATCAGTATATAACCCGGATATAGATACGAGGCGCGACTAGTTGAGCCTATCTGATAGGCGCAACTAATTGAGCCTATCTGACAGGCGCGACTAGTTGTGCCTAACTCAGAGGCGCGAATGGTGGGGCCCACTGCTGCTTATTTTTTCCCTATATATACCCCTAAAAATCAAATGAGCACAGACATTAATTTTAGCAGAGGAACAAACACAAAATTTAGCAGAACGGAAATAAGAAGATAAGGAGAAGAAAAAAAGAAAGGAAAACAAGAAGAAGGATAAAGTATTTTGGTTTATTTCTTTTTAAATAGAATGTAGAGTCTTGTTAGTAATTTTATTATTTGAAAGTTATTTTGTTAGGTTATTAATTTTGTTAGCTTCTGAATGAAAAATTTTGCATTAAAAATTTTATGTAATTTTTTTGCATTTCGAAACTGTTTTAAGAATTTTGAATTTTTTTAACAGATCTAGTATTGAAGATAGAGAATCAATTTTTTGTATGAGTTTATTTTGATGGAGAAATTTTAACAACAACCATGGGATGTATATTTGAATGTCGCAAACAAGTAGCAATGAGATTTAATAGAAATATCTCGTTTGATGATATGAAGGAAAAAATTAGTGAAAAAATTTAAAGACGTTGTGGGAGAATGATATCAAAACTTTTCTATAAGTTTCCAGTTTCGACAGATCCAATAAAATTTACTGAAATGGAACTTGTAGACGATAAAGACGTGAAGAGAATGATCGCTCTTTATTGTGGGACTCGGAGCAATCAAAATGCACCGATTCAGTTATTTGCTAAGTTAGCTAGTGTGGAGGCAACTAAAAATCCCACTCCATTAAGTGAAGAAGATAGAGTTCAAGAGTCGTATATGGTGGTTCTGATATCGTATGTTGATAGCCAATCAACTATACACGGGATCGATATTGATCTTAATGCTGCACCCGAGACTGATGTGGTTGGTGATGATGTATACTATAGTAGTGATCCTGTTGATCACGAAGTCGATAGTGAGAGTGATTTCGACGTGGATGAGGTCCCAGATGATATTGACGATGAAGGCGTAAATGAGGATGGAAACGTTAACGCGTTTTCAGTCGGAAATCAGATTCGTCGTATTGTGATACACAATAATTCTGGGGCACAGATGTCTCGAATAGACCCCGATATGGAGTGGGCAGTTGTTTTAGGAGTACCCTAAAATACTACCTACTCACCAGATGACCGTATATTCTGATCCTAAGAAGTTGTTCGTGGGCCAAAGATTCGAAAGTAATGAAGAATGCGTATTTACCATTAAACGGTATAGCATGAATATATAAGTAGACTACAAAGTCATCGTGTCTAAACCAACATTATATATTGGAGAGTGTTGGGAGTCGGTAGAAGGCTGCAATTGGTGGATACGAGCTGCATTTATCCAGAAGTCGTATATGTGGGAGATACAAAAATTTGTTGGGCCTTATACATGCACTTCAACACGTATGACAGAAGATCATCGAAAACTTGACTCCAAAACTATCTGTACGTGCATCATGCCAATGGTGAAAGACATGCCGACCATTAAAGTTTCGGTACTGATTTTCAAAATACAGGTACGATTCCAGTATCGAGTATTATACTGGAAGGCATGGATAGCTAAACAAATGGCAATGGAGTAATTATACGGAGATTTCAATGTATCGTACAATGAGTTACAGAGATGGATAACCGCTATGAGGGAACATGTGCCGGGGACTGTCATTTAGTTGCAGACACAACATTATTACGGGCTGGATGACCAACTACAATCGAGCAAAAGAATTTTCCATTAGATGTTCTAGACGTTTGATCCATGTGTGCGCGTATTTCCCCACTGCAAACCGTTTGTGAAAGTAGATGGAACTTGGCTATATGGAAAATACACACAGATCCTACTTCTTGCGGTTGCTCAAGATGGCAACAGGAACGTGCTCTCGATAGCATTTGCCATTGTCGATAAGGAGAACATGGAATCGTGGGAGTTCTTCCTTACCAATCCGTGGAGGTATGTTATTAGCAACAATAATATTTGCATCATCTCCGATAGAGAGAAATGATTAATTGCAGCCATTAGGCGTTCCGGTGTACCATGGAGATCTGTTTATTACATTCGGCATATCGCGGCTAACTTCCAGCAAGATTATAAGAATACAGACTGGAAGAGACAAGTTGTGAGAATGGGTAAAGAATTACCTTATCTTTTCAATATAAGTTTTAATGTTTTAGAGTAATATTGTAACTTATATTTTCTTAATACATATGCAGCGCACGAGCTAGAGCCACACATTTTTCGCCAAAGAATGGCCGACTTGAGAGTGACATGGAGGGTCAAAGGAACACATCTTTCCGACAGTGGTTGGGTACCATGGAGCCGTGGCAATGGGCTTAAAGTTTTGACGAGGGCTTTCATTATGGTCAAATGACCACAAACTTGGTGGAGGGGATCAACGTTGTGTTATTAAAAACACATCTTCCGATTTCATCTATCTTCTCGGCTACGTTCTACAAGTTGACTACCTTGATGCCAAGAATGGGTCAGCAACAAGTCAACCAGATGGAGGCGGGACACGTATTTGTCGAAGATGTTAGAGATGCAATAGTTGCAAACCGTCGAATAGCGAGGTCGATGACAGTAGAAGTATATTCACGACGTAATGAAATGTTTCGAGTTACAGAGATCATCAGTTGTCGACCCGGTATACCACCTAGGTCTTACGAAGTTGATCTCCGAAACAGACGATGCGACTGTAGGAAGTTTCAAACACTTCATTATCCATGTGCATATGTCGTGCCAGCTTGTGCTAAAGTTGGGCTCATGTAGAACAATTTATCGATGAAGTGTACACCATCAAGCGCACGTTGCGTGTATGGAAAAACGAGTTCCCTGTGTTTCCTAACCTATCTACTTGGGAGGTACCTTCGACGACCTTCGAGTTTGTCCCAGACAAAAGGTTGCGTAGGAACCCGAAAGCTCATCCGCAATCATCCAGAATCCATAACAAAATGGACATTAGGTAGAAATTCGACGGGAAGCTGTGTGGCATATGCAGATTAGCCGGTCATAATCGAAGTAAATGTCCGCTCCGAAACTACAATGTTGGACAATCGTCTCAATTGGGTAGAAATTGAGATGTAGTTCATTACATGTTGAGAGGATTGAATCACAAATTTGTCTACAATTTGTTGCAGTTAATCTAATTTGAAATTGCAAAATAAAAAAACCATAACATTGATAAAATAAGATAGCAAAAAAGTCATTATATAAATACAAAGTTGACTATTTAAATTACAAAAAAATAAATAAAATTGATAAATAAAATGCCAAAAAACTTTGTTATATAAATATGAAATTATTTATATTACAAAACACCCTAAAATTGATGGTTTGATGGTGTGGTTCTAGGGGTATATTTTTGTGGAGCTTGACGTTCACGTTATGGGCGATTACGGTGATCAACGTTCTCGTCATTCGTATGTAAGGGTGTGTGAAACATAGATGTAAAATAATATGTCTCAAATGCCATCGATAAACTTGAGCCGAGAGGAGTGGAGTATTACGGTGGATACGGGCTGGAAGGAGCAGAGTATTGAGGTGGATACAAGCCAGAAGAAGCGGAGTGCTGAGGTGGATACGAGCTAGGATGCCTGGAGTACTAAGGTGGTAGTGGGTTGAAGATATCAAACTCTGAATGATATCCGTGCCCTGATGAGCCCGGGAAATAGTTATCGCCCCCAAATCTGGATGATAAGAACTATCCCTAGAATGTAGTTCTGTCTCTGCCTCTGGCTCCGGCTCCGGCTCCGGCTCCGGCTCCGGCTCCGGCTCCGGCTCCGGCTCTGGCTCTGGCTCTGGTGCATGATGCGGATCTAGAAGGGGTTGCCCAATTCGTGTCGTATGTGGAGGGACTACCATCGACCGCCTACCAAACAAAAATGGTTTTCCTATTTCACAGTACCACTGTATGTACTCTAATGAGGGTTGCAGATCCAAAGTACGATCCATCTGAGGTACCCTCCCCAAGTGGTTGTTCCACATCGTAATATATTCTTCATGCACTTCTCCCCAATCATTTCCATACCTCTCCCTCCTACTCATCCCATGGATCTCCCCCAATTGTACTGCTAGTGTCGGGATATACTGTATACAATCGAACTGCCGGAGTACTCGATTGCCATGATACGACTCCACTACCTGAAAATTGATAACGGGTGCGCTAATGCACCATAAGCTTGAGTGGACGTGGGCAGATGAGGGGATAACTGTCATAATTTTTGGAACATAATACGACATCCAAATGAACTGCACAATTAATAACATTATTATATTAACGCGGGTCGAGTGAGATAAAATAATAAAATTAAGTTTATATTAGAAAAACTTACCCCTTCTCCAACATGACTCTTAATCATCAGACGATATATCAGAACCATGTATGACCTCTTGATACCCGGATTAGTACTCCATCTACGAAAACAAATTGTTAGAACAATATAATCTGAAAAAAGTCAACTAATTCATAGAAATAGTAAAAATTCATCACTTATTAACGAGTGGAAATATATATGATTTGTGACTAATGGATGTCAAGAATGACATCTGGTAAAGTACCCACGACTGCAGCAGTATGAGGCATCCGCCTATGTCCATCGTAGAAGGATTTGTCGTCCGACAAATTTTGCGATACAACATGGCTAAAACTGCGGACCCCCAACTGTATGAACGAGTGTTATGTAAATTGGATAATAGGGATAAGTACATTAAGTGGACCGTACTGCCGTTTGCATCCGACATGAGTACACCTCCTATAAGGTGCATAATGTAAGCTCGAACAGCTTGCATCACCTCCCATTCATTGGCAGTACTCGGTAAATGCTCAAAATTGGCCTTTAGCCATGAAAATCTCAAACTGGTAAATTTCCCCTCACTTGGCGAGCGTCCAAGTAATTCATAGCAAAGGGTAGTCGGCCTAGAGATTGAACTTATGCCCGTGACCATATTCCCGTCGATAGGAAGCTTGAGCTGTAGTGCAACATCCTCTAGAGTGACGGTACACCCCCCACATGGTAAATGAAATGTGTGGTTCTCCAGACGCCATCGCTCGACTAAAGCGAAAATCAAGTCGTATCGCATATCAAAAGTCCGGATCAATGCCGTTGATCTAAACCCAGCTAACTCTAAGTATGGTATTAGGCGTTCATCTGGCAGAAACCTTACACTATTAACACGGCCCCCCAATACGCGGTACGGACCTTGACATTATTAAATTAGTAAAATAATTAATACAATATAATTTAATTTAGCAAATAACATGAGTATCAAATAAAAATTTTATTACCATCTCATTAATAGTACTTGATATGTGATTATTATTATTATTAATCAAAGAACCCATTTGCTGCAAATCTGCAATTAAAAAAATGAATTCATTTAATTTGTTTCAAAAAATACAATAAATTATTTCAAATTTCAAAAACAAAACACGGTAAATATCTAATAATTTCCCATAATTTACCTACAATAAAAAAATTTATGTTAGATTACAATAATAATATAATTAATATTAATATAAACTATCTAAACATAAAAACATACGAATTAAAAAAAATAAAAATAGAAATAGATACATACCTGAGTAGTTTATTTCAAATAACCTATAAAATTATATAACAACAAATTTAATCAACATTTTAATAAATCAAATAAACATTTTTAAATAAATAAAAAATCAAATAAAGTTACATTATATAAAAATATCCATATCCCATATTTTTTCACACAGTCAAAACTCTACTCCCATTGCTCAAAATAAGAATATTAATTATGAGTTTTGGGAAACACTTTTAATTGATACTATTAATGTATTATTATCAATTTTTTAATTTTTTTAAGTTGCTGTTAAGTATTGGTATGTTAATAATTGATTTATATTCTTCAATATTTCTACAATCATTTTTTTATAAAAATAATTTTAAAGTATATAAATTTATGAAAAGAGTCAGTTATGATTAAACTTGGACAGATTGATATCCAAGTTGATATAAAAAAAATTAAATGAGTTAACAGTAACTATATGATTAAAAGAGTCAGTTATGATTAAACTTTTAATGAAATGATTTTTAATTTTTTTATAAACTTAAACTCACCAAATACTAAACTAGACAGAACAATTTATAACTTAATCCTAAATTACTAATAAATTAATTTTAAAATAATTACAAACACAAAAAATTATAACATAATCCTAAATTACTAACAAATTAATTTTAAAATAATTATAAAAAGCAAAAAAAAATTACATTCATACAAAATACTAATCCAAAACTATAAACACTAAACATAAATAATTTATAATTAATAATTAATAACAAAAATATCACAATATCTTAATTAAACTTTTTAAATTATCCATTTGTAACTTCTTCTCATTGAAGGGAGAGCAGCCTGGTGGAAGGGACAACAGCATGGTGGAAGGGACAGCAGCATGGTGGTGCAACAATAGCTGCTAGCAGCGGGGGAGGGGGCATTCGCGCCTACTTGTCAGGCGCGATTAGTCATGCCTATTTGACAGGCGCGACCCGTTTTTTACCCGTATTTTAACTCGTTGACCGTATTTTTACTTGTATTTATATTTAAATATTTTAATAAAAATAAAAAATTTATTTAAACAAAAATATTTAATATAAAAAATTGATTCACGCCTCTCAGATAGGCGCGATTAAAAAAAAATACCATTTCGGTAATTAATCTAGCTGACAACCTACTTACGTATTTAAATTTTTTTTTAATATTTTTGGGTAAAAAACCCGATAAATAGGAAAGGTGATGTTGAATTATTAAAGTACCAAATTTGTAAGTTGTAAAAAGTATTAACAAATTTCATGTTCATGCACGGTGGACTTGATTCCGATTCAGTTATTATGAAATTGAGAAGTTTAAAGATATTTCATCAATCAAATATAAGTTAGAGGTGTTTATGGATGGAGTTGATTTTAGGTCTGATTTAAGTATAATATTAATATATTTTATGTTTGTTTAAGTCTGACTCAGAATATAGATCTAAAATATTGGTTAAATTCGTCCATATTTGTAAAAAATTAATCTAAACTTATTTTAGGTCCATTCATATTATTTTTAATTTTTTTAAAATATTTATTTTAATTTAATATATTTATATATTTTGTTATTTATTAAATTTTTTTATATAATGATCTTAACATTATTTTAGTGTGTAAAATAGAATTATATACTATAGATTTTTTAGTGTATTTTAAATTACATAATATACATAAAAATAATATAATATAAAACATTATAAATTTAAAAACAGGCCAAGACCAACATTAAACTTTAAATGTTAAAACTTAAACCCGTAGCATATTTTAAATAAATTTAATTTTTTATTTCAATTTATTTTTTAAACTTAATATTTTTATTCAAAATCTATCACAATCGTAATTCCCACTTAAATGATGATGGGCATGGTTAAAACCCGAGTCAATAAGTAACACGTGTCAATATAGAAAGCCAGTATACAAATGTAGTAGAAAAAAAAGAAAACCTTAAATTGCGTCAGGAAGCCGTACGAACAAATAAGCCAAAAAATATCAATATATAGCGTAGCGTACTACTACACAGCTCACCTTTATAACGAAACCAACTATAACCAGAAAAGCCCTTCGTCTCTCTCCCTCACTCACTGTTTCTCTCGGGGTTTAACCAAACGAATCAAAGCAAAATGGCGTCAGCAGCACAGCCACCGTCTCTTCCACTGCCACTACAGGCGTCGAATGTTGCAGGAGGAGGGTGGAATTCTCTTCAACGAGCTTCATTGTACGTGGGTGATTTAGACCCGGACGTTACTGAGACTGACCTCATTAACAAATTCTCTGCTATTGCTCCCGTCTCTTCTCTTCGCCTTTGCCGTTGCCTCCGTACTAGGAAGTCTCTTCGTTACGCTTACATCAACTTCTTCTCTCATTTTCATGGTGTCTTTTCTTTCCTCCTCTTACTTTTCTTACATTCTTTTTTTTCAGAAACCTCTGTTTCTCAAATTTCTTGAAGTTTTAATATTCCCCCCGTTCATTTTTGTTTCATGTTAAGAATTTGGGTTTCTTTTTTCTTTGTCTCTCTTTAGTTCGTTTATTTTCTTGCATGCTTTCGTTTCTTGGAACCCTTACTCTTAAAGAGTTTCCAAAAGCTCTTTTATGCTCTGTTTTCTCTGTTTCTAAAGTGTTTACGTTATTTCTTTACATGGATTTCATTTCATTAGGTTAAAGAAGAAGCCATTTCCCATAAATTTCTTATTTGGTTCATATTGTTTTCTTCAACTAACCATGTTATCTTCGTTGTTCATTTTTTTTCTGCTGAGTTCCTGGCTTGTTTCCCTTTCTTTCTTTTCTTTTCTTTTCTTTCCCTTTTCCTATTTCCTTCAACGATTTATTTTCTTGGCTAGTTTTACGATTTCCAGATTTCTTATCTATCATTCATGTCTTCTTTTTCCAATTTTGCGTGTTTCTGTTTTGTGCATAATCTATAGACATTCTTTTTGTTTCGTTTGGTCTATTTATTGCGAACTTTCTCTTTTTAATGTTTTGCTTAAGTTTTTTCTTGCCCCTTTATGTGATGGGTATTGTTTTTTCTAACAACATGTAATTCCATTCCTCTGTATTTCTAGTTTCTTTAATAAATCTTGCTTTTCAGCTGAGGTCTTGAGGTATTTTTAATGTTTATCCTCTGTTTTTTACCAGCACGTAAAGCTTTCGCTTGTCTAAACCACACTGACCTAAAGGGGAAACCAATGAGGATAATGTGGTCTCAGAGAGATCCTTTTCCAAGAAAGATTGGTATCGGTAATCTTTTTGTCAAGAACCTGGACCCTTCTATAAGCAGCGCTTGCTTGGAAGGAATATTCTGCCGTTTTGGGACTATTCTTTCGTGTAAAATCGCTGAAGAAAATGGCAAGAGTAAAGGATTTGGATTTGTACAGTTCGATTCAGAGGGATCAGCTATGGCTGCCATGACCGCGCTCCATGATACTATGCTTGAAGGGAGGAAGTTGTAAGACTATCTATCCTTGTATAGTATAATTAACTGTTAGACTTTTATTGTGGATTTCAGTATAATTTTCTGTTTGTTGCACTTCCTTGGCAGATATGTGGCCAAATTTGTCAGGAAGAGCGAGAGGACAACTACTTCTGAAGAAGAGAAGTTCACTAATCTCTATGTGAAAAATTTGTTTGATGACATGACAGAGGATCTTCTTAAAGAAATGTTTTCTAGATACGGGAAGGTTTGCAGTGTTGTAATCATGAAGGATGGCAATGGGATGTCAAGAGGTTTTGGGTTTGTCAACTTTCAATCCCCAGATGATGCTAAGAAGGCTCTCGAGGCTATGAACGGTTTACAACTTGGTAAAAATGAATGATCATGTTCGTGTTTTTACCTTTTAAAACTTAGTAGTTCATCCAAAATAGTAATCAGGTGCATATATGAAATTGATTTGTTGATCAGGTTCAAAGAATTTGTTTGTGGGAAGGGCTCAGAAGAAGGCTGAAAGGACAAAGCTATTGAAAAACAAGTACAAGGATGTGTTCAACTGCCGTTTTGAGAAATTGAAGGCTTCGAATCTCTACGTGAAGAACCTTAATGATTCTATTGATGACAAAAGATTACAAGAAGTTTTTGGTCGCTTTGGACGAATAACCTCAGCTAGGGTGATGCGCCTTGAAAATGGAAGAAGTAAGGGATTTGGCTTTGTGTGCTTTTCCTCTCCTGAAGAAGCGACGGCAGCTTTACATGGGCTTAATGGTGAGACAAAGTTCTCCATGTCCTTTTTCCTTTGTCATAATAGTTCGAGTTTCGATTTCTTTTTAGGAACTGTTTATTGTTACTAATCTGAATGTTGAAATTGCTTAGGAACCTTTTTTGAGGGAAAGTTTTTATATGTAGCAGTAGCTCAACGTAAAGAAGATCGCTGCAAGGAATTGCAGTATTACTATATGCAAAACACCCCAGTACAATCCTCATATCAATCTAGTTGCAATGGTGGTACCCCTCAGTTCCACTCATTTTACTTCAATTTCCCCCCTTGCCCTACTGTCTCCCCTCTCCTGTGCCAGCCATCCTTATATCAACATTTTGTTACAAACATGGGCCAGTATCCTTTTGCAACAACAGATGAACAACAAAACTTCTCATATGTAAGCATGTATAATTTTTCTTGGAAACTAGATTTTTTTTCTGCATCTCTGTTCTGACTATTATTCTTGTATTCCAACAGGATCAAATGAGACACGTGCACCCGAGCATTGCTGGGATCAGAAGAGACTGCATGTACAAACAGCATGTATGAGCTACCATTTTTTCCCTTAGAATTTTAATTTCTAATTCTTGATATTAGCTAATGGAATTTCATGGCACGTTTTTTGTATAACATTTTCTTTTGTTATTTGTTTACTTGTGTGACTGATTGGTTTTTGCTTTTCCAACAAGATTAAGCTTGGATTCCACTTGACTACTTATTCCCTTCTGTTACAGTCTATGACATATAACTCTAATGTTCGGCTCCGAGAGCTGGACCATGTCAATTCTGGGAGTAAGAAAGTAGGTTTCAGAAAGAAGGGGAACAAAAGGTGTGAACCTGCGGAAAACTCTTCGGTAGCATTAGCAGATATCGAACCTGTTACTGCAGCAACATCCCCTGGAAACTCTGAAAACAATGAAAATCTAACTCACCCATTTGTAGAGAATCTTAAGGTTTGCAATTTCAGTTTCCAGTAGACTTCTTTTAGGAGAATGTTTCTTTTTGTTTCGTTTTAATATTGTGCTTTGTAATAAGCTCTCTATCACTCAGCCAGAACACGCCGCGAAGGTATCAGGAGTGCTGTTGGAGATGAACTCTGATGTACTCAAGCTACTTAATTCTCCAAATTCCTTGGCCATTAAAGACAAGCCAGTCCAAGTGCTAAAGGAGGCAAATGCCAGGACTGGCAACGATGCTGTTACTTTTACCAACCCTAAATCTGCCCGTTGCTTGAGCTATTAGCCGGTGTCATTAGACATTCCTAACATGCCTACTCTTTGCCTAGGTAGCTTTTCAGTTTTGCCAATCACTTGCTGATTATGCATAAGACAGTGTTATATGTTGTCTGGAATATATTTTCCTTGTATCCAAAATTAGAAGGGACAAAAAACAGTTTTCTTCTTTCTTATTTCCTTCTACATCTTTTTCTTTGTTGTTCATTTTTTTCCCAACACTGTAGCTGTATCACATTTTCATACATTTAGGAATTGTAAATAATCTAAAAAGAAATATACGTTGAGGAAAAAGGAAGGTTTAACTACAAATACAAGCTTCTACAATACGAGTCACTTTTTGATTAAGATAATAGAAAAAGGAGTAGTGACAGATCTTAGTACAGTTTAAAAAGGGCAAGTAGACACGGTGTCCTGGCGAATCAAAGGAGGGGAATGCCCTGAACAATCAATGTATCTGCAAGGACCTGATTAGCAGCCTGCGATGGATGAACACTGTCCCAAAACACATACTGGGAGGCATTGGGACAAGTTCCCAGTGTATGCGGATTGCATAAGAATTCAGTTGTCTCTACAGTCCCTGTGCCACAGCAGCCTCTCGTTGCTTCTACGAAACCTACCAAATCAAAACAGTCATTTGCAGTGGCTACATAATATCGATTCTCTACACCATTAAAGAAATCTCTTTTTTCACCCACTAGACTAAAACAGGGAAAAACTCTGCCCCTACCATAGTTTGAAGGGGTATTAACAACATCAAGAAGGGCCTTGTAAATGTCAAAAACCACAATCTTGAGATCAGGGTGTTGCTTCTGGAGATTGGTTGCTGCTGCGTTGAGCTTTTTGTTGAATTGCTGAGCGTCGGAATTGAACCTGCTCACACATCCCTTCTCATGGTAACCAAACAATGTTCTTGCTAAGGGAATGCAACCTAACGGAGGAAGAGAAGTAACACCAATTTTCCTCGCTCCCAAGCCATACACGTTCTGTTTATATCAACCAAATATATATGAAAAAAAAAGACAAACTTTATAAAAAATTGAACATACTGATGTCAGATACATACTTGTATCCGAGACTCACTCCTAGAATACGAGCAACAGTATGTACCTGGACGAATCTTGTGAAGGCATCAATAAGGAAAGAGCCATACTGGTCTGGAGTATAGGCATGGTTAACCAAAGGATTGACATAGTAGTTCTGGAGAAAGTCACCGCTTCCAGCACTCAATACATAGAGTGCATCCTTGATGATGGATATTGACTTGCTACTACCAGCTACCTTTGCTAGTTTTGCCTGGTACTCCTTGAAATACTCTACTTGCTGACTCAACGTGATAGCATGCTGCAAAAATGACATTCAAAAAAGAAGGGAAAATTAGAAGTTATGCTGCAAAGCTATCGATGCTGAGATTCAAACTTATAGGATCAAAATCTCACATTCAAAGAGGCAGCTCTGTCGTCATAGCCAGATCCAGCAGAAGCAAAATTGGCTCCAATAAGAAGGTTGTTCCCTGATGCTTCAGGGCTTAAATATGCTGGTGGATAAGTAGTAAACCCCAGAGTTTCAGCTGCAAGTTTCAGTCAAAATATCAAACTTTAGTTCCATTTGAACTACTTAAAGAAAAGAAAAAGGAAGAAATTTGACTACCATCTTCTACTTACCAGTGATGTCAGTGGCCAACTTTCCATTACAAAACCTCCCGGTAGGCTTTTGGTTGGTGAAGTCCCTCCCATAAGGAGGGTAATTAGCCCTGAAGATGGTGGGGAGATAATCATTATTGCCCACATCTACCACTGAGTCACCAAAAGTCAGTATTGCTGGAACCAGAGTGGTCGAGTTCGACTCTTGTGCATACCCTATACTTACTAATGCAAATGCAAACACTAGAAACATCAGCCTTCTGCTGTAAACCTCCATTTTCACTTTCACCAGGGGATAGTATTGGGGAAGCTTTGAGCATTGACTTAGGCCTTATAAGCCGACGGAATGAGACTAGCATGTGATGAATGAAGGGAGATGGGGGTTGATAAAGGCCAATAAATGAGAGTAGTTCAAATGAATATTATTATCATTCATGTCGTACATTATAGATAGATAGATATTAACCAGTTTTTTGTTTTTCGTTTAAATATTTTTTTTTCCGTTTTAAAATCTCTGTTTAGTCATAAAATGAATGAATGGGAGAAGCTTACATTTATGAAATTGTGTGTGTATTTAATCAAAACGAAGAAAAGTGGTTGGGATGATAATAAAAGAGCAGTGACGTTCATGGTGTGGAACGAAAGAGCAACTGCATGTGCAGGAGTTATTTTGCAAAAAATAGAGAGGGAAAAAAAGGTTATTTAATGTAGTTTTGGTACAAAGACAAGAAATTCGTCCACCTCTCATAGATTTATACAAATAAGATATTACCTTTTCACAGAAAAAAAGAAGGTTAAGTATCCAACAAAATGCATCTTCACTTGCTTTCTAGAGAGGCTTCCTTAATTAATTTCTTTAATTTGACCATGTGGGTTACCAGGTTAATAGATGTCCTAAAGTCTAATTACCAATTTAGTTGAAACAGAACAGATCATCTAAAGGTGTAGATAAAGATGTATAGTGAGGATCCAAGTCAAGCCAAGGGGCCACTGCTGAAGTGAACTTCATTCCTTACATCATTATGTAACCATGGGGAAGTATATTAGGACACAAAAAAACTCTCTTTTTTCCCTAAAATGGTACACATAAATTGTATCTGATGGTATATATATATATATTACCTGTAAATAGTAGGTTTTGGAGCATAGAAATGAAATTGGTGGGATAGAGGCCGTTTTTCAATGTGGAATTAAAGCTTTGCCTGTGGTCTCTCATTATTGCAGTTTAGGGTATCCCTTCTCTTTCCAAATAGATTTTCATAGATGCTGGATTTGAGCTAAAGCTATGCATATGCATCGCTATAATTTCAAAATTTTAAGTATGTTTCGGTAAAAAAAAATTAAATTAAATTGTTTAGCATTTTAAATTGCTTATTTGTGATTATTGCATATTAATAAATAATTATTTTAGAAAATTTACGGTTATTACAATTTCGTTAAGTTAAAAAGATTTGAAAATAAGAAAATTAATAACATTAAAAATAAATTATAATGAGAACACATGTATTTAAGCCCATCGTCTCTCCTCAACTCATAAATAAGAGGATAATACGCTTCAGCATATTTAAACTCACGTCCTCCTATATCAGCATATTTGTTCTACTATTGATACATGTTAGTATTGACATGTTTCCGTGTATCATTTTAGATTAATTGAAATTTTTAAATGATTTTCATATATATAATATACTTGTAAATATAGCTTAGTTACATATCAAAATATTAATTCTAAAATTATTAATTATGCTAAATTCATTAAATAATTACATTTTATTTTTAAATTTAATTATAAACAAATAATTAAGATAAAAATATAAAAAATTAGTTTTAACATAATGGATTGCTAAGACAAGATGGATTATTAAACTTAATTACATGTTTACAATAGAGCATGCATAATATCTTTCCACACAAATATCCACACCTTTTTACCATTTTGGTAATAAAAGATGTAATCTCTTGCATATCTCAAGTCAGTCATAAAAGCATTATTCAGCAATACCTTCCAAATATCCATTGATGGATTGCTAAGACAATTAGGATTAATGTAATATTTCTGTCCTAAAATTGCATTCAATTATCATTTTAATACTTTTTTTTTGTATTTTATGTTTTTTTTTTTGGAAAGAAAAGTATGTTTTTTAAATGCTATAAAAGTTTTAGAGTTTTTCTTGATTTTAATTTTTTTAGGTTTTTCCTTATTTTTGTCTTATTTTTCTGATTTTCTTTTTGTAATTTTTTGGCACTTATTATATATATATATATATAAACATAAAACTGGATGATATGAGACACTTATTTGTAATGGCAGTAACAGTTGAGTTAACGTGTCCAATGTTTCGCTATTACTTGACTGATGTCTGGTCTTTGTTTTGAAGTTCGTTGTGCACACCACATAGCTATTTCCACCCTAAACATAAAAACTTAGAATATACATGATACCATCATCCATACAAAATAAATGCTGCCTCAGGTTTCCATTAGACATGAACTCATAAATAAGTGCCATGTGGTCATCCTCCTTGCAGTAACCGATTAGAGAAACAAGGTTCTTATGATGTACGATCATCAAAGATTGCGCCTGTATTATTTTAAATAATTAATACGTCATCTTATATGCAAATGAGCATGTAAACATGAGATGGAACTTTCGAACTTATAGTTGAAAAGGGTAGCAACACATCTAACCTCTGCTTGGAATTCCTTGTATCCTTGCTTTGATGATGAAGAAAGCAACTTCACTGCTACTGGTGTGCCATCGTTTAGGTGACCACGGAACACCTTTCCGAACCCTCCCTCTCCAATTCCGGTCTCGAAGTTAGCAGTAATTGTAACAATCTCAGAGTAAGTAAATGGCTGATTCTTGGATTTCAGAAACCCTTCCTTATTTGATGCAATAGTATTATTAAGATCTACAACAATTAGGGAAGCAGTATTAAATCAAAACATCATATTAGCAACAACATTCACCTTTTTATTTTCATTTCTTTCTTTGTTTCTGGATGAATAAGATATTTACTTAAAGCTCAAACAAACTAAACACATTATACAAAAAAGTGCAACCAGCCATAACAAGGAAAAGAAAATTAATTTATGGACATGAAAGAGTGAAAATACCAGTTTGTTTTCTCTTTCTTTTCCTATGAAAGATGAATAGAACGCTTAAGAGGATAACAAGGGCCACAGCAGCTATAATGGATACGGCAACTGGAACAATAAACTTCTTGCGATTTCCTTCACAAGGATCCCTCTGACATGATGTTTGGTTTTCATCTAAACTGCCATTCATCGGAACAGATAAATGCCGGGATGCATCAGTGGAAAATATGACCCAAATGATCCAATAATACCATAAGAAATAATTTTGAAATGTGAAACGATAAAAAGAATCTACATAAGAAATAATAGGCGACTAATCTTAACCTAAGAATGAAAAGAAAAGATCATATTCTCTCTTTATCTATACATATATGTAGGATAGCCTGCGTCATAGGAACTTGACTGTAAGGTGAGCTAGAAAATTTGTGCTAGTGTAGGAAATGAGAGAGCCTTAGAAGCAGTGACCCATGATCAGATTTGTCCTTGAGAGATTGGGAATTGGACCCTTGAGCTTGTTTCCCGATATATTTCTACACATCAAGTGTAATATTTATATCATTAACAATTTTCTTAAATAGGCATTGCGCATATATAATATATTATATCACAAAGCCTATAAATAAAAATCGGTTCAGTCAAGAAAACTTACAGGGATTTCAATTTTGGTAAAGTTGCTAAAACATCTGTCACAGATCTAGTCAAATCATTGTATGATAAATCACTGCAGGAAAAAGGGTGAAATATGTCAAATGTGGAATGCAAACTTCATGACCTTCCTAAAACTAGAATCTGCAAACATGGAAGAGAAGTGTTGAGTGAAGGATTTAAAAGGAGTTGCTAGACCAGATATCGTGCAGCTATGGGTTGGGTGCGTTTCTGAATTAACTTGGACACTATAAGTTTAGTAAAATACATACGTAGACTCTAGCTCCAGGAGATGAGCCAGCGATGGAGATATCTCCCCTGTTAATTTACTTGAACTCAGGTTCTTGCACAGAATCAAATGTGGTGTACCACTATCAAATAGAAGGGTACCATCTGATGGGTCTGCAGCGGAATCGGTGAATTGTTCAAGTAGGTAATACTCAAGCGCATTGAGGATTGGAGGAAGGCCAGACTCCATTGTTGTAGAAATAGTAAAAGTAATGTTCCCTTCAACTGTCCGTAATCTCTGGAAACTTATGGAATGGTTTTAAGTATTGGAGAGTGAAAGGTCCTTGCATGATACCATTCACAGTTTTACTTATTTCTCTTTGTTAATCTTCAAAAAACTCAAGTTCAGCAAAGTGAAAGTAGAGATTATATTCATAGCTAGAAGTAAAAGAGGATGAGTGATTCAAGGAATTGGAGCCATTAAAGGACCGGACAGCTGTTCTCAACACCTCAATAGGTAGTTTATACAAATTACCACTGCCTTGAGTATCAATATCCGATGAGGTATTAATTGGAACAGAACGTGGAAGTTGGGAGGGATACCAGATACGGTTATAAATATCATCCTTGTCCAGAAGATACTTTAGCGTCAGTACAATACACTCATTCACTTCACCACAAAACATTCATAGTAGAGAAAGGATCCATGCCGAAAGGATCAAAGATGAACTAAAGGAACCATAAAAGTACCCCAAAAATAGCCACTTCCAGGGATAGGGTTTTAAATTTATAAAACAACGGTTTTTACTCTTTGAATCTGAAATAAACGACTTTAAAAGGGGACAGTAAAGCTCCACATAAGAATGGAAAGAAAAACTCCACATAAGAATGGAAAACATCAAGTTCGAATCCATTCCGAATGAAAGTTTGATTTGAAAAATAAAGCTTAACATAATAAATGTCCATGCATGTTGAAAGTTGCCAACAACGCAGCAGCAAGCAAATGTTCACAAGAATGCAGTAGCAAGCTAATGTCCATTATGTATTTTGGTCATTAAACTTTTGTAACATGGGACTTTTATTAGTTTGATTCTAACCTTTTGTTTTGCTAATGATTAGTCAAGTACTTAGCTGTTTTAGTAGCTTTTTAAGTTATCATTAAGCTGATTTTACAGCTTGGATACTAGTACAAGTTAAGTTTGTTTTCTTCCAATGTATTTGAGCTACTTATGTACATGTTATATGGCTAATTGAAGTAATGAGATAAGTCAACACTTTTCTCTCATCCAACATCCATTTTTGCCTCTGTTTTTCATATTTCAAACACAAATTTTTAGTGTTTTTGATCTTTACATATTGATTTAAACTCAACAAATGGTATCAAGAGCCTGTCATCTTTGAGGACCTTTTGCTGTGTGTTGCTCTTTAAGTGATTCGTGCTTGAAAGAAAAGAAACAGAAGCTGTTTTAGTTGGTTTGTTTAGTTGTTGCAAAAGAATGAGTTTCTCACCACCACCCCACCTGTCTTTGCTGGTGAAAACTACAACATTTGGACTGTGAAAATGAAAACATATCTGCAGGCTCATAATTTGTGGAGTGTTGTTCAAGTTGACACAGAGCCACCACTTTTGAGAGCTAATCCAACCATAGCTCAAATTAGGCAGCACAATAAGGACTGTGCCAAAAAGTGTAAGGTTATGTCATGCCTTCAAAATGGAGTTTTAGATGTGATCTTCACAAGGATAGTGGCTTGTGACACACCAAAGCAGGCCTAGGACAGACTCAAGGAAGAGTTTCAAGGGTCAGACAAAACCAGGCAGCAGCAGTTGATCAACTTAAGGAGGGACTTCGAGAATCTGAAGATGAAGGAGTCTGAAACCATCAAGTAGTATTCTGACAGGATTATGGCTACAGTCAACAATATAAGGCTTCTTGGGGATAAGTTTAGTGACAAAAGAATAGTTGAAAAGGTCATTACAACTCTTCCAGAGAAGTATGAGTCAAAAATTTCTTCCTTGACGGACTCTAGGGACCTATCAGCTATATCCTTGACACAGAGCTAATAAATGCTTTCTATGCACAAGAGCAGAGAAGGGCAAACAAGATGGAGGAACATTCTAGCTCCTTCAGGCCAGAAGTAAAGAAAGCTCAAGCTCGAGCTCAAGTTACAAGGGCAAGAAACCTTGGTCAAAAAAGAAAGAAAAAGGAAAGAAGGATGCTGCTAAAAGGAAGTTTCCACCATGCACTCACTGCAAAAAGTCCACTCATTTAGAAAAATATTGTTGGTACAGACCTGACATTCAATGTAGAAGCTGCAAGCAACTTGGCCACATTGAGAAAGTTTGCAAGCAACTTGGCCACATTGAGGAAGTTTGCAAGAACAAGGCAAAAATACAACCACAGCAGCAGAATCAAGCTCAAGCTGCTGAGAATGTTCAAGCTCAAGAGGAGCATGTTTTTACTGCCTCTTGCTTTGCAAGTTCGAGCAAAGGTAGAAAGAATTAGTTGATTGACAGTGGCTGCACTCATCGCATGGCATTAGATAAAGGCATGTTTGGGGAGTTAGACACTAGCTTTGTGTCCAAATTCAGAATTAGGAATGGCGAGTTCCTTCCTTTCCTTTCCTTTTTAACCTTCATTTCTTTTATAATTATTTACCCAAACCTAAAATTAGTTTTATAATTTTACTTTAATAATAAAAAACTATTTCATTTATTTATTTTTTGATAAAAATTTCATTAAAATTTTTTAATTTAGGTATTGTATCAAATTGTTATAATCTTTTTATATTTTTTACCCATAACAAATCTAAATAATAAAAAATTTAACCATAAAAAATAAAAATGTTACAAATTTGTTGGGATGAATGATATAATTTTCTTATTTGTATCTAAATAAACTTTATATCAAATAAAAAATAATTAACGTAAAAAAGCTATATGTCTTTAAAAATAAAAATTATAAAAAGCAAAGAGTTAGTATTATTTCAAGGACCAACATGGATCCATGAATATTAAACAGGATATAATTAAAAGATAAAAATAATATTATTATGATATATATACACATAATATCTCAAGTTGTTATAGTAGAAAGAGAAGATTGAAGGAAGACATATATCATCCCTACAATTCAAATCATCTAAATATTTTACCTCAATTCTGATCAAAATTAATTTCATTTTATTCCCCAAATTTTAATTTTTGAGAATTAATTTCTGTAATTTTCAAAATTGACCTTATCATTTCTCTTTATAGTAATAAGATTTTGGAACCACAAAGCTTTACTTAATAGGATTCAAACCCTGTTAGTATTTGTTTAGTCTTTAACTATCTCTAAGCAGTCCAAAGTCTATTGTATTGAACTAGAAAAGAAGAAAGCAGGTGAAGTCAACGTTGACTGGGAATGTCCAAGCCTTTTTCAATAATTAATTCAAAGAATCTTTATTAAATTCCCCACCAAGGTATTTCCTTTTTTTACTTTTAACATCATGCATGTGTGCTTTATTACTCCATGTTTTTCAGACGTTTAAGGACCTAAAATTACCACTCTTTGTGGGAACAAATTATCATAAGCCTTAAAATTAAATAAGTAATTAGAATAAATTTGATAAATAATTTAAGACTACATTTGTAAACCCAACTAAAATGCTATTTTAATTTTCTTTAAGCTTATTTTAATATGGTAAGCTGTTAGTTATGTTTTTTTTAACGTGGTATATGTATTTGGAAAAGTTATAAATTTTAATATTTGAAGTTAAAGATGTTAATTTTTTAATAATTGATTTGGATTTTAAGGTTGATAGGTTAAAAATTGATAATTAATTAATAATATTATCAATTAGCTTTAATCAAGTTAATCTATTATATTTACTTGGTCCTAAGATACATTTAGGAATTGTAACTAATCTAATAAGAAAGATACGTTGAGGAAAAAGGAAGGTTTAACTACAAATACAAGCTTCTACAATATGAATCACTTTTTTATTTAGATAATAGTAAAAGGAGTAGTGACAAAGCTTAGTACAGTTTTAAAAGGGCAAGTAGACATGGTGTCCTAGCGAATCAAAGCCCTGACTAACCAATGAGCTCAATGCCCTCAGTAATCAATGCATCTGCAAGGACCTGATTAGCAGCCTGCGACGGATGAACACTGTCCCAAAACACATACTTGGAGGCATTGGGACAAGTTCCCAGTGTATACGGATTGCACATGAATACAGTTGTCTCTACAGTCCCTGTGCCACAGCAGCCACTCGTTGCATCTAGGAAACCTACCAAATCAAAACAGAGTCATTTGCAGTAGTTACATAATATCGATTCTCTTCACCATTAAAGAAATCTCTTTTTTCACCCACTAGACTAAAACAGGGAAAAACTCTGACCTTACCATAGTTTGAAGGGGTATTAACAACATCAAGAAGGGCCTTGTAAATGTCAAAAACCACAATCTTGAGATTAGGGTGTTACTTCTGGAGATCGGTTGCTGCTGCGTTGAGCTTTTCGTTGAATTGCTGAGCGTCGGTATTGAACCTGCTCACACATCCCTTCTCATGGTAACCAAACAATGTTCTTGCTAAGAGAATGCAACCTAACGCAGGAAGAGAAGTAACACCAATTTTCCTCGCTCAAGCCATACACGTTCTGTTTATATCAACCAAATATAAATGAAAAAAGAAAAAGCTTTATAAAAAATTGAACATACTGGTGTCAGATACATACTTGTATCCGAGACTCACTCCTAGAAAACAAGCAACAGTATGTACCTGGACGAATCTTGTGAAGGCATCAATAAGGAAAGAGCCATACTGTTCTGGAGTATAGGCATGGTTAACCAAAGGATTGACATAGTAGTTCTGGAGAAAGTCACCGCTTCCAGCACTCAATACATAGAGTGCATCCTTGATGATGGATGCTGACTTGCTACTACCAGCTACCTTTGCTAGCTTTGCCTGGTACTCCTTGAAATACTCTACTTGCTGACTCAACGTGATAGCATGCTGCAAAAATGACACTCAAAAATTGTTGGAGCTAAGTGCAACAAATAGCAAGGTTCAACAAAAATCTTGCCGAGCAAGAATCGAGACTTGCGGCAGAAACAAAGAAGAAAAATGAAATAAATTTTAAGCAAAGCTAAAATAGAGAGTATATGGATGAAATCTTGATTGAATTCATTCATATACTCTCTATTTTAGCTTTGCTTAAAATTTATTTCATTTTTCTTCTTTGTTTCTGCCGCAAGTCTCGATTCTTGCTCGGCAAGATTTTTGTTGAACCTTGCTATTTGTTGCACTTAGCTCCAACAATTGGTATCAAGAGTCTATTTCTTAAGGGATCTGTTATACAAATTCATGGCTTCATCAAGCTTTTCACCAGCTGCACCTCAAGTCTTCAATGGAGAAGGCTACCACATATGGGTGGTTAAAATGAAGACCTACCTACAAGCTTTCGATCTGTGGGAGGTAGTCAACTCAGATGTTGAACCAGAGCCACTTAGAGGCAATCCAACAGTGGCTCAAATCAGGCAGCATGCTGATGAGAGGACCAAGAGGCACAAAGCCATGTCTTGCATCCAGAACTCAGTGTCAGATGTGATTTTCACAAGGATTATGGCCTGTGAATCACCAAAACAAGCCTGGGACAAGTTGCAAGAGGAGTTTCAAGGGACAGAGAGGACAAGGCAGCAACAGTTGTTGAACTTAAGGAGAGATTTCGAGAATTTGAAGATGAAGGAAGAAGAAACTATCAAGCAGTACTCTGACAGGATTATGGCTGTGGTTAACAGCATAAGGCTCCTTGGAGAGCAGCTCAAGGAAGCTAGGATAGTGGAGAAGGTTATTGCAACTCTGCCCGAGAGGTATGAGGCAAAAATCTCATCTCTCGAGGACTCAAGGGACCTGTACACCATCTCCCTGACAGAGTTGATCAATGCTTTATATGCTCAAGAGCAAAGAAGAGCAAGCAGACTGGAGGAGCATCAAGAAGGTGCCTTTCAGGCAAGAACAAACACTTCCTACAAAGGCAAGAAGGCCTGGAGAGACAAGCCAAGGACTGATGTTGCAAGAAAAGAGGGTCAGACTTACAAGCACTGCAGAAGGGCTGGTCATCCAAAAGAAAAATGCTGGTTCAATCCAGATGCTGTATGTCAGCATTGTAAAAAGAAGGGTCATGTTGAGAGAGTCTGCAAGAGCAAGGCCAAATCAAGGCAAAGTCAGTTTCAACAGAAGAAAGCTGAAGCTCGAGTAGCTAAGGAGGACAGTGACCAAGAGGAGCAAGTCTTTGCTGTGTTATGCTCAGCTGCTCAAGAAAGGTTCTCATCTGGTTGGCTTCTAGACAGTGAATGCACCAACCACATGACACCTGATGTTGCAATCTTCAAGTCTTTAGACAGAAGCTGCAGAACTAAAGTCAAGATAGGAAATGGACATTTTATTCAAGCTGAAGGCAAGGGTGATGTGCTGATATGCACCTCCACAGGTGCCAAAGTGATTTCAAATGTGCTTTTGGTGCCTGAAATTGACAGAAACCTGCTCTGCATAGCTCAGTTACTGGAGAAAGGTTATTCTGTTGTGTTCAAAGACAACCAATGCCAAATCAATAATTCAAGTGGATCCAAGCTGATGGCAGTTCCTATGGCTAATAAGAGCTTTGTAGTTGACTGGACCAGGGAGTCAGACATTGCCTACACAGTCACATCAGATGAATCCAAGCTTTGGCATCAAAGACTGGGACATGCCAACTTCAGATTGATGGCTCGAATGGTCAGAGAGGACTTGGCTGAAAACTTCATCAACTCAGTGGATCATGATGATGTGTGTGAAGTGTGTCAGCTAGGAAAGCAGGCCAGACTCCCATTTCCCTCGAATCAAGCCTGGAGAGCCTCTGAAAAACTCCAACTGGTGCACACTGATGTGTGTGGCCCTATGAGGACTGAGTCATTAAGTGGAAACAGGTACTTCATACTGTTCATTGATGATTTTTAAAGATATTGCTGGCTTTACTTCCTAAAACAGAAATCAGAGGCGGCCTCAGTGTTTTGGAAGTTCAAGACAGCTGCTGAGACTGAAATAGGTTGCAAGCTGAAGTCCATAAGGTCTGATAATGGGACTGAGTACACATCAGCTCAGTTCCAAGCCTTCTGTGATAAGGTAGGCATCAAACATCAACTTACCAACACATATACACCTCAGCAAAATGGTGTAAGTGAAAGAAAGAATAGGAGTTTGATGGATATGGCCAGGTGCTTGATGATTCAGAAGAATCTGCCTAAAGCACTATGGGCAGAGGCAGTTAACACTGCAAACTACATTCAAAATAGGCTTCCAACCAAGGCCTTGGATCAGAAGACTCCATTCGAAGCCTGGTTTAGATTCAAGCCATCACTGGCTCATCTGAAGGTCTTTGGATGCATCTGTTATGCTCATGTACCTGCTGTCAAAAGGGACAAATTGTCTGAAAGGGCTCGACCTGGTATTTTGGTGGGCTACAGCACTGTTAAGAAGGGCTATAGGATCTTGGATCCTTCAACAAAGAAAGTGTCAGTCAGTAGGGATGTGGTATTTGATGAAAAGTCATGTTGGAACTGGGAAAAACATGAACCTGAGGAAGTTTGAGAAGGACTTGCAGTAGATCAAGCTGAGCCAGATCAAAATGTTCCTGAAATGGACATTGATGATGAACCAGTTAGAGGAACAAGACCATTGACTGAGATTTATGAAAGAGCTCATGTAGCCATAGCTGAACCAAGCAATTTTGAAGAGGCTGAAGCTCAGCAAGAGTGGAAGCAGGCAATGGCTGAGGAGATTAGCATGATTGAGAAGAACCAGACCTGGGAATTAGTTGAAAGGCCAGTCAAAAGGAAGATAATTGGGGTGAAATGGGTGTACAAAGCCAAGCAAAATGCTGATGGTACCTTGAACAAACTGAAAGCAAGGCTAGTTGTCAAGGGGTTCAGTCAGAGGTATGGCCTGGACTACCTGGAGACCTTTGCACCAGTGGCCAGGCTAGACACCATCAGATTACTGATTGCCTTAGCAGCACAGCTCGAGTGGAAATCCATCAACTCGATGTGAAATCAGCCTTTCTGAATGGTTTCTTAGATGAAGAGATCTATGTTGAACAACCACAAGGGTTTGAGATAGCTGGCAGAGAGCATATGGTCTACAAACTGAAGAAGGCCCTATATGGCTTAAAACAGGCTCCAAGGGCCTGGTACAGCAGAATCGATGGCTACTTGACTAATTTGGGATTCGATCGAAGCAAGAGTGAGCCAACACTGTATGTCAAGAAGCAAGGGACACAAACACAGCTCATTGTATCCCTATATGTTGATGACCTGCTGGTGACAGGAGGAGATCGAGCAGTGCTGGTCGATTTCAAGACCAAGATGCAAGAAGTATTTGAAATGTCTGATCTAGGGGAAATGTCTTATTTCCTTGGAATGGAGGTGACTCAAGCACAAAATGGAATATTTCTAAGTCAGAGAAACTTTGCCACAAAGATTCTGACCAAGTTCTCCATGCAAAACAGTAAAGCAACTAAAACACCTGTTGCTGTTGGAGAAAAACTATCGAGCCAAGGTGATTTTGAGAAGGTTTGTGAAACAACCTATAGAAGTCTAGTTGGTTGTCTGTTATATTTAACTGCCACTAGACCAGACATAATGTATGCTGTAGGATTGCTCTCAAGGTTCTTGCATTGTTGCAATAAAAAGCATTTACAAGCTGCTAAGAGAGTGCTTAGATATGTCAAAGGCACTTTGAGCTATGGTTTAAGGTACAGCAAGGAAGGAAATCTGAAGCTGGTTGGCTACACTGATAGTGACTAGGCTGGCTCGATAGATGACATGAAAAGCACCTCAGGGTATGCTTTCAACCTTGGTTCAGCCATGTTTTGCTGGAGCTCGAAGAAGCAAAGTCTGGTGGCTCAATCTACTGCTGAAGCAGAATATGTGGCAGCTGCAAGTGCTGTCAACCAAGCCATTTGGCTAAGGAAAATCTTAGCTGATTTGAAAGTGCATCAAAAGGAAGCTACTGAGATCTTCTGTGACAACCAATCTTCAGTTGCAATTGCTAAAAATCCAGTGTTCCATGGAAGAACAAAGCATTTCAGCATCAAGTTGCATGTTGTTCGAAAAATGGAGCAAGCTCAGGAAGTGAAGCTGATCCATTGTAAGTCTGAGGATCAACTTGCAGACATTTTGACTAAAGCCCTTAATGTCACAAGGTTCGAATGTCTAAGAAGGAAGCTAGGTGTTTGCTCCATGCAAACCAAGGAGGAGTATTGAAGCAATGGTTAGCATGTAGCAATCACATGTTTTATTATTATTATTATTATTATTATTATTATTATTATTATTATTATTTGGATGTAATGATGAAACTTAGTTGTATTCCAACTAAGTTTGTTAGTGGTAGTAGGTGGTGATTTATTTTAAGTGGATGTAATGATGAAACTTAGTTGTATTCCAACTAAGTTGTCAAGTTGTAAGCTTGTATAAATAGGCTTTATGCCATTTTAAAAAAATGAATGAATTCAATCAAGATTTCATCCATATACTCTCTATTTTAGCTTTGCTTAAAATTTATTTCATTTTTCTTCTTTGTTTCTGCCGCAAGTCTCGATTCTTGCTCGGCAAGATTTTTGTTGAACCTTGCTATTTGTTGCACTTAGCTCCAACAAAAATGAAGGGAAAATTAGAAGTTATGCTGCAAAGCTATCGATGCTGAGATTCAAACTTATAGGATCAAAATCTCACATTCAAAGAGGCAGCTCTGTCGTCATAGCCAGATCCAACAGAAGCAAAATTGGCTCCAATAAAAAGGTTGTTCCCTGATGCTTCAGGGCTTAGATATGCTGGTGGATAAGTAGTAAACCTAGAGTTTCAGCTGCAAGTTTCAGTCAAAATATCAAACTTTAGTTCCATTTGAACTACTTAAAGAAAATAAAAAGGAAGAAATTTGACTACCATCTTCTACTTACCAGTGATGTCAGTGGCCAACTTTCCATTACAAAACCTCCCTGTAGGCTTTTGGTTGGCGAAATCCCTCCCATAAGGAGGGTAATTAGCCCTGAAGATGGAGGGGAGATAATCATTATTGCCCACATCTACCACTGAGTCACCAAAAGTCAGTATTGCTGGAACCAGTGGTGCTGACTCTTGTGCATACCCTATACTTACTAATGCAAATGCAAACACTAGAAACATCAGCCTTCTGCTGTAAACCTCCATTTTCACTTTCACCAGGGGATAGTATTGGGGAAGCTTTGAGCACTGAGTTAGGCCTTGTAGGCCGACGGAATGAGACTTGTTGGGTATGGGTCCCACTATGTGGGAAACCCATAATTTCTGCCACATTTTATTGTCTCTTTTTGGTTTTGTCAAAAGCCATTTTTGGGGAGTTTTTAACGGGTGATGCGGGCAGAAATTTTTGTAGAGCTAAACAAAAAAAAAATCTCAAATTAAAACAGAGAGAAAGAGAATAGAAAAATCAGTTTTTCAAGCTTGGTGCAGCAGTGATCAACTCTTCGATCGAAGGTCCATCCGTGGTTCGATTGAGCTGATTTTTGGACAGCAGCTAGGCGATAAGGTGTTCTTGACTTTGTACGGTCGGATTTTTCATCCGAGTCTTTTAGCGTCGGAAATACCCATTTTTCAGCAGCTACGTTTTTTGGTGATGTTCTCTCATTTTTCTCTATTTTGCTAAAGATTACATATTGTTAGCCTTGTCGGAGTTGAATGCTTGTTGTAGGCTTGATATTGTGATCTTGTAGTCGAACATTTGATGATAGTAGAGCTCTTTATCGGACTCTAAAGTCCCGTGGTTTTTACCCTTGATTTAGAGGGGTTTTCCACGTAAAAATATCGGTGTCTCTATTTATTTTTGTTGTGGTTGCATTAGTTGATTTGTGGTTGATTAAGGTTGCTAGAGAACATATCTTGTGCTATTGTGCTTGCCATAATTTTTGACAAGAGTTATAAGGAGAGAAAGAACACCGGTTGTGCTTTCGCTTTGTTTCGGTTGTTCGGTTTCTTCCCAACAAACTGGTATCAGAGCTTGGTTATTGTGTCAGATAATTATGAAAATTAATACGAGCAAGATGATTATGTTGAATGGCACAAATTATCAACTTTGGCGGAATAAAATGAAGGACTTGTTATTTGTGAAGGCTTTGCATCTTCCGGTCTTTACTACTCAAAAACCCGATTCGAAAAGTGATGAAGAATGGGAATTTGAGCATCAACAAGTGTGTGGCTTTATTCGGCAATTTGTTGAAGAAAATGTTTACAACCACATTGATCAGGAGACACATGCTCGAACATTGTGGGAGAAGCTTGAAAGCTTGTATGCTTCGAGGTCGGGCAATAACAAGTTATTTTTGCTGAAGAAAATGATGGCGCTGAAATATAAAGAAGGAATGTCTATAGCTGACCATGTTAGTGAATTTCAGAGTGTGATGAATCAGTTGCTTGGTATGGGTGTCAAATTTGATGACGAGATTTTAGGACTTTGGTTGCTTGCTACTCTACCAGACTCTTGGGAGACCTTTCGAGTCTCACTCATTAATTCTGCCCCCCAGGGTATTATTACTTTGGATTTGGCTAAGAGTGGTGTGTTGAATGAAGAGGTTAGAAGAAGATCTCAGGGCTCTACATCACAGTCCGAGGTGTTGGTTATCGAGAACAGGGGGAGAAATAGAGACAAAGATGGAAAGGGTAGAGATAAAAGTCGAAGCAAGTCAAGATCGATATACAAGAATCTTGAGTGTCATCATTGTGGTAAGAAAGGTCATATCAAGAAATATTGCTTCAAGTGGAAGAAAGAGAACAAAGGTGGTGGTGATAAACACGATCGGAATGATGATGAAAAATCCGAGCGTGTTGCTACTGTTACTCGTGAAGATCTGTTAGTTATTTGTGATGAGAATTTGGTCAACCTAGCATGCGACGAGACTAGTTGGGTGATTGATACTGGTGCATCACTTCATGTCACGTCGAGGAAGGAATTCTTCACATCTTCTACTCCTGGTGATTTTGGGGTATTGAAGATGGGTAATGATGGTTTGGTTTCGGTTATTGGTATGGGAGATGTTAGCTTGGTAAGTAACAATGGAACAAAGTTAACTCTCAAGGATGTCAGACATGCACCGGATGTCCGTTTGAATTTGATTTCTGCAGGAAAACTTGATGATGAGGGATTCTGTAACACCTTCAGTGAAGGGCAGTGGAAGCTGACTAAAGGCTCCTTGGTTGTGGCTCGAGGAAAGAAGAGCTCAAATTTGTACTTGATGCAAACTTTGACTTCTCGAGAGACGGTGAATGTGACACTGAATGACAACTCAACTGAGTTGTGGCATAAACGACTCAGTCACATGAGTGAGAAGGGGCTTAGCTGTTTAGCGAAGAAGAATCAACTTTCGGGTTTAAAGAATGCTACATTGAAGAATTGTGCTCATTGTCTAGTAGGAAAGCAGAAAAGAGTTTCATTTAGAAGCCATCCTCATCATAGGAAATCAGAGTTGCTAGAGTTGGTCCATTCAGATGTTTGTGGTCCGATAAAAGTAAGATCACATGGTGGTGCACTTTACTTTGTGACTTTCATTGATGATTGTTCAAGAAAGCTATGGGTTTACACTTTGAAGTCTAAAAATCAAGTCTTTGAGGTGTTTAAACAGTTTCAAGCATCAGTTGAAAGGGAAACTGGGAAGAAGTTGAAGTGCATTTGTACTGATAATGGTGGCGAGTACACAGGGTCATTTCATGAGTATTGTCTGCGACAGGGAATCAGACATCAGAGAACACCACCAAAGACTCCACAGTTAAATGGGTTAGCTGAAAGAATGAACCGAACATTGATTGAGAGAGTCAGATGTGTAACACCCCTTACTCGTATTCCGGCTCGGAACAGAGTATGAGGTATTACTAAGTTTTTTAAAAAAAATTTCGACAGCATTTCTGCTTAATTTTGCTTAAACCTCCTGCAAATTTAAATCACAATCCAATATATATATATCAACCAAACTCATTTATAATAATACTCACAATTTAACTATTAATGAACACCACATTTTAAATCAAACCATAACATATATTTACATGATGATTCCATATTTCATAGGTCGTCTATACATGCCATAATTTTCCGGAACGATAGTAGCAAAATACCCCAAGTGTGAAGGATAGTGTGGATGATTGTCTGACTTCGTTCCAAATTTCCGAGTTGTCGGAAGTCACTATAATCAAGGGAAAAATAAAATCGAGTAAGCATATAGCTTAGTAAGTAAACACATGATAAATAAGTAATTACTCACATAACTACACCAAAATATAAACTTATTCATTAATAACTTCATTGTTTAGGCAATTTCCAGCAAACTGTTTTTCTGCGTCATAGTCGCTAATTTATTTTTATCCGGAGCTACAGGGCTCCAAATTGAGTTTCGTAAATTTTCCCTGAAACTAGACTCATATACCATTTCACCATAAAAATTTCAGAATTTTTTACCCAGCCAATTAGTACAGTTTATTCATTAAAACTTCTCCTGTTTCACAGCCCAACGGTTCTGACCCTTCCTCAAAAAAATTCACTTAACTCTCTGTACAAAATTTTAAAAATGGTTTCGCTTGTTTCTATTAAAAATAGAGTCAATAAGGAATCCAGGAATATAAATTTCACACCATAATTATTTTTGTACAATTTTTGGTGATTTTCCAAAGTTAGAACAGGGGATCCCGAAATCAATCCAGCCCTGTTTCAGTAAAATTCAGATATCTCCAAAAATACAACTCTTTTGCTTATTCTATTTATTTCATATGAAAATAGACACATTCAGCTTCAATTTCATATATTATTCAGCTTCCCATTCATTTTCCACCATTTATGGTGATTTTTCAAAGTTACCCATCTGCTGTTGTTCAACACAGTTTATAACTAAATCGTTCCTTTTTTCGTTTTTGATATTTTCTCCCATCTCATACATGGATCGATTTAGTATCCAACTCAATATTTGCCCCATAAAAATTTCCACCATATGGCAATATTCACCTTCCACACTTTTTCGTTGAGCACTCGGAATGTTAACCGTTATTGGTGGATCTCGCACTTAGCACCACCACTTAATCGGGGAATCAGCACTTAGCAACCCCTTGGGGGAATCAGCACATAGCAACCCCCTTTTTATTTCAGAGATACGGTGGATATCGCACTTAGCACCACCAATGAACTGGGGAATCAGCACTTAGCAACCCCTCGGGGGAATCAGCACATAGCAACCCCCTTTCACATTTCAAAGATACGGTGGATATCGCACATAGCACCACCAATGAATCGGGGAATCAACACACAGCAACCCCTTTATGTACAACATACTTCGGCTTATTCCGAGTGTTCAACCCATAAATCATATATTGCAACCCTTTACCACCTTTCCCGATTTAACAACATTTTTAGGATATGGCCAAACATTTATTTTAATTCCAAATAAATCTCAACATATATCAATTAATGTCAAAATAATACATCAAGTCACGTGTTTACTTACCTCGGTGCAAAATATCGTAATATTGCACTTCACTCCACTATCTTTTCTTTTCCTCGTTTGAGATAATCTTCACGTCTTTCTTGATTATGAGCTTGAGAAAGCAAAGAAACCTTAGCTATGGCTTCCTTCAAATTTCGGCAGCAACTAATGAGGAAGATGATGATTTTTGTCATCTTTTTCCCATTTTATTTTTTTTATTACCAAATGACTAATATGCCCCCACTTAAAAAAAATCTATTTCTCTCATTTCTTATGTCTATTTTTGTCCATCAACTAACTAATGGTCTAATTACCACATAAAGACCTCCAATTTAAAATTTCATATCAATTAGATACTTCTACATATAGAACTCAACTTTTGCACTATTTACAATTTAGTCCTTTTGACTAAATTGAGTGCCCAAACGTCGAAATTTTCGAACGAAATTTTTACGAAAATTTTCCGTGAAATTGTAGACCATAAAAATATAATAATAACCATATTTTCCCTCGTCGGATTTGTGGTCCCGAAACCACTATTCCGACTAGGCCCAAAATCGGGCTGTTACAACTCTCCCCCCTTAAGGATTTTCGTCCCCGAAAATCTTACCGGAAAAGAGATTTGGGTACTGTTTCCTCATAATTTCCTCCGGTTCCCACGTAGCTTCCTCCATTCCATGTTTTTGCCACAGTACTTTTACTAAGGATACACTTTTATTCCTTAACTGCTTGACTTCCCGAGCCAAAATCTTTATTGGTTCTTCCTCATAAGTCATATCTGGTCTGACCTCAATCTCTGTAGGGGAAACTATATGTGAAGGATCCGAACGGTAACATCGCAACATCGACACATGAAACACATTATGTATCTTTTCCAACTCCGGTGGTAAAGCTAACCGATATGCTACAGGGCCAACTCTCTCGGTAACTTCATATGGTCCAATAAATCGTGGACTTAGTTTGCCTTTACGACCAAATCTCAGAATCTTCTTCCATGGAGACACCTTCAAGAACACCTTATCACCTACTTGAAACTCAATTTCTTTTCTCTTTAAATCCGCATACGACTTTTGCCGATCTGAGGCAGCCTTTAAACAGTCACGAATTATTTTCACCTTTTCTTCAGTTTCTTTCACCAAGTCGACTCCATGAATCCGGTTCTCACCGAGCTCAGTCCAATATAAAGGAGTTCTACACTTACGCCCATATAATGCTTCATACGGTGCCATTCGTATACTTGACTGATAGCTATTGTTATAAGCAAATTCAACCAATGGTAGATATTTCTCCCAACTGCCTTTCAATTCTAAAATACAACACCGGAGCATATCTTCAAGAATTTGAATCACTCTTTCCGATTGCCCGTCAGTTTGCGGATGAAACGCAGTACTGAAATTCAATTTTGTACCCAAGGCTTCCTGCAACTTTATCCAAAACCTCGAAGTAAATCTCGGATCTCTATCCGATATAATAGATTTAGGCACCCCATGTAATCTCACTATTTCAGCAACATATAATTCTGCCAACCTGTCAAGTGAGTAATCAATGCGTATCGGAATAAAATGAGCCGACTTTGTCAATCTATCAACAATTACCCAAATAGCATCTTTCTTCTTTGGAGTTAAAGGCAATCCTGTCACAAAATCCATCGTAATACTATCCCACTTCCACTCTGGAATCGTTATCGGTTGAAGTAAACCCGATGGTACTTGATGCTCAGCCTTCACTTGTTGACAGATTAAACACTTTGATACAAATTCCGAGATATCCTTTTTCATGCCTGACCACCAATACAACTTCTTCAAATCATTATACATTTTCACACTACCCGGATGAACTGACAAGTCACCACTATGTGCCTCACATAAAATGGTCTGAATTAACTCATCATTTCTTGGTACACATACTCTATCCCGGAACATCAAGCAATCATCTGAACCAATTTGAAAATCTGAGTCAACACCTGCTTCACACTGAGCTCTCTTGGCTTGCAATTTACTGTCATTCTTTTGAGATTCTCGAATTTGCTGAAGAAATAATGGTCTAGCTCTCAATTCAACCAACATTGAGCCATCATCAGATAAAGTTAACATCGTACCCATAGCTCTCAAAGCAAATGAAGATTTTCTGCTCAAGGCATCAGCAACCACATTAGCTTTCCCGGGGTGATAATCAATCACTAGCTCATAGTCTTTGATTAGCTCGAGCCATCTTCGTTGCCGCAAATTCAAATCTTTTTGGCTCATCAAATACTTCAAACTCTTATGATCAGTGAAGATTCGGCACTTTTCACCATACAAATAATGACGCCAAATTTTTAAAGCAAAAACAATGGCAGCCAATTCTAAATCATGCGTCGGATAATTCTTCTCATGCGGTTTCAATTGTCTCGAAGCATAAGCTATTACTTTGCCCTCTTGCATTAACACACACCCAAGACCATTCAACGATGCATCACTGTAAATTACAAACTCCTTCCCGGACTCAGGTTGCACCAACACTGGCGCCTCAGTCAATAATGCCTTCAACTTTTCAAAACTCTGTTGACATTTATTGGTCCATTCAAACTTGACATTCTTCTGCAGTAACTTAGTCATAGGAGAAGCAATCATCGAAAATCCCTTGACAAAGCGTCTGTAATACCCAGCTAAGCCCAGAAAGCTTCTAACTTCTGTCACATTCTTTGGTGGCTCCCAATCAACAATTGCTGAAATTTTGCTTGGATCAACCCGAATACCTTCACTTGAAACTATATGTCCGAAGAATCCAACCTCACGAAGCCAAAATTCACTTTTGTTGAATTTAGCATACAATTTCTTTTCTCTCAGAATCTGCAACACAGTTCTTAAATGTTCTGCATGCTCAGATTCATCCCGAGAATAGATTAAAATATCATCTATGAACACCACCACGAACTTATCCAAGTACGACCGAAAAATTCGGTTCATCAAGTCCATAAAAATAGCTGGAGCATTTGTTAACCCAAAAGGCATTACCAGAAATTCATAGTGTCCATACCTTGTTCTAAAGGCGGTTTTCGGCACATCAGACTCTTTAACTCTTAACTGATAGTAACCAGACCTCAAATCAATCTTAGAAAACACTGTTGCCCCTTTTAATTGATCAAATAAATCATCAATTCTCGGCAAAGGATACTTGTTCTTTATAGTCACCTTGTTGAGCTGACGATAGTCAATACAAAGTCTCATAGAGCCGTCCTTTTTTTTCACAAATAACACAGGAGCACCCCAAGGAGAAAAACTCGGTCTCACAAATCCTTTATCTGTTAACTCTTGTAACTGAGCTTTTAATTCCTTCAACTCAGTCGGAGCCATTCGATACGGTGCAATAGAAATCGGTGCAGTACCAGGTAACAGATCAATAGAAAACTCAACTTCTCTAATCGGAGGTAACCCAGGCAATTCCTCTGGAAATACATCTGGAAATTCACAAACTACTAGCACTGATTCAAGCTTTGACCCAGTAATATCCGTGTTCAGCACATAAGCAAGATAAACTTCACATCCCTTTCTCAAGTATTTCTGAGCAGACATGTGCGAAATCACCATAGGCAACTTATTCGGCTCCTTTGTTTCAACCCGGAGAATTTCACCGTTTTCACAATTTAATTCAAGAATTTTCTGTCTACAATTTACCTTGGCATCATGCAATATCAACCAATCCATCCCCAAAATAACATCAAACTCATCAAATGGTAACAACATCAAAGTAGCCGGGAAACAGTGACCTTGAATCATCAGGGGACAATTCTTGCAAACCTTATCGACTAAGACATATTTGCCTAAAGGATTTGATACTTTAACTACAAATTCAGTGTTTTCAACAGGCAATTTCTTACTAGACACCAAATTCATGCATATATATGAATGAGTAGAGCCGGGATCAATCAAAGCAATAACATCAATATCATGAAGAGAAAATGTACCAGTAATCACATCGGGAGATGAGGCATCCTCTCGAGCGCGTATAGCATAAGTCCTGGCAGGCGCTCTAGTTTCTGATCCTCCAGCTGCATCTTTTATCACACTCTTACCACTGGCTTTGCTTCCCACATTTCTCGGTGGTCTGCCTCTACTGACAACATCACCCGATCCAGCTCTTTGTAATCTTTCTTCTTCTATTCTCTCAGGGCAGTCTTTTACATAATGCTCTTGGGAACCACATCTGAAACAAGCTCGTTTAAATCCCCAACACTCACCAGTATGTCGCCTGCCACACTGTTGACATTCAGGTCTGGTGTTTCCTACATTACCCACACTTGCCACTGAGGTAGCTCGAGTTGTAGTTCCGGAATATGACCTCCCTCGGTCTCTGCGTGAATACCCAACTGAACCGGTTAGTCGTGGATCCATCCCTTTAAACTTCTTCGGGTGAGATTGAAATGTTCTGCCCATTGACCTCTTCCTTACATCTCGAGCTTCCATCTCTGCCCTTCTCTTTTCTCTACTCAGCTCTTCAGCTTTGCAAGCACGATCAACTAATACCACAAATTCTTTTAACTCTAAAATTCCAACATGTAATCTGATGTCTTCATTTAGCCCCTCTTCAAATCTTTTACACATAATAGCCTCCGTAGGCACACATTCCTGGGCATATTTACTAAGCCGGACAAGCTCCCGTTCATGTTCTGCTACTGACATTCGGCCCTGTTTCAATCCGAGAAACTCTTTGCTTCTGATCAATAAACCGTTGGCTTACATATTTCTTTCTGAATTCTTCCTGAAAGAAGTCCCAAGTAACTCTTTCTTTTGGAACCACCGTTATTAATGTTTTCCACCAACGGTATGCCGAATCCTTCAATAAAGACACAGCACATTTCAAACATTCCTCAGGAGTACAAGATAATTCATCAAATACCTGGATAGTATTTTCAAGCCAAAACTCGGCTTTTTCCGGATCATCATCAACATTGGCCCTGAAATCTTCAGCCCCATGCTTTCGAATTCTATCAACAGGTGGTTTACTTGATCTCACCAATTCAGCACTTCGTGGAGCTACGGGGACCGGCGGAGGAATAGGAGGGGGTGGAGGAGGTGGAACATTCGGATTTACACGGACATATTCTGTATACCAATCACTCATCATTCGGAGGAAGGCTTCTCGAGCCTCATCCTGTCCATGTGTCTCATGTCTACTCTCTTCATGCGCGGTCCCTTGTGCGGGAACCGGCGTGTTACTTTCAACATCATCTGCCATACTTCGATTAGGATCCATTTACTATATAAAACAAAATTTTAAATTGTCAGAAATCATCACACTATCACAATATATTGATGGCATGTATAGACTGACTTTCACACATATTTTATTGGTCCGAGAACCGACTAAACCGTAGCTCTGATACCACTAAAATGTAACACCCCTTACTCGTATTCCGGCTCGGAACAGAGTATGAGGTACTAAGTTTTTTAAAAAAATTTCGACAGCATTTCTGCTTAATTTTGCTTAAACCTCCTGCAAATTTAAATCACAATCCAATATATATATATCAACCAAACTCATTTATAATAATACTCACAATTTAACTATTAATGAACACCACATTTTAAATCAAACCATAACATATATTTACATGATGATTCCATATTTCATAGGTCGTCTATACATGCCATAATTTTCCGGAACGATAGTAGCAAAATACCCCAAGTGTGAAGGATAGTGTGGATGATTGTCTGACTTCGTTCCAAATTTCCGAGTTGTCGGAAGTCACTATAATCAAGGGAAAAATAAAATCGAGTAAGCATATAGCTTAGTAAGTAAACACATGATAAATAAGTAATTACTCACATAACTACACCAAAATATAAACTTATTCATTAATAACTTCATTGTTTAGGCAATTTCCAGCAAACTGTTTTTCTGCGTCATAGTCGCTAATTTATTTTTATCCGGAGCTACAGGGCTCCAAATTGAGTTTCGTAAATTTTCCCTGAAACTAGACTCATATACCATTTCACCATAAAAATTTCAGAATTTTTTACCCAGCCAATTAGTACAGTTTATTCATTAAAACTTCTCCTGTTTCACTGCCCAACGGTTCTGACCCTTCCTCAAAAAAATTCACTTAACTCTCTGTACAAAATTTTAAAAATGGTTTCGCTTGTTTTTATTAAAAATAGAGTCAATAAGGAATCAAGGAATATAAATTTCACACCATAATTATTTTTGTACAATTTTTGGTGATTTTCCAAAGTTAGAACAGGGGATCCCGAAATCAATCCAGCCCTGTTTCAGTAAAATTCAGATATCTCCAAAAATACAACTCTTTTGCTTATTCTATTTATTTCATATGAAAATAGACACATTCAGCTTCAATTTCATATATTATTCAGCTTCCCATTCATTTTCCACCATTTATGGTGATTTTTCAAAGTTACCCATCTGCTGTTGTTCAACACAGTTTATAACTAAATCGTTCCTTTTTTCGTTTTTGATATTTTCTCCCATCTCATACATGGATCGATTTAGTATCCAACTCAATATTTGCCCCATAAAAATTTCCACCATATGGCAATATTCACCTTCCACACTTTTTCGTTGAGCACTCGGAATGTTAACCGTTATTGGTGGATCTCGCACTTAGCACCACCACTTAATCGGGGAATCAACACTTAGCAACCCCTTGGGGGAATCAGCACATAGCAACCCCCTTTTTATTTCAGAGATACGGTGGATATCGCACTTAGCACCACCAATGAACTGGGGAATCAGCACTTAGCAACCCCTCGGGGGAATCAGCACATAGCAACCCCTTTCACATTTCAAAGATACGGTGGATATCGCACATAGCACCACCAATGAATCGGGGAATCAGCACACAGCAACCCCTTTATGTACAACATACTTCGGCTTATTCCGAGTGTTCAACCCATAAATCATATATTGCAACCCTTTACCACCTTTCCCGATTTAACAACATTTTTAGGATATGACCAAACATTTATTTTAATTCCAAATAAATCTCAACATATATCAATTAATGTCAAAATAATACATCAAGTCACGTGTTTACTTACCTCGGTGCAAAATATCGTAATATTGCACTTCACTCCACTATCTTTTCTTTTCCTCGTTTGAGATAATCTCACGTCTTTCTTGATTATGAGCTTGAGAAAGCAAAGAAACCTTAGCTATGGCTTCCTTCAAATTTCGGCAGCAACTAATGAGGAAGATGATGATTTTTGTCATCTTTTTCCCATTTTATTTTTTTATTACCAAATGACTAATATGCCCCCACTTAAAAAAAATCTATTTCTCTCATTTCTTATGTCTATTTTTGTCCATCAACTAACTAATGGTCTAATTACCACATAAAGACCTCCAATTTAAAATTTCATATCAATTAGATACTTCTACATATAGAACTCAACTTTTGCACTATTTACAATTTAGTCCTTTTGACTAAATTGAGTGCCCAAACGTCGAAATTTTCGAACGAAATTTTTACGAAAATTTTCCGTGAAATTGTAGACCATAAAAATATAATAATAACCATATTTTCCCTCGTCGGATTTGTGGTCCCGAAACCACTATTCCGACTAGGCCCAAAATCGGGCTGTTACAAGATGTTTGTTGTCAGATGCAAAGTTACCAAGATCATTTTGGGCTGAAGCTTTGAATACAGTGACACATGTGATAAATCTGTCTCCTAGTGTTCCTTTGAAAGGTGATGTGCCAGATAGAGTTTGGTTTGGTAAAGACGTGTCATATGATCACCTACGTGTGTTCGGTTGTAAAGCATTTGTTCATGTTCCAAAGGATGAAAGATCCAAGTTGGATGCCAAGGTTCGACAATGCATTTTTATTGGTTATGGTCTAGATGGTGAGTTTGGTTATAGACTCTATGATCCAGTTCAGAAGAAACTTGTGAGAAGCAGAGATGTTGTCTTCATTGAGGATCAGACCATTGATGGCATTGATAAGACGGAGAAAGTGGATTCACAAGGTAGTGGTGACTTGATCGATGTGAATCCGGTTCCCCTAGACTCTTCACCAGATCCTATCCAAGATGATGTGCATGGTGATGTTAGTGGTGACCATCAGACTATAGGTGACTTTGATACTCCCATGGATGATGTTGTGAATGATCAACAACAAGCACCTATAGCTCCACCAGCAGTTCCACTTCAAAGGTCTTCCAGAGATCGACGATCTTCTGTCAGGTATTCTCCTGATGAATATGTTCTTTTGACTGACGGGGGAGAACCTGAATGTTATGAAGAGGCTATGGAGAGTGAATGCAAAGATCAGTGGGTTGAAGCGATGAAAGACGAACTTCAATCCTTGCATGAGAACCATACTTTTGAATTGGTGAAACTGCCTAAGGGCAAAAGAGCTTTGAAGAATCGGTGGGTTTACAGGTTGAAGCAAGAAGAGAAGTCTTCATCTCCACGATACAAAGCTAGATTGGTCGTCAAGGGTTATACTCAGAAAAAGGGGGTTGATTTTGAAGAAATATTTTCTCCGGTTGTGAAGATGTCCTCTATCAGAACTATACTGAGTTTGGCAGCTTGTTATGACCTAGAGGTTGAACAAATGGATGTGAAAACTGCTTTTCTTCATGGTACTTGGAAGAAGAGCTTTACATGGAGCAGCTAGAGGGTTTTGTTGCACAAGGGAAAGAGGACTATGTGTGCAGATTGAAGAAGAGCTTGTATGGTTTGAAGCAAGCTCCAAGGCAATGGTACAACAAGTTTGAGTCTGTTATGGGGGAGCAAGGCTACAAGAAGACTACTTCTGATCATTGTGTGTTTGTTAAGAGATTCTCTGGTGATGATTTTATTATTCTTTTGCTCTATATTGATGATATGCTTATTGTTGGTCAGAATGCTTCTAGAATTGAGAAGTTGAAACAAGAGTTGAGTAAATCCTTTGCAATGAAGGATTTGGGGCCAGCAAAGCAAATTCTTGGCATAAGACTGACACGTGATAGAAAGGCCAAGAAATTATGGTTATCACAAGAGAGGTACATTGAGAAAGTACTTCAAAGGTTTAGTATGGACAAAGCTAAAGCGGTGAATACTCCCTTTGCTATGCACTTTAGATTGAGTGTTAAGCATAGTCCTTCCACAGAAAAGGAGAAGGAAGAGATGCAGAAAATTCCTTACTCTTCAGCCGTGGGTAGTTTGATGTACGCAATGGTTTGCACGAGACCAGACTTGGCTTATGCCGTTGGTACAGTTAGTCGGTTTCTTTCTAATCCAGGCAGAGAGCATTGGAATGCAGTGAAGTGGATTATGAGATATCTTCGTGGCACTTCCAACATGAAACTTTGTTTCGGCAATGAGAAACCTGTTCTTGTTGGGTATACAGATTCAGACATGGCCGAAGACATTGACTCGAGGAGATCTACTTCAGGTTACTTAATCACTTATGCAGGGGGAGCTGTGGCATGGCAATCGAGACTGCAAAAGTGTGTTGCATTGTCCACCACCGAATCAGAGTTCATTGCAGCAACCGAAGCGTGTAAGGAGATGCTTTGGATGAAGAAGTTTGTGCATGAGCTTGGTTTTACTCAGGAGAAGTATGTCCTGTACTGTGATAGCCAGAGTGCTATTCATCTTGGTAAGAACTCAACTTTTCATGCTAGATCTAAGCATATTGATGTGTGAGGTACCATTGGATACGAGATGTTCTTGAAGCTAAGCTGTTAGAGCTTGAGAAGATACACACTAATGATAATGGTGCTGATATGTTGACGAATGCCTCACCAAGAGGAAAGTTTGAAGCATGTTGTTTGACCTCCGGCATGGAGGCATTCCCCACATAGTTGGAGGGGGAGATTTGTTGGGTATGGGTCCCACTATGTGGGAAACCCATAATTTCTGCCACATTTTATTGTCTCTTTTTGGTTTTGTCAAAAGCCATTTTTGGGGGGCTTTTAACGGGTGATGTGGGCAGAAATTTTTGTAGAGCTAAACAAAAAAAAAATCTCAAATTAAAACAGAGAGAAAGAGAATAGAAAAATCAGTTTTTCAAGCTTGGTGCAGCAGTGATCAACTCTTCGATCGAAGGTCCATCCGTGGTTCGATTGAGCTGATTTTTGGACAGCAGCTAGGCGATAAGGTGTTCTTGACTTTGTACGGTCGGATTTTTCATCCGAGTCTTTTAGCGTCGGAAATACCCATTTTTCAGCAGCTACGTTTTTTGGTGATGTTCTCTCATTTTTCTCTCTTTTGCTAAAGATTACATATTGTTAGCCTTGTCGGAGTTGAATGCTTGTTGTAGGCTTGATATTGTGATCTTGTAGTCGAACATTTGATGATAGTAGAGCTCTTTATCGGACTCTAAAGTCCCGTGGTTTTTACCCTTGATTTAGAGGGGTTTTCCACGTAAAAATATCGGTGTCTCTATTTATTTTTGTTGTGGTTGCATTAGTTGATTTGTGGTTGATTAAGGTTGCTAGAGAACATATCTTGTGCTATTGTGCTTGCCATAATTTTTGACAAGAGTTATAAGGAGAGAAAGAACACCGGTTGTGCTTTCGCTTTGTTTCGGTTGTTCGGTTTCTTCCCAACAAGACTAGCATGTGATGAATGAAGGAAGACGGGGGTTGATAAAGGCCAATAAATGAGAGTAGTTCAAATGAATATTATTATCATTCATGTAGTACATTTTACATAGATAGATGTTAACCATTTTTTTGTTTTTCGTTTTAAGGTTTTTTTTTCCTTTTTAAAATCTCTGTTTAGTCATAAAATGAATAGATGGGAGAAGCTTACATTTATGAAATTGTGTATTAAATTGTAATTTTTATAATAGTAAAAATATAATTTTACTATTTTAATAGCTTATATCTTTATAATTGTTAAAAGATTAAATTAAAATTTTATTATTTTTAAGAGAATCGAAGTGTAATTTTACTTTTACTAATTTAAAATTTAAAAAAACCCTCACCAGCCCCTAATTAGGTCCCCTTGGGATGATAATAAAAGAGCAGTGACGTTCATGGTCTGGAACGAAAGAGCAACTGCATGTGCAGGAGTTATTTTGCAAAAAATACAGAGGGAAAAAAAGTTTATTTAATGTTGTTTTGGTACAAAGACAGCACATTCATCCTCAGAAAAGAAGGTTAAGTATCCAACAAAGCGCATCTTAACTTGCTTTCTAGAGTGGCTTCCTTAATTAATATGACCTTGTGGTTTACCAGGTTAATAGATGTCTGTTTGATGGAATTAGATTTTTTTTTCTTTTCGAAGGCGCATTGGCTCCATTGTTATGATTATCGTTGGATGAGAGCTTGATTGTGCTTAAAAGTACATAGTTGCTTTTGCAATATAAAAAAAATTATGGGTTAAAACATGTATTATTTCCGGGTTTATAATTTCTTTTATAAATAATTTTATACCATAATAAATATATAAATACAATATGGACAATAATTCATCAAATGTAACATAGAAACAGGAAGAAGGCTGTAAGTTTCAGAATAGCTACTCCTAATTTAATGGATTTCTTAAAGATATCTGCAAACCAAGTAGGTTAAGCCAAAGTTGATGAAATCTGTTATACCTCCATCATGCATTCCTCCGCATGAAACACAAAGGCAAACCTCCGGCCTGCATAAAATATTTTTTGTTGGATATACGTGAAATGTATGAGGAGATTTAGATTCATTAATTACGTAACTGTTTTAAGAAATCAAGAATAAAGAATGATTTCACTAACAACAAGCTCTAAACACGTGGACATCTTGATCTCCTAATATATAAACCGAGGATAGTAATGGGAGAAGGTCAAGTCTCATCTCATCTCTTCACTCTTTTTCTTCCAAAAAAAACCAACCAGATTTTAGTGATTTCTTAGACACCCCAAAAGATCGACTTCTTGTTCTCTACTTCTGAACCACAACATCCTCCATCTTTACATTCATTAATCCATATATGTTGATTTTTTTTAATCAATAGAATTCAAGAAATTCTCTTACTCATATCATTGCTACAGTAGTAATTGTTTGGTAGCCCCTACTATTTTTGAATGCTCCTTCTGTAACTAGCAGATATCATTAGTGTCAAGTGGTACATCATGAGATGATCTGATGAAGTTTATTAAAAAAAAGTGGTTGGCTATTATTTTTATTGCATTCATTTTAAATTTAAAGAATTATGAATTGGTTAAAAATCAAAATTTTTAGAATTAAAATATAATATTAAAGATTATTTATCATTTGAATGATATTTATTTTAAATTAAATTTATTCTTTAGTTATTTAATATTTTAATTGATTCAAATGAAAATAAAGTAAATCTGAAATTAATTTAGATAAACTTTCAAGTTCAATTACATAATACTTCATTATTATTTATTTTATAGAATTGAGATCATAATTATTTTTTTAAAAAAAATAGGTGACAAGCCTTGAGTAATTTTTTAGAAAATACATTAAAAAAATTAAAAGAAAAATTTCAAAAGAAAACGACGTTAATAAAAAGCACTATACATACACGTATACCTATATTATTTTGTGTGTTTTTTTTCTATATTTTTAATGATTTTTTGAAATTTCGTTATTTTTTATTTTATGTATTTTAGAAAGAAAAGTATGTTTTTTAAAGTCTGGAAAAGTTTTATGATTTTTCTTGATTTTAAATTTTTTTAAAGATTTTTCCATTTTTTATTTTTCTGATTTTTTCCCAGTTATTTAAAAAAAAACATAAAATTAGATAACATGACACAATATTTTTGTAATGGCAATAACCGCTAGGGTGAGGTGTCCAACTTTTGGAAACTTAGTTACAAAAATGATAAAAAAATCTTTAAATACGAGAGTAATAATTTGATGCAATTTTGGAGGCAAATAGTATTATTAACCCAACATTGTAATATTACCATGTTTATTCTCTAACGTATCAAACATTGTTATCGAGAATATCGTATTGAAACAAAACTTGATCATTGAATATATATACAAATATGATTTGTAGTTAAAAGTATCATTTGAAATACACATGCACACACTCCAAGAGTTTGGTGATAAACATACTAGCCATAGAATGCTACTAAAATGTGTTTTAAGCAATTACTATTCCAACGAATTTTGGTCCGAAAGAACTCTCACTACCTAGCCTCGGGAAATGTATATGAGTATGACGCCATCTCCAAAGAGGTCATCTCACTTTGGACATTCTCATCATTTCTTCCAATACATCCCTTCAGTTCTGCTATTACTTGACTGATGTCTGGTCTTTGTTTCGAAGTTCGTTGTGCACACCACATAGCTATTTCCACAGCTTTCCAGGCGGCATTGACATCGAAATCATTTCCCAATCTAGGATCAATGATCTTTCGAATATCTCCCTCCTCAATCATAGGTGTCACCCACTCAACTATGTGCATGATGCGCTCAGTGTTTTTTATTTGTACAGAAAGCCCAGTGATTAGCTCAAATAGGATTATACCGAAGCTGTACACATCACTTTTCTTGTTCAAGGTTCCTGATGCATGCAACCTACATAAAAAAAGGGTAACAGGTTTTTTTTTTCGTGACTAAGATGTTTACTGCAATGATTAGAAAGGGTTATCTGAATGCAAGTATAAATCCAATTAGTTTTAGATCTTACTCAGGGTCAATATATCCAGGGGTGCCAGCAAGGGTAGTGGATATAGAAGAGGTACTGGTATCCGTAGAGAAAGCTCTAGACAACCCAAAATCAGCTATCTTTGCTCGCATGTTTTCAGTCAATAAGATGTTGGAAGGTTTTAGATCTCTGTGGACTATGGGTGGCTTACAGCCATTATGCAGATAGTCCAACCCTGCAACATAAGTGATGAGTAAATTAAAGCTATTGTAAAGGGGAAAGATCAAAATTGAGGGAAAAGAATGGAAAACATTTGAGTAATTAAAGAGTTCCTAGACCTTGTGCAGCATCTGCCGCAATTTGAAGTCTTTGGTTCCAATTTAAAACAGTTGTATTTGTCGCTGCAAGCAAAAAACATCAGCTATCCGTTAGGGGTGGTCAAAGTGAATTTAGGCGTGCAACTGCATAGACAATAACTTAAAAGATCGGTTCACCCTAAGCATAAAAACTTAGAATATACGGATACCATCATCCATACAAAATAAATGCTGCCTCAGGTTTCCATTAGACATGAACTCATAAACAAGTGCCATGTGGTCATCCTCCTTGCAGTAACCGATTAGAGAAACAAGGTTCTTATGATGTACGATCATCAAAGATTGCGCCTGTATGATTTCAAATAATTAATACGTCATCTTATACGCAAATGAGCATGTAAACATGAAATGAAACTTTCAAACTTATAGTTGAAAAGGGTAGCAACACATCTAACCTCTGCTTGGAATTCCTTGTATCCTTGCTTTGATGATGAAGAAAGCAACTTCACTGCTACTGGTGTGCCATCGTTTAGGTGACCATGGAACACCTTTCCGAACCCGCCCTCTCCAATTCCGGTCTCGAAGTTCGCAGTAATTGTAACAATCTCAGAGTAAGTAAATGGCTGATTCTTGGATTTCAAAAACCCTTCCTTATTCGATGCAGTAGTATTATTAACAACTTCTACAACAATTAGGGAAGCAGTATTAAATGAAACCATCATATTAGCGACGACGTTCACCTTTTTATTTTCATTTCTTTCTTTGTTTCTGGATGAATAAGATATTTACTTAAAGCTCAAACAAACTAAACACATTATACAAAAAAGTGCAACCAGCCATAACAAGGAAAAGAAAATTAATTTATGGACATAAAAGAGTGAAAATACCAGTTTGTTTTCTCTTTCTTTTCCTATGAAAGATGAATAGAACGCTTAGGAGGATAACAAGGGCCACAGCAGCTATAATGGATACGACAACTGGAACAATAAACTTCTTGCTATTTCCTTCACAATGATCCCTCTGACATGATGTTTGGTTTTCATCGAAACTGCCATTCAGCGGAACAGATAAATGCCGGGATGCATCAGTTGAAAATATGACCAAAATGATCCAATAATACCATAAGAAATAATTTTGAAATGTGAAACGATATAGAGAATCTACATAAGAAATAATAGGCCACTAATCTTAACCTAAGAATAAAAAGAAAAGATCATATTCTTTCTTTATCTATATATATATGTAGGACAAGCTGCGTCATAGGAACTTGACAGTAAGGTGAGCTAGAAAATTTGTGCCTGTGTAGGAAATGAGAGAACCTTAGAAGCAGTGACCCATGATCAGATTTGTCCTTGAGAGATTGGGGAATTGGACCCTTGAGCTTGTTTCCCGATATATTTCTACACAACAAGTGTAATATTTATATCATTAACAATTTTCTTAAACAGGCATTGCGCATATATACTATATTATATCACAAAGCCTATAAATAAAAATCGGTTCAGTCAAGAAAACTTACAGGGATTTCAATTTTGGCAAAGTTGCTAAAACATCTGGCACAGATCCAGTCAAGTCATTGTATGATAAATCACTGCAGGAAAAGGGTGAAATATGTCAAATGTGGAATGCAAATTTCATGAACTTCCTAAAACTAGAATCTGCAAACATGGAAGAGAAGTGTTGAGTGAAGGATTTAAAAGGAGTTGCTAGACCAGATATCATGCAGCTATGGGTTGGGTACGTTTCTGAATTAGCTTGGACACTATAAGTTTAGTACAATACATACATAGACTCTAGCTCCAGGAGATGAGCCAGTGATGGAGATATCTCCCCAGTTAATTTACTTGAACTCAGGTTCCTGCACAGAATCAAAATGTGGTGTACCATTATCATAAATAATTCAGTTATCTAACAGTTTTGTATTTGTCAAGAAAAGCCTTCAAAATGAAATTGATCTACAATAAATACTCTTTGGATAATTTGAAGTGCACTCACAGCGAGATTATCCTTGGAGGAATGCCAAAATAGCAGCTCAGACCACTCCATGAATAGCCTTTTGGGAGGCATGGGTCTCCTTGCCAGTCATCTCTATTGATGTATGCTTTATGGACATGATAGCATTAACTATGATAATTCAGAATAGAAATGTAAGGAATCAGGTAATCTAATATAAATATACAAAAATTGTTTTTTCTTCTCTCTCTGTAAAATAAATTGTAATGACATTTAGCCATAAGAGAGAAAAATGTTTTCATATGCTAATCCATGGTTAGCAAATTCCAGATTGCAGATTTTCTTTTCGTAAAAAGGATGAAAAATGAACTCATTCATAAGAATAAAAGGTACCATCTGATGGGTCTGTAGTGGAATCGGTGAATTGTTTAAGTTGGTAATACTCAAGTGCATTGAGGATTGGAGGAAGGCCAGACTCCATTGTTGTAGAAATAGTAAAAGAAATGTTCCCTTCAACTGTCCGCAATCTCTGGAAACTTATGGACAATGGTTTTAAGTATTCAAGAGTGAAAGGTCCTTGCGTGATACCATTCACAGTTATACTTATTTCTCTTTGTTTATCTTCAAAAAGCTCAAGTTCAGCAAAGTGAAAGTAGAGATTATATTCATAGCTAGAACCAAAGGAGGATGAGTAACTCAAGGAATTGGAGCCATTAAAGGGCCGGACAGCTGTTCTCAACACCTCAACAGGTAGTTTATACAAATTACCGCTGCCTTGAGTATCAATATCCGATGAGGTATTAATTGGAACAGAACGTGGGAGTTGGAAGGGATACCAGACACGGTCATAAATATCATCCTTGTACCTATTCCAGGAGAGACTTTGGCGTCAGTACAACACACTCATTGACTTCACCACAAAACATTCATAGTAGAGAAAGGATCCATGCCAAAAGGATCAAAGATGAACTAAATGAACCATAAAATTACCCCAAAATAAAGCTCATGCATTTGGTAATCATTTAGACGTGGGTTCAACTTCGCTTCTTTGGGAAGGGTTATGAATACTTTTAATTATTATATCAAAGGTTTTTTTGAAGAGATTATTAGTTATATACTCTAGTTTTTCTTTGACAGCACTGCTTGTTGATGTTTAGATGTTTTATTTCTTGGGAAATCATAGACCCTTGGTTTAAGCAGTGGGGGAAAATTTTGAAGTTTAATGAGAACCTTTTTGAAAAAAAAAATTGAGGGTTTAATTAAAATTAAAAAAATATAAATGAGAATTTTTAAAAATTTGAGGGGTTCAATTGGAATTTTTTAAAAATTTCAAAGAAAAAATTAGGAGGTCTAATTAAATTTTTTCTAAAATTTTTCAAAAATTGGCAGGGGCCTTGGCCTCATAAGGATCCGCCCCCGATGGTGAAGTTTGTTTTGGCTAAAAAAAGTTAATAATCTAGCATGCCATTATGTTTTTTTTATTGGGTAAACGACACCATGGTCACTTTTGTTTATCTTACTTTATATTTTAGTTATTTATGTTTGAAATGTTACGTTTTAGTCACTGTTATAACATTTTAGTCATTAAGCCCTTAACGGTATAACGGTAAGTTGGCGTGGCACGATAAATCATCATTTTAAATAAAAATTTTAAGTTAAATTTTACAATCGATCCTCATATTTTTTTCGTTTTGAGCAAATTTTTTTTCTTTGATATTCTTTAAACTTTTTTTTTCCATTCTCTTCTGTTTCGCCTTTTGTTTCCTACTTTTTTCATTTCTTTTAACATATTAGGAAGTCGAATTGATAATGAAAAAGAAGGAAGTCGAAACCCATCATTGTTTATAACTAAAACCCATAAACCCATAACATGTTTATTTTTTTACTGTCAATTCGACCTTTTGATATGTTAAAAGAAATAGAAAAGGTAGGAAAAGAGAGAGAGAAACAAAAGAGAATGAAAAGTAAAGAAAAAAAAAGAAAAGTTAAAAAGAGCATAAAAAAATTAAATTGTTTAAAACGAAAAAATATGGAATCTGATTGTATAATTTAACCTAAAATATGTGTTTGAAATGATAATTTTGTTGAATATTGGCAATATCCCACATTAGGAAAAGATAGAAAGGGAGGGGGTTTGGTTTGTTATATATAGAACCCCTCCCCCTTTGGTTGTATCATCCCAAAATCTTCTCCTTTGTAATATTTCTAGAAGAAATATTGATTTGGTAGTGTCCGAGGACGTAAGCTAAATTGGCCGAACCTCGTTAAATCTCTGGTATTTTATTTCTTATTTGTTTGCTTATATTTAATAGCTTTATGTTGGTTATATTTATTTAGTTATTATTGCTATAAATATCTAAGTGAGTTCTGTCTAGTTGTTGGGTTTTAAGCGGGACCATTTGTGACCCCTCCAATTTAACTGGGAATTTTCTTAGTATAATTGTTGGCATAATAATTATCTAAATATTTCTGATAATATTGTTATTAATATTATCGTCGCTTCCGCAACAATTGGTATCAGAGCCAAGGTTTTGTAGTATGCTCTGTGTTTGCAGCTTAGTCTGATCTTACACATCAGAAACATTTCCGAAAGCTTGTGGGTATTCAGCATTTGGTGGCTATTAAATAGAAGCTATGGCAAAAATGACAGAAGAAAAACCATCCACAGCAACAACTTCCACCTCGTACATCTTGTCGAGGGTTGGAACTACAAATACGAGATTTGCAGTGGAAATTTTTGATGGAACAGGTCATTTCGGCATGTGGCAAAGCGAGCTTCTAGATGCCCTCTTTCAACAAGGTCTAGATATTGCCATTGAGGAAGAAAAACCAGAAGGGGTTGATGATAAAGAATGGAAGACCATCAACCGATTGGCATGTGGTACAATTCGATCATGTCTTTCCAGAGAGCAGAAGTATACATTCAGTAAAGAGACTTCTGCAAGTAAATTGTGGAAAGCATTGGAGGAGAAATTTCTGAAGAAGAATAGTCAAAATAAGTTACATATGAAGAAAAGACTGTTTCGTTTCAGTTATGTTCCTGGTACCACGATGAACGAGCACATTACCAATTTTAATCAGCTGGTGGCTGATTTGTTGAATTTGGATGTGACTTTTGAAGACGAAGACTTGGCGTTAATGTTGTTGGGATCGCTTCCTGAGGAGTTTGAGTACCTTGAAACTACTCTACTTCATGGAAAATCGGAAGTAACTTTCAATGAAGTAACTGCTGCATTGTATAGCTATGAACTACGCCGAAAGGATAAGTTGAAAGGTTCAGGTGAAGCAGCAGTGGAAGCATTGGTAACAAGAGGTCGTCAGCAAAGTCAGTCTAAGGGGAAGAGAAGAAAGTCCAAAGGTCGAGCTGTTGCCAAAGATGAATGTTCTTTTTGCAAAGAAAAAGGACATTGGAAGAAAGATTGTCCAAAATTGAAGAAAAAAGGGAAGACTCCGCAAGATGCAAATGTTGCAGAATGCAATAGTGAAGCAGAGTCAGACTTTTCTCTTAGTATGACATCTTCAACATTATATGCAGATGAGTGGATCATGGATTCTGGTTGTTCCTATCATATGTGTCCCATTCGGGAATGGTTCTTTGAATTCCAAAAACTAGATGAAGGGGTTGTTTACATGGGTAATGATAACACATGTAAAATAGCCGGGATAGGTTCAATTAAACTGAGGAGTCATGATGGATCTACTAGAATTTTGCGGGATGTACGATATGTCCCAAAGTTGAAGAAGAATCTCATCTCTTTGGGGTCGTTAGAATCTAAAGGCCTAGTTGTGACAATACGAGATGGAGTTCTTAAAGCAACTTCAGGAGCATTGGTGATGTTGAAAGGCATAAGAAAGAACAATCTGTATTACTACCAAGGTAGTACAGTGGTCGGGACAACAGCAGCAGCAATTACGAGTACCAAGAAGGACGCTGAGGCAACACAGCTGTGGCATATGCGTTTGGGCCATGCTGGTGAAAAATCCTTGCAAACTCTAGCCAAGCAAGGATTATTGAAAGGTACAAAGACTTGCAAACTTGAATTTTGCGAGCATTGTGTTCTGGGAAAACAACGAAGGGTGAAATTTGGCACTGGGATTCACAATACTAAAGGTATTCTGGATTATGTGCATTCTGATGTATGAGACCGTCCAAGACTCCATCACTTGGAGGAAGACGTTATTTTGTCACATTTATTGATGATTTTTCCAGACAAGTTTGGGTGTTTCCTATGAAGAACAAAGATGAGGTGCTTGAAGTTTTCCTTAAGTGGAAAACTAAAGTTGAAAATCAGACAGGAAGGAAGATTAAGGTTCTCCGATCAGACAACGGTGGAGAATATAAAAGCGATCCTTTCCTGAAGATATGCCAAGATTGTGGCATAGTAAGGCACTTCACCGTAGGTGGAACACCGCAACAGAATGGGGTGGCAGAGCGTATGAATCGAACGCTTGTGGAGAAAGTTCGATGTATGTTATCTAATGCTGGATTAGATAGAAAGTTTTGGACTGAGGCTGTGACTGAGGCTGTGACGTACGCTCAACATCTCATCAATCATTTGCCATCATCTGCTATAAATGGCAAGACTCCTTTGGAGAAATGGTATGGAAAACCTGCTACTGATTATGACACCTTGCGCATTTTTCTTTCTATTGCATATTATCATGTGAAAGAATCAAAGTTAGATCCAAGAGCAAAGAAGGCTCTATTCATGGGCTTCAATGCTGGTGTTAAGGGATATCGTTTGTGGTGTCTAGAGGCAAAGAAGACGATAATCAGTAGGGATGTTACCTTTCATGAATCTGCCATGTTGAATAAGGTAAATCCAGAAGGAGTGAGTAGTACTTCGCAGCAGGTGGAGTGTACTCCGCAGCAGGTGGAGTTTGAGCAGAGTGTGGTAATTCCAGCAGAAGGTACCACTAGTGATTCTTCATTGGCAGATGCAGAGTCAGATGAGGAAGAGGTTTCTACCCAAGAACCTCAACAGCAATCAGAGCCAATTGCAGTCAGAAGGCAGAGACGAGAAATTCAGAAACCAGCTCGTTTCACTGACATGGTAGCTTATGCACTTCCAGTTGTTGATAATATTCCATCCACTTACACCGAAGCCATTTAGAGTTTAGAGAATAATAGATGGTTAGGTGCAATGGAAGAGGAAATGCAATCTCTAGAGAAAAACAAGACGTGGAAGTTGGCACAACTACCAAAAGGGAAGAAGGCGATTGGTTGCAAATGGGTATTTGCAAAGAAAGAAGGATTTCCCGACAAAGAAGATGTTCGTTACAAGGCAAGGTTAGTGGCTAAAGGCTACGCTCAGAAGGAGGGAATTGACTATAATGAGGTATTTTCTCCAGTTGTTAAACATTCTTCCATTAGAATTTTGTTGGCCTTGGTAGCGCAGTTGAATTTGGAGCTAGCTCAACTTGATGTGAAGACCGCGTTTCTACACGGTGATTTGAAGGAGGAAATCTATATGACTCAGCCAGATGGATACAAGGTTGCTAGTAAAGAAAATTGGGTGTGTAAACTTAGCAAATCGTTGTACGGATTGAAACAATCTCCGAGACAATGGTACAAACGATTTGACAGGTTCATGAAGGACCAGAAGTACAAAAGAAGCAAATACGATCATTGTGTGTATTTGCGCAAGCTTCAAGATAGTTCCTACATCTACTTACTCTTGTATGTTGATGATATGCTGATTGCAGCAAAGAGCCAAATGGAGATTGATAGACTGAAGGCTCAGTTGAGTAAAGAGTTTGAGATGAAGGATTTAGGGGAAGCTAAGAAGATTCTCGGCATGGAAATAACTCGGGATAAAAAGAGGGGCAAACTTTGGCTGTCACAAAAACAGTATTTGGAGAAGGTACTACAACGTTTCGGTATGTCTGAAGGTACAAAACCTGTAAGTACCCCAGTTGCTCCTCATTTTAAACTAAGTAACCAGTTATCTCCAACGACTAAGGAAGAACAAGAGTACATGGCAAAAGTCCCATATGCAAATGCAGTTGGAAGCTTGATGTATGCAATGGTATGTACGAGACCAGATATTTCACAGGCTGTTAGTGTTGTTAGCAGGTACATGCATGATCCGGGCAGGGGTCATTGGCAAGCTGTGAAATGGATTCTGCGGTATCTCCAAAATACCATAGATGTCGGATTGGCATTCGAGCAGGATGAATCATTTGGTCAATGCATAGTTGGATATTGTGATTCTAATTATGCAGGTGATTTGGATAAGCGACGGTCTACAACTGGCTATTTGTTTACTTTAGCGAAAGCGCCAGTTAGTTGGAAATCTACCTTACAGTCCACGGTGGCTTTGTCTACAACAGAGGCAGAGTATATGGCAATTACAGAGGCTGTGAAGGAAGCAATTTGGCTTCATGGATTGCTTAAAGACTTGGAAGTTGGTCAGAAACAACTTAAGGTGTATTCTGACAGTCAGAGTGCTATTCATTTAGCAAAGAATCAAGTTTTTCATGCACGAACGAAGCACATAGACGTTCGCTATCACTTTGTGCGGGAAATTCTCGAAGAAGAGGAGATACTTCTCCAAAAGATTCACACTACGGAGAATCCTGCAGATATGCTGACTAAGGTGGTTACAAGGGCCAAGTTTGAACATTGTTTAGACTTGATCAATGTCCGACACATTTGATATGGCGTCGTTGGCGCAAATTTGAAGACACTATTGAAGTTTGTGTTATGAGAAGATGTTCGAAGATGTGGAATATCGCCAAGGTGGAGATTTGTTGAATATTGGCAATATCCCACATTAGGAAAAGATAGAAAGGGAGGGGGTTTGGTTTGTTATATATAGAACCCCTCCCCCTTTGGTTGTATCATCCCAAAATCTTCTCCTTTGTAATATTTCTAGAAGAAATATTGATTTGGTAGTGTCCGAGGACGTAAGCTAAATTGGCCGAACCTCGTTAAATCTCTGGTATTTTATTTCTTATTTGTTTGCTTATATTTAATAGCTTTATGTTGGTTATATTTATTTAGTTATTATTGCTATAAATATCTAAGTGAGTTCTGTCTAGTTGTTGGGTTTTAAGCGGGACCATTTGTGACCCTCCAATTTAACTGGAAATTTTCTTAGTATAATTGTTGGCATAATAATAATCTAAATATTTCTGATAATATTGTTATTAATATTATCGTCGCTTCCGCAACAAATTTTATGTGCCACGTCAGCTTATCGTTATATGTTAACTTCAAGTAACGGCTTGGTGACTAAAATATTACAATACGATAACGTAAATGAATAAGATACAATATTTCAAATATAAATGACTAAAATGTAATATAAATTAAATAAAAGTGATCTTTGCAAAATTAATGATGGTTCAGGCGGATCGAAATGAGATTGCTGCAGATATTTAAATGCAGGGTTTTGGATAAATGATACAAATACAAGTTTCAAAGGATTCGTCTGCTTACCTGACACGAGGCGACTGACCAGGGTAGAAGCTTAGGTCGTACGACCCTAAGTTTATTAGTTCCAATGAAGACCCATTTCCAAAAGTTGAAATGTTTGAAGGTCGAATCTCCAATGCAGAAATAAAAGGAGTTCCAGTACCAGTGTTCGCAAGACACACATACTCAGTATCTGCAGGAAAAACGTGAATAATTTCGTAGAAAAACCCTTCAAAGTTTGTGAGATTCACGGTTGCCCAGTAATTAACCCCGAGATACAAGTCGAACTTGGGGATCTTATTCTTGCGATCGTAATTTCCGTAGGCAAAGGAAGCTCTGATTCGGAAGCTGTTGTTTGTAGCTTGTTCAAGTTTGAGGGTGTAGCAATTCTTCATTCCATTCGGAAAACTCCTCACGGTCTGGTAACGCTTCCCGAATTGTTCGTTGTTTAAAAAGTATTCTGGAAATATATCGTGGTTTTCGCCACTGCTGATGAATTCTGTATCTGACTTGAACCATATCCCAGTTGAATTGTCGAAGTAGTCATCCTCCACCCCACAATCAATGCTTACGAAACCTTTTATAAGTAATGAAAGTGAATATGCAAGAGATCGCTAATGGTTATAGAAGAAATCATTTATCCTCTGAATGTGCACTAGAAATTGACTTTAGAAAGGCTTTTTACTCTTTAAATTGGGAGTGTATTATGTGAGTGTCGAGAGCTTTTGAATTCCTCGATACTTTTTTTTGGATGGATCAGGGCTTGTTACTAAGCTATGGGGTTTTTCTTTTCTGGAGCAAAGGGTGTAAGGCAAGGGGACCCTTTGTCCCCTTACCTTCTCATCATTGGGATAAACTTTCTCTTAAGGCTTCTGAATTTGGCAGATTCTAACAAAGTCTTTCATTTTCATCCTAAATGTAAGAAGTTGCAGCTAACTCACTTAAACTTTGCTGATGATTTGCTAGTTTTCGTTAAAGGTTCAATTGCTTCTGGTGTTGCCACAAAAGAAATTTTGGATTATTTCTACTATATTTCTGGATTGCAAATTAACACTTCTAAAACTGAGTTATTTAGCTCAGGAATAAGTCAAAGTGATCTAGAGAGGATTGTGGTGCTCACTGGTATTAAATTGGGGACACTACCAGTTGGATAATTAGGAGTTCCACTTGTTGCTAGGAACTTAAAGGAGAGTGATTGCAGAGTCCTTGTTGATAAAATCACTCAGAGGATTAAGAGTTGGACAACAATGTGTCTCCCATTTGCTGGCAAATTGCAACTTTTGCAATCTGTGATTTTTAGTATGCAGAATTTTCTAGTTTAGGGTCTTTCTTATTCCTTTGTTAAGAAGATTTCTCAATTGTGCAATTCCTTCCTATGGAGTGGGAGTGAAAGTCCAGCTAGGGGAGTAAAAGTGAGTTGGGAGAGGGTTTGCTATCCTAAGAGTTAAGGGGACCTTGGAATTAAAGATTTGTTGATACGGAATAAAGCATGCATCCTTAGAAATCTTTGGTCCATTTGGATGAAAGCAGGATCATTATGGGTGGCTTCGATTGATTTATATAGGTTGAGAAGTTGCTGTGTTCTTGAAGTTCAGTCTTGTTCTTGGCATTGCTGGGCAAGGAAAAAATTGTTAAGGCTCAGATCCTTATTACCCTCATTAGGTGGTCTGCAAGAGGATTTTAAATCTTGCAAAGCATGGGAAAAGTTAAGAGAAAAGATAGAAAAGGTTATGGTTAACTATATAGGATCGGCTTTCAGTGAAGTGTAGGATGATGGCTTGGGGGTACCATACTGATCCAAGGTGTGTTCTCTGCAATGGTGAGGACTTGGAAACTAGAGATCATCTCTTTGATTGCTGCTCCTATGCCAGGTTACCTTGGGATTGTATTTTATTCATCATTCTTGGCAGGATAGATTTGATTGGCTTCTTATTCATGAAAAGAGCACATCTTTGAGTTCAACTATTATCAGAGTTGCTTGAAATGCTTTTATATACTTAATATGGCAGGAAAGAAATAGAAGAATACATGGGGGAGCTCCAAGGCCAATTCAAGTCTTGTTCAAATATATTAAAGGTTTTATTAGTGATAGGCTTGTTGATATAAAGATTGCTGTAAATGTTTCTGACCATATATGCAGGGGGTGGGGACTAAATATTAATAGTTGAGGGTTTTTGGAATATTTTTTAGTTGAACTATTTGTAGCAAAAAATTGCTTTCTTTCTTCTGATGAAAGAAATTTAAAGAAAGCAATTTTACTTGATCCAGAAAAAGAGTGTGGAAAGCTATGTTTTTCTTTTTTTCATGGATATTTTATGAATTTCCATAAAAGATATTTCACAAATACATCATATTAATATTTAATTTAAGGATGTGTTTTCTTCACCGAAAGTATTTATTTATTTAAAGGTAAAATGACTTATTGATTTACATAAAATAAGTCCACTTTTCTAAAAATGACTTATAAAAAGTGTACTAAGTAGTTTCTTAGAAAACAATTACCTATGAGTCATGAGTAGGTTGATATTATATTTGATTAATGTCAAATGTTATCATATTAATAATAAAACTTTAATTCTAATTTTTAATTTTTTTAAAAAATATTAATCTCAAATATTATAAAATTAATATTATTAAATACATATTTGTATTTAATTATATAATAAATTATTAATATGTAACATTATAGTTTTATTTTAATAATAAATATGTATTACAATTTATAAATATTTAGCAATAAATGCTTATAATATATAATATGAATTTTTTTTGGTGAAAATATAATACGCTTAAAATATGAGTATTTTAATATGTCATATCTTCTCTCATATGTATAAATTATATGTATGCATATAACATGTAACTTCAAATTCTATTTAGATATTTTCTATAATTAAGTCTATATAAAATATTATTTTATTATAAAATGAATTCGATTATCAAAGAAAAATGTTTCTATAATATGTTTAGCAAATATAATTTATGTTATGTTTGTTTTACTAAAAACAAGTTTTAAAAAATCATTTCAGAAAAATTTTCTAAACCGCGAAAAATATTTTACGAAAAATCATCGATCAATAAAAATATCATTTTTAAAAAAAAGATTAATCTATTTTTTAAAAATTAATTTTCAATCAAACTAATACAGTGTAATTCTTAATAATAAAATATTTCAGCAGTGAAATAAAGCCTTTTTATCATAATATTGTGGAATTCTTACAAATATCATTTCACAATAAGTGGACTTTGAGATTATTTTTAAACATCTATAAAACACAAAATTTTTACTATAAGTTTGTTTAACGCCGGAGAAAATTAGTGAAAACTTGCTTTCATTTATAGAAGAAATTATAAGAATAAAAATACGTTTAATATTACGTGGGATTGTTTAAAATTTTCAATTTGCATATAATAAGAAATTTTTTTTACTACACACCCATTAATATTGAAAAAACAAAAACATGATTTATTACCTGGATTTTCATCGGTGGCCAGTGTTCTTTGGAGATACTTATTGTTGATTACTCCGGCGGTGGCAGTGGCCAGTATTAGATATCTAAAACTAGTAATGACGACAACAAAGAGAAGCAATAGATTATGAAGCATCTTCTCTCTCAAAATTGAAGTGTTTCTTAGGTAATAATAGGTTGGAGCTAGCAATGCTTTCCACAAAGCCACTTTTTTTATATTATTCATTTGTAGTCACAACTGTGAAGTGAAGACCTTATCGTTTCTGGTCAACTCATTGAGCTTAGCTGCTTGTATCCTACTAAGAAAATGGAATAGCCGAATAGGGATACTTTAGTATTGGTTAAAGTACCTAGGAGTTCCCTGTATCATAGCACCAGATTAAATTAGTTTATCTATTATTAAATAAATTAATTTAGTCTCTACATTATTAAAAAGAATAAAATAAATCTAAATTGTAACACAGTTAACATTTACTATAGAAAAAAAAAGTCTTGATAATTATTTGTTTCTATCGTTGTTCAATTCCAAACAAAGTATTTCATTTACAGAACCATAGAAGCTTTAAAAATAAACTCTATTAAATTGTAAATTGTGTTTTTTAAATAGTAAATGTTAACTCTATTTCAATTTAGCCTTAGTTGATTCTTTGTAATAATACAAGGACTAAATCGATCCATTTAATAGTAGACAAACTAATTTGATCAGGTCCTTAAAATAAATGGATCTCACAAGTACATTTACCCTTTTGTATTTGGTCCTCAAAAAAAGGTTAAATTCTACTATTAGTCCATGTACTTTACGAAAATTCTAGATTTAATCTCTATCTTTAAGGTCATTTTTAATCCATGTATTTTTCAAAATTTAAAATTACAAAGACTAAATCCACTACTTTTACAAAGTGTCGGGACTAATAGCATAATTTAACCAAAAAAGTTGAATCTTTTCCTCATTCTCCTCCCCTTTTTCACTTTTAACATCTTGAAAAAAGTGGGTAAATTATATCAATAGCTTCCCAATTATGTTTAAACTTCTTTTTAATTGTCAATTATAAAAAGTTACAAAATAATCACTTAAACTATCACACTTGTTTTTTTTGGTCTAGTTCTATTAATTGGGTAAAAGAAAGATGACATGACAATATTACAATTGGCATAATAATAAATTGGTTAAATTCTACTATTAGTCCCTGAACTTAGCAAAGGCTGTGGATTTATTCCCTATACGTTTATTTGGTCATTTTGAGTCCTTGTACTTTTTAATTTTTAAAATTTCAGTCCTTACCAAATAATAATCGTTAAATTAATTAAGTAAAATTCTGCTATTTCCATTATTTGATATGCCAAACATATTATCATATGTGTAACGTCATATTAACTTATTATTTTCACATATTACTCACAAAAAACCAGTTAATGGATTACCGATTGTCATTTGCGTTAAGACTGAAATTTCAAAAATTGAAAAATATAGGGACTCAGAATGATCCAATTGAAGAAAATGGACTAAATCTACAACTGTATGTATAATACGTGACTAGTAATTGAATTTAACCAAATGAATTTAACTGCTATTGTTTGGGCCAGGACTAAAATTTCAAATTTTGAAAAGAATAAGAGTAAAATAGATCAAATAAAAGTATAAGGACTAAATCCACAACTTTTAAAAAAGTACAGGGACTAATAGAAAATTGTAACCTAATAAATTCAACATTTACACATTATGTCATGTTGGTCCTAATTCTAAAAATTTAACCATTTATGTTGACATGTTCTATAATTTAATCCTAATTCTAAAAGAAAATCAAATAAAAATTATGAAAAGTTCACTTAATTAGAAGGACTTTTTTTTTGTTCACTTCTTCTCCCATGGCAAAAAGAAAAAAAAAGTGTTTACTCTTCTTCTCTAACTTTTCCAACCTCTGTCTCCATTCCTCATTCATTGAATCAATGTCATCTAATCTCCGGTTAACCTGATTTGTATACCAAAACACTCCTCTAAGAATCTATTGATTTGGATTTTCGAGAAACTTCTTCAAAAGCCACCAAATTTATGTGAGACAGATCTAGTGATATATATAGAAGAAATAAACTCTTCTCAAAAAGTACTTGTGCTTTGTGCAAGACGAATCCTTGACATTCTTAGCTTTCAGTCAAACGATCTTCTTCGCTATTCTCATACCACGAATCGCTTCGAATGCGGGCTTGAACAATTACAAATCAAACAAAGAATCAAAATTAATTTTTTTTACTTTCAATAGGAAAGTAAATCTCTCTCTTATAAAAATCGGTGGAGTTGTTATTCCCCAAAAATAGAATTTATACTTAGAAAATAAATTCTCATTATTTTCTAGCAAAATAATAATATCTCAAAGTTTTGTGTTTTTGGCCCTACCAATGCCATTTATTTATAGGGAGAGATAGACGAACCCTAGTTGAATTAGTAGAATACAAATAATACTTATTTAATAGAAAAGCAATCCCCTAGTTGAATTAGAAGAAGGAGGGGCGGCTAACCCTATTTAAATAGGGTTGTCGCCCCTCATACATATTATGAGGGGTTTTGGACATCTCCTGTATTGGGTCTAATTATACGTGCTTCCTAGACTTTTAACTCAGCTCTTTATAATTTAATCCAAGCAGATGCATGTTTTTCTATTTCCCAAAATAAATATTATTAAACTAATTTAAATAAATTAATTAATTTTCAAATTAAATAATTTTCTTAATCCAATTTTAATCCCGTTAAAGTCATGACAACTTTACTGTAAAGGAATCTATGAGAAAATATATTTAATTTTTACATTCAACAGATTCACAATGATTAATTAATTTAATTCTATTTCAAACTTCAATTATTTACTTAAATAATAATTCAAAAAACTTAAATTAATTCTCAGACTATTTTCTTACTTAGTGAGAAACCACACTCATTTCCAAATGTAAGTCATTTTTCTAACTTTATCATTTTTGTCTATTTCTGTTCATTTGATTCTAAATGCAATTCATTTCTAGTTTCAACGAGCTAGCGGAAGGACCGATTGGACATATGTGATTAGGTCACAAATTATTTATAATTAACTTCAAACTTTTCTTTTATTAATTATAAACTCATTTAGTCACGAAGTCATTCCATTATAGTATCGTGACTAAGCTCTCCCCAATTACATACCATTACAAAAGATACTCGATCACTGCTCATCCAATGATATTGTCATAAGCGTGTTACCCTTATAGGATATAAATTCATTCTCCCATTATGATCCTATTTCATCTCATGGTAACCATTACATATTCTTTCATGAAAAGTCAATTATTATCAAATAGTAATTAAGACATTCATCACAATGAAAAATGACTCGTGACCATATTTAATTTTCATCTATCATGTAATACCAATGAGAGGATATCATTTACCCATTTCTTGGGCTATGAATTCCACTATTGTGAATGATGCTACATACTGTAAAAGTCGTATACCTGATACACTAGCTTTTAGTTCCTTATCCATTTGAACTCAGACTTTCACCTGCATCAAACTATATGAGTCATGTATACATAGTCCATCATCCACTCAGGATTGAGGTATGTTACACTATGAGCGTCACAAGTGAATAGATGAATTAATGATCTATTTTACTTGGGTCTTGTTTGATGTACTGTCAGTCCAGTTAGTAACATCTATGTCTCTATCTTTTGGGAGTCATCCATATCGATGCTCAAGACAAAACATCTCCCTAATTGGAATTGATAGATGGCTTATTAGTCTTTCAATCGGTTTGCTCATTTTTTTATTAGACTAAGGACAAGTTTAGGTCCATCTACTAACATAAGTTTTCTTTTCATATTACGATCTGGCCACGTAATACCACTTAGTATTAATTAAACATTGTAACACTCCTAACCCGTATCCATCGTTAGAATAGAGTTACGAAGCATTACCGTACAAACGGAATATTAAATCTTTCATTTCATACATCAATTCAAACATACTCTAATTACATTCAATCATATACATAATGTCCTTTAATCGAGCCTTCAAGACCCTAAAAATACTTTAAAAACATTTGGAAAGTTTAAGAAAAAGTTAGAAAATTTGGACTACAGGGGTCACACGGCTAAAACACACGCCTGTGTCTCAGGTCGTGTAATAATTTAAATAGGGACACACGACCTTGTCTTATTCCGTGTCCTCACCCGTGTAACTCTTTGAGTAGGGTCACATGACCGTGTCACACACCCATGTGTCGGGCCATGTAACTCTCGTAACAACCCCACACGCCCGTGTGCCAGGTTGTGTAACTCTCGAAATAGCTTCACAAACCCATGTGCCAGGCCGTGTGCTACTTGACTTGCATGCAATGGAACCTACAAGGGACACAAAGTCGTGTCGCCAGACCGTGTGTCACACACGGCTAAGCCACATGCTTGTGTCTCAGGCCGTGTGGACCTAAAATGAAACTTAAACAACATGTTTACCATATCAAGCTTACTTGGGTTCTAAGCAAACCATTTAGCAGCCCAAAGACCTATTCAAAGTGACATTAAACAAGCCAAAAACATGCTAAATCAACATTCTAAATGCCTAACCAATGTATCCTCATTGATACCACGAGTATATACAATTATATATAAAAATAAAACATCAAACACAACTTATCAAATCATCCATTCTAATACCTAACCAATGTACCTATCATAGGTACCTCAATCACAACATATCATTGACACATATCATTCATATTTGCGTTAGAACCTTACCTTAATCACATACATTATATAAGTTGGCATTTACACATAATATCATACTTAACATTTTACTTATTTCAAAAAATTAGTAATAACAACACAAAAGCCTATTACATACCATATAATCCGAAACAAACATTCCAAAAACTATTGAATTAAGTTGGATAGTGTGTGACTTGAGTGCCGATCCAATCGTCCAACCTTGAGTATCTACAATAACAGTAAATAACACAAGTAAGCTTAATGAAGCTTAGTAAGTTTGACGTATTAAAACAATAAATCTTACCGAAGTAAGTGCAACAATTCAAATAATAATAAGCCAACCATGAATGTTTCCTGTTATTCACAACCTTAACCGAAAAATCACCAACATTCAATTCAATACTCAATATATATATAGCAATTCCATTAAAATCATGAAACAAGATACCTTATCGAGATTTTCAATTTGATGAACATCTTATAGATACGAGTACATCAACAATCCAACCAAAACACACCAGATGCTCATAAGAGCCAATCCATTCGAAACACATCAATGCTCGTAAGAGCTAATCCCTCCAATTTTCTTTCATTTTACTTTGTGTGTAAAAAATATTGAGGACAATATATGGATATATAATGGAATTGATGGATATTTTATTAAACTAATTTGTTTGAAAAATATAAGTTCATATAGATGAAATCACTACATTAAAGACACTAGGTCCCAACAATTTTTGGCGAGGTCAGCAATGATAACCAAATTGGAGACCACAACAGAAGCAACCGCGAGGTGGTACAATGAGGAGAAAAGGGAATGAGAGGAGAGGGAGAGACAAAGAAGGAGATAAGAAGGGAATGAAAGGAAAGGGGGAGGAGGAAAAAGGGTGAACGATGACAACCTTAAGGTTAATGATTGACGGGTTGAAGCGGGGAAAATTGTAGGACAATACTGGAGGGTCGACGACTGACCCTAAGGCCACAGCCCGATGACACAAGCTTGTCTCGATGTTACACAACATGGGTCCATGAATGTTAAACACGATACATTTATACGATAAAAATTAATAAATTATAAATATATATCTCAAGGTGTTTTAGTAGAAAGAGAAGATTGAAGGAAGACATATATCATCCTTACAATTCAAGACTTTCTTTTATCACATTATTACAAAACCCATACTTAAATCACAAATCATCTAAATATTTTACCTCAATTCTGATTATTGTTCCAATCAATCAAAATTAATTTCATTTATTCCCCAAATTTTAATTTTTGAGAAATTAATTTCTGTAATTTTCAAAATTGACCTTATCATTTCTCTTTATAATAATAAGATTTTGGAACCACAAACCTAATCTTGAGCTTTACTTAATAGGATTCAAACCCTGTTAATATTTGTTTATTTAAACATATTTAGACTAAGTCTCTAACCATTTAAGTGGCAGTAGAAGAAGAAAATAACCCAAAGTCTGTTGTATTGAAAGAGACAATTGAAAAAGATTGAAGAAAGCAGGTAGTATTCGAACACAAGGGGAGCACGCAAGGAAGCTGAAGTCTACGTTGAATCGGAGAGTCCAAGTCTTTTTCAATAGTTAATTCAAAGAATCTTTCTTAAATTCCACGTTTCATGGTCCCCATTACAGATTTATAGTCCCTACCAAGGAAGAAATTGTATTTCAATATTGACTTTAACCATCACGATGTGTGCTTTGTTACTCGATTTTGATACGTGTCCATTGGTCGGACCTTTAACGTAGGTGGTAGGACTAAGATTCCCTGTCTTTGTGGGAATAAATTATTTTGAGCCATAATGGGTAAAATTTGTTTAAATTTTTTTTTTAAAAAAGTAATTAATTTTGTGTTTTTATATTTAATTGAGTACTTGAATCATTTCTAATTTTTTTAGTTAAAGTCACCACATATCATAACTACAGTGTGATATGTGGCAAAAATAATAAAAACTAAAAATCAATAAAAGTTATAAAAATAATTAAATTTTAATAAAAATTATAAAAATCATAAAAGAAAATTTATAAAATATATAGAAATATAGAAAAAAATTATAATTTTTTATAAAGTCATAAGAAAATTATAAAAACTATAAAAAATATAAAATTCGTAAAAAAAATTATAAAAATTATTGTACTAAAAGAAGCATTTTATAATTTTTTATAACTTTTATTTATTTTTATTTTTTATCACATATTACACTGTGTTGCGACAAATGATGGCTTTAACTTAAAAAATGAGGTCGTTAACTTTAACGGTCAACCGTTAAAGTTAATGGTTAAAAGGTCTTTTTATGCATTTTATAATTTTTTTATGATTTTTATAAAATTTTATATATTTTTTACGATTTTATATATATATTTCTAATTTTTAATAAATTTTAAATATTTGTATATTTTTATTAAATTTTTAATTTTTTATTAAATTTTAATAAGTTTTATAAGTTTTATTAGTTTTTATTTTTATAATTTTTTTGTCACATGTCACGCCGTGGTTGTGACAAGGGGTAGCTTTAACTAAAAAAAGTTAGGGACAGTTAACTTTAACGATCAACTGTTAAAGTTAATGGTTAAAAGAGTCTTTTTGATACATTTTACAATTCAAGTACCTAATTGGGGCTTTTTTTTGAAAAAGTTTGAGGGTCTTTTTAATGCATTTTGAAAGTTTAAGTACCCAATTGAGTGCAAACAAAAGGCAAAGGCTTAATTGCTTTCTTTTTTTTTAAAAAAGCTTAAGGGTCTTTTTGATGCAATGTGAAAGTTTAAGTACCTAAGTGATTCCAAAAAAAAAAACAGAGGCTTAATTACTTTTTTTGAAAAAGTTTAAGGGCTTTTTACACCCTTAAGCCTAAATTTGATAAATAATTTAAGACTACATTTATCAACCCAACTAAAATGTTATTTTAATTTTCTTTAGGTTTATTTTAATTTTCTTTAGGTTTATTGCATTATTTGATATATGAGTTGGATACTTTTTTTTTAATGTGCTAGGCTATTAGCTATGTACTTTTTTAATGTGATGCATATATTTGGTAAAAGTTATAAAATTTGATATTTGAAGCTAGCGATGCTAAATTTTTAATAATCGATTGGGGTTTTAGGGTTGATAGGATGGAAATTAATAATTAAAGAATTAGCATCAAATTAGGGTTTTAGGGTTGATAGGATGTTAATTTTTTCAATTTAGCCCTTAGACTTTTTTGGATCAAATTGGTCCCTAAGGTTGGCATCCGTTACACAAATTGGTCCTTGCCATTAACACCGTTTGTTTTTTAGCATGGGGTGACATGGCAAAAAATTGTAACACCCCTCGCTTGACCCGATCTTTGGGTTCGAGCTACAGAATGTCACATTTGTCGATGCAACTATAGTCAAAATCACGATAAAATAATCATTTCCACAAGTATTTAAACGTCAAACACATTCATTTTAGGTTTAACAATCAATCCCAAGTCTTAATCGAGCTTACAAAAGCTCTTATGATAACCCAAGCATGAAATAGGACCAAATTGTGAGGTTTTAAAACTTCAAGACCAACGCCGTGATGTCGCTAAACAGTTTGTCACGTCACGACACCAGGCCACTCAACGTCGTGACGTCACAAACTGTTAGTTGAAGTTGTTACAAGAAAATATGGTTGTTGGGACAAAGACTTTGTTTTTGGTAAAATTATACCATTTGGTACCTATTTCAACTTACCAACCATACCTATCAACATATGCTCTAAGGACCAATTTCAATCAATTCAAAACATGCCAAATACATGCTAAATAAGTACAACATTCATGTTTTTCGTCTCTTCAAGATAATTTCTATCAAACATAAAGTAAATTTAACATTTCATGCCATGAATCAAACTCAAACTCAAACTTAAACCAAGTTATTTCAATTACCAAAGTTTACCTATGCTAAAGAACCTTAAAACTTACCAATTCCCTTTCATTTAACACATTTACACTTATAAGCTTTAAGTACAAGCATCATCTATCAAGGTTAGGTCACCTTATTCAAGCAGTACAAGTTATATATGTTCACATCCACTTCAGCTCATTCACAAACCAAGCAAACTACCAATTTCATCTCTTTTCATACCATTCATATAGTCATAGAACATCACACCTTTAAATATGAAATGCCTAGAAGTTCACCTTTCTATAAGAATCAAAATACCAAATCATCATAAGATACCAAATCATCAAGACATATTATATAACTTGGTATATACCGATACTCCTATATACATGCCACAACCTTAATGTTCAAAAGTGATCAAACATTTATTGATTCAATGACAGGTGTAACATTCGCGTTATGCTTCAGAGTTGGGTATAAAAAGGTATCGAGTTAGGATTTAGTGGGAAATTTTAAGAATAAAACAAATAGAAATTTTAAGTATTAAAATAGAAAGTATTTAAACCCGATAGGAAATTAGAAAATACTCCTTAGATAGGAAAATTTTAAATAGAAGTATTGATTTAATTGAAAGAGTATAGAAAATTGTTGTGGCCAATGTAAGAAAAATAAAAAGTTTAGAGATACATAATAATGGTAGAAATGAGGGGAGGATTAAGAAGAAATTTTACCAAATTTTAAGTATGAGTCATCCTAGGCATTGAGAAAGATGAAGAAGGATAAACTGATAATTAGCCAAGTAGATATTTTTAAACATAATGATTAGGGCTAAAGTGTAAAGATGGATGGCTAGATGACTTATTAGCAATTTGACCTTTTGAATTAAAAATGATGAGATATTTTATGGAATAGTGTAGAATGTGGGAGAAAATGTAACACCCATAACCCTAATTTATCGTCAAAACAGGGTTATAGAGTATTACCAGACTTTTCAGATCAAATACGAATATTTCATATCTTTTAACATACATTTAGAAACTAATCATAATCACTCATATTGACCCTTATGTGAGCCATCGAGGCCCAAAATATACGTTAGAAATGAATCGAGACTAAACCGAAAACTTAGAGAATATTTTGTAAAATTTTAAAATTTTTCTTAGGTGCAGGAACACACACCTGTGTGGCTCACATGGTCAATAGACACGTCTGCGTCTTAGTCCGTGTGGGCATTCATAGTGGGGCACACGATCGTGTCTATGCTCGTGTAACTTTCTAACTTGGGTCACACGACCAAGCCACACACTTGTGTGCTAGGCCGTGTGAGCATACTAACTTGAAAAATAAGGTGTAGGGGTCATACGGCCAAGCCACACGCCCATGTGCTAGGCCGTATGACACGGCCGTATGTCCCCTGTATTTTAAATCTGCACAAAATAGAATGCTCACACGGCCTAGCACACGGGCGTGTGGATTGGCTGTGTGACCCAAGTTAGAGAGCTCATAAGTTTGGACACAGGCTGGGACACGGTCGTGTGTCCCTATTTTGAATGCCCACACGGACGTGTCTCTTGACCGTGTGAGACACACGGCTTGGCCACACGGGTGTGTCTCTTGACCGTGTGAGACACACGGCTTGGCCACACGGGCATGTGTCCCCTGTACATTTGAAAAATTTTAATGTTTTCACAAAAATTCTTTGAGTACCCGATTTAGTCCTAACTTGTTTCGAATGTGTATTTTAGGTCTCGAGGGATCACATAAAGGACATTATGCTTGATTACGACTAGTTTCTGATATGAATGCTATATGATATGAAATATCTTTTTATTTGTTCTGTAAATTTTGGTAATGCTCTATAACCCTGTTCTAGCGACGGATACGGGTTAGGGGTGTTACATTATATTTTGTGGAAAAATGACATGCACATAAGTAAACCAAATGTGTTCCCAAGTGTTAGAGACTAAAATGCAAACTCTTAAAACTTTATCTATTTTGGTATTTTGATTGAATTATTTTGGTTCTATATGAAATAAATTATTGAAATTTTTATGTATGCATGCAATTGTGGTTTGATAATGTGATAATTGTGATCGAATTGGAGTTGTTTTAAGTAGTTTTAATGCACTTTGAATTGGTCTCAAGTGTTAAGATGAAACTACTGTATTGTAGGGGTTTTCTAGCAAATTTTTAAACTAATTTTTACCAAAATTTACCCAAGGTATCGATACCAATGGGACAAGTATCGATATCTGGGTCTTGAAATTGAAAAATTTCAAAACATAATGTGATTTCGATATCGATTTCACATTTGGTATCAATTTTAAAGGCAAGGTATTAGTACCTAGGCTCAAGGTGTTAACACCTTCATAAAAAACTTGAAATTTTGGTGTTCCATAATGTTATTTTGGTATCGATACAATTTAGAGGTATAAATAAATTTCAGAAGGTACTGATACCTTGTGTTTAAGTATTGATACTTGTCCTTTATTTTGAGTAAAAGATATATTTAAACCATTTATTATCGCAATCAATGAAACGATAATGACCCTAGACGTTTATACTAATAATTATTAGGTTAAATTAGTTAAAATACTATGAGTAAATGTATAAATTGCTTAATTTCTAGCCAAGATCACTTTGGCACCAAATGTAATAGTCTTATACTAGGTCCCTACAGTCAGATCGGGTATAAGTGTGTTATAACATGATAGTGTGAGCTTTAAATGATCTGACTTGATGCGTTCCACAAGGTAACTGTACATATACTAGGATGCCATAAAGACCCGTTTATCTTTACCCTTCATTCTTAAAGAAATTTACATTCAAATAACTTATTTGCTTGGCTTACTCGCCACTAGTACATATACTAGGAAAATTCATAACAATTTTCCTATGATCTTAGTTTCTATGTACAATTTCACTATTCAAATATGGTTCTACAATCATTATGATTTCTTAAATCCCCCTAGATGAGGCCTATACAGGTGTCACTTTATATACACGCATAACTCCTACTTGCTACACTATTAGGACGATGGCTGACTTGGTCCATCTATTCACTTCTCTTACCAAGCTATATCTTGCGATTAGGTAGTGAAAATCTATAAGTTTTGATAAACTTAGTGAGAATCTATTGAACAACATAATATATTTAGTTTGTGAGAGAATGATGAGAAATAAGTTTAGGTAGAGATTTCAACTTCCTATCTCCTCTTGATGTATTACAAGTTTCATTAAAGTTAAGGTAATCTCTCTATTTCCCTTACAAATCTTAGCTATTTAGTCATTCTCCATTATTCTTGGCAAACTATTATCCATGCATTCGTTAACGGTCTTGTTCCGCCATTGGCGGACCCTTACCAGTGGATCCCTATGGTTAGGTTTCGCTAAAACCTCAATCACTACTTCAAATCCTTATATTATGCTAGCGATCTATTTCAAACGACCAACCATTTACTACTTCTCCTTCTTCCCACAATGTGGCAATGGTTCTTCCATTGGCTTAGGGATCTTTTCATTAAGCCAATAAGGTTTTTGCCCCGTACCTGTTTCTCTATAAGATTCGCCATTTTTATTTCCTAGCGAGCATAATTGTCTTACCATTGGTCGCATTTTGCATCGCCTTTGATGGATCCCTTTACTAATCTAGAGATCCACACCCCTCGGGTGCAACATACAGATGTATTACTTATAGTTTAACACATCATTCACTTTGCTATTTCGGTCTTAGCCATGGCCTTCATTCTTTGTGATGAACTTCCTTGGTGAGGGTTCCTAGTCTCTTATCTTGGCAAACTTTCAACATTTACCAATCTGGAGGACCTTCTATTATGTCTCAAATTCATGCCACCATAGTCTGACTCAGCATAGTACTCATGTTTAATGTCTTAGTATATTGTCTATTCTTACATACCAGCGGATTCTATTTGTTACCTTAGCCAAGCTAAGGTCTTTATTGCCCCGGTGGACTGTCTATTATGTATTTACCATCACATCAAACTGTTTATTCTATATTTACCATTATATCGTACTTTCTTATGATGCAATGGAGTCTTTCTTCCATGATCTTACTCATTATACATGACTACCATAACATTTTTCATCTATGGTCTTACATCTTACACCTTATATCGAGCTGCCATGACATCTTTCATCCATGGTATTACACTGCGTACCTCATACCAAACTGCCATGGCATCTATCATCCATAGTATTACGCCATATACTGTTAACATGTACCACACTATCATGACATCTTTCGTCCATGGTCTTACGCTATGTACCTCATACCAGACTGTCATAGTATCTTTCATCCATGGTCTTACGCCATATACCTTTACCATGTACTATGCTGTCATGACATCTTTCATATAGTCTTACGCTACATTACTCATACCAGACTGCCATGGCATCTTTCATTCAGTGTAACACCCTTAACCCGTATCAAATGCCAGAATAGGATTACGGAGTAATTACCGGACTTACAGATCAAATAAACAAATATTTCATTTCATATCGCATACATATCAAAAACCAATCAAATTCAGTGATATCATTCCTAATACGAGCCATCGAGGCCCAAAATAAACATTAAAAAAAGTTAGGACTAAATTGAGTACTCAAAGAATTTTTCAGAAAATATTAAAAAATTTTAAAGGTGTAGGGGACACACGCCCGTGTGGCCAGGCCATGTGTCTCACACGGTCAAGTGACACCTTCGTGTCCCAGGCTATGTGGGCATTCGAAATGGGGACACGTGGCCGTGTCCCAGCCCGTGTCTGTACTCGTGTAACTCTCTGACTTATGCCACACGACCAAGCTACACGCCCGTGTGTTAGGTAATGTGAGCATATTGAATTGAACCTTTAAAAGATATAGGGGACACACGGCTGAGACACAAGCCCGTGTGGACAAAAATTAGGCCATTTTCTATGTAACAGCCCGTTTTTAGTGAAATTGGAACAATGGTTTTAGGATCACAAATTTGAGTCAGAAAGAAAAATTATTTTAATATTATTGCATAGTCTGTATTATGATAGGAATGACGTATGAAAATTTCGTTAAGAAAATCTTACCGATTTCAAGTTTAATTGCTAGAAAGGACCCAATTGCATAAAGTGCAAAAGTTGAATTCTAATAGCTAGAGGGATTAAATAGCTATGAAATTCAAAATTTGAGGTCCTTTAGGGAAAATAGACCATTAAGAGAAGTTAGTAGATAATTATGATGATTTATCCATGAAAATTTAAGTAAAGAAAAAGACTAAATTGGAAAGTAGAAATAATAAAAGATAATAATTAAATTAAAAGATAAAATATCATCTTATTTCATCATCTTCCCCAAATTATTTTCATTGAAACCCTAGCCAAGAGAAAAGAATTCAAGCAAGCTTAATTGGGTAAACATTCTTGTCCTGTTTTTAGTAATTTTTATATTTTTGAGATCGTAATAACCTAATTTAGCTATTTTGGGGATTAATTTGCAAAGCTATCAAAGTATCAAAATTTTTCCATGGATGAGTATGCTGAAAATTTGAAATTTATGGTAGAAAATGAAAGGTTGTTGATAGATAAACAACTTTTGTAAAGGAAATTTTCATGAAATTGTGATTTAGGGACTAAATTAGAAAAGATGTAAAATTCATGAAAAATTTATGATTTTTTTAAAATACATGGACTATTATTGTTATATTAAAAATTTGGCTAGGCTTGGAATAAGGATTAAATTGCATGAATTTCATTTTCCGAGCCTAGAGATGAAATTTGAATTAATTAAAAGTATAGGGTCAAAATGGTGCTTTTGCCTAAAATATGAATTAGATTGAATTGAATATGAATTGTGTTAAATTGAGTTAAATTTACTCGTATAGGTCCGGATAGATCTAGTACAGAATTGAATCGAGAAAAACAAAAAGTATCGGATTAGTAGATTCTTGTATACGAACAAGTGTTGAGGTAAGTTCATGTAACTAAATTGTATAATTATATGTTTGAATTGAATGTTATGTATGTGTATTGTGTAATTGACATGTATGAAAATCAGTCACATATCCAACAATGTCCGACAAGTATTAAGTCTCATTTGAACAAATGAAATTCGATGGATATAGGGTTCCTGAATTGGTTGTGGTCTTGCATATGTTGTGAACACACCACAACTCGAAAGAGCATCCCGTTATTAGCTCTCATGAGAATCCCAAAATTTGGCTCTCACGAGCTTTTCGTTATATGGTTCTTGCGAGCTTCTTGTTAATAGCTCTTCAGAGCATCCCGATTGGTTGTGATCCTGCAAGTGTTGAGAACACACCACAGCTCTTATGAGCTTCCCGATTATGGCTCTTCGTGAGCTTCCCGTTAATTGGCTCTTTGCGAGCTTCCTGATAAGGCTTGCTTGAACTTCCTGATATTAAGCTATCCGGAGCTTCCAGTTAATGGCTCTTCGAAGCTACTCGATATCGGCTCGCATGAGCTTCCTGAATATGACTCTTATGAGCTTTCCGTTATAAAGCCTGGATAAGTTTCCTGTTACATGGCTCATATGAGCTTCCCGTTATATGGCTCGAGAGAGTGCTCCCCATTTATGTGTTCTTATGAACACTCCTGAATATGAATTGACGAATTGCAGATTCGTACACTTCATGTGTACTATCTGATGTCCATCGATATTTCGTAAGGCTCAATAGGCAAAGTTTCGATATAAGTTGAGATAAAGTCTGAATGAATCAATAATTGTATCTACCTGAAAATACATGGAAATGTTTATACGATAAGCTCATCTCTGTTACTTCAAATGCAATTGAAATACATGACTAACTTGCTTGAGGAGGTATATGTGTTAGCTTATTGATTAAATTGATTTGGATGTACTTGGTATGCTTATTTTAAATGAATATGAATGGTAAGTTAATTTTCCGTTATACGAACTTACTAAGCATTAAATGCTTACTCTATTTTATTTTCTCTGTTTTATAGTACTCGGAAGCTTGTAAAGGTTGGAGTGGGTCGGAGAAAGATCACACTATCCTTCAGGTCTTTTTGGTATAAATAGCAAACTTTAATTAGAATATAATGACATGTATAGGTTAAGTTGGTCAAATGTTGACATATGCATGTTTTGGTTGTAAATAGCCATTGGAATGACTTGCCATGGTCCTGTTTTGATATATATATATTATTATCATGTTTGAAGTATGGATATGATTATGCATATAAGCATTTGGTATCTAGGTAAGTATAAGTTTTGGAATAACATAATAATAAATTGCCTATTGAGAAGCCTAAGGGTACATTGGTTGTATGTGTAAAACGTCAAGTTTAAGACTTGGTTTTGGCTTGGTTTAAATGTCTTGAATTGGTTGGTGAATGTGTTAAAATGTTGATGTAGGTGGAAGACTGGTTCGGGTGAGAAATAAGGCTAGAAAATGTCATTATTTTGTCCACACAGGCAGAGACACAAGCGTGTGTCTCAGCTGTGTGTGACACACTGCCTAGCGCATGGGCATGTTTTTCAGTCGTGTATCCCCTGCATCTTAAAATTTCAAAATAGAATGCTTAGGTATTTTCACATGGACAGAGACACGGGCGTGTGTCTTCGCCTTGTGTATCACACGGCCTAGCACACGGGTGTGTGACTTGGCCGTGTGAACCCATCACCTTAATTATGCAAGTCAGTATACTCATACGGCCTAGCACACGGGCATGTGACTCGGCCATGTGACTAAGTCAGTATACAACCTAAATTGGACACGGGCTGGAAAACGGCCGTGTGCCTCACATCAAATGCCCACACAGCCTGGCCACACGGGCGTGTGTCTTTTACAGATAAGGAAAATTTTGAAATTTTGCGAAAAATTCTTTGAGTTCTTGGTTTAGTCCTGACTTGTTTCTAATGTATAATTTGGGCCTTTAGGGTCTATTTGAAGGGGCAATATAGTTTTGGTAATGCTCCGTAACCCTGTTCTAGCGATGGATACAGGTTAGAGGTGTTACTTTTCAAGCCATATTTCTCACCCAAATTTGGTACCAACCTAAACACAACAATTTGCATATGACCATGACATAAATAGGCATTCAAAACCAACCAAAATCAAGTTTAAAACATGTAATATCATCACATAAAACCATGATTCCCATAGGCACCTCAATTGACCATTTAAAAACATGCAACTATGTATCCAAACCTACCTAAATGACCAAACACAAATATGCATAAATGTACCTAAATTTAACATGTATGTCACTTATCAAGCTCAACTATTTGGTACCCAAACTATTCATTCACAAACTAAACATTCACATGATACCCATATACCATATATGATAAGGCCATTTACATATATACATAACAAAATATATCCAAAATATAAGTCAAATCAAATGGTTATAAACATAACAAAACATGTAGGCTATCATTAGCCAAAATGACCTATACATGCCATTAGAACCAAAATTATATTACCATAAGTACTAAAATAGCCGATAGACAGTGTGATAAAATTTCTGACAACTTTCAACTCGAACGAGCTTCCGGACCATTATAAAACACGAAAAAAATAACACAGGGTAAGCATTTAAGCTTAGTAAGTTCGTATAACTCAAAATTTAACTTACCATTTAACCATAATTTAGGTAAGTAAATCAAAGCATATTACAACTCAATTTGGCCCAAAAGCCTAACAAATATTCATCAACCAAGTTAGTCATGTATTCATATAAAAACCAAGAATCATATATGAGTTCAATAACTATTTAAATTCCATATACATGAAACATCTATACCATGCGTTTATATATCATATATAAACCATTTCCATGTAATTCACGTAAATACATGTACCAGTTCGTATCGAACTCATATAACCTTGAAACAAAACTGTACCCGTTGAACCACTTAGAATAATATCGGATACGCGGGAATCTCGCACACTATGTGCCAACACGTGGTCAAAACCACTACTATCTCATATCTCATATAAATTCTCTCTCTCGAGCCATAAATAGGCCTTCTCACACAAGCTGTCAGTCAGGACGTAGCTATACAGTGCTACTCACACAAGCTTTCAAGTAACTGCAACACATGCCAAAAACTCAGCCACCGGTAGGACGTACGAGACTAGCACCCAAAACACGGTAACCCCTAATGACATGTCATTTGTATCCTATTTATTCCTAATGTTCAAACGAGATTCTTAGCTCGCCGAAACTTTGTTGGATATTTTCGTAGAGTCGTAATACCAAGAATATAATATAAAAGCCTTTAAATCAAATATAATTTAATCCTTATTAAACATACGAACTTACCTCAAACTTGTACGGAGGGAAACGATCGATTAATCTTGTACTTTTTATTTTACCCGATCTAAATCCATACGTTGCTTTTCCTGATCTATATAATCAAATTTAACTAATTCAGACCTCATTCTATTAAATTCAATCCAAAAATCATGTTTTGGCAAAATTACCATTTTGCCCGTATACTTTTGATTTCTTTACAATTTAGTCCTTAGGCTTGTAAAATGAAATTCATGCAATTTCATCCCTACCTAAGCCTAGCCGAATATCATACTAGATTATAGCAGCCCACACATTTCATTAATTCACAAATTACACCATGATATTTCATATTTTCTAATTTAACCCTAATTGATAAATTTATCAAAAATCACTTAACAAAAGTTATTTATCTAACAATAATGATTCATTTTCTTCTATTCAACTTCACAAACAACTAAAATGCACTCATGGTAAAACTCTAGGCATTCAACCATTTTGCAAATTAGTCCCCGGGCTAGCTAGGTTAAGCTACAACGATCCCGAAAACATAAAAATCATTAAAAACGGGACAAAATGCACTTACATGCAAGGGATTTACCTAGCTAAAATTTTTAAGCTTCCATGGCTCTTTCTTACTTGTATAATTGGTTAAAGAAGAAACAATAAAGATGAAGGCTTTTAATTTTTGTTTTATTTATTTGATCACTTTTTACCTATTTACAAAATTACCCTTACCTAACTTTAAAATTTTCACAATTGCCAAGCCATGAACATACACTATCACCTTTAATGGTCTAATTACCATTTAAGGACCTCCACTTTAAAGTTCTATAGCTATTTAATACCAGTGACTAATAGAACACAACTTTTGCACTTTACACGATTTAGTCATTTTTACCAAATTGAACATGTAAACGTTAAAATTTCTTAACAAAATTTTTATACGGTAACACTATCGTGCTGTAGATCATAAAATAATATTAAAATAAATTTTTGACCTTGAATTTGTGGTCCCGAAACCACTGTTCTAATTTTACTAAAAATAGGTTGTTACATTCAGTCTTACGCCATATATCGTTACCGCGTACTATACTGCCATGACATCTTTCATACAGTCTTACGCTAAGTTACTCATACCAGACTGCCATGGCATCTTTCATTCATATTATTACGCCATATACCATATTCACGGTGTCGCCTTTAAGGACTAGTTGATACATTCTTCACGGTAATTACTATTCCATATTCCATTTCTTGAATCCTCCTCACATTATCTCTTCGCCCAAGGCAATAACTAATGGTTCACTCCCCATTCCCTTCCTACCTTCACCTATCCCCTTGAGGTTTTTTCCCAGTCATGCAATGCATGTATCTAATCATCATCTACCTTAAGGCAATAAAAAACAGCCTGTCATGGTACTACTATCCTACTTATGCGCAGATTACTCATACATTCCCTAGTTCATGCAAGCAACGTAACATCTTTCATCACCCAGAAGCAAGATGTAGAAACTCACATTATTTCTTTATCCTTATTTACCGAGGCTTGCCCGAATGCTAGGGTTTCCTTAGACCTAGCAACTTTCCCTTGATATTTCATCATTTAGGACATCCATGCCTATGACTACTGCGACATGCAGAGTCTCCCACGCCTACGACTTCTTCTCCTTCAAGATAGATGAAGAAGATGATAATTTAGAAGGGAAAAGGGGTAAACAAGCTTATGGAAATCCCTCATTCTCTCATCCTCCTACCTATATATATTCTCATGGTACGATCTTCACAGACCATCACTATTGCACAGTTCTAATTATTATGTTTCCCGCTATGTATCTAGCTAGTCTCAATCCAACTAAACCAGATTAGGTGTCCAATCTCCTTCTAACTAGCCTTTAAATTTTCTAATTTCATCACTAGTGCCCCCAACTTTCCATTACTATTCAATCATCTCCCTAACTCCTCTTAGAGTTCAGGTAATTCTGTGAATTCGAGTGTGGTAGTAACGATCTACAAGGGAAAAGAGGAAATAAATGGGGTAAGCCTATAAAATGCTTAGTAAGTTCTTAGGTATTAAATAATAATTACGTTATCTTTCAATTTACTACATTAAGCTACCATAATTTGACATAGTTGGCTTGTCATGGAAAAATACTACATTAATAAGGTGAGTTTAACATATAATCAAACCATGTAATATCACAAGTATTTAACATACCATTTCATGTCACAATAGGTAACAAACTTAAATCTTATTCAATTCAAGAGTGATGTAATCACATATATACCAAAGGCTTCATACTGAAATAATTGAATAATCTATCATTTGAACATTGAACTCATTTCATGTCATTTCAATTTCTCATTTCATATAACTGCACCGCCCGATGAACCCTAGTAAATGGACTCGGATACTCAAGAAAGTACACTACACCAAGTTGCATTTTCAAGTTGAAATAACACCACACTAGGGCACCAAAGTGCAAAGCTCGTAGACATCATATGCATATTCACATGCTAATATACCTTTTCACCACACTAAGGTCTTTGTAGAGACGAATAATATTCGATGATCTACAACAAATGCTAGATCTTGATTTAACCCGTGACAACCTCTATACAAAATCTTATCCTATACAAGCCTGCATAAGTACCTATTTGCATGTCAATCGTATCCTAACCTTTACTAAGTTTATACAAGCATCTATTACACAAATTAACCTTTCTTTACAATTTAGTCCAAAACTCACATTTATACAAATTTACCACAATCACTTCACAATCAAGCATAGATACACAACTCAAATACATAACAATTTAAAAAAAATTTAAACCATATGAACTTACCTAGCAAAAAAAAAAGTTGAACCTTTAAGGACTAATCGATAATTTTGGCTTTTTCCTAATTATCTCTAGTTTGATTCAATTCTTGATCTAAACAATTATTTTAAACAATTCATCAATACCAAACATTTTATATCATTCCTTGATATGCATGAACCGATTTAATTTGATTTTTTGTATGCCCCTTAAATTTTGCATTTTATTCAATTTAGTCACTAAAATCGAAATAACAATATCTTTCAAGTTTGAGCTTCGATTTTAAAATCGATCTTAATCACATCCATCAGGGACCCTCTACTATCAATTATTATAGAAATTGAACAAAAAAATACAATTTATTCACTTTATTCATTAAGTACAAAAACTAACGATTAATCATTACAATTTAGTCCTTTTTCACATCTAAGTTTAAAATCTATTAATTTAACACCAAAATCTTCAAGAACTCAACTATGACAACTTTCAAATACTTTAACAGTTTTACAAATTGGTACATGGGCTAGCAAGTGAAACTCATGACCTCAAAAAAATAAAAATTACAAGAAAAAAACTTAAAATCACATACCAAACAAGGGTCGAATGTGTTGAAGCCCTATTTTCTTCCTTTACCCACGACATGAAGAAGAAGATGGAGAGAAAATGTATTTTTCTTTCTTTAATTTTAACTTACAGTTAGATGAAACCTTAATTAACTTTAATGAATTAATTAAACATTAATTAATTAACGTTAATCATAATTAACTCAAAATTAGTGGATGACAACATCATTTTCCCCTATTGAATGACACAAAAATGGTTTATTTACCATTTTGAACCCTTAACGAATAAAAGTTTATAGTGACTAATTTTTTACAATTTAGGGTGGGTTTGGATGGGCGATTGGGTGCGGTGCATTTAACTTACTTTTTGTCTCACGCTACAGTATCACTGCAGTATCTAATCTCACTGCCATCGCTGTTTTTACATTAACCGCAGGTAAACGCACCATCCATCCAAACTCACCCTTAGCCTTTGTATCTTGATTAAACAAATAATAGAAAAAATGAAAGAAAATTATTTAATAATATTTTATACCAACTCCATAAATGCTCTAGTTTAATATTTACGAACCCGGTTTACGGGAATGAGGTTTCTAAACCATCATTTTCGACACCACTGAATATCAGGTTATTGTAGAAATTAAATTATTTAAAAAAACTTAGCTAGATTTCAAAAATTATAAAAAAATTAAAAAATATAAAAAAACTCAAAAATCATTTTAAAAATATGTTAAGAAATAAAAAATTTAAAAATATATTTAAAATTTTATAAAATTACAAAAAATTTGAAAACTATAAAAAAAACTTAGAAAAATATAAAAATTAAATCATCCTCGTTGACCACTCAAATTTTACTTTTTGAATTTCTAAAATATTTTTTGATTTGTTAAATATTTTCGAATTTTTATATTTTCAAAGTTTTTAATTTTCCTAAAATTTTAACTATAAATTTTTTGAATTTTTCTAAATATTTTGTGATTTTTTATATTTTTTGAAGATTTTAATTCTTAAATATTTTTGAAAATTTAACTATTTTACTTTTTAACTATTAATATTTAATTTTTAGAATTTTTATAATATATATTTTTATATAATTAAAAAAATTTAAGTTTTTTTTGAGGTTATTAGTTTTGAATTTTTAAAAACAATTAGATAGGTAGACATGAGATGGTCCTCTATTTATCCACGTGTCTTGTCCATGTTTAGCCACATCACCTCTTTGATAAAAATAATAATAAACCGTGTTGATGGTGGGGATTAATTTGTGTGGAGATGTCAACATTAGAGACTAATTTGATAAAAAAAATATTCAAGGACTAACTTGAGAAAAATTATTAAATTTAAGAGCTAATTTATATATTAAACAAAAAATATATAGATATCACATTAAAAAATATGTCAAAATTGAGTATTAAATGATTTTTTAAAATTTTTTATTTGCTGATTGTGGAATTGCACAAAGTAAATTGTTTATTTTCTTTAAAAGGGAATCATTAACTCCTAATCCTAATCTACTAAGTATATTAATCTAAAAGAACACATAATAGGCTGTCAAGACCTGCAAAAATAAAATTTATTTGAAAAGGATGAATTAGTAGAAAGCAATAAGAGATGATTTAAAATTAAAACCAAAAATTAAAATTAAAACAAAGTAAAAAGAGATCATAAAATAAAATAAAAATCAATGGGAAAAACTCTAGCCAAAGGTAAAATCTTTATTTGATTCATAGATTCGATCATCGACACAAATATAACTTCAATGCCTTTAATAAATTAGTTCTAGTTGCTGACTTAAAGTTGGGAAACCAATCTCTCCTTACTTATTTGGTAACCTAGAGAGAACTCGTTTTAAATTACTTCCTCAACCAATAAATAACATTGCAGCTCAACATCTAATATTTAACTTACCGACAACATTAAGAACTAGAGAAACCTAATTTTAACTACATATTTGTAAACTACGACATAAACAAGTTATGCAATTTGTCACTAGTATTAGAATGAATTAAATAATTACAGATTTAATTATTCTAATTGACTTGACAACTATTTTAAGCTATCAAATACTGATCATATATTCAATCAAACTGAAAATTTGTAATTATAATAGAAGATACATTAATGCCAAAGAACAAAGAAGAATTAAAGCGCAAATAAGTCACAAATTTATTGAATCAAACTTTGATTAACCTTTAACTAGAAAAAGAGTTTAGTAACCCATAAAATAGAGAACAAAATAGAGCTAAGAACAACTATACCTCTATCTTCTCATCTCAACTTAATAATATCTATTTACAGGATAAAAATAATATAATAAAAAAATACAAAAATGTCCTTAATTACATAAAGCATATTTGTAATACCTAAATTTTACCTGGCCCTTAATAAGCAAAAATAATAGTAAAAAGTCCAGTGTTTTTCTTTCTACAAGTCCAGAACAAATTAGGTTGGCCCAGAACACAAGGCCCAAGAAACAAAGCATAGGTCCAAAACTTAGTGGCCAAAAAACAGATAAAGAAACCCTAGAGTTTCTTTATCTGTTTTTAGGGTTTCCAAGGACCAGGAGCACCGCAAGTCAAGTCTGGCACGAGCCGCAATCTCCGATCGCCTGTACAGCAAATGAACAGAAGAAAGGAAATAAAATCAAGCAGGATTTATTTTTTTATATTTTATTTTAATATGGCTATAAAAATCCATTGCACATACTGTAATCAGGATTGGAAAATCAATAAAAAAAGCAGGATTTTCACAGCAAAATAGAATCGAACAATCAAGCCAAAAGGTTCATATTTACGGTCTTTATTTTCGTTTCACTTCAGTTTTTTGCAGTATTATTATTTTTATTACTATTTGTGTAATAAGCCCAATTCACCCGGGCCCTTACAAAACAAAAAAATGTAAGCAGTCCAAGTTTTTACAAAACCCAAATTACATCAGCCCAAATACTAGACCCTAGCCCAAATACAATGTGACCCAAAACAAGCCTTCAGAAACCCTAGTAGCAGTATGCTTAGCGCTGCAGCCGCCTCGCCCCAACGACGCAACGTTCTGCACGTTGGCTCTCCCTTGCGCACCTCCGTAAACATCGCACACGCCGTACACGTCTCCTACGAATCTGCAACAGATCACAAGCAATAGATAGCAAAAAATATAGCAGGAATCAAGGGATTTATTTTATTTTATTATTATTTCTCTAAGATTCGGCTATAAAACCGAATGATGATACTGTAAAAGGTGGGGGGATGTAAAAAATCAGAGAGAAAAGAAATTAAAAGAGAAAATTTTTGAATAAAGGTTTTTTTCTTCCTATTCTGTTCGGTGTTTTTTTTAGATTATTTGTTTTGTTTTTTTAACTTTTGTTTAAAATATAAAGAAAAGAGGAGGGATTTTACCATTTTCTTCGTCGTAGTCGTCGAACGGTGGCCATCTCCGTCGCGATCAGAGACTGGGGCGACTGAGGTCGTGGATCGGCCTAGACCGGCGGCGGCGGCATGGAGGGCTGGGGGGTTGAAAACCTAGCAGAGGTTTCCCCCTCATTTGTTGTAATTTTTTTTAGAAAAATGAAATAAAATAGTTTTTTAAGAAATTTTTCGGTTTAAATAATAAAGATAAAACGACGCCGTTTTGATGGCCAGACCCGCGCGGTGACCCGACCCGGAGGGGAGGATCCGCGCGTTCTGGCCGAATGGGGTATTTACGAAATTAGTCCTTCCTATTTTATTTTGATTTTAATGCAGTACTTCATGCTTTTTCAATTTTGCCACCAGATTTCGCGCCTGTTTCAATTCGGTCCATGGACCAGGTTCGCAGATTTCATTGAAACGGCGCTGTTGGATCCGAATGGGCATATTTCCCTTTGGGTCCTCCTTTTGTGACGCGCATTTCGATTTAATCCTTTCTCGTGTTTTCTATTTTTAAATGCGGCCCTTAAATTCTGTTTAGTTTTCAATTTGATCCTTAATCAACTTTTTTTAATTTTCTTTTATATTATTTAACATTGTATTATTATTATTTATTATTATTTTTATTTTCATTTTATTATTTTTATATCCATATGCATGCCTCGGTTTTTATGTAATATATATATTGTTTTGTATATAGTTTACGTATTTTGGTACATATTTTATACATGGTATATTTTATTTCCTCCCTTTTATATACATATATATACTTCTATACTTTGGTTTCAATTTTTTTTTTACTTTTATAAATATATATACGTATGTTTTTATATCATTTTTCATTTTCTTTACAAATATATGTACATATATATATGTATATGTACACTTATATGTATGCATTAAATATATGCTTACGCATATTTGTAAATTTATTTGTATATTATACCTGCTTGTATATATTTGTAAATGTTTATTCATATATGCTTGAAATTAGGATATTGATCTCATGTTATGCATTACCCCTTTTTTTAGCATATCTTTTTTTTTAAATGTGTATTTTGGTTTTTTTAAAGTATTAAAATCATGATATTTCATAAATTTTTGAGATATTTGGCATTCATGATTCTTGAGAAAGATCGTGTCCTAACTTACTGGATTGCGGTTATTTTTCGATGAGTTTAGAAAGCCAAGTATTTGTTTTGCAATAAATTCACAAATTTTAAATAAAAGCTTATTCTCGGGAATTCAAAAATGTTTTGGGTCCTAACTTACTGGTCATGACATTTTCTTCTCGAAATAAGAATTTTCAAAAGCAAAAGGCAATATTCGGGTATTTTGAAGATTTAAAAACATTGTGCCCTAACTCACTGGGTGTGGTGTTTTATTTCTTTGAAATAAGAATGTCTTATCATTTTAATTCATTCATGAGATAAAAAAGTTTCCTTTTAAAATCTTTTCAAATTTTCGACACCAAGGCATTAAAAAAAATCAACTTGGTACCAATTTTGGGCGTTACGAGGGTGCTAATCCTTCCTCGTGCGTAACTGACTCCCGAACCTATTTTCTCAAATTTCGCAGACCAAAATTATTTTTAAGGTAGGCCGATCACACATTAATAAAGGATCGGTGGCGACTCCAGTTTTGTTTTTAAGTCGACAACCAAAATTTTTGTTTTCAAAAAAGCGGTTTCGACAGCTTGGCGACTCCACTGGGACGTTAGAGAGTCGAGCAATGACTTGGTTATATTTTGTCTGTGTCGAAAATCAAAAGTTTTTTAAAAATCATGATTTCCTTTTGCATTTATTGGTTTTCATCATTTGCATGATTGAATCAAGTTGGTTGATCTGTACTTGCATTTTGCATTGCATGGTCAGTTTTACCCTTTATGTGGGAGCGAAAAACTAGTTCTTCGTGAGGTTTTCACCTCCGTGCAGGGTAGTGGACCGCTTCCGGGATACATCCGTACCTATGTCTTCGTGAGATTTTCATCTCCGTGCAGCCATAGGGAAATGTATTCCCCTGAACTGAACTCGATCCACATGAGTCTATAATGGGTGAGGATCGAGGAATCTGCTGGTTCAGGTACCCTTACTCTAGAAACTAAACCTCATATAGTGAGCTTTAGGAACTTGCCTTAGGTAGAACTATACCAAGCCCTAATGGATTCCTGAATAAGTGTTCTTATTATTTCATGTTGAATTATGACTTTATGCGTGATACTGACTTGGGTTTATTTTGTTTTGATTGCATGGCATTTTAACTACATGACATTTCATCATAGAAAAGAGGTGTTGATTCATGTTTGGTTTTTAAATAGAAAGCTTGCCACGAAAAATGGATCTCTTGATAAGGTGGAAGATAATATGGTAGTCCGAAGAAAACATGGCACGAAAAGCCTAACAAGAGGAGTATACGACTTTGCTGCATGACCTGAGGATCCAAATTGTCAAAGTTTATTCAAAAGTCATCAAATGTCCCAATCTCATAAAGAAGCTAATGAACGTGAATGAACAAGGATTTACGACCTAAATCAAACAAAAAGGAGATCAAATTCGTGAGATGTATCTTAATATCTGAAGGGTCGATGTCTTTACTTAGAGTACGAGGGTAAAGCCGTATATATATGTCCGCTTTATGTAAAGAGATTTGTTTTCTAGTAAAGTTTTCTAGAAAAAAAATTGAAAATGAATCAACGTCTCTTTTTTGCATTCATTTCATGCACTTGCATCACATGCACTAAACATCGTTAAGGGATCCTAATTAACTAAAATCATTGCTTAGTTAACCTAGAAACCAACCAACCAACCCAACACCGATACGACACTCGAGCAAAGACAAAAGATATGGATCAGATATTGGAAAAACTCGAATAGTGTTAGAAGGAGATGCAAGATTGACTTCAGCTACATGTGCAGGAGCGGTTAGATAGGATGCAACAAGATATGTCTGAGAAGATGCGAGAATCCCAAGATGATATGATGGCGAAGCTAACCCAACTGATAATTAGGGGAAGTGATAAAGGAAAGGGCCCCATGGCAAATATCGAGGAGGGAAATGATTATGAACCTCTCTATCCTCCAGGTTTCACCCCTCCACATGTGCGAACTCAAGTTGAATACCCACGTAAATGTACTGTCACCATCATGCCTTAGCAGTCCCAGGCCGGTGCTTCGAATTTTCAGGCTGGATTGGTTTCTAATCCCGGAAACCACCCTGTTAACTTTGTCGTTCCTGACTTCGATGAAGGGGCTGAAAAGGAAGGATTAAAGGAGGAGTTACAAAGGCAGTTAGAGGAAAGGTGCAAATGGCTAGAGAAGAAATTCAAGGCAATGGAAGTCACTGAAAGCTATCACGGGATTGACGCTAAAGAACTAAGCTTAGTTTCAGACTTGGTACTCCCTCACAAGTTTAAGATGTCGGAATTCGAGAAGTATAATGGGGTAACTTGCCCAGAAGCTCATATCACCATGTTCTGTAGACGAATGGCTGGATATGTTAACAACGACCAGCTATTGATACACTGTTTCCAAGATAGCCTAGCAGGGGCAGCATCTAAGTGGTACAATCAGCTGAGCCGTACCACGATTGGTTCATGGAGGGACTTGGCACAAGCATTCATGAAACAGTATAGTCATGTGACAGACATGGCTCCTGATAGAATTACCCTTCAAAACATGGAGAAGAAGCCGAGTGAAAGCTTTAGGCAGTACGCACAAAGGTGGAGGGAAGTCGCAGTCCAAGTTCAACCACCGCTCTTAGAGAAAGAAATGACGATGCTTTTTATAAATACATTGAAAGCCCCGTTCATCACACATATGTCAGGAAGTGCCACAAAAAGCTTTTCTGACATAGTCATGAATGGTGAAATGATTGAAAGCGCCATAAGGAGCGGGAAAATTGATGCAGAGGAGAGTAACAAGAGGTTAGTCTTAAGGAGAAGAGAAAATGAGGTGAACAACACAAGTTACTCTAAATCAGTTACTGTAAGTCATCCAGGAAAGGGGGTTGCTAGTCAACAAAGTTCATTGAGATAGGAATCTGGAATGAAACCAGGTACTGAGAAGCTCCAGTTCACGCCAATTCCAATGTCATATAAGGAGCTGCACCAAAGCTTATTTGATGCACACGTTGTTTCTCCTTCCTACTTAAAACCCCCACAACCTCCGTATCCCAAGTGGTATGATGCGAACGCACAATGTGACTACCATGCGGGAATTACAGGGCACTTAATCGAGAATTGCATTACCTTCAAAAAGCTAGTCGAAAAACTCATCAACATGGGTGTTGTCAAGCTTGATGACTCATCTAGTGCAAAAAAATCCGCTTCCTAATTAGGATGGACAATAGGGTGGATGCAATATATGAGGAGGTGTTGGGAGGTGTTAACATCAGTGACCTATACAAGAAACAACTGAAGAAGGGACTTTGTCAGATATTCGCCCTTGTAAACCTGGGAGTGTTCTAAATAATTAGACTGTAGAAGAAACCCTGTAGTATTTAGAGTTTGTTAGAGTAATGTTCAGAACACACTTGTTGCTTTCAGCCTAGAAGCAATAAGAATTTCTTTGTGAAATAGGCTCATGTCTGAATATTATTATTTTAATGAATACATTATTGCAATCATCTTTGAGCAAATGTTCTTTCAGTCTTTACGTTTTCGTCGTTCTTTTGGATTTTTTCTGCCAAACCATTCATTCGTTCATTCATATTATTCATACATTCTTTTGTATATTCTTTGGTACCCACTATGGGTCCCCAAATATCAATGACATGAGTGACACTGTTACAGACCCAGAATCTCCTTTTGAGTGAGACATGTGTTTAAAGGGATCTCATACCTTTAAAGATAACATGGATTGTAGCTTATTTCTGGACTTATTAAAGATGGTAGAGCAGGAAGAAAATTTTACCTCATGAGGAGACAATAGAGACTGTGACCTTGAGAGAACATGCATAACCGGAAAAAACAAAGCAAGACGTTGTTGAGTTACTTCAAGCATTCAAAGGTGTCTTCGTATGGTCATACTAGGATGTGCCCGGTTTAAACGCTGTCATTACAATCTGAACTACAGCATGATGTCAGAAATTTACAGTATGTTCAAGGTGAATATCATGAATGGTGCAGTGAAAACTTTACCAGGGCAATGCCAGTCTTTTCAGTTTATCACGATTTTTTCATTGAAGTTGAAATTCTTTCTCTCCGGGTATTGGCTGAGCAAGTTGGATGAAGCAGAATAGATCCGATCACAATGTGATTAATTAAACTTTATAGAAGGAAGAAGATTAAAAGTTATTCATCACGATCAGATGTACCAAAAATGAATAATGCAAGCCTATAACAAAAGGTTCATCCTAGAGAATTCCACGAGGGTGACCAAATGTTGAAGATTCTCCATCTACAAAAAACATTATGGAGGGAAACGGATGCCAAATTGGGAGGAACCTTATGATTATAGAGAAGGTTTTTTTCCAAAGGAGCTTTGATTTTGTGCGAGATGGATGATAAACCTGTAAAGTCCTGTAAACTCAGATTCAGTCAGGAAATTCTCCACTCAAAGAAGGAGAGGACCAAGGTAAAAACCCCCAAAGGAAAGTTTGAGTCCAAAAAAAAAGAAAAAGAAGTGATGTGAAAAAATGAAAAAATGAAAATGAAAAATGAAAAAGTAAAAATGGAGAGGCTAAGGTGAAAACCCGCAAAGGGCGCCTTAGACCAAAGGGGATTTGAGTTGAAAACCCAAAAAGGGCGGCTCAAATGTTGATCAAAATGGCGTTTGAAATTTTCAGAGCAGCTCAAATACTGATCAGAATGGGGGCATGCAGTGGTCTTGCTATACCTGAATCAACAGGAAAGGGTAGGCGACATCTTGGGGCATCGACAAAGTACTCCTAAACACATGTTAAACTCAGAATGGGCTTCAGAAAGTTTGTACAGAGAAGTTCAAGCTGCGATATCTAGGGCACCTAATCCTTATACTATTTTTGTTATTCTTGGAACACTTCATTCATTTCCAAGATATGCATTCCTAAATCAATTTCTTTGTTATCCATCTTTATTATCTTTGACAATTTATTCATTTCGAGCTAGGCTCAGAACCAACTCTATTCTTGTTATGATCTCTTGCAAGCAAGTTGCATTAAAATAATGATTAATAGACTAATAAAACTTTCACAAGAGAAGTTTTGCATATTACTCTAGAAGTTTCTAAATAATACAGGAACCTGAAATAGGACTATTGTTTAGAACGCACCAGGTTGGAAATCTGATAAGAAAAAGTCTAAATTCAGACTATCCCTTTGAGTTTTTGCTGTCTAAAACATCGATTGAACAATACGGCAAGATGTCGTATTGGTGACAAAACTTCAATAAACAAGCAAGCAATGATCACCGAATAATGAGAAGAAGTTGTTCTTGAATAAGAAAATTTTTCATTTATGCATGAGTATTTGGTACGACACCTTCGGAATGGTGTAAGAGACCAGAAAGATTTAGATCCTGTATCCTTGAATTGCGATAGGAGAGGATTGAAGAAAAGCCGGTCAAGCAAGAAGGCATTGTAGCACGTCAGTGTTAAAGTCTTAATAAACTTCGAGTAATGACAACCTAAGTGGGATCATTCTCGGAAAAATAAAATTTTGCATTCATTCAAATGTCATTCACACCTGTCTAGTTATGAGCATTTGATTCATTTTTGATCATGTCATCCTAATCATTAGGCATAATTAGCTTCACTATACAGGTCATGTTCCCCAGAGAACAGATCAGTGATGCTAGCAGATCTTGCCTTCCTGCATCGACAGTGAAGTAGATTGAGGACACCAACCTCGCCTCCCTCGGTTGTAGTGGAGTAGATTAAAGATTGCAGATCTTGCCTTCCTGCATAGACAGTGAAGCAAATCGAAGATGGTGAATTTTACCTCCTTGTGGTTACAGTGGAGTACATCGAAGCCAGTAATTCTACTTCCCTGGGTAGCAGTAGAATAGATTGAAGATTTCAGATCTTGTCTCCCCAAGCAGTAGTGGAGCAGATCAAAGATGGTGAATTTTACCTCCCTGTAGTTACAGTGGAGTACATTGAAGCCAGTAATTCTACTTTCCTGGGCAGCAGTGGAATAGATTGAAGATTTCAGATCTTGTCTCCCCAAGCAGTAGTGGAGCAGATCAAAGATGGTGAATTTTACCTCCCTGTGGTTACAGTGGAGTACATTAAAGCCAGTAATTCTACTTCACTAGGCAGCAGTGGAATATATTGAAGATTTCAGATTTTGTCTCCCTAAGCAGTAGTGGAGTAGATCAAAGATGGTGAATTTTACCTCCCTGTGGTTACAGTGGAGTACATTGAAGCCAGTAATTATACTTCCCTGGACAGCAGTGGAATAGATTAAAGATTGCAGATCTTACCTTCCTGCATAGACAGTGAAGCAGATCGAAGATGGTGAATTTTACCTCCCTGTGGTTACAGTGGAGTACATTGAAGCCAGTAATTCTACTTCCCTGGGTAGCAGTGGAATAGATTGAAGATTTCAGATCTTGTCTCCCCAAGCAGTAGTGGAGCAGATCAAATATGGTGAATTTTACCTCCCTGTGGTTATAGTGGAGTACATTGAAGCCAGTAATTCTACTTTCCTGGGCAGCAGTGGAATAGATTGAAGATTTCAGATCTTGTCTCCCTAAGCAGTAGTAGAGCAGATCAAAGATGGTGAATTTTACCTCCCTGTGGCTACAGTGGAGTACATTAAAGCCAGTAATTCTACTTCTCTGGGCAGCAGTGGAATAGATTGAAGATTTCAGATCTTGTCTCCCTAAGCAGTAGTGGAGCATATCAAAGATGGTGAATTTTACCTCCCTGTGGTTACAGTGGAGTACATTGAAGCCAGTAATTCTATCTCCCTGAGCAGCAGTGGAGTAGATTGAAAACCACAAGATCTTATCTAGCTGAAGTTGTAGAGAGCAGATCGCAGCAAGTCTTATCTCCCTGAAGTTGCAGTGGACTAGACAAAGCCAGTAATCCTATCTCCCTGAAGTGGCAGTGGAGCGGATTAAAACCACATATCTCATCTCTCTGAAGTTACAGTAGAGCAGATCACGTCAAGATTTATCTTTTGGTTGTAGCAGAACATGTTGAAGCTATAAGTCTTATCTCTCTGAAGTTGCAGTGGAGCAGATTAAAGATAGCAAATTTTGTTCTTTTGAGAAGCTACAACGTATGAATCCTATCTCCCCGACATTCCAGTGGAGTAGATTGGAGCACCAGTTCCTATACCTCTGAAGATGCAGTAGGAAAGAATAAGGCTACTTGAAGAAGAAAAGCACTGAAGAAGTCGAGGCTCAGTAAGACCGGGCACAGTTGGGCTTTTAGTCTTTGCTCTATTCCCGTTACACGACAACGAGAAAAGAGGGGCAACTGTAATAAGCCCAATTCACCCGGGCCCTTACAAAACAAAAAATGTAAGCAGTCCAAGTTTTTACAAAACCCAAATTACATCAGCCCAAATACTAGACCCTGGCCCAAATACAATGTGACCCAAAACAAGCCTTCAGAAACCCTAGTAGCAGTATGCTTAGCGCCGCAGCCGCCTCGCCCCAACGACGCAACGTTCTGCACGTTGGCTCTCCCTTGCGCACCTCCGTAAACATCGCACACGCCGTACACGTCTCCTATGAATCTGCAACAGATCACAAGCAATAGATAGCAAAAAATATAGCAGGAATCAAGGGATTTATTTTGTTTTATTATTATTTCTCTAATATTCGGCTATAAAACCGAATGATGATAGTGTAAAAGGTGGGGGGATGTAAAAAATCAGAGAGAAAAGAAATTAAAAGAGAAAATTTTTGAATAAAGGTTTTTTTCTTCCTATTCTGTTTGGTGTTTTTTTTTAGATTATTTGTTTTGTTTTTTTAACTTTTGTTTAAAATATAAAGAAAAGAGGAGGGATTTTACCATTTTCTTCGTCGTAGTCGTCGAACGGTGGCCATCTCCGTTGCGATCAGAGACTGGGGCGACTGAGGTCGTGGATCGGCCTAGACCGGCGGCGGCGGCGGCATGAAGGGTTGGCGGGTTGAAAACCTAGCAGAGGTTTCCCCCTCATTTGTTGTAATTTTTTTTAGAAAAATGAAATAAAATAGTTTTTTAAGAAAATTTTCTATTTAAATAATAAAGATAAAATGACGCCGTTTTGATGGCCAGACCCGCACGGTGACCCGACCCGGAGGGGAGGATCCGCGCGTTCTGGCCGAATGGGGTATTTACGAAATTAGTCCTTCCTATTTTATTTTGATTTTAATGCAGTACTTCATGCTTTTTTCAATTTTGCCACCAGATTTCGCGCTTGTTTCAATTCGATTCATGGACCAGGTTCGCAGATTTCATTGAAACGGCGCCGTTGGATCCGAATGGGCATATTTCCCTTTGGGTCCTCCTTTTGTGACGCGCATTTCGATTTAATCCTCTCTCGTGTTTTCTATTTTTAAATGCGGCCCTTAAATTCTGTTTAGTTTTCAATTTGATCCTTAATCAACTTTTTTTAATTTTCTTTTATATTATTTAACATTTTATTATTATTTTTTATTTTTATTTTTATTTTCATTTTATTATTTTTATATCCATACGCATGCCTCGGTTTTTATGTAATATATATTGTTTTGTATATAGTTTACATATTTTGGTGCATATTTTATACATGGTATATTTTATTTCCTCCCTTTTATATACATATATATACTTCTATACTTTGGTTTCAATTTTTTTTTACTTTTATAAATATATATACGTATGTTTTTATATCATTTTTCATTTTCTTTACAAATATATGTACATATATATATGTATATGTACACTTATATGTATGCATTAAATATATGCTTACGCATATTTGTAAATTTATTTGTATATTATACCTACTTGTATATATTTGTAAATGTTTATTCATATATGCTTGAAATTAGGATATTGATCTCATGTTATGCATTACCCCTTTTTTTAGCATATCTTTTTTTTTAAATGTGTATTTTGGTTTTTTTAAAGTATTAAAATCATGATATTTCATAAATTTTCGAGATATTTGGCATTCATGATTCTTGAGAAAGATCGTGTCTTAACTTACTGGATTGCGGTTATTTTTCGATGAGTTTAGAAAGCCAAGTATTTGTTTTGCAATAAATTCACAAATTTTAAATAAAAGCTTATTCTCGGGAATTCAAAAATGTTTTGGGTCCTAACTTACTGGTCATAACATTTTCTTCTCGAAATAAGAATTTTCAAAAGCAAAAGGCAATATTCGGGTATTTTGAAGATTTAAAAACATTGTGCCCTAACTCACTGGGTGTGGTGTTTTATTTCTTTGAAATAAGAATGTCTTATCATTTTAATTCATTCATGAGATAAAAAAGTTTCCTTTTAAAATCTTTTCAAATTTTCGACACCAAGGCATTAAAAAAAATCAACTTGGTACCAATTTTGGGCGTTACGAGGGTGCTAATCCTTCCTCGTGCGTAACTGACTCCCGAACCTATTTTCTCAAATTTCGCAGACCAAAATTATTTTTAAGGTAGGCCGATCACACCTTAATAAAGGATCGGTGGCGACTCCAGTTTTGTTTTTAAGTCGACAACCAAAATTTTTGTTTTCAAAAAAACGGTTTCGACAATTTGCATCTAAAATAAAACAAATAAAAAGGAGAAAGAAAGGAACAACCTGTGTTTTGAGCCCAAATCACCGTGAACGGCAGAGGAAGCCGTCTCCGAGGAAAGACGGCAGGAAACCGAAAGGTTTCTTGGGCTCTTAAGGTGCTTCTGCTATTCTTTTGTAGGTTTTGAGTCCGGATTTGCGTTCAGAGGGGTTGAAAAAGTCGAGCTGGGGATTTCCCCCTTTTTCGACCACCGCAGACGGCGGTGCCGACGCCGGAGATCGGCGGCCGACGCGGTGGCCGACGATCGGTCGATGCCCGGACCCCTGGCCGGACGAATGGGGAAGGAGAGTTTTTTTTAAAAGATTTTGTTTTTTTTTTGAAAAAAGGCTTAAAATGTTTTTTGGGGAGTTGGGGGGCTTTTATAGGGTACCAAAACGGTGCCGTTTTGGAGAGCCCCCCCAGACGCCCAAAACGGCGTCGTTTTAGGGAGGCCGACCCGGATCCGACCCGACCAGGCCTAGGATCTGCGTGTTTTTGTGCGTAGGGGTAAATTGCACTTTTAGCCCCTCCGCCTTTTAGTGTTTTTACGATTGGGTTTCCTCTTATTTTTAAATTTATCCTTAAATTTATTTTCGTTCTCAATTTAGTCCCATTTGAACGACGCCGTTTTAGAAGAGAAAGGAAAATTTCCTTTCCAACCCCTTTAAGTTATTCGCGTGTTCAATAAGGTCCTTTTGTCTTCATTCATTTGCGAATTGGCCCCAAATTTCTGTTTTCAATCAAAATTAATCCTTTCTTAGAAAATTAATTAATTTCAAAAATGTAATTATAATTTTTTATTTATTTTTCTAATTTTTTAATAATTTATATATGTATTTTTTGTTTTCAAAACTTGTATTTTTATTAATTAATCACCGTAATGTAATTATTATTATTTTTATGTTTTGTATAAATTTATTTTTTTATGTACATGTAAATATATTTATACATTTTTCTGCATATTTTCATATATATACATAGAAATCTATCTTTTTATTTATTCCACATATATTTTTGACACATATTTTAATATATATATATATATATCTTTCTATAATTTTCTTTATTTTCATAAATGCATCACATATTTTATTATGTAGATTCTATAATCCAAAATTCTATATGAAAATTCATGTTTTTTTCAATTTCAATATGTATATTTTGTGCCTTTTATTCTATATATTTTTTTGTTTATTTTCTTTATTTGTTTATTGATTTATGTTCACATTTATATTTTGTTCATTTAATACTTTACATATCATTGTTGTTTTTTTATGTACATTAATTTCATTTATTTCTATGCCATTGTTGTATTCATTATTATCTTTTACACTTAATGTAGCATTACCTCATTTTTTTACTCGATTTTAAAATTTTCAAAATTGAGATAATACTCGTATTTAGGATTTTCAAGGAAATTGAGCCTTAACGTATTGTGTTCCGATTTTTTTCGTTAAATCTAACAATCGAGAATTGCTCATTAATAAAAATATATAAAATAAAAGCTTGTTGTCGGGAATTTAATATGTTGTATCCTAACGTATTGGATGTGACGTATTGATTTCTCGAGACAAAGATTTTTAAAAAAAAATGATAATAAAAGAAATATTCCAAGTTTGGGATTTTGAGGAATTGCGCCCTAACATATTGGGTCGCGATTTCTTAAATCTTAAACAAATGAATATTTTTTAAAATTTTTTTACACGAGTTTTGGACTAATTCATTTTTGAGGAATTAGAATATCGTGCCCTAACACATTGGGTGTGACATTTTCTTTCTCCGAAATGATAAGAGTCTTAATAAGTAACGTTTTTTTAAGTTTTTATTAAGGATCATATTTTTAAATTTTCGACATTAAGGCATTTATTGATCAATTTGGTACCAATTTTTGGGCGTACGGGGTGCTAATCCTTCCTTGTACGTAACTGACTCCTGAACCCGTTTTTCTAAAATTCGTAGACCAAAGTCATTTTTTGGTGGTCCAATCACACCTTAATAAAAGATTGGTGGCAACTTCAATTTTCATCGACAACTAATTTTTGTTTTTTTTTAAATAAAAAATAGTTTCAAGAGCATATTTTTTCAAGGTTTTTTTTTGACAATTTTCGCTTTAAATTTTGAGGCCATTTTTGGGTGTCTTAATGATATTTTTGGGCTTGAATCATGAAATACCTTTAGTTATGTTTCACTCCGAATTGGTATGTTATGAGATCAAAACGGAAATTTGCAGCTCAAGTTGTAACATCCCAAAATTTGTAATTAAGTTTGGAGTTGTTGGATCTTAATAAATAATTGGATTTGATTTTATGGCTAAGGGTTGTGCTTTTGTAAGAGATGTTCCAAGTTTGAGTTTGAGTTTAAGCGATTTGAATTAAATTGTTTTTTTTACTCTATCTTGTCGTTTTTGACCTAGGAAGTGACCTGAAAAAATAATCTTATTCCCTAATTTTTTTTCTCCTTGGCCGTTTCTTGCTCCCCTCTGTTTCACGTTTCTAGCATTTGGATTCTTCTCAATTTCTTTCATTACTGGACTAAAATTTGTTTCTACTCTATCGTCCTTTCTCTTTGATAATTTTTCTTGCTTTTGTTTGGTTTTACTCCTTATTGGTCACGTTCTATTGCTACCCTATTTTGCTTTTCTTCTTCATTGTCGTTTGAGATTTTGCCTTGTTGTGGTAAAGCCTCAAGTTTTGTGCATTCAATTTCTTTCGAGCTGATGTTATTTGCGTGGGTTTCGGTATTGTTGTGCAATATTTAGTTATAATATTTTACTTCCTTATTGCGTATGATGTTTAGGGTTGTGTTAATTTTGGAGGAATTTGGTTTTGTTAGGTGATACTCGTGAAGCACGTGGTTCACCTGAGGTGTAGTTGCTGATTTATTGTGAGATTTGAGATACGGAATTGAATGTCAATTTTGGGAATTGTTTGTTGATGTGTGTTTTGTCGAAATCCACGTTTTGGTGTTAATATTCAATATTAATCGATGAGTTTGCTTAATGGTTTTTAGGCTCAGGAGTTCTCGTTCGTGAGTCTATATTGAATTTAAATTGGATTGTGTGTATTATTACAAAAGAATACGAAAAATCTGAAAAAAATTGCAAAGAAAAAACGATATTGTTGTTCATCACATGGCTAAGTGGCTGACCATGTGGCAGATCGTGTACACCACATGGTCGTGTGTGATTACACAGGCAAGATAGATATGGTCGTGTGAGTCAAACGGGCAAGATAGGTATGGCCATGTGGGCCACACGATCTGTGTTATTTGGGTCGTGTGGGTCACACGGATATGTGTAAACAGTGTGATAGGTAGTGTGGGCCTAATTTATGAAAATTTACCACTTAGGACCATATAAATCTGTAGTCCGTAATTAGACCCTTCGTGGAGTCCATATTGTTTAATTAAGGCTCGAAATGTGGTTAATGCTATTATGTTCAGAATATGTATTACATGTATATATGATATTCGTCTGATAGTTTTGGAATCATGACTATTTTGGAGGTATGTATAATTACATCCATATTCTGTATATCTGCTAATATGATTGCACACATTTGGGTTGGGATATGATATACTGAAGGAAGTATGGGCAGATTAACTTATCTGCATTGTCTGGTGGCTCAGCTACATACATCTGATTCTGGCGGTTTACTGAATTTCGTATATGGCAGCTTGACTGTTCTAATTCTGTAAAGTGACATATACGTTCATTTATTGGTGTGTGGGAATGGATGGATATTTGATATCCTAACTGGTGCGTTGGGATGGATGGAGATAGTGCGTAACGGATGAGAGTAGGACCTATTTTTGCATCTGTTTGTATATTTGTTTGTAAAAATGATTATGCGTCTGATTTGTAATTGAACAATATCCGAAATTTGTAATTGAGCATGATTTGATAAGTGTTCCTTGTAATATATATGTATCTGATATATTGATGAAATATTTCGCATACCGGGCTTGTAAGTTTACATTATTTTTGTTTGTATTCTTTTAGGTAATCAACAATCTTAGGGCGGGTTGGCGTAGCGGAGGCTTGATTATTAGATGCATTTTCTTTAATACTATTAAGTTATAATTTATTTTCTGTGGACTGTTTAATTTGGAGTCATTGGGACTATTTTGGTTTGGATTTATACTTAGCTTAATTTTATTCTGAATGTCTTTATTTTAAACTAAAAGGAGTTAAGTTTTCAAAATCAAAATATGGTTTTCAAAAATGACGCTAGTTTTTAAATTTTCTACTGCAAGAAAATTAAGAGTATGATTATGTGGTTCTCCAAAATAAAATGACAAAGTCTAAACGATGAGTTTTCTTAAAGATTTCAAAAAAGGATAGAAATGAGGTTTAACTTTGATTTATACTGAGATTAAACTTTGATTTTCAAGACGAATTTGTGTAACCCCTCAGAATTTGGTCATAACATCTAGGCCGGATATGGAGTGTTATACAAGTTGTGACTAAAACACTGAGGGTGCATTATGTTGAAAGTCTAATGCAAAAAAACTTGTCAAAAATAAAATTTTAAGCTTTTTTTCTCCAATTATCCTTAAATTAATAATAAATAAAATATAAATATAAATAATATACTTAAGAACCTAAACAGGATAATAAAAAATGAAAATATTACAAATAAATATAAAAATTACGTCCTTATCAATACAATTCTTGAAAAATATGTATTTTATTGAAAGATATAGGTAGGGTTTAAAAAGCCCTTACAATTTGTTTTTATGAAAAACATCGATTAAATTCCTGCTTCAATCCTTTGATTAAAAACTCAGTTCAATGCTAAAATTGTGAGACTGCATTAATTGATTTCTATTTTTTTTTTCATTGTATTTGCCTTGTGGCACATCAAAATCATGCCATGTGGGAAAAACACAAAAAATAACCTTTTTTTATTATTTTTACATGGTTTTTAAAAAAAAACATAAAATTATAAAATTAATGTTACAACACGAAAGCTAGGATTAGTTGGATATTGTGGTTTCACTATAAGGGTTAGAGAGCTGTTGTGATGGGGATGGTTCACACCGTGAGAGATGTGCAGAGCTGTTGCTTCTAGAGCTTTAGGGGATTGATGGCTGAGAATTTTTGTAAGGTGAGGATAAGCCCTATTTTTCTCCTGCTTCACCCTATGTTAAAGGGTATATTTATACGGGAGAATGAGATGGGGGTGGGTCCCATCTACCGAGCTTGGGCACCATGCTAGGGTGGCAGATGACAGCCTATGATGTTGTATGACGTAATTTGAAAGGACTAAAGATAGCGTCGTTGGATATGATGAATTGATGGGTGAGTTTTAGAGACTTGATACATTTGTGAGGACACGGGACTAGGTCTTGTAGGCGAGTCAGTGAGAAGGCTGCCTCACTAGTGCATGTATTTATTGTAATATCTATAGTAATACATGTGTTTTAAGGTTGATGAAATGTTCAAATCGTAACTTTAGTTTTGGGACATGTCTAGATTATTGTCCAATCAATTTAAAATATAATCTAAAGTCTTTAACTTTCTATCGAATTATTTTCTTTTCTATTTTCGAATTCTCATATATTTAGAGCATAGACTCTTAACTCAAATAATTGAACACAAGGTGAAAACTTAAACTTTCAAATGAAATGTTTAATTCTTCCTACGTGGGAATCTCAAACTGAAAATCTACTTCTAAATTGAATTACACTTATTAGATGATTGTCATTATAATTTTACAACTTTGGAAACAAAACTCAAGAAATTTTTTGAGTCGAAAGAAAAATAATTCAAATAAAATTTTCACAAAATTTGGACAAAGTTTTCTCCTGTTATGTCTCTATGTGGTTTTTGACACCTACACATTATTTATAGGGAAAATTTTGCAAGAGTTATACTTGATTTTGAAATGCATAAAATAATTATTTAATAAAAATTTGAGTCTTGGTAGTACTCTCTGAGCCCTATGGCCGATGACACTATGAGATCGCTGTCTCATGACAACTGTTCCTTATTAAACTAAGCTTATATAATTATTTAATTTAACTTTTAAATGATTATTTTAAATTAATTAATTATTTCAATTAAATAATTTATAGAATCTAATTCTAATTTGTTAAAATCATAACAATTTTACTATATTAAAACTTTTGTGTAAATTAATTTAATTATCTAAATAAAATATAACTCCTATAAATATTTAATTTAACTCAATTATTTAATTTATTTATCTAATTAAATAAAAAATTAATCTTAAGCCATCTATTGTTATCTCAAGAAAGTACATTTATGTGAAGAGTAATTCATGGAATCTATTTTTCATATATTGTTTTTATTCACACATTCAATCAATTCTTATTATACAATCCGTTCAGAGTTAAAGTGAGTTGGTGCAAGGATTGATCATGCATATATAATTGAGGCTTAAATAATTTGTAGTTAAGTTTCAACTCTTTGTCTATTAATTACAAAGTTATTCCAATCACATAGTTAATCCATTAAAAGTACCATGATTGGTCTTCCCATTATATAACATTAGGAAAACTACTTATATTAAGCTATTGTTCAATGAACTTGTCATTTATGCAACCCTCATAAGATATCATTGATTTCTCTTAGTGAAATCTATTCATCTATTTAGTTTATTTTATCTCAATATCATTATTGTCTCTTCTGCAATGAAAATGATTGTTACTTACAAACAATAATAATTAGTCATTTGTCCTAGAAAAATGATCCGTACCAATGTTTTATTTTCATAATTTATACAATGTCTGTGAGAGAGTACTATTAACTTTTTTTTTATTTGAGCTATGATTCTAGTATTACGAGTTAAGTCATGTTGTGCATAATAAATGTACCTATGAGAGCATAGGTTTTCAATATATTAAAATGCATTAGTTACACACATGATCATTACAATATTGAGAGAAGGGGGATGATGGTAACTTGATTTGAATTCATATCATCTAGGTACCAAACGATAACGATAACCACTAGAGGTGTACATGGGTCGGGCCGAACTTAAGCATGATATTAATATATTTTATGTTTGCCCAAGCCTGGCTCGAAATATGAGCCTAAAATTTTACCCAAGTTTGTCCATATTTGCAAAAGACTTACCCAAATATATTATTTTAATTTAATATTTAATATTTTAATATTTTTTTATTTATTGAATTTTTTTGTATAGTCATCTTAAATTGTTTTAATGTTTACATTAGAGTAGTATTATATATTTAGTATAGATTTTTTTAATGTGATATAAATGATATAATATAAAATATTATAAACTTAAAAATGAGTCAAGTTAGGCTCAAGCCTTTTATTTTAAACAAGTTTATTTTTTACCTAAACCTATCTTTCGAGTTTAATATTTTTACTTCAATTCTCTCAAATTTTGAGTGTACCATGAAGAGTAGTTGTAGTTGGTAACCACTGCTCAGGTATAAAAGTAGGAACAGTTTCACATAAATCACATAAGGGATGAAATATCCGGAAAGGACCCAATTACCTAAATGCCTCAAACTATCAGCGGCTGCAGAGGAGAAGAGAAATAAAATGCTAGTAAGTTCACTAACTCATTATTGTCTTGATATCATGTACACAAGCATAACGGATGCGAAGGCAAGGTTTATCACAATGTGTAAGGAGATGAATGGAAATGAAAAGGTTTGTTCAACACACTTCAATGCAAACGATTGAAGTAAATACCAGCATCCAACAGCTTTCGACTTGATCAGTAAATTTTAAAAAGAAACTGCGACTGAAAATTAACTTACCTGACGAATAATTTGAACTTCAAGAGACGAACAGAGTTGATTCATAATGTAAGTTAGTGACTGACACGTTTGCTGCAGACATTAAAACTAAAAGTCAAAACTAGTACCTTAATTAATTAAATTATACTCAGACATGGTTAGCATGTAGGTGGGGGTGCCTCCCACGTATTTATTTAATAGCCAAATGTAACTATATCTTATTCATCGTCAATTACTATAAAAACGCAATTGCAGCCATCATCATAAGCGTCCAAAAAGAAAATCCGAATTAATACTTTATTAAATTTTGGGCTTACCAGAAACAGAAGGATGAAATCCTCCGTTCTTATCCTTTTCCTCCTCTCCATTATATGTACAGCCAGCTGTGGGCATGGTGAAGAAGACTCTTTCCCAACTTTTCCTGCATTACCAATACCAGAGACGTTGCTGTTAGATAATCTCTTGTCCTTCGACTACTACCACCAGAGATGCCCACAGCTTGAACAAATTATCCACACAAAACTGAAACAATGGGTTGCAAAGGATCACACACTTGCCGCCAGTCTTTTGAGGCTGCACTTTCATGACTGCTTTGCCACGGTAATTAATTTTATATTTGCTTATTTATATATGGTTGAGACTGAGGATGATCATGTGAATTAATTGATCAGGGATGCGACGCTTCCATTCTCTTGAACCACGAAGGAAGTGAGAGGAGAGCCGAGGCTAGCAAAACATTGAGAGGGTTTCAAGTGATAGACGATATTAAGGCGGAGGTGGAGAAATCCTGCCCGGCAATCGTGTCTTGCACTGACATTCTGACGGCAGCCACCAGGGATGCCACCGTTTTACTCGGAGGACCATATTGGAGAGTTCCTTATGGCAGGAAAGATTCGCGTATTTCAAATGCAAAAGATGCTGAGATGGTGCCTAGTGGTCGCGAAAGCATTACCACTTTGCTTGAGTTGTTCCAATCTCGGGGTCTAAATTTCATTGATTTGGTGGTTCTCTCAGGTGCTTGTCAAAACCCAAATCTTCTCTTCTCTTTTATGTATGTATAATTGATGCATGCATGCATTGACAGTGCATTCCTATCATATGTCCAGGAGCACACACCATTGGAAGGACATCGTGTGGTGCAATTCAACACCGGCTGTATCAGGGGTTGAATGGAACATCGAGCATGCCAAATCCTCCTCTTGATGATCATTACTTGGACTTCTTACAAAGGAAATGCAGATGTGCATCGGGCGACTACGTTGATCTTGATGCTACAACCCCAACCACTTTTGATTCCCAGTTTTATGCCAATCTTCAGAAAAATATGGGACTTCTATCCACCGATCAAATGCTCTATTCTGATCCAAGGACTTCACCTATCGTCAACTCTTTGATTGGAACCCCTTCCCTTTTCATACACCAGTTCTCAGCCTCCATGGTAAGGCTTGCAAACATTCAAGTCCTCTCTGGTCTCGATGAAGCCGGCGAAATTCGAACCAACTGCAATTTTGTCAACCCTTATAATAATTGATTTTACCCCATCTTTTCACTTTTCTTTTTGATCTTTTTAATCTATTCTTCCCATGTTTTGCTCCTGAAACAATTATTGTTGTTCCCTCTCTATATTTGTTCCTTCATGAGGTTTTAAAAGAGAATTAAAGACAGAAAACACTACTGTGTAAGCTCCAATTGAGCCAAGCGTCACCTTGACTATACATGTATTTCCATTGTTTTTGTCATGTTTCATTCATTCCCCTTTACGATAATTAAATTTATATCAACCATTTACGAATCTATTTCCTATATACAAGTCTAATGTTTTCCTTTGGCATGATTTTATTTTTCTTATTAACTATCAATAATAATAAAAAGTGAGTTTAGTCCTACACTACTGCGGCTTCCCAGTTACTTGCTCAATTATGTAGCTCAAATGGAATCTGTTTGGAAAACATTGATGGTTGTTATCAAACAAACAAGATTACAATTAACAAAATCATCAAAGCAATTAAGCTTTCTACAAAAATATAATGTCGATAATGGTAAGAAAAGAGAAAAAAATAGAACACACCAAGTTTACGTACAGAGGAAAAAAAATTTACTATGTCGAATTCGAATGATACAAGAAGAGAGACTATTACATCTATTTATAGGTTTGTAGAACCATATTCTAATCAAAGTCAAGTATAACACTACAGCAAAACAGGTTTTTAGCGGCGTTTTTTGGCCCTATAGGCGCCTCTAAAAAAAGCATCGCAAAAAACGCCGCTATAGATAGCGCTGCTAAAATCTACGGTGTTTAAGTTGGAAAACGCCGCTATAGAACATGATCTTTAACGGTGCTTTTATTACAAATGCCGTTACAGAACATGATCTTTAGCAGCGTTTTTCTTTACAAACGCCACAAAAGAGTCGAGCATGTTGTGGCGTTTATAGCTAGAATCGCCGCAAAAGATCATTTTTTTAGCGGCATTTGTAATAAAATCGCCGTTAAAGATCATGTTTTGTAGCGGCGTTTGTGGGAAAACGCCACTAACATTAACAGATTTTACCAACCCATTTTATTTCATATAGAACCCGAATTTTCAACATATTTTTTTGTAATTTCAAATCCAACAAAAAACTTCAAATCTAAATGATACTATCACGAAAGAAATATGTATATGATCTAAATTGATAACTGAAATAACAAAATATATTTAAAAGTTATATTGTTAAGATATTCTCACAATAAGAAAACAAAAGTCTAAAATGGCGAATTCTGCTGAAACATCTCTATCATATTTTGAAGCTATAGCTGGAGTTCGTCATATTTTCTTGTTGCCTCTATTGCCCTTGCTGCTTCCTTTGCTTCCCTCGCTACTACCTCTGCTTTAAGTTATAGTTGGAGTTCATCATATTTTCTTTTAGCCTCTGCTTCTCTCAATGCTGTCTCCGCTTTAAGTTGAGCAATTTGCTCAACTGTGCCTGCTTGTATCTGAGTCATCTGGTCTCTTAACCTCTGAACTTCAGCTTGAGCCTGATTCGCCGAAGGCATGTATTGCTGTGAGCTGGATCCAAAATATTGGGTTAGGCTAACAAAAGATCTTTGAAATTGAACCTGACCATACCTTTCAGGACCCAAAACTTCAGTAATAACTTAGTTATCAATGTCGTCTAGATTAACAGAACTATCACTGGAAGTCATAGCTTCATACTCCGTCCTTTTATCCTTTAGTTTCTCCTAATAAATCAATTAAAAAGTTAGAAATGAAATATATACTCAAGCAAATGCAACATAACTTGGCATTATTTGCATTACAAATGACAAATTAGACCATTATAATTAAACATGATAAATATTTAAAATAATTCAAATTTTATTAAGTAAATATACCATAATTTCTGTAGCTTCAGTAGTCATAGGAGATCCATCTTTCTTTCTATGTGTAATGTCAAAAAGCTGAAGGCGTCCAATTTTTTTACCAGACGACAGTTCCTACAATATAGTAGGAAAAATATTATTTAGTAGAAAATAATTAATATTTGACACAATTAATAAATTCAAAATACATCGTCATCAGCTACACAACCAAAACTTTTCGACCCAACTGTGTGCATGATTTTTTGTTTTTGCCTACTTGTAGTTCTAACTCGCTCACTATCCTACATTATGAAATTATTATTACATATATAGTAAATAATATAAACCGAAATAATTATAAGAGTTTGAAAGTACATAATACCTCTCCTTTCTTTGAATTCCAAAATCTAACTGCATCTTCCCATTGGTACCTCAGCATTCCTGGCAGGACATTTCGCAATTTCTCTTCGAGGCTTATATTTTTCTTAAAATATTCCTTTTTAAAGTACTTTTATGGTCTCTCCATTCCTTTGCTAATGTTTTCTTCACATAATTATCCGAGACCTCTAAAGCAAATCTCTCCTACAAATAACACAAGTTTAGAAAGTAAATATAAATGAAAATTAAACCAAAGTATTATAAATTACATTTACGTTATTACCTTAATATTATCCAGAGCATGATTTTTGTTACTATCAGGCATATGATGCCATGACTCGTAGTTGATTAGCAAGAGATTGGCATTTCGTGCTATAATACACAAGTATCCTACTAAAACTCGAGTTTCTAATCCAATAGGGTGACCATGACTATTTCTAGATACTTTGACACGCTCCACAGAATTTAGATTGTATAAATCCTTTAATAGCGTATGTCCTCGAGTTTTGCGCCTCCCACCATTTTTAGCTAAAAAAATTGTATATGATAATATAAGAATTTGAAACAAAAACCAATAATAAAAACCAACATGCATGTAAATTAAAGTTAACATTACTTTGAATTTTTACAGGTTCGTCAACTGTATTAGGAACATTCAAAGATCCAATAGCAGTCTGTTGATCACTATTTGTTTCTTCTGAATTTGGAGGATTTTGAATAATACTTAGATCTCGCAATCTTTTTTTAGGCATATTATCTGCAATACACATAAATAGTTGAAATATTAGTAACTAATTACAACAATAATAGTAATGGATATATTTAACAAGATCAAGATTTAAATTATAATATTACATATAATTAAAAAATGTAAAATCTTGCTACATCATGATTCGTAAATATCTTTATCCACATCCTAGCGAACCCATTGAAATTGTGTCCTAATACTAGGGATAGTTTCATTTAAGTTTTGTTCTAGAAAAGGCAAAGTTTCTGATCTTTCGTCGATGTCATCTCTACTTCCATTGCCCATGTCAAACAAGTCTCTAGGGGTGTTACGGAGTACAACTTACCAACCCTCATCAGTTAGATCTTTCAAGTGAAAAAATTGTTTAACTTGAGAAGAAAATACATACGGCTCGTCTATCAATTGTTGTCCAGTATGAATTAATCGAGAGAAGTTCACCATTATAAAACCAAATTGATCTTTTTTAATTTCGCGAGTAGTATTAACATCAACCCAATCACATTGAAATAAGACAAACTTCCGTTTTCCATAGTAATCCAACTCAATAATGTTTGGAAGAAGCTCGTAATACTCCACATTTCCCTCAACAGGATTACTGTCCCTATCACTAGCATAACTTGTAATTGAAGAATTAACAACTATTCTACAATTTCGAGTCATCTTCAATCTTTCGTGAGATTTTGTATGAAACATGAATCCATTAATGAGGAAGGCATTATATCTTTTTACTACTCTATTGGGATCTTAGAAAAACCATTTAACTTTTTCATTGACGTCCTTTCCAATCCAAACCTATTGAATTGAAAGTAAATTGATTAATTATAATGTTATACGAAAATATTATTATTTGTCATTGAAAGCTTCAGTTGTATACAGTCTGCCCTAACCATTCATGAAAATATTCTTTGAATAACTTATGAATCTCTCGATGTTGTAATTTTTGAGAGCCTGGACGGGATCTCAAGACTTGTTTAAACTCACTATGTTAAAAAGTGGATTACTTGGTTAGAAAATAAACAAATGAAAAATATGAATATTTATCAAATTCTAAAACTTACTTGCGTAATGGTTCAGTTGAATCGTGGTGAAAAAGAACATATCGATTTACTCATACCCAAGATCTATCATCTAAGTGAGCAATTTCTACTTTACCGATTGGTTTTCCATAACTTCGAAATAGATAAGTTTTACCTAAGTTATGATTAGTAAGCCCAGCATTTCTACTTGGTCTATTTAGTCTTATTTCAACAACTTCTAAATATCTAGAGTAGAAAGTTATACACTCATCTGCTAAGTAACCTTCAGCAATTGATCCTTTTGGATAACGCTTATTACGACAACAAGACTTCAATTTGCATAGGAACCTAAACACAATATACAACATTATCAGAAGTTGTAATTAAAGGTATATTCATGAATTAATGAAAACTTTGCAAATAAATTAGCACCTCTCTATAGGATATATCCATCGATAGAAAATTGGTTCACCAAGTTTTGCTTCATGAGGGAGATGGATTAGCAAGTGCACCATAATTGTGAAGAACGAAGGTGAAAAAATCTTCTCCAAGTTGCATAAAGTCAAGGCGGCTCGATCTTGTACTTTCTCAAGTTCTTCAACAATAAAAAATTTGCCACAAATAGCTTTCATTATATTGGATAGTTCAATTATACAAGACGTCACCTTTTTGACATACAACAACATAAAGCAACTAGCAGTAAATCTTGCATCAAGATGTGATAATCATGTGATTTTAGGGAATATAGTCTTCAATTTTTAAGACTCACACATCGAGATATATTTGATGCATACACATCTGAGACTTTTATATCTTTTAACACCGTGTAGAACACTTCATTTTCTTTCTTCGACATTGCAAAAATAGAAGGCGACAACAAATATTTCCTATTCAGAAGTAATTGGGGATGAAGATCACGCTGAATTCCCATGTCAACTAGATCAAGTCGACTCTTAAGATTGTTTTTCGATTTTCTTCGACATTGAGAATTGTCCCGATGATGTTCTCGCCAACATTATTTTCAATATGCATGACATCAAGTTTGTGTCACAAAATGTGATGCTCTAATAAGGAAAAAAATACTTCTTTTTTTTTCCATAAGTCTGCCTTATTAGGATTATCTTTTTCATCAGATTCATCATCACTCTGCTGGTCAACATCGCCAACATACGCCTCCCTCGGTCTTTTCTTTGTTTGCATGTTAGGTGGTTCATTCATCTTCCCATAACTGAAATTGATATCTTTTAACATGAACAAGATTTCAAATCCAATGGTCTGTTCATGAGCTTCTCTGAACTCTTCAATACCATCAAATAGAGTCATCTGAAATCTAAGTTTATGATTTCCATTTAACCACCAACGATGCCCCATATAAGAGAACTTCTTCCCATTATATAACCACTTCGAACATGTTTGCACAGCAAAATAAGGACAAGTATAACGTCCTTTGGTACTCCAACCAGATAAATTAGCGTAAGCTGAGAAATAATTAATAGTCCATAATAAAGCTGCATGTAAATAAAAGTTCTCCTTTCTCAAGACATCATATGTTTCAACACCCGCTTATAATTGTTTCAACTCTTCAATAAATGGCTGCATATAAATGTCAATATCATTCCCAGGATCTTTCTCTCCAGGGATAATCATAGATAAGATAAAAGAAGATTGTTTAGGCAAATCCATGGAGGTAAATTGTAATGAACAAGCACTATAGGCCAAGTACTATACGAAGTACTCATGATTTTAAAAGGATTAAATCCATCAAATGCTAGCCCAAGCCTCACATTTTGAGGATCACTTGCAAAGCTTGGAAATTTACTGTCAAATGATTTCCAAGCTAAAGAATCCGTAGGATGCCTTAATAATGCATCATCGGTTCGTTCATCATGATGCCACCTCATAGAATCGGCTATCTTTGATGACATGAAAAGCCTTTAAAGCCTTGGTATTAGTGGAAAATATTGCAAAATCTTTACTGGCTTCTTTCTTGATTGTGCCTCACCTTCATCTTCATTCACATCTTTTGTATTCTTATTCATCCAATGAGATTTACTGCAAACATGACAAGATTGTTGGTTTTTTCGATCACCCCAATACAACATGCAGTCATTTGGACAACTATGAATTTTGTCGTACCCAAGGCCTAAATCATTTATCAGTTTCTTCATATCTTTGCATGAATAAGGGGATTTTGCAAACGAAAACATATCTCTCAAAAACTCTAACAACAGCGTAAAAGAGTTTCCGATCCACCCTCCCAAATATTTTAAGTGAAAAAAACGAATACAGAAGGACAGTTTTGAAAATTTTGATCCCTCATAAAGTTCTTCTTTCATTTCATTAAGTAACTTGTAGAACTTCACTGCTTCTCCATTTGGCTTTTAATCAGGTGCACTTCTTTCCGTTTCGATAAAAGCATTTCCACCAATATCACAATCATTGAATGCAATAATTTTAGGTGGAAACGATTGCAAACCATGACTATGCATATTAAATGCATCCCGCAATATACCTTCCATGTCATCTTCTCTAACAGACTAATGGTGAGCATTATGAGGATAAGTCGGATTAATCATTGAAGAGGTTCTACGAGGTGTACACTATCCATGGAAAATTCATTTTTTATACCCCCGAATAAAGCCATCGACAATTAGATGTTTGTAAACAACCTCATGAATATGCCAATTAATGTTGTCACGCTTCTTACATGGGTAAAGAATCATATTCTCTTCGCTTGCATTTTGAAATGCAAAATTTAAAAAAGTTTGTGCTCCATATCGATAGTCGTTGCTTACCCTTGACAAATCCATCCAACTCTTATCTATTTCGTAGTTCTTGAAGTCTAACATTGACAATAAATTACGGTTACTTAAGTGTTCTAAATAGATTTAAATAATGTCATTGTACTAAAATAGATAATATATATCAAGTATCAAGTATCTAATTATTTAAAATATATATTAGTGACAATATTTTACATTTGGATACTCTAAATTCGTTATAAAAAAAATTACAAGCAATTGCAAACTTTATTGAAATTTAAAAGTTGTTTATTAAATTAACCTAATATAAATAAAACATATCCAAACTAATTATCTTCATGCTAGTTTAAAACTGATTTAGTAAATCATTTAAAATCAACTATTGTTTAATTATATAATTAATACTATTATTGTTTATGTGTTGCTTTTATTTATTTATATCTTAAAAAAAAATAAGAAACGTGTTACTTATATAATTAAATGAACACATGTAACCTAAAATAGTAATATCACAAGGAGATATGTAAGATATTATTCCCTAAATTCAAATCACTAATATGGATTTATCTCAAAAAAATATTGTATTAAATTAAAACATGTAAGTAATAAGAGGTACTTCCAAATGCAATTAAGGAGAGCTTAAAATAGAGTTGTTTAATTAGGCAATTTAAATGAGCCTATCGAATACTTCTTTTGTAGGGATCCCTTATAACAAGAATAGTTGAAAAAATGTCATATAACTGCTAAAACAAGAATAGTTAAAAAATTAGGTAACAAAAACACAGAGTTTCCCCTTGTAGCAGAAAGCAAAATTTCTGCACACAACTATAACTTGCATAAGACATAAGTTTTCAAGTAATAATTTTTGACTATGTTTGTGACCACAAAGTTCTAACATGCAAGCTTATGATATCTAAATATTAGTATTCCGTTCACATGGTGATATGCAAGCGAAAATGAAGAAGCAAGCTTCACAGTAATGAAAATATCTATCCCAAGAAAGAAAACATTCAGTATTCACCAAATTTAGTCCACACTAGTGTAAAATCATAACATAGGAAAACAAATCCTTTTTCTGATGTATTTTTGATAGATTTGTGTTTATACCATTTATATGATTCCGTAAATTTATATTAAGTTCATTTGACACTCTACAATGGATGGCCATATAGATTTTCAAGAAGTAACAAACAACAGTGAGACCATACAGATGATTAAGATGCCATGAATTCTCTTTGGTTCAGAAATCATTTACAACATTCAACATGATACCAAACTAGCACTCACAAAACCATAGGCATCTATTACTATTAACTAATAACTTTTACTGTTTTAGCCCTCATATTCAGCCACAAATAGAAAAAAAAACGAAAATAAAACTCCAAATGACAAGTAGAGGTGTTCAATCGGTTAACCGACCCGAATTACCATTAACTGAATTAACCGACCCTTTTAAACCCTTAACTTTTAACCGAACCTAACTTTTTCGATTAATTCGGTCTGTCAACCGAATTAATCGAAATTTCTATATATTTTTTATTTTTGGTTAAAACAAGTATAAAACATATAAAAAAATTAACCGACTTAACCAACCGATTAATTTATATTTCTAAAAAAATGACCGAAACGACCGAATACTTATATATTATAATATTATTTATTAAATTCGTTTAACCGGACAATTTCAAACCGAATTAATCGTTAACCGAAATTTAAAAAAATTATTAACCGACCCCAATCGAATTAATTTGATTAACCGACCGATTAACCGAATTCAGTCGGTTAACTGAATTAATTCGATTTTACCCAAAATTTGCACACCCCTAATGACAATACCTAAATTAACAACATTCCCTTAAGCAGATTGTGGAATTTCATATGACAAGTATGAACTGGCAACCTATTTGATAATAGTAAAAAAAGTCGATCTAGAAAATCTGATGATTCAAAAACACAACAATTTACTAAATTGTAACTTTGTTTTAGTTAAGTGACCAAAATGAAAATTTACCCATAATTTAATAACTAATGATGCAGTTTACCTATAATTAATTAGTATAACACTATTATTTGATCAAACCAAAAAGTACTAGGTATCGAAATAAACTTAAGTCATTAAAACTTAACAAACAAAGTTGAACCAGATAATGAGCAACCATTCAGTTGCTAATATTAGCCTTACTACAACATATTGACTCGTAAATCATCACTTAAGTCTTTATTATGATTGGACTTGGACTAAAAAGAAAAGAAAAAGAGATGGACTCTCCTAATAATTCAATTCCATTTACTACTGAACTTCCCCGAGCTAATTTTTTACTTGTAAATTTTAAGGGCAAAATAAAAAATGTAAGTTTTTTTTTTAATTTTATCTTTAATAAAATGTTTAATCCCTTAAGAATGATGAAATTATAAATTAATGTCTAATAATTAAAACAAATCCAACAATGCATTGTAATTATTTGATTCTGATCATAATTATTCCTCACCATGTATTGTACTAATTCTAAAGCTTAACACAAGAAATTAGTCATAGCCAGAACATTAATCAACAAGAACATCAAATCTCTAGAAAGAGGGGAATTTCAATACCAAAGGCGAAAAGAGAATCAAACATAAGTATAATTAGATTAAAAACAACAACAAATTCAGCTCTAACTTAACTAAAATCAATGGAATTAACAAAGAAAATACGTAAAAAAATTAAGGAAAAAAAACCCAGAGCAAGAAAATGAACATATCAAACAATGGAAATTTGGTTCCAGCAAAATTTCAGAAATGAAGAACAGAAAAAATCAAGAATTAAAACAAAAATTTAGAAAACAAAATCGAAAAAAGAAAAGAAAATAGTTTATTAGATTACCTTGAAATAAAAAGGAATTGGGGGGAAGCTTGGTTCTTCGAAATGGGTGAGAGTAACAGCTAAGAAGAGATAATGATTTGGGGAAAAATAAGTTAAGGATTTGAGGGAATAAAGGTTAGGGGCAGTTATCAAAATGACGTCGTTTCAATAAAAATTAAAAAATATTCGTATGGTTTTACCTTTAGTGACGTTTATGAGAAAAAAAAACGCTGCTATTGATTTACCTTTTGCAGTGTTAATGGGAAAAACGTGCTAACATTGCTCTCATTCGGTGTACCTTTATGGTGCGTAGCATAAAACGCCGCTAAATATGTACTATTTGAGGCGCTATTTCCACTAACGCCACTATATAAAGACTTATTGTGCCGTTTTTCGGTTAGCACCACTAATGGTATATATTTGTGGCATTTTTTAATACAATCGCAGTTAAAAGTTTAACATTTACGGCATTTTGATCCAAACGCCACTAAAACCACCGCTAAAAGCTTAAATTGTTGTAGTGTAAGTAATGTAGTAAGGTTAAAACACTTTATTTTAATCAACATCAAATAGAGGAATCATACTTCTATACAAATTTCACTTGTGCAGCCTGTACCATACTGCGGGGATCGGAGTTGCAACCCCAGTCAGTATCTTGCTTATTGGGGATGTACGATGGACTGCGACCTTCACCCTCGTAAATCCCCTTATCTTGCCACTTTTAATTTTATTTAACAAGAATTTATGTCACATATTTTTAACACTTTATTTGTTTTACTACTCTTGACTTACTTCCGTGAGACTTTCTTCAACTTAATTATTAACCAGAGAAAGAAGAAAACTAGTACACTACGACGAAACTATGCACATTCATTTATTCAGTAAAGCAAATAATAACATGATTATTCAAATAAATATTTTAAATAATATTCGTTTATGTTGGGAGGGAGAGAAGAAACAAGGAAAAAAACTTTGAGTGGAAAACTTAAAAGAATGAGAGAAATGTTGGAACAAGTTTTTTTGTTTCTTATTTCAATTTTACACATATTTATAGTAGAAAATCTTTATCTAAATTAAATCTTAAGTATCAATAATATTTGTCCACATCATCATTCTTCAACACTTTTCATTGCTATTTTTAATGGAAATACCGAGAGTTTTCCTCAATGCTTCAAACTTTGCCTTGGGTAAGGCTTTAGTGAAAATATTTGCAAGTTAGGTTTTTTGAGTTGCAATGAACCAACTTTACTTCATTTTCTACTTCAGCTTCTCGAATAAAATGATACTTGATTTTTATGTGTTTGGTTCTTCCATGGAAAACTAGATTTTTCACCATTACCACAGTCGATTGATTGTCACACTTGATCTTAGTTGCCTCATTTTGAGTTAGACCCAAATCTGTCAACATTTTCCTCAATCAAATTGCTTGATTTACAGTGGCTACAGTTGCAATATATTCAATTTATGTAGTTGATTGTGCCATAGTTTCTTGCTTCTTTAAGTTCCATGCAAATGCACTTGAATCAAGTGTAAATAGATAAGCTGAAGTGTTTTTCATGTCATCACAAGATCAACCTAATCACTATTCATATAGCCCAACCATTTCACTTCAAGTGACTTTTTGAATAAAAACCAAAATTAATTGACCCCTTGACGCATCTAAACATTCTCTTTCATGTTCTGAGATGGGCTTCTATAAGACAATGCATAAATCTAGAAAGAAGACAGTCATCAAACATTTATGTTTGGTTTAGTTCCTGTCATATACAACAAAAAACCAAATAGCCTTCTATAATTGGTTTCGTCAACCATGGAAGAGCTATTTTCTTTGCTGAGCTTCTCATTTTGAGCCAATGGGGTGCTAACAGCTTTGCAATTCTCTATGTTGAATTTTTTCAGCATTTTCTTGGCATAATTTTGTTGAGAAATGAAAATTCCTTGTTTGGATTAAGTAATCTTGATTCTAAAGAAGCAAGATCTCTCTCAAGTTTGTCATTTCAAATACCTTTATCATTTTATATTTAAATGTTGCACCGATTTAGAGTTGCTCCTTGTCACTAATAAGTCATCAACATATAAAGAGACAACCAACAAGTCATTGCTTTCAATATTTTTGGCATAAAAGACTCTTTGAACTCCAAACATAGCAAATGATCATCAATTCTAGAATACCAAGCTCTTGAAGCTTGTTCCAATTCATACAAAGCCTTCTTTAGAAGATAAACTTTGTCTTCCTTCCCTTTAGTGAAAATCTTCAAGTTGTTAGATGTAGATCTCTTCCTAAAGATATAAATTCAAAAAATCTAATTTGACTTCAAGTTGAAATATTTTCCAACTTTTTTGTGGTATTGAAGCTAATAAAAGTCTTATTGTGTCTAGCCTAGCGCAGCGGGAGCAGAAGTTTTTGAATAATCAACAACATACTATTGAGAGTAGCCTTTAGCAACTAATCTAGGCTTGAATTTATTGATAGAACCGTAAAGACTCAACTTGGTTCTATAAATCCATTTGAATCCAACCATGTTTTTGTTGTTATATTTATCTACTAGCTTCCAAGTTTGATTCTTTTCAATTATAAGAACCTCCTTCATAGCATCTCTCCATTCTAAAAATTTGAAAGCTCTTCCAAAGTTGACAGGTTTAAGAATAGCAACATTTGACCTTTGATAGATGTTAATAAGTGGTATGGTTCCTCTTATTGGATCATGATTAGTGATTTCATCAACATCATGAATGAAATCCTCTTGTTTTTGAGATTTCAAAACTTTTACACTCTGCTTGACATGTTTTTTATTTGTTTCCCAATTCCATGCAACATGTTCATTGAACTTAACAATTCTACTTACAATCACCTTGCCTAAAAGTGGATTGTAAGCTCTATAGCCTTTTGTGATGTTGTTGTAGTCTAGGAAAATGCAAATTTTTGCCTTTTGTAAGCTCTATAGCTCGTATTAATTTTTTAATATTATTTTTATATAATTTTTAAATATATATATAATATATAAAAAATACTAAAAACATTAAAATAAATATTTTTCAATAAATTAAAATTGAATTTTAAAAAATATGTGTACTTAAATAACACTAAGATAGATGCAACTTAATAAGCAAATATCTCTAAAAAATAACAAGATTAATAATTAAGTAAGTTTTATACAACATCTAAACAATAACAATAAAATAGTAATAACATAATAATGAAATGGTAGCAAAATATGAAGAAAACAACAAAAAAGTAGTAGATTTTTTTATCCTTTGGTGAATTTAGGCCGGGTTAGGCCTGGGCAAAAAATGCCTTACCCAAAACTTGGCCTGTTTTTTTAAACGGGCCTTATTTTTTGAGCCTATATTTTTGTCCAAATACTTCTATTTTTAGATGGACATTTGAGCCGAACCAAGTGACCCGACCAATAACCAAATTTAGGTGGGATCTACTCATGTTTAATTTGCTGCTTATTAGCCTTCCTGAAGTAAACTTCCTAATAATTGGTTTTTTAAAAAGTTAAATCAAATGGTATAGACAACTAAATACATTCATACTTATTTGTATTAGTTTGTATCAATTTTTTAAAAAATTTTAAGAAGCGTCATTTTATATTGTATAAATTATGGCGTATTATAATGTGGGCGAAAATATTTATAAAATAAATTTATATAGAAATGAAATGTAATTTTAATTGAAATTGAAATTTTAAAATTTAGCTTGACCATTTTCATCTAATAATTTATAAACGGATACTACAAATTTGAATTGTGATAATTAATGTATTGAAACGCAGTGGATAAAAAAAATATTGGACAAGATCCCAACTTTAATAATGAAAACTATAATATCATGAATTCCAATGCCATGGTCAACATTATATGTATATATATATTTTTTATCAAAATAAAATATTTTTCTCTATGAAGAATAAGATTTTAATAATTTTACAATTGAACCAAATGATTTTAAAATAGTTTCACCAATTTAATAATTAATTCTAAAAATTAAAAGTCAAATAAAAATAGAATTTGATTGTGTTAAACTAATTACAACGTTTAAACAGAAAATCAAATTAAATATAATGAAAATCGAATCAAACATCATGGATTGAATGAAATTATTCCAGATTTGATAAACCCGAAAAGAACAGAAAAAACCAAGCAAACACACTGAAAATGAAAGGAAAAAGAGGCTATCCTTTTCATTTATTATACAGCGCTCCTAAATGGATCGCTTTCTGAAGCAACTAAAATCCCAGTAATCAATCTCAAGGAGTTCCCGTTTGGGAAGGTGTTGTAGATTCAACCGAGGCGCATCGGCAGCTACAGCAGCCTCCGCCTGGTGGTGGTGGCCCGCAACATACACACGCTGGACAATAAACTGCAACACCCAAATTCATTGTTAAAAGACATGTATTGAAACAAACTATGTGGTGGTTTACAGGTTTTTACCATGAGGACGAGACATAGCACAAGGTAACATGGGAGACAAAACCAGAGAGAAAATAACAAGGGATATCAGTACAGATGTCGAGTTGTCCCCTGCCATACTTGCCAACAACTTCAAAACTATGTGATAGTAGGACTAGCGGCTACAAATTAAGAGGTACTAATCCACCCTATTTATATTCACTTCTCAATCAAGTCTTAGAAATATGAGTACCCTTTTTCCAATCAAAACTGTGATCTGGTCCAATATTCAAACATGTCTCGTTCTCTTTGTTTTCTACCACATTTAATTTTCCCCCTGCATTTCCATACGTGAGAAATTCCCAAGTTCTTTTTTTATACATTCAATGAAGACTAAAAAATTTACTTGACTCAACTACTTTTTCAAAGGGGTGATACAGTCTTGACTTTTGCAATCAAAGAAATCTGCCAATTCCACCTTAAGATACTATTATTAGTGTTGAGTTGTCAGTTCAATTGTCAATACATAATAATTAAATAATTTCTCTTATGACATTTGACTCGTGACTAAGTTCCTTTTTCATTAATCATGTAACCTTTTACCCTTATAAAGCTATGATTCTATTGTTGTTGTAATGACCCAAAATTCACGGGCATCAGAAAAGTATTTTATCGGGCCTCCGTCTTAACGAAATGGGTTTGTAAATAATTATTAGAAATATTATGAGTCTAGTAGTGTGTTTAATTAGGTTTTAATTAAGTGAATTTAGCTTAATTAAGAGAAAATAGGAAGAAGGACTAGATTGAATAAGGGGTAAAAGTTAAATTATAGATTAAAAGAAAATATAAAGGACCAAAATAGAAAATATGCCATTAAGTAATAATTGAGGCGGCAAAACAATGAGAAAAATCTAAAGATTTTTAATGATTTAAGTTATTATTAATTAATATTAGAATATAATAGTATAAATTATTATTTAATTGATATTATCTTATTAAATTAATGAAATATATATAAATTAAAGCCAAATGTATGATAATAAAAATATACATGTGTAATAATTATATTTGTACAATTGTAATAGATTTATTTAATTACTTTTTATTTAATTAAATAGATATTTATTATTTATTATTAAGTAAAAGATATTTATTAATTAAATAATTATATTATAAGATTTTTATGTGATAAATAAATTAAAACATGACAAATGTATGATGATGATATAGTACATGTGTAAATATAAGTAATATTACACTTGTAATAAATATATTGATTATTAAATAGATATATATTAAATTATTATATTAAATTATTGTTGTAATTATTAATATTATCAAATAAATTTTATTATGACAAATGTAGGGTGATGATAAAACACGTGTAATAATATGTAAGTGTACAATTGTAATACATGTATTTAATATTAAATAGATATTTATTTTAATTATTATTATATTAAATTAATTAATTTAATAAACAAATGAAAGAAAATGAAATGAAAAAAGAGAGAAACAAAGTAAGAAAAGAAACAGAACCATTTCGAAACAGAGCAAGGGAAAGGAGAAAAAGAAAAACTAGGGTTTAAGGTTTTAAAGCTTTAAAAGCTAGCGAAGAACTCGGGGCATCAGTACTGAAAGGAAAAGAAAGGAAAAAAAAGTTGTCGAGGAGTAATCGAACAAATTCGGGTTTATATTACTATAATTCAAATTACTTTTTATTAAATGTTTTATATAAATTTTATATTTAATAAATGAGTATAAGGTAAGTATTAATATTTGAGTTAAATGGGAATTAGATTGGATGGTGATTGTGTATGTATAATTGAATTGTATATTGATTTGAATGTGAAATTGAAATTGAATAGTGATCTTAAATTTGGTATGAAAGTGAAAATTTAATTGAGAATTAGAATACCCTATTAACTACTCGGGCTAAGTCAGATATAGTTGGCATGCCATAGGATTTGGAAGAGTACGGGATTCATCTGCTTTACCGATCAGGCACTTTATGTGTTGTATTTCAGGCACTTTATGTGTCGTATTTCAGGCACTTCGTGTGTCGTTTCAAGCACTTATGTGTCTATACTGATCAGGTACGATGTACCGTTTTAGGCACAATGTGCCATACTAGTGTGTTTGGGTTGGAATCCGTGTATCCATCAAAGTCTGGGTTTGTTAATAGGGTGAATAACCAAAATGGGAAAAAATTAAATGAATTTGATTGATTGTACTATTGAAAATGTGAGAAAGTTGAACTATGTATTGAAATTGAGATTGGAAATGAAAGGTATGAACTTAACGTTTATGTAGTGATTGAAATTGAGACATATGATATGTGAATGAAATTGAAGAACAGCTTATTGTTAATTAATGAAAGTTTAAGAATGAATTGGTATTTGAAAAATTGGATAGTTATATGCTTGATAATTATATTCCATTATTATTGTAGTTTGAATTATGGTAATACCACTGAGTATGAAATACTCAACGTACGGTTGTTTTCGTGCGCAGATTAGGTACAGTGATTTTGAAGAGTTGTAATTGTGGTTGTGAGCATCCATCTCATCACATCTCCAAGCGTCAAGAGAGTATGTTTCAAAATTCTGAATAGAAATGCATGTACTTAGGAAGATTAAGTGTAACACCCCAAACCCGACCTAAACGTTATGGCCGAATCTGGCTATGTCACATTGTAACACCCCTTACCCGTATTCGACGCCGGAATAGGGTACGAGGCATTACCAGAACATATACACTTATAAACGTATTAAACCGAGTTATAATATTTCATACAGATTAAAACTTTCAAATTATTGTCTTCGAATCGGTAATTAGGGCTTACGAGGCCCAGTATATACTCATTCGATCCAAGCCTTATAGCTACCACCATTGTAATATATTAAATATTCAATATCTCGTAAAGATTCGCTAATCTATCCCATATACTTTCACACAGATTAATTCACAAATCACAATTCTTATCATTTCAAAGCTTATAAGACACATGTACATATCTATACTAACTCGTATGAGTCTCATACTCATTCATATGCTCAATAAATCCGTTAAATCATTTCAACATCAAAGAATCCACATTATGAATCATAAATCTTTTCATATTAATTTCATGTATCATTTACTGAACTTCATATATCATTTCATAAATATGTAATTCGCTAACACATCTTGCCATATACAATATCCAATTGGTGAAATCACTTAATTGAATTCAACTTCAACAATCACAATAAACCTATCACTTGAATATGAGTCTATGTAACACTTACCAACTTTGTCAAATTAGTAAACGTCTTACGGAATTGAGTACTTATTTTCTCGATGCCATAGTTCAACTATGGTCTTACACGTAATCACATAACATATACCGGTGCCATAGCCCAACTATGGTCTTACACGGGATCACATATCACTTATTGCCATGGTCCATTCATGGTATTTTCCGTCAATTCGTATTTATCACTAAACGAAAGTACTCAACCCTGCGTTCTACTCAATTTGAACTTTCATTTCAATTTATCTATCTTTCTCAACAATCATAATTCAACCATGAATATGTATATAGAATAATAAATTATGTCATGCATAATACTAACAAATAATTGTTTGGTTTCAGCCATATGCATTTACAATTCAGTTCATAATAACTAATTGAAATGAAACATTATGTCATTTCTAATTCAACGTTTATCAAATATAATTGGGCATATGACCAATTTATATACAAATCATTCATATATTTTATATTTCCTCCTCCTCCTCTCCATTCCACATCCTTAATGTACATAACACTCTTATAAATAACATTTTCTATAATTTTACTATTCACTCACATGTATATTCAAAGTTGTCTATCCAAGTCAGAGTCACTAAATTATTTTTGGCTGGATCTACAGAGCTTCAAATTAAGATCTGTTAATTTTTCCTGAAACTAGATTCACATATCTTCTTACCATAAAAATTTCAGAATTTTTGGCTTAGCCAATAAGTACATTTTATTCTTTAAAATTTCCCCTAATTCACTGCTCAACATTTCTGACCTCTCTTCACTAAAAATTAATTATCTCAGTGTACAAAATTTAGATGGTACTTACGTTTATTTCACTTGAAAATAGACTCATTCAGCGTTCTAAACATATAAATTTTAGCTCATAATTATTTTTTTGCAATTTTTAAAAATTTTCTAAAGTTAGAATAGGGGATTCAAATTCATTCTGACCCTATCTCACTAAACTTAAAATCTCTCAAAATATATAACTCTTTTGCTTACTCTTTTTCTTTTACGTAAAAATAGACTCAATTTAACCTTTCATTCCATATCTTATTCACTCTCTATTTCGATTTCCACCATTTTTGGTGATTTTTCAAATTCATGCAATTGTTTCTGTCCAAAACTATTTTGCTGCTAATTCTACTATTTCATAATTTCACATTTTCACTTTCGATCACTATTCAATTCAATTCCACAAATATATTCATCATTCAATTACACTTAGTTGTTACATAATCTCATATATTTTCACTTAGTCAATTTCTCGTTGAACACTCGGAATATACACGGATACGTAGAGAATTAGCACATAAGTGCCACACTGATATGTAGCCGAAGCTACCACTGATACGTAGCCGTAGCTACCACTGAAATGTAGCCGAAGCTACCACTGATATGTAGCCGTAGTTACCACTAATCAATAACACTGGAAATGTCCACGGGCCTTCTCACACAAGCTATCAGGTGTCTGCAACACATGCTAGATCACCTAGCACCCAGGACTCACTGTAACACTGGTCTCTAGTGACATGTCACTTGTATCCACTTCTATTCCTAAGTTCAACCGGGAATTTACACTTAACACTTTATTTTAAACACTTTATCACTTGAATAATTCATGAACAATTTTCCTTCCACATTCAATAATAATAATTCACATATCAAATATAATTCACAATTTATAAAAATATATTACTATTATTTACACATAACTTACTTTCGTACAACAATATAAAAATTTAGCAATTTAGCAATTTAGTCTTTAATCTTTTCTTTTCTCCGATCAAGGTCGATTCCATTTCTTTCTTGATCTATAATAACACATTTGACTTATTTAATACTCACATTTATCAAAACAGTCCTTGACTCAAACTTTGGAAAAATTACAATTTTGCCCCTAAACTTTTGCATATTTACACTTTTTCCCCAAAGCTCGTAAATTAAACTTCATCCCTTATTCTTATGTATTATGACATGCTGAACATTTTTCCCTTCTATGGAAACATCAAATTCTCACTCTAACACTTACTTATGAACATTAGGTATTTTTATCGATTATATCGTTTTACTCGTTTTCACTTAAAATCACTTAGCAAAAGTTGTTTAACATAATTTCAAGCTTCGTATTCTACCATAAAACATCAAAATAAACACATTTCACCTATGGGTATTTTTCCAAATATAAACTCTAGGTTAAATTATTGGTAGAATAAGCTAAATCAAGTTACCGGGACTCTAAAATCGAAAATAACATTAAAAAATGGGGCTTGGAATCACTTACTATGGAGTTTGGAAGCTTGAAAACCCTAAATATGACTTCCCCCTTGCTATTTTCGTTCACCATGGAGAAGATGAGCACATTTTGCCATCTTTTTCCCTTTTTAATTCTTTTTATTACTAAATTACCAAATTGCCCCTAACTTAAAAATTTCCTATTTCACTTATCTCATGTCTACTTTTGTCCATAACTTAACCAATGGTCTAATTACCATATAAATACCTCCAATTTAAAGTTTCATAACAATTGGACACCTCTAACATGTATAACTCAACTTTTACACTTTTTACAATTTAGTCCTTTTGACTAAATTGAGTGCCCAAATGTCAAAATTTTCGAACGAAATTTTCAAAAAAATATTTCAAGAATTCGTAGACCATAAAAATATAATAAAAATAAATTTTTTCCTCGTCGAATTTGTGGTCCCGAAACCACTATTTCGGCTAGGCCTAAAATCAGGTTGTTACATCAAGTGTGTTCCAAGTAGTAGGGACAAAAATATAATTTATGAATTTTTTTAATGTTTAAATATAGTAGTGATTAGCCAAAATCACTTTGGCACCAAATGTAATATTCCTATATCAGGTTCTTTGGATCGAACCGGGTATAGGGGTGTTATAGTTGTGGAATGATGCTACATCATGTAGAAGACATATACCCAACCTATCAACTTTCGGTTCCTTATCTGTTTGAACTTAGGCTTTCAATATATCAAAGTATACAAGTCACCCATATATAATGCATCATCCAACCAAAATTAAGGTATATCACACTATGGATGTCATAAGTGAATAAATTCATAAATAGATTTAGGATAAATTCAACTTGGATATTGTTTGATGTATTGTCAACCCAAACAATGACATTTATGTCTTTATTTTCTAGGAGTCATTAGCTTCAATGCTCAAAACAAGACATTTCTCCCACTGGACTTAATATTCAACATAATAGTCTTTCAATCAATTTGCTCAATTTCAATTAGACTACAAATTGTTTTGATTATCTACTAATATAAATTATCTTCTTGCATTATGATCCGATCACATAATACAACTTAATATTAGTTAAACATTTGATAATCAATAACTCAATATTTGTTTACATTTTGTTTTCCACGTAAAATTTGTTGAAGACATACAAATGATATAAATATATGATGGAATTTCATTTAAATCAGTCTATTCGAAAAATTACAAGTATAATGACAAATACACTACACTTAGGGCACTAAATCCTAACAATCTCTCACTTACCTTAGTGAGGTAGACAAATCATATTTCGGATTCATATACCCTCTACATATTTCTCAAAACTCCTACCCACAAGAGGCTTGGTAAACGAATCCACTAGGTTGTTCTTAGATGCAATTTTGACTACACCCACTGTTCCATCAACTGTTGGCTCTCAAATATTAGTTGTTTCTATACTATTAGCAATTGACCTAAATAAAAGCAAACCAAACAATTGGTTTTTTTTATTTGTTCTTAATTTTTTCCCCTTAAGCATAGTAACGATGTTCACCGATAAAGTGAATATTAAAAATAATAGAATATGATAAAATTATATTAAATGTTGATTTATTCAATTTTCATAAATTGTTAACATAATTATTTATATAATATTATTTTATTTTAATATTTTGCATATATAAGTAATTAGGTTTATCCAATATAAAAGATAAATTGATGTATATATTTAAATTATCATTAAACCTCCATATATATAATTATCCCAGATTAAAATTCATGTATCAAATAATACTTAAATCAAAATTTATATATAATTTTAATATTTATCCCTAAAAACCAGATAAAAATTGCATGCCGAAAAATTATAGCATATTCAATTCAAGGATACCATTATTTATTCCAGAAAAACACACAGAAAACGAAAAGAAAAAAAAAAGGATCATTTATGGAGCTACTAAATGGATCCCTGAAGCAACTAAAATCCAGTAATCTATCTCAAGGAGTTGCCATTTCGGAGGGTGGAGATTGAACCGAAGCGCATCCGCAGCTACAGCAGGCTCCGCCTGGTGGTGGAGGCCCGCAACATACACAAGCAGGACATACAACTGTAACAGAGAATATCAATATTAAAAAATCAATGCCCTTAGACAAACTGCCTCAAATTTTCTGGTCAGGAATATATGTAGTGGTTTACAGGTTTGTACCATGAGGACGAGCCGTAGCACAAGGTAACATGGGAGACACAACCAGAGAGAAAATAACAAGGACTATTAGTACAGATCTTGGGTACTCCCCTGCCATATTTGTCAGCGACTTCAAAACAGTGTGATAATAGGATTTGATGGTACAAAACTACAAATCCACCATATTTATATGTACTTCTTAATGAAGTCTTAGATATGGATATATATGAAAGTCGTCTGCAACTTGCATATTTTTTATTTGAGTACCAATTTTCCAGTCCAAAACATGACAAGTTTTTGGTCCATCAGTAATTTTTCTATTTTATTTCACCTACACTTGTTCATTTTGTTATTCTTTTCATTACACAGGTTACAGCTTACTCTGGGTCAGATGCTTCTCTCGATTAACGCAAATATTATTATTTTTTGTGTGTATTTTCATTTGATGAAGTGTTAAAACAAAGTTTTCGAATAAAATAAAAATAAATGAATCTATTACCGACAATTTTGTCGTCTTCAGGAAAAAAAAATGTTGGACTAAGGAGTTTATTGATTTTATTTTAATATATAAATGAGTACACATTTTACCAAGTATTTGACTTTTCATTTTTAATATATTATCTTAAATATTCGTCGGTTTTTTTCAGTCAATGCTGTGGTTGATGTTATCATGATACAGAAATATGCTTGATATCAAATAATATTGGTGGACAATTGTTGAAACGCTAGAATTACTTTCATGACAAGGCAAATAGATAAACTCATTGCAGCCATTATTTTTTATACAGGCTGTTGGCAAAGCAACTATGATAACATCTCAGTCATCAAATTATTCTCTATATACAAGCACGCTAGCTAGTTGACCATCTTAGAGCCCAGCTGCCCAGGAATTGAAGTGGCGAGTGAGAAAGAACAAGGATTCACCATCTTAGTTTTGCCGGGAAGTACTGCAGGGGAATAAACAAAATTGCAATTGCAGGACATATGATGAGGATTAGGAGGAATTAACTCAAGTTTCAAATTGTTCTTACCTTTTCTATGAGGGAGAGATAGTATGGCTTCACCTTTTCGACATCGATGCGAACTTTGCTCTTGCTGTAAAGATCATATTTGCTGCACAAATTGTAAGTTGACCAAAAAAAACATTCAGTACAGGGTAGAAATCAGGATAAGGAAATGGGCTGTAGGTACTGTGATTGGAATCCATGTCATACTTGAATATTTCGAGCCACTTGAGATTCTCGACATCCTCCCCGTTCATCAGTTGCTTGTATGACCCTGACCTATGCAAGGCTGCAACATAAAGGCAAGTGACTCGGTTCAGTATATAAATTGGAATTGAAATAAGGCTTCGAAGACCTGGAGCTTTTTAAACTGGGGACTCGGTACTTACCATAGAATGAATGGTATCTGATAATGAAAAGGGCTGCTGATGGCAGAGTTGTATCGTTCTCTTTAGCCACCTGAATATATTATAGATTCCAAAATTAGTTCGTATCGTCGCATTTCTCGATACTAAAAAGAAGGCGTCGGAATTCATATCCTACCAGATACATGTAGTCATCATGCCCCCATGACATCATAACATTGTTAAGTCCACAGCCCTCTGAGTACACTCCATATTTAGTGTTGTAAGCAGGGTTGTGGAAGTCTGGATTTTCCTCAAAATACTGTAGCCACGATATACTAGGATCAGAGACTATAAGATGAAAAGATATATATAACCTTGTTCTTTTTATGATATAAAGGTTTAAAACCCAAAAGGAATTACCTTGTGGTGAACAATTGATTTGTCAAAAGCACAGCCAACAGGATATGTATCACCTAAAACACCAAGGATCATGATTTGATATTTATAAATACAATGAAGTACTATTATAAACTATTGCAAATAGTAAACCAGACTCACCTACAACAGCCCACTGAGGAAGCCCTCCAAAGCTAGGATGAAGAAGCACTTTTCCAAGGTCTAAACCCCATAAACAAACAGAACATTAGTTAATAATACACATATTCTGCAAACCATGAATCTTAATTCTAGAATCTCAAGAAAAAAATAATAAAAAAAGTCCCAAATAATTACCATGGATAAGGCCTGTGAGGTGCAGCCAATCCTCATCAGGATAGTCCTTTCGGATAGCCTCAGCTGTTTGCAGCAAGTGTTCAATCTGAGGCTCATCCAAGTCAGGGTCACTCTCATCAACCACATCATTAAGAAGCTCACAGCATTCCCATATGCTCATCTCCACCTTGTCTAAATTTCCGTACTCTTCTCTCATTCTCTTGACCTGCAAATTGAGTTGAATCTATTTAGTCCATACTTGTGTCAGGGAAGATAAAAAGTGATGGGACATAGAAGCACAAGATTACATACAAAGTCATATGTCTGGTTGATATGATTGGTTCGATAGAAGTTCTCAACACCCTGTTGCCTCTCACTTTCAACATGATAATCTCTGCAGTTTGCAAATACAAAGTGGTCCGATCAAGCACACACGTTGGCAAGGCACGTATAGAAGTACTCAACCAGGTAGAAAAGAAAATTTCTTGTTGGTGCATTTCTGGGCCATGTCATAGGAATATGTTAAACATTAACATGGACCAAGACAACATAATCTAGCTCAGGTCTGAAATAAAGGCTTAAGATCAATAAATGATGAGGGCCTTAGTAGTCATAATTAATTTCGATTTGCTTTACTACTGTTTCCGGATCACATAAATATGCACATCATCAAAAAAAAAAGAAAAAGAGGGAAAGATGGGTCCTTTGCCATTTTTCCTTGATGGGGAAATAAAGTATGTAGCCTTGATTGATTTGATGAATAGGTGTGTGGCATGTACTAATCTGCACATTTATTTGTTTACTTATGTAGATTTTGTTCATATTTTGGTACTATTATCCATATGGGGCTTTCAAACAGAATTTTGTTGATGTATGTCCATTTGGCCATTGGCCTTTGCACTTAAAGTTACAGCAACAACAAAAAGTTCTACCTAAAGGTGTGGCCAAAAGAGTTGGTATGTGGCATCATAAATCCCCCATTCAACACCGCTTCTTTCTCAACATCATCGGCCTTGTTAAACCCTGCTTCAATTCCTGATATACAAAACCAAAATCACCAAAAAAAAAAAAAACATGTCCCATACAATTGATTAATGACTTAAAATTATACATGCATTAAAATCCCAGAACTCAATAACTTAAAACAGACGTTTCTTTTATTGTTTTAAAAGAAAAAAAAATTATGAACGAAGAAAAACATAAACCTGCTTTTTTTTAAGCCAAAAAATATATAAAATAGCAAATAAAATCACATTGAACAACGAAAGCTTATGGGATTAGTGATGAAAAAAGAAAAGAAAATCATGAATAATTACCAAAATCAAGTTGATCAATGAGGATGGTCATCTTGAATGAAAAGAGAAGCGAACCCCAAATATCTAAACGAAAAAACAATTTATAGTGATATTAAAAGAAGTTGAATGGTGCATGAAGCAAAATATCAAGGTATTTATAGTCAGGTGGGAAAAGTCCTTGATAGAGAATTTCCAGATCCTATGTCCTTCCCTGAAAATTTTATGTCCTTCCCTGAAAATCTATAAACTTTCCTTCCTTATTCATTATCTTTTTTGTGATGTAGAAATGTTTGTTTACAATAATGCTAAGAGTCTTTAGAGTAAAAGAAGCAAAGCTCCAGTGTTGCACTGCAAGTTGGCAAAGAGGAGACCCAGTTCACTGGGAAATAGCTGGCTTTATTTTATTTACTTAATATTTGGTTCCTATCTTTAGACCAAAATATCAATGTCACGGCTGAGTCAGCTTATGGTTGGATACCACAAATTTATATGATGATGTCATGTCCACTTAATGTGGTGGCACCCACCCACTGGACTCCCTTTGTACTTATTAGGCGTTTCAACGTGACCACTGCTTTCCTACATTTTTTGACGGGTCCCACTGAATAAAATTAATGCCTCAGGTAACACACATTTACGTATAGTCGAACCCTTGCTATTGAGATGCATATATTTTTAATATTAATAGATCAAATATTGAGTTCAAAATAATCATATAACTATTTTTTATACAATCAAAGCTTGTATTATAATTTAAGAGAAGGTATCGAAACTATTAAGATTCAAATCTTAAGCTTTTAAGTTATTTGTCGAGTAACTTTGTTTAATATCTTATTAATTAAAGTATTTAGATATTTATATATATTATTACAGCTCACGATGAGACCTTATTGTTTCATCTTGACTCTGTGGCTTTTGGCACTGACATTCTGTGCGAGCTTCAGGCCAGCTGGACACGTATTTCACTCGGGTTGTCTGTGGAGCACGCAGTCCTTTCTATTCCTAGTGTTGACGTTCCCAGCAAGCTTTAGGCCTGCTAGACATATGTTTCCTTCTAGGTTGCCAGTAGAGCACGGTCCTCCTTCTGCGAGCTTCTTGGACACACGCAAGCTGAGACTGCGACCTTCTCTTAGTTTATGCGAGCTAAATCTGCGAGCCTGTCATGCGAGTTGGGTCCACGAACACCCCTCGGTGTCCTTTCGCGGTTTGCTTCTCACTCGATCAGCTAGTGGGGCTTGTCTGAGTCACAAATAGATGATCCAAATTCTATTTGAGACTCGGGTTAGTGGTCACTTATGTACAACAGTATTAATATAAAGCTTTAACCATTTATTCTTTTGAATTATTAGCAAATATGTAAAAATATCATAATTTATTGTATATTTTAATTTAATAAAAATATAATTATAAATGTTAAATATAACATAACATTTCTTTTTTGCGTTTATAGGTATAATTACAATTATAAATTATACATATTCAAATTAACTATAATTAAAAATCAAATATTATACAACGTAACTTAACTAATAATCTAATTTTAAAGGTTATATTAGCTATTTTATTATTATTTTTAAAATAATATAAACGGATCTAGTAGTCTAAATAAATCTAAAATACTTAAAAAAGGGTGATTTTAAAAATTTATACTTTAAAATTTGGATTTAGATTTAGAAAATAATGTAAATTGATAATACATATAAAAATAATAATGTATTCATGGCTATTTCTAAACTTTATACTAAATCTAAATTTTTGGACAGCCAAGCCAACGTCAGAGGCGAGATGTGGCAGTCGCATGGACGTACAAACTAGGTCTGAGAGTAGGGGAGTGGGACATGTGTCATTGTTGCAGACTCAAAATTGGCTAAAAATTGACTCAATTTGGAGGGTTTGGTGGACTTCTACCATCACAAATCTCATATTTGAAAATTGTATGGATTAGCTAGATTAAATTATGGTTTTTTTTTTCTTTTTATCGTACTCAATTAATTTAATGGATTTAATTTTTTTAAATATCATTTAAAATATCACATTATTTCTATTAAAATAAGTGTATTTTCACTATTTCTTTTCACTTATTAATTTACATTAGTTGAGTAATATTACATGCACGGTTATTGAAGAATCCCTATTTTCTTCTTGCTAAAATCTTCAAAGTCAAATATCATGATGGAGGTTAAACCCCTATTTTTTTATTATAAAATATTAGAATTAATAAATTAACTTAGAAATTTTATTTATTGAAGAAAGATTTGAAAAATAAAAAAAAATTAATTATTTTTATTAATTGTTAATATTATATTATACTAGAACTTTTGAGTGTTACATGATGTGTTAGAATAAGTTGTAGAATGTGACTATCTCTTGATGTCTCGTGAACTGTTAAATTGATGTTAAAATAAAAGTATGCTCCAAAAAGTATTTTCGAGTTGACATTATTGACATTAAAGCATCATGTTTTTAGGGTCAAACTAGCAAAGGAATGAATGTTGTTTGAAACTCTTGTTTTATTAGGTAAGGTTCCTTGAGACAAAACATTGAATGTTTTTTTTTTGTCTCATTTCATGTTTGATAATAAAACAAATTTGGAGTAAGAGGTAGAGAAATTTGATATGCTTATTTTTATCTCTTGAGAGTTTTGAAGCGGATAGAAAATTGCTTTATAAATAATTTTATTTAAATATTTTTTAAGTTAATTTATGAAGATAATTATTAACATTTAAGCATGTGATAAAAGACTTATTTTTTGGTTGTTGATCATGTTGAAATAAAATTTATAAATAGGCTAATGGTCGATTTCCTATTTAGTCGTTTGGAGGTAGGGTTAGAGACTCCTTGTTAGGGATTTTTATGGAGAAATATTAAATGTAAATGAGTGATTTAACAAGCTTGATTTTGGGGTTGCAATTATCCATTGGAAGGGGTAGAATGGGTTTTAGCTAATAATTGTATTAGATGAACTTTGAATAAAATCATTGCTTGAATAAGGCTTTATAGTAGGATTGATGAATTGGATTTCGTTAACAAATATCATGTACTATGCAAACTCTTTAGTTCTGTCTCAACTTTTATTCCAATAGAAAATAGAATGAAATAAATCCCATAGATGATATAATGCAAATCTAGAATATTCTAATTGAGAATCTATGCACAATAAATTAATCTTTAGTTGGATGGTGCAAAAACAAATATCAATAAAAAATAAAATATACCCATCAAATTTATTCATTAACTTAAGATTAATTAATTGTTTTCTAAAAATAATATATTAAACCAGATTAAATTATTTATTTACGGATATAAATTAAATTAATTTAGAATTGATTTAATTATAAGTAATCATAAGTCGAAACTCATTTTCAAACAGAAAAAAAAATGGTAAGATTAAATTTTCTTAAAGACCGTGTGTAATTTTAACAGGAAAAAATTATTATATCAACGAGTGATTTTAGGAAAAATTATAATAAATATTTCCAATATTATTTTTATTATGATATGATTATGAATTGATTTTTTTAATTTTAAAAAATCACATCAAAGAGTTTAATAGAAGAATGATAATAATTTAATTTTAAAACTTTATTTTATAATAGAGACAAAAATACGAATTTTATTAATTTATATTATGTCAGAAAGTGCTTAGGAATTTATGAGTTTGTTGTCACTATCTGAGCTCTTCTCCCACCCAATGTATTAACAACCGTCATAAAACTAACGAAAATATGCAACATCATAAAATAAAATATGATTTAAAAACTAAAAGCCTTCTGAATTTCGTATTATTATATTTCTCATTTTAGTGCTGAATAATTTTATAATTACATGGGATTTTATTTTATTTTAATTTGGGAAGAGGTTAATTGATTGAGTGCTTCATCATCATCATATAACTTGGTATGTACGTCTACCAATTCACTTTCTTTCTTTGTTTTTTTTTAGAAAATTTCAGTGCATGTATCAGCATTGTGATGGTGTGATGGCATGAAGCCTTGAAGGATCAAATCTCTTCTCTCTTCAAGATTATATGGGTTATTTTAGTATTGATACATTATACATATGCATTGACATTCCATTCCAAAGAAATTTTGTTTTTCATGTTTATATTTCGCGTGACTTGAATGCGGTGTTTAAGATGAAGATAGGCTATTCACTTTCTCTATTTCTATTTTTGTCTCCATAAGTATGTTTTATGTGCAAATATAATGTCTTGAACATCTACAAGTTTAAATGATTTTTCTTGTGGAAAAACTATTTATTCTCAAAATAACTACTTTAGAAATTTTATTTAAGAAAAAGCATCATAAAATTGTGATTATTGGCCCTTTAGGATAAAAAAAGAGATGAGGAAAAATAATTTTATTTTAAGTCCAATTCCAATGTCGAAGTTAGTTTAAGATGTTAACTATTTCTCTTTTAATATTGTACTATATAGGTTCAAATTTGAATAGAGTCCATGTATTTATCAATTTGCTCCTTTTCTTTCTCTCTTAATTTTTCCATGGACTCAATCAATTTATTAAATACAATCACAAATTTAGTCCCTCAACCTTTACAATTTTTGTTAATTTAACCCATACTCTCTCTTTCTTATATAAATATAAAATTTTCTAAATGTGTCAAAGAGTTCATGATAAAAAAACACTGAAAATTACCATCAAATTAGAAATCATTATTCAATTAATTATGAGTTTATTGTTACAAATTGAAAAACTAATTTTATTAATAATAAACTTTAGAAAACTCTCTTTCAACTCTTCACACTTTCTTCTTTCATATAAATTTTTAAATTTTTAATAATTAAAGTAAAAATAGAAAAATAGAAATCAAATTGACAAAATTTGTGAAGCAACTGATTTGTGATCGTACCTAATTTTTTAACTGAGTTAATACAAAAAGTTAACAAAGAAACTGAAAACGAGCAAATCTAAAAGGGACCAATTTTGGGCAAATAAAAGTAGAGGGACTATATCCGCACACATCGATAAGTATAGGGACCCTATTCAGAATTTAACCTATTATATACACACACTCGCACCAGAATGGGATAATGCTTTCGATAGTCTTGACTCTTTGAGACATCACAGTGGTTAAAATAGTTAAACAAAGGAAGAGATTAGCTAATTATACAACAGACTTCTCATTACATTAGATGATTAGAAGTTCTCTACTCTCAGGCTTGTGCCCAACACAAGGCTAAAAAAGTTCTAACGCTCCATTGAAATGGGAGGAAAAACAATGGGTTCAAAATTTCATTCTCTTAGCTGGACCTTGATCTATGATGGGATCAACAGCAGGAGGTTGAGGTTCTGTTGTTTGCTGGTTTTCTGGCTCTTTCTCTGCTTCTGTTGTAGGCGGAACAAAGCCATCTGGAAACGGAGGTGGTGGAGGGGCTGGTGGTAACTGCAATTGTCACACACAGGTTCTTCTCAATATCATCAAGAAATCACTGACACTTCTTCCAAAATCAAGAGGGGCTACTAAATTTCATCATAAAAAAATGTTGTGATTCTGATTTATCACAGTTTACATGAAAGTACGTGAAACCAGTATGAATTCTATACAAACATAATCGGCCAAAAACAATCTATGCAAACATCAGCCAAGAGGCGAGACAAGTGGACAACAAAACAATAAAATCTGAAATGAAAAATGTTAGTCCCTTGTATTACAGATCCTATACATTGTAGACATTAAGATGAATATATGAGCATAGGTGAAAACATTACATTACATAGGTTACCTTTCGCTGTAAAGAGGCAAGAATATGATCCACACGCTTAACTTCCTTGAAGTCAATTGTCTCTTTACCACCCTTTGGTTCCGAAGTTTCACTTTCATTTTCGGTATCAACTGCATCAGAAATTCAATTCAAACAGTGTAAAAAGGCTACATTGAATTATGTGGCCGAATACAGGAATGCATCCTTACAGAGTTTAAACAGGGGATATTGATATTAAATTTAAAGGAAAAGGGGAAGACCAAAAAAATGGTGGGGGATTTACCATATCCAATCTTCTCCAACTTTGATGCAGCAGTTGTAAAAGCTTTTGATATATAATAGAGGGCACGTCCCTGTCACATGGATAATTTATCAATATACAAAAGATGATATCCATACAAAGACTATATGTGAAGGAACAATACAGATAGAATGATAATATCTGATGGAAAACAATAGAATTCTATTCCATGAAACTCTATCCACTCATTAAACCCCTTTTTTTTCTCTCTTTGTTTTCATTTCTGGATGTTTTTTTCTTAACAAGAGATTCATTTCGAGGTGAGGAATTCAAATGGCCAAGACGTATGAACGGGAAACCAGTTTTGGTAATATTCCAACAAAAAGAATGCTGTAACCAGACTGAGATCAATTGAGTCTTTAGGTGATAGCATTGTTTTGTTATACATACAAAATAAGAGAGGAAAACAATACAGCGGAACTTACAACTCGAGCTGCAAAGACATTGCAAAGTTGTGGTGCTTGATATATCGAACCATCCAAAATATAGTATGCTAGCATCGGTGTTACTTTCTCCGCACTGTCCCTCTTTTGCTTACAGATAATAAAGAGGTGTGGCTCCATAACTTCACTAAGCATGTACTCTATCCCAGTCATTTTCCTATATTAAAGGGGAAATGAAAATCTCATTACTGATCTTATAAGTACTAAATCTTTAAACTATGATTCTTCGCCATGATTTATGATATAATCATCAAGTTTTCCAATCAAATGAAATACTTTTAGTTAAATTGCAAAATCAAGTTACCTATATGGTAGGTATCAAAACATTTTCCAAGTAGATAAAATGCCAATCACAAATATGCAACTATGCGTTCCTGTTCCTCCGGCAGAATTGCATAGAAAATGCCTCATCTTCGGGTAAAAATAAAAAGCAAATATTGACCTTTGATATACCCTGATCAATATTTGTTTAAAACTACAACTGAGTTTCATAAATTTTGACATTTTCAAGTCCAAGAAAAAAACAAAAAACAAAATCTAATCTTGCAACATGCCAACGAGAATTAAAACCCAGGCTTTAAATTTTCTTACGAAAGTTGAGAGATGTCAAGAGGGTGAATGGATTGCATCCTGAGCTTCTCGTTGTTGCAGGTCCAATCATAGAACGGAGATAGGGCAAAGTAATCGAAAATTAGGTTTCGATCAAGAGGGTACGTGTTTAGCCACAATTGATCTCTGAAACATATACCTGTCATGTCCGTTCCAGGAGGCTGCATCGCTGGCGGCGGTGGTGCTTCAAAGTTTCCCCCTGCTGCCGCCTGTGATGGCGCTACCGGTGGCGTCGCCATTTTGGGGCTATGTATTCGGGTAGGTTTTAGTTGGAATTTAACACTTTAACGGTATGAGGGCCCAAACGACGTCGTGAATAAAACGGACAACATTATTTATGCAAGGGTTTTTATAGAAAATTTTCCGATACAATGAGAAAGATAAGAACATGTGTTTTTTGTACTTTATTTGAAACCATAGACATTCCTTATCATTGTCATCAAAGAAGAAAGCTTGATAAAAATATAGAATAGTACATTTACACATAGGCTTTTAAAACTTTTAAATTAAAGTGCGATTTTTTATTCTTTGATCAAAAAAGAGTCAATTAATTTAAAATTATCTCGAAAATAAACGATTTAATTGACATCCATTATGAAATGTGACTATTGATTAACCGAGTATTATATAAACAACTTATTATATTTATTATTTTTTGTCGATTAAGTTGGAAATGAGTGATCTGAGGTAAAGTATGCATACCCTTTTTAAAGTTTGATAAAAAAAATTGATTTACCTCCTTATGGTTTATTTATTAATTAATTTTAATGGTATAAGAAAATTTATTAATGGTGTGTGAAGTTATACAATATCATATACATATTTATACACTAGTTTATGACATATAAATACTGACTTTTGTTTCACTCACAAATCTCATATTAATAGTATTTTTTTTATTCAAATATCATTATATGTAATCTTTTATTGATTTATAAAGATCAAAAACATAATCATAATAATATAATTTTTTATAAACCACCAATTGTGATCATTTTTAATTGAATTGAGATACAAAATAACCCCAACTCAAAAAAAAATATTTTAATAAGGATGGATAAGAAATGTAATCTAAAATTAAAAAAAAATCTCAAATATTAAAGATCTACTACACCAACCCACAAAATCTTTGGAATAAATTTAGTTAAGAAGAATCCAAAATGGTTTTTCTTTTCTGGCTCAACATCTTCCACTTGAGGTGAACAGTTATCGGTTTCCTTTCGTATGATTGTGGTGAAGCGGTCAATGCGATGCCATTGCCATGGCGATGCTCAACACTCTCCTTTCTCTCTCCAAATCTTGACGTCCTCTAGAAATGCAGCCAACATTTTCTGTGAGTGTTTCTACTGCACTGTGGATTTTCTTCCCATGGAATAAGTTCCTCTCGTAAGAGCTGCAATTCATTGTAAAATGTTGTCAGTACCGTTTAGGAAACCTGCAAAATAATGTAATTGTTATCATCTTTACCTCGATGAAGTCATTGCTGGAACCCCAGCTTGACTTGATGAATATGGTTTTGGGTCGACAAATCCAAAAGCAGCAATCGAGAAAAGCTGCATAATCAAATGACTTCCTATAGCAGCATCTCACTCAAAGGGACTCTACATATACTAGTTGAGCAGCTAAATTCTCTCGTAGGTTGGCCAGAATCGAATCCTTGTTGTCTTTAGAAGAAAAAGGAAAATTGTGTTAACTAATCACAATATTGATTACTGCTGTAAACATCATCATCATAATAATAATAAGAAATGCTAATTAAAAAACGTAAGTATCATAACACATGCACAAGTATCTTCAGGGTATGACTTGGTTTAAGGACAGCTTTCGCAGACAAGGGAATCTGCTTTTGTTTTTTAATAATGGGAGACCTGGCCTGGCCTGACGGCCCGCCCGAAATATGGGATATTTCGGGTAAAAATATAGGCCCGAAATATGGGTTTAGGCAAAGAAAATGAGGGCACCACTTTTTTGGCTCGGGCCCGACCCGGCCCAAATATAATAAATATATTTTTTTTATTTTTTAATTTTAAAATATTTTTAAAATACTTTTTTTATTTTTTATTTCTAAAATAAATTTTCGGTGTTTATTAAAAAAATGGGTCGGGCCGGGCTCGAGCTTAGGAATTTTTCTGGGCTGGGCCTAGACAAAATTTTAGGCCCATATTTCGGGCCGGGCCCAAGCCTAGGACGTGAGCCGAAATTTTTTTTGGGCCCGACCCGGTCTATGAGCACCTCTAAACCCAATACACAATCTTCTAAATCAAGAACGTTGAATGAATTGGTAGAAGCAAATAATGCAGCTCTTACATAAAATCCAAACTTAACCTTGAAGAGTTTTTTTTTGGAAGATTCTAGAATATTAAGATAAAAGAAGATTAGATATTCTAGATTAATATTCTAACTATATATTAGATATTTTATAAAATCAACGACAAAGATATCGACATGTGTCAACAATCCAACGACTATTGAACTTTATAAATAGGGTGGGAGTTTTTATTCTTACTATGATGTACAAAAAGAGCCATAAGCAAGAGAGTGAGGCATAGGTAGAAAAGAAAAGAGCAGTGAGATAAGTGTGTGTCATTGTAATTGTATGTGTATTAATAAAAGTGTTCTCTTCTTTTGTAATTGTAAGTCTCGGCTAAGCCTTAGGTTTTTAAACACTTAGTACACTTGGGTCGGCTTTAATATATGGTCGGTTCACTACAACAAAACAGTCCTAAGACAACACTTTTGGGCCAACACTTTTAAGTGTTAGGATAAACTTGCCGATATACGCTTTGGCCAACTCTTTGTATAAGAGTTGGGATATCCATGCTTGAGGTAACGGTTAAATAAGAGTCTGTTTTGTCCAAGACTATGCCGACACTTTTGGGCCAAAACTTTCCTAAGTTTTGAGATAGAATTGTCAATATATGCTTTAGCCAACTCTTTGTATAAGGGTCGGGATATGCATGCTTAAGGCAACGCTTAAATAAAAGTCAGTTTTATCCAACACTATGTCGACTTTTGTTATACCTTTCCCAACTATATAAAAGTGTTGCCATATGAATGGCATAAGACGACTCTTTTTGGACTACGCGGACCCTTTTTTGGGTTGTTTAAATTTGTATCTTTAAACAACTTTTTTAGGTGTTGGCAAAATCTAATCATATCTCGACTTTTTAGATAGAGTTGGGAAAATATTAACCTGTCCCAACTTTTATTTTTCGTTGGCAAATATTTTATCTAACCCAACCTTTTTTTTTGTGTTGTCTTTGTTTGCTCATAATTTATCCCAACCTTTTTTTTCATCGGCAAATGTTTGACCTAACCCAACCTTTTTTTTTATGTTGTCTTTAGCCTAACCAAACAAATTAAATAAAATATTTTCTTACACTATCTATTTGTTTAATACCAAAAATATTGTCTTATATTTTTTTAATACCAATAAATTAAATAAAAGCCCACCCGCATATGATTCTAAACCTTAACCCCAACCCTTTCAGAGTTCAATCTTTTGCTTGCAGCCCCTAAGAGATTCAAAATTCAAAATTTTTACTTTTATACGTAGAAAGAACATGTGAAACCCTTGAAATCTAAATGAAGAGATAGTTGATGATTTTTAAAGTTTCTCAATAAATTAATTTAATACTAATTACCTTGTTCCTTTCCCTTTTTAACTTCTGAGTCTGAGGCCCAAGTCTTCTCACCTTCCCAAATGCTATTTTATTTATAACTCAATCTTTTTTATAAACATAATTTAATATTACGTTTTTCTTTTACTCATATTATAAGTGTAACAAAATATAATGCTGGATTATGTGATATTCATAAAAGAAAAAAAATATATAGAACCAAAATTGTGGCATATTAACCTAGAGTTCACCTTTCTCGGATTGAGTTCGAATAATTTTTATACTGGATTATGTGATATTCATAAAAGAAAAAAAATATATAGAACCAAAATTGTGGCATATTAACCTAGAGTTCACCTTTCTCGGATTGAGTTCGAATAATTTTTATACCAAATATATATAATAAACACTAATGATTTAACTAGCATTTTGAAAAAATATGAAAGCATTGAAAAAGGTAAATAACCTTTCTATATATATATTTATTTAAATTTTTTTTATATAAAGTCAAGTGCACCTATCAATTAATAATATAGTTATTGTAGGCATAGATACCGTTCTCTCGAATATTACTGTAACAACTCGTTTTTTAGTGGTGTCAGAAATAGTGATTTTGAGACCATAATTCCAATGAGTGGGTCTGTAAATATTATTATTTAATATATATGAGTCAAGTATTATGATATATTGAATTTTGATTTGATAATTTTATTTAATTGGTTAATTAGTTAAGTACAAGTGGTTTGGTTCTAAAGTCAAGTGGTTTTGGAAATTGAGATATCGGAATCTCGTTTCCATAAACCAATCCCGTAAATATTTTATAAAAATATTTACAGAGTTGTTATATAGGTGTATTTAATTTTGGTCCGAAAATTTTAATGATTGAATGATTAATTAAGGTATAAGAACTAAATCGTAAAAACCGTAAAAAATAATTCTATAGAGTTCTATTAGTTGTAATGCGTAAATAATAATTGTTGGGGATTTATGTTGAAATTTTTCCACTTTAAATATCAGCGCACGGAAATTTTTTTCTTTTAAATAATGTTAATTTATAACTTAAATATTATTATATGTTAATATGTAAAAAAAAATAGTCATCATCTCTTTATTTGGTTTTCACCACCGAAACATTAAGTTGAAGAAGGAGAAGCCATTGTCGAGCTTCAAGAAACCTTCGTCACTCTTGCATGGTAAGCAAATCAATCCCGTTTTTTTGTAATTTTTATGTTTTTGAAATCGTTGCAACTAGATTCAGCTAATCTGTATATCTATTTTCAAAATTGTTAATGGTTTTAAAACTTGTCATTAATGATTTTTATATGGTTTTTTGGTTAAATTTATAAGCTTGGTTGTAAAATAGGACTAATTTGTTAAGTAAATTTTGTTAGTTTTGTATAAGGACTAAATTGTAATAAAATAAAATTTGTCATGAAATTTCTGAAAATTATGCTTTTAGAGGGTTGTACATTGATGAAATTGTAATTATTGGATTTAAAATCAAAGCTTGAATTTGAAAGATATAATAGTTTCGGTTTTAGGGACTAAATTGAATAAAATATAAAAATTTAGGGAAATTATGTAAAATAAAATTAAAAGATTACAAACATGAATTTGAGTGTTATTATGATTGGTACTGATATTTTGAATCTTAACTATTATATAGATCAAGTTGTTGACTTAGACGAAAAAGGAAAAATTATCAACTAGTCCCTAGAATCTAAAACGTTACCGTTTTGTCAGGTAAGTTCATACAGTATAAATATGTTTAATTTTCTTTTGAGTTTCATATGTATTTTCATTAATATCTTATTGATATCTTGAATTGGTTATGAATTAGTACCTAAATTGAGAATTGAATCAAATTGAAATGGATTGTTGTGAAATAGTATAATGTGAGGTTAAATCTCGATGAAATTAGAAAAATGCTCGTATACAAGGTTACGGGTTAATGCCTGGAGGTTCCGAGTTCCAGCATGTGTTGTGATTTGAGAATACAAGTATATTAAGCCATGGTCAGACTATTTGTTGTGTAGATTCAACCTTAACGAGTAACTAGACACTATTATTCGATTCGTGTAGGTTTAACCCAAACGGGTAACCAAACACTAGTACTTTTACCTGTGTATGGAGTTCTTTTACGAAGTTTTATCGGGTAGAATTGTGAATGAAAATGTGATGATATGCCATTGGATGTTGGCAAAGTAATGTACATGATTTGGATATAAGGTACAAGTTGGTTTAAAATGAAAATGTGAGCAATTCAGGTTATATGTGTGATGGAGCTCAAAACTTTATATGCTTAATGATGTTGTTTTGAATCTTGATAGGTATATTTGTTTTACATAATGAGTTTGTATGTGATAAGATATTGGGGTAGGTAAATATTTATATTGTATGAGCTTACTAAGTATTTTAAGTATTTACCCATGTTACTACTTTTCTATAGATTTTGGACATTCGAAATGTGCCAATCGGATTAGCGAGAAGCACACACCTATTGTCTCTCAATTCGGTAGATTTTTTGATGTGATTGATACTTTAAATACCAAATTAGGATAAAAAAATAGATATTAAAGTGAAAAAATAAATATACTTTAAGAGCAAAATCATAAATTAAGCATTTTATAAAATACTTAACAAGTTGTTTTAGAAGACTTGTACATAAGTGCAACCAAGTGCCACTTTTACAACTTACTTTTAAAAAAAATGGAATTTGTTAACCTGCTCATTATTTTTAATCAATTTTCAATTTCATTGACATAACACCTTAATTTAACAATGAAAATCTATGCAAAGGTGGAAATTCATGTTTTTATATTGTTTTTAAGTTTTATTAAGTTATACTTGTTTAAAGTATTTGTATTTGTATAAATTTTGATTTTTAATAAATTATATTTTACATATATTAAAATATTTATGTATTCATGTAAAGCTTATATAAGCCTTGTTTGGTGGTTCGTATCTTTCTAAGTATAAAATTTATATATAATTAAGATTTTGCACAATACCATCACTTTTCTCGTGAGCTATTGTAGATCATATCTCCACCAAACGAAACACTCTCTAAATTCTATGAACTCGGTTGGGCTTTTCTCAAAGTTGAATGACAAAACCCTAACATGAAAACAATAACTTCTATTGAAGGTCCGAGCAGAGACGAATCTAGGGAGGCTGGTAGGGGCCCGACCCCCCCGAAAATGGAAAATTACTATTTAGGCCCTTTAAAAAATTTTAAAAATTTAAATTAGTGAAGTTAACACTGTACTTTGGTCCCCTAAAATTATGAAAATTTAATTTAATCTTTTAAAAATTATAAAAATATAAATTATAAAAAATTAAAATTTTATTCGGCCCTAAAAATGGTTCTAATTTCGGCCCTGACTCCAACCTCTTCACACTTACAAATATGGAATAAAAGTTTTTTTTTCTTCAGTCTAGGAACTACTAATATTTAACTACATTCTTTTTCCGAAATATTTCTCCAAGTTGTTAAAGATTTGTACCATAAAATGATTTGTATTTAACTGCAATCCAATGTCATGTTTCAACCAGGTCATCATTTATTTAAAACAATTTTCAAACTATGTATTTTATTACATTATAAATGTGTATAAAATAGGTTATGTTTAAGTAAATTTTGAGCAGTAAATTAGTTTGATATTAATTTAGTTATGAAATTATCAAAATATATTTAATTTTTTATAAAAAAAATTATTTACTTTAAAAATAATTAATTTTTTTATTTTTTTATAATTTTATATAATATTCAAACAAAACAATTAAAAACGGAACTTTAAAAAAAATGATTCAGGAATCAAACATATAACCAATAATTCATATAAAAAAATTTCCACATAATCATTTATAATATATTTTTAATATAAAATATCTTCAAACTATCTTACCAAATCTATCTTAAGTTATAAAACCACTATTGATTCCACATTCTGTCAGGAATTTGTATGTAATGGATATTGATATCCTCCTTGTGCTTAGCAGCTTTGCTCTAGCACTAGTTACTATTCATGCTCAAAATCAATCAGGTCTGGTTATCTAAATCTTCTATAACAATATATATATATATATGTAATAACTAACCAACTCCATATGTTTCTTTCTCAGGGTTCATTAGCTTAGACTGTGGATCACCAGAAGATACAAGCTACAGGCATAAACTATACTTTCGATGAGGCGGAGTAAGTGGGAGGGTATTGCCTGAATTCACAACAAATGTGCAACAGCAGGTAGTTTACCTTAGAAGCTTTCCTGAAGGTGAAAGAAACTGTTACAACCTAACACTCAAAAAGGGAGATAGGTACCTTATTAGAGCAACTTTCATGTACGGAAACTACGACCAAAGGAATGACCTTCCCCAGTTTGATTTGTATTTGGGACCTTCTTTATGGGATAAGGTGATATTACCAAATGCGGCTTTGTTGGAAACGTGATGGGCCGAAAATTTACTTTTTATTACACACTCAATATATTACAATACGAAGATTACAAATATTTTCTCAATGACTAGATAGTCTAGCTGCTGCTAGATTTTAACTCACTCAAGGTTTGCTAACCTTCTCACTCTCACTCACGTTGCTTCTCTTATTTCTTTTTTCTTCTCATTTTTCTTCATTACAACACAAGTTCAAGCCTCTATTTATAGGCTGATAAAGTGACAACAAATGTGGCTATTAATCCACTTAATTTCCAGCCACAAAACATCTCAATAATGGAGCACTTTGTATGGCTAAAATTTCAGCACTTTGCATGGCACAAAATTGCTCCACGTCTCATGCTTCTAGATTATGCTTGGAGTGGGTTTGATTTCTAACACTCCCCCTCAAACCCAACTTTCATACCGAGCTTCTCTTTGAATTTGTTGAATGTCTCCACTTTCAACGGCTTTGTGAAAATATCTGCCAGTTGATCTTCTGTCCTGCAATGGACCAACTCCACGTTTTTGTTTTTCACTTGCTCTCGGATAAAATGATACTTCGCATCGATGTGCTTGCTTCGGCTGTGCGACACCGGATTCTTGGCAAGTGATATAGCGGATTTGTTGTCAACGTAGATGGTAATTGGACCTTCATTTGAAACACCTATTTCTCCCAAAATATTCTTCAACCACATTGCTTGGCATGTACAAGTTGCTGCGGCCATATACTCTGCTTCACATGTTGAGAGAGCAATTGTTTGTTGCTTCTTTGACGACCATGAAAAAACTGCGGAACTGATGTGGAATGCATATCCGGAAGTGCTTTTCCGATCATCCAAGTCTCCCCCATAATCGCTATCTGAGTAGCCAACTAATTTTGAATCTTGTGAGTGGGTATAGAATAAACCATGGTTCATCGTACCTTTGATATATCTCAAAATTCTTTTTGCGGCAATTAAGTGGTCTTGCTTCGGCTTCTCCATGAATCTGCTCACCAATCCTACTGCATATGTAATATCTGGTCGTGTGATTGTCAAATACCTTAAACTTCCAACGAGACTTTTAAACAACGTCGGATTTATCGACTCCCTTGTCGAATCAACACTTAGCTTCATCCCTGGATCAGCTGGCGTGACTACTGGCTTGCAATCCTTCATTTTGAACTTGTTCAAAATCTGCTCCGCATACTTCTTTTGAGAGACAAAAATTCCATCTTGCATTTGTTTCACCTCGACTCCAAGAAAGTATGACATCTCACCGATATCTGTCATTTCAAATTCTTTAGTCATAGCTTTCTTGAAATCATCAGACATACCTGGATTGTTTCCGGTGAAGATCATGTCATCCACATATAGGCATACGATCATGATATCTCCATATCCATTCTTCTTTGTGTACAGGGTGTGCTCGTGCGGGCTTTTGATGAATCCATTTCTTCGGAAGTACTCGTCGATCCTTGTGTTCCATGCTCTTGGGGCTTGCTTCAATCCATACAAAGCTTTCTTCAATCGGTAGACTTTGTCCTCCTTTCCTTGTATGCTATATCCAGGTGGTTGTTCTATGTAGACTTCCTCCTCCAAGTAGCCATTCAGGAATGCAGACTTGACGTCCATCTGATAGATTTTCCATTTGTATTGTGCTGCGACCGCTATGAGAAGCCTAATTGTGTCTATTCTTGCGACTGGAGCAAATATTTCATCATAGTCCACTCCTTGTCTTTGCTTGTAGCCTTTGGCGACTAGTCTTGCCTTGTATTTCTCTACTTTTCCTTCTTTGTTGGTCTTCGTCTTGTACACCCACTTGACACCAATCGGGCTATGTCCTTCTGGCAGACTTGTTAGCTCCCACGTGTCATTCCTTCTTATTGCAGCAATCTCCTCGTCCATGGCCTTCTTCCATTTATTGTCTTCAATTGCTTCTTCGTATGTCACTGGATCACATTCTGTCATTAGACAGAATAGTGAATAATCGAACTGCGTCTCTACAGGTTCCGTAGAATTGTAGATGTCGTTGAGACTCCGTGTTCTTGTGGGTGCTTCATCTGAGCTGCTGCTTCCGCTGCTGCTGGTTGGTGACGAAGGGGCTGTTGTACCAGGACTTTGATCATCGCCTTGTTCTTCTTGGTTGATGACATCATTGTCGTCTTCGTTGAAAAATAATCCTTCCACTTTCTTTTCTTCTTCACTCCATCTCCAGTAATCCGCTTCATCGAACTCGACATCTCTTGAGATAATCAATTTCTTAGTAAGAGGATTATAAAGTCTGTAGGCCTTACTTCTTTTGTCATAGCCTATAAAGATACACTTCTCTCCTCTATCGTCAAGCTTTTTCCTCTGTTGCTCAGGAACGTGTGCATATGCAATGCATCCAAAAATTTTGAGGTGTCCAACTCTTGGCTTGTGATCGCTCCATGCTTCTTCTGGTGTCTTGTGTCTTACACTTTTTGTTGGACATTGATTCAACAGATAAACTGCGCATTCAACGGCTTCAGCCCAGAAAGTTCTCGGAATGTGTTTACCTTTTATCATGCTTCTTGCCATATCCAGAATTGTCCGATTCTTCCTTTCTGCAACTCCGTTTTGTTGTGGAGTGCGTCTGGCTGTTAACTGATGAATGATTCCATGATCCTTGCAGAAACTTTCATAAAGCTTTGCAGTATACTCGCCTCCTCTATCGGATCTGAGTATCTTCAAATATCGACCACTCTGTTTTTCCACCATTGCTTTGAACTCCTTGAATTTTTCTAGGGCTTCTGATTTTGCTTTGAGAAAATAAACTCAACATTTTCTGCTATAATCATCAATAAAAGTTAGGTAGTACCTGTTTCCACCGAGTGATTCAATGTCGTACGGACCAGATATGTCGGTGTGTACAATTTCCAATGGTCTTCTAGCTCTTCGAGATTTTCCTACTTCAAATTTCTGCCTATGCTGCTTTCCTTTGACACAGGCTTCACACAGTTGATCTGGATGATTAATACTTGGTAATCCATTCACCATATTTGTCTTCGACAACAGCTTCAAGCCAGAAAATCCGAGATGTCCGTACCTTAAGTGCCACAACCATGATTCATTCTTCAGATCCGTCTTCATGCATTTTACTTCTCCAGACTCGATGTCGAGGGTGAAAAGATGATTTCGCGTCATATCAACTCGAACAACTAATTCTCCACTTTTGTTCCTGATGGCGAGTGAGCGGTCTTTCATATGAACTTCATATCCTTTTTCTAGGAGTTGACCAAGACTGATCAGGTTGCTCTTCAAAGCTGGTACGTAGTAAACGTCTGAGATGTACTTCTTCTCTCCATTCCTTTGTGTTATAACAACCTTGCCTTTTCCTTTGATTTCTGCATGTGAGTTGTCTCCAAAAGTTATTTGTCCATGAACTGTTTCATCTAATTCTGTGAACAGCTCCTTTCTTCCACACATGTGGTTGCTTGCACCGTTGTCGAGATACCACACACTTCTCTTGCGATCTTCATTTTCTCCGTAAGTGAGAAAGACATTTGATTCCACTTTTTCGTTGCCTTCTGCTGCGACTGCTACATGGTTTCTTTCATCCACTTTGTGTGTTGATCTGCACTCGTAACTGAAATGTCCATACTTGTTACAGTTGTAGCATTGTACCTGAGATTTATTTTCTTGAAATCTGCCTCGGCCACGACCTCTAGATCCACGTCCACGGTTGGATGTTTGATAATCTTTATTTTCTTGATATCTCCCATATGATTGATTTCCACGTCCTCGTGATCCTCTTCCTCCTCTGTTTCCACCACGGTATCCTCCACGGTATCCTCTGCGGTTTCCTCTTCCTTGGCTAAAGTTATTACTTGTTTCTCCGTCGTCGACGGACAACTTGCTATGCAAGGCTTGATCAAGATTTTCACTATCTTCATTTAGCTTCATCTTTTGCTCATGGGCTTGCAGAGAACCCACAAGTTCTTCGAGCGACATCTTTGACAAATCTTTTGATTCTTCGATGGCAACGACTACGTACTCGAATTTGCGTGTGAGTGACCGTAGAATTTTCTCCATCACTCTTACCTCGTCAAGAGTTTCTCCATTTCGTTTCATTTCATTTACCACCGATTTTACATGATTGGCATAGTCATCGATATTCTCGGAGCTCTTCATTTTTAACATTTCAAATTCAGCTCTAAGTGACTGAAGGCGTACCTTTTTAGCTTTTTCTACACCTTGAAATGATTTTTGCAAAATCTCCCATGCATTCTTCGCGTTCTTCACATCTGATATTTTCTCGAAGGTTGATTCATCCATACCTTGAAAGATACTATTCAAGGCCTTTTGATCCTTCTTTCGTGCTTCTCGTAACGCCTTCTTAGCGTCATTTGATAAAGCTGCTTCTGTAGCGGCATCTCCGGGCTCGATGTATCCTTTTTCAACGATCTCCCAACAATCTTGCGAACCGAGCAAAGCCTTCATTCGAATGCTCCAATTTCCATAATTTGTCTTCGTCAATTGTGGAACTTGTAGCTGAATTACGTCGCCCATATCGACTTGTTAGATGAACACCAAAGGTACTCCGAACTGGACACGAACCGGACACGAACCGAACTCCGAACCAAGCTCCGAACCGTAGCTCTGTTGCCACTTGTTGGAAACGTGATGGGCCGAAAATTTACTTTTTATTACACACTCAATATATTACAATACGAAGATTACAAATATTTTCTCAATGACTAGATAGTCTAGCTGCTGCTAGATTTTAACTCACTCAAGGTTTGCTAACCTTCTCACTCTCACTCACGTTGCTTCTCTTATTTCTTTTTTCTTCTCATTTTTCTTCATTACAACACAAGTTCAAGCCTCTATTTATAGGCTGATAAAGTGACAACAAATGTGGCTATTAATCCACTTAATTTCCAGCCACAAAACATCTCAATAATGGAGCACTTTGTATGGCTAAAATTTCAGCACTTTGCATGGCACAAAATTGCTCCACGTCTCATGCTTCTAGATTATGCTTGGAGTGGGTTTGATTTCTAACAGGCTTTTGGTATGGTCCGAGAAGTGATTCATGTTCTCCAATCCAATTATTTGCATATATGTCTTGTGAACTGGGAAAGGCACACCATTCATATCTTCCTTGGAGTTGAGGCTTTTGAAAAACACCACTTACACCGCTGGTTAAATGGCGCTCCTTCGAAGACTCGATGTTTGTTCAACAAGTAGAACAATATTCAGGTAAGCATTTTCAAAACTGTAAGAAACTAAACTTTTATTAATGTTCCTTTCTCATATACTTGGTGAATAATGGTTCAGGTTTCCCCAAGATATATATGATCGTGCTTGGTGGCCTTACCAAGAAACTGATTGGACACAAATAACCACCTCATCCAAAATTGAAACAGGAAATGGTTACCAACCACCATTGCGTGTCATGAGAAGTGCCTGCATACCCGCAAATGCTAGTCTGCCGTTGAGTTTCCCCATTAACAGCACGGTTCCAGATGTTCGATATTATGTATACGTGCACTTTGCTGAAATACAAGAGCTTGAAGCTAATCAGTCCCGACTCCCGAGAGTTCAATAACTATACCAATGGAAGCTACTACGCCGGACCTTATAGTCCCACGAATTTATTTGTGGACACTCTTTACAGCCCAGCAGCCCTCGATGCTGGTCAGATTTATTTAGAGAGGACGGCAAACTCAACCCTTCCACCTATTTTCAATGCCATTGAGTTGTATACGGTAAAAGAATTCCTACAGTTGCAGACAGTTTATAGAGATGATATATTTTCTAAAACTTGAATCATATATGCATGACAGTTGGTCTAACTCCAATTATTGTATGCAACGCAGTTGACGCTATTTTGAATATAAAATCCATGTATGGATTGAAGAGAAACTGGAAGGGAATCCATGCACCCCTCGAGATTTCTTGTGGGAAAGACTTAATTGCACCTATGAACATAATAGTTCACCTAGAATTATATCCTTGTAAGCATGACTCACCTTTTGGTCAAGTTGGTGAAATGGAAAAAAAGTTTCAATTGATCCCTTCATATTTTTGTTAATGAAACTGTTTACCATGAATTCAGGAACTTATCCTCAAGCGGGTTGACAGGAGGGATACCTCCTTACATACAAAATCTATCCCAATTACAATATCTGTAAGCATCCACTTGAATTGCGACATTTGCGTAGCGATTGAAATGGAGGCTAAACTAGGTTTTGTCGAAATACCAGTGACTTGTCAAACAATAGTTTGACTGGACCAGTGCCTGAGTTTCTATCCAAATTGCAATCCTTGACAATACTGTACGTTACTTGAGATTAGAAATTTAGTAATATTTTTGTTGTTGTTTTATAAGTGGTCAGTGGAGAATAACTGTTGTTGTTTACAGAAACCTAAACGATAACAGTCTTAATGGCTCAGTGCCAGCAGAACTGGTAGAAAAGTCCAAGAATGGTTTGACATTAAGGTATGCTTTAGGTTTATATGTTTTCCCTATATATATATTATTTGTGAATCACAATTCCCTTCATTTTCTCTTACCTGCTACACCATCAGTCTCACTTTTTTAGTAACTTTATGATCAACGTTTGTCACTCTAACTTTATGCAGCATAGTAATTTTAAACAGTTGTATTCCAAGTCTTATACTCTTTTTTTTTTTGTATTGAATTGATTGAAGTGTTGAAGGAAATCCAAATCTTTGTGCAAAGGCTTCATGTATAAAGAAGAAGAACAACAAGACTGTCGTACCCCTAGTAGCATCAGTTGTTTCATTTGCTGTCCTTCTAACTGTAGTGGCTATCTTATGGAGGGTTAATAGGAGAAAATCACTCGGTACGAATCAATGACTAATATCACTAACTTCGGTGAATTTACTTGGTATGTATTTGCTAATTGCATCTGTTATAATTTTCTCAGTCGGAAAGATGGATGTTGACTACAGAAATGCATACCAGTCAATAGAATAAAAAAATAAGCTGTTCAAATACTCTGAGGTTCAAAGGATGACAAATAACTTCCAGAGAGTTCTTGGAAAAGGAGTATTTGGAACAGTTTTCCATGGATGTTTCAATGACACTCAAGTGGCAGTCAAGATGCTTTCTGAATCATCAGCTCAAGGGTACAAGCAGTTTCATGCAGAGGTATATTAAACAACCTCTCAGTCTCACCCCCTACAACAGTTTTACCGCATTCATATGTATCAAACTAATCCATACATATGGGGCTTACAGGTTGAACTTCTCTTGAGAGTTCATCATAGAAATTTGACACCACTTATAGGGTATTGTGATGATGGCTCCAATCCTGGACTAGTTTATGAGTTCATGCCCAAAGGAAATTTAGCCGAGCACCTATCAGGTTTGAGTGCACGGTTCTTCACCCAGCAGGAACTTGTTACTTTTGATGCTATTAAAAATAAGGTGCTCCTACATGAATATCTCTTTGTGGATGCAGGAAACAGTAGCAATATTTTGACTTGGGAACAAAGACTAAGAAGAGCATTGGAGGCAGCCCAAGGTAAGCATGCATTTGCCTAATATATTACTACTACGTCATTTTACATCTCTTGCCATTTGTATTTGTTAGAGTTGTATGACTAAATTCTAAGAGATTACTTGCAAGTCAAGTTAAACAAAATATATTTTCTTTCTAAAAGATTTAGTATTTATTAGTATAATATATTTAGCATTTATTAGCATAGTTTATTTGACTTACTAATTTAGCCTATAAATAGGTTCTTTTACAACCTTAGAAAATACATTCATTAGAGATTAGAACTCATAACACATTTAGAGAATTTTGTGTTTACGTTTTGAGGGTTCTTTGTTTTCGAGTTTCCGGGGTTTAGTTTTTATCTCCATCTTTTGTACTCTTCGTTCTTTTGCCATTATAGTAAAATTATCTTTGCCCATGATTTTTTTATCCTCTTTGGAGGAGTTTTTCCACGTTAAATTTGTGTGTTCAATTTCTTAATTTATTCCGCTATTTTTGTTTACCTGTTGCTTAATCGGGTCAATCTTAACAAGTGGTATCAAAGCTAACTCAATTTTCATAGATCAGCCCGTTCAAAGATGGTAGCAACAAGGTTTGAAATTGAGAAGTTCGATGGTGAGACAAATTTCAATCTGTGGAAAGTTTGGATGATGGCAATTCTAGTTCAAACCGGATTGAAAAAGGTTGTTACTGAGAAAAATCTTAAGAATCTAAATCAAACAGAATGGGAAGAACTTGATGAAAATGCATTGTCTGCAATCCAATTGTGCCTCGCGAATACGATATTGCAGGAGAAGACCTCATCTGCCTTGTGAAAAATGTTAGAAACTCTTTATGCGACTAAGTCTCTGGCTAACCGTTTAGTGTTGAAACAACGTCTATTTACGTTTCGCATGAACGAAGGTGGGCTTCTTAGAGATCACATCAATCAATTCATTACTCTTTTAAATGATTTAAAGAGCGTTGAGGTTCATATTGACGATAAAGATCAGACTATGCTATTATTGTGCTCTTTACCCCCTTCATACAAGTCTTTCAAGGAGACTCTGATTTATGGCAAAGACAAACTCTTGTTCGAAGATGTGAAGGGTCATTTGTTGAATAGAGACAAACTCGACAATGAGTTTGATTTGGATAACAAGGCAGATAGGCAAGCTTCCGTTTTGGTAGCATCAAAGAAACGAGACAAAAGGTGTCGCTATTGTAAGAAGTTAGGTCACGTCAAAGCAGATTGTTATAAACTGCGAAATAAAAGAGCTGTTGAGAGTAACGAGGAAGATGTAGCTGGTGCTAATTTGATCGATGCGGTGATGATTTCTTGTTAGTGTCAATGAGCGATAACTCTAAGTTCACGTCCGAGTGGATCTTAGATTCGGGATGTTCTTTCCACATGTGTCCCAATAGAGAATGGTTCTCCACATACAGTTCGGTTGAAGGTGGAGTTGTATGCATGGGAAACGATTCATCTAGTAAGGTAATTGGTATTGGTACTGTTAAAATTAGGATACACAATGGGATGATTAGGACACTCTCAGATGTTAGGTATGTACCTGATTTAAGAAAGAATCTCATCTCATTGAGTATTTTAAACTTGAAAGGATGCATAATCAACATCGATTCGAGTGACATTAAAGTATCTCATGGAGCTCTCGTTTTGTTAAAAGGTAAAAGAACTGACAGTCTTTATATTCTGGAAGGTTCTACAGTGACCGGCGAAATCGGACGTCCCTCGTCCGTTACGGAGTCGAAGTCAACTCGTTTGGAATGGAGGCAACTTGGTCATAGGAGGGAAAAATGTATGACCGTTTCGTTGAAGAGAGGTTCTCTTTTGGATGTAGGTTTTGAAAAGTTAGGGCACTGTGTTTGTAAAAATCAGACCCGAGTTAGTTTTGATTTGGCAATACACAAGTCGAAGGCTAGAAGTCTTCCAGCTTCTAAGCACAGATTCGACTTGGTTAATTCCCTACATAGTTCAAGATAGGCACATGGTGGGCTTTGGCAAAGATGGCGTTGTAAGAATTCATGTCAAGGTGGAGATTGTTAGAGTTGTGTGACCCAAATTCTAAGAGATTGCTTGCAAGTTAAGTTAAACAAAATATATTTTCTTTCTAAAAGATTTAATATTTATTAATATAATAAATTTAGCATTTATTAGCATAGTTTATTTGACTTACTAATTTTGCCTATAAATAGGTTCTTTTACAACCTAAGAAAATACACGCATTAGAGATTAGAACTCATAACACATTTAAAGAATTTTGTGTTTACATTTTGAGGGTTCTTTATTTTCAGTTTTCAGGATTTAGTTTTTATCTTCATATTTTGTCTGTGGTTTTTTATCCTCTTTGGAAAGGTTTTTCTACGTTAAATTTGTGTGTTCAATTTCTTAATTTATTCTGCTATTTTTTTATTTGTTGCTTAATCGGGTCGGTCCGAATAGTATTGTAGTCTGTAATTGATCGAATGAACAACGAAATTGAAATTGTAGGATTGGAGTATTTACACAATGGTTGCAGACCACCAATAATCCATAGAGATGTGAAGTGTACTAACATCTTGTTAACTGAGAACTTGCAAGCCAAACTAATCTGATTTTGGGCTCTCAAAAATTTTTCCAACCGAAAGTTCTCAAATTCATGTTTCAACAGTTGTTGCTGGTACCCTTGGATATCTTGATCCAAAGTAAGCTCATCTAATCTTGGCCCAGTCTTTATGTCTCAACCCATTGGTAAACTGAAAAGATTGTGTGTTGCTAACTGAAATTTGATATTTTGGGTTTTAGAGGTATACTGTATCAAACAGGTTAACGGAGAAAAGTGATGTATACAACTTTGGTATGGTTCTGTTGGAGATCATTAAAAGCCGACCAATGATTGATAGAACAAGCAGAGTTGAGGCTACTCATATAAAACAATGGGTGGATTTCATGTTGTCCAATGGAGGTATCAAAAACATAGTTGATTCAAGATTACAAGGAGATTTTGACACCAATTCCGTGTGGAAAGCTGTCGAAATAGCAATGGCTTGTGTATCTTGAGCTTCCATAAAACGGCCAACCAAGAACTTTGTAGTCGTGGAATTAGCGGAGTGTTTGTCGTCCGCGACTGATACAATGACCGAAAGAGGCGATGAAGATGAACCACGAGAATCAATTGAGAAGATGACTGTCAACTTTGGCTTTGATACAAGTCCACTCGCAAGATGAGTTAGGGAAAATTCTATAAGCAATTCCACTGATTTTTCATTTCAACAGTTTTCATGCGTAGGTTCCAAGGGTTACCAAAAAAATCTTGATACTATTACTATTAATAAAAGGCAATCAGACTATATGTGAAAATAAGGTATAATGTACGATAAATATATTAATCTAAATCTATATATATTAGCAATAAGAACAAACAAAATTAAAAATTTGTCATCTTATAATGTCTTGCTTTTCTAGCACGCCTCTACCTGTTGGTTTCTAGTAGGTTCTTGTTTTAGGTTTTTTTTTTTGTTTTTTTGGTTTTTCGGTAGGGATTGGCGGCACTATTTTGTTTTTCTTTTAGTGACTTTTTGTTTTCATTTGTTTTGGTGAATTTAGTAAATTTCGTTAGTATGAAGAAAGAGTTAGCGAATTTGTCTTTAGATGGTGAGGAAAACGAGATTTTGCAAGCAAGAATGGATCCTGATTCAGAGACGGAGAGGGGGAGTTTTGTCTGGTTGGTTGTTTTTTAACGACTAGTGTTATTCACTTCCCAGCAATGAGAAGCACGGTGGCCAATCTATGGCATCCGATTGAAAGGGTTCAGATCTTGGAGTTAGGGGAAAAGCGGTTTTTATTCAAATTATTTCATACGATGGATTTCGAAAGGGTGATTAAAGGATCATCGTGGACTTTTAATAACCATCTTTTATTGTTACATTGATTAACGAGGGGTGAAGATCCATTGAAAGTATCGCTTGTTTATGCGAATTTTTGGGTTCAAATTCATGGAGTGTCGATCGGTTTCTTTAATGGGGTTTTGACGAGGCAATTAGGGGATTTTCTCACGAAATATATGGAATATGATAGTATGAATCTTGATAGGGGCTATAATCATATTTACGAGTAAGGGCGGTCTTAGATGTTCGACGTCCATTGAAAAGGAAGAAGAATATGTTGTTTTCTTTCGGGATTTGCTCCTATGTTAGCTTTAAATGTAACACCCTAACCCATATCCGTCACCGGAACAGTGTTATGGAGTATTACCGAAATAAACAAATTAAATACAGTCATTTCATATTATTATTTAACATTCATGTCAGATATTATTCATAAAGCCCCTTATGAGAGCCCTCGAGGCTCAAGTTTCACTTTAGAATCGAATCGGGACTAAATCGGAAACTCAGAGAATTTTTCGCGAAATTTCAAAATTTTCCAAGGTGTAGAGGACACACGCCCATGTGGTCAGGCCGTGTGTGTAATAGCCCGATTTTAGGCTTAGTCGGAACAGTGGAAATGTAATGGCTTGAATTTTCAGAGGTGTCGGAACGGTGATTCGAGATCACTAAATTCGACAAATGGGTAGAAAATATTATTAATTTAGCAAGTATAAGTTAAATATGAAGTTAGGAAAATTTTTGAAATAGTGAATAGTGCACTAGAAATAAATATTAAAATAATTAGAATCGAAATGAGGTATCAAGACCTCGGGGATTTTAAACTGAGCCATAAATATTTTTATAAATATTTATGGAGTGTTAAAAAGTTAGTATTAAAGTTTCGTTAAGAAATTTTAAAGTTCCGATAATTAATTGAACAAAAAGGACTAAATTGTAACAAATGCAAAATTTTGGGAAATGATTAAATAGCTTAAATGATAAAAGGAAGAGGGCTTAAAAGAAAATAGACCCAAGGTCTATTTGGGCTGGACGGCAGAGGCATGAAATCAGCAAGAAAGTAAGGAGAATTAAGGGCAAAATTGGAAAATTGCAAAATTTGCTTAATAAAGTTAGGACCCAAGTGGAATTATCTAGATTTCTCTTCATTTTTCTGAATTCTCATCAGCTAAAACACCATGGAAGGGCTTCTTCAAGCTGGTTCTTCATATTTTTATTACAAGTAAGTTCAATTCTTGACTATTTCTTGAAATTTTTGTATTTTTATGACTTTTACAACTAGGCCCACTTGTTAAATCCATTAGTTTTTGATTTTATGAAAGAAGTTGAAAGTTGATATGAATATGTGCTGGAAGTATATGATGATTTAGCATGAAATTAGAGCTTTAAATTGTTCATATGCTGATTTTATTGAAAGAATTAAATAGAAAGTGAATGTTTGGGACCTAATAGTAAAAGAGTTTGAAGATAGAGTTATATGTGGCAATTCTGAATTTCAATAGTTGTGTAACAACTTATAATTTCTAGTAAAGTACTAATTGAGAAAATTAGATTAATTGAGGGGTTAATTGAGAAAGGACCGAATTGTATAAACTGTGAAATTTGGGGCAAAATGGAAATCAACATTTTGCACTAAAGCAGTTTTGGACAGCAGCAGTAGTGTAACTTTGAAAAATCACCAAAAATTGTAGAGATTGAATTAGAGAATGAATAAAATATGAAATTAAATCTTATTGAGTCTAGTTTCTTATAAAAGAAATGATGTGAGCAATGGAATTGTAAATCATGAGATATAATAGATTTTGTGAGACAAGGTCAGAATGAATTCGGGTTCCCCTGTTCTGACTTTGGAAAATCATTAAAAATTGTACAGAAATGATTATGAGTTATAGTTTATATGGTTAGAATCCTTAATGAGTCTATTTTTAGAAGAAACAAGCTAAAACATCATCCGAATTCTGTACAATGAGATAATTAATTTTTAGTGAAGAGTGGTCGGAACTGTCAGACAGCGAAACAGGGGAAACTTTAAAGAATAAACTGTACTATTTGGATGAACCAAAAATTATGAAAATTTTATGGTATGAAGATATGTGAGTCTAGTTTCAGGGAAAATTAACGGATCTTAATTTGAAGCTCTGTAGCTCCGGATAAAAATAATTTAGTGACTCTGACTCGGATAAACAGCTTTGAATATACATGTTAGTGAATATTGAAATTATGGTTAATGTTGTTTAAGTGTGTTATACACATTAAGGATGTGGAATGGAGAGGAGGAGGAGGAAAATTGGGAAATATATGAATGATTCGTGTATAAATGGTCATATGTTTGATTATAACTCATAAACGATGAAATATGAATGATGCTTATTTTTGTGCATTATTGGTCATGGTTTAAGCTCATGTGTGAAAATAAAGTTTCATAGTATGTGTGTATGGTATATTCAGTATATGATTTGGCATGAAATAATACCATGAATGGTTTATGAATTAACACATGTTGGTAAGCCTGATATATGAATAAATGATCAAATTGAGCGGAACGCCGGATTTGAGTACTTCTGATCAAGTGACAAAGTGATAAGTGATAGCTTCAGCTACACTTATCTGATCAAGTGACAAGTGGAAAGTGATAAGTGATAGCTTCGGCTACACTTATCTGATCAAGTGACAAGTGAAAAGTGATAAGTGATAGCTTCGGCTATACTTATCTGATCAAGAGACAAAGTGATAAGTGATAGCTTTAGCTACACTTATCTGATCAAGAGACAAAGTGATAGGTGGCTACACTTATCTGATCAAGAAACAAAGTGATAAGTGGCTACACTTATCTGATCAAGGGACAAGTGATAAGTGATCATACGTAAGACCATAGTTATACTATGGCAAAGTGAAAGTGAAGTACTCAATTTTCCGTGACCGTTCCCTAATTTGATTAAGGATGGTAAGTGACAAATGGGCCCAAAAGAATTAAAGTAAATGGATAAGTGGTAGTGTATTTATATCAGGACGATGTTGTTATTCAAACTAAAGTGATATTTTCATTGCTAAATTGAGAATTTCATAAATGTGTTATTGAATGGTATAATCAATAAACATTGAGTTAAATGGTAAATACGTATTAGTTTTGAATTTGATGTCATTGAATTGTACGTGAATTAAATGGAAATTTCTAGTGATATGATTTAAATTATGAGCATGAGAAATTGCGAATTGAATGAAATGGAAATGAAGCATTAAATTGCATGAGTATGTATCGGGTCTCGCAGGCCCTAATTATTATGATTATAATATTTTGAGGATATATTGTGAAAAGTTATAGAAACATGTTAATTATTTTTGAAAGTTTTAATTTTGATGAAATTTTATAACTCGGTTAAATACGTTTACAAGTGTATGTGTTTTGGTAATGCCTCGTACCCTATTCCGGTGTTGGATACGGGTAAGGGGTGTTACAGTGTGGCTCACACGGCCAAGTGACACACCCGTGTCTTAGGCCGTGTGGTATTTGAAGTAGGGCACACGGTCGTGTCCCCAGCCTATATAACTCTCTGACTTGCAATACATTTAAGTGTAGGGGTCACACGACAAGCCACACGCCCGTGTGCCAGACCGTGTGATCAATTTTGAGCATTCTATTTTAAAATTTTAAGATACAAGGGACATACGGCCAGAACATATGCCCATGCGCTAGGCCGTGTGTCGACACGGCTCAGACATACGCCTGTGTGGACAAAATAAGGCCACTTCTAAGCCTTATTCTTCACCCAATTTCACCTTCCACCTATATAAACATTTAAACACATTCAAGAGCCAATTCAAGACATTTAAACCTAGCCAAATTCAAGTCTTATGCATGACACATTAATACCTATGATCAAATGTCCAACTTACCAAGATAACCTAATACTTATAAACATGTTTTACTAAATACACCATCATAAACTAATATCCAATATGCTTATATGATTTTCCTCATTCACCCCTTTAAACATACTCATCAAGCATATTAAGACTATTTGCATATCAAAACATATCATTTAATAGCCATTCCAATGGCTAATTTCAACCAACATTAAATTGTCATCAATGGTAACATTTAACCTATACATGTCATTATTATCAAAATTAGTTTACTATTTATATATATACCAAAAATTCTGGGGGTTAGTGTGATACAGCTCCGACCAGCTTCCAACCTTTACGAGCCTTCGAGTACTATAAAACAGAGGAAATAAGATAGAGTAAGCACTTAATGCTTAGTAAGTTTGTATAACGAGAAATTAACTTATCATTCATTTACTTATATAATAAATATGCATAATACATCCAAAGCAATTTGACAATTAGCCTAACACATATAACCTCAACAAACATGTTAGTCATATATTTCATGTGAATAATAAGAATAAGGATGAGCTCATCAGGTATCGAGTTTCCAAGTATTTTGTGCATATATAGATAATAGTTTCATTTTGATTTCACATGCTATCATGTTAGAATTTCACCCGTTGAATCATTTCCAAGTATTTTGTGCATATACAAATAATAGTGTACAATACTATAAATCCGTCAATTCATATCCGGGAGTGCTTTTATGAGCACTTAAACAGAAAGCTCTCTCTCAAACACTATAACGGGAAGCTCATTGAGCCTTGTAATAGGAAGCTTATCTGGACAATATAACGGAAAGCTTATCCGGGTAATATAACGGGAAGCTTACAAAGAGCCTATAACGGGTAGCTTCAAAGAGCAATTAACGGGTAGCTCCGAAGAGTAATTAATGGGAAGCACCAGATAACCATATAATAGGAAGATCAAGCGAGCACTAACGGGAAGCTTACAAAGAGCCTTTAATCGGGAAGCTCACGAAGAGCCATATAACGGGACGCTCATAAGAGTTGCGGTGTACCCACAACACATGTAGAGTCACAACCGATCGGGATGCTTCAAAGAGCATTTAAAGGGAAGCTCTCAAAAACACTATAACAGGAAGCTTGAGAGGGCTTGTAACGGGACACTCTTTTGAGTTACGGTATGTCCGCAACATATGCAGGAACACTACCATTTCAGGAAATAGAACCCTGTATCCATCGAATCTCATTATCTAAACGGGACTTATTTATTTATCATATATTTTCAATTATGAGATCAATTACATACACATATATGACATTTACACAATTTACATATTCAACACTCAATATAAACATATAAATATACACAATTAAGTTACATGAACTTACCTCGACAATTATTCGTGACTTGTAAACTACTAATCAATACTATTTCTTTTCCACGATCTAACCCCGTTTTTGATCTATCCGGATCTATACGAGTAAATTTAACATCAATGTAATACAATTTACATTCAATTCAATCCAAGTTACATCTTAGGCAAAATTATCGTTTTGCCCCTATAATTTTAATTAATGACCATTTCATCTCTAGGCTCGGAAAATAAAATTCATGCAATTTAAATCCTTATCCCAAGCCTAGGTATTTTCATATATATCGATAGTAGCCCATGAATTCTAAGAAATTTTAGAATTTTCCACGAATTCAACAACTTTTCAATTTAATCCCTAAATCATGATTTAATCCAAAATCCTTTAATAAAATACCTTTAAATATCCATCAACATCTCAATTTCATCATCTAATTACTAAAATCATATAAAATTATTAATAGTATCTTCCAAAACTTTCAATAAAATCAAAAACTAATAAAATGGTTTGTTGGACCTAATTGTAAAAGTCCCAAAACATAAAAATTTCAAGGAAAGAGTAAGAATTAAACTTACATGAAGAAAATATTGAAAAATCAGCTTAAACCCTTTTCAATGGCTATTTTAGAACATAAAAATGATGATGAAAATGTCTAGAATTTCAATTTCCCTTTTATTTCACTTAAATTTGGCCAAATTTACAATTTTGCCCTTATTTCACATCAATTCCTTGATTTTTCTATGCTTATGCCACCTCAACCATTCCATGTGGGTCCAATTTCCCTTTTAGTCCTCCTTTATTTACTATTTAGGCTATTTAATCACTATTTCTTTAATTAGTAAGTTTTGCACCTTTTTCAATTTAGTCTTTTTTAATTAATTAACTACCAAAACGTTAAAATTTTCTAACGAAACTTTAATACTACCTTAATGACACCCCTTAAATATTTATAAAAAAATTTACGGTTCAATTTATAGGACCGAGATCTCGATACCTCTTTTCTAAATCACTTAACCTAATAAAGCCTTATAAAATACAAATTACTAATTCAAAAATATTTTAAAAACCACATTTGGCTTGTAAATATTAAATAATAAAAATTTACAAGCTTATTTTCCAGATTTGGTGGTCTCGAACCATTGTTTCCGACATTACTGAAAATCGGGCTGTCGCTAGGTTTTGAAGTGGCTGAAATGGGGTAGGATCTATCGTTAAGAGCTCAATCTATAAGAGCTCTTGCTATGAGTAGTGTGTGGTTACGTGAGGGGGATGTAGGGGCAAAAAAATGTAGGTTTCTGATGGGGCAAGAAGCGGAAAGAAGTAGTCGAAATAATGGTTGTCATTGGGAAGATGTGTTAAATATTGGCCTAATGTTGGGAGTTAATCTAGAAGGGGATATGTCCGTTATACCTAGTGGGGGTGGGGAGTCGTCTTGAATGCGAGGTCAGTGATTAATAGGTCATGATTCTGAGGAGTGTGAGATAGAGGGGGTGATGGGAAGAAAAGGCCTAGAAATGAGGAAGAAGATTCTGTTAAGGGAAATGAGTTGGGCTATTTGATAGTTAGAAATAGGAGAGTATCGGGAGGTAACCATTTTATATCGTCGGCTGCCAAGGGGCAAGCTGACCGGTTGCAATGAAAATCATAAGTTGGAATGTCCGTGGTTTGGGGAGTCCACGGGCTATAAGGAGGCTTCAAGATGTGCTGAAGATGTATAATCCCTAAATGGTCTTCTTTTTGGAGACTAGGTTGAGTAAGGTGCAAATGAAACATGTTAGAAGGAAGTGTGATTTTCTTAATGCCATTGAGGTTTCAACTGAGGGTTCGAAGGGTGGTATTTGCTTGGCTTGATAAAGGAGATGTTTCGGTAAACCTTAGAAATTTCTCTAACAACCATATTGATGCTGATGTTTTTGAAGTTAGTGAGGGATGAAAATAGAGGTTTTCATGGCTTTATGGCTTACCTTATGCACGTAATAGAGAGGCTTCATAGAATTTATTGCGAAAGCTTTAGTGTGATCCAGAGGTTTCTTGATTTGTTTGTGGTGATTTTAATGAGATTATGTATGTGAATGAAAAAGTGGGGGGTCTACCTAGAGATGAAAGAAGAATGGAGGCCTTTAGAGGAGTTTTGGAATAATGTCAAATAATGGACGTTGGCTACTCTGGGGCTTAGTTTACATGGGAAAGAGGAAACATACCGGAGACTAACATTAGAGAGAGGCTTGATAGAGGAGTGGCAAATGTTAGTTGGATGAACTTGTTTCCTAGTGCATCTATTCAACATGTAACACCCCTAACCCGTATCCGACGCCAGAATAGGATTACAAAGCATTACCAAACTTATAGATCAAATAATCATACTTTTCATATTCATTTCCCATTCAAATCAAAATCCATTCATAAACATTCATATAGTCCCTAATACGAGCCCTCGATGCCCTAAATAGACATTAAAATAGTTCGTGACTAAACCGAGTACTCAAGAAAATTTTTAAAAAATATGTAAAATTTTCAAAGTGCGAGAGACACACACCCGTGTCTCAGGCCATGTGGGCAATCGAAATGGGGTCACACGCCCGTGTCCTTGCCCATGTCTTAGCTCGTGTCCAAACTAGTGACCATACTGACTTGGGTCACACGGCCAAACCACAAACCCGTGTGTCAGGCCGTATACCCTTCAAAATGGCCTCACACGCTCGTGTGACAGGCCATGTGTTAGGCCACGTGAAAACTAGAGGGTACACTGACTTGTGCTGTAACACCCCTACCCGTATCCATCGCCGGATTAGGGTCACGAAGCATTACTGATCTAAACACAATTCAGTACAGTTATTTAATACAAAACATGCTCAAAGTTATAACAACTTCTTTTAATAGTTTTCAAACTCGAAAATCAACCTTCTACTCAATTGTAAAAGTCAAATTCGCATATATTAAACACTTAATCAAATAAAGTCAATCATGTTTTATTGTTTATAATACATAAACAATCTATGCTTCTAAATTCAAACATGTCAATATTATTTATTTAATCCAAGTGTCGAATCAACTATCATGCATCAATGTCGTACTACATATGATTTATAAAGCATAATTCAAACCTTATAACCATCAAATTTCATGGCATTCGAATATCTAACTTAAAATCAAGCATACTTTATTTCATATACTAAACACACATTTAACAACATTCATTTGTATATATATATTCCATTAGCTAATTATCAAACATGCCATTTTTAACAACACATTTCGATACTATTTATCTCATTGAAATAAGCAACTAAAACGAATCCAAACTATGCCCAATTCGGACCATAATAATGCAACCATTTCGAAATGCATTTTGCCTGAACCAAACATACCAAAATCGAACAACATATATATACAAGGCATCATCCAACACATAAATTCCAGCAAAAAACATACCAATTTATGCGCATTTCATACTTTAAAAAAAACATCACCCAATATTATACCAATTTCCATCATCACATAATCATTCACCTATCCAACAAGACAACCATATTAATTTGGTCAAATACATACGGCATCACAAAACATATATAAATTCTACCTGTCATTAGCCGAATGTAAATACACATTTTGTACCATTTTTATCTCACAAATGACCAAAGTAATTTCATTATTAACAAATCAACCAATTACCAAAATTATTCTGTAACGACCCAAAAATCCGTGGGCACCGAAAAAGTACACTATCGGACCTCCGTCTTAGTAAACTGAGTTTGAAAATAATTATTAGAAATATTTACAAGAATAGTTGTGTGTTTAATTAGGTTTTAGATAGGTGAATTTAGCTTAATTAAGAGTAATTAGGAAAAAGGATTAAAATGAATAATGGGTAAAAGTCTAATTATAGATCAAAAGAAAATAAGAGAGACTAAATAGGTAAATAAGCCAATGGCATAAGATTAGGCGGCAATACATGGAAAAATCTTAGATTTTTCTTGATTTATATTATAAAAATATTATTTAATTAAAATATTATAAATTATATTAATTAAAATTAAGATAATATATTATAGGAAATAAATAAGATAAAGACAATTGTGTGGTGATAAAATAATACATGTGTAAAATATATAAAAACACACTTGTAATAAAATAAAACATTTTCTTATAATTTAAGTAAAAAATATTTGTGAATTAAATATTATTATATTATTATAATATATTATTATTATTATTATTAACTAATGCATAAAAGGAATAAAATAAAAGAATAAAAGAAACATAGACCATTCGAAACAGGGGAGAAAGGAAAGGGAACGAAAAATAAAAGGGAAAACTAGGGATTTGAAGCTTGAAGTTTAATAGGTAAGTTCAATTAAGTCCTTTTCTCATAAATTTGATGTTTTTGCAATCCTAGAGTGAAATACTCTAGGATTTAAGTTGAAAATTTGAAAGTTAATAGATTTTTAGTAAGGTTTATGTTGAATAAATGATGGAATTGAGGGTTTATTTGATAGAATTTCTAGTTAGAATTGATAAAAGGATTAAATTGTGAAGTAAGCTATAAGTTTTATGTTGTAGGGACTAAATTGAGGAAAATTCGAAATTAGGAAAAATATGCTGAAATTTTAATAGTTACATTTGAGTTTGGATGAAATTTGAATAGAAATAGAGTGTGAATTGAATTAGGAAAGTAAGTGAACTTAGTTAGGATTAAATTGAGAATAAGGAAGAAATTGAATAGAAATTCAATTATTTATCATAATTAGTGCTGAAATTAATTGTGTAAATTATTATTATTTTCGTAGCTAGCAAAGAACCAGAAGCATCGACACAAAAGGAAAAAGAGAAGATTATCGATGAGTAAACTCGAGAAAATCACGGTTTGTATTACTATAATTCAAATTATTTATTATTATTTTAATGTTAAATTTAAATTATGTGTATGGTAAGCAAATAATAAGGTAAGTGAAATTTAAGGTAAGTATTATTATTAAGTTGAAAGAAATTCAATTGAATAATGGAAATATGTGTGGAATTGAAATGAATATTGACTTGAAAATAGAAAAGTGAAATTGAATTGAAATGTGAATTTGAAAAGTATGTGTTGGTATTGAATTGTGTTTTGATTAGTGAATGGAAAAGTATAATTGATATTGAAAATGAATTCTTGAAATAAAGGTGAAAATTGGATTGTGAAATTGAAATACCCTATTAACTAGTCTGACTGAGTCGGATATAATTGGCATGCCATAGGATTTGGAAGAGTACGGGATTTATCGGCCTTGCCGATCAGACACTTTATGTGTCGTACATCAAGCACTTTATGTGTCGTATCTCAGGCACTTTATGTGTCGTATTTCAGGCACCTAGTGTGTCGTATCAGGCACCTCGTGTGTCGTTTTAGGCACTTATGTGTCGTATACTGATCAGGTACTATGTATCGTTTTAGGCACAATGTGCTGTACTGGTGTGTTTGGGTTGGAATCCGTGTATCCGTCAAAGTCCAGATTGTTAATAGGGTGAAAAATTGAAATGAGGAAATTAAATGAATTTGATCGATTGTAGTATTGAATATGAGAAAATTTAAAATTGTGGATTGAAACTGAGATTGAAAATGAAAGGCATGAATTTAATGTTTATGTAGTGATTGAAATTGCTACATGTGATACGTAATTGAGATTGAAGAATAGCTAAAAAAATTGTATTGTTATTGTTAAATAATGAAAGTTTATGAATTAATTGATATTTAAGAAATCGGATAGTTACATGCTTGGTAATTATAATTCTTTATTGCTATTATAATTTGAATTATGGTAATACCACTAAGTATAAAACACTCAGCGTACGGTTGATTCCGTGCGCAGGTTGAAAAAGGGTCAGAGTCTCGATTCAGCATCCAGGACAATCCCGACTCCGGTATAAAGATTTTGGTGATGTTTTCTTCCTTTAAGTAAAAGTGGCATGTACATAAGTATTATAATGGTTATTTTGGTATGTTATATAATTTTGTTGTAAAGAAAAATATTTGATGTTTTGATGATTATATTAGTAAAATGGTAGAAGATATTTATTGCATTAGTATCGAATTGAAATGGCTTGATTAGTTTTATAAATTAATTAGAAATAATAATAGGATTTTCATTAATTAAGTTGTTATGTCATGTCAAGTATAATTTAAGTATATAAATGTATTGGTTGAATTACTGGGATTGGTTTGATTGCAATTTGAAATTTACAGGGAGTTTTATATAAAAATAAGTAGAAATGCTGTCAAAATTTAAAAAAAAATAAAAAAAAGAATAAAGTCAATTATTAAAACTTATATGAATTTATGATTTATTTTGATATGTTTGTTATTTATTTTAGAATTATTTGTAAATCGTTTGATATGTTCGGTAATGCCTCGTAACCCTGTTTCGGCGACGATTTAGGGTTAAGAGGTATTACATATTCATTCAAACATTTCCAAATCATTAAAACATTATAACCACATCTTAAACCATGTAACATATTCCCCAAAATGAGTTAAGTAACAAGGCCGAATACACACCAACCTAAACACCATTTTTAAGCCAACTCACAAGGCAAATTATACATCAACACATAGGTCATTAATAGATCGTACCATATAGCCAAATTCAAAGGCATAGCATAGTCATTCCATGGAAATTATAAACACATATCATAAGTCCAAGATGCATCCATCATTTACCTCATTACTGAAGTCAAATTATAAGACCATCCATCACACAAGATATACCTTAAAACATACTTTAAAAATAAGCTAAATACATGGCCGATTCACATCATAATTAACATCATTATCAAGCCATTTTCGCATGGCTACTTATACACAATTCAAAATGAACCAAGAAAATAGCTTATACATGCCATATGTCAAAAGTACAAACTTTTAAAGTACCGAAATAGTGATCGATAATGTGACGATGTTCTTTGACGTTCCCTAACTCACACTAACTTTCAATATCTATAAAACAACAAATAAACACACAAAGTAAGCTTAGAAAGCTTAGTAAGTCATAAGCAAATAAATTATTTCAATAACATACATAATTCAATTTAACAAGGCCAATCAAGCAAATCTTTACCACATATACATTTATCATGCTTGCAAATTCATATAATCATGTAAGTACTTTACTTACCTTTACTTTCATGAACATTTAAACCTTATACGTACCTGAGCCATTTAACTCAAATTCACATTCGGTTTCATCTTAACATTGCCCGTTGAACCATTCATAATGAATAAGGATACTCGGATAGCTCATAAAGCTCGTACAATGCCAATGTCTCAGATGTGTTCTTACACGTAATCAAATATCGATGCCACTGTCCCAGACAGGATCTTACACGAAAGTCTCAAATCGATGCCAATGTCCCAGACGTGGTCTTACAGAAAATCTCATATCGGAATCCTCTGTCATGACATATGTATCCTAACTATTCCTATGGTTCGTACGGGGCTTCTGGACGTCGTAATTCGATCGATTCGAGCTCGATACAAGTCACACCACGCTTATAACAATTCGACAATATGTCAAATATATATACATACCAATTCGGCATATTTAAAACATATACATTCAAAATTTACAACATTTATTTACTTATGAACTTACCTCGTACGGAGACGAACGGAACGGAACGGCTCTTCGACAACTTTCGACTTCCCCCGATCCAAATCTGGTTTCTTTCTCTCTTGATCTAAATTAATTCAAATTTGATTTTTTTAATAAAATATTCACTCAAATTCATTCAAAAATACATAATTTGGGCATTTCGCACTTTAACCCCTAACATTTTGTATTTTTTCAATTTAGTACCTATTTGAAAATAACACAAAATACACAAAATTTCACTAAACCCAAATATAGCCGAATTTTACTAAGGTTAATAACAGCCCATTTATTTAATTTATTTCACATTTCAACCCCTAAACTTACAAATTTCACAAATAAATCCCTAATTTAGATTTTTATAAAAAATTACTTAACAAAATTTAATAATCTATCAACAAATATTTATTTTTCATCATCAAACAACAAAAACATCAAGCAATCATCAATGGAAACTCAAAAATTCATCAACCAATTCAAAAATTAGGACACGGGCTAGCTACAATCCAAAACAACAATCTCAAAAATTAAAATTCTTAAAAACCGAGCTCAAAACATACCTTAATTGAGCTATGAGTGTGTCGAAACCTAAAATGCTTCAATGGCTATTTCTTTCATCAATATTCGGTGGTGGAATGCATGAGAAAGATGAACATTTTGTCTTATTTTAATTTTATTAACAATAACATGTTTTACCATTATGCCCTGAATGCATTATCATTAAAATTCACCTAAGACTGTCCAATATTGTCCGCCACTATTATTAATGGTATAATTGACATACAAGTGCTCCACATTTCCATTTTATATCAATTTGATGCCTTTAACAAATAGACCTCAAATTTTTCACTTTACGCGATTAAGTCCTTTTATCAAATTAGACAACCAATCAATAAAATTAATTCACAACATTTTCACATATATTAATTCACATGCTATAAACACACAAAATAATATATAAATAATTTTACGACCTCAGATTTATGGTTTCAAAACTACTATTTCAATTTAGCTAAACTGGGTTGTTACATATGCCACACAACCAAGCCACACGTTCGTGTACTAGGCCGTGTGAAACTACTGACTTGCATTAGAAATCACAGGGGACACACAACCATGTCACTTGGCCGTGTGTCACACACGGCTGAAACACACGCCCGTGTCTCTGCCCATTTGGACAAAAATATGTCATTTTTCAAGCCATATTTCTCACCCTAATTGGTACCAACTTAACCACAGCAAAATTCATATAACCATGACATAATTAGACCTTTAAAACCAACCAATACTAAGGTTATAACATGTAATATCCACACACATAACATGATGTCTTTAAGTACCTCAATTGACCACTTATAGTCATACCAAATATGTCACCAAAATCTATCTAAATGGTCAAGCACATATATGCAATTTTTGTGTCTAAAACTTAACATGTATGCCATTTACTAATCACAACTATTTGGTACTCAAAATACCAATTCACAATCAATGCATTTACATGGCAACCATACATCGCATATAATAGGACTATTTACAAATTTACATAACAAAATATATCAAAATCAAGCCAACTCAAATGGCTAAATACATACCAAAACACATGGGCTACCATTAACCAACAAGACCTATATATGTCATTTAACACAAAATATAAAGTCAAAAGTACCCACAATAATGTTTGACAGTGTGATGCGATCTCAACAGCTTCCAATCCGAACGAGCTTTCGGAACACTATAAAACACGAAAAAATAAACAAAGTAAGCAATTAAGCTTAGTAAGTTCGTATAATATAGAATTAAACTTACCATTTAACCACAAATTTAGGTAAGTAACCCAAAGCATAATACAATTCAATTTGGTCAAAGTCTATCACATAACCATTTACCAAGTTAGCCATGTATTCATATAAAAATCAAGAATCATGTATGAATTCAACAATTATAAAATTTCATATATATGTTGACATGTCGTATTCTTGAGTTTAAAGGTACGTGGGAACGAGACTTGCCACTGATTGAATTTGCGTATGATAATAGCTTTCAATCGAGTATCAAAATGGCACATTACGAGACTTTTTCCGGTCGCAAATGTTGAACACCTTTGTACTAAATGGAGCTCAGTGAGGATAAGATACACGGGGTCGATTTGATCAAAGAGACTGAACAGAAAGTAAAGATGATTCGTGATAGTATGAAAGCAACATCGGATCGTCAGAAATCGTATACGGACATGAAACGGAAAGATATTGAGTATCAGATCGGGGATAAAGTGTTTTTAAAAGTATCGTCGTGGAAGAAAATACTCTGATTCAGTTGTACAGGCAAATTGAGTCCGAGATTCATCGAACCGTATGAGATCATTGAACGTATCAGGCCAGATGCTTACAGATTGTTGTTGCCACCTGAGTTAGAAAAGATTCATAACGTATTTCACGTATCAATGCTTCGACAATACAGATCTGATCCCTCGCATGTGATTTCCCCGTCTGATATTGAGATTCAGTCTGATATGACATACGAAGAACCAATTCGAGACAGTGGTTTCAGGACCATGAATCCGACTTAGAAAAATATTTTAAAATTTATTTTGGTGTTTACAATATGTGAATTAATACGTGTGAAAATTTCGTGTAAAAATTTTATTGTTTGTGTGCTCAATTTGATAAAAATGACTTAATCGCGTAAAGTGAAAAATTTGAGGTCTTTTTGTTGAAGGCAGCAAATTGATGTAAAATGGAAAAGTGGAGCACTTGCATGCCAATTATACCATTAATAATAGTGGTGGACAATATTGGACAAGGTTAGGTGGATTTTAATGATAATGCATTAAGGGTAAAATGGTAAAAAACATAATAACTTATAATTAAATTAAATAAAATATAATATAGCCACGCAAATGGCTTTATTTTGCCAAAACTTGAGAAAGAAAAGATAATTTGGAGCTTTGTATTTTCGGCAATTAGAAGATTAAAATTAGGTATGTTCTTTGTTTGATTTTTTGATAATTTTTACGTTTTTGAGATTGTTGCTTTGTATATTACCTAGCCCATTTGTTAATTTTGGAATTGATTATGATTTTCAGAAGTTCCATTGTTGATAATGTGATGAAATTGTTGTTGATGATGAAAAATAAATATTTGTTGATAGATTATTAAATTTTGTTAAATAATTTTTAATAAAAAAATTGAGGGGCTAAAATGTGAAATGAATGAAATGTGTGGACTTATATGAGCTATAGGAATATTCGGCCAAGCTAGATTTTTTTAAATTATGTGTATTTTGTATTTTGTGAAATAGGGACTAAATTGTTAAAAATGTGAAATGTTAGGGGTTAAAATGAAATTTTCTCATTTATGTGTTTTTGGAATAAATTTGAGTGAATATGTTATTAAATAAGTTAAATTTGTATTAAATTAGAACAAGAAAAAAAATCGAATTTGGATCGGAGGAAATCAAAAGTTGTCGAATGGTCGTCCCGGTCAGTTTGTCTTCATCAGAGGTAAGTTTATAAGTAAATAAATGTCGTTAATTTCGAATGCATATGATTTGTAAGTACTGAATTACATTATTAATTATACTTGGGTAAATTCCAAATTTGATATAAACATGGGAGAATTAATTACGAGCTCGATTCGATCGAATTACGACGCCTGAAAGCCCCATGCTAACCATAGGAATAATTAGGATACATATGTCATGACCTAAGATTTCGATATGTGATTTCGTGTAAGATCAAGTCTGGGACGTTGATATCTATTTGAGATTTACGTGTAAGACCATGTCTGGCACATTTGCATTGTATATGATTTTGTGTAAGACCCTATTTGAAATAGTGGCATCGATATTTCATTACATGTAAGACCACGTCTGGGACGTTGGCATTGTAACAGCCCAATTTTCAATGGTATCGGAAACAATGATTTTGGATCACTAAATCCAACAAGTAAGCTTGAAAATTTAATAATTTAATAATTTAATAATTATGTGTCAAGTGTTAATTTAGAAGAATTTTTAAATTAGTGAATTTTGTGATTTAAAAAGAGTTTAATAAGTAAATCGGGTCTAAAATGAGGTATCGAGACCTCGAATCCATAAGCTGACCCATAAATATTTTTATAAATATTTATGGAGTGACATTGAGTTAGTATTAAAGTTTCATCAGAAAATTTTAGCATTTTTGTCGTCAATTAATTAAAAAGGACTAAATTGGAAAGATGCAAAACTTGCTAAAGTGATTAAATAGCCTAACAATTAAATAAGGAAGGACTAACAGATAAAATGGACCAATTTAAGTGGTTGAGGTGGCATATTGTTAAAAAAAATCAAAGATTTTTATGTATTTAAGGACAAAATTGGAATTACAATAAAGCTTATGTGGCCAAAATTTATTTTAAGGATTTCAAGACCATTTCTTATTGAACTTTCGGTGGAAAATAGCCATGGAAGAGGGTTGAGAGCTGGTCTTTCATATTTTAGCTTCAAGTAAGTTCAATTCTTGTTTTTCCCTTGAAATTTTTAAATTTTTGGACTTTTACAATTAGGTCCAACTAAGTATTCTATTAGTTTTTTTGATTTTGTTGAAAGTTTTAGAAGATACCATTGATAAGTTCGTATGATTTTTGTTATTTGGTGATGAAATTGAGATGTTAATGGATGTTTAAAGGTTTTTTATTAATGAATTTTGGATGAAAATATGTTTTAGGGATTAAATTGAAAAGTATTGAATTTGTGGAAAAATTCTAAAATTTTAAGAAATCCATGGGCTGTTATTGATATGTATGAGAATGATTAGGCTTGGATCAAGGGTTAAATTGAAAAAATTTCATTTTTCGAACCTAGGGATGAAATTGTCATGTGTTAAAAGTTTAGGGTCAAAATGGTAATCAATATATTGCACTAAAATAGTTTTGGGCAGCAGCAGTGTGCCAATTTTGAAAAATCACCAAAAATCATGGGAATCGAATTAGAAGATGAGTAAAATATGAAATTAGAGCTTATTGAGTCTAGTTTCTCATAAAAGAAACGGTGTAAGCAATGAAATTGTAAATCATGAAATATAATAAATTTTGTAAGAGTTTAAAGAATAAACTATACTTATTGGCTAAGTCAAAAATTCTGAAATTTTTAGGGTAAGAAGATATATGAATCTAGTTTCAGGGAAAATTAACATATTTTAATTTGGAGCTCTGTAGTTCCGGAATAAAATGATTTAGTGACTCTGACTCAGATGGGCAGCTTTAAATTTACATATAAGTGAGTAATGAAATTATGTATAATGTTATTAAGCGTGTTATATACATTAAGGATGTGGAATGGAGAGGAGGAAAAGGACAATAAAATATAAGAATGAATTGTGTATAAATGTTTATATGCCCGATTATAATCGATAAATATTAAATTGAATGGTAAGTACGTATTGGTATTAAAAGAATTAGTGGTATTGAAAAATAATTGATCAAATGTTTAAGAAAATTTGTCATGGTATATATATGTGTATGTGTGGTAATTTTGATATATGGATGTATTTTGGTTGTGGATTGATCATGATGATAAAGGTTAGGTATATTTGGTCTATTAAATGACATAATTGAGAAGTATGATAGATGGGTCATTCTATGTGTGAGATGATGGTATAATTTGGCTTGGTTAAGTAAGTTAAAAGGATGATTACATTATTGAGGTTGCATTGATTAATTCAGTTTATGTGATGGAAATGTCAAGTACGTTTGTCTTTGATGCGTGATGATTATGTAATGCCATGAGAATTTATTTATTGGTGAGGTTTAAAATGTATCTATATTTTGTTATATAACATGTTTTGTAATTTATTTGACAAATGATAAAAATTAACTCGGTTACTATGTGAGGTGAATTATGATTTTGGTAACACATCTATATTATGCAATAATAGATAAAATATATTTATGTCATGGGTGAATGCTTAAACACTTGGGCTAGTATAAGGTGTATATTTAGTAAGGTTAGTTGGTAATGAAATAATAGGTTTTGGTTTAATATTGAATAGAAAAAATTTGTACTATCTTTGTGGCTAATATTGATAGTTGTATGGGAGATGAATGGATAATGTATATGTGACACTTAGCTTATCAGATATTGAGTAATTGATATTTTACAATAGTTAAATAGGAAAATGTGACGGCATGAGAATATGTAATGATACGGATCAATTCAAGTACTCGGGATAAATTCAACAAGTGGAAATTTATAAATTCATACGACGAGGAAGTGAAAGATTGTGAGTATATTGGGCTACATAAACCCTAAATAGCGACTCAAGAATAACAATTTGAAAGTTTTAATTTAGATGAAAATTTACAACTCGGTTTAATATGGTTAAAAGTGTATGTGTTCTGGTAATACCTCATATCCTATTCCGGCATCGAATACAGGTAAGGGGTGTTACAGGCATTGTACAAGCTTTCTAAGTTACCTGAGTATCCTATTTGATTCTGAATGGTTCAACTAACAATGGTATGGTAAAACCGAATGTGAGTTCGAATTAAACGATTCAGTTATGTTTAAGTTTATATAAAGTTTAATAATAAAGGTAGGTGTTGTTGCGTAATATGATATTGAGAACTAATTGTTTAAATGTGATTATAAAAACATGTATTTGAGATTAAGAGTATTCGGCCTACTTGAAATAATCATACTAATGTTCATTTGATAATTTAATTACTTATGACTTACTAAGCTTTCCAAGCTTACTTGTATGTGTATTCGTTGTTTTATAGATTTTGGATGTTAGTTACGAGCTCGGGGGTCATCAAGGAAGTCCGTCACACTATCGATCTCTATCTCAGTATTTTGAAAGCTCGAACTTTGAATATATGGCATGTATAAGCTAGTATTTGTTTTATTTGGTCATGAAGTGTATATATATTTAGCCATGCAAAAATGGCTTGATAATGATGCTATTGTTTGTGTATACTAGGAGATGTAATTAGCTCATTTTGGAAGTATATTATATGGTATATCTTGTGTGTTGGATGGTGGCAATTTAGTATGTGTGATAACAAAATGCTATCCATTTTTTAGCATATTATGCTGTCCGAATGTTGTTTAAATGCTGTCCATTTTTAAGGATACTATGCTGTCCGAATGTTTTTTAAATGCTGTCCATTTTTGTCCAAATCAATGCTGTCTGAATGTTGTTACTACTGTTCGGATATTTGTGAATTAATGACGTCTGAATTGAAGCCAAATTAAGTTGCTGAAGAATGTAATTGGAAATTAAAATGTAATGACCCAAAATTCACGGGCATCAAAAAAGTATAATATCGGGCCTCCGTTTTAGTAAATTGAGTTCAAAAATAATTATTAGAAGTAATTATGAATTTAGTTTGGTGCATAAATAGGTATTAACTAGGTGAATTTAGTCTAATTAAAGAGTAAAAAGGATTAAATTATAATAGAAGTGAAAGTTTAATTATAGATTAAAGGAAAATAATAGGGGTCAAATGGGCAATTATGCCAATTACCAAAATTGAGGCGGCATAAGTATAAAAATAAATGTAATGACCCAAAATTCACGGGCATCGGAAAAGTATAATATTGGGCCTCTGTCTTAGTAAATTGAGTTTAAAAATAATTATTAGAAGTAATTATGAATTTAGTTTGGTGCTTAAATAGGTATTAATTAGGTGAATTTAGTCTAATTAAGAGTAATTAGTAAAAAGGATTAAATTATAATAGAAGTGAAAGTTTAATTATAGATTAAAGGAAAATAATAGGGGTCAAATGGGCAATTATGCCAATTGCCAAATTTAAGGCGACATAAGCATAAAAATCTAAGATTTTTGTGTTAAAATATATTATTAAATTAATATTATTATATTGTGTAATAAATAAGATTAAGACAAATATATGGTTATGAATATGACATGTGTGTGGTAAAAGATATTTAAATTAACTATTATATGTTATATTATTATAACAAAAAGTAAAAGAAAACAAATGAAATAAAAGAATAGAAAAAGAGAAGAAGAACAGAGAAAGAGACGAAAACAGGGGAAGAAAAGAAAGGGGGAAAATTGAGATTTTGAAGCTTGAAGTTTAATAGGTAAGCTAAATCAAGTCATTTTCTCATAAATTTGATGTTTTTGGAATCCTAGAGTGAAATACTCTTGGATTTAAGTTGAAAATTTGAAAGTTAATAGGTTTTTGAGTAGGGTTTATGTTGAATGAATGATGGAATTTAGGATTTATTTGATAGAAATTTTATTTGGAATTGAATAAAGGATTGAATTGTAAACTAAACTATAAGTTTTGAATTAATATATGAATGCGATGACCCTGGATCAATTAAAGCATAAATAAGCTCAGAGTGCAATAAAAATTTACCTGTCACAACATCATGGGCATCACCTTCTTCTCTTGTCCGAACTACATAGGCTCTGGCTGGTGCTCTTGCCTCTGACTGCTGTGTAACTATGTCACTACTTCTCCGAACACCTCCGGATACAGAACCACCTCTGCCTGAACCTCTACCTCGAGCAGTAGATACTGATCTCTGTGATGCGCCGGAAGTATCATTTTTCGGACAGTCTTTAACAAAATGTTCTGTTCACCCACAACGGAAGCAGCCTCCAGTCACTTTCCAACACTCACCTAAATGTTTCTTCCCGCAATATCCACATTCTAAAATTTTCTCGTCCCGGAGTGGAGCTCGTACACTACCAATGGATACCATCGTCTGTTTCCATTGGCTTTTGTCCCTTCGATCAGATCTGAAACTTGACCTCCAACCACCTCTAGAATCTCGAGATCTTTTCGGTAAAGGATTTGAAATAGTAGTTCCTGTACGCTTTCCGGTTGGTCTAACAACTTCAGTCTTTTTATCGAGGCCCAGAACTTGTTCCACCATTTTGGCTCGTTAATCAAATCTACTAACTCAGTAATCCGATGAGATACTAACTGTACATTGATCTCGTCTCGCAGACCCCGTAAAAATCTTTTGCAACTATCAGCTTCTGTCAGAATAAACTCGGAGGCATATCTGCTGAGTCTCGAGAATTCGTTTTCATAATCTATTACTGACATATCACCCTGTTGTAACATTAAAAACTCTTGTTTCTTGTCTTCAATATACATCTCTCCGATATATTTCTTTTGAAATAAATCCCACGTTATCTGATTCTCCGGTAAATATCGAACCACCGATTCCCACCATAAATAAGCTTCCCCTTGTAGCAACGATACAACACAGATTAAACACTCCCGAGGGATACAGTCCAACTGCTGTAAAATTCTCTTAGTCGACTCCATCCAATTTTCAGCTTCGAATGGATCGACTCCTTTTAGACCCATAAATTCAGCAGCACCATATTTTCTCAGTTCCTTTATCGGGGCCCGTCTTTGAGTAGGTGCTGAAGTCGTAGTAGGAACAGTCCCCGCTACTCTTTGCAACGCATCGACAATAACTCTTAACAAGTGTGAGCTATCTCTATCTCTTTCTTCATTTAAAGGTTGATTTCTTCTAGAATTTACACTGGGTGCTATTGACTCTGTTTCATCTAATTCTCTATCTCCAGGATACATTTCTTCATCAGTATTATTTATTCTTTCATCAGACATTTTTAATCTATAAAACAGAAACAAACAAATAGGTCAGCATCCAAAAATCCCGAATCAGTTTGAATCGATAGTGGCATGTACATCTAAACTCAATTCCGAGCTATCGAGTTTAGTCGATTCTCGAACTAAATCGGGCTCGGAATTGAGTTTAGATGTACATGCCACTATCGATTCAAACTGAGTCGGGATTTTTGGATGCTGACCTATTTGTTGGTTTCTACTTTATAGATTAAAAATGTATGATGAAAGAATAAATAATACTGATGAAGAAATGTATCCTGGAGATAGAGAATTGGATGAAACAGAGTCGATAGCACCCAGAGTAAATCCTAAAAGAAATCAACCTTTAAATGAAGAAAGAGATAGAGATAGCTCACACTTGTTAAGAGTTATTGCCGATGCATTGCAAAGAGTAGCGGGGACTGTTCCTACTACGACTTCAGCCCCTACTTAAAGACGAGCCCCGATAAAGGAACTGAGGAAATATGGTGCTGCTGAATTTATGGGTCTAAAAGGAGTCGATCCATTCGCAGCTGAAAATTGGATGGAGTCGACTAAGAGAATTTTACAGCAGTTGGACTGTACCCCTCAGGAGTGTTTAATCTGTGTTGTATCGTTACTACAAAGGGAAGCTTATTTATGGTGGGAATCGGTGGTTCGACATTTACCGGAGAATCAGATAACGTGGGATCTATTTCAAAAGAAATATATCGGAGAGATGTATATTGAAGACAAGAAACAAGATTTTTTAATGTTACAACAGGGTGATATGTCAGTAATAGATTATGAAAGCGAATTCTTGAGACTCAGCAGATATGCCTCCGAGTTTATTCCGACAGAAGGTGATAGTTGCAAAAGATTTTTACGGGGTCTGCGAGACGAGATCAAGGTACAGTTAGTATCTCATCGGATTACTGAGTTAGTAGATTTGATTGAACAAGCCAAAATGGTGGAACAAGTTCTAGGCCTTGATAAAAAGACTGAAGTTGTTAGACTAACCGAAAAGCGTACAGGAACTACTATTTCAAATCCTTTACCGAAAAGATCTCGAGAATCTAGAGGTGGTTGGAGGTCAAGTTTCAGATCTAATCGAAGGGACAGAAGCCAAGGGAAACAGACGATGGTATCCACTGGTAGTGTACGAGCTCCACTCCGGGACGAGAAAATTTTAGAATGTGGATATTGTGGGAAGAAATATTTAGGTGAGTGTTGGAAAGTGACTGGAGGCTGCTTCCGTTGTGGGTGAACAGAACATTTTGTTAAAGACTGTCCGAAAAATGATACTTCCGGCGCATCACAGAGATCAGTATCTACTGCTCGAGGTAGAGGTTCAAGCAGAGGTGGTTCTTTATCCAGAGGTGGAGGTGTTCGGAGAAGTAGTGACATAGTTACACAGCAGTCAGAGGCAAGAGCACCAGCCAGAGACTATGTAGTTCAGACAAGAGAAGAAGGTGATGCCCATGATGTTGTGACAGGTAAATTTTTATTGCACTCTGAGCCTATTTATGCTTTAATTGATCCAAGGTCATCACATTCATATATTAATTTAAAACTTATAGTTTAGTTTACAATTCAATCCTTTATTCAATTCCAAATAAAATTTCTATCAAATAAATCCTCAATTCTATCATTCATTCAACATTAAACCCTACTCAAAAACCTATTAACTTTCAAATTTTCAACTTAAATCCAAGAGTATTTCACTCTAGGATTCCAAAAACATCAAATTTATGAGAAAATGACTTGATTTAGCTTACCTATTAAACTTCAAGCTTCAAAATCTCAATTTTCCCCCTTTCTTTTCTTTCCCTTTTTCTTCCCCTGTTTTCGTCTCTTTCTCTATTTCTTTTCTGTTCTTCTTCTCTTTTTCTATTCTTTTATTTCGTTTGTTTTCTTTTACTTTTTGTTATAATAATATAGTATATAATAGTTAATTTAAATATCTTTTACCACACACATGTCATATTCATAACCATACATTTGTCTTAATCTTATTTATTACACAATATAATAATAATATTAATTTAATAATATATTTTAACACATAAAAATCTAAGATTTTTATGCTTATGCCGCCTCAAATTTGGAAATTGGCATAATTGCCCATTTAACCCCTATTATTTTCCTTTAATCTATAATTAAACTTTCACTTCTATTATAATTTAATCCTTTTTACTAATTACTCTTAATTAGACTAAATTCACCTAATTAATAACTATTTAAGCACCAAACTAAATTCATAATTACTTCTAATAATTATTCTTGACTCAATTTACTAAGACGGAGGCCCAATATTATACTTTTCCAATGCTCGTGAATTTTAGGTCATTACAAATATGTGCTGCATTAATAAGTTAATTGAATGTAAATAATGTTGTCTAAATAAATAAAAAGGTTGTTGTTTGAAAATGCCATTTAAAATACTTAAATGTGAAAATTTAAAGAGTTTATGAGGTTTAAATGTTACAAGTAATGGTGTATGATGGTTGGAGTTTATTGTGTCCAAATTACCCAAATCTAAGCTGAGTAATTGTGTCTGAATTTAATCTAATGTGCTGTCATTTATGTTGTTTAAGTATCTTATCTATGTTGTATTATTAATGTGTTCATGCTGTACAAATCTAGACATATTCATTACGTTTCATGCTATTATTGATTAAATATTGTATGTTAATGTTGTACTTTCCTGTCCAATAAATTTAGACAAATCAAAGATAAATTGTAAGTTGAATTTCATGATTTTTTCTATTGTAAATTACGGACTGATCTAACTAGTTGAAGATGGACTTGTTAAATTGACCTTAGAAATTAAAATACCTTAATTATATGTTTTATTACTATCTGAATTGGTTCAATGTAATTGTTGTTTTGAATGACATAATATTTTTTTTCTTTATAGTTATCCAAATGCTAAGATATTAACGTTGGTTAGTTTGGTTAAATTGATATGTTTCTTTCTTGATTGGTTTTTGGCTTGCTACATGATTAAATTGAATATGGAATATAAGAGCATAACATGATTGTTTATAATTGATATTGTTGTTTAGGTTAAGTTTGAAACTTTCTCTAAATTTTTATTTATTTATTTTAATCGATTGAAGAAAGTTCACCTTGCGTCCGTTATTGAGCCAAATTTGTATTGAATCGTGTTATGTTCTGCAATGCCTCGTAACCCCTTTTCGACGATGGATACGGATTAAGGGTGTTACAAAAGCGGGGAGGGATGATGAGAATCTTGCTAGAATTATCGACACAAAGATTGGGCGAAATCTTGAAATTGAAAAATATGAAGTCTATTGGGAACAGAGGGCTCGAACGAACTGGTTAAAATTAGGGAATAAGAATACCGATTTTTTTCATAAATATGCGTGTCAACGAAGGCGTGGTAATTATATTGGCTACTTGGAATATGAGGATAGAAGTAGAACTTGTGATGAAATTGAGAAGGAAGAACTGGCTCGGGGTTTTTTTCATAAGCTGTTTTCCTTAAACGATGTTGAGAATCTAAATCATCTACTTTCTGGGATCATGCAATGTATTAATGTTGAGGATAATTGAAGCTCACGTCGAAATATATTAAAGAAGAGGTTTGGATGGCGATTAAGGAGATGGGATCTACAAAAGCATCGGGGGAGGATGGCTTTCTAGCCTTATTCTTTCAAAAATGTTGGCACATTGTTGGAAGGAATGTTACGACCTTTTGTTTTAATGTTCTTAATTAAGATACGTATTTTAAGTCTCTAAATGTCACGAATATTGTTTTGATTCCAAAAGTTCCACATCCATCGAATCTTAAGAATTTTAGGTCTATTAGCTTATGCATTGTGCTTTATAAAGCGATAGCTAAAATGATAGTAAATCGTTTTAAAGTAGTAATTTCTAATTGCATTGGTGGAGCTCAAAGTGCCTTTGTTCTGGGAAAATGTTCTGATTGCCTATGAACTTATGCATACTTTTCAGCAAAAGAGAGTACAGAAAAAATGTTCTATGGCAGCGAAACTTGATATAAGCAAGGCTTACGACAGGGTTGAATGGAAGATTATTAAAGAGATGGTGATCGATATGGGCTTTGATTTGGCTTGGGTTTCTTTAGTGAAGAAATATGTCTCCTTTGTCTCGTATTTTGTCATAATAAATGGGAATACTGGCAAGGTGTTTAGGCCAACTAGAGGACATAAACAAGGGGACCTCTTAAGCCCATTCTCATTTTTGATTTGCAGCAAAGGGCTTTCGGCCCTTATGAAGGTAGCGATGTGAGATGGTCTAATTAGAGGCGCTAAAACTAGTAAGAGCGGCCCAAAAATTTCTCATCTACTTTTTGCGAATGACTGAGTCCTCTTTAGAGAAACAAATAATAAAGGGGCTCATACCTTGAAAACTATCTTAAGAGAATATGAAAGTTGTTAGGGTCAATGTGTTAATTTCGATAAATCAATAGTGGTTTGCAGTATAAATACTTCTGAGCGAGGATAGGTATCTTGCATCAGGGATTTTGGGGGTGCATGTATCGAATAATACTGAAAAATACCTTGGTTTGCCTAATTTGGTGGGGAGAAATAAAAAGCAATCTTTCCGACTTTTTAAGGATAAATTCAAGAAGCGAATTGAAAGTTGGAGCGTTAGGGTCTTATCTCAAGGGGGTAAAAAGGTATTCATTAAAGTCGTTCTTCAATCTATCCCTACTTATTCAATGGCATGTTTTCTATTACCTAAGTCTTTATGTGATGAGTTAGATAGAATACTTTGTGCCCACGATGCTGCAGTTCTACGGAGGATTCTATCCATGTGTTTCGTGATTACCCTATATCAGTGGAGACTTGGGTTAGTCTTAATCTCTCATGGATGCTGAATAATTTGGATAATAGTTTCTGGGATTGGGTCACCTGGGTATTTCGGATTGCTACCAGTGAACATGCAAGATTTGGGTCGGGGTGATGGTGAGGAACCTATTGGGGGAAATATTAGCTTCCATGGCTGTGGGCCATAAAGCAATCTCTTCTTCGTTTGCTGTTGAAGGTCAGGCGTGTATCAAGCGCTGCAACTAGGCATTCGCATGGGGATAGAGTGTGTGATAATCGAAGGGGACTCATTGACAACAATAAAGAAAGCCAACTAGATAGTGAAGATAAATCGGAGATAGGAGCCATTACTAAAAACTTTCAACAATATAAAGAGAACTTCCAACAGATTATTTTCAGGCACATTTCAAGATAGGCAAACTCTCTTGCTCATCATTTGGCTAAAGAAAGCTTGAAAAACAGAGAAGATATTTACCTGAGTGGAGTCCCGGATTTTGTATGCAGAACAGAGGAGAGGAGAAGACGACAAACCCTAGTTTGAGTTTGGAGAGGAGGAGGTTTCTGGAAAATAAAGAATAGCAGACAGGTTTTGACTTTTTCGTTTTGGAAACTGCTATTTTGTGGGTATCTGGTAAGTGCATTTAATGGGAATTTAATGGTGATTTGATGGAGTCCAGGTGCCAGTTTGACTAGAGAGAGAGTGACTTTTCATTTCTTTTTTTCTTTTTGAAGTTTGTGGTTAAGTTTGTTTTTGTTTTATTGTTTTATTTTCTTTGGGCTTGTTTCTCATTTGTTTTTGGGCCTATTTTTTATTCTTTTTTTCTATCTAGTCCAATATTGCTTTCAAAAAAAAATCTGTATATATTATATATTATATATTTTCAACACTCAACTATTAAAAAATTTTATTTTAAGTACTTAAAATAATAAATTTACAATTTAAGCATACATGTTTTATAGTTTGATCATTTTGGTCACTTTCATTAAAATCAAAAGTGACAAGTTGACGTGACAATTAAAAATAGGTATAATAACAATTTTAGCCATAAACTTTTATATATTATATCGAATTAATCATAATTTTAAAAAAATAACCCTCAAAATTTACAAATGTTCTAAATTTGATCCTAATTCTAAAAAATTTATATATATAAATACATAAATATTTTTTAAAATAAAATAATAAATTTAAATTTTATATTAATATTAATATTTATATGAATATGAATATGAATATTAAATAAATATAATTACATTACTATTAAAAAAACATATAAATCTCCATCCTTATCTCTCCCTCCTCCCCTCACCCTTATCCCTCTCCCTAATTAGGAACCTTTTGAAAGATGGTCAATAACTCAACTTCTAGCTCATGATTTTGTGAATGAATCAAAATTTGTAGTAAATGAAGCAGATATATCTCGATCGGAGACATACATCAGTGTATTGAATAAAAAATTATGAGATTCAAGGGAAGAAAGTGACATCAATTCAGATTCCTTCTAAGAACCATGCTTGCCGACCAAGTGTTTGATGAAAAGGATTCAACTATTGGTTGAAGATAATCATGTTTTCTCCTTGAAAATGCCTAATTGAGATTTGGGTAACATTTAGAAGCAATGAAATGTGGGTTAGCAATAATAGTGTGGGAGGTGTCCTAACACTTGGCTACTTGTTATGGGTCTATGGGGGAGGTGTCCTCCTTTCAGATAATTCTTTATGGGTATAATCCATGTAGGATCGTTCGACATATCTAAAATATAAAGTCGAGTTTTATAACTTGGGAATTCCTTGTATTCCATCTACCTCCGTGTTGTTCTCCCAAGATATCTTTTCAAGATCCAATTAATCAAACCCCTTTATCAATAAGGTGGTGGTCCTATAATGCTTGGCCAACGTTTGGCCGCATACCTCATATTCCCTTATTGTTTATTCGCCACTAATTGAAAATCTATGGATACACATAGATTTTGAACTCCAAGTCATTGTGCTAGCTCCAATCAAGATGATAAGGTTTCATACTCCACTCCACTATTAGACACAACAAAACTGAACATCAAATTGTACTTCCATTCATTTCATTTTAGGTCAATTAAGTCATCCCCACTTCTAAACCTACCTTTCCCGCCAATCCATTTACAAACAACTCCCAGTGTTCCTTTAGTGATGCCCTTATCGCCACATTAGAGTTCTTTACTTCTTTTTTTCGTTGCTACTGGTTCTTCTTGTTCCACCATTACACTTATTGGGGACGATTCTTCAAGTAGGGTTGATTGAAAAGAGCATTCAATTAGAGCTTGGGCTTTAATTGCTTTCCAAGATTGGAATTCCAACTCAAATTCACTAAGTTAATATAAAATTACATTTTGGCTTCTTAAAAATTATAAAATGTGATTTAATATTTTTAAAAACTATAAATATATAAGTTAATATAATGGTAAAATTATATTGTAACCCTCATAAATATACAATTTAATTTCACCTTAAAAAATTTCTAGTTTCTCCTCTTTATACAGTGTATCATTAATTTAAACAACAAGCAAATGTTTAAGAAAATTGTTGCACTTTAACTATCTGAGGTGTAACTGTATCATTTCTTGTTCGAGCAGCACTTGGGATTAGAAGTTAAGACAACACTTGAGACAACGAGTTAGGACAATTAAAATATAATGAGATTTGTTGGCATTTGTGACATATATGAGTTTTAGAATGCATCTGGACAACATAAGATACTTGGTTTGTGCTACAAATAGATCTAATTATATTGGAAGCTTTATTTTTATGCCTTGGTTTAATTTGAAAAGAGATGGGAATCTTTAAATGGTTTGCAACCTTATCCTTTTCCATTAAGGATGAGATCAATTTGAATTTTTGCTTGAGGCTGAAGGCTTGAATTCAAAATTCAATACATGTATAGATAATACTCATTTTTACGTGGTATTAGAGCCTTTTAGGCTCGATTTTTTGTTCAGGTTTCACCTATTTCGTAACAAATCATCAAGATCTTCATGATCTTGCACGAGTCACCTTAAGAAATGACTTTTAGTCATTACTGCCAGCACAAGATGATGCGCAAAAGTCAATTCGACCGATTAAGAGATTTTGATGATTCGAGTGCATGTACATGGAGCTCACGTATCGATCAAAGAAATTGAGATATCCTTCACGTGTTGGCACGTTAAGGCGCGCGGCCTTTGACTTGCTCGTCATTTTTATTTTCTGAGGTCAATTGGTTGTCTCGACCTTAGCCTAGAGGTCATTTAGTGCTATTGTCATTTAGTTAATCGGCTCAGGGATTTAAATAGCAGTCCGATATTAGAATAGCGGCCGTTATATAGCGGTAGCGGTGCCGTCCGAAACCGCTTTTGCTGAAAATAGCGGTGTGAAGCAAAATCACACCGATAGCGGTGGATCACGGCCGCAATTTAACGGGTAACAGCCAATTGCGGCAATAACGAACCGCTATTCCCGTTATTTTCCGTTACTGTAAATTAAAAAGAAATCCATCTCCTCTAAACAAAAATCAACAGAAACACAATAAAACAAAAGGGTGTTACGAGATGCGGAGGAGGGCTGTTGGTGGTGGAAGAAGGCTGATTTCAGCAGAATCTAAAGTGGCAGCGGCGGCGAGATGAGATGCGGCAGAGGAAGACGATCGGGATATGTTGAAAGAAGTGGAAGGCTTGCTTAACCGCCGAGCTAGAGAGAGAAGCTGCTTGATCGTCATATTTGATGGTTATTGCTCTCCCTTTGGGTATTTTTTTATTATTATTTACAGTGAAATTTTTAGTGTTTGTCAGGGTTTGGAAGTTTGAGGGAGTGAAGAGTGGAAAGGGATGGCTGTTTTGGAGGAAGTCAAGAGTGAGAGGTTGACTGACTGAGAGCTTAGCTTAATGCTGTCGTTTAATGGTCAAAGAGACTTGTTCTTTCTCGCTAAAACTAAGTCGTTTTACTGAACTATAGAAACTAAAGCATGAGGTCTTTACTCTTTAATGTGGGCTAAGTGACTTTTTATTATGTTTTACAATATGTTGTGCGAATTTAAAAAAAATTTACGACCGCGATACCCGCAGTAACCGTAATAGCATCTATTATATCCGCAACCGCGATAAACGCAACGCGACCGAAAACGCGGCCGCGACCGCAATTTAAATCCCTGAATCGGCTATTGAAAAATTTTGGTTTTGGTACTTTTCTTTTCTCTTGGAGGGTTACTTGATTGCTTTCCTTTCTTTGAAGCTATTTTAGCACTTGGCAAGTTCTTTTTGAGTACTTTCTTTTATTTGGATACTTTTTGGCTTTGTTGATGCTGGGTGAATATATTCCTAGGTTAATTTGCTGATTGGTCCTTTGACCAATTATTTTATTTGATTCGATCCTTTAAATATTTGCTTGATCTTATTGTTTTAACTCAGTGTTTGGTAAACGGTAAACTGATCAAAGTTGGTTTGGAAGATTGATTAATAGCTGGCAGTCTTCTTTTTCTACGAGATTTGCTGCTCCTCATTTGATTATATCTTTATGTGACATTTTGTTGTTGATGCGTATTTAGGTAAATTTAATGCATGTTTTTTTTCCTCCTCATCTAAATGGGAGTGGGTGGTATATAATTGCAGCGCCCTACCATGGGTTCACTTTTCTCTACTAGGTGAAGCGACGGTTCGAGCGCTCTTCTGGGTTGGTGTCGCATTTTTGCCTCGGGACCATCTTTGGTCTTGGCCTTGAGACATATCTCCTTCTTCTACCTTGAGGTGTTCTGTGCTCCTTCAGATTTCTTCTTAGGCATACTCTTGGAGTCGAGCCTAGATGAACTCATTTTACGCCTGCATTTCCTGATATTGTTGCAAGGTCGGTTGGGAGTTGCCTTCCTCATTAGGGTTGTCAAGGTATCGCTCTTTTTGGTGGTCCATCGGGAGATCAAAGGGAAGTGGACGAGCATGTCCTTCATTCCACTACCAAGGCAACAAATATGGTGGTTGATAGCCTTCACCATGCCATATTGGCCCTGCTCCTCAAGCTTGTTTCGATTCAGACTACGAAAGTCACTCGACCTTCCCATTTTGGGTGGCCATGGTTTTCAAGGGTAAAGGAATAGCTTTTTGTCTCATTCCCACAAAAGGCACCAACTATTCCAACATGAAAGTTCAAGGTGGTTGAATATTACGGTTCACATCGTGAGGGGTGCGAAGAGCTGCTACTTCTAAAGGTTCAAGAGGGTTGATGATTGAGGATGTTAGCCGAGTGAGGTTACGTATCATTATTATCCTTCACTATGGGAGAAGGAGATGGGGCGTGGGCCGTATCCTTTGATCTTTGGCACTATGATAGGGTGGCAGATATCTTCTTATGGTGTCATAGGACTTGACTTGAAGGGACCAGACGAAAGACTTGTTGCATACGATGGGTTGATGGATGTCTTCAGGGGGTTTCCCAATATGTCTTTAGCAAATTGTGTAGGCCCTGGAGACATGATACATTAGTGAGAACGTGGGGTTGGATCTATTGGGCAAATTAGTAGGGAGGTTATGTTGCCAAACCTTGGGCGTGGGTGTGGTTTCAATGTAGGCCCTTATGTTAATGGGTCATTCTAATGAAAGGTCCAAAATATCACATGAAATACAAGGATGTAACAAATTATAAGGTGTTTAACTTTGAATTCCGCCGATTGAGTCTTGACTCGATTGATGTAGGTATTATTGTCAATGTAAGAGGACATGAGTTAGAGTACACTGAAGTACATTGTCCTCCTATTTACAAGTTACAAGAAATTTCTAAACATTATGTCAAAAAGAGTAGATATGATTAGAACATTGTTAAAAAAAAAAAAACCTGTGGTCATGATTCAATCTTGCAACTTCACCTAACAAAGAATATTAAAACCATCCATTCCGTTAGATTAGGGTTATTTAAGATTTTAGTTTTTTTTTTTAAATATTTGTTTATAGATCAAATGCTATCGATGAGATTCACATTTTGGCATTTGTTAGAGTGCTAAAAAGTACAAGGATCGTCCTAAGGTTGCAAAGTGGAGGAGGTATTTTCATGGCATTTATTCTTCTGCAAAGCTAACATGAAAGTTATAATCCATGCCAACGGATAAAAGTTCTATTCCATTGGTTGCGGATTTGTGCAAAGGCCAGACTGCTCTGACTTCAAACCTTTGAATTAGCTTAAATTGCCATACTGCAAGTTGAAGCAAAAGTCCTCCTTCATATGGATTGACTTTAACTATTTACTAACCTAACAGTTGCTAGTCAGCACTTCGTAGAGGTGTTAACGGTGGAGTTAAGTAGGATGGTAATTTGGATGATAAAAGAATTCGGATCTATTTATTATTTTAATATTTAGGGTAATTGTACTAAACATTCCCAAAATTATGGGTCAAATTTTAAATTATCTATAAAATTTGAAATATTCTAATTAAACCCTCAAACTATCATACGTTTTCGGTAACCATTCTTATTACTCTTTTTTTTCTTTCAATGTTGGTTGATCTCACGTGTCACCGTCTAATTACGACACATGTTAATTTTTTTTTGTTAAAGTGTGCCATAAGTCTTTGTACTTTTCTTAAATTTAGAATTTAGTCCTTCTACTTTTATTTCTAGAGTTCAACCCCTCTATTTTTCAGATGTCAAAATTCAAGTGCAATTTCTAATACTATTAAAATTATTTTGTTAAGTTCAGGTTTTTTTTCAATGTTACTTTCTAGTTACATGACTACTGAGTGCATATTTTATTATTATTTCAAAATGCCACACTAAAAAATTTAACGAGACAATTTTAGTAGTGTTGACTATTGTACTAGAATTTTGAAATATGAAAAATAAAGGGACTAAATTTCTAAAAAAATATATGTACAAAGAGTAAACTCTAAATTTTAAAAAAATATAGGGATTGATAGTATATTTAAACCTTTTTTTGGCTATTTTTTCCTTTTCTTCTTTTTTTTTATACTTTATACTTTTCATTTTATTTTTTATAAAAGTGTCAAATAAACCCTTCAAAAACAGTTAAAAATTAATTAATCTCCTCGTGAAAAAGGTGCACTTAATTGAACCATTTAAATCATGGTTTGTACCCAATTGAGCCCCTTCAATTCATTTTGTCGAAACCCTTTGACTAGGGACTTAATTGGGTACAAATCATTATTCAAATAGTTTAATTGGATGCACTTTTCAACAAGAAGGTAATTGATTTTTTAATTATTTTCAAAAGACTTATTTAACATTTTAGTCTAAATTTTATACTAAGGGATACAAAATATTATCTATTTTTCTTTGCATTTATTGACAAACAAATAAAAAGGAAATTAAATATAAGAAGGAAAAACTATATTATATATATTATATATTTTTATGATCCAATATTTTTTGTTTTTTATTTTGCTTGTAGTTTAAAGAAAAAAATTTAGAAAAAGAAAAGAAAAAAAGAAAGAAAGAGAATAAGGAAATTTTATCATTAAAATATAAATTATGAATTATTTCTATATTTGTATAAATGACCTTTTAATTTTAGAGACCAATTTAAATTTGACCCAGGAACATCTAATGACATATAATTTTATAATTAAATTTAAATAAAAAAATTATTATTTAATTTAAATTATGGGTGAGCATTCGGTCAAATCAAGTCAAATTGAGTGAAAAATTTTTGAGTTAATCGAGTTAATAAGTCCTATTTTATCATCCTAACTCGACTTGAAATTTTTTCGATTCGAGTCGAGTGAAATTGTTCGAGTTTAATTAAAAAAATTAAACATGTCAAATTAAAATCTTGTTATAGTATAACTAATTCCATGTTAAAACACATAAATTTGAAATCATATATATTTGAAAACAACTTGAATCATTAATTAGCTTATTTATATCTCCAAATTTATTATTCTAGAAAATTTTAATTTTTTTTAACTTTCTTTATATATTTTTTAGATTTTTTTTAAAATTTTACAATTTTTTAAATAATATAAAATTTGGAATTTTTATAAATATTTTGAATTTTTGAAAATTAGTTTGAATTGTTTTGTAATTTTTGTTGAGAGGGAGACCGATTTGCTCATTTTCAAACTTAACAGAGACCAAAAGAGTATTTACATCAATTTTTTATTTGAATTATTCGAATTGTAAAATTCAACTCGATTCGAACTCGAAACTCGAAACTCGAATTACTAATTCGAATTTACTCAAATAACTCAAAATTCAAATTTTTTTCTATTTTCCGAATCAAAACACTTTGATGAAAATCCAATCTATAAATAGAGATAGCTGGAGCCTGTGAACAGAGGTAACAATCAGTAGCACACAAGGGAAATAAAGGTGTCTATATGACACCAGTGAAACCAACAGCTACACAGTTACAACCGCTGAAGCAAAGTCAATTCTCCCAAGTTGAGCCCCAAATATTCTTATGCACACGCAATTTAGTTATTCTGAGACCCATTCAATGTGGTCAGTTTGAATCTAACAACAAAATCCCCCACCCAAAATTACGGTTCCCTTTCTCAACTGATTGTCTATATTTAGCATGTAATTCCAGGCCACAAGCCACCCATTTACTAAGATTCAAAACCCACATTTATTTTTCACCCTTGCAACACAAATTTGAATTGGATTTGAAAAAAAAAAAAACCCCCACTTTACTACCACCATCATCATTAAAACATCATTAGTTGGATGATTCTAGGGATTGTATAAAGTATAAAACAGAACTGGGAGTTTAATAAACCATATAATATACATATTACAAAAGCATCTGCCAAAAAAGAAGCATAAAACATGTGCTATGCAATAAGATTGGGGTTGATTTTCAAGAGCACGCTTTGGGTTGGAGTCAAGGAACAGGACCACTGCCTGAGGACTCAAGATTTTTAGAGAATGTTTGTTGCTTTGGTTAGCTAAACAAACCAATATAGATATTACTAATAAGACTAACATAAAAGATCTACATGAAAAGAGTAAAGTGATCTTAATCATAGGCACCATAATTGCTAAGCCTTTTCATATGAAAAAAGGTTGTCAAGAACTAAGCTGCCCTTTTTCTTGTATAATGTTTAAGGAAGATAATACTTTATATTTAAGACTTGATCATAATGTAAATTTATACAAGGGAAAAAGGATAGGTGATCAATAAAATATAATAATTTCATGAGTTGAAATTGAAAGTTGAAAGGTGTAATGTGGAGGTTTGAAAAAAAAAGATGAGGCTTTTTGGTCAGTTTGGTGGGATTGTGTAAGTGCATATTTCTAGCATCACAAGCTTTTTTGAATCATAACATATATTGTATATCAGATTTTTATATAATTTCTTATTATATATACATATATTTGTTTTCCTCCCTCCTCCAAAAGAGGAAGATTAGTGCCAATTTAATGATAAACTATTGTATAATACTCTACTGTTGCATAGGGTTGAACTCTTAATAGGTATTTGGATATTTTAACAAATTTGTTCAAGAATATAACGATCAAACGAGATAAAGTTACTAAAAATCAAATAATATATCATGTATTGTTCTGTAGGAGACTTAAGTTACATAATAACAAGACAAGAATAAACATGTTCTTTTGTATATATGACGTGAAAATGATAACATAAAGTAAATATATTTTATTGAAATAATTTGAATTTTTTTTCGAGGGAATCAATTCAATTGGCTCAAGCTATAAAAGATTCAAATAGAGCTTTAGGCTTCCAAATTCTATAGAATGACATTGTTTCTCTACTGTCTTGTCATTAATTTTTTACTGTGAAAAACAGGAACTTTCGAATGCCTTTTAGCTTTCCAGTTTTTGTTTTACTTCGACTCTCTTTTTCTTTTTCTTTTTATTATTTTATATGAAGAATGTAAAGATTCCAATTTTGTCCAATTTTTTAAGCCTTTTATTTATGCTTCAATGATTTTGGTGATGGATTTGAATGTAATTAGGTTCTTGCAAAACGAAAGAAGCGTCCAAGTTGTTTTCAATGCTTATGTTAATTCATGATGAGAGGAAGGAGATAATCCCAAGGCTGTTATCTTATTGTCCCGTCTTCAGAGTGATCCCTATTAGCAGTCGTAGAATATGATGAAGATGTTTCAGCAGTCGCAGAAACCGTCATCTTAGACGTTTATTTTCTTATTGTAAGAATATTTTAACATTATAACTTTTGAATATAATAAATTTTGTTATTTCATTTATTAATTTAAATCATATAAATATTTCTTTTGTTGGATTTGAAGTATCATTGAGATTTGTAATTTTTGGTTAGATTTGATGTTACAGTAAATTTTATTGACAATTTGAGTTCTATAATGAAAATGGATTGTTAAAAATCTGCTAAAGTTAGTGGCGTTTTTAGGGAAAGCGCCGCTAAAATTCGAAAGTTATGTTATTTAGCGGCGTTTGTGATAAAAGCGTCGCTAAAAGTCAAGTTCTATAGCGGCGTTTGTGGAAAAAATACCGCTAAAGGTCATGTTCTATACCGACATATTTTGCAGCGTTTACCTAAACGCCACAAATAGTTTTAGTGGCGCTTATAAGTGTCGCTATATGCCCAAAAAACACCGCTAAAAATTTATTTTACTGTAGTGATTGCTTCTTTAATGATATGGTATAACAATCATTCTCTCTTTTAAGTTTGAGGCAAGTTATAAAGTAGTTTAGCAAAAATTAGCATTAAGGTGTTTGTAGGATGTTATACTAATTTGGTTATTTAAATATTTGGTATTGGTGTAGTATAATATTTGGTATTGGCCACTTTTTCCTAATTTGGCATCTAATATTTTTTTAATTTAGTATCTAAATTTGACATTTTTTTCCTAATTTGATACCTAAGTTCTTTTTTAGTTCAATTTGGTACTTGAATTTAACATTTTTTTTTTCTAATTTAGTACTTAAGTTTTTTTTTTGTCGAGTTTGGTGCCTAAACTTGGTGAATGTTAGACAAATTATTCAAATATACTAACAATATTATTTTTTTACATAGCAAAAATAATCAATGTATGACTAATATGTGGCAAATTATATGTATTTTTTATTTTAAATCTTCAATTACTTTTAGTTTAATTTAATTTATTTTTTAATTTAACATAATGAATTTCTTTTATTTTGGATTTTTAGAACTCTTGCTGTCTTCTTCAATATCCATGTGTCAAGTATATCTCAAAGCACAAATTTTGAAGACGAATTTCGTTTGATACTAACAATATTTTTTACAAAATTAAGGGTTTTACGAAGACCATGCCACACTTTAAGTAGGTAGTCCCTTTTGAATCATTCCTATCATTAACAACCAAAGTAATCTTAACCCTAATGAAAGTAAAATTTGAACATGTTATTTGGCGAAACATAGAAACTCCAGATAAATGTAATCATTCCTACCATTAAATTTCATGTCATCTAACACATGTTGGCCATACATTATCTATTTCTATCCTCTCATAAAAAAAATAACACCATTAGTATTTTGGGGTAATTTGTATAACATTAATTTGACAAGCTTACATACCAAATTAGACCAAAAAAGCCTAGGTACCAATTAAGGAAAAAGTGCCAAGTTCAAGTATCAAATTGGGCCCAAAAAAAACTTAGGTACCAAGTCAGGAAAAAGTGTCAAGTTCATGTACCAAATATTATATAAAGTTTTCTTTTTTGTAAATAAATGGTTGGATGAAGTTGTTTCATATACTATGATTTCATCCATTAAAGATTTGGCTCTATTCATTATATGAGAGCAAATTTGTGGAAGTCAAGTCATTTAACTTGGCTGCATCCTAGACGAATGAGGTTCCTTTGAGTAAATATAAATTGACCAATGTTTTTGGATCGATCTATTTTATTCTAAGGGTTGGTGCATGTATGGTGGACTAAGTAGTGCACTCTCTATAGTTTTCATCTTCGTTGTTCTCGATGACTAAAGGAGTTATAGGGTTCCTTCTATCTAGGTTCTTGTTGTAGTATCTAAATATCTTTCTAAATGGGGTCTGGTTATACTTGTTGGAAAGTTCACTTGTTTTTTAAGCAATTATGAGAATTGGACACATGTTTAAAGTATATGTAAATTAAAATGTTATACAAGAATTGAATAGATATTATTTACTAAGAGACTTGAGTTAGTCTTGGAGTATACCATCATGTAAGTTGTGTTCTAGTTTGTGCCATTTTGGCTGCCATCGTTACTGCTTGACAGCTAGAATAATTAGTATTCTAGTATAACAATTGTCCCCCTTAGGTCTAAGGCAAGTTAAAAAGTGGCTTTATAAAGATCTATCCCATGTAAGAGTGTTAGAATTCTGCTACTGAAGCATGACTTTGAATCAATCCACTAGTGGGATAGGTATGAAGAGTGCTAGAGATTTGTGTGCTCAACCAAGTCTATATTGAGAGCTATATTGTAAGGGTTGGTTTATCAGCCAATTGTATCCCCTGAAGGATTTATGCAAGAGCCAAGTTATTTGTTATGATTGCATCCCCTTAAGTACTTTTATAGAACCCAATTTGTTTGGCATAATAGTATCCCTTAAGGATTAGGCTCTACCAATTATGTGAAAGCAACTTTGAGAAAATATGGGCAAAGTAGGATGTTGCTATTGTAGAATAAAGTTTAGCATGTTTGGAGGAGAATGATTTTGTTACTAAAGAGAAAAAATTTGGAGAGGGGGGCAAGATTTTGTTGCTGAGAAGGAGAAGCTTGTTGTTGAGGAGGAAAAGTTAACTATCGATGAGAAGAATTTTAACGTTGAGAAATAGTTTACTACCATGTTTGATTTCGAAGGAGAAAAGTATGTTGCTGAAGAGTAGAAATATACTGCTAAAGAGCGAAAGTTTGTTGCTAAGGAGTAGAGCTTTATAACATAGTTGTAAGATGACTCTAATTTAGAGTCAGAATTGTTCGAACATTTTTATTATATATATAGTGTTCTAATAGTTGCAAATGAAAATTTATAAGTAACCAAAAGTTATGTCATTTGGCTATTAACCAAAAGTTGTTACTATTTATAATGATGAGTTATGCCTCTTAAATTAAAAAGTTATGTCACTTAATTATTAACAAATAATCATAATTATTCAAGTAGATATCTATTGAATAATTATGTTTATTGCTAAAGATACGACAATCCATTTTGGGTAGTTATATCTATTGAATAATTATGTTTATTGCTAAAGATACGACAATCCATTTTGGGTAGTTATGTTATTATGAAGAGACATAAGACATCTTATAAATAGGAGTGAACTTTCATTTGTATGACACCCAAAAAACATAGAAACAAAGTTTCTTTCTATTCTTTCACCATCTTTTATATTCCTAGATTGTTCTATGAAGAACTACTGCAAAAATTCTTTATAGAAATGGATATCCTTGCTATGCTCCACTCAGTGCTCAGTAGATTATTTCCGTTAGTGCAAAACGTAGATAGTCATTGAACTTTATTGTATCATTAAGGTTCATTTGTTAGTAACTCTTTTCCATACCATAATATAAGTGAAGACGAATAGAACCTTAAAGAAAGTGGCATTGATACATGCATTGGAGTATTCGTTAGTTTCTTATAAATTTATTTTTATCTTCACACACCAACAAAAGTTTTCTTATTGAGGATCAGGTTCATGAGATATTTGTAAAAAAAAAAAAACAAGGCTGATGGAATGTTCTAAAAGTTTAAGCCAAGGCTTGACAAGTTAAGGAAGATAATAAAGAATCACGGAAAAAATTGGAACAAAAAGTCAAGCCTAAGCTTGATAAACTACCATAGCATGTTAGAGATCTAGAATATAAGTTCAAACTTGGACTTAGTGCAAGACCAAAGCTGCAAAGTAGAATTGTGAGTTGCAAATAGCGAGGTTGGGAGCTATAAAGAGTAGGAATGCAAGCTAGTAGTAGAAAAGGATTGAGTTATAGAAAACCAAAAATAACATGACAAAAGTTCAAGTGTAAGAAGCTAAAAGATATCATCATAACATATATGAGATACGTTGCAGGAATTTAAAGGTTTAGAAAGTTACAATGAACTAAAGGAAATCATCATAACATATTCACAAAGTAAAGCTGCAAAGTCCATGGAGTGTAACTATAGCCCTCATAGTAATGAAACCCAAATTAACACATATCTAAAAACATAACATACTTGGATTTAGTCCATTTATACTATTGAATGTCTTGGCCTGAAGCCTGAACTCTTGATTGTTATAACACTATCCTCCCTCAGGTTCAAGGTGGATTATTAAGTGTCCCAATAAAGACCTATTAAAGGCTAGCATGATATTTTTTGTTTTCGTCATGTAATATTGGGAAGAGAATGATCTTGTTCCTTAGGGGTTTAAATGTTTTGGTTTAATTGTATCTCCTAGGAGAAATTCAAAGTAAAACCCAAGACAACATGAGAGAGAGTCGAAACTCCACAGAAACAAAACCACAAACTATATGGGAGCTACATCACATAGCATGGCCAAAAGCACCCAATGTATGTGCACCCATTGTATAGTGAAAATCATACCATAATCATATGTACATCCAAAAAGCAACATGGTGAAAAGTCAAAGCTATAGGAAGTAAATAGAGCTAGAATAGGGAGAAGTTGCAAGGAGTTGAAAGAAACTAACATAGCATATGCATAGTAAAATCAACATGAAAGAAATTTTAAGAATTTTTAAGAAGCTAACATATATTTTCACCTAAAAACAATATAAAATAGGTTGTAGGATGTAACACCCCTAACCCTTATCCGTCGCCGGAACAGGGTTACGGAGCATCATATTATCCTTTTTATGAGCCAATGAGGCCCAAAATTTGTGTTAGAAACAAATCGGGATTAAATCGGTACTCCAAGAATTTTTCGTAAAATTTCAAAAATTTTCCTAGGTGCAGGGGACACAAGCCCATGTGTTAGCCGTGTGTCTCACACAGTCCAGTCACACGCCTGTTTGTCTGGCCGTGTGGACTCAAAATGAACCTTAAACATAAAGTTTACCCTTCCCTACAACCTTGAACACCAAGAAACTCAAAAACCAATCGTTCAATCACTTTAAAACACAATTTAATACCTTTAAAACATGTCAAAACAATCATCCTAGTTTCCTAACCAATGTACTCTCATAAGTACTTCACATATATTATTAAAACAATCAAATAAAACACAATTTAAGCCAATTCTAAATTCATACCAATTTCAACCCAAATTTGCCTATATCACTCTCACTTATGCATCAACTTAAACATTTCATATTAAACCTCAACTTAACACGTATAATCATGTATATAAGTAACCAATATCATCTTATAACATCATTTACATTCACTTCCCAAAATGACAAGCATAAGACATCCTAGGTACATGCTGACACAAAAAGAAATATACATCACCATGTTTTGAGTTCGAGATCATTGATGGATGCTAAATCGGCAATCTGACTTTAACCTAACCTGCGCACGGAAAACAAACCGTACACTGAGTATAAACTCAGTGGTATTTCTATAATTCGAATGCTTAAAAGTAAAATAATATAACATACAATAACTATAGTCATACAATTGTTCAATTCATAAATAATTTATTTATAACACATTCAATTTTTATCATTTGCTATCTCAGATAGCTTTTCACAATATGAACACAAATCATTTGAACAACAATATTGTTCATTCATATTCAATTCATAAATACACAAATCATGTGTCTCTAACCATATTTCAAATCACCACTCAATATCAATCATAACACTATTTTATTCAATAACCCTTATTAACCTGACACGGACTCAGATGGATACACAAATCCAACCAAAACACACAAGTTTGGCACCCGGTGCCCCATCGGATAATTCGAAGCAATAAGTTAATACCCAGTGTCTCATCGGCTATGCCGAAGTAAATTGGTACCCAATACCTCACCGAATTTATTCGAAGTAATAATTTGACACCCAATGTCTCATTGGCTTGAAGCCAAAGTATCCTTGAACTCTTCCAATCCTATGGCATGTTATCTATATCCGACTCAGCTCGATACAATTAATAGGGTTTCAATTCACTTTTCTAATGCCACAATTATCCAATACTCACTTATCACATAAATCACAATTTCTCATACATTCAATATCAAAAATGCTAACACTTACCTTATTTACTTACCATAAACATTTAAATTAAAATACAACAATTAATAATTAAATTCGGATTATAGAAATACAAACCAGAATTTTCGAGCTACGCCTTGTCGACTTTATCTTTTCCTTTCTTAGTCGAAGTTTCCAGTACAGCATTAGCTACGGAAATTAGAACAATTAAAATTCATCAATACAATACAATACAATTTCACATTGAATATTTCAAATTTTATTCAACTTTTGTCTAAATTCTAATTTAGTCCCTAAACCGAGACTAACTTTATTTCTTCAAAACTAATTCCATATTTTCATTCAATTTCCACTTTAGACTAAATTCAACTCTCTAATTCACTCAAATTCCTAAATTTTGAAATTTTTACAATTTAGTCCCTAATCCTCAAAACTTATAATTTATTTTACAATTCAATCCCTTTTTCATTTCTAACTCAAAATTCTATCAATTTAATCCCAAATACTTAAATTATTCAACATGAAAAAATCTAAAAATTCAATATTTTCCAAAATTTCAACATAAATTAAGTAGTATTTAATACTAGAATTCTAAAAACATAAAAATTATAAGAATAAGGACTAAATTGACTTACCAATTAAGCTTTGAACTTTGAAACCCAAATTTCTCCTTTCTTTCTTTCCCTTTTTCTTTTCTTTTTTTTTTCTCCTTGTTTCGTTTCTATTCTGTTTCTTTCTATTTCTTTTTGTTTCTTTTATATATACTTAATAATTAAGATATAATATTATAATATATATATATTTTAACTTTAAGTTTTATAAATATCTATGCCGCCTCATTTATAAGTAATGGCATAATTGCTTATTTAGTCCCTTTAATTTTTCTTTAATCTATAATTCAACTTTCACCCTTTATGCAATTTAGTCCTTATACCTAATTTCTCTTAATTCATGCAAACTCACCTAACAAAAACCTAATTAACTACACAACTAGCTTCGTAAACATTTTTAATAAATATTTACGAGTCCGATTTATGGTAACGGAGTCTCGGAAATGCATTTTCTGACACCCGTGACTATCGGGTCATTACATAGGAAGTTGTAAAACCAATATCACATATGTGCACTCAACATGTGCACCTAAACATAGTATGAATGTGGGAGAATATAACAACATGAGATTGCACCCAAAACAATATGGAAGAGAGTCGAAGCTCCACGGAGTAAAACATAATGCAAATAGGAGATATTGCATCCGAAACAATGTAGTAAAGAGTTGTAGCTCCCTAAAGGTAAAAACACAAAACAGCATAATGTAAGTAGAACCCAAAAACAACATAAGAGAGGAACTACCGCAACAAAGAAGTAACTAAAAACAATATGGAGAAGGCATGAAGAATGAAGAAGAATGCTTGATGTATTGAGAAAGAATGAAGAATGCTTGCATAATAGATACCAGTACCAAATAGTAATGTGAAAAGACATCAAAATAATGGATGTGCAAGGTAGAGTTATAAAGGCTACAGAGCGAGATTCGTAGAGTCGAAAGAAACCAAAATAGCACATTGTAAAAGTAAAGTTGCAAAAGTTGTAGAGCTGGATCTGCAAAGTAAAGCTATAGAGATCTAGAAGATGAATCTCAAAATACATATGACAATATGAGGGAGAGTCGGAGTAAAACTTCCTAATGGGGACAACTTTTATACCATATCAATAAAACTCCTGTTGTCAACTTGGTACAAATGAGACCACGATAGTGACCTGCCAATAAGAGAAATAACCCTAACGATTAAGCATAAAGGATAGGTATTAAACCCCTTATGGGGATCATCTTTTTCCTCTCATATTCGTTGTTCTCAACAATAAATATCTCTTACTTTCTCCGTTACAATGATTTTCTTTTCACTTAAACATTAAAAAATGTATCAAAATACAAGCTATAATGCTCTAGTAGCTTACTTTATTTTGCAAAAACTCAAGCATTTGAGTTCATCTCCAGACTTGACCCATCACCAAAATAAATAAAAACAAATTCAGTCGGGATCAATCTAATAACCCAAATTATTATTAAAAGAATAAATATTAAAAAATATTTATTATTAAATAATAATTTGGCGGGTCTAAATCCATAAAATACTTGTCCAAGACACAGCTATGACTAGCTCTCGTGCACTTTCAGGTTTGCCTTTGTATTTCAGGTCTGAGTTAATCAAAGCATTGTATCGGGAAGGAGCTTATTAGTGTAGAATTTGAGTTAAATATTCTGGTAATTCCACCATCTGACCTTGATTCTTTCTCTCGCAAAGTACAAATGAGAAACTACGCAGCATTGTGATAAAGAAATATAGAAACTGGCAACTTAATTAATAATTTAACCCAGCCCTAACCTCTTGCTAACCTAAGCGATAACACTGCTGCATACACCTAGACTTCCAATGTGAATCGCTCTATCAATTCCCTGGCGCGCGTGCATTGACATTTCACATATTAAATGCACCAAATCATGTACTATATAGTTGTATTTGATTCAAAAATGCTACCTTCTCTGATATCTGATGCACCCATCTGCAGAAATATGCTCTTACACACCCACCCAAAACCGACCAAAAAGCCTTATCTTTTCAAACATGAAATTATATTTTATTGAGCCACCTTTTTTCCTCATAGAAAGTATTTGTTCTATATATTCTTCCTATCTATATAAGCATGCATGCGTTCAACACATACTATGTAAGTACTTTTCTTTACAGCAGCTCAAGGTAGATGAAATATCTTCCTTTCACATTAAAACTTTATGTTTTCCTGGTTCCTGTATAGTTTTCATGTTTATCTTTTTTTGGATGATTTCTTGGGGGCGATTTCTTCAAATTTTGTTTTTTGTTTTTATACAGGACAAACTTCACTTGCCAAGACTGACGTTAGCAATGGTTTTCTTTTTGGGGGTTGATGATCACAGTTTTAAAGAGGACGGTTAGTGGGCACTACCAGGTTGTTCAGAAAGTGATATTAAGCTGAGGTTTGATCCAACTTTGTCTTATGTTCACTCGTTGGTTTCTTTTGGCAAAGATAATAACCAGAGTGGCGGCTTCCTGGATTTGGTATGTACTATCTTTTATCTGTTGATGAAACTCTATATAATAAAGTGATCATAAACTGCTTTAGAACCTTTCAGTTATGTCATGTTTTTTTGCTTTGTCTCAGAAAAAAGTTTCATCCATGGATGGCTTGGGATGGAATGGCTCAGAAATTGAAGCAAAATCGTTGCCTGTGTGGAACAATCAGCGAAATGATATGGAAGATAGTTATTTCTTAATTCCCAACTCTTCAAATTCTTTCATGTATGGTGGCAAGATGGATGATCTGCCAGAAGATATATTCTATCAAATTCAAGAACTGCAAAAATCTGGCAACTTGGAGGATGCTTTACAACAAGGGCTTTGCTCTTCTCCTTTGATGAGTAGAGCTTATGGTTTTAGCACGTTAAATGGTTCGGTTTCTGATATTGGCATGCCGGTTCACTCACAAGGCATCAATGGTGGTGATGCTACAACAACAGGAACTCTCGAGTCCCTTGATTGCTTGATCTCTGCTACTAATAGCAACACTGATACATCAGTTGAAGATGATGGGATTTCCATGATTTTCTCTGATTGTAAGAATTTATGGAATTTTGCTGCTAGCAGTGCAGTTTCATCAGGGTCTGAAAACACTGGCTCAAATACGGGAAGAAATGAGCACGATGAAATAGTGTCCCAGAGTTCTTCAGATCGATGCATCAATAATGGAAATCTATCCCAAACAAAGTCTAGTAATTCTTCAAAGAGAAAAAATGACCAGACTGGGCTAACATTTGGTCCAAATTGTGGTTACTTCAATCTTCTTCATACTGACCTTTCTGCAACAGAAGGTGGTTTTAAGCTCATCCCTGACAACCCACCGAAAGCAAAGAAAATCAGATCGGAAAAGCATTCGAGCTCATCGAATATCAACTTTCAACAGCCTGCAAGTTCATCAGTTTCTTCTTCCATTGAAGAACCTGATCCAGAGGCCATTGCACAAATGAAAGAGATGATTTATCGAGCTGCAGCGTTCAGGCCTGTGAACTTAGGCTTGGAAGTGGTGGAGAAACCAAAGCGGAAGAACGTGAGGATATCAACCGATCCACAAACTGTTGCAGCAAGGCAAAGGAGGGAGAGGATAAGTGAGAGAATTAGGGTTCTGCAGAAGCTGGTTCCTGGTGGGAGCAAGATGGATACTGCATCAATGCTTGATGAGGCTGCAAGTTATCTAAAGTTCCTTAGGTCCCAAGTCAAGGCACTAGAAAACCTAGGCAACAAGCTTGACACAATGAATGCTCCTCCTCCTTCAAACTTTGCTTTCAACCACTCTCTCCCCATGCAAACACATAGCTTTCCACTCCTAAACCCTAATGATCATATTCACCATTCCTAGAGTTGAAAAAAAATATTGCACCATCCTTTCATCTTCATAATGATTAACATGTCCCAGTCTCAGAACAACTATATTAGAAAAAATCCAGGGTCATCATCATTTTCATCATTACATTTTATCCTCTGTTATCTAGTGTTAGAAAATATATATATCTTCCTAATGAAAGATTTCATGATTATCACCATCATTATATGCACCACCCAAGAGCAGAAAGGGAGCTTAGTTCTTGACAACCTTTTTTTCATAAGAAAAAGGCTTAGCAATTATAGCACTTATGATTAAGATCAAAGGCCAGAAAAGTGATTCTGATCATCACTTTACTAGTGTAGTTTAATATAATTTGTTTAATGTATTCTCAGTACTTGTAAAAGCTTTTTCTTTTTCATGGAGATACTTTTATATATGTTGGTTTTTTCTTTAATGTATAGTACTTTGTTTAGCTAACCAAAGCAAACAAAAACATTCTCTAAAAAAATCTGTCCGCAGCCAGTGGTTCGGTCTCCTTGATTCAATCCAAAGCGTGCTCTTGAAAACCACCCCGGAATCTAATTGCTCAGCACATGTTTATGCTTCTTTTTTGGCAGGTCTATTTGTGATTATTCAACTCCCACTTCTGTTTTATACTTTATACAATCCCTAGGATCATCCAACTAATAATGCCTTCATGATGATGGTGATGATGATGGTGATGTGGGGTTTTTATAAGTTTTTAAATACTTCAGCCTTTTCTTGTAAAAGTGGGGGGGAAAAGTTGGGTTTTGATTGGATCAAATGGGAGGGGGGTTGTGGTTTGGAAGTAGATGCTAAATTTAGACAATCTGTTGAGAAAGTAGCCCATATCTGAGGCTGGGGTTTTTGGTTTTTTGTTCGTCATTCAAACTGACCACATTCCATAAGTTTCAAAATAACCAATTTGCATGTGCATTGGCATATTTGGAGTTCAAGTTGGGACAACTGACTTTGTGTTGAGGCCTTGTGGTTGTAGCTAGCTGTTGCATTGGTGTCGTATGGACAGCTATATGTTTGCCTTTACGAGCTGCTGCGGGCTGAATAGTGACTCTTGGTGTAATAAAGGGAAATGCTATTTTCTTACCTGTGGGAACAGATAGCTACACTGTTCTATTTTTATTGGCTATCCAAATACGATTGAATACGACTACATGCATGTATTTCGTATAGTTGGAAGAATATATTTTATATTAATATCTTCATACATTTATTACAAAGAAATATCATATAAAAATATTTTAGTATTATGAGGACTCTGCCCTCAAGTATATTATTGTGGTAAATATATTTACACCCTTATAGGTTTTAAATATTACATCACCACTTATTTATGAGATAAATCTTATAAACATACAAGGCAACTTATTTTTTTTACTCAATCCCTTTTCACCTTTATATAGGAGGAAAAAACGCACGCTCAAACTCTGTTTTCTTGATCGTTGCAATAACAATAATATTAATTGAATTAAAGTTCAATCAATACTAGTACTTATTGTTGAGTATGACTTTTATTTCAGTCAAATTTAAGAAATAATTTTTCAGTTAAACTCTGTTTATTTATTTCAATCAAACTCTGATTAGTTTATATTATTTTATTATTATTTGACTCTATGAATTTAGCCTGTAAATAGCTAAGTTTTGAGGATTCTTTATTTTCGAGTTTTCGAGGTTTAGTTTTTATCTCCATCTTTTGTACCCTTCGTTCTTTTGCAGTTATAATAAAATTATCTTTTTCCGTAATTTTTTATTCTTTTTAGAGGAATTTTTCCACATTAAAATTGTATATTCAATTTCTCAATTTATTTCGCTATTTTTTTTACTTGTTACTTAATAGAATCGATCCCAACACTTATATCATTATAATAGAAGAAATAACTCAAAAAATTCTTTAAAGTCTCCATTAATTACACCTTGATTGAGAAACAAAATACATCGTATAAGAAGCCTATTTGAAGGGTGCAAATTCTTGAATTTGGGACTCAGTTATGGAATTAAATTTCACCATGTTTATTCATTAACATGTACATTTTTTACAGAAAAGAAGAGCAAATTTGATATTCATTATTCCAACCAAGTAATGCAACAATTAAAAAACTATGGGCCAAAAATATAAAACAAAATTGAATTATTATAAGTTACAGTACTTAGAATTTTTATCATGAAATAAAATAGAGAATCACATATATCCCATAGGTGAAGGCTATCATTCAACAAAGCTCCAATAGGCAAACACATTCAATATGGGGAGTATGAGGGAACATGTCTACTGGCTGTATGCTTTTTAACTTGTAACATCCTTTGATATTTTGCTCCATCTGCATCAAATTGAGGTTTTCCAAATGGTTCATATGATAGATTATTAGATTTTCGACAATGGAGATGAAAGATATACCATACATACCACACCATGGCAAAGGTAATCAATGTCGCGAGCACAAGTCGCGGGATTGCATGATACATAAACAATTTTTGGAGCCTTAAGCTTTAGCAGAAATTTTATTAACTTCATGTGCATACCGGGTCTATTTGGATCTGCAAATCAAGTTGAAAACTTCAACATCAACATAGGATAGATGCAGATAAATTTCCTCAGATAAAATTATGTTCAAGATTTTGTATTACCTTTTTCTAAACAATATGACCAATAATTTCACCAGTTCCAACCCCAATTTTCACTCACCTTGCAAAGCTATCAGGCATCACACGCATACACACACTCCCCTATAATAATACTTCAAACACTATATAAAATAGCAAGTAAAGCTACATATACAAGGTTTCTAATAGGAGGATAACCTGAAATAACGATATCTGGCTTTGGAAAATGCTTGCCAAAATTTTCATCAATTTTATTAAGATCTCCTTGAAGGAATGTAGTATTACTTATTCCATTCAGCTTGGCATTTCTATGAGCATCTGCAACAGCTTGAGCAACAACTTCATATCCATAAACATGTTTAGCCCTGAAAAATATAAAATTATTATGGCAAAGTATGATATTTGTATGACATCTCCCTACATGAGCATATGAGACCAATTAATACAAGTTGAGAAGGGAATACTTTTTTGCAAGTGTTAGGCCAATGGTTCCTGTCCCACAAAATAAGTCGAGGACAATTTCGGAGGCATCTCCTCTCAGGCCAGCACAATCTTCAATTAGTTTATACAGAACCTCAGCCTAACAATGTAAAATCGTTTCAAATTAAAGTTATAACTCATGAACAGTAATCATGAAAGAAAACAACAAAAAATCCAAGTAATAAATACATTTAAAGAAGCACAACATATGAAGGCATGTAATATCAGTCAGAATACATACCTGATGAGTATTTGTCTGGAAAAAGGAGTTTGCAGAAATTTGAAATGTTAAACCTCTGAGACTTTCGGTGATTGTAGATTTCCCATACAATGTATACTCCTCCTCGCCAACAGATGTGTTACCAACCGAAGTATTTACATTATTCATAATACTAACCTAAAAAGCATCAGGCAACAAACAGAAAACCACAAAATTTTGTCAATAAAAATTTTAATAAGATCGTGCTAAGCAACACACTTTCTCTAATGAAGAATTACATTCAAAGGATATCATGACCAATTTAAAGATGAGTTTCAAAAAAAAAAAATTCAATAGGAAAGATGGAAGAGCATAAAGATGTACAAATAAAAGTCGCCTGAGGGGAAAAAAAAAGAGTCTACTCAGAATCCAAGAACAATCAAGAGAAACATTTTAATCTGTTCTGTACATTTCTCACAATAGAAGGAAAAAAATTAGGGAGCAACTTAGGATTATAAGCAAATGCTAGCATGTAAACAGTCCATCTTTAAGATTCTCAAGCAAAACCATAAGCAAAAGACAATGAGGATTGCAAATTTGATTGGGAATAAAGCAAAAAACTTTTACTTCAAGTACCTAATCAGTAAGTAGACATTTTGAGTTTTTGTCCAACTGAAGGGGAGAAAAACCGTGATTGAGAATGCTGGCTTTGACATCGTAAATTTTTTTCTTTGATCATATCATTTGATGCAAAGAGATTTATGAAGCCTCATTTTGCATCAATTATTGATTTCCAGTCAGTCAAACCAATCCACCCTGGGATCTAAGAATGAAACTAAAGAAGCTGGGGAGATATAAAGCTCGCTCTATCGGATAACTGGTCTTGTGGAGTTTAATCAGATTTGGGGTCACTCAATTTTCATCCAATACAAGAATCAAGCCACGGATAAAAATTGGGTGGCCTGAGTAGGTCAAAGGTAAATCTCACCATATAAACAAAATAAAGCAAATCCACATTTACAAAATTAGCATAATTAACACCTACCACTTCAGGAATAGCTGAAATTTTCTCAACCAGGGGTTTCAGCATCTCTGGCTTGTAAGATGAGGTGACAAAATTAACCATAAGTTCAGGGAGATCAGTCTTCATGTCCCTGAAACACAAATCGTAATTTTGGAATATGAAGGTAACACAGAGAAAAAATGATAATTAAAGATCCATGAACTTAGAGAAAACATATATTGAAACCATTTGATTATTTTCTTACTATAAATGACGTCATTTGATAACATGATTGCATGAATAAGCCAAAAGACCAGAAGTTGCCTACTAAGTACCAAATTTGCACATACTAGAACCATATAAATAGTGATAGTTCCTCCAGTCACCAATTCCTTTCTTAGTCCACAAACCCACAAATCTCTCCTTTTATGGTAAAATCTTGAAGAACTCCTTCTAAGAACACATACAAGTTCACCTCTTAAGTCTGAACCAAACGAGAGGGGAAAGAGATATCCAGAAGACAAGCATAATAAGTTTAGTCAACTAATGAATACTTGAAACTAATCTATGAATAATTGAATATGCTAATTTACTGAATTGATCCATCAGTATTTTATTTGGATTTAATAAGAAAACTCCCACCAGGATCTCACCACTTCTACCACTCTTGTTCCACTGATCTTTTACTTTTCAGTTTCTAATTTCCAGTTAGTCTAACAGAATATCTTAGCCTATTAGTCAAAAATGGTTAAATACAATGCAACTAACAAGAAAATGTACTTAGTTTTTGCAATACTAGTGTCTAATACGTGTAGTCATAAAGAAACACATTATGCTTAAATATGAAAACATAAGCGGTAGCAGATTAAACAATAAAATAAAAGTACCTTCCAGTTCTCAGAACTAGATGTTTAAGAAATCCAGTATGGGAGTGAACATTGTATGGAGAAAGACCTAGTTCTGGATCTTTCCAATTGTCTTGGACAGTTGCAAGGATCTACATATCTAAAATTAAGTATATCATATAACAAAACTAAGAAGATAGCTTATGTGCATTATGTGCCTTAAAGAACAAACAGTGTAAGTAATAAGAGGAAAACAGAACACACACCTTGTTTGCAGGCTCACTTTGTAATAAACATTTGTCCACATTTAGTATCTTATCAAAATAGCCAGGAGCATGCAATCCTAGTGCATAATTGTCAATACCATCTAGTTTCTCATGTAATAATTCCTTGGGTAACCATTTCTGAGTTCCAAATGAGAACTCCATCTGCAGAAGCAGGAAAGTAGCAGCTGAGAATGTATCATACGCAGAAATTTATTTGGCCAAAAGAAACTGTAAATTATTAGCACTAAGTTATATGGTCAATACAAATGAATGTAACTGATCTCTATTTTCCTTTAACAGAAGCTGAAATAAAATAAAAGAACCCCAAAAATATTTGGAAAAACAGTATGTATACAAGATGCAAGAACTTTTTTCTTTCTCACAAACTTTCCTTGGCTCTAGGCATAAGGTGTAGATTACAATGTCATGACTACATAGTAATGCAAGTGTTCCCATTGTTGTCTACCTCATTCATTAAACAAGTGCAATTTTCTCTATATGCAACCCAACACATCAAAACTACCTCACTGGAGTTAGGGAAAACGAAACTAAACAAAAAAAAAAAGTGCATGGGTTCGTACAAATCCAAAAACTATAAGATACTTCAAAACGGATCCCAAGTGACAGAAGTCCCAATACAAATCAGATGATTAAATTCACAAAAAATGCAGACCACACCAACTACTTGACAATATGCTTTTAAGAAGCTAGCTAGAGATATAAATATCCCCATTTTAGCATAGAATAGAACTAAGCCTTACTAAGCTCTAAATATATCACACTAACCTTATTCCGATAATGAAATTGTACATCACAGGGAACTATGGGCTTCATAATACATTCGAAATCCGGATTTTTATCAGAAAACTTCCCAACATGGATGACCAATTCACGTACTTGTTGCTCCTTAGCTCGGAGCTGAGCCTCATAAGACAGGTTTTGTGTTTTACAACCTCCACAATATGATGCATACGCACAGGGGGCATCTACTAAGTCCCTGTGAGGAGATAATGTCTTCAACTTTGTAACCTGTATATTAACAAAATAAAACATCATATAATTGATGAAGCACCAACTCTCCATAAACAATTATCTAAACCCATATAACTCATTTCAGCAAAATTTAACCCGACCACATTACTCTAACGCCTTTCACAATGTCATAAACCAGTTTAGAGGAAAATACACAAACAGAGCTCATGAACAAATGTGAAATGCTTCAGATTACACAAACAATTATTTTGTGGAGATTACTCTCTTCAAGACATTAACTCAAAATTTGAAATTTGTAGCTAAAACAAAGATGATAACTTGATTTGCTTATAGTTGAATCTCATGAATAGCTAATCATAGATAATGAACTCAAATTAATATTCAATTTACCTCAGCGGATCTTCAAATTAAACAAACGAATTAAAAGGACAAGATGGAGGCTATGGTGAGAATGCATATCATTTACCTCAGCGTAACTTCCTTTCTTACGACTAACACGGCCAATGAAACGTTCTCCAGGAAGTGCATTGTCGCACAACAAAACAAACCCAGAATCTGCCACCTTGCAAACACCTTTGCCTTTAAATGCCAAGCTTTCACATTCGAGCTCCAAGACTTGGTTTTTCTTTGGAAAGAAAGCTTGTGACTTGCTGTTGGTGGTCTTTTTGGTGTGGTCAGTATCGTTGTTGTTGCTGTTGTCAGGGTAGGTTAGGAGTGGGTCTTGACTGGAAAACGCGAGAGAGGTTGTGCAGCTAATTTTGCGGAGCCATGGCCGAGTTAAGGTGAGGTGTCTTAAGGCATGGCTTGGGATGGTGGCCATTTTAGGGGTTTTGGGTTTACGAAGATGGAGATAAATATAGAGATAAGGTCTCACATAGTATGTACTACACCCGGACCGAGCTAATTAAAAAAATTAGGTAGGTTTTTTTAAGTTGAAACTCGGTTGAATCTAAAATTTTGTTTAAGTTTTAAAACTTGATTTCAATCCTGTACTACAAGCTTTATATTATTTTTTTTATATATCAAATCATCAAATGAAATAAATAACATTAAATAAGTACAATAATTATATTTAGTTTCTTTTATGCAAATTCGAGTCGAATCCGGATAAAAAAACTTATCCTATACTTGACCCGTTTAGAAATAAGCCTTATTTCTTATAAAAAATTATTTTTTAAACTTATATTTTTACACAAACCATCTTATTTTTCAGCATAATTTACCATTAACAAATCTAGTAAAAAAGATATCACACTAAAAAACAACAAGATTACTAAAATATAAGATGTAGCTTTTTTATATATTTAAAACATAATTGATTTTAATAGTTGAATGTAAAGACATGTTATGTCCTTTTTTTTCTTAATCATTGCAAGTTTTGGTATAATAAACATTATACCAAATACTTTTTCTTATTCTGATTTTGGGTTTTTTTATCTAAATAATACAAAAATAATTAATTAAAAAATATAAAAAAATAGATTAATTACGAAAATAAATATTTTTTATAGTGTTCTGAAAGTGCCGCCTGACAGTGCCGCCGCACCAAGCTTTCAAATGGGTAAATTACCTCATAAATCTTCATTATTTATTATTTTCTTTTACTCCCTTTTCAACATAAAAAATAGAGAGACATCTTATCAATTAGTCCAAAAAAAATTTCTACCAAAAAATATTTTTATAAAAAAAGTCGATTTCAACTGGAAATAAATTTTATTTATTTTTTAAAAGTTAATTATAATTTTATTATCAATTTGATTTATGGACAAGATATAAAATTATAATTATAAAAGCTTTAAAAAATCTTATTATTTTATAAATTATAATTATTATTTAAATTTATAGTTTTCAAATATAATGTGAGTGAAAGAAAACTACTATGAATACTATTAATTGTTATGTCAGACATTATTTAAACAAAAAATATTTTTTGAAAAATAAGTAAAATTTATTTCTAGTTGAAATAAACTTTTTTACAAAAATACTTGTTGGTAGAAAAAACTTTTTGAACTAATTGATAAGAGGTCTCTTTATTTTTTATGTTAAAAGGGGAATAAAAGAAAATAATAAACAAATAGGGTTTATTAAGCAATTTGCTCTTTCTAAGTGTGACGGCACCTTAAAACCGTAAAATTCCATATCAAGTCATTAAATATTTTACGTCATCACATTTGAGTCTGGTGTTGCGAATTTGTCAAGCGGCACCGTCAGAACACTATAATAAATATATATTTTCATAATTAATATGTTTTTAATATATTTTTTCGTAATTAATTATTTTTTAATATTATTTGAATAAAAAATCCTATGAAAAAGAAATTGTTTTATATAAATTTCAACAAACTCAAACTAATTATTGACTATTTTTAGGATAAATTGATTTAAAAATTGGAATTAATATGACATTATTTTATAATAAAAAATTCCCATCATTTCAATTAAATTAGTAGCAGAAAGAAAATATGAAAAGTTTGAAAAATGAAATGATATATTAAACGATTTTGGACTATAAAAAGGCCAACCCAATTTTTGTTTTGAGCTGCGGGCTTCTATTTAATGGCCCAAACCAATTTCTAAAACGGTTCAGATTTGTTCTCTTATAAATACCAGATAAAGAAACCCTAACCCTAAATTCCTCTAGAAGTCGCCATCCTCTCTTACCACCTGTAATCAGAGTCCAGTAAGAGAAGCGACGACAATCACAAATGGGTAAACCCTCAGCTTCCGATATAATTTTATTGCCAATTCTTATATTTAATTTAATTTGATTTTTTATCTATGAGTGTGATTGGCGTACAGGTAAGGTTCACGGATCGTTGGCACGTGCCGGGAAAGTGAGAGGGCAAACTCCAAAGGTAGCCAAGCAAGACAAGAAGAAGAAGCCCAGAGGTCGTGCCTATAAGCGGATGCAATACAATCGCCGTTTCGTCACTGCCGGTTAGCTCATCTCTTTTCCTTGTTTATCTTTTGTTCTTTATATATATTACGAGTATTGCTCAAGTAAAATGAAAAAGTAGTAATCAGTTATCCCATTCCTTTTTTAAAAAAATTGGTTATGTGAAAGAAAGTGAATTATGTTTACAGTTATAGTCTGCGGTCATTTTAGTGATGAAATTATGTTGTTAATTGGTTTTGGATTTTGTTTCACAATTGAATTTAAGCCAAATATAACGTGACCACGGATTTATCAGTATCTTACTTTATCTGCAACATATATGTAGTTGATAATCGTTTTGTTCGGCATATTCAGAAAGTCCGGTTCAATGAGTACTTTACATTGTAGCTCTAATTACAGTGAATCATTTTAATGACGAATTTGCTGTTTTCTTGGACCAACTGTTACTGTCAGTTCTTGTCTGCTCACCCTATTTAGTTCCTTCTCCTTGGGTTAGATTAAGTTAGGTGAATTTGGTGCCTTGACCATGTTACTTTTTACTAGGAGTTATCAGTTTTATTTGCTTATGGTCTTTTATTTATTTATTTATCTTCTTAAATTCTTTTGAGAATTGATTTGTTGAAGAAGGTTTATTCTTGTGTTTCATCCTGAAATTTTGCACATTGAGCATGTAATGGACTGTTTTATTGGTTTGGTGTTTGCAGTTGTTGGCTTTGGGAAGAAGCGCGGACCCAACTCGTCAGAGAAGTGAGGCCGGACATGTAGGAGTCTTACATTATATTGATAATTTTCTAGCTTCATTAGCATTACATTGTTATGATTTAGTTTGGAGTCTTTCTTTGCTTTAAGAAAACTATAACATCGGTATCTGTTGTTTTGAAATATTTACTAAGGCCCTCCATTTCTGATCCTTTACATTCTTTTTCCTATTTTCTTTCCTGCACTATCATTAGATGATTTATTTACCTCTAATAAGGAATATGGAAAAGATGTGGCTATATCAGTCTCCTGTTTGATGGAGAAAATTAAACAATAAGTATAGATGGCCATTTTTACCCCTAAGCTTGAACTCAAGCTGAGTTGAATTTGCGTATTCTTATGTTTGACTCATGTTGATTGTGAGCTTGTATTACTTGAATCATAAACTTTTAGCCCTAAATCATCTTATTTGGAATGAATCTCAAAAGTGGTGGTAGTGATTTGGGCATACTGGGCCTCTCCTAGTTTGGGCTCTATAGGCGTTTGACTTTCAAGCAGCATGCTCTATTGTCGTGAGCCATGTGGGGGAAATTTCTCGTATCCGAATCATTCCCCATCTTTAAAAAGTAGAAAATTACTTGTCCATCAATCATTTTCAATAATTCACAATTTGACATCTCCTCATCTCTTATTTGCAACATTGTGGTGTTGGTCCAATGAGTAGTAATCCCTTTGCTTACTTTATAATCACTTTTTGTTTTTTTCTTTTAGATTCTTTTTAACGTTCTTAAAACTGAAGGAAATTCCAGCGGTTAATCAAGAATTGTATTCCATCTGAAAAGTTGATCCCCCATTGTTGAAAACTGACGACAGTTCTACCATCACCAGTAGCCATGGTTGCACAGTTCTAAACGCAAAGCAACGGATAAATATACCTGTTACCATATTCTAGGTTTCTCCATTTTTTTTTTACTTAAAACAGTTTCAACTTAGGTAAAAAATAAAGTTAACACCAACAAAGAGAAAATAAAAAAAATAAAGAACATTCCATGTACACACAAAAGCCATTAAAGAAAAGTCCCCTAAATCTGTGTCCTATTACCAAAAAAAGACAGTAACCCAAAGCTAGCGGCATTCAAGAAATCGATCCATCTCGTTTCCTATTAAATTCAACCTTGGTAAAAACACACACAAACATCCCCAACGTTTCGTAACAACACAACTTTGTTCCCTTCTTTTCTGTCTTTAAATCTCTTCAGCATTGTTTTCATATGTTGTGTTTTATTAATTTCTCCGATATCACGGGAATAAAGCTCCTTGATTCTTCCAAATCTTTTTGTCGCTGTTCCTATACTTATTTCCCTTCTAGTTTGTCAAAAGCTCATCTATTCTGGGTCACTGCTTGTTTATACCACTAATCTTTCTGTATTAAGACAGTGTTTCAAAGTCTTGGTTTTATCACCTGCGTGGGAGAATTTTGGATCCTACAAGGGTCCTTCTTGGTTTGGTTCTAATTGAGGGATTAAGTTATGATGCAGCCAAGGGTAGTGGCTATGGAGGAAGGTAAAGAACTCATTTCTGCAAACAAAACGAACCTCTTCAGGGCTTTGCCTTCCAGACTCCTTGTGTTTTGTTTGTTGTTTCTGGGTGTGGGCGTCGGATTATCGATCATCAGTATGTATTCAGTGCGATTTTCTATGGTCCAGCAGCTAGCAACTAAAGCAACATCCGCTGTTCAGCCTTTGTTTCAAGATGATGGTACTACCATAGACAATTTTATTAGGCCTCCTTCAAACTTGATGCATAATATGAATGATACAGAATTACTGTGGAGAGCTTCATTTGTTCCTCAAATCAAGGATTATCCCTTTAAGAGAGTCCCCAAGATTGCCTTCATGTTCTTGACCAAGGGTCCATTGCCACTGGCTCCTCTTTGGGATCGATTCTTCAAAGGGCATGAAGAACTTTACTCGATATATGTCCATGCCCTTCCATCTTACACTGCTGGGTATCCGCCATCATCTCCCTTCTATGGGAGACAAATCCCAAGCCAGGTATCAACTAATCTTTCATATTTTTTCACATTTGTTGTATGGAGACGTTTTAACAGAAATTTCTTGAGCTCCTTTTTGTTGAATTTTTGTGATGGTTACTTGGTCCACTTTTCTATTAATTTGTTGTTCTCCTTTATCTACGTTTTTCTATGTTAGTTTACCAAAGAGTTGTGTTATTTATGAATTAATTTCTATTGCAGATTTCTAATTTATTATTGAGTCATGTAAATTTATTTGCAATAAGAGATGGTAGAATCCAGAATACCCCTTTTTAGTGATTAGATGGTGGTAGTAATATTAACTGCTGAAGTGAAATGTCAATTTTAGACTGTAGTACCAAAATTTAGGGGTTAATTCAAATATGAATGGATGTGTTCGACATGGATATACTCAAGTTTTTCCCTTTTATATATTTAGAGGGTAATACTCTTGTATCCATGGTCAAATATGTGTTACATGTTATGACATGATTGATACTATGAAAAAGAAAATAAGCCCGTAGCATTAAGTTGAATGTTGCTCAAACTCTTCATTTTCTTTGACGTACCTGTGTTTAACACTCATGTATGAGACATTTTTGGACATGGCATGAGGATATATCCTCCGAGGACTCCAACTTACATGAAAAAGACTTAGAAAAATTAAACATATCCATGTCAAACACATACCAATATCCAACACCTAGATATAGCTTTGGGTCGTTTCTTGTATGAGAATCTTTGCATTGGTGCATAACTGAAGCTTTTCGCTGCAACATCTATCTACCATTTCTTCCTCATTGTGCCTGATGCTTATTAATCATCTCCCTACTCCTATATTATTTTGATTCTTCATTTTTTCTAAAGTTTCCATGTTCGACATCTAAGTGGATATGGATTTGGGGATACGATCTTCCAAAGACCCTCCAAAGCATAGAAATCTTGAAATTTTTGAACATATCGGTAGTGAATACTATCTATATCTGACAGTTCCACCCAAGTATGAGTAACATAGCCCTACTCTACTTTTTCTGTTTCTTTTTTTTTTTTTTTCCTTTCCAATCATAGTAATTAGATATGTGTTTGAGAATCAGGGTTAGTTATAAATATGCACTAGCAATATTTTGGATGAATACATCTTGTAAGGTCTAAAAAACTTGTGCCTCGATTTCTGGGTGATTGGTGAGAGCAATCTTTGCCTCTTGGAGGAAGTCTTGGCCATTGCAATCCACCTAGGATGTCAATGCATGAAACTTCAAAAATTTTTACGCATATCCGTGCTAAATACATACTCGTATCTCACACTTATACTCAAGTTCAAGTAACATACTGATTAACACAACTGGTTGTACCTTCCTTTTAAAATGATTGTATTTTAAGCTTTGTACTATCAGTCCATCACTTGTTGCCTACATTCTTGCATGTTTACCCTTTTTTGTGCTTTGAGTTGTAAATCTTTTTGTACTTTTTATTTTGAAAAACTTGTTTGTACAAAACCTTGATCAGCATTGCGTTGCATTTTCAAACACTAGCATATGAAAAATGAAAACATATTTTAATGAAGGAAGTTCTTAGAGACAACATTATACGTTGTTCTGTACAAATCTTTGCAGATGGTGGAATGGGGAAGGATGAGTATGTGCGAGGCAGAGAGAAGGCTCCTTGCCAATGCATTGCTCGACATCTCCAATGAATGGTTTATTCTCTTATCTGAGTCCTGCATTCCTCTGCACAACTTCAGCATAATCTATCGTTACATATCGAGATCAAGGCACAGTTTTATGGGTTCATTCGATGAACCTGGACCTTACGGGAGAGGGCGCTACAACCCACACATGCAACCAGAGGTCACGCTGAGCCAATGGCGTAAAGGGTCTCAATGGTTTGAAGTTAACAGAAAGCTTGCAATCGATATAATTGTGGACACCACTTATTATCCCAAGTTCAAAAAGTTCTGCCGTCCGGCTTGTTATGTCGACGAGCACTATTTCCCAACAATGCTGACCATCCAGTCGCCTCATCTATTGGCGAACCGGACTCTTACTTGGACTGACTGGTCAAGGGGTGGAGCTCATCCGGCCACATTCGGGAAAGCTGACATAACAGAAGGTTTCTTTAAGAAAATTTTTGAAGGTCAAGTCTGTCTATATAATGGCCAGCCATCAACTGTTTGCTATCTTTTCGCAAGGAAGTTTGCTCCAAGTGCTTTGGATCCTTTATTAGGGTTGGCATCCAAAGTTTTCAGGTATTGATTAGAGATTATGTAAACTATGCAAATGAGTTATAGTTAAAAGCTAACCCTGTCTCTGTTAGTGAGGATTAAATTCAAAGGGTTACAAAAGTAGAGATTTGAGACCCATAAATATCTTTTTTGTTAACGTTTATTGTTTTACTAATTATATGGGTAATAAAAACATATAAATACGTTTGGTTCGCTGTAATGGAATAGAAGCGTAATGGAATAGAGACGTAATGGAATAGAGGTGTAATAGCAATTCAATTGTTTAGTTGAATGTAATGGAATAGAGGCGTAATAGTATTCTTGTGTTTGGTTGAATGGAATAGAGGCGTAATAGCAGAAGGAAAAAAACTAAAATGACTAGAATACCCTTAGTAGAATTTTTTTAGGTAGATGATTTATTGTTATTGTTATTAAATTTTAATAAGATTATTAATATAAATAATAAATAATTTAATAATAATTTAAAATAATTATTATTAAATATAATTTAATAAAAAATATATAATTTAATAAAATTCTTAATATAATTATTCTTATATTAATTTACTAAAATCATAATATATAATAATATAAAAAATATTTAATCTCATTTATTATTTTTAAACCGCAATACAATGTGCTAAAACATCATTAGTGAATCAAATAATTTAATTATTCTACAAAAAAATAGAAGTAATAAATAACTTGAAAATTATATTTTGCATAAATATAATACTCAAATATTAACAAACATAAAATTAAATTTCAGGAATAATTTTAAAATTTACCCCAAAGATTTAGTGTACTTCTTAACCTGAACTTGACAATTAAGTTTATTTTAGTACTTGTGTATTTTTTGTCCACTTTAATAATTGAACTTGACAATTAGATATATTTTAATCTTTGAACTTGAAATATATAAAATTTTATTGACATAACTCTTTAATAATTGAACTTGACAATTAGATATATTTTAATCTTTAAACTTGAAATGTATAAAATTTTATTGAGATAAAACTTTAAGATTGTCTCACATCATTAAATTTGGACGGAATATAAATTCATAATCAAAATATACCTACTTGTAAAGTTAGATGCTAAAGTAGACCCCAACAACATATAAGTATCAAAACGAAACTAGCTCACAAAGCGAAACTTATTATGAAAGAAGATAAACAAATTGTGCTACTTGAAGGGAACAACACTGGCACTGGAAAAACATTCCGTGGTTGAAGACATAAAATCTCTTAAGCACTGCGTCCAGGTTATGAGCTACTCACAGCAACACAGATCGCTGGGAAATAGTGTGCCAAATTACCTTTTGTATCTCTTCTTGGAACCACATGGACAGGGAGCATTACGGCTCATTTCTCCACTCTGTACCATATTAAACTTGGCAAGATCCAATGGTGTTGAACCCATTAGCTTTTGCACCTGCAAAAGATAAAAAAATAAAACGAATGACATTTCCAATGGAGAAAGAGAGAGATGCATAAACTAATACTTGTCATTGATGTTTTAAACTGTGGGAGGGGCATATCCATGCAATCCACCATTATAAACAAAATTTTCTTGATATTTATATGATTTAATTGTTCATCACTCATCCTCCTTCATTGGGTGACTAGCAAGCAAAGCCAACAGGTTAAAATCTACCATCAAAAGGAACAAGGTTATATATATATATACCAGCATGTACGTATAGCAAGAGGCAGAAAAATATATACAAATCCATATAAGTTCACCCAAAACTTTAAAAAGCACATAATACATAGAAGCTAAGTATCAAAGTACCTAAAATCTGTATCTCACCAAGGCATCCACTAAATGATGGAAGCAAAGCTATCTCTGCTGCTTCATCTAGGCAACTGTCTTTCCATTTAATAAAAAAGGATAGATCATAACAGAATCCAAGAAGAGGCCTAAATAATAAGAATTAGCATGTTAATTGGAACAACATACTTCTGCACATGAGTTTCCCAGTAAATCTGCTGCCAATCAACTGGTTTGACACACTCCGCAAGATCAGGCCAACGAAACTTAAACAATGCCTTCCACGCTGTATCGAAATTCCCATATCTGTAAGAAACTAGCACTAAACAATCACCTCACATTCTAGTCTTACTTTCTACGCAAAACAAAAGGGGGATCTAGAGACATCGAATATAACACACCTTCCACATTTTCTCCCCATTTTTAAGTCATCACTAGAAGGACCATAGTCATCATAGTTCTTAAATGGCCTGCTCAATGAAAGTTAATATCTTTCAAGAATATTCAAGTAGCCCGCATATAGCAGCAACTCAGCAAAAGTTAAAAAAGCTATGTCAAGAGGGAAAAAGATTATTGCTACCTTAAGAAAAATCTTTCATAGTCATGCTCATCTGTTAGAAGATTTGTGCATTAGAAAATCTAGTAAAACATTTCTCTGCCTATTTGAAAATTTCCCCTTCCTAAGTAAACAATTATCACATTTTGCTCACCCATGACCATTTCAAGCTTCAGTAGGAGCAATCGATATCCAGAATTATTCAGCTATAACAGTTATAAATTTGAAAAACAACTTGAAAACATGCATAAAACTTATAAGGAGCAGAAAATTTAACTAACATTTCACTTTGCAGCTTCTGCAAGGCCAGAGGAGGTAGACATTCTACTAATGAATTAAACAACTCCAGAGGAAGTTCATAGACATGCGGCAAAAGATCATCCCCTGCAACCAACCCAACCAATGATTAAATTTGACCACTATGAACTGAAAATATCAGTTAAAAGGGGGAAATGCATCTCTCAGCAACTAGGCATTTTTAGTATAATGCAAACAGTATGCACTACAAGCATTAAAAAGGAAAGACATAAGGGAAATGTACCGTGAATGAGTTCTCTTTTAAGTGCGTCAATGCTCAGAGACACCAAAGAGGGAACATTCACCATTCTCCACTCTTATACATGAAAAAACAAACAAACAAAATCACACAAGGAAAATAAAATAAAAAACAAAACAAATGCCCCAAGTCCGAAAGTTGAGTTGCTTTAACACGCAAAAACTGAAGGATTAGATTTAATTGGTTTAGACCATAGTTGAACTAAGTTCAGTGTTCTATAAGGTGACTTTTGGTTTAAGTAATATTTTCGAATTCAATAGGCTGACCTTACTGCCAGTTCATCATTGACGATATTTTAAGGAAAGAAAAGAACTACTGATGAAGCTTCAAGGACCCAACGAATGAAGTGAAAGAAAAAAGCGATATGGCTTAGCAGTTACCAGAAAGTTTGGGATCGATCGGTGAATAGTTGACGTTTGAAGAGTTGGCACTTCTGGTTCTGGTTCAGGTTCAGACGAAATCGAGTGAAAGAGAAATGCTTTGCTACTTTTTCATAACATTCAGAAATTGAGCTCTGTACGAATCAACTAACCCGATTTGTCGATAAAACGAATCGATAGGGCTTTCTTCTTGTATGTTTTTGAGTTGATGATCATTGGGCTAAACAGGGAGGAACAGAAGACGGAAAGGGGAAGCCGAGAGGTAAAACAGGGAGGGAGCAAATCGGGCGAAACGCCAAATGAACGTGAAAGGGGAGGCGTGGAGGTCACTCACCTGGCAGCTTCTGTTTGATGTTGGAAGGGAGAGTTCTGGAGGTGGATTTCGGCTTGGAAGATGAGGGCAAAACAGGGCATAGAAATTTCAAAAATGCTAAACGGAAGCTATTCTGAACTTTGGGCAGGGAATAGAAATCGGGAAGGAATGAGGAATACGCACCTAATGGATTAAGTGGGCAAACCAAACGCTGGAATAAGTGGGCCCACCGATTCTGCGCGTAATGCTATACGAACCAAACAGAGTGTCAAATTTATGGTAAATCAATGAACTCACATAATAAATTACACTTTAAAATAAACTAGTATTGGAAAAGTATCCAACAATATTTTATTTGTCAAATTAAGAGTAAAAAAAGCATCAATGTTACAAGTGTGAGGCAGTAAAGCAATTGGCTCTGTCCCATCAAATAAATGTAAAAGAAGAAAATTACAACTGGTCACAAAAGAAATGACAAACAAAATTCGCAATGAAATTTGGTGGCTGCTGCTGCGTCTTGTTGACATTAACAAGTCCAAGGAGGACCAAAATGCTGCTTTTGCCTACACCCAGCCTTGAAATTGACCTCTCACTTGTTATTAAAATCCCAAATCCATATTTGTAACCTTTTAAGCTGCTGTCTCATAGATGTCCTTTTAGTTAAACTTCAACCAGACGGGATGCTTCTGTCAAAGACTGCGGCCAAAATGGTGAAAGGGCAACAACCTTCCCTATTATGATTAGGGTTGGTGATACTAACTCCGCCGTTTTGATTTTATCGGCAAGATCCTTAAGTTCTGCAAAGACCTGTATCATTATTAAAAGAAAAAAAACGTACTTAGTTGGCATAATGGAAACGAGATTTATGGTTTCAGTGAACTGCCTCCTAATGCATTAATGCATGTTGTGTTTGACATTGCAAATCCTACATAAAAATGGAACCACTAGACGTCCTTGGTGTTGTAATGCATGACATTGTACTTACCATGCGCTGTTGAGGTGTGGTTCCTCGCTCAACCGCAGTGGCTGGTGTATCTGGTGGTAGGCCATGATGTATCAATTTTTGTGCAAGAGAAGGGAGGGTGGATAAGCCCATGTAAACCACTAAAGTTGAATCAGGGTCAGCAGCATTCTCTGCAACAAAAAGAGGATCGGTTCCCCCTTTTCTTGAGTGACCTGTGAGAAACCTAACGCTATTTGCAATGCCTCTATGAGTCAAAGGAATACCCAACTCTGCTGATATTCCAGAAGCAGCAGTAATACCTGCAAGGCAATAAGTATATTAGAGTTCAAAGGCATTTCTCATACAATCAGTTCTATATTACTATGCTTTTCGATTCTTCAACATCAAACATCTTTCCTAAACCAGAACTCAACAGTCTGCACAGGGCCAACAAGATTGAAGACATCTTAAAATTTTAGTTCTTTTGGTTATTGTCTCAAATGCATGAACCCGTATGCTAGCAGCTCAAAGAGATGCAATAACCTATGAGAAAAATGCTCCCTTTCTCCATCCAAAAATATTTCCTATCATTTGAAACTATCTCCAGACAAGCTTAACTAAGAATAATATGAATGCAGCTAATGCAGCACATCTGATCAACACACGTTAAACACCTCAGCTTTCCCCTCTATCTATGCATTGTTGTTTCGACAAACCAAAATACACTTAACCCCTTCTAGAAAATCAAGGATTCCCATTGAGAAAACTTTGAAAAGCTAATCAAGCCGGAAAGATAAAAGAATCGGTTGAAAAGTAATAAGTTGAGGCAAGTCCACATCATGTAAAATCAGTAGACAATGACAGCCTTTTTTTCAAATTCAGGAATCAGGACATGAAATCAGAAGAAAAAATGTTGGTCAAAATGGTGTAGTTCAATATTTTACACTCAGCCAGGGATGATTTAACCATTAGCATCATCAAATGTTTTTCCTCAAAAACAAGGAACTTAATCTATCATAAATTGCTAATGCAAATTTAGAGGATTATTGTAGAGTATCATACCAGGGATAACCTTGACCTGAATCCCCTGCTGTTGCAAAAAGTCCATTTCTTCTCCACCCCTTCCAAATACCTAACGATCACAACATTTGTTCCATGAAAAAGCCCCAGAAGGAACCAGACATAATAACGCATTTCTACAAATTTATGGGGAAAAATGCTGGTAATTGTTTGAATGACTCACCAGTGGATCCCCTCCTTTAAGTCTAACAACAGTAGCTCCAGCTTCAGCAAAACTCAGAAGCAACTCATGGATTTCTTCCTGCTAAACAGCACAAAAAATCAATGAACTGGCCAATTGCATTAAAAAGAAAACCTGACGAATCTAATTGACATAAATCACCCAGAAATTGAATAACTTCACCTGAGTTCGACTATGATAGCCAGCAGTTTTGCCGACATAGAGAAGCCTGGCATCGGGGCCAACCAAGTCCAATACAGCATTAGAAACCAACCTATCGTACAACAAAAGATCAGCTTTTTGTATGACTTTGACAGCTTTTAACGTCAAGAGATCGGGATCTCCAGGTCCCGTCCCCACCAAGAAAACATCCCCCAGTCCATTTTTGGGTACTTGGCCGCCACAGCTTTCTCTCTTATGTTTCAAAACTTGGAGCAACTTCCTGAGCTCCGGCAGCTGCAAAGTGATGTCATTTAACCTTATGGAGTCGCTATCAGCCGGGACGGAGCAAGACGCGGCTTCATCACCGCAGCTGAGAGACGGCCGCTGCTGGTTATTGTTGTTGTAGACCCACTGGTCCCTTTGGTACCTCTGCAACGAGTGCTTCTCCGTGAATGGTGAAGATGAAACGCTGGAATTGCACCGTAAACAACAAATGGGTTGCAAATGCGAAGAGTCAAATTTCTTTAAATTGAGAGCAGAGAACGAAAGGTCATAGTGATGGGTATAGGGAAGCGCCATTTTCGTTTACAGGGTGTTTGTAAAAATGCCAGAACAGAGACTCAAAACCGGCAGACACAAAAAGAGGGATGTAGCTGTCTTTAATCAGCCTACAATGTTCAGAACTTGTTCAAACAGTCTTAATATATATATATATATAGAGAGAGAGAGAGAGAGAGAGAGAGATGGAAAGTTTGGGTTGGATTAGGAGTTTGCTGCGAAAGAAGGACTGTTTTGATCATTGAAAAGATGAGAAGACAGTGGCAGGCACAATGGTGACGATGGAAATGAGCTTTTGGAGGCAGCAAGAGAGACTTATTTTGTCACTCTTTGCCCCTTCGAGTGGCGCAAAGGTTTTTGGTTTTTTTCTTTTTCAACTTTTATTTTTTTATTCAAACAATTGCAGATCACCCAAAATAAAAGCAAAGCAATCGAAGAATGAATATTATTCGGTTAAAGCTCACTACAAGTCCCTGTACCACATCAAAAATTCATTTTAGTCCCCCTACCATTAGAAAGAAAATTTTAGTCCCTGTACATTTGAAAACTGACATTTTAGTCCCTACACGTTAACTTTGCCATTAGTGGAATGACATTGAGGGATTAAAATATTAGCTTTTCAAATGTACAGGGATTAAAATGTTCCTTTTGATAATATAAGGACTAAAATAAACTTTATAATATAGTACAGGGACTTGTAGTAAACTTTAACCAATATTATTCCTACCATTTTTTATACATCTCTTGGTCCCTGTCAATATTAAAATTAAACAACAAATCGGTCCTCTCGACAAAAATACTAATTTAGTTATACATTCCCAAATTAAGCAAATAAAGAAAAGGGTAAACTACATCTATGGTCACTTTTGTTTACCTTAGGTTACATTTTAGTCATTCATGTTTGAAATGTTACGTTTTAGTCACTTACGTTATCGTGTTGTAACATTTTAGTCACTGAGTCGTTAATCGCCGTTACACGGTGTAACAGTAAGCTGACGTGGCACGTTAAATAATCATTTCAAACCAAAAATTTAAGTTAAATTATACAATTGATTCCCATATTTTTTTCGTTTTGAGCAATTTATTTTTTTATGTTCTTTAAACTTTTCTCTCTTTTATTTATTTATTTTCCATTCTCTTCTGTTTCTCCCTCTATTTTCCTACCTTCTCCATTTCTTTTAACATATCAGGAAGTCGAATTGGCTATGAAAAATGAAGCAAAAAGTCAAAAGTCATCATTGCCTATAACCAAAACCCATAAACCCATACCATACTTCTTTCTTCACTGCCAATTCGACTTCCTGATACGTTAAAAGAAATGGAGAAGGTAGAAAAATAGAGGGAGAAGCATAAGAGAATTAAAAAGAAAAATGAAAAGTTAAAAGAACGTAAAAGAAAAAAAATTAAATTGTTCAAAGCAAAAAAAATATGGGGACCAATTGTAAAATTTTTGTTTGAAATGATGATTTAACGTGCTACGTCAGCTTACTGTTATACCGGTAACGACAATTAACGACTCCGTGACTAAAATATTACAACGCGATAACGTAAGTGACTAAAACATAACATTTCAAACATAAGTGACTAAAATGTAACCTGAGGTAAACAAAAGTGACCATGAGTGTTGTTTACCCTAAAGAAAATTATTTTTCTAAGTAGAAAATTAATGTTAATATTTATAGCTTCCGTTAATACATGTTACATCTCCAATTTATAGCTAATAAAAATCGTAAAAAAATTATAATGAGTTCAATAATTTTCCAAAATTTCATAAAAATGATATATTTTAAATTTGAAAAAAAAATAAAAATTTCAAAATAATCTTCATAAATTCAAAAAAGAGTTCCAGAAATGTATTAATTTTTAATATATATATTCAGGACTTTTATGACTTTTTTAAAAATTTTAATGAATATATTTTTCAAATTAATTTTTTTATTATTTTTAATAAAATTTTAAATATTTTATAATTATTTTCTTGAAGATTATTTTTAATTTTTATATCTTTTCAAAAACTTAGAAAATTTTATCAAACTTTTTATAATTTATATAATTTTTTCATTTAATTTTATATCATTTTCAATTTTGATTTTTTAAAAGTTAATCGATTAGAATTCACACATGTCATGTATTGATAGAAATAATCAACGTTATTATCGAAATTGACATAGATTAAATTATTCATTTTTTGAAAAATATTAATTTGTTCAATTTTGAAATTGATAAGATTTAGAGGGTATTTATATTATTTTTTAAAATATATGGATTTAAGAAAATAATTTGTGAAAGTAGATTTTTTATTAATGGATTAGCTTAACACATATTTCGGCCACTATATTATACAAAAGTTGTAAAAATAAAATCAAAAATCAAAAAATCATAATAGTTTTTAAAAAAAATTAAAAAATCAAAATTCTAAAGAAAAACCTCGTAAAAGCCTAGAAAAGAAATTTAAAAATATGATATATTTTCAAAATTATTATATTTTGAAATTAAAAAAGAATATTAAATTATTAAAAATACAAATGAAACTAGATAAATATGTGTGTAAATTCATCATCCTGTCTAAGATGAACCTGGACGTGGATTTGTCCAGATAAACATGGACAACTGGTATCCGCTTCTTCGTTGGCAAAGGCACCAATATTCTGTTAGTTTCATTTAACAATCCCCGTGAACCACTCTAGTCATAGAGAGAAGAGAAATGGGACCCATGCAAGTCAAGTCAAGCAAGCCCCCTTATAAAAGAAAGTGCAAACAATTGCACTAATGGTTGCACTCTACATATTTCTCAAATGCTTTGTGCTCCATACAGTTGCTGAGGGTAATGGTGTACTTAAAAATGGTAAATTTTTAATTTAGGTCTTTTATAATTTATAAAATTTTAAATTAGTAATGGTAAAATTATACTTTGACCTTCTTAAAAATAATAAAAATTTGATTTAATCCCTTAAAAATTATAAAGATATATGCTATTAAAATAATAAGATTATATTTTTACTATCATAAAAATATACAATTTAATTCAAGTCCCAAAAAAATTTCAAACTCCGTCACTAACTCCAAACTATTCTATCTAATCATCAACAAAGATGTCACGTTCAGAGGTCAGGTGCCTAAAGGCATTGTGATACAAGAATGGACTCAATGGAATGGAGATCTCTTCAAATATCTTAAAACACAAAATCATAAAGCAGAATGTCATATAAAGAACAAAAAAAGGTTGCTTTTAGTACTGCAACCAAGGTGGTTGGTACTGTTTTCTATATCCAGACATGAATATCGGATACAAGTGCTTCAATAGAAAATGAAAGGTGGAGCAATGCATATGGGATTTGTAGAATATTGAGGAGTTACTGCATGGGTTCCTTTTTTAACTCCCAACTTTTGTATGTGGTTGACTTCAAGCATAGATATAGATTGGAAAAATCAGATGGCATAACATTCAACTCAACTAATTGGTGTTGGACGTGGATAATGAAAGCGAATGACTTTTTAATACTGTAAGTAAACTTTCCAAAGCAAAAACATAGGACTCATTCAATAACAATATATTCAATGTGATGTAAACATATACTATTGCTGACTTTCTGTAACAACTTATGGAAGTTGGTGCCATGGTTTTTGAGTTCGACTCGGAACATATTTGACTGAAGCATAAAACTGTTGGAAAGGTTGGATTTTCATGCAACGCCGGAGAAATAAATGAGGGTTCTGAGGAAATCAAGCATTATATTCCACCTCTAGACGCCAGACTGCCAAGTGATTTTCTGTTGAGGAAATTAGCACATTTCCTTGGAAATGTGCATGGAATGTTATAGGAAGTAAAATGGATTGTTTATCTAGTCTAGTTACCTGTGCATCACCACCAGGGATAGCTATAAGAATCAAGAGGTGTTCACAAAATAAACAGATTAATATTATTAAGAGCTCAATGTTTTCAGATGAGATGCATAATAGCTGGGTGAAGATTACAAAGGAAAAGCCAATATGAAGTTGCTTGGCTACCTGATTTAATGCTGCAAAATTTTGTAAAGATCAGGTTTTGGCAGATTGGTAGCATCCAGGTAAATGGCTCCGTAACTAACCTAACAATGGGATAAAAAGAGTCATACAACTGTTAGATTAATTGTGCACAAATGTCATGCATAACTTAAATGTTCAAAATTTCTTGTTTAAAGATATCGCTGCATGTGTAGGAAAGAATGGATGTTAGATATGGAATGACTCGTACTCTTTGAACACAAACCCGGAAACTAAACAATGGATATAAAGTTTGTTGCAAAGCATGGAATATGGCTTGTATATAATTGTTTCCTCCATAAAAATATAGTATATAATTTAGGATTAGATTTAGTGAAGTAAAAAAATGCAAAAAGGAAGATTATCATACCAATGCTTTGAAGCCAAGAAGAGTTCGATCAATTCCCATCTCTTTTCACGTCTTCACCATCAATTGTGATGGTAGGGATATGAGAAATGTAGTGCCAGTCCTCCCCTGTCCCATTTCTCGAATAACGCTCCGTCAGGATCGGGCAATTGAAGATATCTAATACTTGCAGAGTTGTCTTCTGAAGAAGATGGCGTGGCAAAGACTTTAACATGAGGCAACTATTGATTTTCAAAGAACAAAGAAGTGGCATAGTCGTGAGTAGGTGTCCGTAATACCACTCTTGCCAACCGTCCATAGATTGAAATTTAAGATGTTTCAAACAGGGGAAGGCAATATTGTTATTAACTGATGATGATGATGATGATGATGATGCTTGCCCCTTTTCTGCTTCTGCTCCCATAAATTCTTGGCCCACTTCTTTCACATTCTTCATTTCCCATATCTCTAGATGTTCAAGGACTGGCAACTTCCACATGGGAGGCAAGGTTTTCCAATTAAAACAGGCCCATAGTCTAACTCTCTTCAGCATGGTCAGTGACACCATCCAACTAGGGAAAGCGGTTGGACCATTCATGCGATTTATGTTCAAAGATTCCAGATACGGAGGTGGTTGTAAGGCTTCGAGAACAGATGATTCATGAGCATATGCTCCTTCCAGAACTCTATTACCTTTGTACTTGAAATTAAAGGATAAAGTCAAATTACGAAGGCCAGTCTTCTTCCACAGTCCAGCTTCCTCTGCTTCACTTCGTCTGCTCACATCTCCCAGTCCTATTATCTTGAGATTTCCTCGAAGATGAGCAAAGTTCCCCAAATAACCAAGGTTGGACCTACCCACTTCACGCCCTATAAATATCTTTCTCAAATCCCCACCAAAAAGGTTGCCAACTACAAACTCCTCTAATGTCTGTAGAAGAGTTGACCTTTTCAGTCCAAATGTCATGGATGTGCATCCATATGTTTCTGCATTTTGAAGATGTCTCAAGTTGATTGGCACTTTGAATCCTTGAATACTTGAGCACAACCTGATGTTCAGAGTTTGCAAGTTACATAAGTCCGACAGTGTCGTAGGCAATTGCTTTAATCCCTTATTTCCCTCCAAACTGAGATATCTCAGGTGTATCAGTTTCCCTATTTGGCATGGAAGTTCTGTAATTGAAGTTTGCCTTCGAAATTTGTTGCTCAAATCTAACATCCTCAGGCAAGTTAGTTCATCGAATAATCTCGGCAAAGATACATTTAAAGTGGATGAGTTAGAAGGACATGAGTCAACTAGGAGGCTACGGAGCTTTTTAGCATTATAAAGGAGACTTGGAATCACAGCCTGTTCATGATCAAGGATTACTCTTAAATGACGAGCACTTTCATGATACCATTCAGCTCTTTGCTCTTCAATACCATTGCTGGCTACTACATAGCATTCTCTTTTTCTCAAAAGTTGAGCAAAGTCATGCACTATATCATGCATTTTGCATCTGATTATACCATCATCATTTTCATCCGTCTCAAACTCTTGAAAGAAAGAACGCATTGCTAAGTTATCGAAGTACTCTTCACCAACAATCTCCATCCCATTTCCGTCTCCAAGAAAACCTTGAGCCACAACCTGATCAATAAATCCTTCTCTATCTTGCAACCTTTAGGGAAAATGGCACAATAAGAGAAGCATTGCCTTAATGGCGCAGGCAAATCATAATAGCTTAGTAATAAGGGAGAAAAAAGACCGGTTTCAGCCTCATCAAGCTCCCACATATTACTATCCAAGATTCTTTGCCATTGTTCTCTAGATTTTTTTAAACGTAAGAGACCTCCGAGTGTTTTTGCTGCAAGAGGCAAACCGTTGCACTTATCTGCAATTTTCTTACCGATGTCTGCCAAAATCTGACGCGCTCCGTGATTCCATCCAGAAAATGCTACCTGACTGAATAAGGACCAACACTCTTCTTCAGACAACTTCCCCAAATGGAATAATCTGGTACAACCCATTACAGTAGCAACATTCTCCTTGCGTGTGGTGACCAAGATTTTGCTTCCTGGGGAGGCACCACTTTTAAGACAGCATTTCAATTACTGCCACTTCCTCTCATCTTCTGTCCAGACATCATCAAGAACAAGTAGGAACTTTTTCCCCTCAATAGATTCATGGATTTTCACTAGTACAGTGTTCAACTCACCCAAACCCGACGGAATACCCGTTAGAGCTTCAAGAATTGCTTTTGCAATCCTCATCTCATCAATGGGATCTGAAACATTCACCCATAGTTTCTTCTGAAAATAGGCGTTCACCTCTCTATCGTTGTAAACTATTTGGGCTAAAGTTGTTTTCCCTATCCCTCCCATCCCCAAAATGGAGATTATAGGGATTCCCCTTTCTTGACCATTTTCGCTTAGCAACATGCTAATAATGGTGTTTTTATCTTGGTCTCGACCACGTATTTCAGATGCATCAACAAAATATGTGGTTTTAGGTCTTTCAGGCTCTATATCATCATTCCGACTTAGATTTACAATGAAAGCAAAATCATCTTTCTCTTTTGCAATGACTTGAAGACTTTCACTTAGCTCTTTAATCTTGGTGGCAATACCACGACGCCCAACAAGTCGTGGAATAGAATTGGCGAAGGGCTGAAGCGAACTTAACCGAGAAGAGCTTTGAGATTCCTCGATTTTCGATCTGATAACCGCGGTGCTCCATTCGTCCAACAGGTCTTCAATATCATAAGCTACGTTTTGAAGCCTATCAAGCCAAAACTTAACTGCTTGCTCCTTCACTTGTCTTTTCTCGGCGTCCGCAAGGACAGCTCGGATGGTGCAAAGAGTGGTGCCGATCTTCTTGACTTCTTCGTTTACACCAACAACGAGTCTCACCCCGTTTTCAGCAACTTGAAGGCTGATGGAGGTTAGCCGTTCAAAGACTGCAGAAACAATCGCTTCCGCCATGGCAAGACAGCACTCGTATTAGAAAGGGTAGCTAAATTTATATAATTAAATTTAAAATAAAAATTTTAAAAAAATAAAATGTTATCATATAAATTTTATAAATGAAAATTTTAAAAAATATAATATTGTAAAAAGAAAAAAAAGGCGAAAATATCAAAATAATTTTTTTTATAATATTTATATTTTTTATTTTAAATTATATCATATAAAATCTAATATCTTGTTTAATAATTGAATTTATAAAAATATTTAATTGATATAACTTTAATAATTTAAGATATAATTAGAAGGATTTGAAATTTAATAATTAAAAAGAAAAGACAATCTATTATTATATGCTTTAGCTGACGGTATTTTTCCTCATGCCAGAGTCCAAATGATTTTTTATTTTTATTTTTTTTCGCTTTTGGTTACTTGAAAAGCAAACCTAGCTTCACCTCAAACGTTTTGGCCCCCGCATGTCAGAAAGCACTCCAATAGATTACAAAAAATCAATAAATTATTGGTAAAATAACATGTCTTTTAAGTATATGTGGAGACAATATATGGGTATGGCATGTGGGAACTGGGAAGGGCTTGGTTGTCCTCTCAGTCAACAAATTGCCATTTCTCTTTCTCCAACTTGAAGATTCCATTTCTTCACCTTGCCAAGCAATTTTGTTATCACTTTTGGTAACTGTTGGATTTGGTGTGTTTAATTGTAAATATTTATTTGTATATTTGTAATTTGTATCTTTTTAAAAATTTAGAAATTTTTATCAAACCTTTTATAATTTATGTAATTTTTACGAATTTTTCATTTATTTTTATATATTTTCAATTTTAATTTTTTTAAAATTTAATCGATTATAATTCACCACATCTCATGTATTGATAGAAATAATTAATATTATTATTGAAATTGTCATGGATTAAATTACTTTTATTTTTTAGAAATATCAATTTATTCAATTTTGAAATTGATAAAACCTAGAGAGTATTTATACTTATTTTTTAAAATATATGGATTTAAGAAAATAATTTGTGGAAGTAGTTTTTTTAAATTAATGAATTAGCTTAATACATATTTTAGCCATTATTCTATACATAAATTCTAAAAAAACAAAAATCCTAAAATTTCTTTGAAGAATTTAAAAAAATCAAAATTCTAAAAAAAAAACTCGTACAAACTGATCGCCACTAGACGTGCAAACGTTTGGATTGGAAATATTGTAGCAAAAGAATATAATATTAAGCAATGGTGTCCGTAAATATACAGGTCAAATTGTAATATAGTAAAGTGTTACAACGAAACACTTTGGGAAGTATTCCGAATATCGTACCCAAAGAAAGTTGAATTAAGCTAAAATTCTCTTTTCTACACTAACAAGGTTAAACAGTAATAACCTAAAATTATAGTACGAAAACCAAATTTAAATTAAATAAAAAAATAGCATAAACTAAATTAAAACTAAGGAAGACAATTTAACAATCAAAATTTACTCAATTAAACAAGTAAAAGATTAACTCACATCAGTGTTTTTAATTAACTTCAAAATTTGGGTTTTATAGAATTAGCTATTAACTAACCAATTATTATCTTTCAGCCTCTAACTAATTAATTAATCAATCAATACTCACTTATCTTTCGACCTTACTTTCTTGATCAGGATAAATTATGATTTACTCGATAAACTTATCTTTTGACCTTGTTTATCCTAAAGTACTTCCTAAGGTTGTCAATCCAAGGGTTTAATCACACATAATTTAAGCCAACTAATTCAAAAACAAACCTTAATTCTTTTGTTAATTATTCCCACATCTGATTGTTAATTTCCCTAAGGAAATTAAATGGATCTAGATACAATTTTCCCTAATTTCATATTAAACATGCAAAGCAAATAATTAAATAGAAAAAAAAGAAAAAAGAAATTGATCTGTTTTGATATCGATTTGTGTGCGAAAGCCAAAATTCCTGTGACAGTTGACGAGATAATGTCAATTACAATTGAAAACTAAAAAGAAATTAATAGTAACTCAATAAATGAAAACTTGGATCCAAGTCGAATCCAAGTTAGAACAAAGGAAAATTTTGGTTTTTGAAAATAAATTACTAAATTGAAATAAAACTAAAACTGCAAATAAACTCCTAAAAATCTAATCTAAAATGGCTCACTCGGCCAAGCCCCCTTAAATTTAAGCTAAATATGAATATTTATAGCCAAATGTTTTGCCCTAACTAGGTCAATTAAAAGTCTTAAAGCTGAATAAGATGTGGTGCAGTCCAAAACACCCTTGACTTATTTTTGCATTCTGTCGCTCTAGTGTCGTGACACTATACTTCATGAGTGACTTCCTTGGCTTCGAAATGCAGTGTTGCGGCACCACATGTTGGTGTCGTGACACTATTGTTGTCCTTCGCATTCTTAGCCTAAAAGCAGTGTCTTGCACACTAGGTCAACATATTAGTTTTCCCTTGGTCCGTTAGGTCATTCCATAGCCAAAATATGTGCAAAAACGCTTATTTTACTAAAATTAAACATAAACTACTAAAAATGGAAAACGTAACAAAATAATCTAAAACAACTAGAAAACAAGCTCATTAAGTGTCGAAAAGACTCTAACTTGCCACAATGAATTGTGACGGATAACCCACGTATTGAACAAAGGTGAGAAGAAGTTGGATTCACTAACATAATTGTGCATATTTTTTGGATATCCTAAAGGAACGAAGGGCGGTTTGTTTTATAACTTGAAAAAGTAAACAATTATAGTATCGACTCATGTTACCTTCCTAGAAGAAAGTTACATGAACGAATTTAAACTTTGAAGTAAAGAAGTACTCGATAAACTTTTGGGAAATACACAAAACCCTACAATAACAATTCTGAATTCAACTCCTAATAGTAGAACTGTAAACGATCAGCAACATAGGGAGTTTCGTTGTAGTGGGAGGGTCTCTCGTAAACCTGAGTTCTTCTAGCCCGGCAGAAGTCTTTTTAACACTAAGTCTACGGAACATAAAGATGATGACTCACTCACATTTGACAAAGTGATGCAAAGTGTTGATTCTAAGCTCTAGGAAATAGTTATTAAAGCTAAAATGGATTTTATGAAATTCAATTCGTTGTGGGAATTTTTAGACTTACAAGAAGGGATAAAATCCATAAGGTGTAAGTGGATTTACAAGAAGAAAAGAAATGTGGATAGAAAAGTTGAAACTTATAAGGTCAAACTTGTAGCAAAGGGGTATACTAAAAAAAAGGTATTGATTACGTGGAAACCTTCTCTTTGATTGCCATGCTCAAGTCAATCTACATATTGTTATCCATTGCAGTGGCTCTCAATTACGAGATCTGGAAGATGGATGTAAAAATTGTGTTTTTGAACTGCAATCTTGAAAGGAGCATCTATATGATACAATCTACTAGATATATAGCTAAAGGAAATGAGTATAAAGTTTGCAAACTACTTAAATATATTTACAGACTTAAGAAAGCATCTTGCTCATGGAATTAAAAATTTGATCAAGAGATCAAAACTTTTGGATTTAAGCAAAACGTTGATAATATTGGAAAAAATCTATAACACGCTCAACCCGACTTGATTCATCAGATCTGAATATTGGTTGTTACACTATTATTACCGACTTATACATGCTTAAGACATAATATTTTAAAGGAATACATCTTATTAGTAATACTGCCCAACAGATTTGCATTTAAGTGAACAATGTATGCAGAACTTGCAAGAGTAATTATTCATTACATTTGTTTATATTGTCCCACTTATTTAGTCTCTAAGTAATATTACTTAGATTATTAGGCCAATGCAACTCAATCATCTTAAGGCTTATAAACAAATTTTTGAGACTTGTACAAAAACATTTATTCGACACGCCTATACCACCCCTTCGGCGCAACCCTGGCGTTGTTCCTCCCTACGCTTCCTTTACTTGAGATATAAAACATGAAGGGGTAAGTTCAAAAGAACTTAGTGAGGAAACCCTATTTTACTTAGCCCTTATTAAAGGATTTCATCATTTGTTTCTCGTTCATAACTTTGTCCCTACCGATTGTTCAAACTTCTCCATAACCTTTCGTACTGACTTTTCCTTTAAGGATAATCCACACTTGCTAATTCCCAGAATACTGTGTTCGTCACTCATTCAGAGCACACCCATAGGTGTTGTCTTCAGATGGTCATCATGAGAACCGTTCTTTATATTACGCCACGAAGGCGTTCCTTTTAGAGTCTCGCTATGAAAGTGTCATTTGACAAAGGTTGCCACAAAGGCTTCCTTTTAACATAAACAACCATGAAGGTATTTTTACGAAAACTACCACAAAGGCACTTTTTTAGGTTACACCACAAAGGTATCTCTTTACAGATTACCACAAAGGTATTCATTATCAAAGATTTGCCACAAATACATTTCTTTAATAGAAACAACCACAAAGTCTTCCTTTTAACAAAGATAGCCACAAAGGCTCACTTATACAAAAATTGATGTTTTTGACGATAGGGATTTGCCTAAACTCACCGTCGTGAGGTTTGTCCCTCATCGCTAGTACTCACCTAACTGTCTTTTACATATTCCATATGATGCCATGACCCAGCCATGGTCTTACACTATATGGTTTTTAGAGTTTTATGGACTTTTCCTTTCAGAGATTCATGTTTGTAATCCCGACAGACCCTTTTAGATGACTCTAGAGACAGACACAGACACTTTATACAAATTCATACTTAACAGACTTATTCATGACAAACACAATCATGCTTTAAAATTTTTTTTACATGCATATACTTTTGTTTTTATAAGAGTCATAGAGTCATGTTTTTTTAGTTCAAGTTTCATGCTCGGGTCACTAGGCACAGTAGTATCTAGAATACAAACTTACATGTAAGAGTCAGTCTAGAGACTAATCTAGTGGTTATGAGTAGCAACTTGAAATCCAGTTTCATTAGTTGACTTGGTATCGTAGCAACCATTGCTTAATGGAACAGAGGAATGTCATTAAGACTTATCTGTTAACCCATAACCTTTCTTCAACTTATAAACCCGTATGGGTCCTATTTTCTCCAAGTACCCCTACAAATCTATGTTTTCTTAACAAGAAGGTCTATAAACCTTACCTTGTCATGAAGAAATCATTAGTGGAGTCCGGGATCTCAATCCTAGTAGGAAGAAATCCCCATTCCTGCCCCTTAAAACAATAATGTTAGAAAAGTGAAGAAGGGTTTCCTTACCCTATCCAACATATCTATTTATATAACCTATAACCTTATTACTGAATTGTCTTATCAAGGTCTTCAACTCCCGAGAAACTTAATTGAATATATATTTCTTTTATAACTATGCAAGTTTACGTCTAGCTACTAGTTAACCAATTTACTTTATAACTTAACTAACACGGAGCCATAGTTACAAGGTACACTGTATCGCTATCGTAAGCTTGTACCTTAGAAGTCATTTCACTTAACCACAAGTCCTACTCATTCTATCCTAGAAACCTGATAGAGAACCTTTATCCTCTTATGTCCATATTAGAGTTCGTCTGTTCTATAAGCCAAAAGTGCTTTTGGGCGAATATTACTTCGTCAAACATTTTTTTTATCTATGCACCAGTCCTTATGTTCTACAATGTTGAGGCATCGTAGGCATGCTTAAGAAATTCTAATACTACGTAAACTCTTAATACCATACACGATCAGAACTCATCTTATCTGTCATATTTCCATAATCAGTATCCAGACACTAAGGCTTTGTTGATCAGGGTGTTACAAAATCTGATTCGAAAATGATTTTCTTGTATAGTGAAAAATAGAAATTTTGAAAACTGACCCGATTTGTGATATTTATAGCAATAAACCCTAGACCAAATTCGTACTTGTGTTTTCGGATAGGCAGATCCTTGTAGCTCCTGACTTTCGACCAAACAATCTTCTCTGCTATTCTCGTACCACGAACTACTTCGAGTGTGGGATCAAACAAATTGAATCAAACAAAAACAAAAAAAAAAATATTTTCTTTACTTTTAATGAGAAAGTAAGTCTCTCTTAAATAGAAATCAGTAGAATTGCAATTATCAAAAAATAGAGTTTATTCTTAAAATAAATTTCCACCACTTTCTGTCAGGATAGCAATATTGAAACTTTCAGAGAAACTTGTGTGTTTCTCTTTCTATTGGTGTGTATTAAAACTTACCAGTGTCATCTATTTATATAGAGAGTTAGTAGAATTATGGTTGAAGTGGTAGAATATAAATAATATTATTTTGATAGAAAAAATCCCTAACTCCCTATTATTTAGGGAGAGGGGTGGCAACCTTAGATAGGAATACTAGAGTTTGTGATCTCATGTATTCCATATAAAAGGATTTGGGCCTCTCTTGTACTGGTCCAATTATATGTGTTTCTTGGACTTTAACCCAGCACTTTATAATTTATTCCAAACAGTACATGTTTTTTCTATTTCCCAAATTAAATATTATTTTCTCAATTAATTTAAATAAATTAATTTCTTAATTAAATAATTTTCTCAACCCGATTCTAGTTCCGTTAAAATCATGGCAATTTTATCGTAAAAGAATCTATGAGAAATATATTCAAATTTTATACATTCAATTAGATTCACAATGACCAATTAATTTAAATTTATTTTTAACTTCAATTAATTAATTAATTAATAATTCAAAAAATCATAAATTAATTCTTAGGTTATTTTCATACTTAGTGAGAAAACCACATTAATTTTTAAATATAACACATTTCTCTAACTTTATCATTTCTATTCATTTATTTTCATTTTTTATTTTCATTTGATTCATCCTGTAATTCATTTCTAGTTTCAATGAGCTAGCGGAGGGATGGATTGGACATATGTAATTAAAGCTCAAATGATTTATAATTAAGTTCTAGTTTTTCGCCTCTTAATTATATACTTATTTAGTCACGAAGTCATTCCACTATATTATTATGGCTGAGCTCTCCCCAACAACATACCATTGCGAAAGCAACTTAATCAATGCTCATCCAATGACCTTGTCATAAGTGTGTTACCCTCATAGGATATCTTTAATCTCTTTGGGATAATATTTATTCTTCTAATATGATCCTATTTTATCTCATGGTAATCATTACATCTTCCTTCATGAAAAGTCAATTACTATCAAATAGTAATTAAGACATTCATCACAAAGAAGAACGACCCTTAGTCATGTTTACTTTTCATCAACTATGTAATGCCAATGAGAGGATATGATTTACCATGTCTCAAGCTATGAATTCCACTATTGTGAATGACGATACATACTACTAAAGTCTTACACCCGATGCACCAGCTTTCAATTCTTTATCTATTCAAACTCGGGCTTTTACTTACATCAAAGTGTACAAGTCATGCATACATAGTCCGTTATCCACTCAGGATTTAGGTATTCCACACTATGAACGTATTCATGATCTATTCTTATTGGGTCCAGTCCAATGTACTGTTAGTCTAGTTAGTCACATCTATGTTTCAATTTTCTAGGAGTCATCTGCTCTGATGTGCAAGATAAAATATCTCACCAATTAGACTTGATAAACGACATATTTGTCTTACAATCGTTTTGCTTATTTCTGATTAGACTAATGACGTGTTTAGGTTCGTCTACTAATATAAATTATCTTTTCATTTTACGATCCGACCACGTAATATGACTTAGTATCAATTACATTAGACAACCAATAAGCAACATTTGATTCCATTTTGCTTTGTATGCAAAACCTATATGAGGACAATTATACAAAGTATATTAATGTAATCAATGAAAATTTGTTTTAGTAACCAATCTTTTCATAAAAATTACAAGTTTACAAATGAATATACTACACTCAGAGCATCAGATCCAATAGATAAACCTTGTGTTTATAAACATATTAATGAAAGAAATGTGGTCTTTCTCTTTCTATATGTCGATAACATTCTACTCATTGGAAATTATGTAGGGACATTGTTATTGGTTAAACTTTGGTTAACCCTACAGTTTAGTATAAATAACTAATGTAACACTTCGATACTCAACTTAATCGCCAGATCCGAGATATGATATGTCACATTCATTGTTGGAGCAATTACGATCATATCACAAACAAATAACCTAATTTAACAATTTAAATCAAGCAATACATGCAATTGATGAATTAAACAATCATTATAGTACTTTATACGAGCTTACGAAAGCTCTAAAACTAAATTAAATTTGAAATAAGAGTAAATTGAAAAGATTCAAAATTCAGGATCGATATTGCGACGTGAGAAAGTTCCTCATCGTAATGTGACGGATTGACTTGACCAAATGGCTTTCTCGTCATGGTGACGATAACTCTCGTCACGTCGTGGCCTGGGCTTCAGCTCGTCCTGACAACCTAATTTTTGATGTCGCAACGTTGAACCCTCATCATGACGATGTACAAACAACGTCATGATGTCACAGACTGTTTTTGCAAAAATAACTTACAAAACCTAGACTTTTAACACAACACCAAAACAACTATTTGCATCCCAATTGCTCAATTCTATTCAACATTTCCATACCAATTCAAATTCTATTCAAACATATTTACAAGTTACTATCATTTACCTATTCAACATTCTATAAAATAACAAACATAATCAACTATACCATTTTAAATTAAACATCAACAATTCACAACATACATTAATGCTAACTTTGCATACACTTTATAAGCTTTCCAACCTTTTCTAAAATCACATCTATAGCATCAAGGTGCTAATAGAGGTGCTCATAGGCCGGGCGGCCCGGCCCGGCCCGACGGCCCGCCCGAAATATGGGAGGGTTTGGGTAAAAATATAGGCCCAAAATATGGGCTTGGACAAAAAAATGAGGCCCGATTAAAAAATGGGCCGGGCTTTGGGCACCACTTTTTTTGCCCGGGCCAGGCCTGGCCCGGCCCGAATATAATAAATATTTTTATTTTTTATTTTTAAAAGACTTTTAAAATACTTTTTTTAAATTTTTTTAATTTTAAAATTTTTTTAAATTTTTTTAAAAATACTTTTTTAATTTTAAAATATTTTTAAAATAAATTTTTCATTTTTGTTTTCATTTTTAAAATAATTTTTTGGTATTTATTTAAAAAACGGGCTGGGCCAGGCGGGGCCCGGGCTTTATGAATTTTTCCCGGGCAGGGCTTGGGCAAAATTCTAGGCCCATATTTCGGGCCGGGCCGGGCCCGGGCTGAAATTTTTTTCTAGGCCCGGCCCGGCCCATGAGCACCTCTAAGTGCTAACCATTGTCACATATATCAAAATTTACACAAGGTACAATTATCCTTCCCATTATCAGCCATTCAATCTATGAAACATACTTACTAAATTCTCACACCAAGAGTATCATTATATATATTTATTTATACATGATTCACACCCTTGTCAAATAGCATTATATATAAACAAAGTCCATCATATATCAATTCATCCTTTAATTTATTAAGACATAGATAAAAGACTCTCTTAAGTACATGCCCTTAATTGATAAAAGGAAATTCACCGACATTGTTGAGTTTGGGATTCTTTATGGGTATTGAAAATTGATGCTCGATAGTCCAAATAACACCTAACTTGCACACGAAAAATAAAACCGTACATTAAATATAAACTCCGTGGTATTTCGATAACTAATATTATAACATAACATAAATTATGCAAAGACATAAATCAAATATCAAATGTTCATATTCAAATTAATATGTCAAATTATACCATTTTTCATATTCATTAACTTAATCGTATTCAATTTTCTATCATAAGCGAGTACTTAAACTATCCAATGCTATTATTTCTATATGTTTTTCATGGAACTAAATTGCTCTCTGGTTTTTGAATTGTTGAGTAGTTGCCAATAACATTGTTTCTAAATACTTTATAAAACTTTTGAACGAAATCTAAACTACAGTTTTAAAGGTAAGTATATAAAGTAATTCCATATTATCTTATTAAGCTTTATGCTTAATGCGACGTTGTCTTTGCGCATAGGTTTCCTTGACTTGAAGCTTGGATTGTCTTAGGGATCACCAACTACACCATTGCCATTATTGAAGAGTATGAAACATTTGTATTTGCAATTTCTACCTAGTGGCATGTGCTAGTGAGGTCATTTAAGGATGCATATATATATATTTTATATTAATATAAATTATAATGGTGATGTTCTCTACTTCTATCTTGTTTACTTTGGCCTTGAGCCAAATGCTATATCTTTTGAACTGGTGCATGCATTTCTTAGATTTTCCATAATTAGATTGGTTTTTAATGGAACTATATATGTTTTTATAATGCTAGTATAACACATGAATGTTTTTTACAAATTTTTCTTCATTTTGACTATGTTTAATGAACAAAGACCATGACTTTTGGCTATTTTTTTAAACATGTTTATAGGAGTCTAGTTTAGAGATGGTTTAGGGATTGTTTTCAATTTTTAAAATATGGTTTGTAAGTTCAAAATGTTTTGGAGTCAACGTAGGATGATTTAAGATCGAAATAGGGGTGTTTCAAGGCTAAAACGCACCCCAAGTGCTCAAGGTTTGGTACTCGAGGCTAGAGGTACCGCACCCTTTTAGTCAAAATCGTCTCATGAACAGTACAAGGGCTAGGTATTGAAACTTTTTCCTTAAGGTACCAATCCCCTTGCACTATTTTGGTTACTGTATTGTTTTGTGCAAAAAGTACCATCCAAGGTCCGAAATTGGTCCCAGACACCTCCAAACACTTACAAATTGATTTAAAATTATTTAAAAAAATGTTCCAAAACTCTACCATTAATTTTTATTATCAATTTTTATACTTTTATAAATATGTTTTATTATTTATTTTCTTAAATAAAGTATTGGTTTTTGTACCAAAAATGTCTTGATAGTGTTTCTCGTTCATACTGGCCAATAGGACAAGTGAGGGGCATTTCATTCAAAATATATATATTTGTGCTAATTAGATGAGGATTAATTTAATTTATAGTAAATGTCAATTAATTTTGAAAAAATAATTAAATGAATTTAAGATTGCTTGCTTTACATGGCATAAAAAACTTACAAAAATTTAAAAAATAATTTCATAATATTATATTACTTCATCATCAATAAAAATAATATTCTATCTCTCTCTTGACGCTACTGTTGTTTGAATATGATTCGATATTACCTTTCGAAGAAACATTACTTTAATGTTCCATTCTTTATATATATAATTCTAACTTATTGTTGCTAGCAATCTCCATTTTTTACTAGTAATTGACTGTGCCTTGGCGTACGTACACCAAGTAGAGAAAAATGCAAACGAATAAAGTGAAGTACAGTTTTTTGTAAGTGTCACAGGTCTAATTGTAATATTTTTATGTTTTAATGAAACACGAAGTATTCAAAAGATTGAACCTAAAAGAGATTGGGCTATAAGATGAATTTTTAAAGTTAATGCATTGATTAAAGAATCTAGCTAGCTAATGCCTAAAAAGCGTAGTATGGCAAACACTAAAAGTGTTGAATTGAGCTAAACTATCAACTAAAGAATTGAATTGCAAAAAGTACCAAAATTACAATTGTAATAATTAGAATAAAGTATAGTAGTTGATTAATATTCGTTTCAATAACTAATCCTTGGTTTAGGAAGCTAAATTAATCAATTTTCTAATTGGTTCAATTTTACCTCTTAGTTACAAAATTATCCAATTAGACAATTTAGTCCAAATTATCTTTCAATCTCACTAGGCTAAATAGGGACAACTGAATACATGCTTAATAAAATCTCCTCTCAGTCTCACTTATCTAAGTATTCCTATAGTGTCGTCAATGCTAGGTTTCTAAGTTGTAAGATTTGGAAGTTATTCGATTAAGTCCAAATCTTACAACTTAGTCCCTAAAATTTAAATTATTATTTGACATTTCAGTTAATCAACTACAAGAGATTTTAGTTCATGTCCATCATCAAAATTACCAACCCATTCATTTTCATATTAATTTAAACAATTAAATCACACAAAAAATAAAATGATTTAGAAATGCTTAGAAAATTACAATGAAGTCATCAATTGATTGACAAAATAAAGAGCAAACTTGAAATTCCACAACCCCGATTATAAAGTTATAATTTTGGATTAACAAAATAGTACTAAATTCTATTAAATCTTGTTGTAAAACTCAAAAGCATGCAAAGGTACTTATACCTTTTGAGTGCAAAAGACTAACACCATGTTTGGTTTGGTGTATTGGCTATGCCAATACACCCCTAATCGGTGGGCCCCACCTAATCCCCCTCTAATATGCCGTTTGGTTCAATGTATTGCTAATCCCCCTCTAATCCGTTACTTTCCTAATCCCCGAAATTCTCTGTTTTTCAATCCCTGCCTTCTCCTCAGTTTACAGCTGTTTTACATCTCACACCCTAATTTGCCCTCCCAACTTGAAATCCATCTCCATCCTCTCCCTCCCAACATCAAACAGAACCTGCAAGCGAATTCACCTCCACCCTCCACCGACTCAGGTCTCCGCCCCATTGTTTCGGTAAGTGCTTCTTCACTGTATCTTTCCATCCCAACTGTTAGGAATTTTTGTTTTGATTTTTACTGGAAAATCCGGCAACTTCTGTTATTCCAACAAAACCAGCCACCAGAAACCTACTAGACCTTGTAAATTTACAGTTTGGTGTGGAAGTTGTGGCTCGTTGGGTATGTTTGAGCCAACAAATGAATTAGATCCATCTGATGCATAACCCTCCATGTTTACCCAGATGTAGAACCTTGATTTGAACGGCCAAAACAAAGTAACAATTCTAGAATTCAACCAGATTTCTGCTATAAAAAAGAAAAAAAACATATACAGGAGGAACGCAAGAGATGTAATGAGAGGTGGACAGTAATTAGTGGTTAGCTCAATACAAAGGCCAATATTTTCAATGAAATTAGCATGAGATTGTTACATTGCCATTTTTAATTTGACATGGAAGATTTTAGGCAAACATATTCGCCTATTCAAAGCCTAAATAGTCTGTGGTTTATTCAGAGTCAACCGTGTTCATGGCACTGCAATCTTACACAACTTGCTGTATTACATAGCTAGATATCGCAAATAAGTAGTAGTAAAGCCAGTAGCATTCATATAAATGATTCTTTTCTCTACTTGGCTAAATGCAGTATTATTCGAACTCGTGATTTTAGAAGGGTTTTCTATTAAAAGTTTAAGAATCTATGGATGGGGTTTTTTTGCTGAGCCAAAGAAAAAAGAATTGGGATTTTTTGTTTTTCAGTATTTCTTTAATAGCTTAATGCAGTATCTTTAGCTATCAATTTATTCCAAGAAATGGGATTTTTATATTCACTTTCTTCTTTCTGTCCAGATGGTCTTTGTGAATTTCTATTTATTTATTTATTTTGGTTATTTTTGTGAGAACTTTGTTATCATTATTACACTGCTCTGTTGAGGTTTACTGGTTTTGCTTTTGTTCCGACCCCCGGCCGATCGGGTATTTCACTTTCCTGCACCACATCACACAGCATTGTACTCACAGGCCGATGTTATTCCCTTGGATGCCTACCGGCTTCTCAAGGCTTTGTCACCCAAAACTATGCCTCTCTAGGAAAACATAAACATTCCTTTTTGTTTTGGATCTCAAGAACCACATTTTATCATGCGATTGATTTTGTTAAATTCAACTATATCTTTTTGTTAAAATTACAACCAGATGCAGAAATTTCTAAGTCGCTTTCAACTAACAATTTTAGGAAGATATTCTCCCACTGTTTTCTTTCTAAGCGTATTTACCATGCTTTAGTTATTTTAACGGAAAAAATCATATCTCAAGGGAGAAGTCTAATTGAAGTTGAAAAGCATTAGAAAATACTGATCATGAAGAATAATTTTTTTTAATATAATGCATGGCGCGGTAGAAAAAATATAACACTAACCAAGCTGATGTGCAATAGGTGGCTAAAAATAAGCTTGATCTGGCAATATCAACAATACCTTTTCCTAATATTGTGCAAGGCCTGCATTAAGTTCAAAATAACTTTGTCAGAGAATAATTTTAACATGGAGCTTGAGAGGGGAGGAATCAAACATTTGACAAGTCTACCAAAAACCAGCGGATCCAACATAACAAGCTCAACCTCAATCAAATTGTAAAATGGCCTTTACGTACTATGCTAATCATGGAGGGGCAGCGCAGAATAAACAGAATAATACAAAGTAAACAAGTTCCTTCCTTTTTTCCCAATAAAAATAAGTAGGCAAATAGTAAGTGAAAATTTCACCCAGCTTAAAAAAAAGTCAAGAACAAGAAAAAAGTCTAATTGCGTTGCTTTTCTCTTTTGCTCCCTTTCACTTATGGGCCTTTTCATTGCTATATGACTCATCTTTAAGACGTTGCTTTTCTCTTAATTTTATTGCCTTGCTGTTTACCTTCTGGTCTGGAGTGTGAGAAAGTTATCTTATTTCCTTTCAGGAGGAGCTAGAAGGAAAATTCTTTAAAGACAGAAGACCTTTTGATTTGCAAGGTTGGTTTTGCATTTGTTTTCATGATGTTATTCTTTCAATCCATTGTCTCGAGGCTGATTAGCATTTTCATTAGAATATAAGCAAAATATGCTTGATTTTAGTATAAATTCTCAAATAAAAATGAAATTAAATATTTTGCATTGTTAGGGGCAGATATTTGTTTCATTGAGCCATTTTCTTAATCTTTTTGTTGTATATGACACATAGATTCCTTTTCCATGATCTTTTAGTTTAGGGTAGAAAACAATAGCAATTAAAAGAATTAGAGCTGAACAAACGAATAGGAAAGATGGAACTCTAGAAAACTTAGGTTATAGAAAACTTAGGTTTAGAAAACCTCTAACTCTGGAATGTTGAGCCCTGAAAGGTAGAAGTCTTCTGCTTTGGCAAGCTTTGGGTCCTTGCAGAACTTTCCATTAACAAAAACTGCGAAAATGCAAAGAAGAAGTATTATTAAGAGTCGAAACAAATATATTGCAAAGATAAAGTTTCAAAGAAAACAAAGAACTAAAGAACACACCACCATCTTTAGTATCATTAATTGCTACACAAAAGTCCTGAAGAGGGCTTGGATCTGAAGCTGAGACAAGTTTAGAAGCCAAAGCCAAGAGCACAAATGCTACAAGGAATTGAACACCTTTCATTGCTGTAAGTACCAAACCTAAGCTCGATTAGATTCTTCTAAGAATTGTTAGTTTATGAGGGGTGAGAAATCTAGTTCGAAAGCATGTCTATTTATAGATTCTAGCCACACTGCAGGTCCATTATCATTTTCATTCTTTAATTCCATTTTTAAAAATGGAAACAGATGAAAGATTTGCCAAGGCTGTAATGAATTACTGTTTTCTAAAGAAATGTGAATGACTCATTCTTCGATCACTATGTCCCATTATACATTGCAATGGAACTGGTCTTCTTTGTTCTCTAAATACTCTATTGACTTAAAAAAATCCAATTATGGTGTTTCCACTTTCTAGCTTAAGTTTATGAACTAGATTAGGGTGTCCATGTATATCTTTAGGTTGAACGGTTCATAAAACCACAAGTATTGAATCTTTCTAAGGTCATTTCCTGCAAATACTTCTTAACTCAATCCTGCTATTTTATTTGAATTAATTAATAGATCCCAAAGGTGGTTAATAAGCAGGCCTGGAAACACAATTTCTCGAATTCGTTGTTACAATAAAATAGAGGTAAATATACGTTCATACAGTCTTGCATGCATGAAAATCCTTACAGGCCAGTATCCTATTGTAAGAATGACAGTAAAATATGCAAATTCTGTATTTGAATGAAGGGATTATGTTTGAACACTGCCAAATGGCAAAATGTAGTCAACCTGGACGTGTTAACATTACTTAAATTACATTATTATATGGCCAGGAGTGCGTTAGCAACCTTGGATACCTGCTAAAGTCAACCTTCGAATGGATCAAATTGTATTAAGTGCTGCATAAGACATAATTTAATTGACAGAATTGACTACTTCCATGAAAAAGATACTGATGTAAGCATAGGAAGTGAGTTTATCCTTAGAGAAATGTGCAAAGCTTGTTGTTATTTTGATTAGGCCATAAGAATGAGTTTTGTCATGTATTTTATTGGGCTCCGAACTAGCATATTCATATACATTGCTCTAAAATGTTCGATGTTCATAAATTTGCATCTCTAAAGTGTGAGGGGATTGATACTGAGTTCTAATTTTAATATGGTGCAGTAATGGCTCGTCTGCCCTTAATTGCACAAAGTGTGAGGCGTAAAAGAATTGGTGCTGCATTGACAATATGGTTGGAAATTTGTAGAATTGCGATTTGGTTCTTATTTAGAATGGGTGCCAGCCTTAGCCTACATACTTATAGACCAAGGATTAGGTCATATACCTTAGATTTTTATGCACAACGGGATTATGTGAAGAGGCTTGTATATGCTAGTGACGAGACTTGTATTGAACAAGTTAGGATGAATAGAACTGCATTTTTTAAACTATGTGAGATGTTAGAATCGATAGGGGGATTGAAGTCGTCAAGGTTCATGCTTGTTGATGAGCAAGTAGCAATGTTTTTACATATCATCTCCCATCACCTGAAAAATCGAGTTATCAAGCATCACTTTAGAAGGTCCGGGGAAACTGTAAGCAGAGTATTTCACAGTGTTTTAAATGCTATCATACGCTTACAAGATGTCTTATTTAAAAAGCCGGAGCCAATTACAGCCGATTCATCTGACACAATGTGGAAATGGTTTAAGGTATTAGACTGAGTTTTATATATATATTGTACAACACTTAGTTGACTTAGATTTAAATTAGTATTCTAACTCAATGTTTTATATCATGTGATATAGAATTGCTTAAGTGCTCTTGATGGAACCCACATCAAGATTAGGGTGCCAACAGTTGATAAACCTAGATATCGAACCCGAAAAGGTGACATAGCAACAAATATGCTAGGTGTTTGTACACCTGAGATAAATTTTTTTTTATAGGTTGTTATTATCTAGTTGATGCTGGATACACAAATTGTGAGGGATTTCTTGCACCATTTAGAGGACAGCGATATCATCTAAACGAGTGGCGTCAGGGTTATCAGCCAAGTTCTCCGCAAGAGTTTTTTAATATGAAACATGCCTCAGCACGTAATGTCATTGAAAGATGCTTTGGCTTATTAAAACTTAGATGGGGAATACTTAGGAGTCCATCGTTTTATCCTGTCAGGGTGCACAATAGAATTATTATTGCATGTTGTTTGCTCCATAATTTTATTCGAACCAATATGAGTACTGATCCCATTGAGGCGGAGGTGGGAGAAGGATTACCTACTAATATGGTGGATGATGATGAACCGAATATCACAAATATTCATCCATCGGATGCTTGGGCTACTTGGAGGATGGAACTAGCCAACCAAATGTTCGATGAATGGCAAGCATCTAGAAATTAGTTAGGTTTAGGGACAATTTGAGTTTGAATTGATTTGTTGATGTTATTTTATGTATCTAGTTTATGAAACTTTGGTGGTCTTTGATTACAATTCTGTATTGTACTAAACTTTGTTGAATTATAATTTAATTATCTTTTCATTCAGCATGTGTTATAAATTTAAATTTAGTATTGAACTACCGATATAATATTATAAACTGTTCACCTTTTGATTCATGATATTCAAAATAGTAAATAATGTTAATTTGTTTTTTTTTTCTTAAGAACAACATGTCAGGTGTTCCACCAACGGGTGCTTCTTCTCAAGCTTCTCGAGGAAGCAAAAGAAAATGGGTTCCAGAAGAGGATGCAGCCTTGGTTTCTTGCATGGTGGATTTGCACAATGTAGGAACATTTAATGCTGATACCGGGTTCAAAGCCAGTTATTTGAACGAGCTAGAGAAAATGCTAGAAAAGGTTTTACCAAGAGCAATGTTGAAGGCAAGACCAAATATTGAATCTCGGATTAGGTGCCTAAAAAGGGAATGGTCAGTCGTCTACGACATGCTTAATGGTCAGAACAACAGCGGTTTTGGTTGGGACGAGCATAGGCAGCTCGTTGTTGCTGAAGATGCAGTTTGGGAATCCTATGTTAAGGTAAAATGTATTTCAAGTATTTATTTGTTTTTTTTACAAAACTTATAATAATATGATTTCCTCGTTTTTTTTAGAGTCACAAAGAAGCCTCTCAGTTCAGACATCGTTCTTTCCCTTACTACGACCAGCTTACTGCCATATACGCAAGAGATCGGGCGACTGGGAAAGACACTCAAACAGCTGCTGATGTTCTTGAAGAAATACATGCTGAGGATGAATGTACTACAGATATGAATGAAAAGAGAAACACATTCTATGACTGCGAAGCTGACATCTCTTTAGACGACATGGATGTTTCTGGTACGGATCCGCGAGGAGATAGAGACCAAGGGGTTCATCATCTTCAAACAAGAGAAAGAAGAAATCTGATGCTCGTGATAATGTGTATTCTTCATTTGAGGAGGCTGCCACCTTGTTGGGGGAAAAAATCCAGGCTGTTGGCGATAAAATCAGTAGGAGTATTGCCTCCGAGGTGGTAGTTCAGCAGAAGTCAGAAGAGAAGATGGAAGAGAAAGCTTCAAATTTATATTCAGCCTTATGGTCAATTGAAGGTTTAACCGACGATCAGCGGTATGATGCTTTGAGTAAAATTCCCGATCATCCAAATCAAATGATTGTTTTCTTTAGTTTACCTTCTGTTGCCCGATTGGAATGGGTCAGGAGATTTCTTTCTCACCATTAAATATCAATGTTCAAACTTTTTGATGTTGTAAAACTATATAACATATGGATTATGATGTACAATTTCATTTTCATCTAATTTTTTCTTAGTATAAGTTAATTATGTTTATGCAGAAAATAATTCTCAAGTTATATATTGATTTTAGTAAATTCATAAGAACATTTTATGAAATTATATTTAATAATAATTATTTTAAATTGTATTAAATCAAATATTTTAATTAAAATATATTTAATATTAATTATTTCAAAATTTCATTTAGTATCATATATTATGATTTGAGTAAATTCATATAAGAATATGAATTATTAAGAATTTTATTAAATTATATACCAAAATTATAATGTATTTAATAATAATTATGTTTAAATATGATTAAATTATTTATTATTGATATTAATAATCTTATTAAAATTTAAATAACAATAACAATAATAATTTACCAAAACAAATTTCTGCTAATTATAAGAATTTTATTAAATTATATATTTTAATTAAAATATATTTAATAATAATTATGTTTAAATATGATTAAAATATTTATTACTGATAATAATAATCTTATTAAAATTTAAATAACATTAACAATAATCATTTACCAAAACAATTTTCTGCTAATTATAAGAATTTTATTAAATTATATATTTTAATTAAAATATATTTAATTATAATTATGTTTAAATATGATTAAAATATTTATTACTGATAATAATAATCTTATTAAAATTTAAATAACAATAACAATAATCATTTACCAAAACAATTTTATGCTAAGGGTATTCTAGTCATTTTAGTTTTTTCCATTATGCTATTACACCTCTATTCCATTACATTCAACCAAACAGTGGATTAGCTATTACACCTCTAATCCAATACACCTCTAATCTAATACAGCGAACCAAACGCACCCTAAAAGTACAGAAAAAGTTCTTAACGAAAAGTGAAACAAATAAACCTAAAAATTGTCTAATGAAAAAGCCCTCCTCAAAATATGTCTTAAGGTGACTTAAATAGTCTAACATATTTTTGACCTAAAATGGATAAAAATGCCCCCGCTTAACAATTGATCAAAGCTTAGTTGGACGAAAAATTACTCCTGTATAATTGTCCTCGTCACGCTTCAATGTCGCGACATCCTCAACAGTTTGCTCCCAAGGATGTTTGGTACGTTCAATGTCGCGACATTCTAATGTCACGACTTGCACCCTTGGATGACTTGGACTCCTTAATCTTGTGACTGCCCACAATGTCGTGACCTTGAAAGTTCAATGTCGCGATCCTAAAGGCTAATGTCGCGACATTACTCCCTTGTTGCAACTTCAAACACAATCCACTTATAGTGTCATTTTGTTGAAGTTTAAGTCCTTGTGATGATGGAAGGCTCTGGTGTCGCAAAACCAAGGATTTGGTATTGCGACCTTGACCATAGTGGCAACTTTTCTTAAAGTTTTCACCTTAATCCTTTCCTGCACAATCTCAATTTAACCGTTAAACTTACAATGATGCTATTTTGCCATTTTGGTTCGAAAAAGTACAAAAAATGCATAAAAACTAAATTATAAGGTAATATCCAATAATTACCAAAAAGTACTACATAAAGTCATGAAACATTGAAAGAACACATTTTTAAGTGTCAAAAGAGTTTATTTTGACGTATCAAATTATGATAGATCAATAAATTTTTGTGGATATTACTTAATTGAATATACTTAACTACTGCTGAATGCTATAAAACTAAAGTTAAATTTTAATTGTTATATAACTATAATATTAATATGTTTAGAGTTCCATTTAATTAATAATTCTATTTTACATAAATAAAATTAGTACAACTTTATTTTTAAAATTTATTTTTATAACGATTTTAATTATTTTAAATTAATAATTGTAAATTAAATTATAATTATCCCAAATTTTTTATATTCTATGCTTAGAGTTCTATTCAAGTAATGGTAAAACTTTGTTTACAAAACTTTAAAAATAATAATAATTATAAACTAAATTATAATTATTTTAAATATGTAATTATTACAAATTTTATTAAATTATAAAATTTTTAAATATATAATTATCACATATTCTATTTTACATAAAATTTTAATTAATAATTTCAAATAAAATGTTATAATTATTTTTAAATATTATGATGAAAACTAAGAATACCCTGTCTGTTTAAAGTTTTTCTCCAAATTTGTATTTTTTTATATATTAGATATAAGTAAGTTTTTTGCTATAACTAGACAATACTTTAAATTGCTCCAACAGCGCGGTTAATTGAGCTGATATTTGGAGCATGGATTGTGTATGCCAAGTATAAATCAGCATTATTTAAAGAGTTCATTAGAATTTTAACCCGAAATGATTAAATCCTTGGACACCTCCAATCTCCTTTCTTCTCTCAACCTTTCTTTCTTTTACTCGTCATGTCTAAAGCCATTCTCTCTCGTATCAAACCTCTCCACACCCTAAAGAGCACTTCTCCTTCACCATTGCGCGTCCCTCCCCATGTCAAAAACCTCATCAATGAAACCATTCAAATCCTCAAAACCCACCAACAATGGCCGGATTCCCTTCAAACCCGTTTTCGCGACGAAGAAACCCGCGTTTCGGAGATTGCCCATTACGTGTTTGATCAAATACATGACGTAGAATTAGGCATAAAGTTCTTTAATTGGGTTTCTAAACAAGAAACTCTGCATTTTCCCTTCAACGGGTTGGCTTATTCTTCATTTTTAAAGCTCCTAGCGAGGTTTAAACTATTTTCCGAGATCGATACTGCGCTGGAGAATATGAAAATAGAAGAAACAAAACCTACGCTTGAAGCTTTAAGCTTTCTTATTCGTGTTTATGCGGATTATAGCTTTGTTGATAAAGCTCTTGAACTGTTCTATTCTGTGCTCAAGATTTATGACTCTGTTCCTAATCTGATTGCTTGTAATTCGTTGCTTAATATGCTTGTGAAGTTAAAAAAAGTTGAGATTGCCCGTAAAGTGTTCGATGAAATGGTTGTAAGAGATGGTTGTGTGGATAATTATAGTGTCAGTATAATGGTGAAGGGTTTATGTAGCATAGGGAAGGTTGAGGAAGGTAAAAAATTGATTGAGCATGTGTGGGGGAAAAGGTGTGTTCCAGATGTTGTTTTTTATAATACATTAATTGATGGGTATTCTACTATAGGTGATGTTGAAAAGGCTAATGAACTTTTTAAGAATATGAAAATGAAGGGATTTTTGCCTACCTTGAAGACTTACGGAGCTATGGTAAACGGGTTTTGTAAGAAAGGGGATTTTGATGCAATAGACAAGCTTTTGAAAGAAATGAAAGAAATGGGTGTCTCTGTTAATACTCAAGTTCATAATACCATCCTTGATGCTCGATTTAAGCATGGTTTTGAGGTTAATGTGAAAGACATTATAAAGCAGATGATTAAGAGTGGATGTGAACCTGATATTGTTACATATAACACTTTGATTGGTGGTTTATGTAAGGATGGGAAGGTTCAGAAAGCAGGTCAGCTACTGGAACAGGCAAAGAAGAAGGGGTTGACACTGAATAAAATTAGTTTTACCCCTTTGATACAAGGCTATTGTAAAATAGGGGAATATCTTGTGGCACTAGATTTGCTTATTGAAATGTCAGAGAGGGGACATAAACCTGATGTAGTCGCTTTTGGATCTCTTGTCCATGGACTTGTTGCAATGGGAGAGGTGGATGCTGCATTAACAATTCGATACAGGATGTTAGAAAGGGGAGTTTTGCCTGATGCTGGTATATATAATGTTTTGATGAATGGACTTTGCAAGAAAGGAAAACTTTCTGCTGCTAAAGTCCTCCTCAGAGAGATGCTTGACCAAAATGTACCCCCTGATGCATTTATTTATGCCACTCTGGTTGATGGGTTCATCAGGGATGGTGATGTCCATGGGGCGAAAGAACTCTTTGATATCATGATTGGAGAAGGCATGGATCCTGGTGTTGTGGGATATAATGCCATGATTAAGGGTTTCTGCAAATTTGGAAAGATGAAGGAAGCATTATTATGCGTCACTAGAATGATAAAAGCACATCTTACCCCAGATCAGTTCACTTACTCTACTATTATAGACGGTTACATAAAGCAGCATGACATAGGTGGTGCCCTAAGGATGTTTGGACAGATGGTGAAAAGACAATGCAAGCCCAATGTGGTAACGTACACCTCCCTAATCAATGGATTTTGTAGAAATGGAGATTTCAATACGGCTGAAAAAGCTTTTAAAGAGATGCAATCTTGTGGTTTGGAACCTAATGTAGTCACATATACTATACTTATTGGGAGTTTTTGCAAGGAAGGTAAACTGGCAAAAGCAGTCTTCTATTTTGAGTTGATGCTATCTAACAAGTGCATTCCTAATGAGGTTACTTTCAATTATATTGTAAATGGCTTCACAAACAGTCCAGGTGCAGTTCTGGATAATCAGTGTTTTGAGAAAAGATCTCTTTTTCTTGAATCTTATAATATGATCATATGTGATGGATTGGTTCAAAGAGCTGCTGTTTATAACTCTATCCTCCTCTGCCTTTGCCAAAATGGAATGACTAGAATTGCTTTGCAATTGAAAGATAGGCTGATGAACAAGGGCTTCCTCTCTGGCCCTGTCTCTTCCGCTGCCTTTCTACATGGCATTTGTTTGGAGGGACAATCGAAGGAGTGGAGGAACGTAATTTCTGATGATTTAAATGAACAGGGACTTCAAATTGCTTTGAAGTACTCAGAACTTTTGATCCAATGTCTACCTTGCGGAATAACTTCTGAGGCATCGCTAATTTTGCAGAACTTGATTAAACGGTGCAGCTATGAAAACCAAAAGGAGGATCTCAAAGTATCTGCAAAATAGAGGAAATGCCCAAAGTAAAACACATCATCTGGTTTTACTATATGAAAATAATCTTTGGTTGATTTAACCGGTGAATTGATCTTGAATGAGTAGGGTGGGTGGTTAACTGCTGCTTTCACCAAATTACTCAACAAGTATATTGCGAACATTTTCTTCGCAGACCTTAACAATTCATTTTAGCTCAAAAAATCAGGTAATTTAGTCTTCTTCAGTTTCTATTTTTGTTGGAAGCATAGGATGGATACTGACGATTTCTGGGCTAATCTCAGTAATGGTGCTTGTGCAGCTAGGTCCACCATAATTGCATTCTGTCAACGCCGTTGTTTTAGTGACAGATTCTGTGGAAGAAATGAGTTGGAGGTATGAGTTTCATCATTTGACTCTTAATATGAGTGTAATCTAGAAAGTGTCTGTAACTAGTTTCTTTCACTGCTGAGTGAGTTAAGCAGCAGGCTAATCCATCCATGTACATGATAGAAATCTGATTTTTCAAGTAGTTGATGAGCTGACAGCTATGTATGATATGAATCTATTTTATTGGGTATACATTTTAAATCAATATGTTTAACCTTATATATCCTGTGGGGCTTTGATTACAAAAGAACCTGGTTTAATTTTAAGTTCTTGGTTTTATTTGTCAAAGGATTTGATTATTCTATTGTAGGAGCAAAAATGTTTTTATCAGATATATGATAAGAGAACTTTTACCATATATACCACCATAAGATGCATGGATTTTCTTGGCTGCCTTACAACTTGCATAGAGGATTTTCGATTTGCAATATATGGCTACATTTTCTCTTCACATTTTGATAAATATAGTTTGGGCTGTCTATCAGCCAATATATTAAACACCAACTTTCTTTTGTGATTGTCGAGATTGATTTATATATAGTTGATAATACTTGATAATACTGCATGGACAATATGTGATTATCAAAACAATTCATCAAAAGTCCTTTGTGTATGTATAACTCTGCATTGGGCAGTGTGTGATGGTATTCAACAAATTGCTGATCTTTCGTTTTTTGATAGTTTCAGTTTTGGGATTGTAAGTTAAGAAGGTTCCTCTTCTTTTTCAGGTGTTAATTTGTTAAAATATTTTAAATAGCAAGCTAAACTAAGAGCTTGGCTGGATCTTGTGTGACTCATGAAGAGAAGGCTCTTTTGCTGAACTTTGAACCTAACAAATTGTTTTGATAAATTTATATGGATTTTTCATTTGGGTAGGTCTAATATCCCCCTCGGGAAATTACCAATTGCTTTTCTCTTTGGTTATCAAATATATGAAGATTTAAGGACTTCTGAATTTTAGAGATTGAATATCTTAGAAAAAACAATCATTTACTAGCATAAAAAGCTATTATCACATACTATACAAATATCAAATTGTAGGTTAAAATTTGTTTTGAATATCGGGTTCTTTCTCAGACAAGTGTCCCAGAAAATAGCCCATATTACAACTTAGAGCAGAAAATAGTGCTTGCATTACTTGTAAACAACATCAATGTTGGTTTATGTAACAAAGATGACTACATATCATCTCCCGTGTGAGTTCCATCTTTTTATGCAATAGCTTCAAATAGTGATTGCTTAAGTTTCTGATATTTTTGTCAAGCAGTGAAAGAATCACACTTCTAACGTGTTGTTTGCATGTAGTTTTCTTCTTTTACAGGCAGAAGCTAGTGTCATGGGCTAAAACTTAAGCCTAGCAAACCGCACGGCTTTGGGCAGAAACTTAGTTTCTAATCCGCCTAAGTCAAAGATGAAAATTCACAACGGCAAAGGCAGAGGAGGATAGAGTTATAAACAGCAGCTCTTAGAACCAATCCATCACATATGATCATATTATAAGATTCAAGAAAAAGAGCTCTTCTCCAAGCACTGATTATCCAGAACTGCACCTGGACTGTTTGTGAAACCATTTACAATATAATTGAAAGTAACCTCATTAGGAATGCACTTGATAGATAGCATCGACTCAAAATAGAAGACTGCTTTTGCCAGTTTACCTTTCTTGCAAAAACTCCCAGTAGGTATAGTGTATGTGACTACATTAGGTTCCAAACCACAAGATTGCATCTCTTTAAAAGCTTTTTCAGCCGTACTTAAATCTCCATTTCGACAAAATCCATTGATTAGGGAGGTGTACGTTACCACATTGGGATTGCATTTTCTTTTCACCATATGTTTAAACATCCTTAGGGCACCACCTATGTCATGCTGCTGTATGTAACCATCTATAATAGTAGAGTAAGTGAACTGATCTGGGGTAAGATGTGCTTTTATCATTCTAGTGACGCATAATAATGCTTCCTTCATCTTTCTAAATTTGCAGAAACCTTTAATCATGGCATTATATCCCACAACACCAGGATCCATGCCTTCTCCAATCATGATATCAAAGAGTTCTTTTGCCTCATGGAGATCACCATCCCTGATGAACCCATCAACCAGAGTGACATAAATAAATGCATCAGGGGGTACATTTTCTCTACTAGGAATGCGTATGTCTAAGGTGCAGTCAATTACTGGTAAAAAATAGAGACCGATAACAACAATGAGTTAGAATTATATAAAAAAAAGAATGGAGCAGTAAAATAATATTTTTTCGAAAGGCAATATCGAATCATATTCAAACAGCAATGGCGTCGGAGAGAGATAGAAAATTATTTTAATTGATGATGAAGTAATATAATATTATGATATTATTTTTTTATTTTTGAAGTTGTTTATGCCAAGTAAGCAAGCAAACAATCTTAAATTTGTTTATTTTATTGTTTGGTATATGTAAAAAATGTTTTGCATATTTGTTTTGAAAAGAAATATAAAATTTAACAATTATTTTTAATCGTTATTAAATTTGATCATTAATTTAGGGCAAATATCATTGGTATTTACTTTCTTGTACAGTTCCAAATTTGTATATTAGTTTAATAGTTTTATGTATTAATTTAATTTTTTTATTTTCATTATTTTTAAAACATTATTTTATTTCTCTCAATTATTTTTTCAAAACTAATTGACCTTTACTATAAATTAAATAATCCTCATTTGATTAGCATAAATGTATATTTTTTAATGAAATTGCCCTGTTGGCCGGTATAAACGAGACTTTATTAGGACAAAAACTTATATTTTTTTTAGGAAAATAAATAATAAAATATTTTTATAAAATTATAGAAAATAGATAAAAATCAAGTTTAGAGTTTTAGAATTTTGTTTAAATAATTTTAAATCAATTTGTAGGTGTTTGGACCAATTTCGAACCTTGGAGGACTCTTTTTGCACAAACAGTGTAGTGACCAAAATGGTATAGGGGATTGGTACGTTAGGGAAAAAGTACCAATGCCTAACCTTTGTATTATTCATGAGACGATTTTTGATTAAAAGGGTGCGGTACCTTTGGTTCCAAGTATCGGACCCTGAGCATTTGGGATGCATTTTGACATTGAAACATTCCTATTTCAATCTTAAATCAACCCACGTTGACTCCAAAACATTTTGCATTTAGAAATAATGTTTTAAAAGTTGAAAACAACCCTTAAAACATTTCTAATTAGACTCCAATAAACATGTTTCAAAAAATAGCCAAAAGCCATGGTCTTTGTTCTTGAAACATAGTCAAAATGAAACAAAATTTGTCAAAAACATTCATAAGTTATACTAGCATTATAATAAAAATATATATAGTTCCATTAAAAACCAATCTAATTATGAAATATTTAAGAAATGCATTCACCCATTCAAATGATATAGCATTTGGCTCAAGGTCAAAGTAAACAAGATAGTAGAGAATATCACCATTATAATTTATAGTAATATGAAACAAATATATATGCATCCTTAAATGACCTCACTATTACATGCTGTATTAGGTACAAATTGTAAATACAAATGTTTCATACTTTTCAATAATGATAATGATGTAGTCGGTGATCCTTAAGACGATTCGAACTTCAAGTTAAGAAAACTTACGCACAAAGACAACGTCATATTAAGCATAAAGCTTAGTAAAATAATATGGAAATATTTTATATACTACCCTTTAAAACTATAGTTTAAACTTCATACAAAAGTTTTATAAATCATTTAGAAGCAATGTTATTGGCAACTACTCAACAATTAAGAAAACAGAGGACAATTTAATTTCATGAAGAACATATAGAAATAATAGCGTCGGGTAATTAAGTACTCACTTATTCAACGAAAGAATTATTTTAATTTTAAAATTAGAACTAATTAATTTCAACATTTAGTAAACTCAAAGAAATTAGAATTGAATACAAGAGACTAATCAACCAACACATCAGAGTAACAGTAATGTGCAGTAGCGCTAATGCCTGAAGACCAGAACAATACAATAATAGTACACACCAAAGTGTTATACTCGAAGACTAATCACGGTTGAAACCGCATCTCTTAACAATTAGAAAACAAAAGTCCCCTATTAACACGCCAATCGTATCCTAACTATTTATTTAAGCTACTAATGCCTTGTTTCAATATTACCATAATATTAGTGCTTATTATTCAAGTAAATTTATAGTTAAACCACTGTGTCCATGGCATTACTATCTATGACATAAAACAGTAATTTCAGTCATGGCATTATGGCACCACCTTAAAATTTCAGAGTTTCGTTTACAACTCTATAAAGATACTTCAATCAAAAACCATTTATCAAATAGTTTTCATCCTAGAAAAAATACAAAGTAATAAAAATATGAAATTAAAAATTATATAAATTATGAAAAATAAAAAATATTAAAAATATTAAAAATATATTAAAAATATATAAAGTTATATTTAAACATTAATAAAATTTACAAAATATTATAAGATTTCATAAAAAAATTAAAATTATATGAAAAAAAATATGAAAACATTTTTGTTTTGTTTTGTAGGAATTTGGCTGATATATAAAGCCTAAATTAAATTTGAAATCGAGTTAGGTCAGATCTTTAAATAAAAAGTAAACTTTCTCAGGAATGCAATTAAAAAATAATTTTATCATAGGTGAAAGTAAAATTTAATTTATGAGGATCAATTAAGAATAATTTTAATAAAGATCTTGAACAAAGGGGTAATTGTGCCAAAGGCTAACTAATTAGGGGGCAATTTTGATAAAATAGAAAAAGATAAGTACTCTCTTGACTCCTCTATCACTTTAAAGTATGATTATTAATAGTGACGGATTGAAATGTTGCAACGAATAACCGCATACGAAATCGAGCTATTAAACGAAAAATTCTCGAAAGTAACATAGCCGCTGGCATATCGAAACTTGCCAGTCCCGGAAACCACACCATATTCTCTAACCGCCTTCATTTGGTCACTATTGCCTTGTACCTGGATGGTGCTTCCATTGCAGGCCTCATTGGTGAAGACAATCGAAAGGGAGACATGAGTGTTGACACCATCCAAACTTCTTGTGACAAATATGCCTTGGCCTCGTCCGACAGGGGCTGATTCAGGGTCGGGGCCTTCGGTTACGGGATCATCGGAAACAAACAAAGTCCCGAATTTGGTTAAGTTCCAGAGCTTGCCAGGAAAGCCGACAACTGCACGGACAGTGGAGTCGGGACTGCCGGAGGAGTGGTCGTGCAAATAGACAGACATAATGGTTTGTTTGAGTCCATCATCTGCTTTGCCTGCAGGGATGGTAAACACAACCATGGATGTGCCTAAAACGAGTAACACCACCACCTTGGTGTTAATTGGCAATGCCGCCATGTCTTGAAAATAATGACAAAACTTCAATTTTATTGCTTCCCTTTTATAGGCCAATTGAAATTCATCATTAACCTAACCCACTCATGTGTTGGGTCAAAAAGAAAACAAAGCAGAATATGTTCGTAGAAGCACTAAAAACAAATGCGTCGAATCTTGATAGTGGGGTTCTTTTGGCCACCAACATGGATAATTTGTTTGACCTAGTACTACTACTTCTAATGGAGCTACTGGAACAACTATTTCGAGGACAAAGTTAGAAAATCCTTTTAGGGATTTTTATAATAGTAAAAATATAATTTTGATTATATTTTTATAATTTTTAAAGGATTGAATTAAAATTTTATTTTTTTTAAAAGATTAAAGTGTAATTTTACTTTTCTAAATTTAAAATTTTAAAAAGTCTAAATGAAAATTTTTTCATTTTAGAAGAGCCGAGGCTCTCGCCAGCCCCCAACTATGCCCATGTTTCAAAAAAAAAATATTAAGACTGTATTGCAATAAAGCTAAACATGAGCCCAAAAACATAATATTTATACACTTAATAAAACATGACACACAAAAATTTAAAAGAAAATAGAAAATTATCAATCTATATAATACAATTTATAACTTATTTCAAGTTATTCAATATATTATTAATTATTATGTGATGGTAACAAAAGTAATCTTAATTAATTTAAAGAGTTTTTAAAGCCCCTAACTTTTTTTTTAAAAGAAGGGAATAAATTAAATTTATATATATTTTTACACTCAATTTAATTATCAAATGTTAAAATTTTAATCAATTAAACTTTTTAGCCGTTAAAGTTAGTTGTTAACCATTAAAGATAACGGTAGTTATTTTTAGGTTATTTTCGTAATGTGGCATACTAAGATTGTGCCACACGACAAAAGATATTTTATGTTTAAAATTATTAAAATCATAAAAATATATAAATTTTGTAAAAAAAATTAAAAAGTACAACAATAAGATATATAGAAAAGTGTAAATAAATTAATTAAAAATGACAAAAAAAATATAGAAAATTTGCAAAATAATAAAATTTAATAAAATTTACAAAAAATTATAAAAAAAGCATAAAAATTATAAAATTAAATTAAAAATATATGAAAAAATTATGAAAACTTTTTTCTCATTTCACACTAGTAATTGTTAATACTATAACACCTATTAAAAAAATATAAAATATTTATTTGATCTTTGAAGTTATTTTTGGTGCTCGAACCTCCCAAAACGTGCACCTTTTTATTCATCATCGATAACAAGTGTAATAATTTATTGCAATTTACTTCCTAAATTTTATTTTATTTTTCACTTTAAAATCATATTTTTAAACTAATATAAAATTAAAAGTAATAATTTTGTAAGAATAAATAAAAGTAATAATGTTTTCTAATAAAATTATTAATAATTAACAAACCTATCAATAGAAAAAATGAATTTTAATTTCAAGTGTAAGAATTTTTTCATAGAAAAAAATAAAAACTAAAAAAATAGTAAGGATTATATGAAACTGTGATTTCACGTCAATCCTTATTTCTTTGATTTGTCATTTTCTTATTGGAAAAAGATATGAATAATATGGAATCAAAAGAGATTTTAGGGGGCTGGCATGGGCCTGGCCCCTCCTAAAATGAAAAATTATCATTTAGGCCCTTTAATTTTTTTAAAATTTTAAATTAATAAAGATAAAATTATACTTTAAACTCTTAAAATTATAAAAATTTAATTTAATCCTTCAAAAATTATAAAGATATAGACTATATAAAAAATTAAAATTTTATTTGGCCCCTTAAAAAATTGTTCTGAATAAAATCACAATTTCATACAATCACTTTCTGGTAAAGAAAGAAGTTTTCTTATTTCTTATTTCTAACATCTTTGGATGTTTTTATTTACCATCAACAACAAAGTATATTTGTTTTTCTTAAAAGAACAGATGCTTAATATAGTTGAAGTCGTAGAAACTGTACAATAGAGCTGGAAATCTTTATCGCTCTAACCCAAAAAAGGAAAAATCTTTGTAGTTTTACAGACATTATAAAAAGTTACCAAATATCTTTATTTTAATTTCGATTTCTCTTACATAACTTGCCCTACTAACTTCTATGGAATTTAATAATTTCTACCAATAAATCTGATCGTGTTCTTATTCAAAGAATCTTCACAGTTCATCATGTAAATTGCCCCCTGTAGGACGAAGTTTCGACTCTGCTTCAAGGAGATAAGTAGTAGCCAATGATGCATGAAGTGCAGCACCGTAAGGAAGAATATCTTCATTGATAGTGAAGTTTGGGGTGTGGACTGAGCTGAGCTTCGGGCGGTTTTCATCTTGCATCCCAATGAAGAAGAAATACCCAGGAAACGCCTCTTGGTAAAATGCAAAATCCTCAGACCCCATCACTGGTTTCATGTCTTTAACTTTGTCATTTCCAAGCATATCCCCAGCAACTTTCAGGAAATGCTCGTGCAAGTCCTTATCGTTTACAGTCGGAGGGAAAAGGAGCATCGGCTTCTTGGTATTGGAGAAATCCACGGTCGCACTGCACCTTTGTACAGCAGCTTGCCCTTTGATAACCTGTCAACTTGACTAAATCAGATAAACATGTCACTAGCGCTACCTTTCATTAGCAATATATGAACTTGTCTACTTACCTCCTCGATCCGCTTCTTAAGTTGTATTAAACTCGCTTTCGAAAATGCCCGAAAAGTCCCTCCAATTGTAACTGAATCTGGAATGACATTAAAGGCGCCGCCTCCTTGAAACTTCGCAACTGTGACCACCTACAAGGAAATAGTATGCAAAAAGATGAGCCAAATCATTTCTTAATATGCATAGGGAGCAAGGGATAAAAGGCTTAGAGATAATGGAAGAAATGTACCTGGGAATCCAATGGATCAGCTTCTCGTGAAACAAGATGTTGTAGGCTGACTACAACGTTAGAGGCTGCCAAAATCGGGTCTATTGAATGTTGAGGAATGGCTGCATGGCCTCCTTTTCCGCTTATTACAGCATCGAATAAGCCACTTCCAGCCAATAAAGGACCCGGCTTGGAGGCCACGGTACCGATTGGTGCACTATGTAGAACATGCAGACCAAAGATTGCATCAACATTGTCTAACACACCTGCATCTAGCATCTTTTTTGCCCCTCCGCCACCTTCTTCAGCTGGTTGGAAAACAAGAACAACCGTACCCTGATTAAGAAACAAAATCGAACGGCATCAAGCATCCCACAAGGGAAACAAGGAAAACGAATAGGCATCATCAGAGCAATAGGCTATATGTTCTGCTATCTCTCTTCTGCTAGATCAGAAGACTTTCACAAGCCCGAGTTTCGGACATTAAAAAAAGAAGATTATACTCATCATGCTTGTTAATGTCTTCACGATTCTCCGACTAAGCAGATTACTTACAGTTCAAACATACTATAAACAGGGGCAGCCAAGTACTGAGAGTGCAGCATGGAGTGAGATTTAATGAATGAATGTATTCACCATGATTACCTTCATATAATATGGAAAGGTGAATTTAGCAATTTTGTAATGATAAAATACCCCTCTATTAACAATGATTTAAGATTGTTATTAAGACAAGAGGCCTAAAAACCAAACAAGAGTATCAACAAAATTGCTCTGAAAAAACAATTAATAATAAAAAATTTGCTTAAAGTGAAATGGTATTTAGCACCTTTACTAATACAAAATCATGAAAAAGAGAGCAACAGTTCAATCATAAAACAAATGATCAAACATAAAGTTTGGGCACCTTTAACTCTTGAAGATGCTGTTTTAGTATTTTTGCAGCACCAAGAACCATTGAGACATGAGCATCATGGCCACAAGCATGCATCTTTCCAGGATTTTTACTCTTGTGCTCCCAATCGACTGTTTCCTACGCATTTGAACAAACTCATTTAATAGAAATTATAGTTGATTTCAAAAGGCTTTGTTTTGTTTGCCAGAGTCAACTTAAGGCAATTTTTTTTTTCAAACCTGAATAGGAAGGGCATCCATATCAGCCCTTATAGCAACAAAAGGAGGTTCACCAGTCCCAACAAAGCCAACAATACCAGTGACTGAAACTGGGTATTTATAAGGAATACCCAGTTTATCCAGTTCTAGTCTAATCAACTTACTAGTCTCAAATTCCTCATATCCTAGTTCGGGATTCTCATGTATCTTCCTCCGGATTCCTACCATCCAATCAACAACCTCTTTTCTTTTAGCGAAATCAAGGAACTTCTTGGGGATTTCAGTCAACCCATTTGATGAGCTTAGAGAAGAAGATGATGACAAAACAACTATAGGATTGAGGAGCTGGAGTATCAAAACAAAAGAGACCAACTTGGAGAAAATCATGCTTGTTTTCATGGTGAACAAAAAATTATTGAAAAATATGAAGGTAAACAAAAAAATTGGGATCTTTGATGGCTTTTTTTTTTTTAATGTTGAAAATATTGAAGATATGGGTGGAAAACGGAATCCTCGCCACTCAAAACGAGGCTTTTGAGTTGTCGTTATAAAGAGCCGTAGGTGACTTCTAGATAGAGAGTCGTAGTTGTCACCGTCTACAGCTATTACACGTGCTTAATTAACTTAAATATTTCTGACATGTTTGGCGGCTGTATAAGAAGCCCTAATATCTTGGACGGTACATTACGAAAACCCTGCTTTTCGTTTTACTGGTGTTGTATTACTTCAAATTTTTTTTAATTATGATTATAAATATTTTTTGAAAATTTATAACATTTTACAAATATTATAATATATATTTGATTTTAAAATCTGATATTAGAATAATTTTCATTTTATAAAAATAATGAAAAAAATACCACCGAAAGTGGATTAAAATGGTTTTTCTTGTTATTAATAATATTACTTTGGATAGCATGTTTCAAAGTCAATCACATCTTACGACAAACGTGCAAAATGAAAAGAAAATCCCAAAATTATTTCCATTTATGTCGACAACCCATACCTTAATTATTGAATTTGAGCTCACCAATCAAATTTCATCATTTTAGTATACATTTTTAGAGGTAACTCTGCTATTTAAACTTTTTATATCAAAATAACATTAATTTCTAAAATATATAACCCACCGCCCACTTTTCTAATACTACTTCCATCTATAATTCCTTTCTTTACCTAACATTATTTTTTATCTATGTTCTGGTGGTGGACGAAAGTAAATTTTAATAAATAAAAAAAGGTAATGTTTTTTAAATTACAGTTTTACTGATGAAATTATTAGTTTGGCTAAAAAATTTCGTACCCGTTCCTAATTTTCGATTTAATCTATTTAAAATTATTTTCTGAATTGATGTCTTAATCAGTTTAATTCAATCCGATTCAAGCAACACCAAAAACAAAAAGGAGTAAATAATTTCACTTAAAAAAAATTAACCAGTAATATTTGAGTAAAAGAAAATGTGTGCGGAAATTTTTCATTTTGAAAAATATATATATATGAGTATTTTGAAAATTTAAAAAAAAATGTTTCTCTTTAGTTAAAAATTAGTTCAAAAACACTTTTTTTTAAAGCTAAAAATTTTAATATCTCCCCAAATTTCTTTTTTCCAAAAGCAGACTTTTAATAAGTATTTTTAAATTGGCCTGAGATTCTTTTAGATGGACAATGAATTTGGTTTTGGCAATATTAAAATTAATAGTAGTAATAAGATTGAATATGGTAGCAGTGAAATTAAAATTAGTGGTGAAATATATGTTTAAATTAAATCGTAACTATGAAGATGAGGTAAATATAATTGTAATAACAGATTTTGCCCGGGCCTAAAAGGGCTCAAATTACAATTGGCCTATATGGCCCAGACCCAAAACCCAAACCAAAATACAATAACAAATGGCCCAAAAATTAACCCCCAAGCCCAAGAATAATTTCGGAAACCCTAGGGTTCAAGGGTAAACTTCAGCGCCGCAAGCCAAGCCTCGCTCCAAATCTTCTCCGATCTTCACCTGCAAGGAAACAAAGCAACAAAGAAAGAAATAAACAGCAAATCAAAGATTTGTAATCAAAACAGATTTGTTTCTTGATTTCTTTTTTTGGTTTTTTTCATTCGGCTATAAAACAGCCATTGTAACACTGTAATGTGGATCCGGATTCAGAAATCAATAAAGAAAAACACAAATAGTTACACAAACAACCGAATACTAAGAGATTCCAAAAATCAATCAAGAGATCAAAAGGTTGATATTTCTTCGTTTTCTTATCTACTCTCTTTCTTTCTTTTTTACATAGTAAAATAAATCGAAATAAAAGGTAAAATACTCACCACGATTTGCTTCTGAAACGCCGCGGGCGATTGAGGTAACCGTCTTCGAGGATAGACGGTCGGAAGCCGAAGAGTTTATTGAGATTTGGCCCCTCTCCGTCAAGATTTTGGCATTTTTGGGGCTAGATTCGGTTTTAAGGGCTTTGGAAGGGTCGGATCTAAAATTTTCGGCTCTCCGACCACCGCATGCGGCGCCGCCGCCGGTGGCCGGCGCGGTGGTCGACGGTCGGACCTCTGGCCGAACGAACTGGAAGGGGAGAGAGCTTCTGAAAGTATTTTTTTAAATGGGTTTCAAATGAATTTTTTTGGAAAATTGGGGGTATTTATAGGGCACCAAAACGGCGTCGTTTTGGAAAGCCCCCAGACGTCCAAAACGGCGTCGTTTTGAGTACCCGACCCGATCCACTTCAGGATCCGCGTTTTTTTGAGCGGAGGGGAAAATTTCGCTTTTAGCCCCTCCGCCTTTTAACATATTTTCAATTAAGTATTTTTTTAATTCGGCCTTTAATTTATTTTAAAATTCTAATTTAATCCTTTTGAACGGCGCCGTTTTAGAGGAGAAGGGAAAATTGCCCTTCCAGCCCCTCTATGTAATTTGAGCGTTCAATTAAGTCCTCCAGACTTTATTTATTTACGAATTTACCCCGGATCTTTACTGGCGATCCAATTTAGTCCATTTTCATATTTTCTTTAAAAATCAATATTTTTGATAATGCAATTATATTATTTTAATTTTTATTTTATAATTCTCATATGCAATTATTATTTTTTTATATGTATATTTTTAAGCATGTATTTATGTTTTTTATACTAAAATTTTCACATATTTATATTTTATATACACATGTTTAATTTATTTAATTAATTTTAATATTATATTAATTGTTTAAAACTCATGTAGTTTTTTATTATGTACAGGTATATTTCGTTATTCGCTTATTAATTTATGGTTGCATATTTTTATTATTATCTTACCTATTTATTTGATATTTTGCATGTCATTATTTTATTTATTTACTTGTTTATTCATATTATTTCTATGAAATTGTTGTAGTTATTATTGATATTTGTTTAAGGGGGATTCATTTACATATTCAACATAACATTACCTCATCTCTTATTTAATTTTAAAATAAAATGTTTCAAAATAGAGGTAATACTCGTATTTAGGATTTCTCAAGGAAATTGGGCCCTAACGTATTGAGTTCCGATTTTTTTTTGAAAATCTAACAATCGAGGATTGCCCTTTAAATCAAATAAAAATAAGAACCCATTATTGGGAATTTAACACGTTGTGTCCTAACGTATTGGATGTGACACATTGATTTCTCGAAATGAGGATTTTTTCTAAAAAAAATAATAAAGGAAATATTGTTTGGGATTTTAAAGGAATTGTGCCGTAACGTATTGGGTGTGATTTCTTAAATCTTGGATAAGTGAATGTTCTTTTAAAGTAAAGGAAATATTCTGAGTTTGAGATTTTAGAGGAATCGTGCCCTAACGCATTGGGTGTGATTTCTTAAATATTGGATAAGTGGATGTTCTTTTAAAGTTTTATTGCACTAGTATTTTGGCTCAACTCATTTTGGAGGAAATTAGAATGTTGTGCCCTAACGCATTGGGTGTGGCATTTTTGCTTCTCTAAATTGAGAAGGGTCTTAATACGCAACGTTTTAAGTTTTTTAAAGATTATATTTTTTAAATTTTCGACCTTAAGACACTAATTAATCAACTTGGTACCAAATTTTGGGCGTTACGAGGGTGCTAATCCTTCCTCGTACGTAACTAACTCCCGAACCTGTTTTTCTAAAACTCGTAGACCAAAATCATTTTAGGTGATCCAATCACATATCAATAAAAGATTAGTGGCGACTCCCATTTATTTTGTTTTTTAAAGTCGACAACTTAAAATTTTTTTGTTTTCAAAAAATGGTTTCGACAATAATGAAAAAGAAAATAATCATTATATATATTATTTAAAAGTCATAAATATATAACAAATAATTATAGTTTTTTTTATATTTATGATATTAATAAAAAAATCAACTTACTTTTGATAAGCAAAAGTGATTTTAATATTAAGTTAAACCATGAAAAATGTTATGGGCTTGGGTTTTTGACCTTCCTTTCCATTGTAGTAAATAAGTTATAGTCCAGATTCTAGATCTTATGAAGGCTTTTTCAGTACATCCAAGGGGATTGCACTATTACAGGATTGAAGTTGCAGAACGGTCCACCCCATTTTCAACACCTATCTATTACAATAAAATAAAATTAATAAATTCTGTTAAATTTTTGTATTAAATCCACATTTAATTAAGGTCATGTCGTTATTAAAGTAATCAATTAAATTTTTCTATTGATCACGTCAACCGTTAAAATAAACTGAAGAATTAATCATATGGTGACACGTAGTATTTTATTGTCTAATCTAATATTTTTTTTCAAAAAAATATTAAAATTTATATAAACTTATCAGAATTATAAACACTTATAAATATTAAAACAATATAAAACTTTTAATCAATTATAAAATTAATATAACTTATTTAAAATATTTATAAATAAAAAATATTAATATTAATATTAACTTATAAAAAATATTTAAAAAATCATAAAAACTTGAATAAGACTGGTTAGCTTGAAATCGACAAAGGTACTAGTGTCACGGGGCTAGACCTTTCGTCTTGCAATCCGTGCGGCCTTAGGCGATCCGTTCGTCCAAACTCGCCCAAGTCAGCCTTAACTCCCAAAAGAGAGGATTCTTTTAGAACTCCTCCAAGGCACCAATTTATATAGCGGAAGCGGTTTTGCCAAAAGAAGCCACAAGAGAACAACAGAAAGCTAAAGAAAGAAAGCACACAAAGTGTTTGAGTAAATGCTCAAGAATTCTATTACTCTAAAGAATTCAAGTTACAATGGATACTTTACAAATGAGGGGGAGGCTCTCTATTTATAGTTGAGCTCCCCCAAAATCGACGGTCAAGATACATGTACATCGACGGACGAGATTCACTATATCCCTTGATTTTAGGGATTTACAAGATTTACCATATCAAATCTAATCTAATCTTACAAGATATGATTCTATTCTATCTTCTATGATTAGTTACCAAAATTGCCTAAGCTGCCATGTCTTCATCATTGGGCCAACCAGGCTTCAATCTGATAGGCTTCTTTAGTAGCTCTCTGAATCGAGCCAGTTCTTGTGGGCTGAATGTCCCCCATCTAATCGATAGACCTCCATGGGGCGCTTCTTGCGGCATGGTCACGGGCTTTGCACTTTGGCCCGTGACATTCTCCCCCACCCAATCTCGCAACGCCCTCGTTGCGTTTTCTGGATGACATTGACTTGATTCACTGTGAAACTTTCTCGTTGCCTCGGCTTCTTCCCGACTCGTCTTGCGATCGGGTTGTCCCTTCCTTCGGAACTTATGCCTCGACTTCTGTCGCCTCTTATCTTGAACCGTTCCACTCGTTGGTACATTTTGCTAGCAAGAAGTCTCCACTATAACTTGCCCCAATTTTGACTTGTTTCTGTTGGAATCCCCTCGATTCTCATACCTCGGCTTCGTACCACCCACAGTTCCTTGGCCTCCTTGCTTATGAACTTTGAAAGGGCCCCTACGACATTGCCAAGCCAACAAGTCAGAATTCAAAACACTATCAGAGTGTTTACAATGTACCTTACTCGTAGCATTTACTCGTCTCGACTGTCTTTGCATTGCTCCTTTTCCCTTGGAGCCCGATGCACAACCCATATTTCCCAAAGGTGTCGATTCCACAGTCGATCCCTCAGGCTTCATATCCGTCCCTTGCGCCACTAACACTTCCGAAGGGGCTTTCGTAGCATTCCGTTTCGACGAATCAATGTTTCTCCCATACGAAACATCTTCGACTAGTTGGATTGACGATAACACCTTAGTCCCAACTTTCACGTCCCGATGCACCGGAACAATACTCTTTGTTGATGGACCGGTGGCAATATGGATTTGATCGGCCCCTAGTTGCAGAGTTGCCTGAATCTTGATAAGGAAGTTTAAGCCAAGCACAAAATCGTAATCATTTAATTGGATTACCTCGAATTCTTCCTTGCTCTTCCATTCGCCGATTTGTAGTTCCACATCATGAACTACTCCCACAGTTGGGGCTTTCTCAGAAGTTGCTACCTTGATCTTCTTATTCAATTTCCTAATCGACAGACCAAGCTTCTTCGTAGCCTTTTCTGACATGAACAAGTCCGATGCTCCCGTATCAATAAGAGCACTCCGCTTCTGACCCGCAATGTTGATGTCTACAAACATCAACCCATTTTCATTCCTCTTCCCAGGAATGAGCACCATCGAATTGACTTTCGATGTGTTTCCCTCGGTAGGCTTCGCCTCCTCCTTTGGCTCATCCTTCTTTGCCGAAATCATCACTTTATTTGGACATTTACGCGCCATGTGTGGTCATTGACAAAGGAAGCATTTCATCTTCTTCCTCTTGTCCCTTGGGTTGTCTAATCCCCGCTTCGCATCTCGTGGTTTCCCATTGCCACTTGTGCTATCAGTACTGTTGCCCCCATCGCTATGTCCCCTTTCATCTTCTTCATGGTTTCTCTCACCATTGCCCCTTCCATTGGGCTTAGATGCCTCAAGCTTGTCCCCCGCCAGATCAAGCTCAACAAAGGACTCTGCTTCATTCATGGCTACAGTAAGTTCGGTGATTCCTTGCCTTCGCAACTCCTGCTTTGCCCACGGCTTTAACCCATCCTCGAACCAATAGAATGCTTCTTTCTCGCTCAAGTCGGAGATTTGAAGCATCAACTCGCTAAATGTCCGAACATACTCCCGAACAGTGCCTTGTTGTGTGAGACGACGCAACTTTGCTCGAGCTTCCTTCTCGGCAAACTGAGGGTAAAACTGCTTCTTCAACTCTCCTTGAAACTCCTCCCAAGTTCCAATAGCCGTTCCTCCACGTTTCTCATCCGTGGACCTACGTCGCCACCACAAGAGAGCAACATCAGAAAAGTAAATCGAAGCAGTGTTTACCTTAATGACATCATCCTCGATGCCCATCGCTCGGAAGTATTGCTCCATTTCCCACAAGAAGTTGTCCACATCCCTTGCGGATCGTGCACCCTTAAACTTCTCCAGTTTGGGAACATCCATTGCATGTTGCTTCGGCCTTGAAGACAACATCCCATTACTCAAAGCGGCTTTGTAAATCGTGAGCTCCCCTTTGAGCTCCTCCATTTCTTTTTGCATGGCTAGCACCATATCCTCGAGAGCTTCATCCCTCTCTGCCAGCTTACCTCAGTGGACTCGAGTAATTCCGTTATCTTTTCCCTATTTGCACCGAGAGAATCCAACACAAAATCTCTGAGTTGCTCCTCCATTGAGTCTAACTCATCTGTGCGTCCCTCGACCAATTCAAGCGTCTCTTTCACGTTCCCTACGGATTCCTCAAGATTGACCACTCGATTTTCCAAAGCTGTCAGCATTTCCCTCGAGCGACTGGATTTTCTAGCCCTCCCACGGGTTTCCATTGTTTCGCTCTGACCAATGACTTCTTTCGACATCCCAACGGTGCCTTCGAACCAACTCGAATATCACTTGGCTCAAAACTTGGCTCGGATACCACTTGTCACGGGGCTAGACCTTTCATCTCGCAATCCATGCGGCCTTAGGCGATCCGTTCGTCCAAACTCGCCCAAGTCAGCCTTAACTCCCAAAAGAGAGGATTTTTTTAGAACTCCTCCAAGGCACCAATTTATATAGCAGAAGCGATTGTGCCAAAAGAAGCCACAAGAGAACAACAGAAAGCTAAAGAAAGAAAGCACACAAAGTGTTTGAGTAAATACTCAAGAATTCTATTACTCTAAAGAATTCAAGTTACAATGGATGCTTTACAAATGAGGGGGAGGCTCTCTATTTATAGTTGAGCTCTCCCAAAACCGACGGTCAAGATACATGTACATCGACGGACGAGATCCACTATATGCTTTGATTTTAGGGATTTACAAGATTTACCATATCAAATCTAATCTAATCTTACAAGATATGATTCTATTCTATCTTCTAAGATTAGTTACCAAAATTGCCTAAGCTGCCATGTCTTCATCATTGGGCCAACCAGGCTTCAATCTGATAGGCTTCTTTAGTAGCTCTCTGAATCGGGCCAGTTCTTGTGGGCTGAATGTCCCCCACCTAATCGATAGACCTCTATGGGGCGCTTCTTGCGGCATGGTCACGGGCTTTGCACTTTGGCCCGTGACACTAGTCCAGGCAAAGCCTTTAGACCAGTTGACTTGGGAACTAGGCAATTGAACTGATTTTTTATTTTTAATATTTTTATCAAATAAAAATTTCATTATCCAACTATTAACATATGTCAAAATGAAATATTCTAACCAAAGTTTTCAGAATAAGACCAGTGATTGAACTGATCAGGCCATCGGTTTGTTAATTTGACTGATTCGTCTAGTTCAATTACATAAAACATTAAAAATATTAAAAAATAAAAAAATGAGTTCAACCGGTCTAATGGCTTTCTTCGAATCGATACCCTTGCTTATTTTGGTTTAATCAATCCAACGGATTGGTTTGGTTCAATTAAAGTTTTTATGATTTTTTTTATTTTTATAAGTTTATATAATTTAATACTTTTTATAATTTTTATAGAATTTTCATACGTTTTTATAAAATTTTAAATATGTTTTATAATTTTTTATAATTTATTAGACTTTTATATTTTTATAATATTTATAATTTTATATCAATTTTTATATATACTTTAATATTTTTATAGTTTGATAATTTTTTTCTGATTTTTAATATTTTTATGAGAAAAATATCATATTAAACTAGAAATTATCATGTATCTATCTGATTAATTCCTCATTTTTTAAACTGTTAATGTGGTCAATGATAGAAACCATCAACATGAAGACTTAATTGATTATTTTAATTAATGACAAAAATTTAATTAAATGTGAATTTAATACAAGAATTTAATTATTATTTTTTTACATTTTTCAAAGCTTTTTTAACATATAAGCGAAAATAAAAAGGGTTGTTTACTTGTTTTGAAGCTGGACTAAACATCAAGTATGAAAACATTTCTTTTGTGTGCTATGTACAACCTAGCCAAAAATAATAAGCTCGGTTCTTCTTTCTCTTAGTACATGTGTTACTTTCTTATTGGTTCTTGCGAAATCTAAAGAAAAATTACACCAGACCTTTAAACCAGTTAAGGCCAAACAAGTCGGTTTTTCTTTCTTTTCTTTTTTAAGGCTGACGAATTTTTTTCATCAAGAATCCTTACAATTTTCCCTTTTAATAAAAAATAATTATGGATGATAAGAGTGCAAGAGTGGGATGGTCTATAATTTCCAAACCTATATCAAGGGGAGGGTTAGGCTTGAAGGAGTTGCTAGGTTTGGTGCTTTTAAGTGTAGTTATCCCATTCATATATATTTGTATTTTTCGAATAAATTGATTTAATAAAAATATCCATAAATTACATTAATATATTTGTATATTGTCTCCAATGGTTTTTGCACGCGAAGCAAAATGAAAGCAAATATTAACTTATTGATTATTCGACGTTAAACTAATAGTAAGTAATATTACGTTGTATTAGTAGATAAACCTAAACATGTCATTAATCTAATTGCAAATGAGCAAACCGATTGAAAAATTAATATGTTGTCTGTCAAGTCCAATTGGGAGATGTTTGGTCTTGAGCATCAGAATAGATGACTCCCAGAAGATTGAAATATAGATGTGACTGACTGGACTTACTATACATCGGATATGACCCGAGTAGAATAGATCCTAAATTCATTTATGGATTTATTCACTTGTGATGTCCATAGTGTGACACACGTTAATCCTGAGTAGCTGATGGACTATGTATGCATGACTCATATGCTTTAATGTAATTAAAAGTCTGAGTTCAAATAGATAAAGGAATCGAAAGTTGGTACCTTGGGTACACGACTTCTACAATATCTAGCATCATTCACAATAGTGAAATTCATAACCCAAGAAATGGGTAAATGGTATCCTCTCATTGGCATTACGTGATAGATGAAAAGTAAATATGGTCACGGGTCGTTTGTCTTGATGATAAACAACTTAATTACTATTTGATAGTAATGGACTTTTCATGAAAGAAGATGTAATGATTACCATGAGATAAAATATGATCATATTAGGAGAATAGATTTATTCAAAAGAGATTAAAAATATCATATAAAGGTAACACACTTATTACAAAGTCATTGAACGACATTAATTAAGTAGCTTTCATAACGTTATATAATTAGGGAGAGCTCAGTCACGATACTATAGTGAAATGACTTTATGATTAAATGAGTTTATAATTAATAAGCGAAAAGCTAGAACTTAATTATAAATCATTTGAACTCTAATTGTATATGTTCAATCGATCCCTCTGCTAGCTCATTGAAATAAAAAATGAATTGCATAAAGAATCAAATAAACAAAAATGGATGGAAATAATAAAGTTAGAGAAATAGGTCACATTCGAAAATGAATGTGTTTTCTCACTAAGTATGGAATTGACCTGAGAATTAATTTAAGTTTTTCGAATTATTATTTGATCAAATAATTGAAGTTTGAAAATATAATTAAATTAATTAATCATCGAGAATCTGTTAAATATGAAAATTAAATATATTTTCTCATAAATTCTTTTATAGTAAAGTTATCATAACTTTAACAAAATTAGATTTGGGTTGAGAAAATTAGTTAATTAAAAAAATAATTTATCTAATTAAATTAAATTAATAAATAATATTTATTTCGAGAAATATAAAAATATATATTGAGTTGAATTAAATTATAAAGTGTTAGGTTAAAAATTTAAAAAATAAATATAATTAAACCTAGTACAGGTGAAGCCCAAAACCCCTCATAATACATATGAGAGGCGACAACCCTAGTATATTTAACTAGGGTATACCACCCCTCTCTTAGTTAAACTAGGAAACTAATTTTTCTATCAAACAAGTATTATTTGTATTCTACTAATTCAATTAGGATTCTTCTATATCTTTTTATAGGCATTGGTAGAGCTAAAAATAAAAAACTTTGAGATAGTTATTCTACCTTAAAAAATTATTTTCTAAATATATCTATTGAGATAAAATTACTTTTCTACTGAAAGAAAGAAATTATTTTCGGTTCTGTGTTTAATTTGTGATTGTTCGAACCCATACTCAAAGCGATTTGTGGTATGGGAATAGCAAAAAAAGTCGTTTGGTTGAAAGCTGGAAACATCTAGGATCCATCTTAGTCAAAACACAGATACTTTTTGGAAAAAATTTATTGTTATAAATTATAAATATCACAAATTGGCTCGATTTTTAAAATTTTAATTTTTAGCTATTATAGAAAATCGTTTTTAAACCGAGTTTTTTTCCAACTGAAGCTTGATAGTTGAAATCAAGCTTGCATTATGTAAAATTTGTGATCTATTTTGATTCAAGCAGGATCTCTTTGGATTGCTTGGATCCAAGCTTAGGGGTAGGGATTTGATGCAGGTTTCTCCTTCTCAGACTAGTAGTTGAAGCTAGAGGAAAGTTCTCAAATTGAGGTGTTAGGTTGAGTTGATTAGAAATCCTTAAATTGATGAATTGATTGTCCCAAGATAAAAATATTTTATGTGAAGTCTGGAATGAAATTAGAAGTAGAGTAGCCAAAGTAAATTGGTGTAAGCTGCTCTGGTTACTGATCATATTCCAAAGCATTCAATGATTGTTGGATGGCAATGTTTAATGGACTACCTACGAAGGATAGGCTACTGGCTCGGGGATTCCAAGTTTACAGTGGTGATTGTTTTTGTCATAGTGAGATGGAGACTAAAAATCATTTATTTTTTTAATGCAACTATTTTAAGACGGTTGGGAAAGAGGTGTTAAATCTTTGCTCATTGCAAACATCTTCTGAACAGTGAAATTTTGAGTTACAATGGGTGGTACTAAAATTAAGAGGGAAAGGTTTGATTTCAATTGTATTGCGGTTTTGGCATGGGGAGCTTTCTTTTACTGGATTTAGAGCAGAATTTTTTGTAACACTCATTTGTCTGAACAAGTAATCTTGAAAAAGATTAAAGATGTTGTTCTATTAGTACTGATTGGAAAATAAAAAACGAAATATGAAATAAAAGATTTACTGTGTCGTGGTAAATCTATTGCCTTAGAAACGAATTCGCCCTAATCGGTGTAATCATGTAGTGGATGTCGTCTCGCAAACTTAACATAATGTTTCGATATTCGTACACCCGAATATGGAAGATGGAATTCGATTGGTGTTGCTCTTCTCGAAAAATCACAGTAGGATCAATTCCCAAGAAATTTGGAGGGGTCACAGTCAGTCTTGCTTAAAACCCAAACTCTGAGAGTTCTGTTTTTGTTTTGTGTGTAAAATAAGTAAAACAATCCTCTATTTATACTAGTAACGGAAGGGCAAAACAATAATTAGTCAAGGGCAAAAGAGTAAAAAAATGCACTGAAACTGCCCCACTATTTCCGCGCCCAACAACTCAATAGTAAAAAAACACAAGATTTTAGAGACATAAAATGAGCATATAACAACAACATGCATGTATGATAAGCCATATTACTATGTAAGAATAAGAAGCAAAACTATATAAAAACTCTCTTGATAGCTTGTGCTTAATCAATATGGGATATACCCACTAACACCAACCCTTTGCATTACCAACAATTATTTGATAGTAGAATTAGATCAGATAATATTGTAAATAATAGAATTTGTATAGCTTAGGGTAAAAAGTGATTTTACTGTATAGCTTTTGTTTACATCAGAATTTCCTATGTTGCTTTGCTGTAGCACATTTTCTGCTTTTGGGTAAATAATATTTACAAATTTATCCAATAATTATTATTATTATGTTAGCATTTATTGATCTGAAGGAAGATCTCAAGTACAGGTGCCATGGGTTCAAAAATTGGTGGCCCTTTTCAGTAAGGTATCTTCCTTTCCAGCCCTGTTTTTCTACTGCTTTTTTATCAAAGAATAAAGTTTTTTTTTTCTTACCTATCATCCACATTTGACATTCTTACAACTTTCTGATATATATTACTTGTCATTGTTTATCAAGAATATTGCCATTATTAACAGAAACTATCACCCAAGCTTTTTATTTTTAATCTCTTAGGAACCTATTATGATTCTTGGTACTGTTTGTTTGGTACCAGCTAGCCACCTGAATAAGTTGGACCACAACAAATAAGGCATAATTCACAATACCCAGAAGGTGCTGGAAATGGCATCTGATTCCAGTTGCTATCTATATTAATTACCACCACTTACACCAAATATCAAACCTCATTGTTTAATCCCAATTCAGCATCTGCTCTTACAACTTCTGCCGGTTCATATGGTGAGAAAATCCTAATTAACTTTGTGCTTTTTTCAAAAAAGAAGGGCTAAACCTATTTTCTTCTACATTTGCATTGAGTTGTAATATATTGGACATATAGTTTAACTTGCATATGACACTTGAATGTATAGGATGGTGGCAAGGAGAAGTCAAGCAGTAGGAAAAAGATGAGTGTGGTGGTAGGACCATGGGGAGGCAATGGTGGAGCTGCTTGGGATGATGGAATTTATAATGGGGTAAGAGAAATCACTCTTGTTTATGATCGTTGCATCGACTCCATCAGAGTGGTTTACGATAAGAACGGTAAGCCTGTAACGGCGGAGAAACACGGCGGTGTAGGAGGAAACAAGACAGCTGAGGTTAGGCTAAACAATCTTAATTTTTTATCTTTTGATGTGTTTGTATAATCATTATATTCACACTCAAGAGACTGCATTGTAATTGGTATCCAGATTAAGCTAAAATTCCCAGAAGAATTCTTGATCAGCGTAACTGGTTATTACTGTCCTGTGGTTTATGATGGTAGCCCTGTGATTCGATCACTGACGTTTAAGAGTAACCGAAGGACGTTTGGTCCGTATGGAGTTGAAGAAGGAACACCCTTCGCTTTCTCCGTAGAGGGAGCGCGAGTCGCCGGGTTCAACGGGAGAAGTGGATGGTATGTTGATTCAATCGGATTTCGATTGTGTCGTGTTCAATCTCCCAAACTCTTTCAGAAGGTGCAGAAAGGATTTCAAAGGCTTACTAGTAGTGTCTCAAAAGCCTCTGCCTAGCCTAGAGAGGATTGTCACTCAAAAGGCCCCTTCCATTAATACCTGGAGGTGCTAAAGTTCATCATCAAAATTATAGCAGCAACCACCTTAGAGTTTAAAATCAAACAATCTTGAATGTATACAGATATATATATATATAGACACGTCGGGTTTTGTTGTCTTTCGTATCTTATTTGATGTTATTAATGATTGGATTAGTGTTTAACTCGTTTGCTTTTTTTACACGAAAATGAGCAAAGCAAAGATAAAAGGATACAAAACTAAAAAGAAAAAGAAAAATTCGGGTTTAATTTAAGTAATCAAAAAATATGAAATTTTATGCTCGACATTTAGAATCCTATTTATCATTCTCTCACTAGAAAAAGATAAAACTGACATGAAATCACAATTTCAACCATCCTTTCTCTACAAAACATTAAGAAGAGTAACATGCATAAATAGTTTGAGAACCATATTCCATCTTTTTTTTTAATTGCATCATACATCCCTAAACTATTATCTTCATTTTAAATTGGTCTTCAAACTTTATAATATATATTCTAATTACATTCCTAATATTTATCTTCATTTTAAAATTATAGTTTGGGGTATTTAGTACAATTAACTTTTTTTTTTTGAATGGAGAATCTGAGGTGAAAATAGAAATGGCATTGATGCTTCCTTGAGTTGGGAACTGCCAATCTTTTGATTGGAAGCACAAAGTTTGTAGTAAATATTCAGTGGGTTCCAAATGTATCGTCTTTTTTCTTACTTGAATTATGAATTTATGAAATATTTTGTCTCCTTTTAAAATGTTTTCCTTTATTTAAATCATTTTTATTATTTTCTAATAGAGATTTGCTTAGTAGTTTTTACGAAAAATATTTTTAATCTTTTTCGATGTTTGTTTCATGTAAAATAGGATGATCAACATAAAAAATTTTCCAATCAATGTAAAATTACTTCCTTATCCCTGTAAAATGTCTTAACAAATTTTTTTTCATAAGACATTTTCTAAACTGATAAGATTTTGTTTATAGTAACACCCCCATACATCGGGTCAAAGCATCAAGATTTTACATTCTCTACTACATCATTCACTTATCAAATATTTTCTTATAAAATTTCATAATTTTTCAATTTAGTCCTTTTTTGTTGTAAAAATTTAATATTTACTAATTAATCATATTAAATCATTTTTTTCTTATTAAACTTTAATCACATAATTTATCTCATCTTGTTTCACATATCAAATTTCTATGTATTTCACTTCTATTATTTCACCAACATATTTTCTCAAGTTTAACAATTTAGTCATTGTCATCATAAAAATTTCATATTTTTCCACAATTTCATTTTTACAATACTTTATGCATATTTCATCATCTCATAACACATTCAATAAACTTTTATCACAATTTCTTTATTCACGTATTAAATTGTTTCACACTTAAACTTTTGTACAGTTTTCAATTTAGTTCCTATTGCCATGTAATTATTTTTTCACCATATAAGCACTTTAATCAAATAATTTATTATAATATCTTATTTCACATTACAAATTTTAATGTATATCACTTTTCTTGTTAAAATTATAAATTGCACAAAATTTACAATTTAATCCTTAACATCATAAAGATTCATTATTTGTAAATAATTCCACCTTAATATCTCTTTGTAATCAATTCACTACTTTCATAAATATCAAATGTATATTTGTTCAATTGAAAACAACTTTTATGAAAAATTTTTAAAAAATCTGCCAAACTCCAGGAAATATCAACTTTCCCAAAAAAACAAGTAAATCATTTTCGGTAAAACTAATGGAGCTTAAGTTAAAAAAACACAAAAATATTTATCCAAATGAATAAAAAAAAGTAATAAAGAAGTAGAGTAGAAAGACTTGATCTAATCGGTTCTTACAACCATCTTCAACGAATGGTCCAAAATTGATTGAGGTGAACAGTATTTTAGCATTTACCTAATCCATTAACTTGATGAATAAGAAATGGTTGAACCACTTACCAACCCTCACAACCAAATGAATAAATACCATCTCTGAGCTTAGGATTAAGCTCAAATATCATGGCCGGAAACATCAAATACCAACCTCAACCTGGTGAACCTAGTTCACATTGTGGGATCGAATCATAGGAATTGCTTGCTAGTAGGGTGTGGGAGGCAGCGATTAGCTCTTGCCGGTAGTATGTGAATTGTATTTAAAAAAAGAAAACCCCTCAACCTGGCCTCCATACCAATGCATTCACACAGACCAAACCATCCCACATACTACATACCACATTCTTACGGGATTTTGGGGAAAATTTACAGTTAAGATCCACAATGAAGGCATCAGCTCATTAATATGAAACAAGCACCGCATTCAACATTAGAAAGAAGTACCCATTTCAGTAAAATTTGCATATACAACAAGATCTTTAAGCAGAAACTATAATGCTATACATCACAAGCTAATTCAAATGGGTTCCACCATTCTATCAACAGCATTTACCTAATCCATTCACTTGATGAATAAAATATGATTGTACCCCGCTTACCAACCCTCACAACCCTAAATACCTTGTTTAACCATAGGGTTAAGCTGAAACATCAACAACGACCTGCCAACCGTTCTACCAAAGCATTTAGAAAGCCCCTAAATCATCCCAGATACCACACTCTCACAGGGATTTTGAGGAAAGTTCAAGAGTTAAAATTCACTCTAAAGGTATAAGCTCATTTACTTGAAACAAGCACCACATGTAATATTAGAAAGCAAACTTCAATTCAGTAAAAATTTACACATAAAACTTGATCTTTAAGCTGAAATTATATAATCCTAAATAACAAAGTCTTACTATTTATCACAAGCTCATTCAAATGGATACCACGGTTCTTTTAACCTCTAGCCTTAAGCTCGGCGAGGCGCCTTGACAAATCGTCCTCATCAACCTTCTCCTGTGTCTTGGTTGGCACAGCATGAGCGGCGGGCTGTGGCAACCCAACAGAGACCTCCAACCCATAATCATCAGCCACTTGCTGCATCAAGCTGTTGACCTCACCTTCTGGTGTGGACAATGAAGTAGAGCCAGCCATAGCACTCTCCATAAACTCTGCCTGGACCTCCATATTCACAAACTGCTTCTCGAATTTATCCATTGTCTCTGACATTTTCTGCAAATTGCCTGCATCATACCCAAAGGAAAGAGGGGAGACTCAAACTTGACCATATGCACATCAAAATTAATTTCCAGTTTAGACGAAAAAAGACGATGAAAATTTCGAAAAGCCGAATGAAAAAAGGCTAACATCTAGACAAATTTTAGTTCAAATCAACCCTAAATCTCCAGAAAGATGAAATTTTTTAAGGAGAAATTAATTACCGGTGGCCAAGGAAGATTCGAGAGACTTGACGATATTTCCCATGGACTTGTTGATGGTGGTCATCTTAGCCTGGGTATCGAGCCTGGCAACTACAGCATCGAGTCGGGAAGCGAGACGCAGGTAGTTCATCTGCTCAGTGCGCTTACGGATGGCGTTCTCGGCGTAGATCCGAGCACCGTCCATGTTACCTTTCTCGATCGCCTTTTTCACCTTCAATTTCTCAGATTTCTCCTCCTTCTCGCACTTCTTGGCCTGGCGTTGCAGCGATTTGGAGGTGAATTTGAGGTCCATGATCTGGTTCAACAGCTTCTCCGTATTGCCCATAGCTGGATTTTTTTGGTCTGTTTGCAAACAAATTTTGATGTTTGAGAGGATTTTAAAGCAAATGTGGATCAGAATGGGGCTTTTCTGTGTGTTGATCGCGTTTTGACCGTTCTGTGTTTTTCGATTCGATTTTTCTTTTATATTTGTATTTATTTATTTGTATTTAAATTTATTAGTTCAAGGAAACTGGGGCGAAAGTGGAAAAGCACCCTAAACGGGTGGGCCTAACTTAACACACTCTTTTTGGGCCTTCAAATTATTTCAAGTATTAATAAGATTAAAATATGCTTCAAATCTTTATTTAGAATTTAATCTTTTTATTTTTTTTTTTAAGAATTCGATTATTTTATTTTTTAGATTTCAAAATTCAAGTTTAATTGTTAATATTCTAAAATTTTTAAGTTCACTGGCGTGGCATTTTGAAATTAAAAAAAAAATCACTTGCTAGCTATATAACAACAAAAAAGCGACATTATAATGAACCCAAATTTAGTAAAATTTTAACGATATTAAAAATTAGACTTAGATTTTTAAATTTAAAAATTAAAAAATTTATTTTTTTTGAAATAAAAATAAAAATACTAAATTCCAACAATAAAAAACTAAAAAGATTTCGAGCATATTTTAAAGTTAATAATAATTTTTTTAAGGTTATGTATATTAAATGGATGATACTGTGGGTTGAATATAATCTCCAAAGAGATTAATTGTTGCTCTAAAAATTTTAGAAGTAAAATATTTTCTGAACAGATCTTTCCTTGATGCTTTTGAGGGTGGTAATCCCTCTTTTGAATGGCATTGTATTTTGACGCTAAAACATGTGATTTCGCGTGGTATGTGATGGCGAGTTGGGAATGACAATGATATTTTAGTATTTCGTGACCAATGGTTGTTTCATGACATGAATTTTTATGTTGAATCATTTTCATTAGCAGGTTTTGAGGATTTGTGGGTTGCTAATTTTTTTAACGTTGATGGTTGTGCACAAAATAGGAACTTAGTGGAAGGCATTTTAGCTCTTGATGATGCAAAACATGTTGTTTGGATTCCGATTATCTACCCAATGGATAGATTGATATGGCATTTGTAATAGCCTATTTTTTAGTAGTGTTGAAAATAATAGTTTTGGGATCATAAATCTGACGAGTGAGTACGTAAATATCATTATTTAATATTTAAGAGTCAAATATAATATTATGGTAAATTTTGATTTGATAATTTTTGTTAATTAAATGAATAGTTAAGTTCAAATAATTTGTCCCTAAAATGAAATGGTTTTGAAAAATAAAGTATCGGGACTTCGTTTCTATAAATCGAGCCCGTCTAAAAGTTTTGGTGTTTGGATAGTTAGTTAAGAAAAAAAAATTAAATCGTAAAATTTGTAAAAATTAATCGCTATTAGTTTGTAGGAATTAAATGGTTATAAAAACATGAATTGGTGGTTTTATAATGTAATTAGACCTTGAATAATGCTATTGGTCAGTTAGTGGATGGAATTATATAATTTTATGTGTTAAAATAGGTTTAATTTATAATAATTATATGTTAAGTAATAAAAAAAAACATTGTCATCCTCATCAACTTTTTCCCAAATTCGTTTCTCTATTACCATAAAACAAAATCTTTCGTTCAAGCTATTCTCTCATACATTGTATGAATTTTTAAACCGTTTTTAGTAATTTTTATATTTTTGAGATCGTTGTAAGTTGTAACTTAATCTAACTAACTCATGGACTAATTCGTAAAACTGTTAAGTATTTTGAATTATACCATTGATGAATTTGTGATGTTTTTGAAGTTTGATGATAGATTTACAAGCTTGGTTGTTAAATATACCTATTTGGTAAAGTGATTTTGGTTAGTTTTAAGGTTAGGGACTAAATTGATAAAATAATAAATTTAGGATGAAATTATTGTGAAATTATGGGCTATATATGTATAATTAAAATTTCGATTAGCTTGGTTTTGGGCTTAATTGTGATAATTGTAAAGTTTCAGGTTTAGGGACTAAATTGAATAAAAGGTAAAAGTGTAAAACATTGATAAATGGTTATATATGTGAATTTAAGTATTTTAAAGTATTTGAAATGATTAATTGAATGAAAATATTATATTGAGATCAAGAAACGAATCAATTGGTTAATAATCACGAGAAAGAAAAATCGTTGAGTAGTCGTCGTTGAAGTGTTCGTAGCTATTGTGATTAGGTAAGTTCGTAAATTTGTTAAACTAATTAGTTGTTGTTTTTGTGATATAATATCTATCTATATATGTTTTGATTGAGTTCATTTACTTGTTAAATGGTAAGGGATGAAATGAACTAAGTTGTAATGTTAATTAAATTAAAGGTTATGTTTGAAAATGGGAAACAACATGGATGAATTCTTGTGTTGAAATAATGTGTATATGACTAAATGATATTAGATATGAAACACGCCCCGTATGAACTTTGTGAATGCTTAGAATGCAAATGACATGTCATTAGGGTTATTTATCATTTCGGGTGTTGGTTTTGGATGTCCTACCGATGGTTGAAGTCATGCATTTATTGTAGATTCTCCATAGCTCGTGTGAGCAGCATCGTGTAGCCTAACATCCCAACCCACAACTCATGTGAGCAGGCCCATTTTACAGTTTGTGTGAGCATTGTTTCCTCGTATCCGACGTTATTTCATTTGGTTCATTAGGTGAAAAATGAATGTATGAATCGATTATATGAAAGTAGATATATTAAATGGTTATATGGAAATAGATATATGAAATGGTTATATGAATCAGTTATATGGAAATAGATATATGAAATAGAACATTGGATATAGATATTTGAAATAAAATGTGAGTTGTTAAATAAATAGGTGATGGTTGAATTGAGTTTTAAATGTGTTTACTTTTAATGTTTATAACGTGATAAAGTTATATGTTTTGTATATGTCAACTCACTAACCTTGTGAGATTTCTGGTGTGTATAGGAAATAAATGAACTCATGACCTTGTTTATGAAATTAATTGCGAAATGTTTTAGTTACAATAGTTATGCTAAGTTAAAGTGTAAGTTTAATACGGACTTACTAAGCTTTACGTAAGCTTACTCTATTTGGTTTTTTTCTTTGTAGATCGTTGGATACGAGCTATCGATTGGATTGTTTTTGGAGATCACACTATCCGTCAACTCTTTTGATAATTATACATTTATTTTGGTCGATTATAAGTGGCATGTAAATAGGGCTTTGGTTTATGCATGTTGGTGGTCATTTGGTCATGTTTTGTGCCATTTGAATTATGAAATATGTGTATTGATCTAAAACCTTAATGGTATTTTGATTGGTTTATTATTTGATGGCATAGTTGTGCTTGAAACTTAATGTATTATTGGTTTGTTGAATTGGTACATACATGATAGGTTAATTGGTGAAATTAATAATTGGCATTAAAAGGCTTGACCTAAATTGTTAATTATAACATATGTTAGTTGGAAATTATTGGATGATTGAATAAAGTTAATATGTTGATTATGTCTTGTTTTGGATGGTTGTTGTTTATGTTGAAATGTGGTGCCAATAAGGGCATATTGGTTAGGCACATAGGTTGAATGTGAATTGACATATTTTGGCATGTTTCGGTATGCTTTGAATAGGTTAATGTGATGGTAAATGTATGACTTGATGTCTAAGAAATTGTAGGTGAATTGGCTTGTGTTTGAAGGTATTTTGGGTACACACAATCTACCACACGGCCATGTGTCCCACATAGTTGCATGACATGGTCATGTGGCCTATTTGATTTTTGGTCAGGTTTGTCCACACGATCTTAGAGAGTTACACGGCTTGGCGACACGGCCATGTGACTCATGTTTTCAGTTTTTACCATATTTTTTTGTTTTGTTTCAAATTAGTCCATACTTGTTTCTAAATTGATTTTAAGGTACCGTAGGCTCAATTTATGTCTTGTTTCGAATTTATGCTACATATGATGATTATTTATTAATTTATGATGTTTAAATTAATCTTTGAATTGTGTCATTGTATTATAAGTCTTGTTAACTACCATAATATCTCGTAACTTGAATCCGACAACGAAGACGGGTTAGGAGTGTTACATTTAGTGGTATCAGAGCTACGATTTAGTCGATTCTAGGATTGAATGTAACATATATTGAGTCTAGAAATGCATGCCACTTTATAACCTGTGATAGTGTGATGACTCCCGATCAGTTTGGCTTATTTTCTTATAGATTAAATATGTCAACTGAATCCAATCGAGGAGATTCCGACGGAGTACAGATTTATGTTCCAACCGCTGATTAAGGGGTTGTTATTAATGTGCTTGAGTTTCAAGAGCCTAGAGAAGAGGCTCACAATATTTTTTTCAGTACGATGAGTGATATGTTTAATGTGTATGTGAGAGTCAAATTCGCGGCTCAACGATCTCCACCCCCTCATCCTCAAAGCCCTATATGACAAAATATTCATAGACTTTCTATTAATAAAGTTTGAATATGTGGAGCCGAAGAGTTTAGTGGTAATGCGAGTGATTATTCGACTAAAACTGAGTACTGGTTAAAAAACATAAGAGAGTTCTAGATGAAATGTTGTGTCTTTCAGGAGATTATCTGAGATGTATTGTGTCACTATTAAAAGAAAAGACTTTTTACTAGTGGTCGACTTTAATTGCAGTTGTACTAAAAGAACATGTTAATTGGGAATTCTTTAAAACTAAATTTCGAACTGAATACGTCAACAAACGATACTTTGATAAGAAGAAGAAGGAATTTCTTGAGTTGAAACAGGAAAATAGATCAGTTGCAGAGTATAAGCGTGAGTTTGTTCAGCTCAATAAATAAACCTATGAAATTGTATCAACTGAGGAAGAAATGTGTACTCACTTTGAGATCGTTTAAACGTTGAGATCAAATTATTGGTTGGTGCGATAGAAATTCGAGAGTTTGTGTTTGGTTGATTGAGCTCAGAAAAATAGAAGAAATATGCAACAACAAGAAACTGGATGAAATGAAAGTTCGTGCCTTCAATAAACATAACTTAACCAGAACATTTTCTACTCCCCTATAGAAGAGGATGAAAGAATTGAGTAGTCATTTTTCAACACCATCAAGGTTTTTTAGAGGAGATAGAATGATACAAAGTGATGTGTGACCATCGATGACTTCAATAACCAGTTCTAGTAGTGTATGAAATGGGAATCAGACTTGAACGTAGCCATTATAGATGAAATCATTTTGGGATATGTAGATTTAAAGACGGGTCCTATTCCGAATCGCTAGATCATTAGAAGAAGGATTGCTTGAATTGAGCTGATTTGAACAAAAATCAGGATGTAAAACCTATTGTTACTTATACGAGAGACAGGCCACCAAATTTTTTGGCACAACTAGAGTCAGTAGAAGCGAAACAAAAGACACAGTGGTTCAATCTGAAGCTCGAGTCTCTGTCAGAGCTTACGCGATTCGTGCGCGTGAGGAGGCCTCAGCTCCTGATGATGTTGTTGGTACATTTTCTATCTTTGATGTTACTATGTATGCATTGATTTATCCAGGGTCGATTCATTCATATATACATACTAAGTTAGTAATGGAAAAGAGTTTACCGGTTGAGTCAACTACATAAATGTTGTTAAAGTAATGAACATTTTAGACCAAAGTGTCATAGTCAATCTGGTTTACAAACAGCGTCCACTGAAAATTCAGGGTTATAACTTTCTTGTTAATTTGATGTTACTATCTTTTGATGAGTTTGATGTTATTTTTAGACAGAACTGGTTAATGGTACATGATGCTGTAGTGATTTGCAGATGGAAATGAATTGATTTGAGATGTCAGAACGGTGAGTTGATTTATGCTAAATCTACTAAATCTAATTGTATTGCAAATATGATTTTGACATTGTCTACACATAAATTGATCTGGAAAAGGTTGTAACACATTTTTTTGATGATATTTTAGATTCCATAGTTTCAGAAATGAAAGTTGATCAATTACTGACAATTTTGCGAGTTTACAGATGTTTTTCCTGATGAATTGTTGAGTTTACCGCTAGAGCAAGAAGTTGAGTTTGCTATAGAATTAGTGCCAGGGACTACTCCAATCTCGATTGCTCCATATTGAATGACTCCAACAGAATTAAAAGCTCAGTTGCAAAAATTAATCGACAGAAGTTTTATTCGACCGAGTGTATCATTTTGAGGCGCACCTATTCTGTTTGTGAAAAAAAGACAGGTCGATGAGATTGTATATAGACTACCGGCAATTGAATAAAGTCATGATAATGAGTAAATATTTGTTGCCTCGTATTGAAGATTATTTCGATTAGCTGAAAGGTGCTACAATGTTTTTGAAGATAGATATTCGATATGGTTATTATCAATTGTGAGTTAAAGACGTAGATGTGCCAAAAACAACATTCAGAACCCGTTATGAACATTACGAGTTTCTAGATATACCTTTTGGAATGACTAAAGCTCTCGTAGCATTTATGAATATGATGAATCGTGTTTTTCAGCTACATCTCAACAGGTTCATTGTTGTTTTTGTTGATGATATATTGATACATTATAAAACTAATTCAAAGTGTGCTCAACATTTAAAATTTTGTAATATAAATGATTTATTAAATATGGTAAAAATGCTATAGAGACCCTGTATTAAGTATCAAATTGCATATTATCCCTTTTACTTAAAAAATGGGCAAATTATTCCTTATGCATTAGATCAAATAGTAAACTCGTCATTTAAAAAAAAATTCATTCATTTCTATTGTTAAAAACTGACAAAATAACAAATATTGACATGTGGCATGTCATTTGTACCTCATGTTGATGTACAAGGACCAACTTTTAACAGTAAAAATGAATAAAATTTTTAATAAAAGGACAAATTTCAGAGCGAAGCCAGAAAATGTTTTTAAAGGGGCCAAAATTAAATTGTAATTTTTACGATAGTAAAAATACAATTTTATCATTTTAATAGTCTATATCTTTATAGTTTTTAAAGGATTAAATTAAAGTTTTGTCATTTTTAGAAGGGACAAAGTGCAATTTCACCTTTATTAATTTAAAATTTAAAAATTTTAAAGGGTCTAAATGGAAATTTTTTCATTTTATGGGGGCAGGTGTAACACCCTTTACCCGTATTCGACACCGGAATAGGGTACAAGGCATTATTAGAACACATATACACTTGTAAACGTATTTAACTAAGTTATAAAACTTCATCTAAATTAAAACTTTCAAATTATTAACATGCTTTTATAATTCTTCATAATATATCCTCAAAATATTATATTCATAATAAATAGGACCTACGAGACCCGATACATATTCATGTAATTCACAAGTCTTAATAATTCAATGTTTCATTTCCATTTCATACAATTCACAAATTTCTCATGTTCACAATTCAAATCATTAAGCTCAATACTAATACGTATTTACCATTTAACTCAACGTTTATCGATTATACCATTCATTAAAACATTTATGAAATTCTCAAGTTTGCAATGAAAATATCACTTTAGTTTAAATAACAACATCAACTCAACTCATCATCCTGGTATAAATTCACTACTATTTATCCATTTACTATAATTCTTTTGGGCCCATTTGTCACTTACCATCCTTAATCAAATTAGGGAACGGATATGGAAAATTGAGTACTTCACTTCCACTTTGCCATAGTATAACTATGGTTTTGCGTATGATCACTTAACACTTTCCGAAGCCATAGCCCTGCCATGGTCTTACACGGATCATATTTATCACTTGTCATTTGTCCCTGATCAGATAAGTGTAGCTAAAGCTATCACTTATCACTTGTCACTGATCAGATAAGTGTAGCTAAAGCTATCACTTATCACTTGTCACTTGTCACTTGTCACTAATCAGATAAGTGTAGCTAAAGCTACCACTCATCACTTGTCACTGATCAGAAGTACTCAAATTCGATGTTCCGCTCAATTTGATCATTTATTCGGTTTTCGCATTGTTATTTTATTCTCAAATCATCAACAAATATATCTCATCATACATTATATAATTCATGAAATTAACATTTAATCATTAAATTTCAGCCATATGAACTTACTATTTCATTACCTTTCCACACTCGTTTCCTATGCACATCACACAAGATATAAACATATCATTCAACCATAGTCGCAAGCTAGTGTATTTAAACATAACTCTTTTTGAAACTAACCACATGATAAACCATTTCACTAGAGATTACATAATTTAAACCTTACCACCCTTTTCATGATCACAAGCATATTTTCAATTATGCACTTACCATTTCAATGCATAACTTATAAATTTAACGTGGCATAATTCAACCATTACTTGGCCAAAGCCTAAGCATGTATGCCAAATATGTTAGCCAAATACACATATAGCATAAACATTATAAGCATGGATGAGCACAACATTTATTCATGTATCACACTTATCAACATGTGTTAATTCATAAACCATTCATTACATTACTTCATGCCAAATCATATACCGAATATATCATACACACGTACTATGAAACTTTATTTTCACACATGAGCTTAGACCATGACCAATAATGCACAAATATAAGCATCATTTCTATTTCATCGTTTATCAATTATAATCAAGCATATGACCAATTATACACAAATCATTCATATATTTCTCAATTTTCCTCCTCCTCCTCTCCATTTCACATCCTTAATGTGTATAACACATTTAAACAACATTATCCATACTATCACTATTTTCCTGTATGTAAATTCAAGCTGTCTGTCTGAGTCAGAATCACTAATTTATTTATATCTCGAGCTACAAAGCACCAAATTAAGATCCGTTAATTTTTCCTGAAACTAGACTCACATATCTTCTTACCATAAAATTTTTAGAATTTTTGGTTTAGCCAATATGTACAGTTTATTCTTTAAAGTTTCCCCTATTTCACTGTTCGACAGTTTCGACCCCTCTTCACTAAAAATTAATTATCTCTTTATATAGAATTCGGATGATGTCCCCGTTTGTTTCTATTGAAAATAGACTCATTAATCATTCAAAAAAGAAAATAGACTCATTAAGTATTTTAAATATATAAGTTATAACCCATAATTATTTTTATACAATTTTTAATGATTTTTCCAAGTCAGAACAGGGGAACCCGAATTCATTCTGACCTTATCTAACAAAATTCATTATATCTCATGATTTACAATTCCATTACTTACATCGTTTCTTTTATGAGAAACTAGACTCAATAAGCTTTAATTCCATATTTTTTTCATCCTCTAATTAAATTTCCACGATTTATGGTGATTTTTCAAAGTTAACTTACTGCTGCTGTCCAAAACTGTTTTAGTGCAAGATGTTGATAATCAAATTTATAACACCCTCCTTTCCTTTCTCTACAATATCTTCTATCAATTCCTCTTGTTCCCTTCACTAACATATCAAGAACATAGAACCTTATATATAAAACCCTACATTAACGTCAATTTCATACTTTTTCAATAATATCAAACTTAAAATATATTGAAATCTTGATGTTCTTACCTTGCTCTATTGATTTCAATCTTTAACTTGAATTTTCTCTCTCCTCCAGCTTCTATTTCTCGAATCTAACTTGATATTGTAGCTCCCCATAGTCTCCTTAACATTTTTCTCTCTTAGTAGCTAAGGAAATTCTTTTGATTTCCAAGTGAAAATGGTAATTTTTTGGTGGAAGGACCAAATTGTAAAGAAAGCAAAACTTTCTTCTCTTCTCTTCTCTTCTAACGTGAAATGCATGGGAAAGGAAGATGATTCTTCATCTTTTCATCCACATATATATATACTAAATAAAATAATAATAAAATGATGAAATGCCATTTAAAAATTAAATTAAAATATTAATAAACTAATATTTATTTATTTATTTAATCTAAAATATCTCCAACATCATCATTATTTTCTAGATTTCTCTTTCTTCTAATTGACCATTTTTCCCTTTAGATCTTTTAAAATTTCATCCTTGAGTCATCACTTAATTTGGTAAAATTACGATTTAGTCCCTCATAGTTCTTCTTCTATTCAATTTGGTCCCAATTCATCCATTTTCCTTAGTTTCTAGATTATTCCATCCTTAAAATATTTACACTATTGGTCCTTCAACTTTTTATATTTACACTTTAACCCCTCAAATTTTGAGTATTTACTCTTGGATAACAAAATTTTTCTCACTTTTGCAATTTAATCCTTTCTTTAATTAATATGTCATACTATACTTCCCAATGTTGTCATAACTCAAAATTCTCCTTTTTGTCACTTTATTTCCTTACTATATCAAAGATAATATCTTACTGTAAAAATTTTCGGGGTATTACAGCGGGGCTCCTGCCAACCCCCATAGCTACGTCCATACTTAATTTACTTTTTAATCTAAGATACAGAGATGAATTTATTTATTTTTAAATTGAGAGGGCAAAATGCAATATTCTTAATACAAGAACCTCAGTGACATTTTTACGCCATAAATTTGTCACCCTCTATAATTGATAGATAAACGTGTGATCAGCTCAGCAAACGCAAAAATGGATTAATTATTAGAAAATTTGCAATGGGATTAGATATTCAAACATGTAGTTAGATATTTGAACATGTGATAACCAAATGCTAGAAAAAGAGATTAGTTTTAAGATGATCTGCAATGTTGGAGCTTGAAAACGAGACTTTAGAAGGTTGTCCTTTCCTCATCAAAACTTAATTGTACTTCAATGATATGGTATTACCATTTTAGCTTATTGTCCAATGAAACTAACCCTGCTTCCTGGAAAGTTCCTGCTGTCTGTTTCCTATCACTTGGGATTGCATAACTTATTAATTTTGGTTATTGGTTATGATTTTTATAAAAATCACAATCCAAATTTTTTTTGTTGTAACACTGATCCTCCATCAAAGATAAGAAGTGTGTTTTTGTACTTCAAAATATGTTGTAGTTAAACAACATAGCCTACTAGATGACCATGATGTTTGGGGAAACCACTTTGAATGGACCGGTTGATTCAAGGAATCTTATCTTATACCAATCCATATGTTAAACCAAAGTTAAAAGCATAAGCTATTTAAAGATTGTTTGTGTCAGTTTCCATGCTCAGAATACATATACAACAACAAGAACTGATGTGATCATATGACTGCGACTCTGTAAAAGAATATAAATATATTTAAAACCAACACGCATTACTGCTTCAGTGCTTGTGATTCCAAAAAACTATGGTGATGTAAGAATCTGGTATATCACTTTCATCTTCATATAAATCCCACACATTCAACGACGTATATCACCAGCTTCAGGGCAAGTTGCTGCAAAGAGACACACTGAAAATGGATCGGGAATCGGCTAAGTGATGTTGGTATTTTTTTGTGTGTGTTTTTACAAAAATCAAGAACTGAAACATGCATAGAGGGTCGTGCCCCTCATGGATGGTGGCTAGCATCATCATTTGGCTCGTTATATTTACAGGGTTACGTAGTTCTGATCGGCCTCACCCGAAGATAGGCAAGAACCAAACAAAAGCTAAAGTGCCAAGTCACGTATGGACGTGTCAATGTCATGTTAAACCCTCCTATGTGTCTCACTTTTTTTTCTCTCTCTCTCTCTTTCTTCCCCCCATTAGCCGACTCCTCCTTTGCCAAGATTCATTTTTATAGATTTATGCTATGCTACTTTCCAATATATATAGATTTGTGCATGTAGTTCTCTTCTATGTATGTACTTATTTTACTTTGGCATTTGAAAAGAGCTTCTTGCCTAGTATTTAGTGCCAGAGAGAGAGCTTGCTTTCCTCACCTCTATTTATTAGGCTAAAAAGGTCAAAAAATAGTAACCAATTTAGGTCCTTCGAATTGCATTAATCTTTCTTTGATCCCATACACAGAAAATCCCTTTTGGTTGTTAGGCTTAAAGTAGACACCTTTTTTCCTCTGATAGAGAGACCAATTTACCCTTTTGAGCTGATGCTTAGACCCCCCCGCCCTCCCCTTATTTTTATTCATTACAGCGAAAAGGAAATGTTTCACCTTTCGTTACTTTCGAATGCATTTCCATGGCTGAAAGGGATCCCCAAATAGGTTTGTTTTTAGCTGATTGGAAAGAAGCCACCGCTTCACCTCATTGGTTCTTTTAAGCTACAGTGTCGAGATTCAGGTGCTTCTTTTCTTTCTGTTTTTGGGGGCTGAATTTGGGGTGTGGAAAATGAATGGGGTTCCAGAAGACCTAATTGTTTACGAGATTGCTTTGGTGGTTCCCAAAAGGAACATCAATGAAGAAAATAAATGTTATGATTGTGTTGAGGTTCTTGTCAATGAGTTCAGAAATGTGGGTTTGATCGTTGAGAGAGTTCTTGGCCTTTCTGACGAGTTTATCAAGGTTTGATATTTTTCTTTTCTTTTCTTTTTTGTTTCTTTTTCAAGATTTGAACATTCTCTACATTGTCTCATGGAGTCATTTTTTTGTCGCTTTGCATCTATATTTTCTTTAAAATTATCTTAATTAATAGTTTATTTTCCCATCTGCTGGTTATTCTCTTTGAAATTATCTACATGACCATAAAAGTTGTACTATGTTTCCCCTTTTGTCTCCTACTAAATGTTTTAGCATCTGTGTTGGACATGCAAATATGTAACTATTTCCTTTGTGCAATCCTGGTTTTCTTGGGATATTTTTATTGTATCCTAGTTAATGACAATGGGTTCCTTCAGTGAAAGGAAATTTCTTGGTCCTAAATTACTTGGGTGCTCCTTGTTAGGATTGCTTTCATTTGAGGACTCCCTTTCAATCCTCCTTTCTTTCCTGAAAAATATAAGAACTTTAGTAGCTAATTTGCTTTGTAGAGCTGAATTCAACATGTTTTTGCAGTACGGATTGTTATTTGGAAATTTGAATTTATTGCCTTATCTGTTTTATTGCTCAATTTAGATTACTGTCCAAAGTCATTCATGACTTTGGTTTTTCCCCTTTATTTTTGTTGGATTGTTTCCAAGTGGTTGGGAATGGGATATAAAGTAATCTTGAGTAGAGTTGCTTACTACCTATCCTTCTTTCAGCTAGCAGCACCATTAGAGACTCTGGGAAGGGTAGCAGCCAAGATGCAGATGAAGAAGACCACTCATATTGGTATTAATTCCTTGGCTTAGATATTGATGGTCGTCCAGTTTCTTTTACTTCATTTCAGTTATCTATTTTCTTTGCTGAAAATAGCTAATGAAGCACTGCACTTCAGGAATTGATTTACAATTTGAATGGGAGGAGATCAAAGCTTTTGTACGGCAACCTGATGGCTCATTGTTCAGTTGGTGTGAGCGTTTCCAATGCTACCGTCACTTGATATACAAAATTGTGAGTTAATTTAATGTACCCCCATCTTACGTACTCTCTCATTTCTAGCTCACATTACTTCTTTACAACAGCAAGTCTACATTTAAAGGTCTTCAATGGGAGTCACTAGAATTAACTTTGAATGGCTTCTTTATCTTCTGACACCTCTTTTTTTGTGTTTACCCTAGTGAATTTCATGTTGTTTTACTCAACTATCAGCTCGTGTGTAAAATGAGCAATGGTTGGTTGTTTTCCCTACAGTTGTTGTTTTCAGCTGTCAGTGTATGTGATATGATCAATCAGGGTATCTACTGTTTCAATATTTTCTGATGTAGTTAAAGTTATGTGCATATGCAAGGATGCGTTGCCCTGTTTGGCTTGAAAAGAAGTCTTTGGATCCTCTTGGAATAACAGTAATCAAATCGAAACTTTACAGGTCAATAAGAAGAATTCAGACGTAACTTTAAAATTTGATGGCAAAGAGATCCAATGGGAAGCTGGGAAATCATTACTGCAGAGGTTGGAATTGGAAGGAATAGTTAAACAAGTTTTCCCTTTACACGGTATTCTAAGTTAACATTTTCTAGCAAAATTACCTACAGTTCTCATGTTCTCTCAGCCCTGAAGTATGATAAATGTTGTCTATAGATGAAATAAAGAGGAAGAAACTACTGAGGAGTTGGGCATTAAATTGGTGGGACTTTACAGCTCAACCAATTGATGAAATTTATGCATATTTCGGGACAAAGGTGATTACAAATTCACAGCTAGCTAAGTTTTGCATATCACTTTTGTAGTATATTGCTTAATCAAGGAATCTTCGCATGGTAGATTGCAGTTTATTTTGCTTTTCTTGGAATGTATACACGTTGGATGATTTTTCCGGCTACATTTGGACTTATCTTGCAGTTGATTGATTTTGGGTAAGCCTCACCATTTCTCTTTCTTCTTGGAAGTTATAATTGTCTTCTCAGTTGTTGAATTGTTTAATCCTTGGTTTTAATTTAATTGCTTGTGTGTAATGATTTATCCAGATCATTAAAATTACTAGTATTCCCTGCTTTCTTCATAAGCATAGTATTGTGGGCTGTGTTGTTTTTCCAATTCTGGAAACGTAAAAACTCTGCACTTTCAGCCAGGTAAAACTGATTTCATATAACTAGAAGGTCACTTTTCCGAATATTAGGTTTGTTTCTTCGGCCTTTCTTATGTAGTTCTTCTCTCTTTCTTTCTGTCCGCGTGAGGCAGGTGGCATCTTAATTTTTCTGTCAGCACAAGCGAAGGATACAAATTATCTGGGAGGGAGTGGAACTCACTGCAGCCTCCCCTGGAACTTGTAAAAAATTCAGGAATTGATAAAACGAAAGAGAAAGAAGCATTGCAAAGATATGAATGGTTTGGCTATCTCAAACGATTCAGAAATGATGTTATCATTATTTTGAGTATCATTTGCCTCCAATTGCCATTTGAGTTGGCTTATGCTCATCTCTACGAGGTCCTCAAGTCTGATATGGTGAAGTAAGATCCGACACCTCTCTCCTCTTTTTTTTTTTAACTTGAATCAAATATGTTATGCTTGATTAATAGTGTTAATTTATTTCCCTTGGCAGCTACTTCATTCCTTGTTAGGGAACTTCCTTTTTCTCATATGCTGATTAAATCCACAATGTTTTACTTTATGTGTGTCATGCTTTTGGTTTCAGGTTCGGGTTAACTGTGGTTTATCTTCTTGTAATCCAGTATTTCACAAAGATTGGGGGAAAGATATCAATCCGACTCATTAAGCATGAAAACAATGAAAATACTGAATATCAGGCTGACAGCTTGGTCTACAAAGTATGATTAGGAAGTGATATCATTCGGTTTTCTTTTTTTCTTGTTAAGAATTTTATTTGACAGATAACAGTTATGTTTCAGGTGTTTGGTCTTTATTTTATGCAATCATACATTGGTGTTTTTTATCATGCCCTTTTACATCGCAACTTTATGACCCTTCGCCAAGTGTTGATCCAGCGTCTGATACTTTATGAGGTGAAGACAATCATTGGCTATCATTACTTTGTACTAATACCTTGCAACTTTCTGGACTCTGATGTTTTTGAACTACACAATGTTATTAGGTCTTAGAAAATCTGGTGGAAAATTCTTTACCATATCTGAAGTACAGCTATAAAAAGTATAGAGCTGTTAGGTAAGACTTTCTGATTCTGTGTTTAGAATATATTTTAGCTTAGGGTACCACTTAAGTTTATGTTTCATTCTAACGCATCTCTATTGTCAAGAAACAAGAAAAAACGTGAGAAAGGTTTGATTGGAAAGATCCAATTCGCTACCAGGGTGGAGAAAGAGTACTTGAAACCCACATATTCTGCAAGCATTTCTGAGGAACTGGAAGATGGGCTGTTTGATGGTAATGTGCCAAACATGGAGTAGTAAACTAATAGTGCTGTCAGAAAATTAAGATTAACTATTTCTTTGTTTGCCTTTCACATTAGAATAACTTTTTCATGCGAAAATTAGTTTACTTTATGTACCTACCTCTAGTTCTTGCCTAGAATAAGATCTTTGCCGTAGATTCGAATATAATCATAAATTTCAATGAACTTCCATTCCAATTTGTTATTAGATGTATAAAAGTATTATGTTTTTCTTTGAAAAAGAAAAACATCCCAAAAAACTTACAAAACGTAGATATTTCTTCTACTTAATGAGAATTTAAACTCTGCAGATTTTCTGGAGTTGGCACTGCAGTTTGGAATGATCATGATGTTTGCCTGTGCGTTTCCCCTTGCATTTGCTTTCTCTGCCTTGGTATATATAATGCTTTTAATGGTGCTTTCACATAATTAAAATTATGGTTTGGTGTTGATTTCAGGTTTAATAATGTAAACTAAATCTTGATATTTTGATGTATAGAACAACATTGCAGAAATGAGAACAGACGCCTTGAAGCTGCTTGCCATGTTGAGACGGCCTGTTCCACGAGCTGCCGCTACAATTGGAGCTTGGCTTAACATTTTTCAGGTATTTTTACTTTCAAAAATGCCAATCTTTCATTAGCCATCACAAGTAAACCAAATGTCTTGACTAAGAGAACTACTTTGCCTTTTGCTTCCAAATCTGCTTTTAGTGATCCTTGATTCTTATCCTGATTCCTGAAATACTAAGTAGCTGAAGTGCATAGCAATCATGGCTTGTATATGTGTGTGTGTGTGTGTATTAATGTAAACCAATCTCTGCATACTTATAGAATAAGTTATGCAGTAGGCTATTATATTCTTTTTGCTCTTCAACACTCACCATGGTATTTTACGAATTTGAATTTCAGTTCCTAATATTGATGTCAATATGCACCAATTCTGCACTTCTAGTATGGTTATACGATCAGGAAGGAAAATGGAAAATTGAGCCTGGCCTTGCAGCCATTCTTGTAATGGAGCATGTTCTGCTATTGATTAAATTCGGGTTCTCCCGCTTTGTCCCCGAGGTATCTCCTCTTAGTCTTAGCATGTATTAGCTTGTTTTTACATAATCATCTATAATAAGCTAAATATAGTTGATCTGAAGAACATGCGAAGCACTGACCTCTTTTTCCATATCAGGAACCTGCTTGGGTGAGAGCAAAGCGAATGAAGAACGCGACACAAGCGCAAGACATGTGTTCTAAACAGCTATTGAGGACCATTTCTGGGAGAGAAAAGGCATTTGGTGGATATATTAGAAGAAAGAAACCTGATGGAACAAATAAAACTCAATCATGCAGAAACCAGTGATTGTGTTATCCAAGAGTTCCATCAAACTCGTTGCCTATTGAAGCAAAACAACATCAAAGGCCACGCTTCTATCAATTATCAAAGCTAGGCCCCGTTACAAAGATGTATAGATTTTGGTTTTCCTCGTCTTTTTTTCATTATTTTGGTGTAAATTCAAGTAGTAGCAACAGTTTTTTCCTGGGATTCTCTCCAACTGTCTATTTATCTTCAAATCAGTTGAATCTCAAATCAAGTGTTTTTTTGGCAAATTTCTTTTTGTTTAATCATTTCGAAAATAGTCTATGTAACCAATGAAATAAACATTAACATTACCATGCACTGCAACAACTTTCTGCTTAATTTATCCATCAGTATTATCATCATATTCTCAATGAATTTTAACAAAAGAAATGCAATATTTCAGGCAAATAACAATCAGAAGAAACTATGTACATAAGAATCCAAACCAGGCATCCGCTATGATAAAAAAAAAAAATAGATGACTATGTACGAGGCAAACGGGTCCTGAGCCTTGTTCTTGTTCTCTGAAATTTTTGACATAATTTGCCTATAAGTTTTGCCTTGTTGAACTTGATATTGCTCAAAGATTTGAACCCATTTTTGCATTGGATGTGACCTGCCAATTCTCACCATCTCGGATGTACAATTCTTCAACCTCAAACTAGCCATGGCTATGGCATGTGATGAGAGCTCCGAGAGCTCCCATGTCGCCGGTAACTTCTCCCGGAGCTCCCGAAACTACCACTAACTTGACGAGCATATGTCACCACAGCCTTAGCCCATCTCTTGATCTCAGCCTTGAGTTTGTTCGAATCAAGGTCGTTTAATGATGATACTGGTTCGACCGAAGCCTCCTTGAAGGAGAAACAATGGTTAAAGCATCTGCGCTTTGTGTTGGTATCCATAACGTTGCTCTTGACGGTTTCGTTTCCATTGGTAAGAGCAAGAGTTTTCTTGACAGACATGGTTGTCGTATGGGGGAACCAAAGAAGAAGGTTGGACTTGAAATGGCTGCTTTTGCAGCCATTGCTGAAGCATTTTATAAGGTAGGGGTATTGAACTTTGAAATGTAAGGAGGGTACTTGAGAACGTGCGGCAAAAGATTTCCTTTTGACTTGGAAAAAGTTCAACTTCCTTGCAGTTGTAGATAGATTCTCATAAGACTTTGGTTTATGTATAATAAAAGCGTGTTGAGTACCCTTAACATGGATGTACGCTTCAAAATTATCCAAATCAGTAGAAAAAATTAAGTCTTAAGGTCTTTTTATGATTATTAATGATGAAAATGGACCAAATAGTTACTGTCTGACATAGAAATTGACTTGACCGATGATAAAATCTAAAATAAAATAGTTCTATTATTATTTTTGTAATTAATGGAATTCAAAATTTTTTTTAATTTAAGGATTCAACAGATAATTAATTTATTGAATCATTTAAATTAAAATCGTTAAATAATAACTTGATGTGAAAAAGGTTTTAGAATATAAAATATGAGGTCTAGCTGGTATGCACTAAATTATTAGTTCCATGAAATTGTAAATTTGATTAGAAGTGGTGGGTATTGAGCTTAATCAAGGTGGTTGATATACTTGATCACCAAGTGGGTTAGTGTATAAGACCCTAAAAACCAACAAGTAAACAAATTATATACTAATACCCACAAGTCAATTATCCAACAAATGGATGTTTAAATAAAATCTCCATACGAATCTGGTTGCCCAAAATGGTAGTAATCTTAAATATCTCTGCTGATTTTGGATTTCCAAGTGTAGGAATATTCTTTGGTAGGGATTATTATTATTAAGATGAGTTACGACACCGCATGAATTGACTCTCCAAATTAGTGACTGATATAAGATATGCAAGTTAAAATCATAGAAACCCAGTTTTCTTATTATTCTCCAAATTAAACATTAAATTTATGGGTAGGTAAAGATATGCATACACATGCCGTAGATTGACATTATAAACATCGCCATCCAACCTTGGACATTTAACCAAACTTGGCTTGCGTCAATTAACGAAAGTTTACAAATGGAAAATGGATTTGATTATTTGGATACGAAATACAAAAATAAGTAACACTTGTAATCTTGGCTGAGATATAATAAGGTTTATATAACACTCCTTAAGGATATTACACAGTTTAAACCCAGAAATAACATGTTTGTTTCGCACACAACTAAAAATTATTTGTTGCTATGTTTTCAATGCCAGAGGAAAATGCTAAAAATTACCATGTTATAATTCAGAAATCAAACTGGCAAAGGACCATGAATCTCTGCTTCAAAAATCTAGACACCTAATCCACCACCCTAGCTACAACCATGGTTGACAATAACACAATTTCAAAATTCCGTAAAACAATAAAAAAAAGGGGGGTCTGTCTAGAACAACGGAAACCGCAGCACAATACAACTTAAACTGTCTAGCTTACTTCCTGCCATGGATCTTCAAGGCTTGTCTGTTCCTCTTCTTGACACCAGACTTGGCAACTTTCAGACTCCTATGCACAGCACTCAGCCTTGCAAGGGCCGCTTTGGTTAAGTCTGGCCTGTAGTAGTTGTCTGTCACCTGTGATTATTTGAAACACAGAGCATTAGAGGGGAGGGGTTTTGTAACCTAATTATAACAGAGACTAGATATTGTTTAAAACAATATCATTGGAAATTAAAATAGAATCTCAAAATATCATTGGAAACTAGAACAAAAGGATTTAATGAAAAGAATTCTTTAATATCATTGTAAATCTATATGAATCTAATAGCTTCCAAGAGAAACAGCGGGGAAAAGGGGGAGTGATGGTAAAACAGGAAGGGACTTGAATCAAAGAACAAGAATGACATAAGCTAGCTACATGCACTTGGAAGGGATCAAATCGAGCACGTATACATACAATTATGTCCAAAACTAGCAATATAAGCATAGAATATGCACTGCTTAAACTTTGGAAGCTCAGAAGCCAAGCGTAACAAGTAAATTTCATAGAAGAATTCAACAAATAGATCCTTCTTACATGTTATTGCTTCATCACTGCAAGATAAAAACTTGCCTTTAAACAAAGCAATCCAACAACTTTTACTACTCAGCTAAGACTAATGTTAAACAAGCAAAAGAAGAAAAGCTTTCAACATCATTTTTAAGAAAAGAGAAAAGCAGCTTTTCCACTTCAAAATGAGTCAATTACCAAAAGCAAGCTAGAAAAAGAATAGACAGACACCACAAGGCTCTTCGCCTCTTCCTATGTACCTGGTTTTTGACAGCCTTGGCCATCCTGGGAAACTCCTTTTTCATGGAAGATTTGTGAAGCAAGGTCGATGGCTTGTTCTGCTTCTTAGTCTTGGTGGTAGCTAGTAGCACAGACTGGTCTTTTCCCCCACTCTGAATGGTGACTGTTTTCTTGTTTGCCAACCCTAAATTACACATATCAAGCAAATGACAAGTCAGATTAAAACCCAATGGACGTATTTGAATGTTTAGAATCTGTGCAAAGTCAAGGAACTAAACAATGTATATATATGATACACACGACATCATCACTTGTACAGGTGATAAATTCATGTTTCCCACTTGTAACCATTATTAACATATTTACAAATTCTTTGAGTTACACGTCAATTACAATTTCCCACCTCACCCAAATCATATTTTGCTCGGGTTAAGGTAAAGTGTAAAATATCAGTTTCTCTAAAAAGCAAAATCAATGTAAGGAATAAAAAAAGGAAGAGCAAAGAATATATTACATTAAAAAATACCCAAAATTTATCTTCCCATTCCCTCGATAATTAGCAAGCATTTACACACTAATCATTTCCTTATGCTGATAATATTATTGACATCTCCCTTTTACTGAGTGAAAGGAATAAGAAAGAGAAAGAAAATAGCTACTATATCTTCTTTTTTTTTCAATAAACCTGAGATCAATCTTCGAATCAACAACAAAAGAAAGGAAGGAAAATTTCGGATCAAAAGAATACCAGAGTATTTGTAGGAGTTGAGATTGTAGAGATTGTTGGGCTCTTTGCTGAACTGAAGGGCAGCAGTTCCTCTTCCGAACTGCTTCACCAAAAAACAATTGTTCTTCTTCACTACCTCCCAAATCAACTGTCCTGGAACTGTCGCCATTTTCTCTGCAACAGATCCACAAAATACCCAACTCCCTTAGTAAGATTTAAACACTCTAAAACAAATCAAACAAAATCAAGAATAAACTAATAACACTGAGACAAGAATAGGAAAAGGACCTGTTGATTTTTAGGGTTTATAATAGGAAAAGGGGAGCCGCAGCGAAAACGTAAGAAATCTGTCAAATTTAAGGGATTCGTTTTAGGGTTTTTAGGGTTCCTTTCTAAGGTTGAAGGTTGAGTATTGGGCCTCTGTTCGTGGTGGAGAAGCCCAACTACTTTTGGGAAACTTGGATTAAAAATATAAATTTTGGCAAATAATTTTAAAATGTATTTAAAAAACTAACGAGGATTTGTGACCTTGGTATCCCTAGGGGTGTTCATTCGGTTAACCGACTGGTTAACCGACCCGAAATTACTATAACCGAATTAACCGACCTTCCAAAAATTTTAACCGTTAACCGAACCGATTTTTTTAAAAAAAATTAACCGAACCGAAATTTTTTCGGTTAATAAGGTCGGTTAACCGAATTAACCGAAAATTATGTATTTTTTATTTTTGGTTAAAAATTACCCGAATTACCCGAATTACCCGAATTAACCGAATTACCGAAAAATACCCGAATTTTTTTTATTTTTTATTTTTAAAATTTAAAAATTTATAAATTATTAAAGTAAATTGGGTTTTAGACTTTAGTAAATTGGGTTGTTTTTTAGTTTTAGTTTTATTGGATTGGGTAATTGGGTAAACTTTAGTTTTAGTTTTATTGGGTTGGGCAATTGAGTTTGGGTTGGGTTGGATAATTTTATTTATTAATTTTTTCGGTTAACCGAAAATTTTCGGTTAACCGACCGGTTTCGAACCGAATTAACCGTTAACCGAAAAATCATAAAAAAATTAACCGACCCCCGACCGAAAAAATTCGGTTAATCGGTCGGTTAACCGAATTTTTTCGGTTTTACCCGAATTATGCACACCCCTAGGTATCCCCAAGTTCAAGTTTAGGATGCGTGTGTGAGCTTTTCTTTTGGGTTAACCCCCTAACTTGGCAATAAGACTAATTATGATATATGTATTTTTTTATCCATATTAGTATTTAAATTTAATAAGTAGATTAATTTTCATCTCTGAGCTTAAAAAATGTAAAAAATTTAATGATGTGATACTATGTAATTGTACCATATCATCACTTAAAAAAGTGAACCAAATGGCATAGCAAAATCTCGTGTCACATCATCAACTTTTTTACATTTAAGGATAAAAATGGATATAGTTATCAAATTCAGGTACTAATTTGAAAAAAAAATATAAATACTAAAATAAATCTAGTTGCTAAGCTAAGGGGCCAAAAAATACATTAATCCCTTTTTTTAATAGTATTAACAATTGAATCTAAATTTTAAATACACTCCAAGTCCTTGTATTCTTCGTATGCTTAAAATTTAATCCAATGCTTGTCTTTCAAGGACATTAGAGACTTTAATGTACTGTTAAAAATTTTCTATTAAATTAATATTTTTAAATTATTTTTTATATAACTACCAAAAGATTTTTTATTTTAAAATATCTTACTAACAAATTTAATAAAAAATTATAATAATATTAACAATTAAATCTAAATTTTAAAAACCTAAAAGAATAACTAAATTCGAAATTTAAAATTTGTATAGATAGATAGATTACATAATTCTATGTCAATTTCAACTGAAAAAGAAAGAAATTATTTCTTTTCTATAAAAATATTTAAAGGATACATAATGAATAAGCTACAAATTTTGTGTTTCCTTTTCTTCTCTATGTATTCTCCTGTTTATATTAATCAAATATGAAAAATAATTATCAACCCAAAAAATATATATATAACTTTTGAAAATTATATATATATATTATACAACTGATTTTTCAAATTTATTAAATAAAACAAAAAATAGAGGAAAGAAGGAAAATTGGAATAAGCAAGAAAAAAATCTGATTTCCAAAAACAAAACAAAATTGAAAAAAAGAGGCTATGGGAATTGGAATAAATTACCAAATCGAAGCCCCAAGGCCAAAAAAAAAAAAAAGAAAAAAATTGTACAACTGCCAAAACTTGGGTTATTCAGCCCCTAAATCAACCTGATTCCATGATGCTTTCTTTTGTTTTTAAATCCCAATACTAAGTCATGGATATTACCTAATGCCTCCTTTACACTTCCAACTAATGTTACATTTTCATATATACAAAGCCAGGGAAGAGTCCTTGTTCTTCATCCTTCATTGGCTTTACCTGTTTCCTTCTACAACAAACCCAATCTCATTTGTTCTACCTGTTGAGTACAATGCATGCTGACCATGCTAAATGGTAAGGCTTTTAAAATGAACCGCCTGCCTGGTTCTATACTCCAATATTCAGTATGGCTTAGATCACTTACTCATGAATTGCTTGATGTTAATGATCGGTGCGTTGGCCTTGCTGAGCCGTTCAATGCTTCGTTTATCCTGCTGAAGACTAACTTTAGAGGGATGCAAGCTATTACAGGACCTTTGGGCTTCTCCGCTACGGGTTTCCTGAAACCCACACATAGCTTCTGACCCGTCAATGAAGACAATTTCCGAATCTTCTTAGACAACAGTCCCGATTTCTTTACTTTTGCTGATTTACGTGGTGGGAATTGCGATTGCAATTTTATATGCTTTCTAGGGACTCGTCCACCTGAATTTTGCTTCAAGGAATGGTCAACTTCGGTGCACTCCATAGCAGCTTCTTGACTCGGATTGTCATAGTAACCATCATTCAAAACCTCAACTGTTAGAGGGTGACCTATTATGGCTTTACCATTCAGTTTACTCATGAGGGAAACTAATGGAACATGTTGTGGCCGATAGTTAGCTTTCACGTCAATCTTGATATCATATAATGATGAATCAGCAGAATAAGTTTTTCCAGGGAAATCTGTCGTCTGATATCTGGGGTTTACGGTATAGCGTGACTGACGGTATGGAAGCGACCTTTGAGGGTTCCCGGAACTATCAGGGAGTACTTTCGCCTCCACTATTGGCCCTCTCCCATGAGGCTGCCGAGACATGGACTTCCAGTCCCCAAACCCATTAAGCTGATCTTCAACAACTGACTTAGACTTGGATTGAGAGGTGCACGTGTATGGATCACCTGACCCATCAACACCATTGAAATCAACTTTCTGATTGGAGCCCAGAGAAAATCCATCCAAGTGCTCTGTACTTGCCAAAAAAGTATTTGGTTCATCAACCATGTCAGCATGTTTTCCAGGGTTGTGTCTTTGTTTTTCACTTATTTGTCTCGATTTCCTTTTTCCTTTTAACTGCCACTCTGCAGTACCTTTCTCTATCCTCTGGGTAATACAAGTTGCCTGCACATCTACTGATCTGGTATAAACAGACTCATTATGTCCCTTCATTTCAGCTTCCCTTCCCAAATTACCAACTTCAGGTGTCTCAGATGAACAAGATACAAATATCGGAGAAAAATCTGTCAGAATCAAGTGAACTATCAGTCTCCATAGAGGAAAATGTAAAATGTATGGTGGCAAAACAGAAGAGAGTAGAAGGTTAAGGAATCAGGTTCAGGAAGAGAATGAATACGCATCTAGTCATCACAAATTGGGGGGTTTTACAATAAAAACCTATAAAAGAAACAATCCCATAATGAATACTTTCTTAAGCCACATGTATCATCAGACCATGCACTTGAATCGACATCTTCACATTTGAAAAATGAAGAACGAGCAGATGAAAACATTGCAAGAAGAAAGCAGATCCAGAACTAAATTATTTCGAACTGAAATGGTAGAGCCAGAAACAAATTATGGTAGCAAAGGTGCACGGCAAAAGACAGAAAAGAATTCCTTAAAGGGAATTTAAACTCAAGCCTCCAGGCAAATGTTGATTCAACAGGGACTTCTAGCAGGACCATTGAAGTTATCAGTCCAAATTATGCCCTTTATTACCATTCAGTTTTCAGTTCAGCTCCTTATTGTGTGTTAGCACAAACATCAATGTGTTTAGCTTCCAATCCAGTCACATGCTGACTCAATTTCTGCAGTTAGAGATATCTCATGTCCTTATATCCCCAACCAATAAGAAGAGTAATTTAGCAAATATCCAACCTTATCATTAAGTACAGTTCAAAATCTTATTCATGCCATACAATACTCAGCATAATTAGTCATCCAACAGATCATCACAGATTGGTCCAACCCATTAGTTAACCTGGAAGAAGTTGTACACTAGAAAAACATATGCATTCTGTCTTAAAAAAGCACATTTAGATCAGGCAATATAACACTTGTAACACTATACTGCACCTTGTACCCTTGAGAACACTAATCCAGACATAGTTCGCTTCCGGTTTGGCTACTTGTACAAAATTTTGATAGCTGAACAAAAAATTTGAAAGCTAAAGCAGTTGACAAACAGTTGGTCCAAATGTTCAGATCAGAAACAAGCTCAGGTTTGTGTGTGTGTGTATCCATACATGCACGTTAAAGGGGTTTCTAAGCCAAACAGAAGACAGAAGTTATGCAGTTTACAAAATAAATGCATATTACATACACACAGACAAACATGCACACATAGATATGCATAGATATCTAACACCAGAACATAAAAGTCTTATTAAGGACCAAAGATAACCAAAGTAACAGAGAACTCACCACAACAAAAGCTAAATGCAGGCAGGAATATTCCAAATAAAGCACACAAAACTAGCATATGCAGACACATGACAAACATGGTAAACAATAACAATTAATGAAATAACAAATAATCTAAATTATCCATCACCTGCAGCACCCCCAACCCCCAAAAAAAGAAAAAAAGAAAAGTAAAAGCATAACCAATACAACTGCAATTTATAAAAGCAGCAGAATATGTTTATGCACAAAAAGGATACAGTAATAATAAGAAACGCTATAGTTTACAAATGTTTAAACCATAATACCTGCAGATGGTTTATCTTCACCAAAAAACGGCACATCAAATAGCCTGTCTGAAGATTCATTCTCAGCCAACTCTTGTACGCTGAATATTTCTTTGTCTTTTGTCTTATTATTAGTTTGAGAAGCATCAGCATCAGCAGCATGTTCTGAAACATTTAAGGAGACACCATTCTCACATGAAATTCCAGTACTGTCTGAATTGTTATTGTTGTTGTTGCTGCTGTTGTTAATTACTGCAGAAATACTTTTGCGTGATTCATTAGAATCCATTCCTGAAACCTTGCTGTCAGAAAGTCCCCTAAGGGGTGAACTACTTGAACTTGGAAGTTCATCACAAGAAACTGGAACTGACACCATAACAGTACTCTCCAAAACCTTGGTCAATGGTCTCCGGCGATTTTTCCTTTTTAGGAATTCATGAACATTTGCCACTTGAGATCTCTTTCTTCTTAGTGATGATGAATGGTTTCTGCTACCATTTATGGGACCTCCATTAGACAGGCAGTTGTTCGTGTTTGGTCCACAGAATGAAGCATTCTCTTGTTGAACTGACTCGAGCACCCCTGTGGCCTGAGCTTTTCTTTTTGATCCTACACCCATGCCTAGATCCTCAAGTCCTTTCATTCGTTTGATTCCTTCTGCTCCATCATCCTCTGAATCATTTGGAGTTTTTCTTCTCTTTACCAGCATAGTGCGCCCCTTAGTACCATTAATAAGATTTGTCTCTTCAAAGGATATGCCAGACTGTGATAATTCTGGAGCTGAATTAGAGCCATCCTCAGATCCACTCATTTCATCATCATTTTCTTTCCCAGAACGTGACATGTTAGGTGACTCTTTGGCTGAACAACCTTGATCACCACCAGATCTATCTTTTCTAGAGAAATAATCAGGATGATCCTTGCCTAAACGGGCGCTCTCAATCTCAAGAGCATGGAGAATTGCATCTTCTCTTCGAGCATATTTCACTGCTTTCTTGCTAGAATTTGCTGCTGAAGCTTTTGCTTTCTCGATACATTCATTATATTCTCCACAGCGGAAGGCCTTCACCCGCTTTGACTTTTCAAGATTATACCAGTCCCTAAAGCCAAAAAGACAATGAAATTTAGCCAACAAAGTTAAGCAATAAGAAACCAAGCCAAGCATGGTAATTTCCTTCTATTCAAGGTTGATGAGTGATTGTTAACTGAAAGTCTTCCTCTCATTCATTATTTCAATCTTCAGAGACCAACAATTCTAGACATCTTTTTTATCAGGATGAAAAGGGGTTCAAACTTAAATCATTCTAGAAACTAAAAGAAGAAAATGCAGCACCAAAAAGTGCTTTACTCATAAAACATTCAGCATTGAACAAGGTTTAAGATAGACAAGATGGGGGATATTAAGGTAAAACCTTGAATCTAAATCACAATAATCTAGAAACGAAAATAGCATTCATCTCTACAAATCTAGGATAATTTCAGTATTTTTCTCTAGAATTTATACATAACCTCAAGATTACAAGCTTTAGTGATAATAGCAACAAGAGATGGATACAACCTCTACTATTGTGTGACGGAACAAACACTCACCTACTGAACTGATTTTGATATTTATCTTTCAAACCTAATTAACCAATGCCTATAAGCTATAATAACAGTTTAAAGACATGGCAAAAAGTAAAACATTAAAAGGGCTCTTAGAGAAGCAATGCACATTCTCCTACAAGTCTAACAAAATATCAACGGTGACTAAAAATCAAAAGAACTTAATTGACCAAAATTTCTAGTTTTGACTATCTGTACACACGATTGCATTCAAATGAGCGACCAGTTGAGTTAAAAAGTTGACTGACAGCACAAACAACGTGAACAAGGCACCAAAGCAAACAAGCAGGCATTTTAATGTAATGTGAATGCTGAACTTTCCACCATTCATGGCCATAATAATCACTGATATGAACAAGAAAATGCACTATATAGTCTGCAATATTCTTTCAAAATGGGACCAATATATACATACATATATATATGTATAAATATACTTATCATCTGCAAGAGTTTCCCCTTGTTGATTAGCAACATAAAAAAATGGTTCCAGAACTATAAAACTACTAAGCAAATAAGCTTGAAACAGAACTACTACTACAATGACTCACCAACAAGAATGCAAGCAATTACACCTACCCAAACAAGTACAAAAGTGATTAAAAGATTAAAAAATTGGACTCACACGCTTGCATCTTCACGACCAAGAAGCTTAACAGGAGTACCGGATCTTGGAGAAACTAAATAGCCCTCAGAGAGTTCGTCAAGGCCCATAATCCGACCCGGCCACCACGAACCGTTTCTGCGTCGAACCCAAACCAAGCCACCGACCGACGCATCAATGCCCTTTATGTTGGGCTCATCGGGGCTCCCCATCAGAACCCCCCTCCAACAAAAATCCTCCTGAAAGTGTTCTAAAAAAAATCTGATCTTTAAAAGTCAATCCTTAAACTCCGTTTTGATGCAGACCCAATACTCTAAAATTACTAAAAAAAAGTTTAAGGCTTTATGCTTCAACAAATGCATACACCCTTTTAGACCTGGAAAAAAACCATAAAAAAAGAAGCTTAATCCTACATGCAACTAGAACCATCAAAGAAACAACTAAAAACCCATAAACCCAGAAAAAGAACCATCAAAGAAACAACTAAAAACCCATAAACCCAGAAAAGAGAAAGTCGTAAAAGAGAGATAAAAACCTAGAATAGAACAAGTTTATGCAGGAAAAGGATCTATAGATGCTGAAGACAAAAAAACCCAGTTTAAACAAAACTAAAAAAAAAGATCTGAGGAACTTTGTTGTTTCTTTCTTATTCAAAATTACTTTGTATGTTTCCCTTTCCGCTATTTAATTAAATATCCATCATTTTCTGGGTTCTTCTTTCCATACTTGAAAATACTGGTAAGTGCCGTAACTTCACTTTTTAACCATCAAAGATTTCAGTGGGTTTTCTTCTTTTTTTTTTCTGCAGTATTCAAACAGGGGAGTAGAAGGATGGGAGAAAGAAATATAGGAGAAGAAAGTTATTTTTTTTTTAATGAAGAAAACGAAGAATGCAAACGGCTTCTGTTTGGACTATGAATCATCAAAATTAAAATTAAAACTAAAACTAAAACTAAAACGTACCTTTTCTTGCCCTTTGGCTTTTTTGGTTGAAATGTAGGAGAAGAGAGAAGAAAAAAAAATGTTTTACTAAAAATCGGCAAGTGACTTGTTTTAGAGGTGTACTTTTATTGTGCACGTTGGCAACATATGAATGTTTTTGAGACCGTTGATTAACATTTGTTGGTGAAATCGAACGGTGTTTATTGCATTTATATTTGAGGAAAATTGAGAAGCATTCAATTAATTACTGTTTTCTGTGCCTAGGAGTTTTTGGGTATAGAGATTGTTAGGTCATACTATCGATTGTACACAGGAGTTAAAAGCAATCTTTTAATTTCGCATAATGTTAGGTCTTGAGCCATATAAATAAAAAAAGTCATTTTATTTTTTTTCCCTTCATTCGTCATTCTAAACTTTTAAGATTTTGTTATGTTAGGCTCAAATGACTTTCGGAATTTTTTTTATCTTTTTATGTTTGTTTTATAGAAAGCAGTTTAGTCAATAAAAAATAACTTACAAGTTAACAGAAGAAAATAAGTTATTTTTCTGTAAAATAACTTATCATTTTAAAAAACGTAAATTATTTTTCAAAAAATAACTCCTTTATGGGTGATTTTATTTTTATATAAAAATATTCAAAGTTCATAAAATATTAATCTAATATATTATGTAAGGGATAAATTCAATTAAACAACAAACAAAGTGAAGAAAATAAGAACCGAAAAAATTGAGCACATAAATTTTACGTGTAAAAACTGCTCTAAAAAGGATAAAAAATCACGGGTAAAAGGAGATTTTACTATAATAAATGAGAGTACAAAGGAGTGAAACAATTAAAAGAAAACACAAATCCCTGCAAGAAAAACCCTTTAAAACAAATAACAAAATTCTCTCAAACTAAATATTTTTGTTGTATTAAAACCTAGAGTAACTAAGGTTTATTTATAAGTTGAAATTCATAGCATATATGACTATAACAACTCTAGGTTAATTAGAGTTTAAGTGAGAAACTAAAAACAAAGTTTAACTAGGAGAAGAAAAGTTAAAACAACTTTTGGTCAAAATAAAAGGCATTCTCCCACAAATCTCCACCTTGACTCGTATTTGGACCAACTCCCTTGCTAAGCCCTGTTACGAGCTTAATTGATCCTTCATCAAATACTTACCAAGTCCAAGCAATGCTCGAACTTTGAAACTGAAAGGCTCTTTGTCAACATGCCGGTCGGATTGTGTTCTGTACCAATTTTAAGAATCTAAATATCCCCTTGAATGATCACCTCTCGAACAAAATGATACTGAATGTCTATGCACATCATTCTCTCGTGAAGCATTTGATCTTTGGTGAGATGAATGACACTTTGACTATCACAATATACGACAGTTGCCCATTTTTCACTTATCAATTCACTGAATAAGCCCCTTAACCAAATTTATTCTTTTACTGATTCTGTAATTGTCATGTATTGTGCTTCAGTAGTTGACAATGCCATTATAACTTGAAGTGTCGCTTTCTAACTAATGACACAATTCCTAAAAGCAAATAGGTAACCTGTGAGAGACCTTCTTCGATCTAAGTCTCCTGCATAATTAGAACCAACATATCCGACTAAACCCTTTTGAGTTCTTCCAAACTCTAAGCACATGTTAGAAGTACCCCGTAAATATCTGAAAATCCACTTAACTGCATGCCAGTGTAACTTAGCAAGATTGGTCATTTATCGGCTAACAACACTAACATCAAGTGAAATATCGGGACGAATGCATACCATTGCATACACCAAACTTCCAACCGCGCTTGAATAAGGTACTTTTGACATGTACCTTTCATTTTCTTCATTCTGTGGGGAAGCTGAAATTGGGAGTTTAAAGTGTGCAGCTAAATGGGTAGTTACTGATTTTGCATATTGCATATCAAATCATTCAAGGATCTTCTTGATGTACCTTTGATGCGATAAAAACAATTCCCCGGAATGTATATCTTTCAAAATTTTCATCCCCAAAAATTTTCTTTACTGCACCTAATGTAACACCCCCTTACCTATGTCAGACGCCCGGATCGAGTACGAGGCATTACAGAACTTTAACAAAATTAATTTTTTCATATTTTATTTTGAAGTCCCTTTTTGCATTTAAACATTTACATACTTGCATTAAAATTTATCAACATAACATTGAAATTTCATACACGTGGAATTTAATCCATATTAGTCCATATCGATGACTTATACAAAATAAAATATTATATAGTATATACAGAACAATTTATGACGCATAACAAAATGACCAAGTCCTCTATACATGCCATAATTCCAAAATAATATTTTTGACTAAAATACCCAAAAGGAATTTGATAGTGTGACTGGATCTCTGACAACCTCCGATTTCTGAGCTGGCTTGGTAACACTATAAAACAAGGGAAAAGAGAAAGGGATAAGCATATAGCTTAGTAAGTAAGTATGTAATTAATAAACAAGTTTCTAGCATATTTCCATAGATAATATAATCATAATCACACATAAATCATTCTTTATTCAAGTTCCAGCAAGCTATTTATTCGCGTCATAGTCACTAAATTATTTTTATCCGGAGCTACGGAACTCAAAATTAAGATCTGTAAATTTTACCTGAAACTAGAATCATATATCTTCTTACCATAAAATTTTCATAATTTTTGGTTTAGCCAATTAGTACAGTTTATTCTTTAAAGTTTCCCCTGTTTCACTGCTCGACAGCTCTGACCCCTCTTCACTAAAAATTAATTATCTCTTTGTACAGAATTCAAATGATGTTCCCGCTTATTTCTATTGAAAACAGACTCATTGAGAAATTTAAGTATGTAAATTAAAAACCATAATTATTTTTGTACAATTTTTAGTGATTTTCAAAAGTCAGAACAGGGGATTTCGAAATCATTCTGACCCTGTCTCACTAAAATTCCAATATATCAGAATATATAACTCTTTTGTCTATTCTTTCTCTTTTATATGAAAATAGACTCATTAATATTTAATTACATATCTCATTCAACCACTAACTCAATTCCTATAATTTTTGGTGATTTTTCAAACTAACATCACTGTCACTGCCCAAATTTGTTCTGTTTCAAATTCACTCATTCATATAACACTATAACAATTTATTCAATATTCAATAACAATTTAATTTGTAGGCACAATACGAGACTTTATCACTCTAGTTACTCCTTTGCAATTTATCACATTTAAATCACATATTCATATTTGTTTGCAATTACTCATATCCCGTTGAACATGTCGGAATAATAACGAATATTCGGCGGTTTGCACATAGTACCACCCATGTGACCATTGTCATCTGATACACGTAGTAGCCTACACATAGTACTACACACGTGATCAAGCCTTCCGATTCACGTAGTAGCTTGCACATAGTACTACACACGCGACCAAGGCCATTCGGTACACATAGTAGCCTGCACATAGTACTACACATGTGACCATTATCTATCGATACACATAGTAGCCTGCACTTAGTACTACATACGTGTTAACAGGTACTTTATTCAAGCCTTTCCTATTCCGACGGTCCAACAGAGATTCTCACTTTTTAATATTTTACAATTTATTCGAAATCAAATCACAGTTTCCAATATTTCAGTCTAATACCATAACAAATTTAATAATTCGATTCGAACTACTTCAATTTTTACGCGACAATCATATATCCACAATTCAAGCTAATTTTCTTCAATTCAACTATCAATACTAAATTTCTATTTGTTAAATAACTATTTCATATTCAACCATTTCTCATATATTATAACAAAATATTAAAAATAATTATAAACGATGTATTATTTACATACAACTTACCTCGGTGCAAAATGTAGTGATTTTGCAATTTAATCCGAAATCTTTTCCTTTCCCCGGTTGAGATTGATTTCACGTTCTTCTTGATCTATAATATCAAATTTAGCTTGTTTAATATTCACATTTATCCAAAACAGCCCTCGACTCAATTTTTGAAAAATTACAATTTTACCCCTAAACTTTTGCATATTTCCACTTTTGTCCCAAAGCTCGGAAATTAAACTTCATCCCTTATTCTTATGTTTTATGACATGCTGAACATTTTTCCCTTCTATGGTAACATCAAATTCCCACTCTAACACTTACTTATAAACATTAGGTATTTTTACCGATTATGTTGTTTTACTCCGTTTAACTTAAAATCGACTAGCAAAAGTGGTTTAACATAATTTTAAACTTCATATTCTACCATAAAACATCAGAATAAACATATTTCACCTATGAGTATTTTTCCAAATATGAACCCTAACATGAATTAATGGTAGAATAAGCTAAATCAAGCTAAGAGGACTCAAAAAACGTAAAAAAAACATTAAAAACGGGGCTTGGATGTACTTACTATGAGGCTTGGAAGCTTGAAAACCCTAACTATGGCTTCTCCCCTTGTAAAATTCGGCCTTAGCTTGAAGATGGTCAAAACTTGGCTTTTAATTTTGTTTTTAATTCATTTTAATAACTAAATGACCAAAATGCCCTTAATGAAAATCTTTGAAAACATGCCTAACCATGTCCATTTTTGTCTACCAACTTAACCAATGGTCTAATTACCATATAAGGACCTCAAATTTAAAATTTCATAACAATTGGACACCTCTAACATATAGAACTCAACTTTTACACTTTTTACAATTTAGTCCTTTTGACTATTGAGTGCCCAAACGTCAAAATTTTCGAACGAAATTTTCATGAAATCTTTCAGTGGAATTTTAGACCATAAAAATATAATGATAATAAAATTTATTCTCGTCAAATTTGTGGTCTTGAAACCACTGTTCCGACTTGACCCTAAATCGGGCTGTTACACCTAAATCATTCATCTCGAATTTAGAGTTAATCATTATTTTAAGACGATCAATTTTAGATGGATTCTTAGCCGCAATTAACATATCATCAACATAAAGCAGCAAATATATAGAATAACCATCATCAAGATATTGTAGATAAACACAACTGTCATACTTACTTCGAGAAAAACCAATACTCAACATGCAAGGGTCAAACTTTTTATACCATTTCCAAGGAGAATTTTTTAAACCGTACAAATACTTTTGTAAGAGGCAACATAATCTTATTTACCTTCAAATTTGAAGCCTTCCAGTTGTTACATGTAGATATCTTCCTCAAGGTCACCGTGAAGGAAAGCAGTTTTTACATCTAACTGCTATAACTCATGATTATTTGATGCAAGAAGAGCCAAAATCACCCGAATGCACGTATGTTTCACAATGAGAAAGAAAACATCATGAAAATTAACTCCCTTCACTTGACTGTAGCCCTTTGCAACCAATATTGCCTTGTACCTAGTGTCGTTAGGACCCGAACCTTTCTTCTTTTTAAACACCCATTTGCAACCAACGATTCTTTTACTGATGAGTGGTTTAACTAGTCTCCAAGACTCATTCTTTTGAAGCGATTTCATCTCTTCTTTCATTATAACGAGCTATTTGCTAGAATCAGAAGCTTGAACTGCCTCATAATAACACGAAGGATCAGTTGAATCAATGCTCTCAGCAACATTTAAAGCATAAGTCACAAACTTTCTTTCACAATATTTTTGTGGTGATCGTATTTCTCGCCTTTTACTACCACAAGCCAACTTATAATTAGTTAACTGAAATGGTGAGGATACCTGAAGGTCAGATGGAACCCCAAATAGATCCGAAACAACTTTAAACTTTCAAGAATTAGAATTTTGTCGAGTCGTCACGACGTTGTAAGACTCTTCGTCGAAATAAGACCTCTGTTCGTCGCGTCGTTGTGACGTTAGGCATTTACTTGTCATGACGTCACCCCCTATTTCGACTTTTGAATCCACCTTGCTCGAGACACTCTAATTTGTTGTGTCTTTAAAAGTAAAAGTCTTTTTTTTATCGAAACATGGTAGATTCATCAAACATAACATCTCTACTAACAATTATTTTGTTGGATTTCGAGCACCACAACTTAAAATCTTTTATACCGGCAAAGTATCCCAAAAAGATACATTTAACGACCCTTAGTTTGATCTTTCCCTAGCTAACTTTAGCATAAGCAGAACAATCGAAAATTTTAAGATTAGAATAATTGGGAGGATTACCTAACCATATCTCCATTGGAACTTTACCATTGAATGCTCGATAAGGAGATCAATTTACCAAATAACTTGTCAGGTTTACGACTTCAGCCCAAAATTCCTTCCCTAAGCCTACATTAGAATACATGCATTGAGCCTTTTCTAGCAAGGTTCTGTTCATTCTTTTTACAACTCCATTCTTTTTACAACTCCATTCTACTGCAAAGTTTCAACAACGGTTCGATATCTTTCAATTCCTTCTCGTTTGCAGAAATCATTAAACTATAATGAATAGAACTCAAGACCATTATCTGTTTTCAATCGCTTGACGAATTTTTTGATTTGTTTTTCTAACAGTATCTTTCATTATTTGAAGATTTCAAAGACTTTGCTTTTTTGTTTCAAGAAATAAACTCAAACTTTTCTGGAGCGGTCATAAATAAAAGTTAGGAAATATTTATTACATCCTTTTGATATGTCAGAAGATAGACCCCATAAATCATAATGAATGTAATCTAGAGCCCCTTTTGTTCTGTGCACTGCTGAATTGAAACTAACTCGAATTTGTTTCCCGAAAACGCAATACTCACAGAAACCTAACTTACCAACTCCAATGTTATTGAGAAAACCTCTATTGCACAAGACTGTCATGCCTTTCTCACTCATATGACCTAGTCGCATGTGCCAAAGTTTGGTTAAGCCGGAATCGGTGGAGAAAGAGTCACGTCGTGTCATCGCAATGTCAGGTTGATTATCGTCGTGATATAGTGACAATTTTGAATTTTCTTTGGTAATCGCAGTAGCACCAGTAACCGTTGACCCTTTCAGAACATATAGGGTGGCATTTTTCTGTCCTCTCATCACAACAAGAGCCTCACAAGAAACTTTTAAGTCATTTGACTTAATGACCATCCTACAACCGTTAGAATCCAAAATTCCCAATGAGATAAGATTTTTCTTTAAATCAAGAGCATACTTGACATATGAAAGTGTCTGGATAATTTCGTCGTACATCCTAATTTGTACTATTTCAATTCCGGATATTTTACATGGAGAGTTATTCCCTATAAGCATAGCTCCACCTTCAACTCAACTATACGTGAAGAACCAGTCTCTGTTGGGACACATGTGATAGGAGCACCCTAAACCTAAGATCCATTTGGAAGTAAGATGAGAGCTTTCGCTTGTTGACACCAGCAAGAAATCATCACCTTTGTCATCGACTACATTAGCATCAGCAACTTTGACTTTCTGTTTATCTTTCTCGTTGTTTTCGACATCCCTTTTGATTTTATTTTGAAGTTTCCAACATTCTACCTTAACATGGCCTACATTTTTACAATAGCCACAATATTTTGTCACGATTTTTAGATTTGGACCTTTCTTTTGACCTGTTTCAATCATCTTTCTGGTTTGTTATCTACCTCTTGCAACTAGAACTGAGACTTGTCCATCTGATTTTTTGTTTTGAGCCTAACTCGTTGTTAAGTTTATCCTTACTCATAAAATTTCCCTTCACATCCTCGAAAGAGAGATGGTCTCTCCCATAAATCAGAGTTTTCCTGAAAGTTTTATAAGAAGAGGGCAATGAGCATAACAACAACATAGCTTGATCCTCGTCACTAATCTCTACTTCAAGATTCTTTAAGTCATTAAGAAGGGTAACAAACTCGCTATATGAGTTCTGATAGACTCACATTCGGCCATTCTGAATGTGTAGAGACGTTGTAATACTAACCTGTTGGCCAGAGATTTTGTCATATATAAGGCTTCTAGTTTCTTTCATAATGCAGACGTTGTTTTCTCTTTCAAAACCTCCTATAACATATTATTTGTAAGACATAATTGAATAGTGGATAGAGCCTTTTCATCGAGCTCTTCCTATTCTAACTGATCCATATTTACGGGCTTCTTCCTTGTAACGACTTTTTTCAGATCGTTCTGAACTAGTATTGTCGTCATCCAAACTTGCCACAAACTAAAGTTTGCAATTCCGTCGAACTTTTCAATATCGAACCTTAATGTTGCCATCTCTGAACCAGTTAGCTGTAGAAATTGAACTAGCTCTGATACCAATTTGTAGGGGATAAACCCGATAAAACAATGAACAAAGTGAAGAAAATAAGAATAAAAAAATTTGAACACGCAAATTTTACGTGGAAAAACTCCTCAAAAGAGGATATAAACTGCGGGTAAAAAGAGATTTCACTATAATAAAGGAGAGTACAAAAGATGAAAAAAAATTAAAAGAAAATGCGAAGCCCCGTAAGAAAAACCCTTTGAAACAAATAACAAAATTCTCTCAATCTAAATATTTTTATTGTGTTAAAACCTAAAGTAACTAAGGCCTATTTATAAGCTGAAATTCATAGCATATTTGACTACAACAATTCTAAGTTAATTATAGAATAAATTTTGGTCAAAAGAAGAGGCATTCACATATTATAATTTTCAATTTTATTAAACATACATGTTTAATTATCTATATCTAATCATATAATAAATTAACATAATTTATTATTTTAATAAATTATTCAATATTTTAATTTTATTTTAATAATAAAATTTTAAAATAATAATTTTAAGTAATATTCTTCATATATTATTGAAAATATTCAATATAAATATTTATTATAATTATAAATATATTAATAATGAATGTTTTGTAGTATAAAGGTTAAAATATGCCATAAGTCTATGTACTCTTCACAAATTTGAAATTTAGTCCTGTACTTTTACTTTCAAGATTTTAGCCCTTCTACTTTTCAGATTTGAAAATCAAGTCCAATTGTTAACATTGTTAAATTTTTTTATCAAATTTGTTGATGCCATATTTTTAAATAAAAAATACTTGGTATTCATGTAACTAAAAAATGAAGTTATAATACATATGAATTTAATAAAATATTTTTAATAATGCTAACAGTTGAACCTAAATTTTGATATCTAAAAAGTAGGACTAACCCAAAAATAAAAGTACATGGACTAAATTTTAAATTTAAAAAGAGTACAATGACTTATGACATATTTTAACCTAGTATAAAAATATGAATGTTTTACTTGTATAAATATGAGTAGTTGTTTAAATAATACTTAGTTTCATTTATCCCTTACAACTCTAATGTGTCAATATATACTATCATATATGTAATATATGTAATTTAAATTAACGTTTAATTATTCACTATTTGGTATTAAGTTTAAATATGACATTATTTATTACAAAATATTTTCTTATTATAAAATAAATTTCAATTGTTAAAAAGGTAATTGCATTATAATATTTTATAATAAATATATTTATGTTGTGTTTGTTGTACAAAAAAATAATGTAAAATATAAATTTATAGATAAAAGTAAACTCAATTAAACAAAGAAAATATATAAAAGAAAATCTCAAATGTATGTTTGTTTCATTGGAAATAATTTTTATGAAATATTTTCAGGAAACATGTCAAATAACAAAAAATATTTTACACAGATTCATTCAAACACCAACAAATATTAGCTTTTTCAGGAAAGTAAGTCATTTTTCAGAAGTCATTTTTAGTGAAACAAATAGAGCCTTAACCAGAATTAGATGAAAAAGTTAATGTACTGTTAATTTTTTTGACGTAGATGGCTAGATGTTGACGTGGCAGTCCACGTATCAACAACTAATTAATTTTTTAAAAAAATCAAAAAATTAAAAAGAAACATATAAATAAATTATAAAAAATTTAAAATATATAATTTATAAGAAATAAATTTTAAAAAATATATATTAAAAAAGATGGGTAATTTTTAAAAGAAAATAAAAAATAAAAATAAAAATTGTAACAAAAATTTGAACACATTCCTGTCAAAATTAGCAATCTAGTATTTCATATCAAAACAACTGTTTTTTTTTTTACATTACTCTAAGCAACCGAAGAAATTTCCTCTTTTTGAATCCTCAATTCATACATGGAATTTTAACTCAATAAAATAATGGGATTGTAGTCAAGTTTTTTTTTTTAAAACATTCTTAATCAATAATGCAAAACTTCAAACAAGTACATATTACACATTATCTCAATGAAATGGAACCACTCCTCTTAAGAAGTGCTTTTAAAAAGTGATGTTGAGAAATATTTTTGAAAAATTTAGTTTAAGATTTGAGTGTTTAATATGGTATTATCAAGTAACAAATATGTATTTAAATAATATTCTAATTAGTTAATATTATTATATTTTAGTAAGAATATAAAAAGGACTCTTTTTTTTTAAGCAGTACTAAACAAACAAACAAAAAAAAAGAGGACAAAAGAACAAAGTCACAAATTCACCTCAAACATTGAAAATTCTCTATTCCTTCCGTGATCCTTATTGCAAATCCAAAAAAATGGTTTGCTTTCAAATCTGATACGATCACAAGAGAACAACAATTAGAAAAGAGACTTGTTGAAGAGTTTTAAAGCATAACAGATAGCTGAAATCTTTGCTTGGATAGCAATAATAGTACCCAAATATAATAAAATATATGATACACTAAACAGTAAAAAATGAAGATACCCAAAACCTATGCTTGAATAGTTAAAAACAAAGACCTATGCTTGAATAGATTCAAGATTTGTAGCTTAAATAATTTTGGAAAAACCTTGAAACTCTTCAAGGGATTCTCTTTGACAAATATGAGAGAAACCCATTACCCAAACCCAAAACTATTGGAGGATCATCAGGTATTTCTTTAACCGTTCGAACATTGAAAGGAGAGACCTCGACAAGAGGAAATACATATTGGAAATTGGCAATGATCTGACGGTCGAAAAAAAGAGATCATGGCTTCAATAGTTTGAGAGTTTGTTTTATTTTCATGGATTTCTAATGGCTTTAAAGCAAACTAATCTTAGATTTGAAAAGGGAAGAGAGAGTTTAACATAGAATCTTTAAAGTTTGATCACCAAGTGGCCCTTAAGAAAGGGTATGCAAAGGCTAAGTAACCCTTTGTTAATAATGTGTGCAATGTTAGGGATGTCATCATGGCTAGCATCTATTGGGATCTAGTGCCCTTAGTGTAGTGATATCGTCCATGTGTTATATGTACTTGTAATTTTTCTAATAAATCAATTTAATAACTTCCATCATTATTGTTAGCTTTGATGTCCCAAGATTTTGATATAACTCATTTAAGACAAATTTTATATGTATTATATGTCCTAAACCATTCGGTGAAAATATGATTGTAATTTTATCAAACATTTTCAAAACATTCTCAAAGACTTGCAAAATACTCCAAAATATATTTTAATTGTGTTTTAATTTATCTAAATGTTTTTGAGTTAATATCAATGTGTTCTAAGGTGTTTAAAATGTTTTTAAAGGACTTTGGCATGCAAGTCTCGAGACAAGAAAACATCGAAGCAAAATTTTTCTCCAAGGGTTGCATGTCTTTAGACAAAAGCATGTTTGTCTCGAGACAAAAGCCTATATGTCTCGAGACATGACCTGTCAACGACTATTTAACGTTGTCTCGAGATATCTTGCTAGGTCTCAAGACATGGACAATTTTTAAGCCCGAAATTAATGCTTCCAATGGCTAGATTTCATCCCTAATAGCCATAAATATCCACAAACTTATCCTTTGGTATAAATATACTTCAAGACTCAAAAGAGAGAGATCCAAGCATCAATATCAAGAAAAAAGTATTTAAATCTTTATTTTTTCATTTTCTCTTGTAAATATTCTCTAGGAGCTTATTGTTAGATTTTTTATCACTCATTTCATTTATTTGAGAGCTTAATTTTTGTAAACACGCACATTGGAGAGGCCTCTTTGTTTACTCTCTTTCATATCACCAATTGTAAATTTGGAGGATTTTAGTTGAATCACAAAACTAAGAAAGGCCCTAGTTTAGACATAAAAGCTAAGGGAAAAGATTCTATCTTAGCCTTGTGAAAAAAAAGGATTGTAAAGGTTATACATTCTCCTTGAATGGCATCAATTCTAGTAGTAAATTAGAAAATCCTAAGTGGGGCAATTGGAGCCGAACTACTATAAATCAAAGTGTGCTTTTCTTTCATTTTCACATCTTTTAGAAAAGTTAGCAAAGGATCTTAAAAAACCAAGCCTCTTGCTACTTTTGGGCCTAACAATTGGTATCAAAGCTAACTCTTCATCAAATGTTTCACCATTGGGAGGGTGATCCAAGGCAAAAATATCAAGTTTAAATACTGTAACACCCCTAACCCGTATCCGTCGCCAGAATAGGGTTATGGAGCATTACCGAGGTTTACAGATCAAACAGACATAAATTTCAAACGTTTCGTAACATATTAATATTCATAATAAAATCAATCAAAATCATATATATTGTCCCTTAAGTACCTCAAATGAAAACTTAAAAATATGTCCACTAAATATCCAAACTTACCTAATTAATTTACCTAACCAAGTTACCAAAGTTCACTATAATTCAAATACATACATTCATATATCACTTATACTAACATCACAATTATACATTAGTCTCTTATCAATATGTAGGTTGATTATATAAACAAAATATTATTCATAATATTTACATAAGTTAAACTTTAACTAAGACCGTACAAAATCCTATATGCCATATAAACCGTATTTAACGTTTCAAAAACCACCGAGATAAGCTGGATAGTGTGACTAGAATGCTGATTCGATCGTCCAACTTTCTGAAAATCTACAATGACATTAAACAACCCAAATAAGCTTATTGAAGCTTAGTGAGTTTGACGAGTTAAACAAAAATCTTACTGAACTAACTACAATAAATTAAATAATAAAAGTTATCCATGACAATTCCCTGTCATTCACAAATCTCAATCAATAAATACATCTGTATCTAAAATCAGTACAAAAATAAATAACATGTCTTTCAAATTCATTAAATAAATCACCTTATCGAGAATTTTCCATTCGAAGAATGACTTACGGATAAGAGTACATCGTCAACAGAAGTTTATAAGAGCTGGTCCATCTGAATATGCCAACAGAAGCTCGAAAGCTAAATAGAAGCTCGTAAGAGCTAATCCACCCAATTACGCCAAACAAAAAGTAAAACACAAAAGTTCACAACAAATGCTGATATCTCCCTCCAATACCATCGTACACTAAATTACTAATGTACTCAAATCCCGCGTTCAATTCAAACCGAGTATTCGATTCAATATTATAATTCAAACAATAAGTCATATCTAAAAATAGAATAAATGCATAATACCATTATCAATTTATACAAAATGTTAAATTTTAACCGTACGAACTTACCTGGACTGAATTGTAGTAATTATAGAAGTTCAGGGACTATTTCACTATTTTTCTTTTTTCACGAATATCTACGGGATCTTGATATGAAGCAAAATATGAAAAACCAGCTTAAGCTCTCTCTCCTATGGTTGTTCAGGTCGAAATGGAAGAAGAAATGTCTAGAAAACTTTCAATATCCTATTTGTTTTATTTTGATTTCAAATAAATTACAATTTTTCCATTGAATCATTTTATTTTATTATTTTTCCTTAATATCCCGCCTCACCTTTTCAATTTAGGTTTATTTATTTCTTAAGTCCTTCCTTATTTATTAATTAAGTCAATTAATCACTTAAATATTATAATTAGCAAGTTTTGTACCTTTTTCAATTTAGTTCTTTTTAATTAATTAACTATCGAAACGTTAAAATTTTTCAACGAAACTTTAATATCACTTTAATAACACTCCATAAATATTTATAAAAATATTTACGGCTAGGTTTATAGAAACGAGGTCCCAATACCTCACTTTCTAAAATCACTTGACCTATGGTCTTACTACTCGAACCTAATAAATCATTATAAAACATAAATTACCAACTCAAAAACCTTTTTAAAACCATATTTGACTCATAAATATTAAATAATAAAATTTACGAGCTTACTCACCAGATTTGGTACCTGAACCATTATTTTCGACACCACTAAAAAATCAAGCTATTTCAAAGATGGCATTTGAATCAAGGTTAACAACTTTGCAAGAAGGCCATTTCATCATTTGTCCTCCACTCCTAAACGAAGAAAACCACTCCAATTGAAAAGTGAGGATGAAATTCTTTGTCCAAGCATTTGATTATGGTGCTTGGAAGATTATCTCAAGAGGTCCATTGGAGGTAGTCAAGGAGAAAAAACGATAGGATGCAAATGATAAGGCAAAGGCTCAATCCAACTCCAAGGCTATGCACACACTCCTTTGTGATATGAGTAAAGAAGTCTTCAACAAAGTTTCCCCATGTGGAGGTACCAAGGAAATATGGGATAAGACTAGAGGAAATCTATGGACATAATAAGGAAGAAAAAGAGATTAAGAAGCCTTGTAAGAAAGAAAGCTCAACTAGTGGCAAGCAAATCAAAGATGAGCAATCAAGTAAAAGCCACCCATCAAATCCAAATGTGATGTGTTTCATGGCTCTTGAAGAGTAAGAGGTATCATCTAGTTCATATGGTTTAAAGTCATATTCTTTTAATGAACTACAAGATGCTTTCAATGAGTTAGTATTGAAATTTGAGACCATGAATTCCAGATACAAGAAAATGATTTCAAAATTCAAAGTTAAAAATATTTTTCTTTTAGAAAGAAAAATTAATTTGGAAAACCAAAATTAAAAATTGAAAATAAATTTTGAGTCTTGACAAAATAAAGTTGAATTGTTTGAAAAAGAAAATTTTTAGTTGAAAATGAAATTTGAAAGCTTGAAAAAAGAAAAAGAATTTTTTTTAAGCTCATTAAAAAATGGAAAAATGTGAACATTGCCATTTCAATGGTCATAGACTACATACTTGTCAAATAAAGAAAATGATTCAATTTAAAATTAAATGAGTATGAGTTCCTAAGGGAACAACAGACATTATGACTAATGTTCAAGGATCCAAAGCAATTTGGATGCTAAAATCCAAGTAAGTGCTTCTTGTTGGTGTGTTGGAGAAATGACGAACAAAGCAAAAATATTTGGATTCTTTTAACACACAAAAAATGGAGGGGTAACCTCTAAACCTATACTTCATTGAAAATTATTGAATTGGTTGCCAATTGATGCTTTTTTTTTATAAGCATGATTTTGGATTGAATTGATGCTATTATTAATATCATGTTTAGAGATATTCTTAAGATGTTCAAGCATAGTTTTTGGTTAATTGGTTGATTTTAATATGACCATGCTTGAAGAATTTCTTAAGATACATGCTAGTTAGAACATCGCATATTCATGTGCACATCATAGGAGGAGCATGCAAAGCTTAATAATTTTATTGTTGAAAAACCATTTTTGCAAAAAGAATTTTAAAATTTGTTTGAGCAAGTGGCTTTTGATAAAATGGTTTGAGCATTTTGATAACTTAGTTTTGAGCTTGCTTAGACAAATAAAATTGATAAACTTGTAAAGCCTTATATCGTATTGTTTCTAAATCTAAGTTTACTGGACTCTTTGAGCTTAAATGGTCAAATTTCGATGATTCATGCACATGAAAATCATTTAACACATATTAAATGGGTTACAAAACATCACTAAATGGTTTAAAGAGTTTTGAAATGATATTTTAACATAATTATCCATTTTGAGTTTAATTTCAAGGAAATGTATATTTTCTAGATTTGATTTTGAAATTTCATTGTTAATTAGGTCATTTGATTATTTGAACAAGTTAGTTTCATTGTTTGGAAGTTGTTGGAAAAGTTGAAGTTGATTAAAAATGTGATTTTAAAGTTTTGACTATTTGAATTGTCATTTTCAGAGCAAAAATGAGTTCTAAAAATGTTAAAATTAAGGTTTGTTTGATCCATGTATATAGTGTACATTTTAATATATTTGTTGTAAATACATAAATCTAGGTTCATATAGGTTGTATATAAGTGCATTTGTACGAAAGCATGTTTGAATCATGTGACATGTGCCTAATATGCCTTGTACTAAGTGTATATGCCTCATTTAAATATTTAGATCACTTAGTATTTTGGTTTAAGATGTTTTTTTTTTCTCACAAGTAGAAGTCACCTAGTGGTTCCTTGATTCAAGCATGTTTGTATTGTTATGTTTGATTGTTTGTACATATTTTTGAATTGTACACATGTTAGAATACTTTTTTTTATAGGTTTTAGGTATACTTGTATATGAGTTTTGGCATGTTAGAATTACATTTTTTTTTTGCATTTTTGCAATATTGTCTCAAAGCATGCTCTTCAGGTCTTGAGACATTTGCCTAGAAAAATGACCAAATGGTCATTTTATTCTTAAAGTCTCGAGACTTATGAGAAATGTCTCAAAACATCTGCCCTGGACAATTTTTAGGTGCATTTTTAAATTCCTAGGAGCATATAGAGATGTATAGTCAAGTCATACTTATGCATATACTTAGGGAGAATATCCTAGCTTGAACTTTTCAATAAAAATAAAAATACTTTGTACCTCATTTATCTTTATTTAAAATCATTATATTTTTTAAGAAAATGTGAGGCATAAATATATATATTTTACTTTCAATAAAAATAAAAAATATTTTGAACAACTTTATCTACTAAATTTTGTTTAAAATGTTCAAGATGATCAAAAATTATTTTTCTTGTTTTGAACATTTGATGGCCATTTTACAAAATATTAAAGTCTTGAGCTCTTTTCTTAAGCTTTGATTATCATATTACTTAAGTTGTGTATAAGGTATTTGTTTTTATTTTAGAATTCGTTTAGAGTCTTAACGTTAGACTTAGGATTAGAATTATCCTATAGGATTATAATTAGTCATAAATTAGCCTTTATAACTAGTTGTTGAAGTAGGATTAAAATTAGATTAAACTTAGGACTAGTCTTAGAATTAGGTCTAGGATTAGACATAAACTAGGATTAGAACTTAGAACTTAAGTTTAAAACTTAGAACTAGACTTAGATTTAGTCTTAGGATTAGGACTTGGGATTTAGAACGACTTACATTGGTATCTTGCTACAAACTTGATATATCATTTAGATACATTTGCTATGACATATTTTGTTCTTTTATTTGATTTTTGTGTGTGTGTGTGTGTGTGCACTAATCTGTCATGATCACCTCTCTTATGTCATACTCACATTGGTATCCATTGTATAATTATATTGCTATATTATTGAATGGATATCTTTGCCATGTCCCATGCTTTATAGATTTATCTTTATTGAGCATGGTAAAAATGTGTGATACTAAGTATGCTTATTGAATGAAACGCTTTTTGCTCATATTTCATTCAATGAAGTATATTTTTTCATATTTGTTTCTACTTCCTATGCTCTTCATAATTGGTATTATTGTAGCTTTGATGAGCTTTTGATATCCACATTGTCGATGCCATTATGCTTTTCATGCCTTATCTTATTTAATAACAATTGGTATCTAGAAAAGATGAGAAAGTCATTAAGATATGCATCAAATAAGGGAGAGTATTAGAAATAGGAATTTCTTGTGATTTTATTGAATTATCCTTAGCACGCAATTCTTTTATTCTTAATTCATGCCTTGTTCATGTTTCTTGTTAATAATTCGTATCTTTGTTTAAGTATCAATTGGTATCTTTGATTAGACATGAATTTAGGAGAACTTTTAAGCAATTAGGACTTATTTGTATAATACTTTTAATTATTGCATAAAATATTCGTTATAAATGGATTTCAAGTATGCTTATTTTTCATATCATTATTTCTTGAAATTCATTGAATTAATGTCATCATTGACACATCATTTAAATGCATGATATTAGTAGGTACTTTATGCATATAAGCATAATCATGTTTTATCTTTATTGCATGCATAAAGTCTCTTTAAATCTCAATAAGAAAAATTAAGATTGGAGAAGGTTCAACATGTCATTCAACTGTCTTAACTTAATTCAGAGCATCATATCATGTTAGAGTTGTATGACCCAAATTTTAAGAGATTGTTTGCAAGTCAAGTTAAACAAAAATATATTTTCTTTCTAGAAGATTTAGTATTTATTAGTATAATATATTTAGCATTTATTAGCATAGTTTATTTGACTTACTAATTTAGCCTATAAATAGGCTCTTTTACAACCTTAGAAATATACACCCATTAGATTAGAACTCATAACACATTTAGAGAATTTTGTGTTTACGTTTTGAGGGTTATTTGTTTTCGGGTTTTCGGAGTTTAGTTTTTATCTCCATATTTTGTACTATTCGTTCTTTTGCCATTATAGTAAAATTATCTTTGCCTGTGGTTTTTTATCCTCTTTAGAGAGGTTTTTTCACGTTAAATTTGTGTGTTCAATTTCTCAATTTCTTCTACTATTTTTACTTGTTCGTTGCTTAATCGGGTTGATTCCTAACATATCGCTATCTCCTGCCCAAATCTTCTGATTGGACGTAATGCAGATGAAACTCCTCAATAAATAATTAAACTTGTTATGTATGGTTTTCATTGAGTTCTTAGTATAATTCTAGTACGTGCTTATTGTCCCCATCCGTTTGCTTGGTCTAACTAGTCAATAGAGCTGGGGGATTCGAGAGAGAGTCGAGATCATATGCATTTATGAAATTCTTCCCTCGTAATATAATGACGTGATGATCCCTCTATTAGAAAGATTAGGCTGGACCTTCTTGTTTTGGGGTTGCCTTGTGTTGTTCACCATGCTGTTGCTGGTGTTGTAATAATCCTATCACGGGCTCTCAATTTTGAAACGAAAAGAAAATCTTCTAGATGACCCCAAAAAGAGCACACCGACCCCTTTGTCTTTCTGAACTCCATTTATGTTGTGTATTGTCCGAAAATTTAAAACACATGCTAAAAATAAATTTAGATTAAAATATATTTGAAATTTAATACTTTCTACTTTTATTTCAAGGAATTTAATCTTTCTATTATTTGAATTTAAAAATACAATTTTAATTGTCAACGTCATTAACTTTTTTTATTAAATGTATTGCTAAATGTGTTTTTTTTTTAATTTCAAAATGTCACACTATCAAATTTAATAGAAAAATAACAGTATTAACAGAAGAAAAAACAAAATTTCTAAAAAAAAAATGTGTACATATGCGCACACAAGGAGAGAGCAAACAATTGCAAGGGTCATCAAGAAGGAAAAAGAAGAGTAAATAATAAGAAATAATACGTTTTATTTCCAATTAATATTAATATTGTTGTGGAAAGACTCATAGCACTTAACTTTATAGGAAACACTCGGAAGTAGGCAAAGAATAAATATTTATATTCCCAACCTTACAACCATGACCAATTGCTCATCCAAATTCCTCTCCCAATCAAATTCTAAATAACTCATCCATTTCCATGTCTTACACTAGGCACTACTACATTACATGTATGTTACAATGAGATCTGTCATATCTCTATAGCTTTTATCCGCCATTGATTTCAACGATCTAGGTCTTAAAACTGATACGAAAAACTTGATGAGCTCTCTAGTTTCCTGCTATGGAGTGCAATCTCCAAATGAAAGTCAAAGGTACTGACTAACAATAAATAGCTTTCTTTTTCTATACACATCCTTGATCCGTCATGGCTTGAGCAATGGTCAGAAAAGCAGAGATGACTGCTCCATGTAGTAAAGCCCTGTTGTCGGAGAGAGAGTGAACATAGATCTTTTTGGAGTTCGAAAGAACATAATATCAGTTACTACCTTGGCCAGACTCTTCATTTTCCTCATGTTACACGATATTCAGAAATGAGTATAGGGATATGACCCTCTAAAGACTCTCCGAAAATAAAAAGAACATAACTGTGCCGGATATACTGATATCCAACACACGCACCTGAGTCCACAAGTTGTATGATATGTATAATAGAACTGATTTCGACTTTAATAAGAACAGTCACACTGCATTTTGGTGAAAGAATCTGGTCATACCAGATCAACAGCACACAAAAACGAGTGTTTGATTCATGTACCATTCACCAGAGAAGAAAAACAATGAGCAAAAGGCTGAAAAACACTTACTCAGGACTTTCTTTTTGATAACCGAAATCATCTGCTGCTTTGAGGGCTCTATGGAATGTCTGTTTCATTGCTTCCTGCAAGTTGAAGTGCAGAGAAAAGGATCTTCACCAAATTTGATCATAACTAGATATAAAACTACTTGTCCAGTTATAAAAGGAAGAAATCTTAAGTTATGATTGTAACACCAAAAGAAGCAAATTCAAATTCGCTAGTATCACTGCCATGATTTTTGCAATTTCAATACTTCCAATCAGGACAAAGGGTACCATGTGTTAAAAACACTTCTAAGTTCAAGCTGATCTATTATATGCTAAATTCACCGCAGGATACGTAAATAAATGGCTTTACTAAAGCAAATAATGGGAAATGTAGCTCAAGAATAAGTCCAATTACACATCATTCAACAAAGACACAAGTAAATCTTACCTGTAACTTAGATTCAAAGTCCTCCGGAGACCAATGCATTACATTACACTCATGATTTAATTCAATTTCTCCTGCAACCACCTGTAATCAAAGTGTTATTGAATCAGGAAATAAAGTAATATTATAAAAAACATCAATCAAAATTCATGCCAATGTGGATGAATAGAGTCATTCAAAACGATCTTAGCTTTAACATCCATCTACAAAATATTTGGCTACTCCACAAGTAATCATTGAGACCATGCACAAACTCAAAGGTATTACAAACTTAGCCATAAATCATCATCCTAACTCCGCATAATTTGCTGTTAAAACTTAAAAGATTACTGTCATGTTGAAGAGAATGAACTAGTCTTTTACTGCTGGTATTTGGTGCTCCTTAAAACCCCGTACTTTATGTTTAATTCCCCTTTGCATCTTTGTGATAAAATCCATTTGCTATCAAAGTGAGAAACTGGTGGCTCTCCTCTCCTTTCAAAGCATCATATTCCAATACATATGAGTACGAACAATCAGACACAAGCACATTATGCTTCTAAAGTGAATGTATTTACTTCACACGAACTGAGGGTTGAACCATTCAAATCTAGATTTGCATATTCTTCTTATCATTATAGAATTAAGAATTGATTTCATGAACATTCTTTTTGTTCAGAAGCAAAATCAAGCCTGTTCTAAATTTGTGCAAATGCATCATAATTAAACTATGATAATGAAAATTTAATTTCATCAAGATGACGAAGAAAATAAAGGTCGCACCCCCCCAGCACCAGCAGCCATGGCAGGAGCAATGATGACATTAGCCTTCTTCAATACATCAACTGCTTCAGGAGTGCAAGGCATATTTGAGCCTGGGAAGATCACAGTATCACATAGCTATTAGCTAATATAATTAGTATTGTAATTCTTCCAGATGAAAAGATATAAAAATGTTTTGCAATTCATATTACAGGGTACTACCTTCTACAAGTATACGACAACCTGAATTAACCAAATTAATGGCATCAGCCTGGTCAATTTCATTTTGAGAACCGCAGGGAATTGCAAAATCACACCTTTCATTCCAAGGTTTTGCTTCATCATAGTACTTAGACCGAGCATAAGTCTTTGAATAATCTCTGCATACTCAAAATGTAAAATAGCAGCTCTCAAGAATAACCAAAAGAAATTAAATTTACATTGTAACTACGGAAATGCAGTGAAGAGAACACACCTCAAACTTCTTTGTTGAGATTTGAGATCCCTCAAAAATGATATTTTCATATAATCAAACCCATCCTCGTCAACCAAATACCCCTTTGAATCTGTACCACATATCAGGCAAGGGCAAGCGTTAATAGATGGACAGGTTTGAACCAACCTTTATTTGCTGATATTTACTAAGCTGAACATGCAACCAACTTTATTTGCTTGCACTGAAGCAATTATACATTATGTAATATGCATTTTCAAGTTTCGCTCCACATAGTAAAAAAGCAAAAATAAGGATGTTTACTATCAGGACCATTTTCCTAAATCAATTTAAAAAGGTATAAACAAAGCTAGTGATGACCTAGATATCAAGTAACGTAAAATGAACTTGGAAACAAGAAAAATGAACTCGAATACAATTGCTGAGACATGTTTCTGAAGCAAAACAGAATGGATAAGGTCAATGTTACTTTGAAAAGATAGCAGTGAGGAACACCAGGTTAACACCAATTAATATCCTTAGCTTAAGGGTCAATGCATTAATGGTGCAACTGTCTCATTATGAGCATTTTTCATTAAAATAAGTGAAATCAGCACCGTGACCATCTTTTAAGCTAGAATGATAATGAAACCAAAGGAATTATGCAACCAGTGCACAGAAAGATTATATGTAATGGCTTTCCCAATGTACAGAATATGGGTGGAGAATTACCTGATACTGTAATGGGAAGAGCACCAACAGCAACAAGCTTTTCCAGAACGTGCATTGCAATCTTTCCATACCCACTTACAACACATCTGGGGAAAGATTCAAGGGGAAAATATATTCATGTTAACAATTTAGTGAAACAACTATCAACAGCGGACTTCAGCATTTGCAATGAATATATATTTTTGTATATCAAGCAACTTCCAGGTCTTGAAAAGAAAAATAAATGCATTATGAGTTATTCGCCAGAGAAAAGTCCACATTTTTTTTTTCATTTGCACAAGTTATGGAAATACAAAGAACCATGACAGACAACAACGCTTTCTTGAGTATAGTTAATAAAAAGCATCAAAAGCAACCTCAATCCTTTGACATCTTTATTCAACTCTGCAAGAATGAGCCGGGCAAAGAAAACCTGCAGAAACATGCAAGATTTTTCAAGTTCCAAGCTATCAGAAAAAAGATATGTACAGGGAAATAACAACGCCATTCTTCAAGATGTCTTGCAAAAATGAAGTACAATAAGAATCTTTCATGTACAGGAAGGTGCAAAGTCAGGTATCCAGGCATTCACCCACTACCTATCTATACTTAAATAGCATTGACTATTGAGCAGAGATGGATATTAGTTACCAGCCCATAAGCAGTTGCTTCAGTTCGAAGACTAGAACCTGACCAAAATATCCTTGGCCCTGTAAAACTTCCCTGCATAAGTAAGGAATAAAATGAAGACATAAAGGCCACCTCATGATTTCATTCAACATTCAATTCTCACTAAATTACTTAAAACTTCCATTGCTCTAACAACTCATCAAATTAATATATAGAGGAAAATATAGGAATTGTTATAATAGTTAAGATCATTCAATGACATTAGGTTGCAATCTCTATAACATACCAACAAGTCTTGAAAATTTCCAGAATTACATAGAAGTCTATTACCCATCATAAGAACTGAAGAAAACTGAAACAGAAGTTAATTGTTCAAAATACCTGAAAATTACCAGCTAGCCGTCTGTATTGTCCAAAAAGGAATCCCATTTCTCGAATACCAACTCCCATTTCCTCTGACGGAAGGTCCTGAAAATATACAATGGATAACCAGATCTAAAGACCTCCCATTTCCTACACATTAATGAGCATATTCAAGCAGATAAGAGCAGGGCTTCACTCACTTACCTTGTCAGTACCAAAATAACGATATATCTCATTCATGAAACTTTGACAAAACCGCATGATCTGCCAGCGTGGGTTTCATAAACAACTGTAAGAGGAATTGCTAGAGTTTCTAAGAAGGTTCTTATTAAGGAGACTAATAAATTGTGATAAAGGACCTGACCTCATTATCACTTTTTCCCTTAGGATCAAAATCACTTCCACCTGCTGCCCCTCCTAGTTTGTAGGGTGATAAAGCATTCTTTAATGTCTGCAAACAGGTGAAAATTCCTCATTGAATGGGAGATTTTTAAAAGCCAGATGAATTTATCATTACCCATTTTATTTATGTTACCATTCTGATTCTATGAATAAGTAGTTCCTTTTGCTAGCAATAAAACAGATTTGTGTTTCTATTTATCTTCTGCTGACATATGTTCAGGAGATGGCCTAACCAACAAACTTGAGTTTCTATAAGCAACAGTTACCTAGGATGCACTAGAAAGCTACACTATATGGAACTGAGTTAAGAATGTGTAAATTAACATGAAATGGAAAGCTCAGAGAGTACCTGCTGAAAACCGAGAAATTTGGCAACACTTAAGTTCATTTTTGGATGAAACCGAATACCACCCCTACATGGACCCAATGCCTGGTTAAAGTGCACCCTGAAGCCTCGATTGACATGTGTTTCACCTCTATCATCCACCCATGGAACTCGAAAAATAATCATACGTTCTGGTTCTAACAAGCGCTCCATGATGTTGACATAACTGAAGTAAAATGGAGCAAGATGAGACCCATAGCACATTTGACTGATTCTTCAGTTCACATAATGAAGGGTAAATCATATATAATTTAAACTCTATTGGCAAACTCACTGGGGATTTTTCGCAATCACTCTCTCTAAAGCATGAACAGCTTCTTGGACAGATTGTATGAACTCAGCCTCATGGGGGTCCCTTTTCAGTGCAGCTTCAATAATTGATCCAGCCGTTTTGGACATAAGGGCTTCAATTGAGGAAATTTTTTCCAAGGAATAGACAAAATGAATTTAAAGGTCAGACAATTAATCCTTCTCTAAGAGGGAAAATGAAACTAAAACCATCATTAGCAGTGATCAATGTGTTAAAACATTTGTGTGCCAGCATCAGATGATTAAAACAATCATTCAAAACAAAATTTTATACCAGAGGTATTTAGTTCAGGAAACCAGGAGGATGAGTTCAAACCTCCAAGGTTCATTCTGACAAATTCCACTGTTACAGATGCATTATTTTTATTATGCTTCATGCTGCAGTTACTATTTTAACTAAACATTCAGAAGGGGTAGAGAAAAAAGAATTGTGCAGTCCTTTAACAGCCTAAAGATATAATGTATTGTAATGCTAACAAGAACTTTGTTCAGTGTCAGAATAAAGTGTTAAATCTGTAATGACAGAAATTCTTCTGTAACTCATTAAGAGTTTTACTAGTAATTGAATTCTAATTTTTAAAGATTGAGAGAAAATTCAGATTTATGATTGGACTCCCATTAATAATTCTTATTTTTAAAGATTAAAACACCTCTAGCATTTGTATTTTGAAAGCTGTCTTCCAGATTACATACTACAGCAGGCTCATTCAATAGTGTATTGCATTAATCTTAGTTAAATGAATGATTCAAGTTCCCTATACTAGATATAGTAATACCACCCTGCAACTAAAATAATAATAAAAGTTAATGCTTTGGTACAACAATATTAAAACATAAGTGGAAGGTAAAAAGAGCAAAAACTAATGGCTTACGGTGAGCATTATTCGCATCAAACTAATCCAAAAACTAAGTATGACAGATCGAGGTGACTAACCTTTTACATAAATAGGTTTATCAACAACAATCTTATCTTTCGAAGCCATTTGGAGACGCAAAGCTTCCTTGTGAAGCAAACTGTTATTATGCTCTTCCAATGCACTCATCTGCATGTTTCTACTTCCTTCATTGCCGTAAGGGTTCCTTCTATGCTTTCTACCATATTCTTTACAAACAGAGCAGAATATCCTTGCTGTTCCTTCCTTCACATCAACATATGCCCACTTGTATGTATCAGCCCATTCCTCTCTCCATCTTTTCACAACCTTCTTCTTCCTTTTTGCAGGTTGTGCCTTCAAAATATCTTGATCAGCATTTGGGATTTCGGAGACCATTGACATCTGCTTACTTTCACCCTGCTCTTCTGCAGAAGGTTCTTGTGATGGGCCACCAAGGAGAGGAGTGTTGGCAAATGAAGGGTCATCATCTCCAGGTCCAATCTCCAAATCAATCTCCTCACCAATATCCCTGACCAGATGCCTTTGTGCTTGAATCAAGTTCATATCATCCATAGTAGGATTCATCCCTAACCCACCACCTGGTAACAGCATTAGCATGACAATCTCACCCGCATCTTAAGGAACTAGATTTCCTGTCAACAAAAGATACCGCATATTTGAGAAAAAGTGTTACACATATTGATCAGCATCAAACTGATTATAAATAAACAAAAATTAGGATTACAATCATCACTCAGCAAAAGAAAGCTTACAGTGAATCTAGACATTTGAAATAGAAAAAAGTAAACTGGAGGAAAAAAAGAGGACAGAGTAGAGGAAGCTACTCTTGTGCCCAGAATTGAGAACGGCAAAGGCATTAAATTGGATTCTCAAGTTGAAAAATAAAGTGGGATACTCTAGATACAAATCCTCCTGATTTTAGGAAATATAAAAAAGTGAGGTTTTGAGGGGATTTCTCTCCATTTAAAGAGAAAAACAACTCCCAAACATAATAGAGTGGTCCTTTCACTCTTTTCCACTCTACTCTTGACTACTCCCCCTCCTTCCATATACACAATGTAACTGCACCGATTGCTTCAAAGTCTTACAATTCATTGAATTCCAGACATCATAGTACACAAAATAAAAAATTAAACCTTTTCTATTGCCTGCATTTTTATTAGGATGGTTGCATAAGAGGTGACTGCAACAAAAATCATATAATACAAATTAGGATAAATTTCAATGACAAAAATAAGAGCATAAGCATAGAGAAGCTATCATGAACTCAAAACAGCATTACTCTTCAACCTTACAACAGTTCAGGGTAGAAAAACATTGTCAACTTGACACAAATAAAATCAATTCAGTGAACGCACTATTGCTCATAAAAACCCTACCTTCTTCTATCTATACTTATTTTCCAACATGTTTCAGAACCTAACCCGTACATAACCCTCCTGGTTTCCCATAAAAGGCTAAGCAAGTCTGGCAGTTGGTTCAATTATAAACACTTCAAAATTGAAATTAGAAGATTTAAATCAATCCCAAAGCAAAAAGTCAGTAATTACTGTATAATTAAAAGTCCACGAGTTCACATACAAAAATAAAAATCAAGAACCCCAGAACTAAAGGAGTGATAAAGTCAAAATTTTCAACATACTCAGAACTTAATTTGGAAGTTCAACAAACACCCAGCAGCTAAAATCAGGGGGGAAAGAAGGAATTAACTTGAAAATTTGGGACAAAGATAACAAATTTGAAAAATTAGACAAATCCTGCAGTCCTTCAAAAAGTGGGCACTTTTCTTGTGCCCTTAGCCCTCTTTGCTGTATTCTCTAACAATCCGGCTAACTGAAAGTGAGATCGTGCTCTTATTGATGATTGATTCCTTGTAAAAGCAGACGATGGGAGAAAAATTAAAAATAAAAATAACCTACGCAGACAGAGACGATGAGAGAACAATTTTCCTACTTTTTTTTTTTACTTTATTTTATTACTGGCTACCTAACTCAATTAAAAAATTCAAAGAAATTGTAAAAAAATATATTTATAATTTTTTATATAAATCAATATATTTATATAAATTTATGAGAAAATAAATGAAATTTTGATTCAAATGTTAATAATAATATATTGAAAATTATGTGTCTTATATATCTTATTAAATGTTGTTTAATGTGCTTTAATTGTTGTTGTAAATGATAAATTACTCTATGAATTAGTCATTGTTATCCATGGTGATTATTGATTACAATTTTACTAAAAAAATGTATTTATAATTGTTGACTTAAAAAAATATTATTACATTTTAATTTTTTTAATTGAATTAGGATTCATTTTAAATAGTAATATATTATAAATAAATATATTATTAACTTCTTTTTTTTATCGAAAATACAAACTTTTTATATTTTTCCCTCATAGAAAATTATAAATTATTTTTAAATAAAAATATAAATAAATATGTATGATTGATACAATCAACTAATTTCGTAAAGTACTATTAAGCGAAAGCATATTTATAAATAAAATTTGTTCTACTTTCTTTGATAGCAGTGGCACTAATAATGGTTCAATTTGTTTTCAAGTGTCGATGTTTTATTGATTGTAGTTTTAGTAATTTTAGTTCTAGTGTTTCCTTTTTCTTTTTTTTTAGTTTCATTTTTTAGAAATTTACTAGGAGATTACGTCATTTAGGGATTAATTTTGTGCATCATCAATGTTGAATAGTGTTTTCAGATCTCTATCGTTATTGTTATAATTGAGTAAGGTTATGTCTTTAGTAATTCCTAATGCTCCATGGCCTTGTTAATACATTTCTCTCTTCAAGTGGGTTTTTCATGATGCCACAACCTAACAATGACTAGTGTTATAGGTCTAGAACTCTAGTCTGACAAACCACACGATCTTAAATTTCTAAGGCATTAAAAATAATGCAAAAACAAATTGAGCAACGAAAAAATTAAGTAAATGCACTCAAATCTATTTTTTAACTCAAGAATCGAATAGATGGGATGATTACAAATGAGGGGAAATGCTTCTATTTATAGTTAAACTCCCCTAAATTCAACAGTACAGATTGAATTACATCAATGATTGAGATTAACACCTATCTATAAGATGAGAGTATTAAGAGATTTAAACTCTATACATCTTTATCTCTTATGGTTTACAATAATTACCCCGTAACTCTAACTTTATTGGAGTGTTTGGGTGACTAAGGCTTCAAGTAAATGAGTTTCTCCATGTGTCTCACAAATTGAGCCAATTTGTGATAGTCAAATAAGTCACATTTAATCAGTTGATCTTTATGGATATTATGTATGCAATGGTCACAGACTTTAATCCGCTATTTATGACATTGAAATTATGGGTACATATGTTTGGATATCATTTTCATTGTGATTTTCTTTTATCTACAACTTTTACTTAACTATTATTACTTACAAACTATGTCATAATGATTGTATTTATTCAAATAAATTATTAAATATTAATTTATAAATAAAATAATAATATTATTTAATATATAATTTTATTATTTAAAATTCTCATTTAAAATAATAATTAATAGCATAATTGGTTAAGAATAATAGTGGATATTTACAATTTTTGTAAAATTAAAATTATCGTTTTAAATTGGAGTAAAACTATTCAAATCCAAGTTAATTAAAACCTAAGATAAATATCTGAATCCCTTAAATATTGGTATTTAGCAACTATAAAAATATTTTATGAATTAAAAATTAAAATGTAAAGTGAATAATAGATATAGATATCGAATTCATATGCAAAACTACAATTAATTTTAATAACAAATATTTGAGATTTAACATTTGCATTCACTTTAAATATGTGGTGTATAATAATTAAAATATTATCTAAATTTATAATATTTGAAATAAGAAAATCAAATATTATAAATATTTAAATTCACGCTATTTAATATTTATTGCCCCCCTACTTTTTATAGCCTAGAATTAACAACCTTTGTTTAAAAAAAGTGAAATGGTTTAGATTTTTTTTAAAAGTAATTTAGCTTTAATTAATTAAATATTTGGATAAATTATACCTAAGTTAATTTTGGTCACTTAACTTCAAAAAGTTACAAAATAATCATTGAACTATTTGAAATTTTTCATTCAAGTCACTAGGTTGTTAAAATTATTGTTGTATGACCTTCTTTGTTAGATGCGAAGCTAGAAAATTTTTTTAAGGGGCCGAAATTAAATTTTAATTTTTAATACACTATATCTTTATAATTTTTAAATGATTAAATCAAATTTTTATCTTTTTTAGGGGGCCAAAGTGTAATTTTATCTTTACTAATTTAAAATTTTAAAATTTTTAAAGGGCCTAAACAGATAATTTTTCATTTTGAGGGGGACTGGGGCCCTTGCTAGTCCCTAGATACACCACTGTTCTTTTTTTTATATCGCCCGTACCGATCAAAATCACTTTCTCCTTTTCTATAGTTCAATTTTTTTTCTAGTTAAGTCACAAATTTACGAATCAAGATTTAAACAACTTTATTCTTTAATCTTTGACGCTGATTATTAGATCTATTTGGATCTACTTGAATTATTGTTTAAAGCTAGCTAGTTGAACTAAAAAAAAAAGAAACTTAATAGTTCAGTGACTTAAATAAAAAGTTTTGAATAGTTAGTGACTTAAATGAAAAGTTTTAAATAATTTATTGACCATTTTATAACTTTTTAAAATTACATGACTAAAATTTATACTTACTAATAGTTTGGTGAGCTTTTAAGTGAAGTTTATCCTTTTAACATTTAACGGTTAGCTCATCCTCGTATTCGTATGCATCCATCGCTACCGGATAATAATCCGAACCGAGAAGAACCGTCTCCGGAGACATTTTCTCTGTAGGGAAAAAAACAAAATATCGATTACCGAATAACTAAAATACTTTTTCGGTTGATCCCCCACTGTATTCCAATCATGTTGACAGGTTCTCCAGTCTAATAAATTTTTTTGCTGATTTTTTCCACTTCCGTTCATAGCTAACGTTTCATTTAAATGTTACTTAGAAGGGGTTTTCATTTCTGGTTTTATATTATTTTTGTTGATTAATTGAAATGTTAAGAGTCTTTTGTTGGACTCCATTTTTGGTTTTTCTAATACGGGTGTTCTTGGTTTTCCCATTTTTTTCTGCTTTCCTTTTTTGGGTGATTCGATTCTATTGGTCCCAGTTTGCTCCTGTATTCGATTCTGTTGTTCCATGTTTGGGATTATACCAAAGAACGAAACCAATTTGGGTTCCGGGTTCCCTTGTCTCAGCATTTAGATTTGAGGGGTTTTATATTCATTTGTCTTTTTACAGTTGTGTACGTAGTGGAAGTAAAATATTGAGATGTGACATTAAAAGCAATTGATTTTGGTGTCTATATTGCATTAAATTTTTTTTTAAAACTTTAGGTAGCCATTTAACATTTAAGAAGATTCGATTTTTTTACCTCTATGGACCAGGTTTTGCTCAGACTGAGATTCAAATCGTAAAAGTAGTTAAGAATTATCAAATTTATGGGAAATTTATGTACTCATATTGACTAAATTCAAAGCTTTATGTTGTAAGATGTAGCAATGGTAATGTAGCAATGGTTTTGAGCGGTGGTTAGTTAGAGAAGGAATAAGTTGTCACCATGACAATTTGTCTGTTCCATCATGCTCTTTTTTTTTATTTGATATTGTAATGATTTTGGACTCTTAAGAATCTTTTTTGAATGTTGTAGTTGGTGTGAAATGGCAAAAGGAGGTCTTCAAGTCTGTGGAAATTGACACCAGTCAGCCTTCATATGTTTTCAAGTGCCAGTTATATGATCTCACTGAAGTACCTCCTGAAAGGCAGAAGATTATGGTTAAAGGTGGCTTATTGAAGGTAGTCGAAGGCTTTATGTAAAATAGCTAGAAAAATTGCTTGATTAGGTGCTTTAACTCTTTAGTGAAAAATACTACCAATATTTTCCTTCATTTGTCAGAACATGGTTTTCTACTAACCTATTTTGAGTAGGATTGACAAATTTAACTTGTTCTATGGCAATGTAGGGTGATGCAGATTGGTTAACAGTTGGAGTAAAACACGTGAAGACTCTTGATAGCATTTACTGGTTTCTGCCTTCTTCTCTTGCCGTACACAGTTGCCTAATGAACATGTGGTGCCTTGATCCAAAATATTTTTGGAGGGTCAAAAATTGATGATGATGGGCACAGCTGATGAGATTGTTAAGGCCCCAGAAAAGGGCCCTGTTTTCATGGAAGATCTTCCTGAAGAAGAACAAGTGATATCTTTGGTTAGTGCCCATTTCATTCCCTGCTTTTACTAGCACTTTTCGTGCTCTTTTTCCTTTTAACTGAAAAATATGTTCTTGCACCGTGACTAATAAACAAAAAGAAAGGGTATTACTCTAGTATGCCTTAGTTTTATGGGTGCAATTTGATTTCATTGCATGTCCACCTTGTATCAAGTAGTTGGCTTACATGTGAAATATGCACTAGTCTAGTGTTTGATGTATTTCCATCGATCTCAGAGAACATGAGGAATATATAAAAATCATTGAGATTGTTCGTCGATATGTATCCTTTTAAAGACGTAAAGTTTATTGTGGGGCCTATTTAAGATGTACCAAGAGATTTGGATGAAATCATTCTCTATGTTGTTTATAGCTTTTCCTTGCTTTCCCTCAAAACACTGCAACAAAGGAACTCTTTCTTCAATAAACAAATATTAGTGGATTTGACTATACTTGTATTAACATATGGTTGCACATTTGGTAACTATTCTTATTCTCAAATTATGCTGGCCCAAGTTTCCGTTGTTTGACTTGAGTCCTGAAGTATATTGGAAGTATTTGTCATTCCTTTTTGTTATGTTAGGGATCAGGGGGAAGGGATCTGTTTCTGTTTAATATGTTTTTCATTATCTTTTGTTTGTACAATTTCAATTAACTGAAGTCCTAATCTACTTAGTGGGTTCACTCTTAATCTTTGTAATTTGTTCCCTCTTCATTAGCCTTGCAACTTAGGACTCTTACCTAGTTAATTTCTGTTCTTTCAGGGTCACAGTGCTGGGCTATTTAATCTAGGAAATACTTGCTACATGAATTCCACTGTACAATGTCTGCACTCTGTTCCTGAGTTGAAGTCTGCTTTGTTTAAGTAAGTTTTTTGTCTGTACCTGACAACACATTATATGAGAAGCTGGAAATTTATTTCTATGATTTCTGTACGATGCAGATCGAATATACTTTGTTTTAGTTGTGTTCAGGTATTCACATTCTGGAAGAAGCAATGATTTGGATCAGACTTCTCATATGTTGACAGTTGCAACTCGTGACTAATTTAATGAGCTTGATAAAAGTGTCAAGCCAGTTGCGCCAATGCAATTTTGGATGGTTTGTTCCCTTTTTCCCTGTCACACATAATTTGAATCTTTATGTTCTCTCTGATATGTGAAGCTAACAGGATTTCTCTATAGGGATGAAACATGTCTGCTAGGGTTTAGGTAAAATTCTAGAATACAGTGTGCAAATTTGTGGGTAGATGAATCTGCTACATTTTGATATTTACTGTTGACACCATTTTTGATGAAAACGGGGTCGACTTGGGTTTTGATGAAAACGAAAAAAACGGGAGTCGCCACCAATCCTTTTTGGGGTGTGATTGGGTCACCTTGGAAAGAGGTTGTTTTTAATAAATAATTTGATCTTATTAAAACAACGGTTTTGGTCTACGAAATTTAGGAAACGGGTTCGGGAGTCGGTTACGTACGAGGAAGGGTTAGCACCCTCGTAACGCCCAGAAATTGGTACCTAGTTGATTATCTAATGTCTTGATGTCGAAAATTGAGAACTTGAAAGAATTAAAAAAATACGATCCTAGCATTAAAGTTTTGGAAAAAGAAGTATATTTCACGTTAATCGAGAAAGAGAATCATATCCAGTAAGTTAGAATACAATGTCTCAAACTCCCGATACGCGAATAAAAAATGCTTATTTAAAAGATATTTTAGCCATCTCGGATTTAAAATGAGATCACGACCAGTAAGTTAGGACGCGACTCTTTTTAAGATCCCGGGATCATTTAAAATTTGAGCTTGAAAAGATTCGTGCATTTAGATTTATCGAGAAAAACGAAACCCAGTAAGTTAGGGCACGATTTTCTCGATTCCAAACACGAAATGCTATTTTTTTGAAAAAATAAATTTTGTTATATCGAGTAAAAATAAAGCACAAAATCATAGTGAAAGCAAATTACATTATTTATGCATAGCAAGATCATAATGAACATGAAAATATAAAAACGATGCAAACAATAGCAATTAATTTGAACGATCAAATTTATAACATACAAAATAACACAATATAAAAACGAATAAATTTAAATCATCCATTCAAAATAATGACAAAAATGAAATAAATAAGTAGCAAACACAATTAAGTATAAAAAGATATATATAGACATGAGCTAAAATATGTGTATACATGAATTAATGAAATATATAAAGTATATTTTAATAAAATAAATTAATATACGTATATATAAAAACATGTACATATATGTAGATGTATAAAACTAATGGAATACGAAAATAAAGAAATACATATAAAAAGTAAGTGTATACATATTGTAAAGTAAAAGAAAAAAATATATATGTACAAATTAAAGTTTTAAAATATGAAAATATACATATGTATACAAATAAATACGTTAATTTATATACATGTTGAAAATATATTGAAAAGGTGTATGTATGTGGATTTTAAAAATATATAAAAAGTATATTTTAAACTATAAAGATTATATATAAATATGTATATATTTATAAGAATGAAAACATGTATATAAATCTATAGATATGTACATAAGTTATAAAATGTATGAAAATATATAAGTATATATATATTATAAGAATAATGCATGTATGTCATGCAAATATATGCATATATATATATACGTACCAAAGGTTTAAATAAAATAAATAAAAATGAATAGGAAGAAATAATAATAATAATGATAATAATAATAATAATAATAAACTCAATAATAAATAAAATGATGGGATTAAACTAAAAACAAAATAAAATACCAGGGGAGAAATCAAAATAAGATAAGGCCACAAGATCGATTTGCGATGCGCGCAGAAGAAGGGGGATCGATTGAGCAATTTTCCCAACCTTATGCGCATGTGCTCCGCACTGGACTAAATCGAAACGCATGAAAAGCAAGCGGCCAAATTTAAAAATTTGAATGGGACCAGATCGCGCCATATTGCATGAGCGGAGGGACCGGATGTGCAAATAGTCCCTCCGAGCCTGAACGCGCGGATCTTGGACCCATTAAGGACGGGTTTTCGGGTCTTATTAAAAATAACAGGAAAGAAAAGAAAAAAAAACTAAAACCTACATCGTTTTAAAAACAGAGACACCCTCTGGTTCTCTCTCTCTGCCACAGCCCCTAAACCCAGGCCACCGTCTCCGCCTCCAAGGCCAGTGGCCGGAGTTACGCGAGAACGGCCCATTTGCCTTCTCTTTTTGAAGCGTCCCCGAAGGCTAAGCCTTCTCAGCCACAAGATCAAAAGGAAGAGGGATGAGATGCCCCTTTCGGTTTGAATCCAACGACGACGAGGGTGGGGCTCCGACGCTAGCCCGTCGAAGCAAAAGGTACTTCCTTTCCCTTTTAGTTCCGTTTGTTTTATTGAACAGTTGCAGAGAAAAAAGAGTAATAAATGAAGACTAAAGTGAATAAGAAAACCAGAACAGAGCAAAACGGGAGTCAACCTTTTTGATCTCCTTTTTCTTCTTTTCAATTCGAAAATGCAGTGTTTTTTTACAAAGATATTGCTTTTCTTTTATATCCCCTTTACATTGTATTTTAGTTGCGTTCTTTGTATTATCCATTGTGTGCTCCGACTTTCTCTGCCATTTTGCAGGTGTTGATGAGGCTAGGCACGGTGGGTGGCGATGGGACCTGGCAGACGGCAGAGGGAGGGATGCGGCGCTAGGTTTGGCTAGTTGGGTCTTGTTTTGGGCTCCGGGTTAGGTTTAGGTGGGCCTTGGGTGTTTTATTCGGGTTGGTTTTGGGTAGCGGGCCACCGGGTAAATGGGCCTGCAACAGCTGCCCCTCTTTGCTCATTGTCGTGTAACGAGAATAGAGCAAAGACCAAGAAAGGCCAATTTTGCCCGGTCGCCTGTTTTGGACTCGTCGTGGTGCTTTTCTTCCAGCAGCTTCACTCTAGTCCACTGTGTCTTGTTGCTTCGATCTACTGCACTTCAGGGAGATCTGACTTGTAGCTTCAATCTTCTTTTACAGTAACTTTATGGGGACGAGATTTGTGGTTTTATTCTATTCCACTGCATCTTCAGGGAAATAAGACCTGATGCGATCTACTCTGCTGTAACCTCAGAGAGATAAGATCCTTTATTTTAATCCGCTCCACTGTAACTTCAGGGAGATAGGATAGTGTCTTCGATCTGCTCCGCTGTAATCTCAGGGAGATAAGATCCTTTATTTTAATCCGCTCCACTGTAACTTCAGAGAGATAGGATTTCTGGCCTCGATCTGCTCCACTGTAACCTCAGGGAGATAAGATCTGAAATTTTTAGTCTGTTCCACTGTAATCTCAGGGAAATAAGACCTGGTGCGATCTGCTCTACTGTAACTTCAGAGAGATAAGATCCTTTAATCCGCTCCATTGTAACTTCAGGGAGATAGGATTACTATATTCAATCTGCTCCGCTGTAATCTCAGGGAGATAAGATCTGCAATTTTTTTGGTCCGTTCCACCGTAACCTCAGGGGAGTAAGACCTTTTATAATGAACCTAATTATGCTTAATGATTAAGATGACATTATCAAAATGAAACAAATGCTCCTAACTAGATGTGTATGAATGACATGCAAAATGTCATGAAAACGATTCCTTAATGCTTAGGTCATCATCACACAAAAGCTTATTAAGGCTTTATCACTGACGCGCTACACCGCCTTCTTGCTCGGTTAGCATATCCAAAGAAACACTTAATCTGATTGCCCCCCACTGTGCACGTCAAAGTTCAATCCACTGGGACATAAAATTTGTACCATCAATCTCCCAATGTAACCCAAGGGTGGGAAGGTATGGCTTTTCTCAATCTTCTCCTATCGCAATTCAATGACATTGAACGTGAAACTCTTTGGTCCTTTACCTCATCCCCAAGGTGTCATACCAAATGCTCATGCACAAATGCAAAATTTTCTTCCCCTAGAAGACCTTTTCTTCTTGTCTGGTAAACATCGTTTTTTGGTTCATTGAAGCTTTGCCACCAACACGACATCTTGTCATTTTGTTCAATTAATGTTTAGACAACAAAATCTGAAAAGGTAGTCTTTAACTTAGACTCTTCCTTTTTAGATATTTCCCACCTTTAAAATTGGCGTGTTCTAAACAATAGTCCTGTTTCAGGTTCCTATATTATTTAGAACTTTTCAGAGTAATATGCAAAACTTCCTTTGTGAACGTTTTATTAGTCCATTAATCATTATTCCAATGCAACATGTTTGCGAAAAGGTCATAACAATGGATAAAGAATAAAGTTGGTTCTGATCATAACCCAAATAAAACATCAAAGATGGCGGAAGAAAGGTAACAAAGAAGTGTATTGAGAATGTGTATTTTTACAAAAAAGAAGGGAAGAAAGAATGTATTTTCAAGAATACACATAAGAACTAGGTGCCCCAGTTATCGCAGATTGAGTTTCTCTGTACAAACTTTCCGAAGACCCTTCTGAGTTTGTCAGGTGTTCAGGAGATCTGCAATACTCTGTCAATGCTTCAAGACGTTGCATATCCTTTCTTGTTGGTTCAAGTAAAGGAAGATCATCATATCCCCCCCCGATCAAAATTTGATCCGCTCAAGTCCTGATGTTCCAATCCTGCCCAATACTTGAGTCGCCCTTTTCGGGTTTTCGACTCAAGCCCTCTTTGGTCTCAAAGTGCCCTTTACGGGTTTTCACCTTAGCCTCTCCAAAGTCTCTTTTTTTTTTTTTTTTTTTTAGGAAGCAAAGCGCCCTTCTCGGGTTTCACTTTGGTTCCCCCTTCTTTCAAGTGAAGTATTTCTTGACGGAGTCTGCGTTTACAGGGTTTGGTAAACTTTTGCCATCCATCTCGCATAGGATCAAAGCTCCCCCGGAAAATGCCTTCTTTACAACATAAGGGCCTTCCCAATTTGGCATCCATTTTCCTCTAAAATCTTTTTGCATAGGAAGAATCTTTTTTAGTACCAAGTCTCCTTCACGAAATTCTCGGGGGCGAACTTTTTTATTATAGGCTCGCATAATTCGTTTCTGGTACATTTGCCCATGGTGAATAGCCCTTAGCCTCTTTTCCTCTATTAGGTTCAACTGATCGTACCGAGATTGGATCCAATCGGCTTCATCCAACTGTAGCTCCGATAACACCCGTAGAGAAGGGATTTCGACTTCAATGGGTAATACTGCCTCCATTCCATAAACCAGAGAAAAAGGCGTTGCCCCAGTAGAAGTTCTAACAGATGTTCGATAGGCAAGGAGAGCAAATGATAATTTCTCATGCCAATCCTTGTAGGTTTCAGTCATTTTCCCCACAATCCTTTTAATGTTTTTATTGGCCGCCTCCACTGCACCATTCATTTTTGGACGATACGGTGATGAGTTATGATGCTTGATTTTAAATTTGCCACAAACTTCAGCTATTGTGCTATTATTCAAGTTCATCGCATTGTCAGATATGATCCTCTCAGGCATTCCATATCGACAAATAATCTCCTTCTTCAAGAATTTGCTAACTACTGCTTTCGTGACATTTGCATATGAAGCAGCCTCCACCCACTTGGTAAAGTAATCAATTACTACGAAGATGAAGCGATGCCCATTAGAAGCCTTTGGTGATATTGGCCCAATAACATCCATACCCCACATGGAAAACGGCCAAGGAGAGGTCATGACGTGAAGAGGTGAAGGGGGCGCGTGTATTTTGTCTCCGTAAATCTGGCATTTGTGGCACTTCCTGGCATGATCAATACAATCTCCTTCCATGGTGGGCCAATAGTACCCAAATCTCATGATCTGTCTGGCCATCGTGAAACCACTGGGGTGCGTCCCACAAATACCCTCATGGACTTCTTCCAAAATTTTCTTGGCTTCCACAGCATCCACACATCTTAACAGTACTCGATCCTTCCTTCTTTTATATAACACTTCTCCATCTAAGACATATTCAATGGCTATCTTTCTCAGAGTCCTTTTGTCATTCTCTGTCGCTTGATCAGGGTATTCCTGATTCTTCACATATTGTAGGATACTCTGATACCAAGGACAATCATCATTTCCTTCCTCCTCAATATTGCAGCAATTAGCCGGGGTCTCAGAGATACTCATCTGAACAGGCCTCATTGCCTCAAGTCTATTCACCTGAATCATCGAAGCTAGAGTAGCTAATGCATCAGCCATTTGGTTTTCCTCCCGTGGGAGGTAATAGAAGGTGATATCGTCAAACTCCTCAGCCAATTCAAGAACTAGTTTTCTATAACCGATTAGCTTAGGATCTCTAGTCTCCCACTCCCCTTTGAGTTGGTATATCACCAACGCTGAATCCCCGTATACTCTCAATACTTTGATGTTCCGTTCAATGGCTGCACGAATGCCCATAATACATGCTTCATATTCTGCCATGTTATTTGTACAATCGAAGTCCAACTTGCTAGCAACAGGATAATGATCTCCACTTGGGGATACCAAACTGCCCCAACTCCATTACCCGTAGCATTTGAAGCTCCATCAAAATTTAGCTTCCATACATGATCCATTTGAGATTTTCTTCAGTATTTGCCACATACATCAAGTCCTCGTTTGGAAAATCGAAGTTCAAAGATTCATAGTCCTCCAAGGCTCTACTAGCTAGGAAATCGGCTATTGCACTTCCCTTTATGGCCTTCTGACTGACATATACTATATCAAATTCTGAGAGCAAGATCTGCCATCTAGCCATTCTCCCGTTCAAAGCAGTCGATTCCATCATATACTTTAAAGGATCTAACTTTGAAATCAGCCAAGTCGTGTGATACAACATATACTGCCTCAGTCTTCGGGTCGCCCAGATTAGAGCACAACACAACTTCTCAATTGATGAGTACCTCATTTCGCAATCGGTAAATTTCTTACTGAGGTAGTATATTGCCCTTTCTTTCTTTCCCGTCTCATCATGTTGGCCCAATACGCATCCCATGGAATTCTCCAACACTGTTAGATACAATATCAATGGCCTATCTGGACTTGGAGGTGATAAGACTGGGGTATTAGCCAAGTACTGCTTTATCTTATCGAAAGCATTCTGACACTCTTCATCCCATTCACCCGGATTATGTTTCTTTAAGAGCCGGAATACTAGATCACATTCTCTGTCAGTTGTGAGATGAACCGAGCAATGTAATTCAGCCTCCCTAGGAAACCTCGAACCTCCTTCTGAGTGCGCGGGGGAGGTAAATCTCGTATTGCTTTTACTTTGTCTAGGTCAACCTCGATCCCTTTTTGCTACTATGAAGCCTAATAACTTCCCTGATCTGGCTCCAAACGTGCATTTGGCCGGGTTAAGCTTGAGCTGGAATTTCTTTAATCTCAAAAATAACCTTTTCAAGACCTGAACATGCTCTTCTTCCGTTCTAGACTTCGCGATCATATCGTCAACATAGACTTCGATCTCCTTGTGCATCATGTCGTGAAACAAAGTCACCATAGCTCTTTATACGTTGCTCCGCATTCTTCATCCGAGGGCATTACCTTGTAACAGAATGTTCCCATAAGGTAATGAATGTGGTTTTTCTCATGTCTCCAGGATGCATCTTTATCTGATTGTATCCAGAGAAACCGTCCATGAAAGAAAACA